>NC_066314.1:67583542-68846042 GCF_022539315.1 Serinus canaria
TATTTATGTCACATAATACTGATGGCTTTTATGATGTTTAGATGTTTCTCCTTCTTTGCTTTCAACTGATGAGCACTTTGTTCCCAGCCAAAATTCTCAATATCTTCTTAGTGCATGACCTGGTACTTTCCACTATTACATTGCTAGTTTAATCCTACAGCTGGCAACATTTTGCAGTTCTTAGTGAATGATGTGCCTGTCCTCCTCTGCATTGATGAGGATTTGAAACTTTAATTCAGCCCTGAATTTCATTAGCAGATTTTTTTCCTTGTTTTTTTTTTTTTTGCTGGTAACCTTAATGACACTATTACAAAGATCAGCCCCCAGATCACTTTTAGGGACACTGCAGTCTGTACATGACATCCAGCCTCCTTATTTCCTCCTTTAATAAAACATCTCATCTCTAATTTAGCCCAGCTTCTTAGCTACTCACACTTCATGTACTACTCCCCCATTTTATCCAGTTCCAATAATTATTTCCATGTGTCAGCATTCCTGTGCTTTGCTCAAGTCCAGACTGTTCAAATGCACTAAAATTTCCCTCCTGGAGGAATCAGTTATCAATAAAAGCTGTCAAGCCAGTCCAGCACAGTCTCTGGTGAGCCCATGCCACATTTCATAGCACTTACCTGCATGAGGACTTCCATTGCAGAACTAGCAGGTTGTACTTACTCCTTAAAAGCTGTTACACCTACTGTTTAACTGATATATACTTGTTCAGATAACTTTTTAAAGTTTTTTATTTGTTTTGTTTTCTTTTTAGTTTATCTGCAGGACATACTTCTGTTACCCAGAGGTCCAAAATATTTCCTGAATGAGACAGTCAAAGTACATCAGGACAGCTTGATTTAATTACAAATTGTTACCACAAAGCTCACAATTTCATTTTACACTTCTCCAACTCTTCTGAGACAAAGACTATTTGCTTCATTGTATTGCTCTTCATTTCCCAATCCTACTGCACACTGACTCTGGCTCCCACATCTATCTGGATTTACTATACACAAAATTGCATTTTATGTCAGCTCCATCTTCACTATGGACACACTACTGTTTTCTCTTACCTTGCTTTTACTTACATGCCTACAAAACAGAGCTCTTTGCTTTGCTCTCCTTTGCAAAGCCTACCCCAGCAGGAGCTTTGGCAACCTTTACTTTATCCGCACACATTTTAACCTCCAAGACAGTTTTTGTTTCCTTTCTTCATCCTCTGTAGTTTCTCACTTTATTCCTAGCAGTTTTTGGTTTTCTTTCCAGGACAATTACTCAGTACCACCTTCATATTTCACACAAAATGACACAGGTCCTTACATAACTACTGGCATCTATTTCCAATCCCCGTCCTCACAGATAAAATCTTGAGGACAACTGCCAGAAGTGTTTTACTCTCTTCTTTAGTATGATTTAACCCTTCCATGATGTGGGCAAGTGGCTGCCATGCCTTCAGCTGTAACTCCAGAACTTCTTCATGGTATAAACAAATAAGCTTGGTCAGGTGGCAACACTGCCCTGCATTTCCAGGGATACTGTGGTCTCCACCCTTTCCTGCTGCTAAGCCTTCTGTTGTGTTTTGGTTTGCAAAGTTTAGTGGAACTGAACTGCCTTTTTCACTGGGATTCACTCTTTTTCATTCCCTCTCTCTGGTGATACCAACTCAGCCAAATTTATTTCTTTTTTTTATGTTACATTACCCAGCCCTGAGTTCACAGTACCAGGGGAACTGACCTCGAATTTTGCTCGGCCACTTTGGCTGACAGTAGAAAAAAATAGGACTCTGGGTAACATAGTAACACCAAGGTCAGGGAAAACAAACAAGGAATACATTAAAATAATGAATAAAAAAAAAGGTTTTGTACTACTCAGAACTTTTTTATACACATGAAGTCATCAGCAAGGCTCAGCTACTTTAATAGGAATGTCTTTCCATAAGCTGTTTTTAACTTACTCTCTTCTGATGCAAACCCTGACATAGCTGCAAAGTTCACAATAAAAAGAATTCTGCAAACCAAAGAACAAGAACTTTTATCTGTCTGATATTACTTCACTCCTTTTGTTTTCTAACCATCTTAGGGGCTTTTTGTCAGTCTTTTCAAAGGAAAAAAACCAAACAAAAACCCAAAACAACCAAACCCAAACAAACAAATCATTGCCATATAATTAAATTAAATGGAGTAGAGTTCTTTTAAAAAAGGCTGTTTCAATATTCCAATATCTAGTGTGGGGAGAAAGACAGGCAGCAACCACTGCTAGGTACAGAAGGACTGAAAATCAAGGTGACATCTGTTTAAGTGCATTTCATGAACATATATGATCCTTCAGGTAAGTTTTTCAAAACACAAAGCATCACTGCCCTTCTCATCACAAAGGCCCAGTGTAACTGGGACACAGAGGATGAAACAAATCCTGCCACCACAAACTGTAAGTGGGAGTGACTCAATGCAACTGTGCTAAAAAACCTTAAAAGATAGAAAATCAACCTGAACTTTAATGTAAAAAGATGTGGTCAAGCCAAGATGTCCTGTGAGCTTGACAAGCACTCCGTGCCTCAAAATCTCAAAGTAGAAAGGGCACTCCCAGCACTTTCTCTTATTAATTTATATATCATATACTTGAGATGTAAAAGTGGTCACATCTCTCCAGTCTGCCAAGAAAACAACTCTGTATCAGAGAATATGATACAGAAACTCCACTGATTACCAGTTTAAGCATGGGATTCCTAGGAATTTGTTACTACTACACAGATTATTTAGTTTATTTCACATATTAGTTTTGTTCCTAAAAGATATCTGTTTCTAAAAGATGCCATGCATTTAGCTAATCTGGCTGTCTGCAAAGCCACTGCTCAGCTTGTTATCAAATATGAAACAAGAGAAATACTAGTGATAGCCATGCACCACGAAGCCATCAACAATCAGAAGGAAAAGCACTGCACTTCACAAACTTATACAAGAGATGAAAGTAAGTGTGAGATACAGGCAACACTGAAGTGTTCAGATGATGGACAATTCTCCTATTTTATACTCTAAAGTTCACCAACTAATTTGATGCTACAATCAAAAAAACCCCATAAAAACACTACAATAAAAATATAAATAAGACTGAGGAATTCTGAAACTCACCACCTACTCTCATTTCTCCCTCACATATATAAGTGAAGTCTATTCTAACACAGTTCTTGTAGACCTAAAGTCCCTCTGGAGGGGAAAGCTGCCTCTCTTTAATCAATACACTGCATCCCCCAGACTGTTCAGAGTGCACCCAGCCAGCACCTGACCTTCCACCTGGTCTCTGCCTCTGGGCCCACAGAGACAAAAGTCAGCAACAATTCATAGGTGAGAAAAAAGGCTGCCATGGCTGCATCAGCCAGGAAGAAAAGCTGTGTTACTACCCAGAGAGGGGAGCTACCTCAAAGCCAAGTGTAGCTTCTTGAACAATCAACTGATCTGCTAAAAATCCACAAACAACATCCAAAATAGGACACATTTTAAAATCTGACTCTTTGGAAGAGTCAGTGGGCCATGAACATTACACAGATCATCTGAAGGGAGCTGTTTTTCTTAGCAGGACAGGCTGCTTAGCTGCTGCATGAAAGCTGCCAGAGCCCTTAATTTATCTCAGCTTTGACAGAGCTTGCCTCCTGAAATGATAAGTGTCTGATCAGAGATAACATTCCTAACAGAACTGCTCCTTGTCTGCATCAGTGTGTCCTATTCTGGCAATTCCTGGAAGGCTTGAGAAGCTCCTCTTGAGAGAGGATCCTATCTCAACTCACCTCCAGTATTACCTTGTTCTGTAAAATCTACCCATTATTCCCACAGGCTTGATGAAATCCTGCCAAGGTTACTCCTTGACACAACATTTCCATGCTGAAGATGCAGGAGAGAACTGGGAATCTGAGAACAATGAATTTTTCCTAAAGGGAAAATACCTGTCTATTTTACTAGAAGCTGTTTTTCAATTACCATGCAGTACCTCTAGACTTGCTTTTCTTAGCTTTCTATCTTAATATCTGACTAAGGTGCATGTCATCTCTTGTCCTGCATTTTGCACAGACTTAGCTGTGGCCTTGGGGAATTATGGAAATTCAAATAATGGAGTCTACTTTGAAGCACATGCAAAAGGAGAAAGGAATTAATACGCTCTCAGGAAAATCTTCATTATGGATTTCCCAAAGCTTGTGGTTTTGTGGTCATGTGAAACACTGTACCTGTTTGTTTCCACTTGTCTTTTCCAAACACTTCAATTACTTCTACCTCCACACAATTGTTTGAGAACTGTGTCAGGTAAAACAAACCCTATAGAAACAGCAGCATATTGCCTGTGACCTGAAAATGAAGATGGGAACTGAAAATGAAGATGGGAACTTTTCCAGGGGAGTTAAAAAGTGATGCAGTGAGCTCTGAGTTTGAAATGCTGGAAGTCTTCATATTCCCTTGCAGTTAATTTCTTAGAAATACCTTTTGGGGTAAGGTCTGAAGTGTGTTATCAATTCAGCAAACATTATCACTGAGGTATAGAGAAGGCAGCAAACAAGATCCAGCAGTATTCTTAGCTTCTCATTTTTCATCTGTGTCCATGTCACACTGAGTTTCAGGATTTTTCCTAGAAGTTTCACCCTCACCCGCTTCAGTTCCACTAACTGCCTGTTTGTATTCCAACTCCACTTCTCATCCAAGGGCCTCAAAAGGCTTTACAAGTACTAGGACACTAAAACAAACCTATTTTGGAAGTAGGTAAGTACTCTAGAGGCACTGCACAAGTCCAGACACAGAGATTAAATACCAGCAAGGCAATCTCACAACAGTCTGGTGGCAGTGCCAAAAACAGGATCCAGAATGCACAATGCCAAGCACTTCACTCTCAACTTCAAGTCAAGAAAAAACACTTTTGATGTAAGGAAGTGCCCAGCACTGTGTGCACAATAAAAAAAGGAAATCTTGGTATTGAGGCTCATTGTTAGATGCTGCACACATTCAAACAGTAAGTCAATTAAGACATTCCACTTAAATAAGTGCAACTGATTTCTTCTGAAATCCTTTCTTAACCATCTCAAAAATTATCTAGACAGTGTTAAAAATTTCTGTACTGCACTGCAACAGATACATAAACCATGCCCATGGCTATTCTGAACTGACTGCAGAAGGGTGTAAAAGGGAATGGATTTTTTAAGGGTTAGTAAGAAGTTCAAAGTCTTAAGTCTGGATTCATCTGCCCTTTTACATTTATATTCTCTTTTAGGAAATTTCTCCAGGAAACCCCTGGCAAGAGCCCAAGAGACCTGCTGCATCCTTGTCAGTGCTTGTTTGCACAGCCTCACATCACGAGCTGCAGAACTGCACATTTCCTGGTAGGACACCCTGAATTTGGACAAGCACATCCTCAAAGGCAAAAGGAGCAATGCAACACCTCCTCAAACAGACACAAGAACAAATTTATTTGAATCTAAATACTTCATAGTGTCCTGGTTTGGGTTGGGATAGAGTTAAACTTTTCCTAGTAGCTGGTACCATGTTTTGGGTTTGGTGTGATGTAACATTGGTGACAGGCTGATGTTTTGGCTGTTGCTAAGCAGTGCTCACCCCGAGTCAAGGACTTTGCAGCATCTCATGCTCTGCCAGTGAGCAGGTGCACAAAAGGCTGGGAGGGAGTGTGGCCAGGGCAGCTGACCCCAAAGGGCCAAAGGGATACTCCATCCACAA
The DNA here is from genome assembly GCF_022539315.1 of Serinus canaria. Classification (NCBI taxonomy): domain Eukaryota; kingdom Metazoa; phylum Chordata; class Aves; order Passeriformes; family Fringillidae; genus Serinus; species Serinus canaria. The sequence goes on from NC_066314.1 coordinate 67,589,242, forward strand.
AATGTCCTGGCCAGAACAGAAACTGGGGGTGCTGGCCCGGAGGGACTGATAGCTGCTCAGGGATAAGGTGGAAGTCAGTCAGTGGGTGGTAAGCACACTGCATGGTGCATCAGTTGTTCTTTGGGGTTATTCTTCTCATTCCTTCCTTTTCATTACAAGTATTGTTATTGTTGTTATTTATTGTATTAGCTGGGATGCCCCAATGAAGGCAGGAATGATGCATCTGACTCCATGTTCTCAGAAGGCTGATTTATTACTTTATTACACTATAAAATATTAAAGAATACTATACTATACTAAAGAATACAGAAAGGATATTTATTGAATGCTAAAAAGAAAATAATGAAAACTTGTGACTTTTTCCAGAGTCTCAACACAGCCTGGCCCTGATTGGCCAATGAGTGAAAACAACTCCCAGCAGAAATCCAATGAAACCATCACCTGTGGGAAAACAATCTCCAAACACATTCCACATGAGCACAGCACAGGAGAAGCAATGAGATAAGAATTGTCTTCCTTTTCTCTGAGGCTTCTCAGCTTCCCAGGAGAAAAATCCTGGGTGAAGGGATTTTTTCAGAGAATGTGAATGCCACAGTTATTATTATAATATTCTACTTTGTTTCAATTATCAAACTGTTCTCATCTCAACCCACCAATTTTACTTTCTGATTCTGCTTCCCACAGGTGTGTGGTACTTAGCTGCCAGCTGGGGTTAAACCATCACAAGCAGTCATCAAATGTCAATGTTACTTTGATACAATGCCTCAACTTTCTCTCTTACTATGGTAGGGTGTTCCCAAGCCCTCGGGAAGCCTAAATTACTCAGCTGTACTATGAAGCCATTACATCTTGAGTTTTCTGATGTTTCTCATTTGATCCATAACACATTCTGCTAAATATAAAAGGCCTGAACTCAAAGAGGACAGGATGATAAGAGAAACAAAGTCTATTCACAAGCAAGATACCCAGAATTCAAAATGTGCTCAGACCTGAAGACAGCCCTCCTGAAATTGTTCTGCAATGCACATGTACCAATCCTAACAGTAAATACTAACTAAACTTCCTAGAAGATGCATTCTACTGAGTCAAAGCTCTTGGGAATTGTAAATACAAACTGGCTTATGCTGGACCTGATCAATAAAACTGTCCTTAAATCGACAAGCAACCAACATTCTCAAGACCTCTGCTACCATGTCAGGCTCCATCCTCACACCATCATACTAGAAATTCTCCCCAGCAAATTGGGGACCTAAACAGAGAAATGGGGAAATTAAGCTGTACAGAGAGAAAGGTGTTTAATCAAAAAACCATCTGGTGCAGATGTACCCAGTAGAGTTATCAAAGAACCACTTCTGGTGCTGGCCAGGATATTTTACAGCATGAATTCAGCAGCACATGAAATAAAAATCAGTGAGATGTTGATATCTACTGGTCCCCTAAGCAATGAAAAGCAGAAAGCCCCCCCCAGACCACTATAATGTGTATAGGAACAGCTGACAGATAAAATACTCAAGGGATTCTGAAACAGGCAGCCCAGAAACAAACACATGAAGGTGTAAGTCCTCCTCCACACATTCCACAACCTCCAGCTAGAATTAAGTTCTCATTCTCAGATGCTGTCTGTAAATGTGGAAGCTTGTTCTCTTCATAACAGTGAATATTAATAGGACTGACTAATGAAATTGAAAACTCACACATTTGTCTTATAAGTGTTGCAATGCTTTGCCCTACTACCCCCCCATTATTTTCATTAAAACAGACTTCTGGAATTCCCAAAACAGTCACTGACAAAACAGTTGCTTACTGCATCAGTAGGGCTGAGTTTAGAACCAGCTGGCAACTGCATTGATCTGACCTTTCTCTGGTTTTAGTGGAAGCAACCAGAAGTGAATATAATTAGCCAGTTTAAGATCAAGGTCATCTGTAATTTATACTTATGTCTTGGAAACAAATAGAAATTCATCTAACTCACAGTTTAAGCTATGCTTGAGGAATAGTGTTCCCCATATGCAGATGCATGAAGTAGCAGCATTATGTAATGAAGGTTAGGAGTTCAGTATGTGGTTTAACAATACAGAAAAGTTGCCTTCCTTAGAGCAGAGGTATAGAATCATCCAGGAGTATGGCTATTTTTGACTCCTGGAAAGTGGCCAGTGTTGTCACTGGTGGGTGGAGAAGAGAATCAGGGGAAAGGAGGTATTAGGTCACCTAATCCAAGCCCCAGGGAACACTGCTAAGCTCAATATTCCTTATTACATCTCTTCTGGCAAGAAAATCTTTATGTTTGCACAGAATTCACTTTTACTGCTGCCCAAATAGGTTTCCAGTCCTAGAGATACAATATAAGTTATGTAGGGATTTTTAGCCTGTTAATCACTCAGGAATACTGGTAAGTCAGTAACCTATTACCAATCCTGCTCCATTTTCCTGGTATCATCCAGGATTGTCAGAGCTCTCCCTGGTATTTAGATCAGCTCTATCATATGCTGCCTGGCCTCATTTCCATTCTCTGAAAGAAGCTGAGTGTGGGAAGGCTGAAGAAGATAAAATAGCATTACTTTGCAGGCAATAATTTTCTTCTGGAAGCTATTCAAGGTATGGTACCTCAAAGAACCACCTGGGTTCTTGATGAGGCACATCCAGGGACTGGCAGGGAGAAAAAAGAAAAGAAAAGGCCAGACTAGATTTTAGAACCACCATGACCTTGGTTAATGAGGTTTCCCACTTTTTGAGTGAAGCATTCTCTTTCTTTTTGTTAAGTAACTTAAAAATTAATATTTAAGATTTATTGTCCAGTTATGATCCAAACAGTGCCCCCTTTTATGCTGTTACAAAGAAAGCCTCTGCTATCTTATCTGCTACATAACACTTGGTATCATTTATTCATGGTGGCATCGACCTCTTGCCACTTGTCTGTAGCACAAGTACAATCTGCAATCCCTCTGCAATCTCCCATTCCACTGTGAGGATCAGACAGGTGATGTCTGATCACAACATGCAAATCACACCAAGCCAAACCAAAGCTATTTCCATCTAAAAGTAGGAGTGGAATCTTCACTGGCAAGTGCTACAAGCTCAAATCACAGAAGGCAAAGGCAGGGACCAGGAGGACAAAGAAGTGCCCAGTGCAGGAGAAGGTTTGGAGAAGGACTCAAGAAGTTCAACATGACCTGTCAACATACACTCACATCCCCCAAAGCCAAACATGTCCTGAGCTGCACCCAAAGCACTGAGGGCTGCAGGGCAAGTGAGGGGATTCTGCCCCTCTGCTCTGGTGAGACCCCACCTGAGTGCTGCCTCCAGCCCTGGGGGCCCCAATGTAAGGAGGATGTGGAGCAAGTCCAGAGATGCCACAAAGACAATTAGAGGGATGAAACATTTCTCCAGTGAAGAAAGACAGAGAGAGTTGAGGTTGCTCAGCCTGGAGAAGTCTCTGTGGAGGCCTTGGTCAGTACCTAAGGGGGCCAGCAAGAGCACTGGAGTTTTTACAAGGGCATGGGGCAGTAAAACAATGGAGAATGACTTTAAACTGAACAAGGGTAGATTTAGATTGGATACCAGGAAGAAATTCTTTACTGTGAGGGAGCACTGGAACAGATTGCCCAAAGAGGTGGATGTCCCACCCTTGGAGGTGTTCAAGGTCAGGCTAGACAGGACTTTGAGCCACTTGGTCTAGTGGAAAGTCTCCCTGTCAAGGGCAAGGGGTTGAAACAGAATGATCTCTAAGGTCCCTTCCAACCCCAACCATTCTGTGATTCATTCTATGAATCTTTCAGGACAAATTTTTCTTATTTTCTATAGAAACTGGCACTTCTAGCTCCACATGGGACAATGGACAGTATTTTGATCATTAAAGAACAACCCATCAGAATCCTGAAATTTTATCATGCATAATAGAAGTGTGAAATGTAATGTTTGCAGGCTCCTGTTCAAATTGTGATCAGATTCAAACCACCACCTGTGAACAGCTATCTTCTTTCTCTTTACTGAGTTAATAACCAGTAAACTGAGGCAATGTCCTAGAGATTTCCATAGTCACTGGATCTCAGAATCCACTTACATACTAAGCATGTCTTTACCTAATTTCTACCATTTCTGTCAAGATTATCAGGTGCTGCAAATGGAACAGACTGAAATCTATGGCTGGCAGCTACAGAAAAATATAGTGGGGAATACTTGCCACAAGGAAAAAGATCCATATACTCCAAAAAGGTTCAACATCTGCTCCCTCATTCTGTTGCACACTTTTCTATTATCTACACTTATATCATATACTCTTGTGTAAATGTTACAAAGCAATTGAATATTCCCAGCAATCCAGAGCTTCACACCTTGGTGGAATTCTTTTCCTAAAACTAGGAAAATTCTTGTAATTATATATGTAGATAGTTATATTAAAGATCTGGTAGAGTTCCAGGGAGCAAGCTTCCAAAAGACTTATTACTGATTAAAAATAGTTTACACATCAGTTCTGATGTGTTTTCACATCAGCCAGGAAGTATTCAAAACATCTCTTGGGTAAAAAAAATTCTATTTTTAAACACTTCTACCCTCAAGCCATCAGATAAACGTCTATAACAGCAGAAAGGAGGATTATGAAATTTTCCTAAAAAAGCAAACACAGCCTTCTGGGATGACAGCAAACATGAGAAATGTCAGACTAAACATACATTTTTGAGAGCAGATGTAAGCAACTAAACAGGGCACAGAAGTGCCATCTCATCCTTAAAGAGCATCTGCCCACTTTTGTTCAGGAAGCTCAAGCTAAACTCCACGTTCTAAGGATCAGCTCAGTTAATTCACCTTCCTTCATAAATACACATCAAAAAAGCAAGAGAAGAGCTTTGATGTTGACTCTGGATTACCTGCTCCTTTCCTTGAGATTATTACTATTTGTTTTGGATTTGTGGCTTCTTGTTTTATTATTTTGGTTTGGGTGCTGTTTTGTTTTGTGGTTTTTTTGTTTGTTTTTGTTTGGTTGATTTTTTAAATTTGGTTTTCTCCCATTACTTCTTGCACTTTAAGATATATCACAAACTACATATCTTAATAAACTACACTGCTGATCACAAGCAGGTGGTAAAACTGTAACTTCCTTGTTTTAATTTGTATGAATTTGTATTAATTTTTATTCACTCATTATTTTAGAAGTACCTTCTTACACTTTTACAACTCTGTTACAGAAGCCATGACACTAGAGAAGAACCACAGGCACAGAAACAGAGTGTGAGGTATCTGTGTAGACTTAAAAGAGAATTGAGGTGAGGGTTGTCTCTCCTACCACTACTGCTACTCCCAGTTTTAGCTGAAAACATGGCTCCCTGTATTGGTACAGCAAGGAAGTCTGATTTCTGCTCTGATGGGGGCAACCTCTAGAATGCACCTCCTTTCATCCTTTTTTTTTTTTCCTTAATTCATGAAGTAAATATATGATTTCTGGAGAGCATACATGCAGCTGCAGCGTTAACAGAACAGTGGAGGCTGTTGAAATGGTACATCAAAATGACATTTCTAGTTCATGCACCAGCATATGTGCATAAGTTTTACACTGAATGCTCATGGCTCCTCCTCAGAACTGAAGGCCCATCTAAACCTCAAACCTGGCACTGCTTAACACAGTAATGAAAAACTACAGGCAATTTCAAAGGCATAAAGCAATTATCTCCCTCCAAAGAAGGAAATTTTACATAGACCAGAACTGGTTTGTGGTTGTAGTTCTGTGACCCTACCATTTAAATGTAATCTACTCTGGCCAAATATCATTCACAACTGAACTTTCCCAAATCATCAGCTATAACAAGCTTTTAGCTGCAGATGGTGGAGTAGGAAGCAGGAGAAGCATGTGAAGGAAAAAATGCAGAACAAGTCCGTAATGTAGACAAACTCATTGTATTTTTGAGACCAGAAAATGAAGCTCAGAACTACGATGCAGGTCTGTTTGTCATGGTGAGAACATCACACAACAGGCTCTTAAGGGTCTTGAGGAAGGCAGGTCAGCTCCTGGTGTGCAGCCCTCAGAAAAGACAAGAGTCCAGCTAGAACATGAGATACAGGATTTGGCTACAGAACTCAGCATTTACTCATGTTCTGTCTTTTCATCACACCAAAACATCCCACCACACTGCAGATCTACACCAAGCAAAGGAACCAAAGCCTGTCATGACTTTTACCTGTCACACTATGGGTCCCTGCTCTCCCATGGATGTGACTGCCTTGGTCACAGAGCATGACAAAGACCTCTGGCCTGCAGCAAGCCACACAAAAGAACCTCCTCAAGACACCAAACTCTGTGAAGCCACAATGCTGAGAGCACATCTATCCAAAGTCAGCTTTGCCAAAGCAGTAGAATACCTAGCAAGGAGTTGCTCAGCAGGTTGTGCTGTCTGTGCAATGTGGGCCCTGCACTCCAGGCAAACCACAACATAACAGCAACATTTAAAATAAACACCACAATACAGAAAGAGCCTGAAAAGTAGTACCTGGCAGTGACAGATGGCACATGCCACAGAGCTCCCCAAACAGCTTTTGTATTTGAGCTTGCTAGATCTATTCATTCCACTGTCCCCCAATTCTGTATCCCCTGCAGCATCCCCCACCTGGAACCAGTGGAGGGACAAGGGGGAGGACAAAGAAAAACTCAGAAACCTGAAGTTTGTTTGGAATTTATTCCCTTGAACATTTCACACAGTTGAACAAAAAAAAAAATCTCAATTTCACAGCAACAGGGAAACCACGTGTTACATAATTCAGAGGCACACACACACCCAAAACAAAAACAGGTTAAAAACAACTGCATAAATCAAAGTTTTCGAAGGGACTATACAGTGGAGACATGAAGCCTTTCTGAGCACTAAATCATCTCACTTGAACATTATCTGTCACTGAACTTATTTTGTGCACAGTCCCCTCCTTTTCTCTGAGGGGAGCAACCTCAAAATAGTATTACTCAGATTCCACTTTTTATAAAACCAGACATTTTAATTCTGCAATTAAAAAAAGATCCAACTATTTCACACAAACTTAATACTATTTTTCTAAGACACAAAAACATTCAATGAAGCTCTTAAAGTGCCCAGAAAAATTCATATCACCCTTCAGAATTTACACATACAACAACAAATATTCCAGTGGCACAAGGCTACAGGTCTGAAAGCTAGAGAGAGAGAGGAGGAGTTGGGAGCCCAGTAACCCCCAAGAAAAAGTGTTCTTAGCAGGATCCAGCCATGAGTACAAACTCAGCACATTGTTGTTTTGTGCATCCTTCTCAGTCCTCAAAACATTTTTCAGGATTTTTCAGTGAAACTCCATCAGATCAGTTGCATCTCCTACTCTTAAGAACAAAACCTTCCCACCACATCTTTTCCTTCCCAAATTTTCTGGGCTTCAAATTGCCAATTCTTTAGCATTCTCCTTTCTTTTATGCCAAAGCCACCCAAATCCTGATAAGAACACTGCAAAGGAACACGATGGACTGGGAACAGTCAAGCACTTATCCTAACAGATTCCTGGCTTGTTACTGAGAGATGATTCACTGGGCACTGAACCCTGGTTCTAATCAGGCAACCTGTACACTCTCCTCAGCTTCCAAAAATACAGGGTCTGGTTCTTAAGTCTGTATTTTTAATGTTGCAGAGAGAAGTCAATCTTCCATCAGATCTCTCTGCAGTTGTGTGATACCCCAAAAGAGAGTTCAGGATCCTGTGCCATGTCCTGCTAAACACGCCACCATGGCTCCTCCAAACAGAACAGACAATATTCAAGGCACACTAGAGTAGAGGAAATAGCTTTCATCCCAGTTTGGTGGTGCATCCTGAAATATGAGTGTTTTCCTTTTTCTTTTTGGCAGGGAAATGAGTGGGATATATTTGTAAACCTTCATTGGTTTAAAATGAAGGTGCCTCAAACAGAATGTCATGTCACAGAATTTGTTTGCTGTTATCTCCCATAATTTAATGTTTAAACTAGACCAAATTAAAACAAGAACAAAACCCACAGGTGAATAGTAATGAAAAGAAGTGACCAAGTAGAGGATTTCATCATGATGTTTGTTTGCACAGCAAACAAAGCAGTGTTGCTTTGAGCTAAATCATTTTCACAAGTAAGGCATGTTCAATGTATGCAGAGCAGTGAAGAGGCAATGCTTCTAAACAATAGAGGCAATGTTTATGAACAAGAAGCTTATTCCTAAACAGAAATATATATTTGTGTTTTGTCACACACAAAATTGAATTGTGTGCAAATAATATTGGATGCATTCAAAAATACTTATACTTGTACAGACACCTAAGATCCTTTTCCAAACATGGCTCAGATCCTTTACTTTAAAGGACATGCCACTTAGAGGAAACAGCCACTCCTTCCCAGCTCTCCAGGTCAGCAAAAGAACTTCCTCATGTATATTGCTTGCTATACACAACAGTATTTGTTCAAGGGTCTACTGTGAAGGGCTTTGCTCTGAATATTTCTCCCTGAAAACCATTAAGGCACATCCATAGGAGGATTTTAACTTTTCAGACTGCATACCTATTACCATAAATACTATGTATTTATGTGACATTAAAGCACAAGTTTAAGTACCTCTAACTTTATTGCACCTTAGTTTTTCATACTATTGCTTCTATTTGATTTCTTAATCTTTCACAGGTCAAGTAACTAAAGCAAAAGATCTCATGACTTGCCTTTTATTACTGTACAAGTATGAGTTTCCCTAGGCAGTCTTTTCTTTATCAACTTCCTATTGCTGATAGGGACAGAAATGCATTGTTGTGAAAACATGAGCCTGAAATGGGAAATATTTTACAACAAAACATTGCTGGCTAACATCACCCCAAGGAGCATATCATAAAGCTGATAGGGGTAAAGACTGTTCCAAGTCCATCTGTCAAGAAAGAGCTGAAAATTTGGAAACATTCTTACAGACCTTTAGAACAAACAGAAGAACAGCATTTGCATTAAAAGCACATTAAAACCATATAAAGTACTGTAAATTATATTTTAAAAAAATTTCCAAGACACAGCAGTTACAGATTATCAAAGGGAGAGACAGTTGAAAAGCAAAAATTTTTTGTTCAGTTTTTTTTTTTTTTTTCTTGGCAATAGCAGCATTTTGGCACAAAGGCAAATGCAGAAGATAGAGAAAAACAGGCAGACAAGGTACAGAGAAAGTTACAGAATCTACAACAAGCATGCCACAGTTCAGCAGGACCAAAAGCACAGTAAGAGCTGTCCCCAACTTCCCTTTCCCAGAGAGAATGGCAGCCACTGCTCAAAGCTTGTTGCCACTTCCCCCACTGAAGGGTTCCAGTTTGCCCATAACCTCCCCTGGGAGCAGCAGGGCAGAAGCCACACAGGCTTTGTGCAAACCCCTCACCAAAAGGGTGATTCCAGCTGAGTGCTGAACAAACCTCAACCTGCTGATCACTGTGCCCTGCAACCACTGCTGTACAAGGGACAGACAGAACTCACTCCATGCCAGCCTGCACTGTGGCCCCCCAGGCAGGCACTGACATCTTTAGCAAGGTTAATCTGTGCCAAACAGGTTAGTGACAGCACAAGAAAGGGCTTGTTGTGACCAATCTCACCTCACCTGACTAAACCTGCTGAAGGCTACTCTGTGGTTGAATATATTTTAAGCATAAAGCTGGCTAAAAAAGGTTTGGTGGTATAGCAAAGGGGGAAGTGAATGCAGGGAGAAAATCCATGCAATTTACATCCATTTGGGATTTCATGGCATCTACTAAAAAGCAGGTCTTGCATGAGTCACCATAAAGCTCCCTGAAAAAAAGCACTTTTGGTAACTCAGGGCTGAATTTAACTCTCAGGTATAAAATTTTTAAATGGCTGCCTTTTTATATATTCCACTATGGATATTACTATTGTACACCTTCTCTTTGCCTTCTAAGCTATATTTGCATCTCCACCAAATATCAAACCTGAGCATGTTACACACTTTTCTGCTTTTAATTAATCCTTTTAGAGGCAACTAACACTCTACACCAAGACCTACCCCACTACTGAGGATTAGTTCAGACCTCAGGGCCTGAAATTGCTCTTGCCCAATTCCATTTGTTGGTCTTGCCCTAAAGGAAGTAAAACACTTTCAGATGTATGACCTGTACTAGGTGAGTGACCAGATGGATGAAGTGGAGGCTAGGAAACAGATCCCTGCCTCTGTCTTCATCTCAAACAGGTTTTTCCTCGAGGTATTTGTCCAGGCTACAGTGAAAGCTTGCAAGAAGGAATATACACAAATAGTTTAAATTCAGGAGTTACACTGAGATGTAATCTTACAGACTCCTTTTGATTATTCAAGAATAATATCCTGTTCTTCAAGTGTATAGGTAAACTTGGTAGTTCAAAAAGGTTTGGGTTTTTTTAACCATAAATAACTGTAAAACCCACCACAGGTTTCCTGACAAACCCAGACAAACCCTAGCTACCCAGCAGGAAGGGGAGCTGAAGGCAGGTACCTACAGGACATGACTGTTACTCTAACACAGAACTGACCTGCCTTTAATGCCACTGTGAACTGTTTCTAAAGTACAATTTTGCTTCCTCCTGCTTCTTAACCATTGCTAAGTCAGTAGTTCCAAGAGTCACTTAAACCATACTGCACAAAGAAAACAAAACTCAGCCACTAATGGTATTTCTTTAGCACAACTGAGGCACTGCTCGCCTCTTCTACCACTGAATGCACTTCTGCCACGCACACATGAGAATGCACCACAACATCCTGCCTGAAAGGTGACCCAGCTAAGCTGAGCATGTCCTAATGCACTTAGGGCACTGCAAGGGGCAAAGCTTTAAAAGTCCAAAAGTTCTGAACATTATGCTACACTTATACACTGCTCTAAAAAGCAGAAAGCAAACAGAAGGAGCCCTAGATTTCAAGTTTTGCCACTAGACAAAATGGTGATTGTTCCATCTTACTTCTCTGGAAGTACTACAGTGCTGCTACAGGATTGTGCCACCACTACAGAAGGACACATCTCTTTTATAGCTGATTTTTGTCTGATTTATAGAAGTTTATCACAAACTATGCCCTAATGTTTGCTCTACTTAGTGATCATTTAGGTGCTACTTGCTGAATGTTCCTTTATAAAAGCAATTAAATTTTATTTGTTGGAAGGACTAAACCAAAGGAGATTTTCTGCCAGCAGCTGCTGTGATAAATTAATTGATAAATGTAATTCAAATCTCCTTCCAATTATCATCACCTACAGCTTCACTCCACAAAACCCCTTATGCTCACATCAGTTGCACTGTGTATCAATAAATATTTTGTCTATTCATCTTTAAGAATATACTCCAAAATACAAAAAAAAATAGTTTTTTCACTTTCAGAGAAAGAAGTTTTAAATCTGTCCAGTTATGCAAAAATGCTGTAAGCTCACACATCTGTCCACAGCATTTTGCAAATATTCTTCCCTACCCTTTTCTCACTTTCACCATATAGAAATTGCACACACACAAAAGAGGAAATCTTGAAAGCAACTATACTCCAAAAATCAACACACTAAGGATAAATTTCTGCCAGATTGCATTCAGTTACAATTTTAGAAACACTTGTATAATAATATAAAGTCAAAGAACACCATGATTTTTATCTGCCCCTGTGTTGTTAACGTCTTCTCTACTAGCACTATGAAAACATTCTTTTCTCAAAGAATTGCTCTAAGTATGTTCCCTTTCTAAAAGCAGCTGATTTAGCTTATTCATAGTCTTGTGGAACAAGTACTAGAAATTAATATCTCTTCCTTTTTCTGACATCACAAAATGAGCACTTGGGGGCTGGGCAAACGAGCATTTGTAGCACGGACACTTCTCTCGTGTTAGAAGGAATTAGAATTTCAAGTTAAAAGGGAAAACTATGTCACAGTAGGACACACGCATTCACCACCCCCTTTCCAAAGCCATGGCCACGAGCAGCACAGATGCTGGCAGAGGGAAGAGCACCATGACCTGCCAGCACCACGAAATTCAAGGGGTTTAAGGAATCCAATCCCATTAGCTGTCAGACACCCAGAATTCCAAAGGAGACACAATCCAAAGATAATGGGATCTTTCCCATTCAAGTACCAGATTAATAAAAGAGAAGCTTGGGAGAATGAGAAACCACACCCAGAATTCAGGAAAACACAGAAATCCAGTTTGTGAGCTATTCCAGTGCTTCACAAAAACTCTCAATTTAACTGACATTGAGCTGCATACATTACAGGGCTCTTTATCTGGGCTGACTCAGAGGAGACTCTCAACTGAGCATCTGTGTTTTCCTGGTATTCTTTCAAATAATGTCCTTGAAAGAACTGAGAACATCTAGGCCCCAAAGCCACAGTGCAAAATAATATATTGAGATTTCCACATAGCACACAAAATTCACAAGGCACTGCAAAAACCAAACGAGTTACACAGCTCAAAGTTGGGTGACATTAATTCTCACTGGTCAGCAGGCTGCCCACAGAATTCCCCTAGGATCTGCCCGAGAACTTCTGACTGGACATAGAGAAAGGGAACCCCAAATGCCAGCAGCTGACACATGAAAAAGGAGTCCAGAGGGTTCTGGGCTACGTGGTGCCCAATGGAGGAGACTGTGCTGTGCAGGCGCTGGCTCAGCACCCTAACTCTGCCCACGAGGCCGAGCGAGAACTGCACCACCCTGCTAAAGAAGGAAGCGGAGCTACCTGGGGCTCTCTCTGCTGAGGTGGGGAGGCTGCTGGCCCGTCCACTCCCATCACTGGCCATGGTGTCCTGCACAGGTCCTTTGGTGTCCTGGAAGAAGGGGGGGAAGTTAAATTCATGTTAAAATTGGAATTGCTGTGTGTGCTGAACAGCTGAGCGTGGAATTGAGATGCCCCGCGACCATCACACAAGGCAAGGTCTGAAAAAAAAGGATGTTCCTACTCAATTTAAAGCTTTATTAAAGCTCTGAAAAACAAACTAGACAGCCAAGAAAGTCAAAGCTGTAAGAGCCCTCGAGTCTGCTCCTCTGAGAAATAAAACAGGTACCATCTTTAGTCTTTATTTTTGGCACATATTGGGATGGATCCATTACTCTTCCAAAAAGGAGTACACCTCCAGCTTGTACTAATAAAACCTGAGAATCAGGCAGAAGGACAGGCATCACTGCTTGCACAAAGGAAAATGTAATTTAGGGACAAGGGCAGTTTGCAGCATGCAAGCTTAACAGAACTTAAGAAACCAGCATGCAGCTCGCTCAGAGTATGTGAAAATACTCAAATGGGGCTTGAGGAAAAAAAATTAGGTGCCTTGGATTATAATGGCAGAAGATGAGGGACTTTTCTGTATTACACAGTGTCTCTTCATCCTATACTTACAGCACAAATACTTCTATTATGATAGTTTAGGAAAGGGGATATTCTATCTTTTCATGCAGGTTTTTGTTAACACACAGCAGACCTTCAGAAATGAAGGTATGTGATCTTCATAGCTTATGCAAGAGGGGTAAAACTTTATGTTTCAAAGAAAATGCAAGCAATTTGTTTCATCTGAAGTAAAACCATGGAGAAACAAAGCAAAACCAGAACTGGTAACATTATTCATTTAGTCTCAGCATAACTGAGAAAGTATTTCAGCTGACAAGAAAAACAAATCAAAATTCTGTTTTGAACAGGATAGCACATCAGTTGATAAAAAGTACCATGAAAAGAGCAGTACTAAGTAGAGGAATTGCTTTTAAAAAAGATTTAGTTGAACTGTAAGCTTTCATGATAGATAAGGCAACTAAATGCATCTGAATTTTTCTACTTTCTGAAAAAACCTCAAACCATCACACACGTTTTGTCAATGTTAAGAATCAAGATCTATTAACACAGCATGTTAGATGAAAATAATGAGTTACCTTTCCTGACAGAGGACCCACTGCTGGCCTCTTCCTCTGAGCATAACCAGAGACTCTGTAACAGTAGTGAGGTTTACAGTAGAATTTACCTGCAGATAAAACACAAATGATGGTCAGCAACAGGAACACAGGAATTTAGTACAATATAAATGTCCATCTCACTGCAACTTATTTTCTGCTGCCACTCCTGTTGCTCTCTCTAATTTCTTCACTCTATGCAGAGGCAAACACTGGCTGAAGTTTTAGCTCCAGCCCTGCTCTCTCCCCTTGTAACTCGGCTCTTTTCCATTGGGTGCCTGACAGCCATTTAGTTTCAAATCCCATCAAACACCAAAGCAGAGCTGCGAGGCTTGTGTGGTATCACATGCTAACAATGCGGCAGTGTGTGAGGAACAAAGAAATCATCACATGAAAAGCTGGCAGAAGCACTTTTGGAAAAAGCAAGAATGAATACAACCAGCAGAGGAAAGTGGGAGAGGACAGTGTTAACTCCCAAAGAACCATCTCTCAAAATGCACAGTGGCTACTTGTAGAAAGGACAATGACTTATTTTCACAAATAAGACCTTTTGTGATCCTGCTGGTTTTACTAACACCCCAGAAGTCTAGAGAGGTTTTTCACTGGTATCTGAGCACTGCCAGGAAGACAAAGCAGCATTAGCAATACCATCATGCAAATACTACTGGTACTAATAAAAGCAGCAAGCTGATGCCTCATAATTATCTTCCACTGTACCTTTATCAGTGGATCCTGCTTGGCATATGCAGCCCATAGCACTCTCCACTGCTACCCCATTCCTAGAGCTCTGCCAATGCATTCCCAACACATATTCTGACCTCTGCCTCTAGTTTCTCTGTGCTGGTATTTACAAAATACCAGCACAGAGATGGAAAAGTGACAAACATCTTTCTAGAAATCTTTACTTCTATAAGTATTTCTTAATGTTTACTCTTACCAAAACCTGCTTTTTTAGATTGTCTGAAAAGAACAACAACTGAAAAGCTCCTACATAAAAATTCTCAGACTCTGAAGCCTAAAACCAGACACTGACTGCAGAAGGCTGCAGAATACTTGTCAGCCCAAACAGCTAAATGAACAGCAACAATGTGTGCATAGCTTTGTTTTTTTAACTCTCAGAGAAAACTCAGAATGAAATACAAGCTACATTTTCACAACAGATAGATACCACAGATTTCTGTTTAGCCACATCTGCTCCATATACACACACAACTGTTGGGCATGGATTATTTCAGAATGAATGCTATAAGCCTGCTGAAACTCCAAGCTTTGTGTTTGCTTCACTGAGAACTGTCTGGCCATAACTGCACACACAGGCATGCCTGCAGAGGGAATCACTAAAAATCTCGTGGTAAAAACTGTTTCAAGCCCATATAGCTGACAGAGGAGCTCAGTCTGTTACTGCTTAACAGACAGATATTCAGTTACTTGTGAGTGCTCAAAATAACAGCAGTGCTCAAAAAACCTTTTTCCCCAACTTTGATTTCTGAAAAAGATGTTGCTTTTATATGTTGATTTCAAAATTACCACTGGCCCCTTTAAACTTGCATGCCAAGTCTGCTGACCTTCCAGACAAGCAATAAAGGGATTTCTGTTCCTTACTGGGAATCTAGTTTGATGATTCTAAGTTTCCTCAACTCTTCACAACCCAGCAAATCCATTACTTAGAGTCATTATATAACGCATTATGAATACACAGTTTTAGTTCTTTTTGCCCTTAAACCAGATGGTGTTTCCACAGCCATTTTTCTACCCAGTATATATTAAAAGATTCTTAGTTACACAGAATGGATACCCATCAATTTCCATCTACAGTAGAATATCTTGGAGTGTCATCCTGTGACATCAATTTAAAATTTTTACTTCATTTTCTCCTCAATCAGTGGGAAAAATATAGGTACTAACACTTGTTTCTTGTTATTCTATTTTCTACACCGTTATGTCTAAAATAGAATCCTTTGCACCTTGTCACTAGTTTTACACCATTTTGCACTTATTTTCCTACTGAGATTGGATTAAAGATAGGCAGCTGTGTAAGAAAATAAATGCATACCTGCTGATGGGAATCAACACAACTTTCTCATACATTTTCCTCAGAAAATGTGACATTTTTGTCAATCACTGCTCAAACAAAGATTGTAGTACATAGCTACCCTGACAAGGAAATGACTTTTTACAAATGATGGATTATCTTAAATTATTACTTTCAATATGCATGCATTGTTGATGAACTGAGTTTCACCTGCTGCCATATTGTCTGGTTTCTCAGACTTGTAGGGTATATCTGAAACTTCCCCTCATTCTTAGCATGATAGATTCTTTTAATTGAGGCATCAGCAAGTTTTGTAATCATATTCTTTTCTGCTTAGTCTATCAGATACAAAAATGAAGCCATTATTGAATCTTCAGTAACTACTGCTACAGCACTCTAACACTGACTTACCTCTACTAAACTTTAATGTTCCATGTTTTCTATATAAACAGAACTTAGCTTGTAATGACCAATCATCGACAGGCCCTGATTATAAGTTCCTATTTTATTACATCTAAAATAAACATACACAGTTGGACAGTTGTGGTACCTTCAAGAAGAACAAGCTGACCACATTTCTCTCCAACTTGTTATTTTCTCTTAAGTGGCATTAGACACTCAGAGGTTTTATCTAAATACTGTCAGATGAGGACAGTAAAAAGTCTAGCCCTCAAACTCAGCCTATGAAACTTTTTAAAGCCTTCAGTTATTATTTGTTTACCCTGCATTCTAGCAGCTGGCAATGATGCCCTAAGCTTTAGATTTCATATTTTCCAGATTCTGTACTGCCTTAGTGTGTGACTCTGAACTTCATATAAAGTGTTAGCAAGTTCTCTTCACAGCTTAGTCAGACAAAACAATCCTTTTCCAGCCTGAGAACTAAGGACAAGGTTGCAGCTTTGGGCCCAAAAGTGTGAACAGCAGCAAATTGAGGGAAGCAATCTGGGAGGATTGGACTTCACAACCTGAAGCTGTAATTGGACAATTAACCCCAATATGGAAATGGCCCAAAACTTATAAATATGTGAAAACTCGTGACCGCTCATCCATCTTGGGTGGAGCCATGGTTGGGCTCTTGTACTGCCCAAGGCGTAATCTTTGAAGGCTTCTTAAGTAAATACCTCCTTAATTCCTTAAACTCTGTCTAGCCTCTGCTCCAGGCAGCCTCTCCAGGCATCACTACAACGTTGTATTAACTCCTATGAGTTTGTCTGCTCTGCTGCCATCATGATCTAGCCATAGGAAATCCATGAATCTCCAACAGCTTGAGAGGTGGTGCTGGGGAACAGAATTCACACTCTTCCCTAACTCACCAAACAGTTTTTAAGTGACACAAGAGCTCCCAGGCCAGGAGGAGCCAGGTGAGCAAAGGGCTGTTCCCTTACCATCCTCGATGTCGTAGGCGTAGGAGGACAGGCGCAGGGTGGTGGCGCAGTACTCGCACTTGAAGCAGCTGCGGTGGAAGAACTTGCCCTCGGCACTGAGCCTCTCCATCACGTAGACCCGCTTGCGGCAGAAGTAGCACACGTCGCTGCCTCCCAGGTTCTGGGGGAACTCCTTCTTCAGTGAGCCCTGGACACAAACAGGGATGGCTGAATTTGTGCGTGTCCAGCCTTGCTGAGATCACACACCCAGGTCATGTTTTCTCTACGTTTATGTGGATACGGGAGCACCTGGATGCTGCTGCAGTCCTCGGACACAAATCACGTTGGTTTTTACCAGGACACCAAAAACTAACCTTGTTGTCCAGGAAAAAGGCTCCTAAGCTGCCATGCCTACATATATCAAGAGTAAAACAAGTTCTGGGTAGATGAGTGGACACCAGTATTATTAATGATGACCATGAAATCAGTGATTTAAGGAGGCATTTGAAGAAAGGCAAAACCATTAGAACACCCTCAAACAGCAATTCTAAGACCTACATTACCAAAACCAGTGTCTCCTCCAGAAATCAGCAGGGCACAAGTGTTATGAGCAGTTTTCTCAATTCATTATGCCCAATCTTTGGATGCTGGCATCAGATTAAAATATTAGACAAAGCAAACGAGGAGTGAGGGTGGATGGAGAAAGGGAAACAAATCTCTCACAAAGCTACGACAGATTGCATCAGTGGTGTAACAAAGCTCACAAAACTGGTAGACACTCACAAAACTGGAGATCTACACAACATCTAAGCACAAACACACGTCATCTCTGGCACATTGTCTTACCAGTTCCTTCTTGTCTAGAAGGGTTTTGGGTTGCTCTTTCCTTTGAAGCTGATTGGCTATCTGCTCAGCCAATGAGCTCACTCCGCCTGTGTACATCTTAATGTACTTCTACCAGATGGGTTGAATAAAAGAAGAGTGATGTGAGACAAGAAAAACAGAGTCAAATTAAAAAAAAATAACTAGAACGATGAGAGGTTAGGTGGTGAAAAGGTGCAAAGAGGTCAAATCATGCCAAGACAGTGGACAAATAAAGTGACAAGTAGTAATAGCAAAGCCAGTGTCATCAGAAATCACCAGTACAGTACAGGATCACCTGCAGGAACAGACAGGAAGGCTTGTATTTTGCATTTTTTAAGTGTTCCAGAAACACTATGATGATGAAGGGAGCACATCTTGTCGTCTGTGGGGTATTTTGTCCCTGAAAACTTGAGTATAGACACTTCTAAAAGATGAGGCTAAATATAGATTACATTTTAGGTTCCAGGTAAAATTGACATCAGAAACAAAGATCTTTTAGAAGGCATGTTACCAAGTCTAATGCAACATGCTGATTTACAACAGTATATTTGTATACTTTGCACCTGGAAAGAATTAATTTACAGAGCATTCACAGAGCAGGGAGAAGTCCTTAACTAAAGAACTCACAGTGAATCAAAAGTATTAATTCTTCCAGTGCTAAAAATACACAGAGGTTTAGATGGAAAAAGATGGAAGAGCCTTCATCCAATGCGTTGAAGCCATACCTGCATACATCTGGAACATGTCTTTGTTCAACCCTGAACATGGCTTTATGACTTGGCTTTTCTCCATCATGGGCACACACTGACTCCGTAACTCTGGATATCTAAAAACCCTCCAGTACTTTCAGCAGTCTAGGCAAGTTGGCTGTTACCTTAGACAGTACCAAATGCGTGTCTGCAAGCCAAATTCAATCACTGCAGGAGTGGAGAAAGTGTTTTTCACAGGAAATACAACCACTGGCAATAATTGTATGGTTAAGAAAATGAGGTGGTTACAACCATGTTAGCTCAATCCCACTGCAAACGCCACAGATTTGACTCGGAGCAGCAAAGAGCACGCCAAGCAACTTCCCTTTTCCACACTAAGCAGCATTAGGAATGTTTCTAGCTGGATTCTCAGCTAATACAGGATCAGAGAGACACTCAGCTTCTAGCAAGTGGGAAGTGCCAAGGATAACAAAAGGAAAGTTGTATCTTACAACCCCCTTTACTTATAGCAAAACTTGCTTGAAGCTCAATAGTTATTTCCCTCAACTAATAACTAATTTAATATGAGCGGTTATTAGCCTTTTGGCAATGTTTAAAACCTTTACAAGTTCAGATGAGAACAGCAGGAAGCATCAGAGAAACTGAAATTCAGCACAGAATGGGTACTACTTTGGGGAAAAAGATTATGAAAATAGAGTGTTCAGCCAGAGATAACTGCTGCTGTCACTACAATCCTAATTCCTTAAGCTCTTTGTCACTGCAGTAATGAGGGGAGGGTTTACTTCCACCCAGAAAGAATTTATACCTGTCTACTGATTCCATTCCAAGAGGTAGAACACTTTCTATATGCAAGAAATAACAAATTATTTGTCTTTGAGTCTCCCAGATTCCATGTGTTTCCAAGTTCCACATACATATGTGCAGAGTTGCTTTTCAATGACATATATCTTGTCAAAAATTACATTTAAAATGGTGCTCACTTCTAAAATTTTCTTCATCATTGGTTTTTTTACTGGCAATCATAATAATTTGGCCAAGAGTTTTCAGTTTCCTCTGAAGGATCAGAGCTTTTGAGGCTTTTTGAGTTTTCTTAGAAAAGAGAGATCAAGCATTGGCAGGGAAAAACCTTCCTTTTAGCTGAACCAGGTTTCCCATGATCAAGCTTTCATTTGAAACTTTCAACAGCAGATCCTTCAGGATCTTTAATATTCTACCAGCACGTAAGAAGTTGTCTGCTAAAGAAATGAATATGTTAATATTAACTCACAGTACCCTGAACTATTTGGTGTGAGAAATTTACTTACTGAATTTTTAATTTGGGGTTGTGTGTTTCTGATTTTTTTTTGCTTTTTGCCTACATATCACATCTGGCCTAATTATGGGTATTAAGTGAAGCATTTTATCTATCTTTCTTTCCATGGTCTTCCAGACACACAACATTCTGCAACATTTTCAAAAAGAGGCAAAGAACCTGCTCCAGCTCAGGTCAAACCAAGTTCCTGCTGTTTACATAGAATAACTGTAACTAGTTCAAATTCTCAGTGATCTTTCAAAAAGCCAAAGCACTTTTTATTTCACACTGTCCATTATTAACCATATGCACAAACACATTATGTGTTTAGCCCAAAACTTCAACAAAAGCAGCAAGCAAAACCAGAAAGCTTCACTGCAAAGCCATTAGTGCTCAAACCCCCTGGTTTGAGTGAGAGATGCACCACAAACTTCTCACAAACGCCAAATGTTAAAAACATTTAGTTTCAAACTGCTTTATGGCTGGCAACACCCGAGCTGTGCCAGGCACAGGCTGCTTTGTGCTGCTTCTCCTTTGTGCACAGATAAGCACAGAGGCTCTGCAGGTGAAGCAGTGCCAGCCTGGCTGTGTCCTGTGAGTGTCCTTGGCAAGCAAAGGCAGCTGAGTGCACCTGGAGTGCTCAGGTGAGGGCTACCTGGCGGAGGGAGTCGGAGGAGGGTGAGGAAGGGCGGTTGGAAGAGCGGAGGCTAAGGGAGAGCTCCCACTGGTCAACAAAGAATCGGCGAGACGGCTCCGTCTCGGGCTAAAACATAAAATAAACATCAACACAATCATACAGGTGCTCTTCTAAGAGAGAAAAGAAAATAATAATAAAAAAAAACCAGCCCAGGCTTTTCTAGCTATCATCAAAAACAATTTTTTAAGGACTCTTACAGGAAAACTTCAAGAAAAATACCCAGGGTACCTTTACTTTCTCCCTAGTGAGGCAGAGTAGTTATTCTAAATTTGCTCTTTATTAGGTTTTACATTATTTAGGACCATTTGGAAGCAGTTACGTACTTCCACAGATGTCCAACCTCCTCTTATTCAACCAACTAAGCCACTGGCAAAGACCCCAAATCAATTTCCTCTGCTCCTTCTGTATCTCCCATTGTTCTCTATTACTGGCCCAAGGCACTAAGATCATCTTTCAGGCCATGTGAGACCTCTTCTCCATTTTAACTATATAAAGCAAAAATATGCTCTCCTGGGAGACAGAAGAGAAAGAAGTTAGCTTGTATGTATTTCCAGTAATTAAGAGCAAATTTCCAAACTAAAATTCACTGTAAACAGATTAGAAACACTGAACAGAATAAAGAATGTATCAATATAAAATAATCTGCTGATCTTGATAATCAAATGGCAAAGAAGAAATCACAGATTGAGAACCTGCATCCTTATGAAACTGGTTCCTCACAGAAGAACCCAAAATTTGGTCTTCTAATATGTCCTTGTCATTATCTCTACAGATGATTATGCCCATCCTCCAATAAATACTTCATATAAGTAGGAAAAAAGTTGGCAGTATCAGACAAACAGCACTGGAGGAAACTGTGCATTCCTAAAAATTATAATCTGGAAAGAAAAAAATATGCACATTACAAATAACTGGCTTTCTTTGAAAAATAAATTATGGTTTTAGTTACAAAAAAGAAAACTAAATGTCATGTAACTGCATGACCCATGAAAATAGCTACTTCTAGCCACTTGGAATAGGCTAACCTCAATATTAAATTTACTGAGCAAAAAGCAAAAGAGCTTGGCTTTCACAATTTCTCCAATTTATGGAAATATAATTGTTCATATAAAAACTTTCTGTACATCAACATTTAATCAAGTTTCTTCTCTGAAAATGTCCTTACTTTGCTAAGCCTTCTCTATTTTTCTTGTTTTCTTCCTTTAAATCCCACATCATAATCCATCATAGCTTGCAGTGTTCCAACATCTGTTTCCTTTTTCCTCTCTGCCCTACCCACTTTTTGCTTTCCTCTACTTTGTGTTCTCAGTCTCTCCTCCTTTTCAATTCTGCACAATATAGAAATTAGACAATTTCAAAAATAATTTCTATCTTTGCATCTTCATGCTCAGAAGGAGCTTCAAAATTGCCAGAGAGCACTACAAAAGGTAGGAGCAAAGTATTTTGGTCTAGATCTTAATTTCTGTGTTATCATTTTAACTGAATAAGGAAATGCACATGAGCATTGTGGGCCTTGCTTGAGATATTAAGCCATGGGACCCATTAAAGAGTGTGCCATTATGTTTAAAGTAGTCTTCTTATTCAGGCCTTCATAGCTAAAATTTCAAATGTAGCCAAAGGTTTGCTGTTCCTTCTTGGAGAACAGCTCCCGTGATTTTAGCCATCAGAAAAAGATGGCATCCCAAAAACCCCAGCAATATGAAGTGACCTACATGTTAGAAAGTTTTTAGTAGGCCTTGCAAAAGTTATGCCCACCAGCAAAAGTTCTGGGACTGTTTATGCTCCAGCTCAAGAAGACAGCTTGATTTGGGATGGTTAACTCACAATAGTTAAGTTATGAAAAAAATCACTTCAGTAGGTGGTGCTTTCCAAAAAAGCACTCTGCAGTTTGCCAAGCACTGCTGAAGATAACTGAAAACAGAGAGCAACCAAAGAAACCACAGTTCAAACTGGCATGCTCCCATAGCCCAAAGACAACAGACTGGGGAGAAAATTAGGCACAAAAACGAAACAAAAGTGTACACTGCAATCAAAGACAATCTGCACAAACTGCCAGCTCTGCCATTGGAAACAACTGCACAGGAAGGATGGACACACAAGTTGTACTACAGAGCCAGGGATTAAGCTTGGAGAATGTGAATATTCTTGCTTCCAGAAGCAAGTAAAATTTGAGAGGAACTGGCTGCTAAATGACCACTGTGAGACAACTTGATCCAGAGCCCAGCTGGTTTTCAGCATTTATTCTGAAGTTTAGTGGCTGCTTTTTACTTCATGGTTTATATCCTGTGTTGAGGAACAGAAAGGGTCACTCACCAAACAAGGAGACAGCTAAGAAAAGGCAAGTCAAATAAACACACTACAAATAAAGACCAAAATAGTCTTGATGGTTGTTTTAACCACATCACTGTAGAGCAGTGGGAATCATATTTGGCGAATTTTTCCTCTCTCTGCCCCAAAATTTCACCTGTACCCAGAATCCCCCAGTGCTCCAGGACTCCAGATAGGCAGGGCTGTAGTCACCTGATGCCTCAGTGCACGTCTGGACTCCAGGAGAGCAGCCAGCTGAACTGCCCTTTGCTCAACACTCATGGGCACTTGGTCATGAGAAAATAAACGAGGAGATCTCTGCGAGACGAGGAAGGAGGCAGGATGTAAACAAACCAGCACAAAAAGGAAGGGACACCAAAATGCCAGCCAAAAGGTATGACATTCACATGCAGAACAGTAACAGAAGCTGTCATGTGAAAACTGGGGTTTTTTTCCCCCCCAGTGTGTATTTTTCTAATGAAGTGCTACATTTCGACCCTCAGGGGGGCAAGAAAAAAATGGTTACATTAATTGTTATTCACAACTCTTCCTAGGACTGCTGCAGCCAAAATCAAACAAGCACATAGCCTTTCTCTCTGGCATTACCATCAAAAAATAATTTTAAAATGTGGCTTTATCATGCACAAAGGGCCTTATTTGTCAGTTTATTTCTCCATAGTTCTGCATTCTCAAGGATTTCCTTTAAATATCTCAACCTGTACCTATTTGTTTCTTAGATTTGTGAACAGAAACACAATTTAGGGTAATGTATTTCAGTTCTCATAAAGAATGAATTAATTTCTTAATGATGGTGGTATATGCAAAGAAAACACTCCACATGCCAAAGAGAGCATGTTTAATGAGCCTGTCTAAATAAAGCAAAGAACAGCAATATCAAACACTCACAGAAGCTGCCAGTTTTACTTATGCAACTTCACAGTCCTACTTGTTCTTATTGCACTACCATGTCAATACACCCCAGGCACAATATTTGACACCTCTGCTATTCTGGTCTTTCATATCAATGTTCCTAAAGTGTTGTGTGGTGCACTTAGTGACATGAAAAAAGACCTGGCAGGTGGCCTGCTGTATAAGTCAGGACTATCACTGCAGTACCACATAGCCTCTAGCTAATTTGTTTGCGGAATACAAAAGTAAATGGACAGGAACTACAAACACATGCATCAAGAAATCTGATGCTCGATCAGTCAGGGTGCTGCTCTGTATTACTAATTGTCCTCCAATGCAGAACAGAAAATTGGGTTCACACCCAGTTTACAGGAAACACTTTTCCCATTCAGATGCATTAATAATACTCTCTACTTCCAAGCTGCTTTCTGTTCCACCTACTCCTTCCTACTAGATCATTTTCACTAAAACTGGGGCCTGTTATGAAGCTGTGGGCTTCTGTGTCATTGCAGACACGTGTATTCATTTTCTACTGCCTGTCAGAAAACATTCAGCCCACAAGAGGCTTTTGTTAGAAGACATTCTGAAAGTTGCAACAGTTTTATTGCTGGCTCCCATTTATGACTTAATTCATTCAAAGCCTGTACTGGAATGTCAATTAATTTGTCAATATGAATTCAAATCAACTGGCCCTTTTGAGTGCCTATCTTTTATTTTCCCATGCTTCTGTATAATACTGAGCCATTCAGACAGACTGTTGAATATTTCATTGTTAAGAAGGCTTCAAAGTCTCTATGCTAAATGCCTCATCATTTTTCCTTTTACTTTGGCCTGTAGGAGGCAAGATGGAATGCCAGTTGTTTAACCATCCAGAAAGCAAGCAGTGAACACAATGCAACCATGTTCGCATCAATTAGCACAACACATAACTCTTCTTGTTCTGCTACAGCCACAGCATACTTCCCTAAAGAGGTGTAAGAGACAAAGAAGAATGAGAAGAGCTCAAGTGTTCGACCTAAGGCAAAATAAAAGCATATAGCAAACTGCTGATGAAGGCTTGTTGCGCATTTATGTGGGTGTCACACAGGAGGGATTGCTCCTGGCTGACTCTCAGCAGCTCCAGCGTGTTAACAGCAGCATTAGGATAAGTGTGCTTCACCACCCCCTGTATTTGACCTCTGTATTGCACACATCCACCACAGCTCTGTGCCATCAGCACCCATGCCATTTGTTCATGCTTTTTTACCCTTTCCTGTCTGGGCCTCAGCTCCCCGGGATAGCCAGCACCAGGTTCCCTGAATCTCTGCAGGCAACAAATGATGAGCTTAAAAACAATCACAGACCAACTTCCTAATCAGAACCCATTTTATATGATTTTTCTTATGATGCAGGCAGAAAAGAAGCCACAACAAGAAGTTTATTAAGAATATTCTAAACCTGGCAATAACAAGTTGGCTCCTGTAGAGAATTTTTTTAAAAAGTATATATTCATATTAGGTCTATAAACAACAACATAGTACAACAATGTAATCGAATTAGTGCAATAAAGATGGTAAGGCACTCAGTATAACTCAAACTGTGATGTTAGTTCAGAGGAAGGAGATGGAGAGTTTAAAAGAAGTGGCAGAATAAATGCAGTAGAAGAGCAGAATTAAAGGTTTTAAAAGACATCAGTGTAACATGGATACAGATCCATCTGACTTGCTATGAGGCCTGGGCCAAGACAATTTTAGGAAAAAAAAAAATCATTTGTAAGGAAAAAGAATGCCTCCAAAAGCAGATTACTCTGACTGAGTCTAACATCAGTTCTGTAGGACAGATAAAAATTCCTGAGTTAAAAGAAGGAAGACTTCCATAAAACACAACATAGAAAATGGTCAAAATACACTTGGCAGGAGCTGGCTTTTATGACTGAACTAGGCAACCAAAAAGACACAGGACAAACAAACACTTGGAGAGGTGACAGAAGGAAAATATAGAGCTACAAGATCCTGTGAGTAAAAACAAATTCTTCTACATGGAAAATGAATCCCACACTATAGATTGGAAGGTAAAATTCAGCATCTAACTGCCTTAGTTTCTCCATCTGTAAGGTTGGGGAAAACCTTTCTTCTTTCATAAAATGTTTGGTATCCAACAAAATTTTCAAAGGATTTAGAGGCAGGCAGCTAGCTATCACATCAGCTGATAACATTACACTGCAGTGTAAATGCAGGTTTTGCTCATGAAAAGGGCTTTCCTCACCCATTCTACCTAGATGTCCTCTCCTGTATCCTTGAAAAGGTTGCTGTTCACAGCAGAAAAACAAACCCTCTTTTCTGTTAGGACAGTTTCAAATGGAATCAGTAGGCTGAGCTGATCTATCTTGCAGATGCAGACACCACAGAGGCAGCAAAGAATGTGTGTCCTGGAGGCTGACAATAATTAGACCAGATAAACTACAACATGTAATTAAAATTTGAGAAATCAGCAATAAGGCAAGTCAAACTTTCTTCCAAACAATAAAACTTGTCTACTCTGCTAAAAGGTAATGCTCCTTTACAATTTATAGGCTCAAGAGCTCAGCAAAGACAGCTCAGCTTCACCTCTGGGGAAATTAATTTGTACAATCCTTATGTGATGTCATGACAGCTCTATGGGACTGCAACTGCCTTTTCAGGACCTCTAGCTCAGGATTGATGAAGAAATGGATTTGAAAGTAGGAAAATTAAACAAGTAAATTAGAGGACACAACTCAAGCACAATGCCAATATACAAGAAGACAGAAATATTAGAAGGATTTCAGGTAATATGTAACTGGAACAACAAATTCACGTGCACAAACATCTGAATGCACATTTAGTACAGCTCTCACTGCTCCAGCTTCAAAGACTGAGACAAGAGCCTGGTGTGGGAGAAACAGAAGGACCACAGTGGACATGTGAAAGCCACTACAACACTCAAAAACCATTTCAGATAAGCAATCCTAAAAAAGTTCCATGGATACAAGAATAAATTTTCAGTCACACCTATTTAATCAGAGAGTGGAGATGGAACAAAGTTTAATTTTCTTTCCCTGCATTACTCCAAACATTTAATTTCTACTTTGCTGCATCTCAAAACTGACAAAGGGTACTGTAATAAAGAATCTGCCTACAGCAAAATCTCAGTCTCCAGTGGAGAATCTTCATGCTTTCAGTGAGTTAATGCTGCCTTATCTTCCTAACCTAAGAGGCTGAGAAACCCCCATCAGCACCTGAAAGAAAGAAAACTGGAAGTGTATTTGTAAATAAGCTGTTTGGTAACTGAGCTAGTCACTTGTACAAGCAGCAGTGAAGAGAAAGGGACAGAGCATGCAGAGGGAATCACCTGCTGCCTGGGATACGATGGAGAGGAGGATGGAGTGGAAGAAGAGAGCATGATCACTTTTTTGGGGCAGGTCCGAGAACGTTCCTTATGCCTCATCTTTTTTTAAAACAAAACAAAACAAAAAAATCATAATGATGGAAAAAAAGAGGTAACATTAGCAGTGGTTTGGTGAGACAGGCCAGAATGCATGAACTGAGCCCATGATCCTAAGCTCACACCTCTCTCAAATTAGCTAAAGCCACAGTGTGTCTGAAGCTGAGACCCAAGTTTTCACGCAGAGCCACCCAATCACGTTTGACAGTCAGTGAACACAGACTTACATCAATCAGCAATTAAAACAACAGCTTTTGAGTCAAGGTCTTACAATCAGTTAAAGGCAAAACTTGGAATTCCCCATAGCACAACTGGACTGCTCTCTTTGCTTCATGAAAAATTACTTATTGCTGAGCCTTACAGTGCTTAAAAATATCCATCCTGTTGGCCTAATTATTCTTGCTTGCAGCTCATTACTAATAAAATTCAAGTCTGTGTTCTGCTCCCAGCTCCAGATCCTTCCTCTCTAACTTACAGACATTACACCATCTCAGGCAAGCTAAAATGTACTACATTCTATTAGAGCAGAAATCCAGCTGGTTTATAGATAAAATGGAGCTGTATTTAATAGTCTGCATACTACACAGTGCACATACATGTCCTCAGTTTAGCACACCAGAAAACATGCCCTTCTAGTGCTGTACTCTTGTTATGTAGAGATTTCCTCCACCATTTCTTGTTTATTAATGAGCCTTCAGCCTGATTTTTCTTTTCCTGTTGAGTTCTCACCAGTGCATATCTGGAAATGGTTGCACTGGGAAAAAAAAAAATGCTCTGTACCCAAAGCCAGTGTGGGATAAGTCTCTAAAAAACTGCATGTGGTATAGAGACATTACAGATGTTTATCACTGCCCTTGCAGATGAGCTGGCACTAACCTCTGTTTGGGTGCTCTCCTCCTTTTTAACAAAACAGTTAGATAAATAATACACTCCTCTATCCCAAACAGATGCCAAAAGCAGCTTAAACTGAAGCATATGACTTTGCACTGCAGTGGATGAGGAACATTTATATGTTGTTTCAAAAGGCTTAGCTATGAAGTCACTAATTTCTAACTGAAAGCATGGCAATGATCTCAACCACAGAGCTGCTCATGGATTTTCATCTGTCCATGGCCAAGTTTGCATTTCAAATGTCAAAATTTTCACAAACTTGCTTATTTTTCCAAGGCAAATCTCAGAATATAATACTGGATGAATGCATGAAGTACGTGTTCCATCAGCCCTCCAGCAGAATGTATTTCTGAGCACACAAAGAAAAGGATGACTATAGGAAAGTAGAAAATAATCAACATATTGAAATAAAAAATTAAAGGTAAAAAAGAGTATTTGCAGATAATGGTGTTTTAAGTTCTCTCCTGTTGAGGTTTCAGCTCTTGCTGCCTGTGGTCATCTCAGTCATCATTTATCTTCAAAAAACAGTTCCAGCAAAATGACTGCAAAGTTTGCACTACTGTCCTTTGTCACACTTTAGGGAATGGTCTCAAAAAAAAAAAAAGCAGCAGATGTCCAGAGGCAGAAAAGATGTGCCCCAAAAGACAAGGGATCTCCATCTTACAAATATCTTTGTACACATCAAACATGATTTAAGGTCACATATGACACACAAGAGCTGTTGCTGACAAGAGACCTATGGAACAATAGAAGACTGCTGAAGGCTACAAGATGAAGGCCTGGAAATCCAGGGTAAAATTCAGTTTAAAAGGCTTGTCTCTCACACCATGCCCAGTCAGATCGTTTTCTGGATATAGACCATATGGCTTTCAATGGCTTCATCATCCTGGATGAGATGCTCTTTCCCAAAAGCAGCCAAAATGGCTCAGAAAGCATAGAGCACATGATGGAAGATGTTTTATACAAGCAGGGATTCATTTGAGGAGATTAACCATCACACCATGAAACACATTCCAGCCTTTTTAGGTGATATTACCATCATATAAAAAAAATTACATTTCCACTGTGCACATTCACTCCTCAATATCTTTGTGCATCATTAGATGCTGCTGTGGTGCTCATAAGAACACAAAACACAGGTCAACAACTCCAATTGTAACTCAAATTCAACTTTATAATCCAATTCATAAGGGATGTAGGTCACACAGAATGCTGTGAGGAACAGTTTGCTGGTTTTTTTAACCCCTTTGCTCTTTGGAAGGTATTGCCTTTCCAAGAGAGACAGCATTAAAGGTCTTGTGATGAAGGTAAAAACTGCTTCAGAACAGGTTCTGCCAGGATTTTTAGGAATTCTCTCTTAGCAAGATACCTCTGTGTATTGTATAGGTGAGGTAGAGGTATCCTGCCTTCCAAGGTCAAGGAAACTGCTCACCTAATATCTTAATTCAAGGGTAAAGCAAGATTCTAGATTTAAACTGGTAAGCAAGTACAGCTAAGGATCTCCACCTGACAGACACCAACAGGCAATACCCCAATGCAGATGCCAATTTCTCATCAGAACTGTGGGTCCAACCCAGACCACTCCTTTAAAATTCTCTTCCTTGCAACCACTCTTATGCTTTTGCACTATACTTTCCTCTTCCATGCAGTTTCCAAAAGACTGGAGGAACCAAACCTGTCAATCATATAACTGCCCTTCTCCCAAAGAGAGGATCTCAACTTCATTTTGCCAGCTAGTAAGAACATTAGGCAACCTGTGCTTCCTTTTAGTAACATCCAACACCTCCCCTTTGTCCCCTTAGGAGCTGCTTTGCTCCTCTTCAAAGCACTCTCCCCTAGAAGGTCTGTGATATGTTCAGTCAGTAGCAGATGTTTCTGCTCCTGAACTTCAACACCTGTGCCAGAAGAGAAACCTTTCCAAAAGCTTCATGAAAGCTCTTTATAGCAAACCTAAAGAGCTTGTCAGAAGCAACAGTAATCCTCTACAGCATGTGCAGTGATAAAGCTCTGGAATGGCCTGCCCAGGGAGGTGGTGGAGTCCCCATCCCTGGGTGTGTTTAACGAAGTCTGGATGTGGCACTGGGGGCCAGGGTCTAGTTGAGGTGTTAGGGCATGAGTTGGACTTTATGATCTTGAAGGTCTCTTCCAACCTGGTCATTCTGTGATTCAGTGAAAGGTCCTGGTATTCAGCAGCACTCCTCTGTTGGCAGTTTGTCACCGAGGGAGGAGCTATAAAGCCAGAGTGACCAATGTCACCACAGAAGGCCAGTCCAGCACCATCAAAAGCTGCAGTCTCACACCTATCAGTTCTGCCTGCCAAAGCAACCAGAATCAGAAATCTCAGCAGCCAGCAACAACTTCCTGCAGGAGGGGTTTTCTGTCCAGGCTTGGCAAAGCTGGCTGCTTGGCTCAGTGGTCTCATCTGATCTCTGTTCAGTCAAGAATAAATGGCTCTGTGCATCCATGGCTTTTGAATAAAGGTAACCCATATTCTTCCCTTCCCCAGGCACACAGTAAGGAACCTTTGGAACAGGAAACCTATCAGTGGGGTTTTGATCCTTCTGTATCCTGCAGATTTTGCATCCTTGAGACCCAGTTTTACACTTCATTACAAGAGCACTGCAAATCCTTGAAGACATCTGAACCCAGGAATCAATCATCTTCTGTTGATGCAGTAGAACCAATCAAGGAAAGATCATCTCCACGTGTAATATTGAGGGAAATCATCCACACAAGGCAATCACTGCCAATGTTGAAAAAAAAATTAAATCCTCTAAAAAAAAAACTGTTGCAGAAAGATTTTTCAAAGATGTGCCCTACACTGCTTCTGACACAGAGATGCTAACAACATCAAGGAAGAGCAGAAGGATTTTTTCTTCCTTTTGTAAAATTTCTTTTGAGTTGTGTAGTGCAGGTATAAACAAGAAAAAAAAAACAACCCAAAACCTGCTCCCTGGTGAGGAGAAAAATCCTCAATAAAAACAGGAAATAAACATTTGTCCTTTTTTTTTCTGTCAATGACAAAAGAATAACAATAAGAACTTTTGTGTTTCACTATAAATGCTTAACTATAAAGCCTTCATAAACTTTCAGGAACAAATTCAAATAGAGATCTCAAGGGTGCAGGAATGTGGCATTTTCCAAGTGCTAAAACTGAGAGAGACAGCCAGTGCAATCCAATTTTCCTCTTTCTAGGAGGTAATATAAGCAGTGCTCATCAACTCACTTTATATTGTACAGCTTTTTTGCCTCAGGGTTTTTTTTTTTTTTCTGCCTTAATAAGTATTCTTGAGAAATAAAATTTGCCTTAATCATGAATTATGTGAGTCCATCTCAAAATGTTCATTAGCCTATAAAGAAGATTTTGATGAGACAAAAGGTAGAAGAACAAACACTGAGTCAGGAAACCAAAGCATCCTGACAATAATTTCCCTGGACTTAGGTCTTCTTCCTTGAAGAGAAATCTTCTAGATCAGAGTACCAGTCATGACATGCAGCATTAATTGTGCTGAATGCCTCAGACACAAAGATCACCATGAATCCATATTCATCAAGAACAGTGAATTTCCAAAGCAGTGTCATCTTCTTCCTCTTGACTCCAAAGTACGCTCTGATTAAACTACAGCCAGAGAGAAGTAGATGTTTCTCCAAATTATGCCTGTCATCAAAATACCTCTGGGCACTCTCAGAAACATGAGGAGGCCATTTGCACAGGGAAACCATTGAGGTGGTTCATAGATGAGGCTTCATAGATGAAGCCAGTGAGGTAAGTATCACAAAATGCCTGAAAAGATTACAGAAGCTTTAGTTTTGGAAAGCA
Organism: Serinus canaria; assembly: GCF_022539315.1. NCBI lineage: Eukaryota > Metazoa > Chordata > Aves > Passeriformes > Fringillidae > Serinus > Serinus canaria. The sequence goes on from NC_066314.1 coordinate 67,621,444, forward strand.
CATGGCTGAAAGAAAACCAGCAGCAATGACAATGGCCCAAAACGGTGGAGAGAAAATAAAATTTGATACCTGCTGATTGTTCTGCTGTTGGTTCCTATTCTGAGGAAAAAACCTAAAATGTACTGAATTCACAGTAACACAGGAGTCTGCAAAGCAACATGTATGAGAAGCAAGGAAAGCTGCATTAAAGAAAGGGAAACCACTGGAAAGTCTTCTGCAACTACAGAACAACTAACATTTCAATAGGAATAGCAAAACTGATAACCAATTTTACTATTTATATCAAGGAAAATATTTAATATCATAGATAAGATATCTTTACCTCATGAGTTTCCATAATTGCTTACATGTTTCCTCTATTTCTAACAGAAGAATCTAGAAATTCTATAGCAAAAAATTTCTGCTGCAACATCCATGAAAGTCTTGGTAAGTTGAAACTAGCATAAGAAGGCAGGGAAAATTTGATTTAATATTTTTGAAACATTAAACCATACATCATCACCAAAGGGAGACGTTAACTTTATTCACTGGAAATTATTTAAAATAACAGAGTCAGACAAGGTGCTGGAAAAGGACTGGCTTAAAAACACACCAGGGGTAGGTGGTGTTGGGTGAGGAGGTGCATTGTAGTGAGAATGAGTTTCTTTACCTGTTTCCACTGGGGTATGGGGGCAAGCCGGCCCTGCTCTCGTCTGCTGGATGGCTGGCTGTGGACACGCTCTTGGTAAGGCAGGACAGGTGGCTGCATGCAGGTTGTAGGGAAGGTGGGACCAAGGAGGAAAGATAAAATAGTGAAGGAAACTCAAAGAAAGCCATAGGAATGGAATACAGAATAAGACAGACAAACATTTAAGAAAAAAAAAATAAGGGAGGGGGGAATTCATTTAGCAAGTAAAATATAAAAAGGAAAAAACCATCCAAAAATGGGAAATTTCACATATTTTTGGACCTTTCCTTTCATTTCATTGTTTCTTCAAATCATTGGCCAAGTATGCCAGCCAATGTGTAGCAGCTGAAGAAACATTTTGTGTGGATAGACATGGCCATTCTGATTATGTTACATTACAAATGCTGATATGTAGGGTGACAGAGACAAACCTGAGCTGACTTTCAAGCAGCCAGGTCAGGTCCCACTCACGATGTGGCCATGGCAGCACAGAGCTTGGCACAAGCTGTAGGGATGGACTCATGCAGCAGAGCAAGGACTCTGGCACTTAAACCACACTGAGCCTCATCCTGCTGACACTGCACTGCCAGCAGCAGCTTGAAATGACTCAATCTAACTTCAAAGACAGCTAGCCTGCAGTTGCAGCAGCTCAGATACTATCCTGGAGAACAAACAAGCCTCATTTGGAATGACACAAACACCCTGATTGCCAAGAAACTCCCAGGCATTTATGTGCTGCACATACACACATGTACAAAGTTTAATCACAGTTCACAAGAACAAACAGATGTAACCTGATATGAAAATGTTCAAATCAGAAATCAAATGGTTGTTCTTAAACAGCATAAGCAGAACATTCCTGGAAAGCTTTTGAAGAGCAATGGTAGTTACAAAAGAAACTCAATTGCTGGTCTTCTTCACCCTGTACTTGTAAAATTTAAGCTTTGGGTAAACTTCACTGTTCTTTAGGAGAGCCTTTGAAGTAGGAAAGCAACACTAGCATCCAGTCTTGAGGAAGGCATGCTATCATCCATGGTTTTCCTCTACAATTCCAAAACCAAGAGGTTTATTATCCATCTCCTACCTGTCTCCGTAAATTTGAGGATGGCACCGGTGCATTCTCTTCAAACTTGGCCAGCAGCTGGGTTGCCATGGACTTGACTTTGTTCTGATTCCCAATGGCAGCATCAATTCTCCTCTCTGTCAGGGCACTCACCAGTGTGGGCCTTTCTTCTCTGTAGCTTCGTGGGAGGTCCTCCTAACAACCAGTGACATCAAAATTTAACAAGATACAACCAGATCACCTTTTCCTTTCCACCCCTTTGCTGTGAAAATTCTCTTACACTACAGATAACAAATCTCTTAGCCTCACTTGAAAGCTCAGATTTTAATTTCCTTTGGCAAGTCATCAAATGTTCTGTTAAACTTTACTGATCTTGTCAATCTTATTTAATACCTACCAAAAAGACCTCAGTGGAAACACCTCTGTGAAGCCCTTGACATAAACCAAAGGCTCATCTTCAAACAACAAACCCAAAGCAGGAATTTTAATTCACCTGTACCCATTTGGCTACAAACATTCAATTTGAAAGACTGCCTTATGGGCATACTGGAAATGTATTCTTTTTGCACAAACCAAAGGTAAAGTTTAAATATGCATTGAGCTTCTGACAATACCACACAACTCCACTGGGAAGTTTGGAGTGTTGATGCCCTCATCAAACCATAGTAATTTGCAATAAAAACAGAACATCAGGGAACTGCAACATTTCATTTGTTATGTAGTATTCTTTCATAAACATTAGCAAAATATTTGCACTAAAGATACCATGAAAGTGTAACCTCTGAAGAAGAATTAAATTTTATCTAAAAAATCCTACATAATCCCTGCCTGGATACTAAAACAATGAAAGAACTGAAGTGGGGAAAAAGGCACCTACCATTTATTTTGCTCCCTGACACATCTCATGGTAATACTTACATCCTCAGATTGGCTGGTTTTTCTCCTCTTTCCTGCACCATCCAGTTCCTTTTCTTTTTTGTCCTGAAAACAGAGGGAGAAGAGGAAAGAAAACAAATATAACTCTCATACCTCTCTGGGCTGAGATAAGTGTCATCAGTGCCCTTAATCAGTTTAGTTGCAAAGCTTATTTAATTCCCTGCGCTCATTCTCCATTTAAGAAAAGAGTTTTTTCCTAGATACTCCTTAGGGGATTATAACCTTCAACTGGACAATTCTTCAACACTTTCAAATCATCAAAAACTGAGCAACTAGCTAACTTCCAAGAGAAAATATATGCCCAAATATTACCACAAGGCTAAGCTTTTAAGACTGAAATACACCACTGGGAGTACATACTACAAAACATACTACAGATGTAATTTTGCAGATGTAATTTTTCACCAAGAGCTGGTGAAAACATGGTCTCTTACAAACTAACAAACACCAACACCTGCATTTTTAGCACCATGCTTGGCAGCAGCCTGCTGTCCAAGTGCTCCCAGGGCTGTGCCTGGTTACCTTGGGAGTGCGCTTCCGAGAGATGCTTTGTCCCAGTTTGCTGAGGAAGGAGATGGGAGACTTGGTACTGGCAATCAGGGCAGCCTTTTCCTCTGCATTCAGCTCCAGGCTATCTGTTAGTGACAACAGGCAGAACAGGGGAATGCCATGAAGTTTTTTTCTGTGGTGCTGTTATTAAATACACAATTGAAGGACTGATTCTTTTTAATGTTGCAGTCTCTTTCTTAAATTCTCTGTACAAAATGACTGATGTCTAGAATTAATACCTTTCTCAGCTATTCTGCTTTTTCATTTTGCCCAAAGCAGTTCTTTCAGGGTTTATAACCACCTATAACAGGTACTGTGTTTACTCTATTTACTTTTATATTTAAAGAGCATGATTTAAGGAACAAGAGCATCAGTATTATTAAAAAGAGTCCAGAATTTTAGAAATACATGATACATACTATATTTTTTAAAGGCTATTAAACCAAATTTTTCCCCCTCAGCAGAGAGATACATGTGAATTAAGATGATCAGTAATAAAGAGCTGTAACAATATCAATATTTAAAGGCTGGCCATATTGATTTGGGTTAGGTAATTACATCTTTCAGTTCTGATCAAAGATGTTTTGTTCCTCAGTGGCCTGAAGTTAGTCTTACCATTCACAGACAGTAAATATGTATAAAACTCAGGTGGTGGTTTGAAATTACCTGTTCAACAACTAGTAGCAAGGCACATTAGCTAAGACAAACAATAGTAAGAAAGCAGAAAATTTATCTAGTAGTGCTGAAGTGAACTTTTGAGGACATTATTGTATATTAACTCCTTATTTTGCTCCTGCTGCTGCTAACATGGTTTTTATCAGCACCAGTAACAAGTCAGCACTGTGTAATGTAAAGTGAGTAACTACTCAATGTGCTCATGCAGAAGCAGCATGAAGGTAACTGAAGCACACACACTGACCCTGGAGCAGTCTGCAAATCCCACAGAAGTGCCCCAAACTGCTTACCACTAGAGGGGATGGTGTCTTTGAACATCTCATAGAACTGTGTGAGGTACATCACCATGGACAGCTTATCTGGCTCTCCAACAGATGCCATTTCCTTTCCAGTCATAATGGGAGAGATCCCAAACTCTTTCTCAGCGATGTCAAAGGCCAGTTGGTTGTTCTTCTCCACATCGTGCTCATCCAAGGAATCAAAGTCTCTGCAAAGGGCAAAAAGAGGCCTTGCACTAAATCAAGTAGAAACCAGTCTTCTGCAAGAACTCAGACATCCATCTTTTTTTTTTCCCCCACTTGAAATCTTAATTTTATTTGCCACCAACATGGCGAAGTTGATGCTACTTAACTACAGTGAACTTTGGCTCAAATATCTTTATTTAAAATTTGCTTCTTCCTAAAAACCTAGACTTTTCTTCTTAAAAAGCATTATCCTCTGAAATACATCACCACTTCCTCCTTTACTGGAAGACTGTACGTTGTTCCCTACATAAAATCTTCTGTGTATTTGGAACTAAATTAAATCTTGACTTTTTGTCCCCTTTTCTCTTGACTGATCCATATTTTTATCCTGCTTTTTCCAAAACTTGTATAACTATATAAAAAACTATAGCTTGTAGAGAGTTAAATGAACCATTTTAAAAGCTGTTTGAACTCTCCACAAGCTTTAAAGCTATTAAAGAGTGTAGCTCAGGTTCACTCAAGTACACCAATACAGAAGTAATTCAGTGCATATGGATTGGAATAACTCCACATTTTTTCAGTATGTTTTACAGTGGATTATGTCTTCAAGTACAGCTCTAAAATTTACTTTTTCTGATGTCCCTTTGGGAAGTTGGAGACATTTCAGATTAAAGTACCAGAGTCTTTGCTATCATCTCTTTTAGCAGCCAGTGTCTCCCCATTATATAATCTGGGCACTGTTTTACCCAATGTATCACTGAAGAGGACACCTCTGCCATTCACCCAACCAAGGCTGTGTGCAAACAGTAACAACCTTTTTATTTAGGCTGTGGGTCACTACTTCTAGAAAGAGCAGCCTGAAAATCTTTAGAAAGAGCTGTTTTGTTAAACAGGAAATTTATAAAGGACCGTGCAGAGACTTGTTCACAAGAGATTTCACTGAAGCTATGAACTGTTCCTTACTCACTTCACACATAAAATCTGTCAGTCAATAATGCTTTCCAGTCAGTGCCAATTTGAAGCTTAATTCTGCCAAATCATCCAGAAAGGAAAATGACAACACATTTATTTTCAAATTCATCAAGCTATCATGACCTTCCACTCTGCAAGTGAATCACGGGATGTTGGTTTCTAGCAAGTTTAATTGAATTCATTTCAATCTATTTCTTCATAAATCACAAGTGCACTGCCTCCAACTCCATATTATTAGTTCCAAATGCCACTAATTTCCTGCTCTTCCCAGTGATTTGAAGCAGCCAGTTACTCACATTAGGTCTGGACGGTATCTGTGGATAATGGCACACAAAGCTAAGCCACTTTTCCACGACATTGTCAGATCTGTCACATTAACACCAGCATACCCATCCGTCTGCCTCTGGCACCAGCTGAGCAATTTACTAGAGCGAGCTACAGACTCTGTAAAGAAAAATAGCACATTTGAAAATTGAAATGAACAACAGCTCGAATTCTAAGTACAACACAAACCCCATGAATCAATAAGCAAAACCTTAATATAAAAAAACAAGCTCCTTCTACAATAGGTAATGGAAGACAGGATTCTTACTTTCTTTTAAAAATACTATCAATATCTATTTTGAATCCAAGAAAGTATTTTTAATTAGCTGAAAAGTAATTATCTAAGTTGTAACTTGCCAGACTTTTCACCCTAGCTATTGTAAAAGAGCCTCAGGAAATATAAAACAATTGCAAAGGCTTGTTAAATATGATCAAAAGGACATAGAGTAGCAATGCTCTCTAAAGCCCAGATATACTATTTCTAGTGGAAGAACAGACAAATGTACTTCTGTAACTTCTTCTCCCTTGAAAACTTTCCTTTAAAAGCACTGACCTATTCTGACCTTGTCTTACCAGAAGATCTGATGAGATTGCAGCCTAAAGGGACATGGCTGCAGGGCAAAGAGCAGAGACTACACAGCTCTTCAGCAGTGAAAGGGAGGCTTAGCAGCAAAGAGCCACTCTGGGAATCCCAAAACACTTTCTGGGCATCCAAGACAAGGCATGCAAAGGGAAAAGTCTGACATAGCCCTCAGGGTAGAGACAAGGAGACAGCTCCTGAAATGCTTATCACAAGGCATCTAGCTCTCAGAATAATGCAAGCAAAGTGAGGTTTCATTTAGTTGAGAGATGAGACAAAGAAAAGGAAAGCAGGAACATGCAAGACTGCACAAGCAATAATTCTGATAGATTTGTAAGAGTTCTGAGTCTACTGTTAGAGTGAACTCAGTCCAGTCCTCTGCACTTTAAGCAAGGGCATTGTTAGAGAAAAAGGAGGTGAAAAGAATTGCCTATATAAACAAATATGCTTAGAAAATTAACAGCATTATAAAGCAAGGGAAATTAGGTAAACAAAAATAAATTCCCATGCTAATGGAAGCTTGAAAAATTGTAAGCTCAGACTGTTGACAAAACAATTACTGGATATGTTTTCTAAATGAAGAGAATGGTTAAATAATATTCTAAAGCCCTGCTGCTCTCTTGTTCCTGCACTGATCCAGCTCCAGAATACCAAAAGGAATAGGACAGCAGCCAGGCCTACCATTTCGAGTCAGCTTTGGTGTCCTGGAGTTCACAAAGTTCTCTATCTCCAGGTGAATGTCTTTCAAGTCTCCTGTATTATACAAGTGGCGTACCTAAAACGGCACACAAAAACATTTAAGATGATCAACACATGCCATGCACCTCAGACACACACAGAAATTAACCAGAAGACAATAAGGAGACATCCCAAGATATAAAAAGGAAGATAAGTACATGTCGGTAGCAAAATTCCTACCCAAGAACCTCACAACAGCAAGGATCAGCTCATCAGTGCTGAACAGTCCAGCGGTCTGCTGCTGCTCAGTGGATACCAAATTGCAATGACAGACTGCTAGACTGGATTATTACAAAGAAAATGCACATGCACACACAGAGAACACAAATTTATAGGTTTCCTGTAACATTCTATCACAGTTAAAATTATCAAAATCAAACACTCCTAAAAAGGAGTTTGTTCAAGTACAAAAGCCTACTCTTGACTGATGCAACTGCCTTTCACTGCTTCCATGCTACACACACATCACTCTCTGTCCCCAAAACACTGGCACAGCTTCACCTGAGGAAAGCCACTGCAGATTGCAAGCACACAGGAGCACCATTTGTGACTTACCTGCTGTGGCCTCAAGAAGTTGACGTTGATATTGGGATATCGGGTGGCAGGATCAATGCTGTAATGGCTGAAGTTCTTACTCACGTTCTCTGGGGTGGTCTGAGGCAGCAGCCTATAAATGCTTTCCCTTGGGAAAATAACACCAAAAAAAGTTTGGGGTTTTTTTTTTTGGTTCATCTGTTTTGTTTAGGCTTTGTGGTGGTTTGGGGTTTTTGGTTTGTTTTGGCTGGTTTGAGGTTTTGTTCTGTTTTTGTTTTTTTTTTTTTTTTTTTTAAGAGATGCATCACTACTACTATGGCTAAGTAAACTCTGGAGAGATAAACATTGAAATCAGAAATCCAACCACTTCAGACACTGCATAGCTAACAGTCATAACCATATTAAAATCTGCACTTTAATATAACTTCAGAATTCCAAAAGAGGGAAGAGAACAATACACTAAGCGAAACTGAAGGGGCTGCCTGGTACAATAAAGACACTGAGACACAGGAGGTGCTCAGGAAGAGCGGCCACCAAGGGGACTGGAGCATTTGCCCTGTAAGGAGAGGCCAAGAGAACTCAGTCTGTTCAATATGTGGAAGTGCAAGCCCAGGGAAGATCTTAGTGCTGTCTGAAGTGGCTAATGGAAAGGAGTTGAAGTCTGGCTTCAACAGCAACATTATTTTCCTCACTGTTTTTTTAAATTCAAACAAATGGAATTTAAAATATGGAATGTGCCATTGTGCAATTTTAGAAATTATACTATGGTTCCTGATGGTCAGAAGCTGCAGTTGCTGAAGTTTAAAATAGGACCTGAAAACTGTTGCTATTACTCACTCCCTCTTCTAATTACCCAAGTTCTAATCTCCAGGAGAGCCCCTTGAGTCACCAAAACCACACTCAGGCAAAGGTGATTAACACATCAAGAACTCAATACTTCAAAAGAGACAAGATGCTGTTTGGCTTACACGAAACAAAATGACCAAGGACAACATGAAAGATAGCAGGTCACAGCTTCCTTACAAGGAAATAATAAAAAGTATTCACAAGATAATAGGAGACAGCAAGAACTTTTGTATCTGGTACTTTAAAGGCACCTACATCTTAATCTGGTTTGCCATTGAAGGGCCAGTGACAGCTAGTCAGGCTCATTTTGTCCATGCAATGTCACTAAGCACCTAAAAAAAAGATTCCTCATCTAATCTTTTAAAACTAGGACCAGAAATAGCAACATTTCTTACTCATGCATATACTTCGGTTTATCAACTCCTTTGAAATTTTTTTTTTTAAACTGAATTATACCCTCATGCATTCTCTAAAAACAATGAGAGTCTGTATCTCCCATTCTGTCTATATTTGTACCAAAAGAAACTGTAATGGATGATGAGATGTTGGAGGATTGGATTAGAACTGTAAATGTATTCACTTGCTCCATTACCTCTCTGCAAGGACTTCCAAAGGACTGGCTCCGAGCGACCAACTTCGTACCATCCAAGCAGAGTCCATTGCAGCCAAAAATCCCCTGGCTATTCCAGTTCCCATTGGCCAAAAGGGCTGGTATTAGAGGTTACCAAAGGAAAAAAAAGCAGAGAAAGGAAAAGCATCACTTGGTGAAAATCTCAAAGAAATATCAAGTACATATTCAGGCAGTAATCTTCTGGGAAATTATAACTCAGTAATTAGCTTGAAGCTGCACTCCCACTGGGCTAGAGGAAACCAGATGTACGGTGAACAGCTCACAAGCTCTCCCAAAGCCAGTGTTCCTCTATTTCCAACAGTAATTCATAGCCTGGGGTGCCTTAACAGCTTCTCTTCAAGACAGCATTTTTTAAACCAACTACAAAATGCTAACTACTAGCAGGCCTACAGTAGGTTCTGTAGAGAGTCAACAAGAAGCAGATGGAACAGACAGAACTTCAGAAAAGCTCTGCACACATTTTCTTAAGTGCGATCATTACCATGCTAAAAATTCTGTTTTCCCAACACTCCCACCCTTCCTTCCAACCTCCCACTTTCTTCTATAACAAACAGCAGCTTTCCTTAGAGTGCCTCTCTGTCAGGCAGCACGTAGCTCAGTGCTGGGTGCAAAGGTTTGTGTTCATTCAGAGCTGACCACGAACCTCCAGGAGGCTGTCCCCGACCAGCGCCACGAGGAGCTGGTGGCCGTTCTGCTCGCGCACCAGGGCGGCGTTCTCGGAGGCGTACATGCACGTGAAGTCAAACATGGCCACGTCGGGCTGCCCGTAGTGGTTGATGGCAAAGTCCAGCGAGGGCAGCTGCTGGTTAGTGGAGAAATCTGCTGCCTCCCTGGCGTAGTTCAGCAAAGCCTCCTGGTCCACGTTCTCCCGGGAGAGCAAGACCTCTGTGTCGGCATGGTCCTGCCAAAACCAGCAAAGTCAAAGTGCTGTGGTCAAACCCACAAGTTTATCTTAAGACTGGTATATATTGTAGCTGGCATTAAAATTCTGACAAATCTACTCATACAAATTTGCCTGCTAATTTCTTTCATTCCTATCTGTGTTAATGGTTCCAGGAGAAAATCTATTCTATTTGTGGGGTGCCCCATGGCAGGAAGGAATGATGAATCTGACTGCATGTTCTCAGAAAGGCTAATTTATTATTTTAAGACACTATATTATATTAAAGAATGCTATACTAAACTATACTAAAGAATACAGAAAGGATACTTAGAGAAGGCTAAAAAGATAATACTGAAAACTCATGAGTCTTTCTACAGCCTCAACACAGCTTGACCCTGATTGGCCAATAAGTCAAAACAATTCACATGAAACCAATGAAACAACCACCTGTGGGTAAACAGTCTCCAAATACATTCCACATGTGAGCACAACACAGAAGCAAATAAGATAAGAATTTGTTTTCCTTTTCCTCTGAGGTTTCTCAGCTTCCTAGGAGAAAATCCTGGGTAAAGGGATTTTTCAAAAATATGACTGTGACAGAAATCTATAGATCTTTTATTGCAAACAGTAATCAGTCCTGCTTGCATTTGACTGTGAAAGGGCTAAGAAACTTTTGAGCACTTTTCATTCCCATAAAATAAGAGAAGCTCAACAAAGCTATTAAATGTTCCTTTAGAATATTTTATCTTAGTATGAGCAAAACTCCCAAATCTACAAAAGGAGACAAATTTGAAAAGGACAGGTTTTGTAACACTCATCTGATGGTTTAAAATACTTCAGAAGAGCATTAACTGCCTTTTAGAACACAATTACATTCAGGTTCTAAAATAACAACTGTAGAAAAACATTATGTGATGGATGAAAAGCACATTTTCCTACTTTCACCTTACCAAAAGTAAATTATCACCACAATTTTAGCTTACAGAGAATACAGAAGAAGTTAATACCCACATGCCGTATCACTCCTTTATCCAGCAAGCTCTGCTTTTTGGCAGTCATGACAAAGTAGTGTGTATCATCTTTGTAGTAGACAATGTTCTCCAAGTCAATGCCTTGTGACAGAACAAAAGACATGGTAATGAAGAAACAAGTTAGGAGTTATGTGCAACAGAAGTTCTACCAGAAGAAAGTAAATTGAAACTGCATGGTTAGAAAGAGAGAATGCCAACAACTTTCTACCATGCTCTGGGTGACTTTAAAATCTAAACTGTTAACAAAACCACAGCACATTTCACCTGTATAAAGCTACCTCTTTTAAATAATCCATTTATCTTCACTCTAAGGTTTGCATTCAGATGTGGAGTGCAAAAAGCAGAACTCAGGATTCATGACCTCTTCCCATTTAGGGCTTTGATTTCCTGAAAACCATAAATCCTCCACTTCTGAATCAAAGTGACACACATCTGCTTTGTACAGCAGAACTAACAACACAAATAACAAAGTCATATCTCAGAGGCAGCACTGACTGACTGCCTTGCACAAGGTGCTTGTTTCTTGATTAAACACACAAATCTGAGCTACAAAATTGTAACTATAAAAACAAATAGTTTGTGTTTCACAGGAAGTCTGTCAAATGCTGGCAAACCTGTGGCATCTCGGAGATCCTGGAAGAACTTCTGGTTGAAGATGAAGGCCACACCACTGATCTCTTCTACTTTGGCTTCAGCTGTGGTGTTGCGATTGATGAAGTTTGCTGTGATAGCAATTGCAAGCTTTCCACGGAATTCCTTCCGGCGAAACCCTGCAGGAAGGATAAAGTGGCAATGCTGAAAAGCAAAAAACAACTTCAGAGAAGGATCAGTATGTCACAGACAGGTGCACTCACAAAGTAAAGGGAGAGAAGGGAATTGATGAGCTACAAAAAGGAAAGAACAATTGCTTCATTAGAGAAGTGTTGTTTAGGGAAAAAGCTCCCCACACCACCCTGCTGGCTCTCATCTCTGTTCCTAAAGCTGCAATTTCCAATTAAAACAAAAAAAAAAAAGGGATTCTCTGCTACACAGAATAATACTCAATACCTCAGTTCCTACATTCAAAGGTAGGAGTGACAACACCACCTAACTAAAGAAAAAACGTAGAAAAAATTATCCTTATGTCTTTTTTAGTTTAGAGGAAGAAAACAAAGACCACCCACGTCTCTGCTATAAATGGATTTTTACACAGACTTTTAATCGCCCTATCACTTATCAAGTGTGTTTCCAGATGTTGATTGGCATGTTAAAGGCCACTTTTATTCTAACAAATTTAAGAATAACTTCTGTTTGGAGGTGACTTATGAACCATTACCTTCTAAGGTGTTTCTCCTGCCATCCCCTCCAATGATTACTTCAAACTCATACTCAGACACTGGATGGGTTTTGGGATGGACCAGGGCACGCCAACCTATTCCTGTAGATAAACTTCATGTTAATGACAATATAAATGGCAATAATAATAGGAAAAAAGATAAAACCAGTTCTTACTATCAAGAAATCCTTCAACACATGATTAGTCAAGGAAACCTGCAGGACAGCTACACTGATGACAGGGGTATTCCTGAAGCAGCAATTCCACGTGAATCAGAGGCAGAAAGCTCCGCTAAAACTCCTTTAATTCCTTTAAGGGCCCCTACAAACTTCTCTACTGCCTACACAATTAATAAAAGGTCACAATACAAGTAATCTACATCTCCTGTGGTGATCAGAGAACAGGTTTCACAGCCATACTGAAAGCATAACAAGGATCATTCACCAATATAAATATGCTAAGTGAATGCAAAGAAGTTGTTTTAAAATGTTATCAAAATGTTTTATGTAATAGGCTAAAGTATTTTAGAAGCAATTACAATTTACCATGTCTTGGTCTATTTCTGTGCAGTCCTTCTGGTGACTTTGTTTCATACACTAACTAATTTAGATTTGCCACTAGAAAAAGCAAATCCTACTAAAAATCCAAGCCAAAATGGATTAATAACTATTCTATTAATGGAGCACGAGGAAAGGACTTAATGCCATAAGCAGAGTTAAGGAGTAGGAGCCTGTGTATCCTACCCCAACTCCCCCCTTCTCTACTGCCCATTTCAGTGCTACTTGCTTTCATTCTCCTGGTCCTCTGGAGGGTAAACAAGCCCCCGGAACTCCACATTGACATGGATCTCTATTCCCAAGATCAAGGCAACCTTCAAAAGGATCAGCTGGAGCTGACGGATACCTGCAAGAAAAAAAACAGATGATAAAGAAACAGAAGGAAAAGAAAAGAGCAGAAGTGTCCATGTGTGTCTGTGTGACATTACTGATACCCTGACTTGAAGACCAGTTGCTACTTTCTTCTGCCCCTCGGTGTTCCCAGCCTTTCATCCAGACACCACTGGTGTGTGAAATCACAGCATGCTAAGAAAATTCCACACAGCTGAAAACCCAACCCTTTTCAAAGCATAAAAAGTAATTTTTCAGTGTTTCAGTCCCCTAATCAGCAACAAGGGTAACAATCAGGACATGAGCTGCAGGAGAGGGAGGGAAGACAGCACAGGCAGGACTGCACTTGTCACAGATGGAAAAGAGCCACTGGATCAGCCTGGCTGTAATACCGACATGCACCTCCATCCCAACACCTCTGGGTTAGTGAGGGCATAGAAAGCTCCTCACCACCTCTCTCCTCTTCAGGTAACTTTGGCAATGAGAATGAAAATTACAGTGTGCAAACTCAATTAATTTGAAGGAAAACACCTTCCTGTTATATTTCAGATACTGAAATGAAAAGATCCTCCACCTAAACACTAAATTTTAGCTGTGCTGATACACAAAAAAAGACAAAATGCATAAAGACTGGAAGAACAAAAATGAAAATAAATTAGAAGGAAAAAGCAATCTGCAAGGCTGAAGTTACAAAGAAATCTTCCAGTTTCACCATTTGTTGCCAAATCAAAAAAAAAAAAAAAAAAAGAGAACACAGACTGGTGGGCAACACCTGGCTGTGCCATGTACAGTCAATTTTGGGGAAGAAAAAATAAAAAAAAAAGTAACTCCTGCTCCACCAAAGCATTCAGCTTTCAAAGAGGACTGATTTAACAGAATATAAAAATCATCAAGATTATTTTCAATTTTAACACATAAAGATCTATTTAATCAAAACGTATCTTCATCACTCTTCTGAAAATTAACAAAGCCAAAACTGTTCCTCCTTTCTCCAGACTGAAATCTACAAGAATGTTCAAAAGCATGCACTAATTTTTCTTTACAAGTTGCTCAAGAGAAACAGAACAATGCGGCAGCTGCAGGAATGTATCAGCAAAAAAAAAGGTTGACTTTAAGTGTACTTCTCAGTGTAGGAAGAAGCTATGCTTTAGGAATGTCTAAGAGATGACAGATAAACACTGCATGTTTTAATCTCATGACCAGCCCAGAAGGCACGATGCAAAAGTAACGTTGAACTGTACCACAAAAATGTGAGAGCAGGGACTGTGTAGGCTGAATTTTCACCCTCACCTTCCTCCCCACAGGAAGAAGCAGTGCTGCTGTGTCCAGCCCTGCCTGTACTTACTGATATGGTCTATGGATCCTGCACAGAATTTGCCGTAGAACTTTTTGGCGCCGAGGCCCCTGAGGTCGTGGATGGTGAAGGGCCAGAGGTGCAGCACGTTGTTGCGGGAGAAGGCATCTCTCTTCTCTATCACCACCACCTTGGCTCCCAGGAAGGACAGGTCGATGGCTGTGCGAAGGCCACAGGGTCCAGCCCCAATTATCAGACACTGCAAAACAACCAGCACTGAGTAACTGCACAGTCCTTGGAGGAAATGGGGATTTCTGCAGCAGCTTCTGAGCATCCCACGGCTCTTAGGAGGAAGTGCTCTTCATCTGAAACATAAGCTGAAATCTCAGATCACCCTTTCTGTTTCTACCTGCTAAGTTCTGCCATTGATAAGCAGAAACCAGGACCTGAAAATGAAGTATATTGCAGAGGAGTGAAGACTCAGGAAGCAGGCAAGTAGAACTGCATGCTTGCAACCCTCACTCTAGGAAGAGCTGCCAAGTCATACTCTCCAAGCTACCTGGAGAACAGCAGTATTTCTGAAGGCTTCTCCCTCCTACATTCAATTCTTTTTTCTTAAAAAAAAACAAACAAAAAAAATCGAAACAACCCCCAAAAAACCAAAAAACAAAACCAGTGACAAGTCTTCCTCTCATCTTCGAAATCCTGAGCTGGCCTTTTTTAATATCTTCAGTAGCATTGCAACAGCTACAGAAGACAAACACAAGACACTAATGTTTTTGTAAACACCATCATTTACAGTAACAGAATAAAAGTGTAGCCAAGTCAGACCACAATAATTTATGCCTTTGGTGGTGCTTTGGGGCTTCTACTACTGCAAAGGAGACTTCAGGGAAGTAAACATCATGTAAACAAAAACACTGTGTGACCAGACAAATCTTTTCTCCAACCTAACCTTGGTCATATGAAAGTCTTTCACCTTCTCTTATCTCTTTCCACTCTACTCACAAACGCCATCAGATGCTAATAAACAACTTGAGAATGTAAAATACGTGCGTGTGTAGCATTGAAGTACCTTCTGAGAACAGAATGATGCAGCAAAATACTCTCAGATTAAAAACCCAAGATAGTCAGGAGACACTTTTTACTCACAGAAACTGAGGTCCAGAGAAAGTGTTGGTATGTGCAGTCACATAAACACAGTACACAGTCTATTTCTTCATCATTATTGTACTTTGATTTCTACCGAGTAAACCAGAGACCTTGTTACAGAAGTGGCTGCTGCTGCTGCCACATGATTCTTTTCCAGATCCTTATGGCTGCACAAGAAAGCTCTTTGAGAAACTCTTAATTATGCCAAAATTTAACTATGAGCCAGTGTTCTGATAAACAGCCAATCCCAAAAAAAAGCAAAACTTTGTGTTCAGTAGTCATCCCCATCTGACAATTATTACAGGCTGCCACATTCTCACCACTTACTCACTGGGGCATAAACTCTGCAAGCACCATGAAACTGCAAATGTAAAGCCTGAATGATGGAAAACCAATTACAGCAGTGATGACATAGCTGTTGACATGCAAATTCCACGTAGGACTACTGAATAAGATAAGGAGTCACATAAATCTGAGGGCAGAGATCCAAGTCTAGAGGAAAGGGAAGGGAATAATAACACCACTGCTTCTTCAGTGGCCTCAGGAACCTGAAAGCATTTGGGACAAAAGGCACACCCAACCTCTGAGCTAATAAATACCTAAATAAAATTGTATGTTGAACAGGTAATCTTGATCCTCAGTTAGACCTACTATATTCTTCTAACTTTAATATTGCTTTCTTTGTAGGTAAGTGTAAGACTCAAACACTCCCTTGTCTTTCTTTTTTAAAACTTTTCAGAAAATTAGCTCAGCATATCATACTTATTCAGGTAATAATTTTGCTTGGCTGACAACTACAATCTTCAAAGAGCCTGGATTTCAATAAGCAACAAGAACACACTGAATTAGGTGATTTTCATTCTTTGACAAATTTCCACATATAAAATATTTATGATGGAGTACACAACAGCAAAGGAATTGTACTAAAATCAGACCATTCAAACTCAGATTTCATTAAATTTTAAGATAGTTGCCTGCAACTTTGTCACAGGAACTTAAAAGGTTTTTTTCCTCTCTATCCTTCCTCCCTGCTCTCATAGTAGGATGTGGTTAAAAGCACTTAGGTTATGACTAAGATTCTAGATATTCTGAATGTAAAATACTCAGACAAGTAATTTATGGTCAAAGTTGCCTTTTTTTTAATTCCATCACAAAAACATTAAATTACGTTGTTATAAAACATAAATTCTAAGCATATTTAAAAAGAGAAAATAACCTTTTTCACCTCCAATGCTTTTTCCAGTGTCAGATAACTCATAAAAACCCACCTTGTGATACTCCCAGTCAGCAGTAACTCCATGACATGCCAAGTACAGCCAAATAAAGGCAGCTACTGTTATTCCTTGTTCCCTTTCCCCTCAGTGACTCCAAGCAATTGCTGCAATTCCCTGCACTCAAGCTGTCTCACCCCTCAAAAACACTTCTTGCTCAAGATCTTTCAGACAGATTATATTAAGTTTCCAGTAACAATGCCATGGTAATGGAACATCAAATGCAAACTGAAATGCTGTATTCTCTGTATAACCAATGGAGAGAGAGCACCATTTGTAACTATTTACATTTGAACAACCCATCACGTCCAAGACACTTTCATGAACTCTGATTATTCTGGTTAGCCTGGATGCTGGCCATGTGCACAAACTGGCCAACTCCAGGCACAGCACCTCATCCCTGAACAATTTTTAAAAGGGCAATTAAGAGCCATCCTACAAAGTATGAAAACTTCAGAACTGGTTTATGTTCAAGTGTACTGAAGCCAGGCTTCCTAAAGAAATTACTGACTTCTGTTCTGACATGGATAAGACCCTAATCGTTATTTTACATTCTATCATCTCCCCATGCCCACTTAAATTTCTGTACCTTTTAATCAGCAGTTTGCAAATCACATTAAACATTAGGAATATAAAGCCAAGTGAGTTAGGAACATCAAATCACACATGACTCAGTTTTCAAAAGGCCTCTCTTTCAAACAGTTATGATTACCTTTTAGGAGTAAAGTAAATTTAAACATTTAATGGCAATACTATTTGGATAGGAAACAAGAAATTAATGGAAACATATATGAAAATATAAGAGGAATACATGGTGAAATTTGGTTTAAAAAATATGTTCACTGCAGTCATTCCCAGTCCCTCACCATGGTCCTTCACACCAACACCAGCAAGTTCTGAGGTTTTTCTCTCATCATTCAATGAGGGACAGTCCCACAGGAGCCTCTCTGTTTATCTCACCACCACCCCACCAAGTGCTACTTCTACAATCACTCTCCTGATCCCAGCTCTCCAATTCCATTCTCACTCTCTTTCACTTGGCTTTGATGTATGAAATAGGTTAAGCTTTTGGAGGATACAAAATCCCTAGCAATCTCTTCAGTCAAACATCACTCCCAGGATGCTTTACTCCTTTTATCCACTTTATAACTAGAAGAGAGGTTTTAAAGACACTTGGGTACATGTATTTACTCAAAGCACACCCCTGTCTGATGACTTTTAAGCCTCAGTACTCCTCTGGGTCTCCAGTTAATCTTTCAGAGCACCATCTGAAGGACTCCATTTTTCTCATCCTTCTCACTGCCTACTTCCCAGGGGGCTTCACCCATGATCTCGTGTGATCTGCCTCTATAAACTGTCTTTGCATCACCTCATCAGAGACACTGGTTCAATCAGCTTTGTCAGAGCTGCCAAGTCACAAAACCTCCAGCTCAAGAGTTGGCTACTTTTTGGCCAAGCTTAAATCCCTACTTTTCTGACATTTCCTTGTGGCTGCCTAGTTGTTAATTCAAGCCCAATACCACCAAATGGAGCTCTAATGTCCTTCTAAACTCAGCTCACCACTTTCCATGGATATAAATGTCACACTCTATTTTCGGAATGCCTTTCATAGCTGGATGTCACCCTCCACTCACATCTGGTTTTTGTATGCTCTCACAATCAAGCACCATCCACTTATCTGCCCATTAAATCCCTTTAATGTTTCATCTTTATTATTGAACCAACCTTTTCCACAGTGTTAACAAATACAGTCAGAGCCTAGATGTAAAAATCACTCTTACAGACTATTATTCAAATAAGTTAAAAACCTCTACATCTTGCTCCTTCCATCTCTTTGTCCCAAAAACATAACCACCTATCTTCACTTCACAGACTTCAACACCTTAGTTTTTATTTCATTCAAAGTAAGACCAATTCCTGAATCTAATGAACGCATATTTTCTGCAAAATTTCTAAATTTTGCAGTAAATTTAGAATTTTTCTCCATGAAGCCCATAGCACTTGGCAGATTTACTCCTAAGCATACACAAAACCCATTATATTCATCTTCTTGTAAATCCTTCCTTTCTTATGTTGCCTGAAAAAAGTAAACTTTAATAGTGGTTGGATTTTTGGGGTGTTGAAGCTACTGCCCACTGTGACTACCAACAGTGCCCAACTGTTTGATTTTCAGAGTTTACCAAGTGTTACTACAGTAATTCATTATAAATGCCTCCATCCTTATAAAAATGGCCACTGGAAAGTGAAACAAGATAAAGAACTAAGAAACTAACAGAACTTTCTAGTATCTTGTTGGGGGAAACTATAAGTTCCACCAATCTGAAAGGACATTCTCTAAACAAGATAGAATCTCCCTCAATTCCATACTACTTTTCCAATTAAAGTATTTCCTTTTCTCAAAAGGTGACTATTCAAGAGAAGGAGTAGCATCTCTTGTCCTCAATGAAGGTGGACAGAAAACTGTTCTAATTTTCTCCTATTCTGCACTATTTGTCTGTTTTGAAACAAAAAGAGCGCTTGATTATTTACAAAACCAACCTATTCTATTCACATTTCAATAAATGATATAAACAACTGCTTTCAAACTGCACTGTCCAAGGGAAGCAGCACATAAATACCAGCTCACAGTAATTCAGGTTAAAAAAATAGTAAAGTGCTGTGTATGTGTGTGCAAAAGCAGGAATTCCTGCAGTAAATACCACACATACCAACCTTTTAGAAAAGAATTGGTATAAGTTTCCACAGTATATTTTCTTTATTTGAACTTAGAATAAAAATGATCATTTTCTAAATAATGGGAAACAGTCTGTTTTGCCAAATTGGTAGAAAAGTTCAGTCTTCTTGAGAGAGTCATGAGAATTTTCAAATTACAACTGGAAATTTCCAAACATGCATATTTTGTATCCTAGACTCCAACAGCACACATTCCTGTAACTGTCAAAATGCAAAAAGGAGTCAACCAAGATTAAAGGTTCACCAATTAAGATTTTCCAAGTCATCTACCTATAGGACTGATGCCACAAAAACTTACAATGTAAGAACTTGCTGGCTGCTCCTCCTGAATAAAATACAAACATTCAGGTGGGCAATCACATCTGGGGGTGACAAAAGAAATTTCCAATTGCTGATCAACCGCTAAAATTGTGAGAACATTCCTGAAACTTCCCTGGCTTACACCAGGCAATATTTTCCTACATCCACACCTTTTTACTGTGTATTCCAGAGGGATTGTGCAAGAGCTGCCTGGACCATGGTGAGTGAACCTCTTACCTTCGTGTTGGCGCATGCTTTCCCCTTCTTGTAGTCCTTGTGGCTGCCTCTTTTATCCAATTTGGCCCACAAGGCTTTGGCTTTCCAGTAATTGAGCTTGGACTTGAGTTTGTGATAGAAGGAACGATAGTCCTTGGGCTTTAGTTCCAGGTAGTCACAGAGCTCCTGGAAAGCCTTGAGAGTCCCCTTGCAGGTGGAAGCCTGGACAAATCTGTCAAAGAGAACATGAGCCTGGTTCACCTTCTCGTTTTTACTTTCCTCCATGCTTCACACGTGGCAGCTGCCCAGGGGGGCAGCTGTGCTCTTCCAGTCTGCCAGATTTCCTGATGTTGTTCTGCTGAGCCACTTTCACCTCTGCCTTACCAGCATTATTAACCTATAAAACAAAAAAGAAGAAAGTGTAACTGAACTTGCTCTTTTTCACTCCAAAATTTTGTCTAAGCCTGCTGAACTGAGAGCTCAGATTCCCAGTCAGTCCTCAGGTGATTGAAATCCCAAGGATTTCTACTCAAGCTGACTAAAGAGGAGGCTTCCAGAGTTCACTTAGCCTCACTGCAGACAGCAGCACTTCTCACATCTGTTAAATCACAAAATACTTTAACCTGAGCCAGTGCTTTGGAAGTTTTATCCAAACTCATTCTGCATGAAGAGCAGAGAAATTCCAAGTCAACAGGCAGATGTTACAGGATGCCTGGAAAAGGGCAGAGGTTTTAGAACAGGCAGACCCTACTATGCAGTTACTGTGTGACACCACAGCAACAGTTATGGGCTGGTCTTAAAAACACTATTGCCAGAGAACCCTTCAAGAGTTCGTACTCCACCAGTAAAATAAGCTTTTCTGCCTTCATTCTAAAAAGACACATGTCTTTGGTCATGATAAATAGAGATAAGAGAGGATGGCAGAGCAGAAGCTGATATAGAGTCCTTGCCAAGACTGGTTTTTGCTCAGTGATACTTACTGTGATCTTAAAAATAAATTAAACCTGTTAATAGCAATCAATTTCTTGGAAAAATAAGTCAAGGCTGTAAAAAGGAAGCCCGTCTGTGTTGCATAAAGCAGTATAAACATTTCCCTTACCTAAAGCCTACACACATAATTCTGTCCATAAATGAGCAGCATAAGAGTGAAATTGGCTGGTGCATGAACCTTCTAAGATCCCATACTAATTCCTCTATTCTGTGGTTCTCAACTTCTTTTGATATGCAAGTCCAAACAAAATTTTAGGTGGTAGCTGGGGTCTATTTTAATCTGCTGGGGCAGAGCTGCTGTCATGAGCTCTGCTGCTCATTTCTGGGATCCCTCAAAGCAGGGCTGGAGACCTACAGAATTGTTTGGATCATGTTTAAAGCACAGGTATCTGCTCTTCCTCTCTCTCCCTCTTTTATATAAAAGAATAAACCTTTTTCTTTCTTTTATACATAACACTAAGTATAATCTAAATTACCCTTCTTGCTGAGAAAGAATAGTTCTGTTTGCCTTCAGATAGGAAGGCAGCCTATGGAAACATAGGCACAAATTATGGAAGTGAAAGCACTTCTGAGGTGCTTTTTGCCCTTTGTTCTTTTTGCAAAGGGTATTAAGGCAAAAAGGGAAATATGTGGACTTGGATAAAACTTTTTAGATTCTCACCAGCTCTTTTCCTGCTTCCAGCAGACAGGAAGCCAAGCCAAACATTACAGCTCATGTCTCTTCCCCTCCCATATGACAGCTCTCCAGTAGTTTATTTGGGCACTCCTGGTTTTCAGCCTAACATGGTAGTTATTGTTTATGTTTAGAAACAGCAAAGGAGACCTGGAAGCCTTTACATAGAGCCACAAACTGGTAGGTTTTAAAAATAAAAGTTCCTACAGAAGTCAAAGTACAACAGTGGGTTATAGTGCAGAATGTAATTCTAACTTTATTAGGTCAACCACCTTAGAGGACTCAGTCCCCATGAAGCTGTTTTTCTAACTGGCTGATAGTCATGCCCATGTCCATATCAGTGCTGCTCACTAAGCAAATTGGAACTGCTTTCCTTGTTTTCCATCTTAACTTCACTGCTGTGAAGCTGGAAACATGCTCCAGGTTTGCACCTCAGGGAAACCACTGCACTGCTACAGAGGCCTAAGTCACAGAACCCTAAAATGGTTTGGTTTGGATGGGAGACCTTAAAGGTCACAAAGTTCCAACACCCCTGCCATAGGCAGGGACACCTCCCACTAGACCAGGTTGCTCAAAGTTCCATCTAATTTGGTCTTGAGCATTTCCAGGGATGGGGCATCCACAGCTTCTCTGGGCAACCTGTGGCAGTGTCACAGTGCCCTCACACCAAAGAAATTCTTCCCAATATCCAATCTAAACCTGCCCTACAGTTTGAAGCCATTCCCCCTTGTCCTATCATTCATGTCCTTGTTAAAAGTCCCTCTCCACCTCTCTTCTGGCCCAGCCAGGTACTGAAGACCTGTGTCTCCTCTTTTGTTCTTAAGAAGAATATTATAATGCACTACAAAAAAGCACCTCTAAAACTGAAGGAGTAATTTCAGTGACTCTGTACCATTCAAACACAATAAAATACCTACAGCCTAAAGTCATATGCCTCATTAATCAGCACAGCATTCCAAGCTGAATACTCTTATGTTCCCCCCACTTCTTGCAGCCCCACTCTACCACCCAAACACTCACTTTACACCAACCCTTTGCATAACTGAGACTTCTTCAGAAAAAGCAATAAAAGTTACATGACCTAAATTAGGTGGATTCACAATTCAGGTCTGTTAGTCCACATTCCACTACTGATATAGCCAGATGTAAGGACAGCATAGGGATCATTTCTTACTCTTGCTTCTCCCATAGCTTTTCACCAAGGAAGTGAAGCAGCATTGGTTTCACGCTGCTCAAACACCCTAAACTTAAAACCCAACCTCTTTTTGTCACATTGTATCACAGTACAAGCTGGCTTGTACTGGGCAATTAATTTGGCTATAAAAAAAGAAAACCAGCTGGCTCCATAAACCAGCCCCTGGGTTGAAAGAAAGGATCCTCAACCAATTCTGTTCCATCCTAAGCTGCAGACATCTCACAGGTCCAGGAGCTGGGTGGTGTCAAGGAACACACCAATAACTGGGTTTTTCAAACCCCCTTTATAAACAGGGCTTCATACAATAAACTCACTCTTTTGCCACACGGACATCGGGGTGTGTGTCGTCCCTGTCCCTGACCACTGACCCCACAAAACACGTGGATATTAAACATAATATCCTTTCACTCTAGGAACTTACTGCTGTGTCTGAGCTTTGCCAAGCCAGCAGCCAAATCTGGAACAAACAGGTCATTTGAGCCAGCACATTCCAAGGGGTACCTTAGCACGGCAGCTCTGCCCAAATCCCGTTTCACACAGCCTGGGAAATCAGTTATGCCCAAGGGTGAAACACCGAGCCTTCAGTCACCACATTAGGTCACTCCCTAGAACTCTGCATTCCTGATGTAAACACCCTGAGCCCTTGGAACCCAAGAGCAACACGTCAGAGAACATGGAAATTACAGGAGGAAAGCAAGGGCAGGCAAGAATTATTTGCTAGGTTTCCAGGGTACTTGTGTGCCTTGCTGGCTGTTCTGCAAGTCTGCAGTATCCTGCATGTTTTGTCTCGAGGCAGCTGATTGCTGACTCAGATGCTCTGTGAATTCCTTGGCTTCGGAGCTGGGCGAGACAAAGCCCGTGGAAAAACGCATGCAAGAACAGTGTTCACGTTGCTATTTACAATAATAGCAGGAGGTTGTCACTGACTCATGGCTCCAAGTACACTCAGGATCTCCAGTGCTCGCCCAGGACAAAAGAAACCAATGGAAAACACAGAGATGTAGGCAGTGAATAATTCCAGGTGGTGGTTCCTTCCCACAGTCACCACAGATGCAGGAATATAAATATTTTATCAAATGCATACACGAGAAAGCCCAGTGCCCTACTTCTGCCAAAGGCAAGAGATAAGAGGAGATTTTGCAAGTTCTACACATAATGAATTTGGTTGTACAAATTGAAGTTCTGCAGCAAGCGATGCAAATGCAGGGCTTATATATTTCAGGCAAATAAATCCCCATTATACGACTCACCACCCCCTGCACATTTCCAACCTAATTTTGTTCAAAGTCTTCATTCAAGCAATGACTTGAGCCCAGGAAAAAAATAAAATACTACAGGAATGTATTTTTCAGCCATCTCTTTTTTGCTATCAGAAACTGAGTTAATTCCATCTACATTCACAGATTGTTCTCTCTACCCTGAATCAGGAGTGAATAAAACATTTGCCAAAGTAACTGCCCAGCTGCACTTCAGAATGCTGAGTTTCTCTGAGCACCATGTAAGTGCTTTCTTACATTTGAGTTATTTCACAGCCAGGCCAACACCACAGATGCACCCTTGACAGACAAACCTCTGAGAAGTTAGGCAGAAGCAAGCAATACCCTATGGAATTTGAAAGCAAACTGGTCCATTATCATAAAACTACTCTCCAGCAACATTCCCTATGTCCTTGTCTCCCCTTCATGGCTCCTTCTGTAGCTTGTACAGAAGCAAGGCTCAGTAACATGCTCTGCAAACTCCGAATTACTGCAGTACCCAGGCAGCCAGAACACACTTACAACTTGGCTAGCAAAAGCCTAAGCACAGATTACAGTTAAGCTCATGCTACAGACAGTGGGGACACCTATTTTTGTCCCTCTCCTCCACCCAGAATCCAGTTTTCTTGTAGGAGACCAATTACCTTTGAGACTCTCATTCCTCGTTGAATCTGGATGAAATTGTTCAAAAGTTATTAAGGATGAACTGAAAAGCAGATGAACAAATGGCTCAATCCCCTAAGCCTCCCCTCTTTAGGAAGCCAAACAAAAAAATAATCTTTATTCCAACAAATGAAAAAGCTCTGTTTTAATTTCTAAGATTTACATTCTTTTAATTTCAGCTAAAACTGAACAAATGGATTTTCTACAATATGTTCATGACTTTCTAAGTGATTACAATACCAAAAAGTGCAGCTTTAGGGCAGTGGTAAGAATGAGGAACAGATGGCAAAAAGAGGACAATTTTGACAAGAAAAGCTAAAGCCAAAACTGGCAACTATTTTAGCTCCATATAATGCAGACCAAGAAGGGGAAAGCAGAAGGACAAAGGCGTGGTTGCCATTGTTTGCAGCTTCCCTTTTACACCAGATGGAAAAGGGGCACGTCAGTCCTGTCCAGAGCACGTTTTAAAATGGGATTTAGGTCTGTTCCTGTTCATAACATTCAAGACTTGAGCAAATAAGCTGTCATAAAACTGTGCTTTAATATACCTATGAAACTTGATTTGATCACTTCTGCCCACCACATTGGAGAGAGTCTTTTGGTCTCCACACCTCTTTCCTGCTACTCTCTTCCAAGCTAGGCCAAAAGTGGGAGAAAGAGAAACCAAGTATGAACTTGACTGCAAATACAAGAACAACTTCTTAGTACCTACACAAACAGTTCATAGAATGCTCATGTCAAGAAAAACTTAACCCAGTACTGACTTGAGAAGAAATGCTAATTATACACAAGAACATGGAAACATACCAATAGAGAAGCAGTTAGAGAAAATACTTTGGTTCCCAAATTCACATTACAGTACAGAAGGAAAAATGTGTACATTGCTTATTACTAACCATTTCTTCAATGCCACAACACAACTACTGAAAGCATTTGACCTACAAAATAGAACCTTTTCTCTATGAGAACTCAAAAAGCATACCTTGCTGCTGCTGTCATACACAACTCTTTGATCACAGCACTCCCTACACTGAATGAACACTAACAAAGAAAGAGACCAAGAAACAGATCAATGCTTTTCTTTGGAAGACAAAAAAAAAAAAAAAAAAAAAAAAAGGAAATTATACCAAGGAAGAGGTAGCTGTTTCCTCAGAGGATGACAAGGGAATAACAGTAGGACACCTGGATAGGCGTCATTCTCACACCACGATGTAACAGAGCAACACAGTTGAATTCCTTTATCTGAAGTGCTTTGAGGCTGTTCCTGATGTTACATTTTAACATAGAAATGCATTTTAAAGTTAGTTCCCACACAGTTTTACAAGCTGGATTTCCCCAGAGCTCTGCAAACACTATGTAATAACCCTTGGAAAGTGCCTACTTAAAAAAAACAAAAGAAAGACTCCTAAAATTACCAGAATGACATTTTCGTAAAACTTAATTTCTATGACTTCAAATGGGATAAAACAAATTGGTTGCCTTAACACAGCAAGGTATATCAGCTTTTGACACCACACAGGACATGGATCCATTCATTTTTTCAAGTTAAAATGCTGTGTATGCCACAAGAAACAGCAGAAACACCAGCTTTGAGAAAAGCTTTACTGAGCATTAGAGAACAAGAACACTGTTCTGCCCCAAGCAGAAATTCTGAGCAGAACAAAGAGTGGAGGCCACAAACACACTTTAACAGCCTCTGCAGCCCAGAGAGCCAAGTCCACCAAGATCTCCAGATTCTGCTGGTGCACTGATCACCCCAAACCATTCCATGGCACAGGGAGAAAACAAATAGAGCCTCTATTTGTATTTTGGAAAAAAAAAAATCTCATTAAAGAAATTCTCTAATGAAACATGAACACATTTGTAAAAAATTTATGTAAGTGAAAGGTTACATAAGTGAAAGTGAAATGCCAGAACCTAACACCAAAACACAGACTGCACTGATCACAGAATGGTCTCAAAGGAAAAAGATAACAGGAACAAAGAAACAGAACCATAGGATCTGCAGTTGACAAGAGGATAAAAATTATCAAATCTTTATTGGACATGTAAAATGGTTCAGAGACCAGAATGAAAAGGTCTAGCACCCTCTGTAGCATGTGCCTGCTTTCTCTGTATCTGCACTTGCTTCCACTTAATGTGCTTCAGTTCTCCCTCTAATTACCTAACTAGCCAGGGAAGGGAACAAAGCCAGTGAAGGGTCTGAAGCACAAGTCCTGTGAGGAGCACTTGAGGGAGCTGGGGTTGTTCAGCCTGGAGAACAGGAAACTCAGGAATGACCTTATCCCTCTCTAAAACCTCCTGAAAAGAGGGTGTAGCCAGGTGGGGGTCAGCCTCTTCTCCCAGGGAAGAAGTGAGAGGACAGGAAGAGTCTTAAGCTGTGCCAGGGGAGGTTCAGACTGGACATCAGGAGGAATTTCTTCAGAGAAAGGGTGGTCAGGCAGTGGAACAGCTACCCAGGGAGCTGATAGAGTCGCTGTCCCTGGAGGTGTTTAAGGAAAGGCTGGAGGTGGCACTGAGTGCCACAGTCTGGCTGACACAGTGGTGTTGGATCATAGGTTGGACTTGGTGATCTCAGAGTCTTTTCCAACTTAATTGATTCTGTAATTCCTCCTTATATAGGTCAAAGATTACTTATCACCTAGAGATCCAAAGGAGGCTGAATTTACCAAAGACCCCTTCATTTGATCAGTCATTAAGAGAAATATTTAGCACCTCAGAAGCAAGCTCAAAGACTGGCCATTTGTGCCAGCATTTATTTTAATCACAGCAGATAGATCCCTAGACTTTCAAGTCCAAGGCTCACCCCTCTGTGGTTTGGTAAATCCAGACTCTCACAAAACATTCCAGTTAAAGACAGTAAAAAATGAACATGGGAAAGCAAGTTTTATTTGTGCTGCTTCCAACTCTCAGCTGTAATGGGTGTGGAAAAGAGGCAGGCACTTCCTGAAAGGAAGTGGTGGATGACAAGGGAGCTAGAAAACAGGATTAGAAGATTCCTAATTTCACCATTTTTAGACAGTCAGCTAGGTATGGCATGACAAATCCCCTGCACTGAGCAGTTCAAACAGATTACAGATTATTTAGTGGATGTATAACCATTTTCTGTGGAAGAAGACTGATTACAGAAAGCAGAGGAAGTTTAAAAATCTTGGAATCTTCTTCCCTCTACACATTTTGCAAGACTCTTTTGGGAGCCAAGAAATCTAATGTAAATAGACATTTGAATAAAAGAGCTGTAAAGATTTCTCCAACCCACAAACCACCATTTAGAGACTGCTGAACTTTAGAAGAAAGAAAAATAAATCCCAGGCTTTATTCTAGGACAAGTTCAGGAAAAGTTCGGATCATGCTATACCCCATGGGTGTTAGCCTGTATAATCACCACATAAACAATATATGCAGAATCAAAAACAAAAAAAAAAGCACCTAAAAAATCAGACCTTAAACCCAGACCTCCAGAACTGCCACCTCCTTTCCCTTCATAAGGAAAGTCCAACCAGGAACAGCATCTCAAGACTCACCTGCAGATGAGGTCACTGGTGATTTGTCACTCTGCATCCCAGCTCTTGGATGCTCCAATCTGCCCCTGTCCCCAGCCCATGCACGGCCAATAAGACCCAAGCTCCCCCAGAGCAGGCTGACACCCTTAAGCTTCACTGCTGCCAAAGAAAACCCCACAGTGTGTTTATAACCACTCATGGGTGGACCCTGCTCCAGTAACTCAAACCACTACCCCAGCCTTCCTTTCTCCTTCCAAGTTATGCACAAAAGTATGTGCTCTGCAGTCTGTCTATACACCTAAATTCAGAAATGGCAATGACAACAAACTCAATCTAGGTTAGATCAGGCTCTTTCCGAACAGGCTTCACAGCCATGTGCTGTCCTCCCACATCAGTCACTAGATTAGACAATAATATACTATTAAGCAATTTCAATTTGTTTTGCAGAGGTGGAGAATTACACAACTCTGCAAGAGCACTACTGACTGAGCAGAGTCTGATCAGGGCACCAAGCAGGATTTGAAACAAACCAGGAGACCACTTTGCATCACAGCTTATCTTTTTGGCCAGATTCACTATAGAGTTACACCTCATTTTTACAGTAAAACTTATTTATTAGACTCTAAAGGCATGGGGCTTCTAGATAACAGGGGAGATACTGAACATGTTCAATGGACACAATGTTAAATCCCAATTTGTCACAGGAAGAAAACACACCCACACATTCATCCTATAACTTTTATTTCATAAATTAGATCATTTGGTGGAGGTCTATTCCACACAAGCCACAAACCTCCTCCATAAACTCTCCCAAGCTGCATTCCTGTAGATATGACTTTATTTCAGAGGGAAAGAAAGTCTTTATCCCATCCTTTCCTCAAAATACTCTTACTATGCTTACATTTTGGGGTTCTTGACAGTATGTTAAACTTAGTTTAGTATTAACCCTCGATAAATTTACTCATGTAAGTCTTTCCTCGTTCCAAGATAAGAATACCAACCTTTTGCACTACGGCATGCTCCACAATCCTGAGTAAGAATAATTTTATAAAACAAAGCAAAATCCAACCCTTAGCAACTAACCAACTGTGAGACCATCAAATGACAACTGATGAAATCTAGAAACTTAATGAAAGTCTGTCTCTGTTACACAATCTGCTGTGTCTAATGCTTCCCCATCATTCATATTCCTCATAGGTACAAGGAAAGCTTTTACTAGGAGACAGGAATGTATTGTAAGCAAATAACCAGTTCAACATTTTGGCTCAATCTTGTCAAACAGACAGAGTAAAGAGCTTTCATTTTCTCATGCTACAAAATACACCAGAATCTTGAAAAGTAATCCAAACTGTAGGCAGAGAATGGCAAAACCAAAACCCACAACATCCAACTTTCCATTTGGCTCCGGATACCAGATAATACCAATTGCACATATTGTACATGGGTTATAAATAGCAACCAGGTAGCACCTTCCCTACTTGGCTGGACATTTGACTCTCAGTAAACACTGAGCAGTTTCAATTGCCCAGATAGCAATTTCCCTGCAGCCCTGGGACCTGCAGGATGCCTCTCTCAGCAAAGCCCATGCCAAGCTCAATGCCTGGAGCGAATGAAAATCTGTTAGGAAATCAGTTAGAGGAAGGAGCTGGAGGTGGTTCTGTGATTTACTCTCCTCTCCCTGAGGCTCTGGCAGCCTCCTGGAAGAAGAAGGCAGTCAGCACTTCCAGAGGCAGACATTACCAATCTCCTCAAATACAGCTGTACTGGTGGGGACATGAAAAGACTTGGTGCAAATTAGTCAGAGATTAAATCCAACCTAAGTGTAAAGATGCCACTGGCAGAATTTATTCCTAGTAGCGAGGACACATCTTTCTTTGCCTTTTATCCTCAATACTGTTCTGTCTAGCCTTTTTAATTTCATCCTCCTTTGGATAAACTCCATTCCTCTGCAAGGATATCTGGGGGTCTGAGGCAGACAGCTCAGCTAAGGATATCTGGCAGAAAAAGCAGCCCTGTGAGGGGGTACAGGAATTCCCTTTGCTTAATGCAGGTTTGAGAGCCCTTCCCCAGGGAACTATGAGCACTTTTTGTGCAATATATCTGTGTGCTCTTCATTAACAGGCAAAGCCCACCATGCTTCCAGACTGCACTGTGAAACAATGACTGCCCAGCATGGTTTGACAGGACTGAGGCACTGCTTTGCTCCTGTGCTGCTCACAGGATCTGTCCTGTAGGGCAGTTCAGTATTTCCACTGGCAGATGATTCAGTTCTGGACCTTGGACTCAAACTGTGTAATTTCCATAATCTCTTATTCCATAACATCCTGTATTTGAGCACTAGCCAGAATGACCCTTTTGCAAAATGCTTTTAATGCAGCAAGGAGCACAAGAGACTGCAGGTCACTTGTGACTTTCTCAGTGACAATACCAAAAGGCTGCTGCTGGTGTATCTGAAAAGAAAAATACTGAAATTAAGAAGTATTTTCTTCAACTTCATTCAACTCCTGCTTTCAGGCTCAGTCAGCCAGAATAGACTGGTAGCAGAGCACAGCTCTGTAAACTGGGAATGACCAAGAGTGGTGGCAGCACCACAGCATGACAGTAGCTGCTTTCCTGGAAATCCATACAGTGCTCCTGGAGAGCTTTAACTGCACAGAACAATCTGGGGTCTTAGACCTGAAAATTACCCTCTCTCTATTTCTTCACTGGCAGTAAACAATTTAATATCTGTATATTTACTATTAGTTTATGCTAACAGAAACAAATACTGCTGTTAAGAAAGATTTGTTTTCTCCAAGTAAAGGACTGAATTATGTGAAGGATTTGTTTCTTTTTACACTGGGAGCTACCAGTAAAATCCACGTCTACTCTCCACTCCCCTGTCATTTCCCACACATACACCCCAGAAATTATCATGTGTTTTTTCCATGGACCCAAAAGATCTGGCTAACTGTAGAGAAAAACTTCTCATTTCCTGGGGCAAACCAGAAAACTCTTCAGTATTTGGTTTTTGAAATACTTGGGAGTGACCACAAGTAATAAGCAATGTTTGCTTTTAACCTTTCATTTCTGTAACACTCCTGTTTATTTTCTAGAATAGAACAGACTGTTGCAGTTGGAAGAGCCCTACAGTGACCATCTGCCTGTCTGAACAAAAGTTGAAGTTGTTCAGGGCATTGCCATCATGAGAGTTCATTTCCCTTCCCTGGCTGACAGCAGTGTCTGGGTATGCACATTTTGTGGTAACTTCTGCATTATGTTCTGTAACTATAGGGAATAACAGGGAAATGCTCATTTCAAGAACAAAAGGATCTAATGTTGATAAAAATGGGCAATTTCCTACCCTTATCACACTGTGCCCAGTGAGATTTTTAATGCTTTATGTCTCATCCCTGTTATCAACTTAGACATTTCTTCCTGAGCTGGTTGTTTTTATGATCAATAGCTTTCTTCTAATTTCCAGGCCAAGTTTATACCTCTCTGTTCCTGTGATGATGCTGACCTCTGCATTAGCTTTGCCTCGCTTCCCACATATATTTATAGACAATGCCACATCTCCCCTTGGCCTTCATTATGCTAAGGTCAAATAAAGCTCTCTTGGAGTAAGACAAGCTCTCTTTTCCCTCTCCTGCCCATTCTGGGATAGCTTTAGCCTCTTCCACCTCTACAATCCACAACTAACATACATTTTAATGTACTCATTGATCATAGGAATCACTCTTTTTCCTTTCTTGGTTATTTCCAAGTGCAAGGCCATCAGATTGCCTCACACTATTGAATTTAATTTCATGTATACTGTAAGTTGTAGTTCTCTCTACAGAATACCAATGTAAAGGCAGAGTTGGTCTCACAGCAGAGAAATTCAGCCCTGATCCTTTAAGAGCAGGAACCCTTCCCCCCAAACTAATTTCTTCTCCTTCTAAACATAATTTGGTCCTTTTTGTGAAAGAAATAAATATGATATTTGGATGCAGCAGTCTTTTCAGAAGCAATATCAATGCCATGGGGCAGGAGACTGGTGGACCTTCATGTGGAAGATTCCCACAGGCTGTGGTCAGCCAGTCTCCTCTACTTCCTGACCTACTTATATCAATATAAAAAAACCAGGATAGAATACCTCCAGGAGTGGCAGAAAAATGTGTTGGCTTTTGTCCTGCAACTCAATATTTGAAATCAGCGAAGTGGGGTTCTAGAGCACAATCCAACAAGAAAAGCCCAAGGCAATACTCAGTTTATGAAGAGCATAGTTTCCTGAGACTGAAAAGAAAGAGACCACATGCTAGGATTTGCCTCCAAACTAGTCCAGAGCTTTGATATTACTGTATAGATGGAGACATGACAACAGAAGCACAATTGATGTGCCAAGCCAGAATCACATGCTCCTTACCATGACTGCAAACATGTATGCAAAGCAAAACAGCTTTATTGCAAGTTCATTGAAGGCTGTGCAAAATTATTTGGTTCAAGGCCTTTAGCTGCATGAAGTTGAATTTCTGTGAAAGAAGTTGATACTGTAGCCATTTCTGTAACCCTCTGTCCTCTGACAGAGTGTGTGGGGTGGGAAGAAGTGCGAGGGAGGTGACCCTGCCATTTGAAACTCCGTTTCCTTGACAGGATGGATGGAATTTTGCTTCTTCCTCTGTTTTAAAGAATTACAGCCTTGAAAGTTGAAGGTGGCAAGAGACTTCCAGAATTTTTCCTGTGTGCATAGAGCTGCCAGAAACAGTGCTGATAACAGTCTTGTTTAGAAAGGCTGTTCATACAATCTCAAGAAAACTGTGCTTTTGGTAGAACAGCTTACTAAAAGCTGCTGGTATGCTCCTGCATGTTGTTTACTTTGGAAAACGAAATTTGAATGTTGTTTTCACTCAATGGCAAAGCTATGCTATGCAAAGCAATACTTCAGGCAGTTTATGCCACATCTGTGTCCTCACAACTAATAAAGGAATGTAAGATGACTACAATCTATGCAGGCATAATCACTTCACCAAATTACATCAGAGAATTTAGGAGATAAATACTGTTCTAAGTGCTCCAAGCATATAATATATGTTGCCCAGGAGTCCATTATCCCAAAAGAAGAAAAATTATTTTGTCTTTGAATTGCTCTTAGAAATATCTAAAATACCCCAAGAGTATTTTCATTGATTCAGTGTTGCTGTAATCTGATCTTGAACAAGCTTGGTTTTCTCTTTTCCACATATGCTATGGGACAGTAACTTCACTTTCATTAGTCCCCTGGCTAACTCCTTAGATCTGACAGTAATACAGCCATTAAGCAGATCAGCAGGGTCTCAAGTTTAACAGAAAGATCAGTATTCAGACATGTCTGACTTCAGCCCAAGGTTGCTGGCACATTTATAAACAGCCATAGATTGGGATGCAGTAGTATCTTAGAGAAACAGAACAAAGCAGCAAGTTCACAGCATCCAGCTGTAATGAAATGTGAAACTCTGCCCTTGACAAGCACAATACAGCATTGTTCAGTGGACACAAGAGGTGCTCCCTTCTGCAGCTTGGATCCTACCTGTTCCAGGGCTTCCACGTGCCCCTATGCCCATCGCACTTGCTGGTTTTGGAGAAAACAGCCTGCCAAGGCTGTTGCACAGAAGGTCCAGAGCTCATCTCACTGTAGACTGTGGGGAGTAACCCCAAGGTTATGCAACAGTGGCACCCCAGAAACTCATAGGACACGCTGGAGAAAACATCTGTGGTACCCACACCCCCTGTCCATGGACTCACCCAGCACTTACTGACTCTGTGGGTCCAGATCTAAGCATTAGACTCCACGTTCCTCCACTCCAGAGGACAAGGCAGTTCACTTCTAGCACAGAGCTATTTATTACTTACACCACATGCCACATTAACACAAGCTTATGTAAGCAAATTCAGAGCAAGGTAACATCTAATGAAAATGGCCAACAAAAAAAACAGGTACCATGCTATTAAAGACTGCTTTCCCTGGAAGAATTTAAAGCCACGTAGGGAATGTGTGGGAGAAGCTGACAACACTGCAAAGCAACCTGCAGCAAGGCAGGTGAGGATGCAAAACACCTGCAACCAAACCCAATCCATTGCTAAAGGTGAGTTTGACTTTCACTTACAATTGAACCTCACACACAATCTGTGCCCTCACCTATTTCAATCCCACCTCAGATCAGCCTGACAAGCATTGGGTGTGATGTCCACAGACACACAAATGACCACCTGAAGTGAACAAGAGCAGCTTCCACTCTCTGTAACTGGAATGACCAGGCTGGCTGGCTCATTCTCTCAGCAGTCTTTTCTACAGACAGAGTGGAGCACAGAGAAGCTTCCAGCACACTCCTCTCCAGGCTTCCTTCACTGAACACAAGTAGTTACAACCCATTCATGGAAAAACAGCCCTGTGCATGCAGAGAAAAACTAGGCTGCCCCAGCTAGGCTACACTCAACAATTGGAGTCAGCACTAAGGTGACCCAGACAGGATTAAGCTGGAGGTCTGCCACACCATTAGCTTTCATCAGATCAGTATTTGGCTGCAGAAAAAGACAGATCACTTCTGGGGGAAAGGCATCCATGTTTCTTTTTCTCTTCTTGGTTAAGAAACTTGATCTGGTTGTTGATTAGGGAACTACACCGATCCATATTGTTTAAAACTCTTGCTTAAGGAGTAGGTCAAACTAAGAAATTGTGAGTCATAGAACCACAGAATAATTAAGATTGGAAAAGACCTCTGGAGATTGCCTAGGATGATCCCACTGCTCAAAGCAGAGTCAGCTAAAACAGGTTATTCAGGACTGTGCCCAGTCGGGTTTTGAGTATCTCCAAGGATGGAGTCACAAGGGATGCTTTAAGCCTAACATAATATCTCTTGCAACAGACAGACCTGCATATTTAACCTCCAGGCAGATTAATTTTTATGTAACCAGGCAATACAAGAAAGGATAGATACTCAAGTCCCAGCACACATCACCCTAAAAGGTAAAGTCAAGGGTGCCAAAAACAGCAAGTCACTTTTTCCCCTATATTCATGAAACTTGTAAGGTCCTCAGATTTCCTCCTTACCCTGAAACAAACTCAATTGTTTATTCCCAGCCCTAATGGAACATTAAACAAAAGAAAGCTTAAGCCATGAAGACAACACATGAAGCATCTCTAGCAGATAGCATTGGAGCTCTGAATCCCATTTTACATTCTGCTCCCTAAATAAAGGCAAAACCTAGTGCAAGGGTTTAACTAAACTGCTTC
This sequence comes from Serinus canaria, assembly GCF_022539315.1. Classification (NCBI taxonomy): domain Eukaryota; kingdom Metazoa; phylum Chordata; class Aves; order Passeriformes; family Fringillidae; genus Serinus; species Serinus canaria. The sequence continues at coordinate 67,657,016 of NC_066314.1, forward strand.
TTCTCTCCTTGAAAACAGTTCTTACTGGTCAAGTTCAGAAACATCTGAATTTGCAGTAAAGAAGCTACCAGAATAAAATATAACATTGAAGAGAACCTCAAGAAGTGATTGAGCGTCACGTTGATCCAGATGTTGACCCAGAACATGTGATTTTATTACAGGCTGCAAGATGGAAGAGGTACCTAATGACATCAAAAAGGATATTCACACCTAACAACAAAAAAATTAGGATACAAGAATCTATGCTACATTTTCCAAAGGCAGAGTGCAATTCCTGGCAATGGGGCAACAGAGTAGCTATGCAGCTGGCAAGTGAACCACAAGGTTTTAAATAGATAACTCAAAGCCAAAGATTACTCTCTTATCCTACACTGGGGGTGTTACAAGGCTGTGAGGAAAGATAATGATGTACAGAGAAGAATCAAAAATGTATCATTTCAATTTTAAATTATCTACCTCTGCCTTTGCAAGTCATCCAAAAAGTAGTTTTGTAATGTGTCAATCTGATTTAAAACAGTAGCTGTTTGTAGAATCAAAGACCCCTGATTCAGTTTTGGTGTAATCAAGGGGCTTTAGCTCTTGCAGGGTTGCCTTTTTAAATTTGACATTTAAAGAACATGCTCAATAAAAAAAAGTTCACCTCAGGGATGAGAAGCTGTTTCTAGTCCCAGGTCATGGTGGCTACTTAAAAATAGTCAGGAAAAAAAGTGATTTTGCTAGGAAAGAAAAGGTCACTTATGGGGGAAAGACAGGTTAAGAGACCAGCAGAGCAGGCTGACCCTACAAAGAGCAGATTTTTAAAAAGCCTTGTTTAGTGGGAATCTACTACACATGTGCATGTGGGACTGGAGATCCTCCAGCAGGTCAGCCCTCCTACAGCCAGGGTCCTTCTTTCCTCATCCCCTAATAGGAGGGTCTGGCGACAGGATTTGAGAAGATTACCAGGGCAAAGCTGGAAGTGCCTTCCCGCCAGCAGTCTAAAAGTGAAGTTAATCACCTCAGCACTTCTAGGGGCAAGGCCTAGGAAAGATTGAGTGAGACTGCTTTCAGCAACTGGCCTGAGACCAATCACCAGCCACGGAAATACCAAGTCTGATCCTGTGGGCAAACAAGTCCTGAGCAATGGTTCCTGGAGGTAACATGCTGGGTGATAAGAACATACACTGTTCCACACAGAACATTCCAGCAAGTCCCACTGGAACATTGAAGTTCTCCAGTCAAAGGTTTATACTACAAAGAACTTTTGGTAAAAGAAAATAAGCAATAATTTCTGTGTGCTTATTCAGGAACAGCTACCTTCACTCAAATCCTCTGGCAAACAGAGAAAGTGGCACTAACTCTTTTCCAGGGAAAAAACTTCAGTCCAGACTTAGAAAAAAGGCTTAGTCTAGACATGGATACCACAAGCACTGAAAATGTGAAAACTTTTCTGGTGTCGTCAGTGCACAGGACCAGCGTCTCCATTCTCCCAGAAGGCAGCCCAGGTAAGGGTCCCAGGCTAAATTCAGCTACCACATTCCCATACCCTGTCATGGTGCAGACTTGCTTGAAAATGTAGGAATTTATGCTGAAACTTGGGAGGAAACTATCCCAGCAAAAAACTTTCAGCCAAAACTTGAATGGAATCTTTAGCCTACAGAAACATTCACTCAGTTCCTTCTGCATTTCATACATACATACTCATCCTTCCTCTCACATAAAAAGCAAAGTCAGGGATTCTATTTTTAAAACAAGCTTGTTTTCATTTAAAGAGAGAAATATGCACATATGCAGTTTCAATATCAAGTATTCCAGATTTTATGGAAAGTTTTTTCTTTAGTGACCTGGCCACTAAAGAAAAGTTAGTGGTTTTCTTTTCCCCCCCCCCCCTTTGTTTTTAGATCCTTCCATGAAGAGGACACCCTTCTAGAAAGAAGAGCTATTCCCTACAGTACCACCTCTCCATTCCAAATTGCCAAGAACAGTGCAGGGAATAGTTTCTAGCATGGGGACAGAGAAATCTTCTACCAGAAGTTTAAGGACGCCCTTCTCAGACTATTTCAGTCACCAATAATTGCGCTGGAATGGCACTGGAGATTCCAAAGGAAAGCTGCTATCCATCACCAGCAAGTCAGCTATGCTCAACTCTGTAAATATATCTCAGAAGAATCAAGTGTTAGACTTTTCCTACATTTATAGTACTGCAAGAACAGAACAAGGAATACAATCTGTTTAGCTTTTGTTTTCGTCTTGATATGTTTCCATTCTGAATTTCAAAATGTCACTGAAGTGTACATTTCTTAAAACTGAGAACATTCAATGCAATCTCAGTCAAAAATGACCAAGAGAAAATTCAGTACCTATGTCCAAAGAAGAAGTGCTAACAGACATTTCCACCTTGAGAAAGGCCAGAGACAACAAGCTTGTTCATCAAAACCAGTTCCTGAATTTTACAACTTTCTCTTCCAGTCCTGTGGTTTCACTGGGTTTATTAAATCATATCAGCTGCTACTATTAAGTACTTGATGATAATGCAGAAAGGAACAGCACTTTTGTGGTCGGAAATGTAGCCACACAACCTTCCTGTTAACGCAGAACTGGAGGTTGCAACACCAGATACATCCAGATCTCCATACATATGGATCCATGTTTTACTAAAATCTGTTTATTTTGGATACCTATTTCATGCTACCACTGAAAGGTATTTGTTTCCCTTCCCCCTGATTTTGGGAATGCTTGGAAAATTGTATTTTTCAATTGAAGACCATGCTGGAAGCTCCCCTGCCTAACACAAGCAGCCTCTTCAGTCAGGTCAGAGATTTGACCTGACTCCCCACATGGCGCAACTATCACAAGAGTAATGGAAGAGGAAAATAAACACAAGGTTTGTGGTGAGATGAGATCCATCCCTTAGGCAATTGTGGGATCTACAGCTGTTTCATGCAAATCATGAAGATATGGATATCTTTATAACTTAGGGCAGAGGCTGTAAGAAATATAAAAACCTCCCTTAGTTTTCAAAGTCAGTGAAAGTTGAAAAAAAATTAAAAGTCAGCAAGGTCTTGGCAGAAGAAAAGATTTGTGTCAGTATTTTAAAAAAAGGCAGTTTCAATCACCTCAGTATGACATGTCTGGGAAAACAAGTTCCTTTTTTATGTTTGACTACTTCTTAAGTTGCATTACCACTAAGTTTAACTAGAAATTGCATGAGCAAAGCAAAAAGCCACCCTGCTTAACAGCCAAAGAAAGAATAAAAATTATTTGTCTGGACCTACCCATTACATCTTCTGCATGCTTTAAGGACACACCCCTTAAAAATGCAGACATATTTCATCTTGCTTACCCCTTTAGGAAAGGCTCCAATTGCTCTTTGAACACTCCCATATTTACTTCAGTTTTAAAAATATGTAGATTTATCACTGCCTTTTTCTTGCAGTCATAGTAGCTGTACACTAAGCAGAATTTTGCTCCAGGACCTTAATTGTACTTTTTAGGGCTACAGCTAATTAGCTTTCAAAAAAATTCCGGAGAAACATCAATTAGAGAAGTCCAAAGGGCTGCCATCAGAAACTGTGACAAAGCAGCAGAAAAAAGCTCGTACCCACATCAGGGCTGTTGTGGAACAGAGTCCAGCTCAATGTTTGCTCTATTATCAACTTGGCACACTCAAGGGAAGTTGTGGAAGTCTGTTGTTCAAGAAATTTAAAATTAGACTACTTTAAAAAAATAACAGGAGGAATAAGCTTTAGCTGTCTAGATTATGTTTCCTATAACTTTGCAGGTAAATTATACAAATATCCACAGATTTATTTTTGTGCAAGGGTAATAAGCTCATGGGATGTAAATTACCATAAGGACAGAACATTTGAAGCGCAATATTCTTCTCCATGAGTGTCCTCAGAGCTCTTGGTGGGGTGCCTGACAAATATATTTGTCTCACTGAGGTCACAGGTCAGCACCTGAGACTTCTCAAGTCTGCCAAGACATTCCCCCTCAAGTCTTCTTCCACACAGATACAGAACAAGATAAAAGACAATCCTGATCCTCTTTCTTCTGGAATTCTGGCACAGGGAACATACAATATCTGTGCCAGCTGACTGCCATGTTTCCTTGCACAGATTTCAGATGAAGAGGCAGAGATAAGCACAGGGGAAAAAAACAAACAAAAAAAGGCAAATACACAAACAAGACCTAATTACAGCCCGTCTGTAGTGGCAAACAATACATTGGGTGTATTATAACTTGGAAAAGATCAACCTTTAGGCTCTGACACCTGCTCTATTTTAGGTGTGATCATCCAATTATCTAAGAATTCAGAGCAACACTTCACAGGCTCTCATACCTTATTTACACTGGAGAGTTTCTCTCAATGAAAGACAAAATTGTAAGCTACCAATATGGCTCAGAATCAAAAATATGGTCAAAAGCCTAATTTCCATAAATTACTTTAATTCAGCTTAAAAACCTATCTAACTTACCATCTTCAGGTAGCAAGCTGCACAAAGAGCAGAGCTCCAGAGGATGCCTACTCTCCTGGACTATGCTTCGTTCAGGAGAATGTAAACCAGCTGTGAAGTTCTGTCTTTCATGGGGTGAAGTTGTACCACAGTGCAGCTAAAGATATCACAATTATTATATGCTTGCAAGAAAGCACTTAATTAGGCCGTGCCTAAGCAGGCAGAAAGCAACCACAGCTTAAACAACTAACATTTTTACAATTGTTTTTCATCTTTCTTACCAGAGCCAAAATACATAGTTCTCCAGAATCTCTAAAAGGTTATGACTCAACTAGACAACCCAGGTCTGATCTTACTTTTTGAAGCAGGGATTTTCATGTGGCATCATTAAATCTGAGTTATACAGGTAACAAGTGCTCCCAAAGGTCCAGAAGGGAGACCCTGGAGAGGAACAAGTTCAGTTGGAAACAATCCTACAGCCACAAAAGCACATACTGTCCTCACTATAAAAGCTATTTACTCTTCAAAGCAGCAAGATGAAAGATTACTGAAAAACTGTTGGACAAGATAAAGCAACGATTAATCTCAATTAGTGCCATTCAGTTTGTGTTCAGTCTCAAGTCTTTCATCTCCACCTTTTTTAACTCCCCTTTTTTGCTACTCGCCACCATTTTAAAGGAGAGCTTCGACAGACTCCACAAAACCTTCATCATGAGGAGGATTATTTGATTGCAACACAAAATCAGGCCACTTCCAAGTAATTCCCAAATCCTCAGCTGAGGCTGCTGTCACTTAGGTGGTGCAGCAAAGCAAGCTGCTCCTGCATTTTTGCTGCCTTACTTCAGTGTTCCCCTAGAACAAGAGCACATATCCTGCTGGCTGAACTGCCTCTCCATTCTGGACTCCAGGGAAATGGATGCATTTCAATTATGCACACTTACATCACCACCTCCCATCCAGCAGGACAGACAGAGTGCAGCTCCTCCATTAAACTGTGCTCTCCTTGGCAGCCAGGGAGAGAGGTGCAGGTGGAAAGCAAGAATCCCATCTGTGTTTTGAAGGGCAAGGGTAAATCAGCTACAACAGTGGGCAATTGGAATAGCAGTGAGGCACGAGCTGAAATTCTGAGAGCACATACAGACACTTCAGCAAAAACTGAATACTCTCACTTTTGTGTCCCCATCACACACACACAGGGTGGTGGGCAGACAGAACCCTGGTGATGTGGCAGCTGGTTTCTCTTCTAAAGCAGATGATTTCATGTCAGAGTATACACTGATTTCAGTCAAAGAAAATATCCAGAACGGTCAAACTTTTTTTAAAAGCATTTCTGACCACAATGTGGCAAGATGGGGCTAAAAAGGGAGAAGACAAGAAAGTAGTTTTGTTTGAGAGCTATTTTAAGTTCACATCTCCAGGCAGAACAGCTTTTAGCATTGCTATGCTCAGTAAGAAGCTTCAGGGTCAGTTACTTTCATTTGTTGTTTCTTCCCTAAGGAATAACTAGGTTTGCATGAATAACAGTGGAGCTTGGCTTAGACCATACATGTGGGGGAAGGTGGAAAAAGACATGAGAAGGCTGGAAAAGACAACAAGAAAATTGCAGTGCAAAAGCTGTTTACAAATGCTGCACCACACTAAGACAATTTCCTCAGCTGCTCAGGCAAACCATTACTTTAAATTCAAGCAATGGCTACAGAGGTAGAAAAAAGCTTGGTACCATCTCATCCTTCACATCAAGAGTAGGTGGAAGGGCAAGGATGTTCCATGTAAAGTTTCCAAGAGGACAATAGAGGAAATCTTTAGCTTTGCCCAGGAATTAAGCACTTGGCTGTGGACTCCAGTAAAGGAAATTCAGACTCAATTTCACCACAGCAGAACAGCAGACCTTTGAGGAACAATATACACAAGTAAGAGCTAGCTGAAAAAGCCACTACAATCAAAAAAGTAGTAATTTCCTACACAAAAAAAAGGAGACAGAGTCAAAAGGAACTCAAGGACTGCCTATTTCTGACCACAAAAGCACAGATTTGCTGGGGCCTGGCCTACACAGGTTTCTATTTTTATCTAGACAGTGCAAATGTAGATGTTGTAGTTAGAAGTTTCTCACCACTTTACTGACTAGTGGTTTTTTTTTTTTTAATTTGAAGTTCACGAAGGAATGGATAAACAATCCATTTATCAGCTGCACAAGCATGAGTCCTCAATGCCTGTTACTCCCTGCATCCCAACTTCATTTCTTTACATTATCATTGACACCTGTTTATTTCTTTGACCCCAAGTTTACTTGCAAATACCATTTATGGTTGTTTTTCAGAAACCCATGCCCTAAAAGCCTGACAGATTGCCAGCTCACTTCATTAAAAAGCCTCCTGTGGCAACAGCTTTTTTCCACTGCTGACCATGGCTGTGTTTAAATGGATAACCCCAAACTGAAGTGCTTCACATGTCGACTCTTGGCTTTGCCAAGTCAGCCTGTAAACCCCTGAAGATGGGAAATTCTTGACATGGAACTTTAACTGTGGCATCTTTATTCCCCCAGAAAAGCAGAAGAGCTAATAAATATGCTTTTACAGTCATCTTTAAGCCTCTAGAAATGACTCTCCTTTCTTCGCCTTGACACGCCTTTCCTCCCCTTGAAAATTCAGAATTTTCTATTACCCCAGCACTTTTAGAATACATTCTTTAATCCCTTTGCTGATTGACAACCTCTCTTAAGATTTTATCTTCACCTTCTTGGAATTACTTACATGGTCAAACTCTGCTCTTCAAATAGCTTGTAAAGTGAGGATTGAACAATAAGGGGTGGGAGAAATGAATTTAGCGTCAGACAGAACAATTCTGGCTCCTAGGGTTGAGCAAGCCTTGGAAAAAACAAGACTTCTTGCCATCATACTGCAGATTACCTGCCAAATAGTAACAAAACCCCCCCACAAAACAACAAATAATGCCCCCAACAACTAAAAAGACCACAACCCCCCCCCCAACCACTTTCAGATCCAGTTACCACCCTGAAATGTAAAGGAACAGGCAACACCAGAGAGCTGATAGCCTCCACCCTCACTACAGCAACAGAGCCTGCCAACCAGCTATTTATCAAGAATCCACAGCCACATGAGCTGGAAAACACTCCTCTCTTCAGACTCTTGACAACTGTCCCAGGTCAGGTTAATACCAAAACCCCAGTTTGGTACACGCAGAACCTCTGACAGGCTTCACTACACTGAGAATGTGACTAAAAAGGTGCTGCTTCAACACCTTGTCAGCTTAATACTTGTGTTAGGTCTAATATTAGAATATTCTAAGTCCATTAGGGGTAACTGCTTTCATTAGCCTTTAAATAGTTTTTCCATGGCAGTGTCTCTGAATTCTCTCTCACAATCTTCAAGCACTGGGGCACACAGCTGCCTCACTCTTTTCTGAGGATGGCACAAGGAGAAAGACTAAGGATAACTAATAAAAACAAAACCACAGCCCCAAAACACAAAAGGTTCTGCCAGCATAACACTGAAGAGCACAGAAATGTCAGAGAATGTGCACTCTGCTGCTCTCCTGGCTCAGGTTTTTGCCACAATATCTGGTCACATACTGAGCTCTGCAAAGGCACATGGAAAAGCCATTCCCTTCCTTGGGAGTACCAAGCTCAACAGGACCTGATTCCACAACAGTGTTCCCAGAGGTTGCCACAAAAGCTTCCTCTCCTGTTGAAGCACCTCAGAGGCACAGAGATGGTTAGCCTTGGGTGTTACTAAGAGAGGAAGCTACAATTACCTTCATTCTGCTCTATTAAAGCTCTTAGGATGAATCATGTTACACCAGCACCTTTTTAACCATTGGTTAAAAAAAGACCTCTCTCCAAGCAGTGTTCACACATGGACCTGCTCCCTCCAAAGCTGCTGTGCTACAAACCTGGAGTTCCTCCTCTCCACAGCGGATGTGCTCCCAACCTTGACAGAACAAAACAAAACGAGGGAAACACACAAGCCTTTCAAGTCTAATTTCTGAAGCCATTTAGACACTGAGAACAAAACTGTTTGATCAGCAACAAGCAGACAGGAATGGCTCGGTCCTGAAAAGACTCTGAAGGGAGAAAGAGAACACAGCACAAAGATTTGTTTCACTACTGCTGCTCAAGGACCTAAAGATAACAAACACCTGTGTATATCTCAGTTTATACCTTACACGCCCTCTTGACCAATTCTTGACCCAGAAAAAAAATGCCCCAAAGGAACAGAGAGGAAACTACATGAATATTTATGCTCTTTAAGAACAATAATATGTGTATCAAAATATGCAATATATAAACAGTTTACTAAGGGCCAGATTTTGAGTGTTCCATTGTCCAGACAAAATTTTGTTTAAAAACTATTACATGAATCCATCTTTTAAAAAACCTGTGAGTCTCCTGCTGAAAACAAGCAAAGTATTAGTCCTTGAAATCTCACACAAGCAGTAATTATTTTTAGACTAAAGGACACTTAGTGAAGGTTATGAGGCGAGCAATGTCATTTGCAAATAAGCTCTCTGAAGCAGGAAACATCTGAATTTGGGCCTGCGGCTGTTCAAAACAAATTATCTAGTGTTTCTAGCCAAAGGCATATTTTACACACAAAAAAGTGCTGGTTTCCAGCAACAAAACACAACTGGCACTCTTAAGCACCTGTGACAGACACCAAGCCTCCAGAATAAGAGAGTGACAGAAAACAGATCCCCCTCCTATCCAATTTGAAGTTCAAAATTAATTGAAGTCTTTGAACGGACAGAGGGAAAGGAGGCTGCGTCCAAAGTAGGAGGAAGCCAAATGAGGGATGGCTTCTTTTCAACAACAGGTACAGCCATGGTTTCAATTCAGTTAATGAGGCCACTGAGATTCACTTGAGCTCAAACACAGCCCTCAGCACAGACCAGTGGGGCAGGAGGAATACAATTTACACTGGACATTCCTATTCCTCCTCCATCAAACAGACCACCAGGTGAGCAGCACCCTGCTTCCCATCACTACTGGTGCAAGTTAGGAGCAGCCAGAGAATGTAAGGATGAGTGGCCCTGCTGTGCTATGGACAATTTGAGATTCAAGGAATAAATATTGTTCTATCCCAGCCTTCAAATTAGATTTCAGCAGAGGAAAAGAGACTGGCCTGCATACCGCACATTTTTGCACCAGCAAGGGAGAACAGGTTAGTACAAGAGCCTCTGGAAAACATCCTGTCAGAAGCTCCCCTGTACAGGTCATATTTCTGGGCTTGTTCTCTTACCCCTGACAAAAGCTATCTCACATAGCTATGTTCCTTTCACCAAAACAACTTTTTGGGAGTGTGGGGAAACCTATAAATATCAGAAAAACTTTTTATGGGTAGGTGGATTTCCAGCATCATCCCCCTCCCACGTATATTTATTTTTCAGATTATGAAACATGAGCCTTTGGGTACTTCACATTCAAAAGCAGTTATTTTTTTTATTTTAAGTTCCAGCCTTTTTTTACTGCTGTTACTCTTCCCCACATATACTCCTTACCCTGACTGCTTAAGAGGACTAAACACCAAATGCAGCAACATTTCAAGACTTGCCAGATCAGAGTTCTTCATGCTTTATCACACACTATGTCTCTCACATAAGCTTTTACAAATGTTATAACCAGCTGCATTACTTTTTTAAACAATTGTTATTTAAGAAAAAAACATAATATTTGGTGGTCTGTGTTGAGAAAGGCAAAACATCTGCAGTTGTTGTTCATTTGAGACAAACCCAACTTCTTCTAGAGCTGAGCTCAGTAAATGGGCACCACAAAACTCCTGAAAGGAGGAACTGAGGTGAAAGGCAACAGCTCTACCATATGACTTTAAGAGACAGCTTCAGTCTCTTCCCATCAATCATGAGTATTCACATTTATGGCTCAGCATTTTCTTCAGTATGGTATCTCCACAACAGACAAGTTCTAGATTAAATACATTAGAACTGGAACCAAACTTTTAAGTCTTACATATACTCTCAAACAACCAGAAGAATAACTTATTTTAGACTGTTACTCTCCATTCTAGAACAGTCTGAAACCATGGCCAAATTTCTGAACCCAAAGTTAACACACCTGGCTAGAAAAGATTTTGATTTTTTAAATCTATTTATTCAACAAGAGAGTTGTCATGACTTACAAGTCTTTGTACCAGTTGTGGCTACCAAGCTCTGCAAGATGAAAAAAAAAAAAAAGTTAAAGTAATACTGCTTGAAAAATCATAGAATCATAGCATGGTTTGGGTTGGAAGGACCCTAAAGATCTCCTAGTTCCAACACCCCATCATAGGCAGGGATATCTAAGTTGCTCCAAATCCCATCCAGCCTGGCCTTTAACACTTCCAGGGATGGGGCATCCACAGCTTCTGTGGACAGCCCCTGCCAGAGCCTCAGCACCCTCACAGCAAAGGTGTTTCTCCTACTACCTAATTACACAGCAAAGGAAAAGATCTACTGTCACTCCCCTACATCAGCCTGAGCCCAGCTCCAGTCAGGAAGGAAAGAGCATCAGGGACCAGCAGACTTTTCCAGGCTGCTCTCCTGGCCTATCTTTTCTGGTGATGTTATAAATAGCCTTCTTTGAACAGCACAGATTCCCTGCCCAGCTCTTCCTGGGGGCTGGAACTAGATTATTATAAAGCTTGCTTCCAATCCAAAACCATTCTGTGATTTTATGAATTCCCAAACATTTCCCTCAATTAAGAAGCACCACAAGCATTCAGTGAACTCAGAGAGCAAACCTGTTGTTCTCCTACACAATAAACTCACTATGCCCTGAACTTCAAAGAGCCCTTATGGAAATGTTCCTGAATCCAGTAGGAAGGCTTTACAGTAAGCACTAAACAAACATATGACTTGGGGTGCTCTTAAGAGGCTACTACATTTGATAAAGTGATAGAAATATCACTGATAACAACGTACAAGGATAAAGGCCCAGCTTATCTTAACAGCACAAGTGGCAGTATAATCTTTCCCATATTCCTACTGCTTTAAGGCAAGAGGAGTTGAGGAAGGCAATAACTCCAACTGTCCCTGAACTTAAGCACAGAAAGATAATCTCCCTTCAGGGCTACAAACCAACTACTTAGAGTCTTCAAAGAACTCTTAGCTAAAGAGCCAACCAGAGAAGCAACGTGACCAGAAGTTTCCTGGGCAATGGATAGACAAGGGATTTGCAAATTTGCTTCATTTTGTACTGAATCACTTTGGTAGTTTTATAGCAGGAAGGTTATAGAATTCATAGCCAGCAGGCCAATTCCAGGGGACATTTCAACTTGCATCCTATAAATCTCCATCAAGATATTCGTATAACTGTGGACTAACAGGCTCTTAGACAAGAAAATACCTTCACTTAACAGTTAGTGAATAGACTACTGCCAATATTTGAGACCCAACTGCTTCTGTTATGCACTTGCTAAATCCATGTGTGAAGTCTGATCAACAGGGGCCAGCCTCAGAGGGAACCATGTCTAGGTTTACTGTGTAAATGAACAGAAGCCAAGGCTTAGTCTCTGAGCAAAGCTGTAAGAGTTTAGTCCTAACTCTCACACAAACAAAATTGTTCTTCAACAGAAACTTTCTATGTAGAGGTCTCTGTGTCTATCCCACATCGTCTTTCCTTTTTGAAAAGTCAACAACTTATTCCAAGTAATGGAGACTTATCAGTAAAATATTTTGTTTCACACTAAGCCACAGCAAAGGAGGGTTGATGAAGCAAAGCCCAAGCCTTTGACCTGTGAAAGAATATTATCTTAAGATTCAAATGGGGACCACTGGCACTAGTGCTGGAAAAATTAAAGGAGACAGAATATCAGCAGAGAAACAGAGGCAGAGTTAAAAGCAAGATCGTAAAGCCCTCTCTCTATATGCTCAAGCCTGGAACCCCTGTGATCAGGTTTATTTTCCAATAAAGTGATTTGTCCAGAGTCACAGGTTTTCAAGGATTCAAGCTTCTCATCATATGGTTAAATTTAACTTCAAGCTTACTTGTCTACCGATTTATGCCCTGAAAATGATAATCATGAACAAAAAGAAAAAACAACCTAACACCAAACCCTTTATTTACCAAATTACCATAATCATATTGGCAGAGCTACTAAATGTCATAACAGATGGCTGCATAATACAAAGACATCCAAATTTTAAAAGCTGGAACCTTGGTTTTATGGCACTGTATTCTTTAGTACTTCTAAAATAACATTCTATAGTACTTCTAAAATAACCAAAGTTTTTTAGTCAGTTCTTCAAAAATGCACATCTCTAACCATTTGTTTCGAGATAGGCCCCCTAAAGGTCTATTAGATGAGCTCTTTTCAGAAGATCTTGTAATATCTGCACATCTAATTCCCACTGAGCCTTACAACAGTTTGAATCCTGTTTTCCTCAAGCCCTCCAGGAGGCCCTACCAGAAGCATGCCATGCCACAAAAAGCCAGCTGTTCCTGCTGAGACTGTTCCTAAATTCTAGAAAGGCTTCCTCAGACACTGGGAGCATACCTAGGAGTACAGAGCATCCTCAGATTTTAGGATGACACCACTATTCTTGATCAGTGTAAGCACAGCTTCCACTCATGCAGGTATGTACACTGCCAGAAACCTTCACAGTAAAACAGCAAAGTCATAAGCAAGGGCACTTGCTACAAATCCCAAACTAAAGAACGTCCTCAGCCAAGTTCTGCTGTGTGCCCTTTCCATCTGCCTCAGCCCATGCCACCAACCTTCCCTCCTTATTCCTACAGATGCCAGTGCAGACCTCCAAACAAGCAATATAAATTCACTTTACAGTTAAATGCTGCCCTCCTCAAGGGGAGGATACACATGCATAAACACATTCTGTGTGCACAGAGCTCTCCCCAACCAGGCTGCAGCACTTCAACACAGGGATACAAAGATCTGGCTCTTGGAGAGCACTATCAGTCCTGTAACAAAGCCCAGGGCAGGCTGACAGCAGCTGGTGATAGAGCCAAGCCCTCTCCTAGAAACAGCGACTCCATGGTTATCTGCCTCGCACAGCGCCTTGTGCTCCTCCAAACATGGAGCTCTCCTGACAGGAGAGGAAAAAGGCTGAGAGAGCAAGAGCCAAAGGGGCTGGTTTGGTTTATGGGCTGTGGCCCAGAAAAGCAGATAGCCCTGGCACATGAGGTAACAGCACAAACACTGGAGCATTCCTCAGGAATGGAACGGGAAAAGGTTTGTTACAGTACAGTCAGAGAGATGCCACATTTCTACACCTCACTGCAAACTACAAAAAGGAGTTGTGCCCTTCTCCTTTAGAGGGAATTAGGTACCCAGAAGTTTTCTGTAAGATTTCCTTATTCCATCCTGCCACATTCAAAGCAATGTTTTATTGCATGCTTCAGAGTTGTCTTCCATTTGTAGCAAAGAAGTTTTATTTGGACAGGATTTATGTGCACATTATTGCTGAAAGCAATATTTAAAACCAGTTTTTAAAGAAGAGACTAGAACAGGGCACCTGTGTCAGAACTAGGCTAGTGTCAACAGGCCTGCCCTCAGCCAAAGAGTGCAGCAACCCCATCAAGCCAAATGTGACTATTTGATGCCTCTGCTTCTGTTTCATAAAAGAAAAACAGCAATGCAATAAATTTAGTTTGTGAGATGAAGAGCTCTCCTCAACTGTCAAGTCTGAGCTCCATAGACAGAAGTGTTCCTACAAACCAGACTACAGGCATGCCCTAATACCTATTAGACTTGTTCAAATACAGTGTGTTCTCTTGTCCTAGTAAAGTTTATAAATGGCTTTTCAGCACAAGAGAAAACCAACCATGCAAACAAAATTTGAACATGACACACTGTCAAGCTGACAAAGATAACACTGAAATTCCCCTTGCTCTGTTAGCATAACACACACTTGAATAGAAACCTGTAAGCAGTAAAGCATTTTCAAGGAAACAACAGTCAAGATAAAGGCATCTCTTTCATCTGCCAAAATGAATCTCCACTGCTTAACTATAACACAAGTGATGAGCATAAACCTGGAAAAGAGTGAAGAAATTAGAGTTCAAACCATAACTGTTGCTGCAGATACACAAACAGATGAAAAACACCTAAAAAAATTCTCTTAATGCAAACTGCAAGCATTGGATAGTGCTGCTCTAGACTCTGTGCAACAATAGGAGGAAATGGAAATCTTGCCTCTTTCAGTCAAAATATACAAAACACAAATACACCATGAACACTAACCATCTCCCAAGTAGCTGCTCTTCCACAGAAAAGCAGAGAAAGTTTTCACCTCTGATAAAACCTCCAAAGTCAGAGTTGTTTCAGTAAGATCTAAGCAGAACCCTTTCCTCCCACAGTTCAGACCCAAACTTCCCACCCTCAGCAAACTGGCACCTACTGGAAAAGCACAAAGTAAATGATTCACTTTCCTTCTGATAACCACGCAGCAGATTGTTGCTACAACAGGCCAGAAGAGAATTGGGAAAACGTGGTTTTACTTGTCCTTAACCAGAGATCTGGAACACATATGGGGGCTGAAGACACAGCTCAATCCCAGAATAAATATCTCCTAGACCTCCAGTCAGGACTCATGGTTCCAGCTTAGAAGTGTGAGCTCTGCTTTAACCACCAAGGAGGGGATTTCTGTCTTTAGGAGAGAAGTTAAACAGCACAGGTTAATATCAACCAGGACACAAAATCTCTTTATTATTATTTACTGCTGCTGTTTACCAACAAAAGCCCAAGTTGTGTCTTCATATCCAGCAAATCAGACATTCAAAAAATCCTGCCTGGAATCTGTGAATGTACCTCAGATGAAGCTGTGAAAGAACTAGCCAGACCAGGGAAAGGAGCAAGTCATTTGCTCATATAAGTGTTATAAAAAGTCAGAACTGAGCCAAAAAAAGCAACCATACACACTTTCTTCAGCTGGCAAACCACACACTCTCACATTATGCTCTTAAGTAAAAGAAAATAGTCCAGGGGTTGTTTCAATTTCTTTCCAAGCTGCATCACCAGTGACGATACTGATTTAGGAACAGTTCACTGATTATTCTTCTACAAAATAAAAAGTGAGGCCTTCTACATATATGCAGGAGAACCTCCCACTCATCTAGAAGTGTTAAATACAGTTGTAAAATTTGGACTCCTTCAAAAGCCCAATAAAAATATAAGTCAGGTTTACTCACTTCCCTTCTCAGGGCAGTAGCACTAGCTTCATTTTTTTTCTTTTCACTGTTCTTTCATCCTTATTAGCATGCCAAGTAGGAGCAGGAAGAATTCCACGAGTTCCCATACATTAGCCCTGGCAAACTGGGCTGCCTCTTTTCCATCAGTTAACTTGAAACACACAAAGAAAGGTCTCTGAAACACTACCTGACAACTTGTGAAATGGGTTTCCATAAATTAATCTACAAGCAAACAACTCTGTGTGACCAGGAATTTAAACAAACAAAGGCACACAAGAACAAGCAGGGAAGAAATGATCTGCAGTCAGACTGGCCGATATTAAAAAAGCACACCCGAGGGCACAGTGATTTCCAGGGAGGAAATCCACCCACATCAGAACTAGATGGAGCACATACTCTCATGCCAGAAGCAGAATGTAACATATTCCAATATGAACAACTGCTTCACTCACTGCATATTGATCCTGGACTATTTATTCACTAGTTTTCACTGTATCAAACAGCTCGTGCATTGATTTTTTTCCACCTCCATTTTTTTTCCCACCTGTTGTGGCAGGACACCTTGAGAAAGCACCACAGGTACAACTGGTGCCAGAACCAGAATTATAACAAAAAATGTTGCTCTGTGTATCCCAGTGCAGCTCCCAGGACTGGCCAAGTTATATAAAGTTCAGGCACTGATTAGTCATATAGTCTACATATATTTTGAAAAGGCAGTAGTTGGGATGTTTGCAGCAAAGAACACAAATTTAGTCCATACTCAAGAGCTGTGGTCATTACATTGACAAAGCCACTAAACAGCCATAAATCCTGTTTATTTCATGGTTTTCTGAAAAAGAATACTTAATGTTACAAAATTACAAACAGGATGGTTAATTAACTCGGGACTGCCCTGAGGAACAGAAGGCTTGAACAATAGAAGCTTCCAGAAAAAAGAGATAAAATACACACTGAAACAACAGTTTAAAAAAACCCTGTAATGCTGAAAGCAAAACAGGCTGCCTCTACTAGGTCAGTCCTCTGAAAAGGTCAAACACCTTTTAAAAACAAGAGTACAACAAAAGAGATGACAACAGAGCAGAACACTGTATTCTTATTTCTCAAGTTATCTAGAGTGCAGCAAAATAATAGAATGTGTGATCTCTCCTACGAATCAGGACTCTTTCAACATTTAAATCAGAATGATAATTCCACAAACAAACATTTCAGAATCTAATAGTGAGGCTCTTGCTATAAGAAAATTTTGTTAAAGGAACAGAAGTAGTTCATGAAGGGCCATCAGGTGTGACAGACATTTCAGAAACACTACAGGGGTCACAGAAAGGCTTCTGGAACACTGTAGGTAGACAAATAAAACACACTATCCACTCAGAAACAAACATTCTAGTGACTAACCCCCAGATTTAAGCAGGCCAGAGTGTATAATGTATCTGTAAATCACCAATCTCTTAAAAACAAGCAAGCACAGAAGGAAGAGGCACCTTTGTCACAGAAGGGGCTCAATGCACACATCTCTAGAAATAACTCCCAGCATGCAGTCCAAGAAAACTGCCAGCTTCACCACCAGGCACCCAAATTTTTAATTTCACAGTATATTATAAAGGGTTTCAGGTTCACTCAAACAGCATTCACTTTCCCACAAGCAGCACAATCAGGTTTGCCTACTTGGGGAAGTGAACAGTGGTCACAAAACAGTGGTTCCCATTCAAAAAGTCAGAGACAGGAAGTACAATTAATAATTTTAGCAAGGGATAGTTATGCTTAAAAAAAAAAAAAAAAAAACCAAAACAAAAAAAAAACCACCCTAGGGTTCAAGACTCTTTGGGGAAGGGAGGAGAGAGCAGAACTTTTTATTGTGTCTTTTAATACTGTTCTGCAAGTAGGCATTTGGACACACTGTATGTGCCAAGTGGCTCAGTTACAAGCTATCACAATTTTCCCAGGCCTGCATCTATTCACACCCACACTGGTATCTTGCAAGTCCATACCCATATGCATCTGTAAATACATGCAGGACTTGAAAATGTAGGACTTCATTAATACATGTATAAATATTCCTTAGTTGCTATTCATTCCCACAAACACATCTATCACATCTGCAAGATAGCAAAAGGTTCCCTGTTTCTGGGATTAGTGTATTAAGAACCCCAGATTCCTATCCTAGTTGTGTCTACACTCATGAAGGTCAACTCCAGAACAATCATGCTGCATTTCATTTATCTCCCTTCAGAAACTGAGGGGACAAAGCCTATTACCCATTTGGTAAAAGGGCAGGGACACCTAGAGATGAAAGAATTTCAGTGCAATGTTAGATCAATAGTATTTTCACCACTTGAAAAGGTAATGCTGCTTTCCTAGATAAGGACACACTACAGACAGAAACCCTGTCATGCTGCAAATGTCTAATCTCACCCAGAGAGCAAAGTAGAGAAGACAGGCAGAAAAGCAGCCATCACTGTCAGTAGTGCCACACTCCTGAGCAGTACAGAGTGTGGACAGTGTGGAGTCCACCCTGTTTGTGAGCAGGAACAGGAATGAAACTGGGTCCTTCCCTTCCAGTTTTGCTTCCTTTCAATTTCTCTTTAGGCTTTGTAAAGCTGAGTAACATTCAGACCCATCAGGGTTAGAACCTCTAATTTTTCTCCAGAATTTGTTTAAAGACTGCACTGACTCCACCTCCTTTACACTTCTCCTTCACAAAGCAGGCAGGGCATCTTATTTCAAGTTTTTTTGCAGAGACACAAACTCCATTCCTGAGGGTGGCTGCTCATCCTGGAGCAGTGAGATAGGTCACTTCCCATCATTCTCTGAGTACAGACAGGATTTAAGTCAATTCCATTCCAATGCTTCACAAAAGTCCTGGCATAGCCTGCCCCTCCTTTTTACACAAAATCAGCATCCCAAGACTTCACAACAGTAAAAGGTGCCCTCCTGAATCAGTGCCCAAGCCCTTTGAAGAAAGCATAAAAGAGGCACTCCATGGCAAGATATATCAGCCTAACACAAATGGATACTTAAATATCCATCTGAAAACTAACTCTACAAAAAACCTCCCCAAGAAAAAAAAACAAACCCTCCCCAAAAAACCCAAAAAAACCTCCCCAAACCCCCCCCAAAAAAGAAAACCACCCCCTACAAAAACAAACAAGAAAAAAAAACCCACAAAAAAAACCCCCAACAAACAGTAAATCCCACAGCTTTTTAAGTACCAACTGCTTTTCAACAAGCTGCTCCTAATCACCAATCAACAAGAAAATGCAGTCATGTGTTTAGTTATTAAAAGCTTTGATTTTTTTACATATTCAGTAGTAATTAAGAATGAGCAAGTAGCATATATTTTGCTAGGAAAATTATGAGGTCACATTGAGGAAGAGGCAAATTTTTTTATAAAAACAGCTGGTACAGGCAGAAGTGACAATGTTCACAAGTGCCCAAGCACACCTGAAGCAGCTGGCAGAGCTAAAAGGAGAAGCAGACAGCAGCTAACAGAAAACTACATTAATTACTGCTCCTTTAGGTTCTCCTTTAGCTGGGGTCCTGGACACACAGAAGAGGCAGAATACCACCCTAGGAACCAAAACCCTACATGGAATAATGGCTCAATAGAAATGGTGATTTTATGGCACCTCATCCAACCACTGGTTGTATTTCTCTCCTTTACTAATGTGCATTTCTTGCCTCTTTCTCTCCTTTATTAATTTGCATTTCTTGCCTCTTTCTTTCATAAAAGCTTGTAATATTTCTCTTGGAACATTCCTCTCTCTTCTCCACAGGCACTATGTCCTCCCAAATCCAACATCATTAAGCAACAACTTTTCCCTGTCATTCACCACAAAATCCTCCTCCCTGACTAGCAATGCCTCCGTGGCAGTTACGGATCCCGCAGTAAACCCGCCCTGTTTCACATCTTTTATTCCAACAAGGCTATTTTTAAACCCAGATCAGATTTCTGATAAGACTCTGTGCACTCTCAGACAGCTGTGCTGTGTGACAAGAGCAGGCAAAGAGGACACAGAACCCCAGGATTTAAAAACCAAGTAACTGGAGGGTGGGGGCACTGCCTAAGACTCTCCTAAAATCCTATAATTGTTTTTTATTTCATATTTAGTTTTAGTGATTGCTGCTGTTGTTTCAGATCTGAAGAACCTGAGGGCCTTAAAGCCTGTCTATTTACTGAAAAGGAATGTACTTCACTGTACAATGTAGTCGTAGGAGAGCTGTATCTAAAGCCTGTTTAGAAAACAATAAACAATTGTCTTGATTTAAGATCTTCAGATCTGTAACTCCACTACTATTAATATTTAAATCAAGTGTAAAAAACAACTTTTCACAGCAAGAACAACATACTCACTTTATCCCACTGGCTCTGCAGCAATAAAGCTTAGTTGAGAAAAGTCCTAGTTCAAATAATGCTGCCATATCAGGAAAAGCAGGAAAATCGTTTTATAAAGGAAAAGCAGAAATTAAACAAGAAAGGAATTTTGTTTGTTTGTTTCTGGAGCTGCCTTTTCATTTAAGAAAACACAATGGAGAGCATAAAAACCTCAGAAGAATGAAGCAGACAACAGTGCCCTGAGGGAAAGAGAAAAGAACACAGATGCTGTGTTCCAACAGCAGGCAAGAATTATTGGGCTGTAGATGGCTGAGTGCTGCAGAACCAAAGCCCCCCAAATCCAGAAGTATAAATTTATCATTATACCTGGGCTGCCTTCTAAACAGCTGCCTAGCTACAGTGCACCTGCTAAGCACCTATTCCATTCTGTCTGTGGGGTTTCCTAATTTAACACTCACAAAAGAGAGCCAGCACATCTTGCAGGAGCCTGGGGATAGCAGCATTTACAAGATCATGTAAAAAAGGTGACAAGCAGCAGCAATTACACTACCACTGAAAAATCAAAACAGACCTCTTAACAAATGCAGGACATTTCAACAGCTTGTCTCCTAACAAAAGGGCCTCCCAGAAAATATTTTCCTAAATACCAGTCACACATGGTATTGCTTCTTTCACTAGAGCACACATTCAAGGTCACTCAACCAAGATCCTACTTCTTCATTTAACTGTTTTCTGTAGATCCTCAGATACAGGACCCTTGAAAGCTTTCTCTCACTTCATATCACCCTCTCCAAGCCCTAGGAAAGCCTGCTACATTCAGCAGACTCCAGCATTAAGCAATGCTTCGTCCTACATTTCCCCAAATTCTCTTTAACAGCAGGGCTATTTGAAGGGTTTCCCCAGCAGCCCCATAAAGCGCATGCCATGTACCAGATGTTCACTCACCCAGAAGCTCACAGCCTGCCACCAAGGGGAAAAAAAAGGTGGGCAACAGCTCTTAATTCTTCCTGTCTGGCTGAAGAGCATTCTCCCTCCTGTGTGCTGCATTCCTGCATTCCGTAGAGCCACTGCAGTGCTCAGAGCAGGCAGACTTGCAGGAACAGCTGGAAATCAGCCGTGCTCTCCTACACCGAGCAGAGGTGTCCATCCACAGAGCAAGGGTAGGTTTTGCTCAGCAAACCTATCTTCTACAACCTCCTTACCACAGGGTGGGTCACACTAACAGGTGACCACTGGAAGGTGGTCACCAGGGCAAGAGAGGACAATCAAGCCAGAAAATTTGCCTGCATGTGTATAGGAAGGGAAAAGAATAAGTGGAGCAAATAATGAGTGAAAGAATGGAGTCAGTATGCAAAGAAAATTATTTACTGAACAGACTATTTGTGCTGCTGACCTCAGTCCATTCCTCTCCAAGTTTTAACTCCGTAGAGTCAGGGCTCTGCCTGGGAGAGGAGCTCACAGCTCATCTCCCCCACTGCCCTGGGATTGTAGGATGTAACCAGCAGATCCTGCAGTGAGACTCCAGGAATGCTCTGCTGCTCCATTTCACAGCTCTAGGAAGCTCTCACAAACCAGAACACACACACCAAAAGCCTGGTTGATCCATCCTGTTTCCCTCCTACACCCAGAAAGAAAAGCCCCTCTAAACCCAGAGCTGAAGAGGGTGGCCAGAGTTCATATCACCACCATTTCTAAGACCTTCACAGAAAGAATTATTTTTCTGCAGCACTCCAGTATTATCAGGTTTTAGAAAGTTGATGCCTGCCAAACATTCTTTTCCACAACAAGTGCTGTATGCAAGTTAATCTCACACCCATGACCTTGTTCTTGCCACCTAAAGATTTTGCTGTCAT
The DNA here is from genome assembly GCF_022539315.1 of Serinus canaria. Classification (NCBI taxonomy): domain Eukaryota; kingdom Metazoa; phylum Chordata; class Aves; order Passeriformes; family Fringillidae; genus Serinus; species Serinus canaria. The sequence goes on from NC_066314.1 coordinate 67,678,793, forward strand.
AATAAACTCCATAGACACTGCACACATTTAACTGTGGCATAAACCTGAATATGCCACAGCAGTTTGTATTTCACACAGCAGCAGCAGCTATCCCAGCAAATGGAAATACTAATACCTTTTGCATTTGTTCTTGGGCATACAGAACAAAACAGGTTTTTATAACTGGAAAAAAAAAAAAAAAAAGCCTTAAGTCATAACTGCATTTGAGAACAGGCTTAAAGAATCTACCTGGCTCTCAGATTCCCTGATACTTATTAAGGATATTCTCTCCATATTGGAGCCTATGTGGTGAAACAAGCAGCAAACCCCACTGATAACATGCAATATCCAATGTAACAACCCAGCATTTAATTCACAGCGCTGGAAACACCTTCTACCCCACACCATTGTAAAGAAACTTTTCTAAATACCTAACAAAGCCCCTGACTTAGTGGACAGGTTGAAAGCTGTTCCCGTTCTTCTGTCATCTGTCAAAGGACTCCATTCAATCAAGTCAGGAGTTAACACTGAGCATTTGCAAGTGCCATTGTAGCCTATGAAGCACAATTCTAGTAAATAATCCAACCTAGCTTGAGCTAAGGCAGCTGTTAGGAGAACCAAGCTCAGCTAGCCACTCTTGTGAATCATTTCCTGAATTGCTCTAATTAGCACAGCATTGTAAGGCAATTCATGCTCAAACCCAACAAAAGTCAACACTCATCTTAATTTACTCTGCTAATCTCAGAGCACTTGGTTCCCAGTCCATTCCCTTCAAGATGCACCTCTGCTGTGACACCAGCAGGAAAAAGAAGAACTGAGACCAGTGTGCATAGGCACTGGCCTGGGGGGCCACGTCTGACCTGTGCTTCTGGAACCTGCTTGACCACGTCCTTTCCTCTCTTTTTATGACTCTCTCTTTCAACTTTGATGTGTGCTTCACACTTCTGAAATTCTTTGCTTTCTCCACAGCCTAGAACCAAAGCCCTCTGCTCCACAGCTGAATGCACAGGCAGACCCTGTCTGTGAGAAAGCATCGTGCCCAGAAATCACCACCACTGCTTGCATGAATGCTAAGGAGAATTCACCAACGTTTTCCACTGCCATTGAAAAGGTCTTGACTGTCTGGGATGTTTTCCTGTGCCGGTTGATCCCTACAGCTTTATGAAACCTGTTAGCTTCTCTCACCCTTGGAGAGCCAGACTTTTGATATTATAAACCTTGAGCTCATTGAGAGTCTGATGAAGCATAAAATAAGCATAGTTTAACAGTCAAATGAACAACAAAGGGCCTTTTGTGATAGCTGGAGAGTACAGGAATGGAGCAGCAAAGGAATTAGGACTTAGAAAAAGACAACCCCTTTTACATGGAGGTGACATCCCGTGACTTTTGATTAATAATTTATCAGTGACATTATATATTTCAAATTAATATATTAACTTTAATTCTTGTCCTGACACAAGCCACCTGAAGACTTTAGATCTAGACAGAAAATTATATAGAGGAGTACAATGTGATAAGGAAATATGACCTCTGGAAAAACATTTTCTTTGAATTTTTTTTGGCAGAGGGTAAACAGTAAAGTCCCCAGGTTTTTGGCACAAGGAAGGAAGACTTACAAAATGCTTCTTTTTAAAAAAATAAATTTATATTTCTTGTGTAATAGTACCTTACTGCTCCATGGGAGCAACAGTTCCAAGGTGACTATCTCAAGATGAAGCTCACCTTAAAATGACAGAATTCACCACAGGTGAAAACAAGTCATCTTGTTACAGCAGAGACTGAAGGACAGTGCACAGCAGCCCCTGAAGTTAAGCATTTGTTTTTGGCAATGTTTCATTTTGGGAACACACACAATTTAAACTGGAGGAGTTCTGATGAAGAAAAATACAAAGTAAACAAGTCGTCTTTAACACAGTTTCAACCAGCCTTAGAGAAGGAAAGATACAAATGTATTTTTTTCAATTTAGACTTTCAGAGGATCACTAAACATTTTAATTCCTTCTCTACCCTAACACTGCAGCATTTTAGAAGACTGTTGCTTCAGTAACTATTTAGAAATAAACTCTCCAGAGAGCACATGGCACTAAAAACAAGCCACTCCAGACTGATGAGACATCTAGACAATGGTCCAGAAAAGGGCACATTAGCAGAAGAATTCTCCTAAGGAGGAAGCAAACATCTCAAGTGACACTCTGCAAGCAATTTAGCTGGTGTAGATCACAGCTGATACTATACCATTTCTAAATTAGCATTAACCAATTCCTCTCCAAGAAAAGAACCCAGCAAAGTGCACAGCTAACTCAGCCCTCGAGGCATGTCCTGGACACATTCCTTGGTCCTACTGGCTTATGGCTATTGCCACCAAAATGTGTAAGCAGCCCTACCACCCCTGGGAAGTCTCCAGTGTGTTGAGATTTTGTTTATAAGCAGCAAATGACACAAAATCTGGAAGAAACCTGGAGTGAGGCACCAGCTTTCCCAGCCTCACCAGGGAAACTAGACACAAACTCCAAACCAGTCTTCCTTTACAATCAGCACAGCAAGAGGCACAGCTCTAGAGAGCACTGAATGGGAACCTTGCCTAATTAATGAATTAGTGATTTAGTGCAGCAAAGTGAATCATCAAAAGCATGGTGCATTCTCCAAAGCTGTTTACCCTTCCAGACACAGAAAAACCATATTAGACTTTCTCAAATGGAGCAGAAGCAGAACTCTGTTTATACCAGATGGAGTACCATACACCATGTACACAGACTGCTATTAAAGAAATTACTTTCTGCACAAAACAAAACAATCCAATAAAAAAACAAACTAGGGAAACATAGATTTAACTGTTTAAAGAATGACTCCCAGACAGCACCTGGCCCCACTCCTCATTTCTGTGCACATGACCACAGAAGAAAAGAGAAAGTCTACTGTCCTTCCCTTCATTCCTTCAGTCACATAACCAGGACATTGGAAGTGCTGGAGGACACTGCTCAACACAAGTTCCAGAATAAGCTATCCCATGGGTATCACTGATGGGTATCAACTGGGTTTGTGGTCCTCAGCTGGGTTAGAACCACATTTGCTTTCTGCTTGCCTTTAGACTCAATTCTTTAATGAACCCTGAAAAACATGTGTTAAATGGTGCAAATCACTACAAGCTACAGCATCTCACAAAACAAAGGACAATGTGATATTGTCCTTTACACTCAACACAACAAGACTTTTAAACAGTTGTGTAAGTCTACACACCATATTTAGAAACATCAAGAGGAAGGCAAAAAGGGGCTCCCAACCATTTTGTTCAACCAGGGCAGTTCCATCAGGCTCATAAAGAGAAATGTTAGCTAGGACTCACACAGCCACAAGCACTTTTATTTGTATAGCAGAGATATGATCCCACAAAAATGCTGCTGTTCTGCCTACACTTCCAGTGGGAGCTCTCCCTACAGACTCAAAGAGATCTCAGTAATCTAAAGGGAGGTCGCTGTAAAAGCTATGCTATGCATGTCACTTCAGTTCAGAAGTTGCTTAGAAGACCAGAAGATTATATCCTAAGATTTCATCAGACACACCACCCAAAGTTCATTCCAAAGCATCTTACAGTCATGAAAATGAAAGATATAAAGTAAAGCATGAAAGAGTTTTATTAGAAGCCTTCAATACACTACAACGTCCTCTTCCCTCAACCACATCAGTCCCCAGCAAGCCTTGCCTCACTTCAAAGCACTGCATTTTCAGAGGAATTATTTCCAAACAGCAGGGCAGAGAGCAGCAACACAGAACAATTTTCCTGCTCGCCAAATAGGAAGTTCATTTTGTAAATGGGCTATTTCCCAGATTTTAATTAAGCGGTGCAACTAGAATCCTAAAGCAGACAAACACAGCAAAAAGCCCACAAGGAAAGACAAATATTCCTGGACTGAGATTGGAGCAGAGAAAATAGCAAGGTTTTACCTTTGCTTTGCATCCTACAATAACATTTGAGATCATCAGTCTAAACCAGAACTCCAAAATGTAACATGCTACATTGGAGCAGAACAAGAAAACACATGCCTTGCACAGAGAGATTCCACCTCAAGGGATGAGATGACTGCTGGACCAGTGGATCCAAGGCAAGAAGAGAACGCAACAAAAAGGCAAAACCACTCAAGGCAGATAAGCAGAGACCTGTTCATTCCTCTGCCAAGCTGCTCTGGCAGATCATGGCAGGTGAGAACTTCTCTGAAGGCAGAAGATGAGGCAGCAGCAGAGATATCTATGGGACCCTTCTCCATGATGGCTGAAAAGCATCCATCTGCCACTCCTCCTTCTGCACAAAGCAAAGAAAGGCCACAACAAGGCTTTGCTGAATGCCTCAAAGCAAGCAGCATCGCCAAATGGGATTACATGTGAAGTGCTCCACAGCATTTCACTCCAGATGACAGTAGAAAATTAGTTTATGTCTGTAGCTGTATAACCCCACGTACGAATGACTTTCAGTAAAAATGGTCATTGTTTTGAACAGCTGAATATCAAGAAGAAATCCAGACACTAGACTAGCTTTAACCATGTGGCTAGACACAAAAGATCATATCTCAAAGACTCCGTGGAGAAAAAATGAAAAAGGTTAACATATAACAAGGATAAAGATCTGGGAAGAAAGAGATGACAGGCTGAGAGAGACAGGAATGTAGTAAAAAGGTTTTCCTCACAATTTCCATAGCTTTCTTCAGTGTCCCTTCTCAAAAATGAAAGGCAGTTTCTCATCTTGTCTACTGCAAAACGGCAGGTTCAGAACAGTCGATCTCTATCAGATCAACCAAGTTTTTGTCTCCAGCAAAAAACTATGCTGCTACTGCCCACCTTCAGCAGAAAAGTTATGAACTCCCTCAGGAAGTGTGGGATGAAATACATTCCTCTTTCCTGAAGCTGAAATAATTCTATTGTGAATTTAGTGCTGTCTAGGAAAAGCAAGAACTTGCATTTCCTTTCCTAGTCTAACTGAATGCTTTTGAATGGAGTAAAATTCAGTATCTAAAAAAAAAAAAAAAAGAAAGAAAAACATCCTTCAGTTTCCTCTTGCTACCAAGGCAAATGATTGCTGCTTGATTAAGTTTCAAAGGAGAAAAAAAAATAAAAGAAGAGGTATCAGAAGAGAGGCTGCCCACAGAGGTGAGCAATTTCCCCTTCCTTAAATTGCTGCCCATATCTGGGCACTCCATTTCTGTCACAAGGCACTCCATACACAAGAGTACCACAGTGCCTCTTCAAACCAAGATACAACACAGGCAGAATGAGAAGAGCCATGTCTGTTTACTGTTAACACAAAGAAACCAAATGCTCTTAGAGTCTTATCAACTCATTAATCCATATTCCAACTACCTCAACAGGAATCCACAGGTACAGATAACAAATAATTCACTGAAATTGAGCTCATCCTGTGCCCCAAACCTTCAGCTGAAATCCAAATGTTTTCACACCATTCACAAACACTGTCTATTGCAGCTCTCATTCCTTGGCATGTAGTTGTTCCCAAGTTCCCCTGGATGCACTTTTCCCTTTCTCCCTCTCCCCTGTGCAATTACAACGTGAGATGACATTCAGCTGGGGAAGGGAGGAGAAAAAGGAAGGAAAGGGTGGTGAGTTGATGTTCCTATGCTAGCTTACCTCTTGCTCTATCCCCATGGTTTTGGGCTCCCCTGCTAGTAAACAAACAGTGCCTGCCTCTTGTATCTTATCACAGCATTTCCAAATAGCAGCATGAGCTCCAGCTTGGTATCACTGCTATTTTATTTCCACCTCTCTCATTGTGAGCAGCATCCCTGGATCTAGGTTACATCCTGCCATAGTCTACAAAGGTCAGGTCAGTTCTAGACTCCAGCGCTGCTGGCAGACCTAAAAAACACCTAAGAGCAAACACAGCTCTCAGAGGAGCTCACATGAAACCCCATTCCGGGCACTGACCATGGGGAACTGCTCCCTCCCCTTTTTGGATAAAAAGATGAGATTATCATTAGTATCTGTGATAGTAAAAGCACTCCCAGGAAACCTCTCAGGGATCACATCCACACCAGGAGTACCTCAGAAACACAGTTCCTGGGAAAGCTGCACTTTGCACCCCTGTATTAACAGCACAGTGTCAGAGCAGCTGCCAGGGCAGGCATGTGCCTTGCTCCTGTGTGATGTTCCTGCAGGCAGCAGGTGAGCCCCAGCTACACTGCATTGATGGGGTTTCCTTTACTCCAGGGTGTTAAGACAGAGATCAATGGGCAGAGAAAAGACTCCTAAATCATCAGGCTGGAAGAGCACACACAGGCTCTGCTGTTGCTCTCGTGGGCAATTTCCAGTGCCACAGCCACAGTGGGAGTTTCCTGCCTCTGCCAAGGACAGATAGCAGCAGCACAGACAGCTCTCCCTTCACCTCCAGTTACTCTAAGATTAGGACAGCCCCTGTGTGTGCAAAGGAGAAAACGAGCAAAAATCCTGCAAGGAAAGAGGAACAAGTCCAAGTTCTGCCTCAGCTTTGTCTAAGAAGGGGCATCAGCTCTGCATTACCATGTGTACAACAGGAATTCAAGTTCACTCATGGCAAAGTAACAGTGCCAGAGCCTTTATCAAGGGAGATAAGAGACCTGCACCTGCAAAATAACTGAGATTTCTCATGTGAGGCATGTTCATGGGATATCTGAAACCCAGAGAGGCAAGAAAGCTTAGAATAAAATGTCATCCTGACCTCAACCAGCTGCATTTAGGTTTAGACCAGGAATATACAGTTACATACTATTTACAGATCCTTTCTTAATACACAGCATAGTCAAAAACAGGACTTGTACTCAAATTTATTGAACATTGAAACTGAGATACGTGTAACTCAGCAGCAGCATAACTATTAGTTATTTCTTCTGCACAAATACTTAGAAATAACTGGTAAAAGAAAAATATTTATGGTTGCCCTGTAACACTGAAGAGGAGTTCCCATCCATTAATACAATAATTACAGGATTACCAACATCACAAATTAGCAGTAAGGTGTGCCTTCTCTGTAATTTAAGACATGAATGAATACAAGTCCAGCACACCTGGTTAAGCCATCTACTTAGACACAAGTATTTTAGCAAGCTGCTAGCTAAATACAAACATAGCTCTTTTCTTAACTGCAGTGTGATTTTTGCAGCTGCAGATGAAAGTGCCATGGACTTCTGGCTGGTTTAAAGAGGCACTGCCAACTTCAATCTAACTCTAAATCTAATATTGTACCAGTAAGCTTTCACAGACTCTCAGGCCAGCAGAAATATTCCCATGATTGAAAAGCTTAATTCCCATGCAGGGAGTTATTTTTACTGAACATTTCCCTGCAGCGCAACCAACCCAAACACAAGTACTGAAAATGTGACAGTGAGAAATAAAGAGAATATGTACATTATAAGAAATACAGAAAAAGACACTAGCCTAACTTTCAGTAAGAGTAGTATATTTCAAGCAAGAGCATAATTACTCAAAGAAAACCTTGTTTATTTCATTTTTCAAAGCTCAATTACCTTGTATATTTCAAAGTTTCTAGCTAAAAGGAGCCTCGTGGATAGTCAGTTTCAGTACATCCAGCTTGTCCACTGAGAGGCCATTTGCTCAGCTCCCCCTAAGTCCACTGCACTAGCACAGACAAAGTTCATTTAAAGTGCAGAATAACCAAGAACGCCAATTTTGAGTCTAACACTCAAAGATCTCCCAGAGATTCTTCATTTTTTTCAGCTTTCAAAGAAGCACAACAGGACCAACAAGGGAAGCAGCATTTTTTGCCGTGTCAGACTTAACAGTAACTTTTGTGGAGATGGAGGGATTGTTTCCAGGTGCTCCAGAGCGCTAACCTTAAAGGGATGAGGTAAGAGAGGTCTTCTTCAGTATATAGAATTAAGTCATTGCAGTGAATGGATAACAGGGTTTTTGTCATCATTCATGAAGAAAACCTATGTTTAGAAGCAGCTACCCTTGTTAAGTACTAAAAACCCTTAAACACATCTTAGGACAACAGCCCGCAGAGATTAAGAACGAACCATAACACAACAAATGGAGGAACAGAGGCACAAGTATTACAATCCCTCGCGCTGCCTTTATCTCGAATGACAATAAAAAGGCTAAAGGCAAGACAAGCAGCAGCCTGTGCGAGCTGCGGGCGGTTTATGCCGTGCCTCACGTAGGGGTGCCGTAAGCTCCGTGTGACGGAAGCACCAGCAGCACTTCGTGACCCTGTGGCGGCCACGGCCGCGGCTGGCGGGCGCTGCGAGGCACCCGCGCGGCGCTCCGGGCGATGAGGCCGAGCCGCAGCAGCCGCGCGGTGCCCTCGGGGCTGAGCCACCCGCTCCGGCCCGGGTCCGCCCCGTTCCAGCCCGGCGCCGAGCCGTGTAACCGGGTCACGGAACCAGCACGGACGGGCGGCAGGGACCGCGCTCCGCGGCGCTGCCCGCCGCCCTGTGCCCGCCGCCCGGTGCTCGCCGCAGTTGCCGCTCCCCACACGGCGCGCACACCCCGCTCCACGCGCCGGGGCCGCTCCCCGCGCGGTGCCGCCGCACGACGGGGACCCTCCGCCGCCACCCCCGCCCCACCTGCCGACCCGCAGCCCTCCCGCCCCGCCGCAGGCACTTGCCTTCGCTTCATGCCGCTGCTCGGAGGCGGCGGAGCGGGGCTGGGGCTAGGGCTGAGGCTGGAGCTGAGGCTGGAGCGGAGCGGGACCGGCCCGTCCCTGCCCGCCGCGGGAGGGGCGGGTGCAGCCGCGGCGGCGCGCGCGCACCTTGGCAGCTCGCGCTGCCGCTGGCCCGCCCACCGCCCACCGCGCGGGCAGAGCCCCCTTCCCGCCCGGCCCTCCGGGCGGCGCACCTGGGAAAGGGGAGCGGCGGCGAGAAACGACGGCTCCACAGTCTGGGTACGCGGTGGAGAGAGAAGACAAGGGTAGGAGAGCGAAGGCAACGGGAAAGCAACAGGTGTGGCCGAGAACGGACACCATGCCCCGCGCGGTTCTCCGCCGACAACCTCTAAACGCTCCCGTTCCTCCCCCGCCCTTTGTGGCAGTGGTACGCTCCCACCGCTCGAATTGCAACCGGCCGGGCGGGGATTGGCGGAGATCAAAAAAAGGGGCGGGGCCAGGCAACGGCTGTTTAAAGCGCCCCCGGGCGGAGGGGTGCGCGCCCCGGAGTGCGCCCTGTACCCTGCGACTCGGAAACGGCCGGTGGAGCCGAGCGATGCCACCGGAGGAACCGCCGGCGGGAAGCCGGCAAAGAAATCATATCTAAAGGTGGCCGTAGGGCCGTCTTGAGAAAAGCAAGGAGAGGTTTTTGGCTCGGGGGTTGCCGTCGCAGCTCGTCCCGTTTGGACCGTGATGCGCTCCGTGCTCCTGCGCTCGGGAAGTGTAGTAATGACATATCTTCTGAACAGAGAAGGACATAGTTCTCCCAGGAAAATCCTGGGAAGCTGTGCAGAAGCTGTAGGAAACTTAGAATAAAGAATTTAAACAATTATTATCTTTCTGTAACTATTGTTTATAGATATATTTCTCTAGAGTGTACTATTCATAGTTCACTAAAAGTTTGAGAGAGGATTCCTAAAGGCCAATCAGGTCTTAAGTCCACCATTATTTCTATAAGAACTGTAGATTTCTATTAATAAAGTGTCTTTTCATGCCTTCTGATGATGGAGTCTCTGTATCACCTTTACCTGTCCCCAATACCCCTCCAGTGACAGGGAGGATGAGCAATGTGCAGCAGGTGGATGCTGCTGGCATCATCCTTGTCTACTGCTAATCAACTCAGCTTGGGAGCCCCAAATTTTGGCTAATCCCTCAGGTCACACCGAGGTGACAGTGTAGGGACTGGCTGGACCAGGGAATGAGCCAGCCCTGGTCTTTGAGACAGCACTGAGAGGAACCCAGAAATGTCCAACCAAAGCCACAGCCTTCCAACCCTACCTTAAGAGAAGTTTTGGTCTCCATAGCATATTAGAGATTCTGGTATGAAAATTAGTCAGGTATTGTAGTAACACATAACAAAGCACCAAGCAGATATCATTCATAAGAGATGCATAAAATGAGTTGATGATATGGCTGAGCAAATTCTTACTACAGTGGGGTATGACAAATATCAGCCAGAAGTGCACAATTCCCAATTCACTATCTATATCCATGTCTGAGAACAGATGGAGGAAAGCCTTTAGCTGATCTAAACTTGGCTCAACCCACCCTGTTTACTGATGGAGTTTCCATGAGCATAGAAATTAGAGCTACTGGTTGCAATCACGGGAGAGCCTCAGCCTGCTGATTCACCTTCCATTATCTGCTCAAAACCAACAATTGCAGGTGTCCTCCCCTGCAAAGATGCAGGCTGGGGGTGTGTTAATTATTGAAAAATGAAAGCAGATGGAGGAGGGAGTTTACACACAGCGATACAGGAGATGTTTGAAAATGCTCTCCTGGGGCCTGACTCGCACAGAGTTTGCAGTGATTACTGGCTGAGCACCCTGAGCAGTCAGGAGGAGAGCTGGCAAGTTGAACAGAAATCTTTGTAAAGTGCTAATAAGGACCCAAACAATTCCCATTAGGGAACTGCAGAGGCATCTGCACTCTAGCATCAGGCTGCCTATGGCATCCACAGCAAGGCTTGTATGTCTTGGCTCGATATTTTGGAATCCAGCACCAGAGAGGCTAAGTCATATGACAGGGTTATTTGCATCATTATGCTGCTGGATTGTCAGAGAAGTTTTCACAATGTGCAGTAAGAAGAAGGGTTTAAACAAGTGGAACTGAAGCAAAAACAAAGGACTGTAGTGCCTCTGCATGTCCCTTGTCACCACATGCACGTCGTGGGCAGAGTGGGAGGAGGGTGGCAGGCAGTACTGTACAGAACTTTAGGCTAATAAAGCACACTCACAAAAACTGCAACATCAGTACAAAATGGGCTCTTTTGCAACACAAAAACAAGCTAAGACAGCTGAAATTCTGCATCACAGCTTGGTTAGAAGCCTGATGTTCCAGGCTGGTGATGTGCAAGGCAAGCCCAGCACCATTATCTCACCCCTCGTTTGCACCGGGCTAGGGTGCAGTGTGCTCAGCCAGGCAGTGATTGATTCCCTGTGAATTCCTGCCTGCAGGCACTGTAAACCTGGGTGTTGGCACTCCAGAAGTGACCTCTAGTGAGCAGAGCAGCTGTTGAGGAAGCAGTTCCAAAGCAACCCAGGGAAAAAATATTGTGGTTCCAGGCTGAGCTTTTTCAAGGAGGCGAGCTGCTGCCTCTCAAAATAAAGTCAGACTATGACACAGTGTCCCATTTTCAAAAGTATATATAGAGAAAATAAGAAAAATAGAAATTTTATAGAAAAATAAGTCAATATAGAAAAATAATATAGAGAAAAATATTTTTTTATATATTCCAAAAGAAATTATTGAAGGCTCGTAAGGCCCAGGTGTTGCTTCCAGTCAGACAAGGAGTATAACAAGGAAGGCAAGTTCCAGAAGAAAATTCAAGAAAGTTTTTGGTATCTCTATGGAATCAAAGCTATTTTCACAGTAAAAATAGCCAAGGAATCTTAAATTCTATTTTGACAACCTTCCAAGGTTCAGGACTCGCCAGGTGCATGCTCCTGTGGGAATTTGTAATCTCTTTTAACCAAGAGCACCAAATTCCACGGGAAGTATACTGTCCCAGAGCAGGGTCCCCACATCTGGAAACAGGAAGTAAAAACACAGCAAGCAGATTTTCAAGCAAGGAGGTGATCACCAAATTACAGCACTGGAAGGGATTCTGAGAGCTCATCTAACTCCAGCCCTGTGAAAGCATCTCTGTCCCATCTGTTTTACCTCTTAAAGACTTCCCCAGTGCAGACACCACAGTCTATCCAGGAGAGATGTTCTTTTCTCATGATCCACTCCTTTTGCCTTTAGAAAGTTTCCCCTAATGGTAAAGCTGGATCTCTCTCACCATAATTTACATGTACTTCTCATCCAACCCAACAGAGACAAAAAACCCTATTTGTTCCTCTCACTCCTGCAACAACCTTTTAGATGCATGAAGATTTCTCAAGTCTCTTTTCACATTCCCCAGACCTAAAACTCCATTTCTTCTTGTCTGTCCTCCTAGTTTAGATTGGGTGAGGCTCTGTTGGTTCATGGTGCTCCCCTTTGGTGGCTCCCACTTTAATCCATGCCTTTCCTGAATTCCTCGTTGCAGGAACAGCATACAGTGTGATCCCAGCTGAGGCATTACCAGTGCAATGCAGAATGGAAGGAGCACTTGGTGTGCTCTGCAATCATCCCTCCTGTTTATGCATTTTAGTGTGACATTCACAGTGACAAAGGATTTTTTTGTTGTTGCTTTTTGCTTCAATTTGTAAAAGTCAAGGCCACAACATGAAACCAAACTGCCCCTGAAGCCCCTGAGATGCTCTCCATTAACAGGAACTCTTTTCTCCTGTATACAAGTGTTTCTGTTAAAAGTCACTGTATTTGAATTGACATCTGCTGTAAGCAACTGAATTGGGATCTTGATGAGTTATAGTCTTGTTTTCCCATGCTCACACTTACTGGGACAGCTAAATCCATTTTGTTTTTAAATGTAAAAGTAATCTGTATACAAATTAGCATGTAAGAGCTTCCAAAAGAAGAACTGTTTTCAGAAGAAACGGAAGGACTAGTCTCGTCTACAGAGGTTTTAAAATTTGCTGTTGTCTGTCCCATTGTTCTGTAGCACTGACTTTCTGAGCAAGAACACAAGTGTTCAATCTGTGGTTCAAATGCGAGGCAGAAGTCACCAAGCTCCCAACATTCTCCTGATGCAAGTGATTATTCACTGCACAGGCATTTGAATAGCTGCAATATTTATGAAATGATGTATTCAACCCCCTGAACACACATGCACACCCTAATCCTGACTGATGTTGTGTGCTGAGCTGGGAGCTGAGTTTCAAATGAATTGCTGGTGTTGTTTGGTTGCAAGAAAACAAATACAAGTCTAATTCAGTAGAAACTTCTGTAGGTAAAAACTTCTGCAGTTAAAAAGGAAAATAAAAAGCCATCCCATCAGAGCCAGTGAGTTTTGATCATGTAGCTAAATATTTCTAACCCATCATGCTGAACAAATAAGTGTTCTGGTAGGAACTAGTAAGGAAGGTTTCTCTGGGGCTACATGCAAATCTGCTGAGTGTTCAGTATAGACTTCAGCATTTGGAACTATTTTAAGAACAAGAGGAGAGGTTCTGGATCTGTGCATATACACTGCAGACAATTTCACTGCTCATAGATTTTGCCAAGCAGTAAAATATAAAGTTGCAGCTTTGGGTTTGCTGCTATGAGTCAGGACTGTGGGCATATGAGAAGCTGATGAGAAACACAACTTTCACTTCACTATACTGTAAATTTTAAGAAGAATTAACACAAACCAAAGGCTACACAAGTGCAGAAAACTCCCTCCCAAAGTGGTACATTACACCAAAGCTGGGAAGAGTAGCCCAGCTGAGTTTCACTTCATGCTTTAGGAACAACAGTTCAAGTGTGTAAAGAGGTGTGAGATCATCCAAAGCAGTAAGACGAGTGTTTGTCAAGGAAGAAAATATAGCTATTCAAGGACACCATACTCAGATGAAGCACTACTAGACTGCTGACCTACAATTAATACACCAACCAAAAAAAATCACAAGTACAGCATTTCCTTGTAATCAGACAGTCCCCAAAAAGGACCAAAGGGAATGGATTCAAATGTGCCTTGGTGACATGTAATGGCAACTCCTGCAAGGTCATTATTGAGACCCTCCATTGGTTGTTCATCTAATTTGGACCATAGAAGTTTCCCACGAGAGCTGCCTATAAAGCTGAGATTGGTTGACTCCACAGAGCATGCATCAAGGTCTGAAAGGCATGTTTACTGTTTGGGGTTTGGATTATGGGAGAGCCTGAGCTATGTTTACTATGCTTGTTTTTAAAACAACAGCTTTCTACTCCTTTAAGGAAATGTACAGAGCAGCTCCCCTGTGGTGGTGTTGTGGAAATAAGATTGAAGATTTGAAAGTTTCCTTTAAACTCTTAACCACGGTTAGGTTCTCTTTAGCTCTGTTGTCCTGGTTGAGAAGCTTATTGTTTTATTAGAGCTACTGGAACTGTTCTTTGACAAGCTATAAAAAAGACTCTACCTATGTTCAATCCAAATTCATCACTGTTTAGAGAAGTACTAATAAAAAGGGAAAAGTAAATCAATGAAGTCACTTTATTGATCTTGAGAATGTGGAGCTACTATTAATAAAACATGTTGATGTTGTTTTATGGATAGGTCAAAGTCCTGGTAAGGGTGTGTTTGTCATTCTAATTTTTGTGCAGCTTCATCAACAAAGTATTTGCTATTGCAGTATTGTAGTTATTCATCTCCTGTTTTCCTCCCCCACAGCCAGAACATCTGCTAAATGTTTCTGAATCCCAGCTTGTTGGGCTAGGGCCCGTTGCTTTTCCATATTTATGAACTGTGTGGTACACTGGCACTCATTCAGCAGCCTGCTTCCCCAGGCTCATGCACAATGACATCAGCTGCTGTGGGTTTGTGTGCAGGAGATCCACATGTGCAGGGCTCACACAGGGGGCTGCAAAAATCCTCTGGCCTCCAGAAGCACTCAAACTCCACTGCTGCCCAGGAGCAGAGCTATCAACTAATGTTTGAGCCATGCAGGGACGAGGAAGAGGAGCTAGAAGTATTTATGGTGTCACCTGGAATTGTAATGAAGAGTAATGGGCTAAAATTGAATAAAAACAGTTCTATCTGACTCCTGAAATATTCAGAAATATCATCCAAATATTTTCCGGTTTGGTCAAAGAGGCAAACAAACAAAAGCTACTCTGCTTGTGTTAGTTGTAACAGGCAGGACAAAGCAGAAACAGGATGGTTCTGGGGATGGAGAAAAGAGCCCATAATTAATTTCTGACTTCTGTTTTTGCTCTGTAGTAGCCCAGGCTGTCATGCCAACACTCACACAGGCACAGCTTTATGCTATTTACACACTGAGGGGAGGGTGCTGTGCCATTCTTGTGCCCACACGTGACTCCCATCACACCAAGAGAAGCTGTGCTCACAAACTGCCCTTGTGTGCCTGGGCTGAGAGGACCTGTCCCTGTTCCCTTCCCAGCTGCTCTGCAAACTGCGCTTTCCCAAAGTCAAGGATGCAGGATTTTCAAACCTCAAGAGAAACAACGGACCCCCATCTCCTCTCGACTGTGAGAGCTCTGAGGATCATTTGTCTGCCCAAATGCATGCCAGCCACAGACCACAAGCACAATCACAGCCTAACAGTCTTAATGAGATTACAGCTAGAGATGCCCCAGTGCTGCTGTCTGATTAAGGAACAGAACAAGCACCAAATTCATCTGGAGAAAAAGAAATCTTGCCTTTCAACCTGCAGGTTGATCAGGATTTCAGATCTGTGGTGTACAACCTTTGATTTCTTTTCCCTTGCAAATCCTTACAATTGTTTTTGTTTGTTTGTTTGCACTGCATTACTTTCTTTACAAAGCAGTATATTCATTTCACAGATGACTAAGTTACATTAATATTTTTCAGGACATGGTTTGAAACTGATGATCACACTGCTCAGTAACATGACTACATTTATAGATGCCTATTGTTAGCCATGGTGGATTGATCTCACCCGTGGCTACTGTCTGTATGCTTGACTATGACACCCATGTGCTACAGGGGAACGTGGTGGATCTTTGCCAGGATAATTCCTTTTATCAGCAGTTTATCTGGAGCATCTGTTTGTCTCATCAAAATGAAACTGCTTGTAACTCTATCCTCCACAGGGCAAATGCTCTTTCTGCACCTGTTCAAGCATTTGATTTACTTACTGCTTCAATTCTTAATCTCAATGAAAACAAATAAGTCAGCTTGTACAACAAAGGCTGGAACCATGAATTAAATGGAAAAGCTGATATAGGAGCATATCAGCTGGCTAGCACAAACCTGGAATTAAGGTAGGATTGTGCAGTGCTCACTGCAAACTGCAGATCTCATCGAGCTTCCTGCAAGAAACCTGCTGCTAATGGCAAGGCTGCAGCCCCTGCAGGAATTCATGCCTAGGACAAAAAGACAGCAGCAGTGCATTCACGGATTTTGCAAGAAGCCTGGAGCTAGCACAAAAGAAAATTCCTCCCCTTAGACACAAGAAACCCCAGAATTTCCTAGCCAATGACAAACAATAAATAACAATTTGCAGCAGAAGGTAGGAGAGGCTGCCTGGGTGGGTACTCACAGAGCGAGGCTGCGGGAATGACCTTCTCCTCACATGAGTCAACTCCTCCCCGACAGGTGCTCGCAGCTCCCCGCCTCTGCAGGGGCAGAGACCCAGATGAGAGCCCCTGCCCCTCCCCTGCCCTGCCTCCACACGGCTTCTCTTTGCAGGGCTCCCAGCACCGATTTTCTCCTTCTCTATCCTTGCGAGGTAAAGCCAAAATTTAAAAGAAACGGGATCTCGGATGCGAACCTCCTTGTGTAAGGCTTTGCCAGAGCATCTCGCCGAGTCTCGAGGAGGCTGAGTGATGATGCCTCTGGCTGCCAAGTCGTCACGGTTGCCACAGTAACGGAGCAGTGGTCCCCTGTGGCTTGCTAAGGGAGCGGCAACGGGAGCATCGAATGGATGCACTGCCTCCTCCTTCGAGGATTCCTCTGACCTGAGTAATCCACCCATTTCTTAAAAAAGGCTGGTTTATACAGAAGGTATTTCCCTCACACCCCCCCTCCCACCTTGGTTACTCCACTCACAGATCTCTATAGCATCTTTCATCTTGTTTCTGTGGTGTAGGAAAGCTGGCATAACCCCGAGAGAGCTGCTGGCTTCCCCTTAGAAATGCCACGGCTTGTGAAAAAAGGAGAAAAGAAACCTTGTTCTGGTGAATATCTGAGCAGGAGCACACGCTCACCGGTGTTTGAAGAAGTGCTGGGACAGTGTGATATAATCTTGTCTCTGTGAGCAGGTGAATGAGCAGTTGAGAGAGCAGGAGGAGATTTCTCTGCCAAGTGTTTCTCTGCCAACAGAGCCGAGCACAAGTGTGTCTGTGAGGCCCTGTTACAGCTACGGGGAAGCTCAGGGCAGGCAGGATTCCTTTGTTCCTGTCCCCTCAACAGAAAAGTCTCCGTGCTGTCATTTCTGAGCCTTAATATCGCTCCTTTCTACTTATTTTTATTATAACATTGACAGTTAAACATTAGCAGTAATGTAGGCAGGACAGTCCACCACAGAGGAGATCTGCAGACTCTGGGCTGTAGTCAGAAAAGCAGCCAAGGCTGCAGAAGCAGGCGTTATTTTGCTGGACAATGAACAATTCAGCCTTGTTTTGGAAAGCAACTCCTTGGATAGTTAAAGAATACCACTTGTTTATGAGACAGACTATTTATCTCATCTTCTTTATAAAATGTTGCTAATGGTTCTTTGTTGCTTTCCTTATTATTCTCTCTTAAAGCCAAGTGCTTCTTTTAAGGTAATGGGTTTCCTCTCTAAGGGCACCAGTAACAAACACAGCTCTGTGTGCACGTAGGTGGTGTGGACAAAGACAAACACAGAAGTAAA
Organism: Serinus canaria; assembly: GCF_022539315.1. NCBI lineage: Eukaryota > Metazoa > Chordata > Aves > Passeriformes > Fringillidae > Serinus > Serinus canaria. The sequence continues at coordinate 67,696,319 of NC_066314.1, forward strand.
ACCCACACATTTGCTTTCTTAACTGACTCTCCTCTCCTCACTTTCAACCCAGGTTGTTTGGGCAATCTGTGACAGTGGTTCATCCCAGCTTGCTAGTTAGGGACAGGCCTCCAGGTACCAAAACCCAGATGTTGAAGATCCCATCACGACAAGGGGTTAAGTACCTTTTTGCTCCACTATAATCTGCAGCAGCAGAGATGGGACTAGTTAAGAACAGCAGTATCAGCCAGAAGGACTAGAAAGAATTGATCTAGATTATAAAAGCTGTGAGCAGGCAAAATAAATCTCATGTGTTAAAAGAAGTAAAAATTCTAATCTTTTTATTTACCTTTGCCTCTGCCTTCAGACTGAGTTTTCCAGCTTTCCTCCAACATACTGAGAGGATTAAAACTTAATTTGATTTAGAAAAAACCTTCCATTTCTCCTATGTTTACAGGATTCTTAAATGTGGGACTTGGAGAACATCACCAAACACTGTGATGGCCATGACAACACCACTGGGCTTGGCAGTGCAGAATATCTCTGTGAAGTAGGAAAGTGCATCTAGGCCCAGCCTAAGAGAGTCTGGAGCCTTCTGATTACAGATGCTGGATTTAATCACCCCACACACAGACACCCTCCCTGCATGGTGCCTTGTTCAAAATCAGTGATTAGTACAGCCTGACACAGGAGCACCCAGTTCCACACAGGTGTGAGGTTACTAAACATGTGAAGGCATCTTATAGAAATTCAAGTTATCATGGGCATTTTATGCCTGTTTCCTCAGTAACCTTAAATGAGAATGCAGCAAGATAGAAACTGAGCTTCACACTGGGTCTCACATAGGAAAGTGGTGCTTGGTACATATAATTAAATAAATCTGTTTTGCTGACACTCCCTCCCCCACCCTTTCCCTCAGCTATTTTTATGCTTGGCTTAGTGGAAAAGACTTGGTGCCTCTGGGTGTGAAGCATGAAGCCATTCAAAATGAAGCTGTCCCCTGAAGAAGACAATCCTGAGAAGAAATAATGCTGGGCTCTCAGGGAGTAGGAAAGCAGCAGAGGAATGTAGGGGAGAGGAGGTGGCTGGGCTTGGCCTGCAGCACTGAGAAGTCTTTTCCATTTGCAGCTTTCTCCTCCTGCAGTCAGAGCTATTTAATGGGATCACGAGGGCTGCTGAGGCATTACTCAGGGAAGAGGGGATAAAAATGACAGCAGCTAATAAGCACCCATTTCTCATCAGTGGCCTCATAAGGCTAATTGCACAAACAGAACGTTTCAGAGGCTAACGGGCTGGAAATGACATTCTGTCTGCTGGATCCAGACCAGCTCAGAGAGACTGCCTCCCTGTGCCTGGTCACTAACAAAGAGAGGGCTGTCCCCAAAAGTGTGTCCACAGGAGGACACAGACTTGAGAAACTGAGCTGGAATGCTAAAGACACAGCACAGTCATTCCTCCTGAGGATCAGGAGGCAACGGGAGCAGAAACATTGAATGGTCCTTAGTCCATAAATGTCCAGAGCACATTCCTGGTTCTGAAGTTCCCTCACAGAAAGGAAGGCTTTGTCTGGAGCTCACGACTGAGGACAGCAAGAAAGACTTAAAAAAACCTGCAAACAACCAATCCAAGCTTGGTGGAGCAGGGTGGAAGCACACCTTGAGCTGAGGCCTCGGTTCAGAGGAGGCATTCATGCTTCCCAGAGGAGAGGCTGGCTGATGGGAAGGGCAGGCACTGGACAGAGCTGTGTGTGGTCTCAGAGCAGCATAAAGGCAGGGAGTGTGTGTTTGTGTGTGTAGGAAGGGAGCTGTCGGTAGTGGGAGTGCAGCCCCTGCACGTGAATTATAGATGTCAAAGCTGAAAAAGTGCTTGGTGGCCTGTTCACTTCCCCTTCTTTTGTCTGCTGAAGATTTGAAAAGTTGAATCTTCCACTCATTGCACCAAAGGATCTAATGCAGTATATTTGCTCTAGTATCGTCAGCCACTAATTAGATAATTCTGACCAAAAAAAAATACTTGACAAGATTGGTTCTTTCAAACATCCAGGTTCATTTTGCTCTTAGTATCACTATTCAGGTTTATTTTAAACCCCCATTTAATTTTTTTTTCTCACTCTGATCTATAGTTAGGCTTGTTAGGAAGTGTCTGTGCTGTTTTTTCTATTTTTAAAATATGGGCCCACGTTTGATGAGTTTTTGCTTGAGGTTCTCTGGTGAACTGCTGGTAAAATTAACTCACAACCAGTTTTCAAGGCTATTGGAAAGCTATGACCACATTCAAATATAATCTCTTCTAAATGATTTGGATATGCTAGGCTTTTTTTCCCCCCAATATTTCCACACCTGATTTTCATGGAGATCCATGCTCCTGCTTGTTTATACTCCTACTAACTGCTGCTATGGTCATGCATGTTATTGATGGGTTTCTGGAAAGCTCAGCAATTCAGCAATTTTATTACTGCATTATAAATAATTCAATCAACTGTTCTTCCCCACATCTACATCTCATTTATTAATGGACTCACTTTCTAGGCAGTATTTTCTTCTCTCATCCCCATCCCAGATATATAAATATATATATATATTTAGACTTGGAGGAGGAATTTAATTAGTTTTGCCATCCTTGTGCCAAAACTTCCACTGACTTCAGTCAGAGATTTGCCTGAAGAATGCCTGATTGTATCCTGTAGGAGTTGGTCCTATTTCTGTACCCCAGAACAGGCTGAAGTGAGTGCACAGAGTGGGCACTGGAGTCCCATGGGGGTTGGAACCCAGGGTCATTGGAAGAGAAGCACCAAAGTGTGGGTTTGTGTGTACAAGAAAAAAAAGGTGAAGCACACAGAGGGGAGCCAGGCAAACTGATTGAGGATTCTGTTATACAAGAGCAGGGAAAAAGGAAGATTTTACATTATTAATTCATGTTAAACTTTGTTTGTTTGTTTGTTTGTTTGTTTGTTTGACTTGGTTTGGTTTAACTTTTCAAATAACAGAAGAGTGGATTTTCTCCTTCCCCCCTTTTCTGTCATCAGACAGCTGTGCAAATATTTTAGCATGTGATTGTGGAAGCACAGCACTGCAAACTTCTGCATCGTGCCAAGAGAAAAGTACAGGAAAACAAAAGGCAAAAGCCTGGGGTAGATCTGGCTGCCAGGATCTTCTGTCCCCAGGGGAACCAGAGAGAGGAAAAGGGAGAGAAAAAGGAGAACTGTGATAGCTTTCACTGCTGACAGTGACAGTGTCCCAGGTCAGAAGGAAACACAGACTGGAAGGAGGGTAGCAAAGGTATCAGAGCAATTAGCAGTCACAGAACCACGTATTTCTCTTTTTGTTGGCTTTATCTGCATCACCAACTGCTTGTATTGTACCTGCCCTAAGAGACTGAGTTCTCAGGTTGCAGATAAATTGAAAACCAACTTACATGGTGCAGTAAATCAGTCTTTTAATTTAGGAAATCAGACCTACATGCCTGGTTTGTGGTAATACTGGCCTGGCATAAAACAGGTCTTTTCCAGCAGCTTGAGGGGTTCATCAGCAAAGCAGTGATTCAGGCCAGATGATTGAAAACCCATCTCTTCACAAGTTCCCTCAGGAGTTTCTGCTACACAAGTGTGGGCAGTGGGTGATAACACAAACCTAAATATGATGAAGCCAGGAATCAAGCTGACTGATTCTCTGCCAAAGAATCCTATCTTGTTACTGTAGGGGAAAGAATTAATCCATTAAAAAATTAGCTATCACTTGCAACATTCTCAGAGGTTTGCCAGGCTCATTTCAGTGATTCCTCTACATCAAATGACAGCACATCTTCATCTTTCACTGCTCAAGTGAAAACAATAGGTCACTGTGTAATGGGAGTCCATCTCCCAGCCCATCCTGCTCATGAGAAGTCAAAGGATCACGACTCATTCCTGAAGCTGGTCATCATTCTGTGCCCTGAAATGCAGAGCTGGGGATACTTCTCTTTTTTTCCCCTTTCTTTTAGGACCATAAAACTGCCAAAGTTAAACAAACAAGAAACTCTTGGCTGTACTGCATGTAATCTCCCATCCCAGGGAATTAAACAGGTGGTTATTAAAACTGTAATAACACCCACACTGTGAGAACATTTAAACCCTAAAGGAAGAAATTCTTCCTCCATCAAAGAGAGCAAAATCATTTAATGGTTTCAGGAAGTCTTCATACTCCAGCTTCCTCTAACCACTTGCATTCCACTTCCATTTAATTACCTGAATGATTAATTAACATCTATCAGCTAATGCTTTGCACAGTGCTTCAAATAAGTAAAGCACTGTATAAATCCTCGATAGGAATTGTTAATTAGGCTGCTATTTATGCCACTGTTGTTCTGGGCTCTTCCATTGCTCTCCATATTCACCTTCATAGGCAGTGCTCAGTGCCACCTGTTAGTGGTCAGTGGCTGTTATTTGCAGCCCAAGTTATGGAGTCAGCACCACCATCCTCCTGGAATTGTTTCAAAAACATGTAGCTTTTCTGGCATTGTCACATGTACTTTTATGGGACCTGAGTCCCCAGCAAACACCTTGCACCCTGCTATCCACCTTAACAGCATTTTTACCTCACAGGCCCAGACTCCAGCCTCACAGCAGCTCTCCCCTGGCCAGGTATGCTCAGAGGTGAGGATGGAGGCTCCCTTCACTCAGTGTGACAGCACAAAACAAGGGTGGGTACAGCTCCTCCCTACAGGACACCAGCTTTCCAAACAAGCCCTGGCAATATCTGCAGCTCCATCCTTCCTTTAGGAAGCCTCAGCAGGGTTCTCCTGATGCCATGGGGGCTGAGCACAGATTCCAGCAGAGCTATGGCCAGTGTGACCTCCCAGGGCAGAGCAGGGGTTTGTCTGTAACAGAAATCCCACCCACCTCCACATGGCTCTCCTATGACTCTGGGCATTTACAGTTAGGTGTACAAGTGCTGAATTTGGGTGTCCCGAGTTGCAGCTGTCTTGGGAGACCAGAGACATGACTTTTAAAACCAGGATATGTCCCTGCAATTGAAAGCAGCTGTCTCTGCAGTTATGGTCTCTGCAGATCCTGTGAGATATGCACACAAAATACTGCATTCGTTTTGTTTTCCTTTAACTGTCAGCCATACAAATTCTGCTTTATAATTGAGCATCAAGTCAAGTTCTTTCCTTCTTACTCATAAGTAACATTCAACAAGCCAAAACAGGCCACAGGAATGCCAAAAATATAACCCTTTGGAACTCAGTAAACACTTTTGTTGATACTGCTGAAAACGGAGCAGAATCATTTTCTCTGAGTGCACTCAGAGGTAATGAGAGCCCATTGCTTTGAGTCACTGAACTCAACCTGAGTGCCAATGGGACAGGCTGAGTGGTGAATCTCATGATCCTTCCCTTAGATCTCAGTTTATTTTAACTCCTTCTAGAGTCTCTAAAGGAAGAGACTCTCATGCTCAAAAATACTGAAGTAGCAAAGGAGAAGAGCAGAAATAAAGTCCCTGGAATGTTCTTTTCTTCCTTGCCTAGATCAGTGCATAGGGCTTTCTAAGCAGAAAGGTCCATGGAGAGAAGGGAAAGAACTTCATAATCCCCTTTCCTTCTGCATCCTCACACTGTTTGCAGCTCTGGGTTTGTGGGGACCATGAAACTCTGCTTTCTTCTAATCTTTATTGTCTTGGTCCTTAATAACTCTGGAAGAAGATTGCTAACAGCCCAAGTTTTCCACAATAGTCCCACAGAGATGTCCAAGGGTTTGCCCAGCACAACTGCCTGTGACAGCCTCCAGTGCTGAGAAATGATGGAATTTGCACTAAGTCAGCACTGGAGGAGAAAAGAGAGAACAAAATGGAGGAAGAAAAAAGGGAGAGCAACAAATGGAGAGTGAAGAAAAGGAAGATACAGAAAACAAATCAGAACCACTCAACATGGGTTAACTCCTTCATGGCTGGCATCTCTAAATCCCAGGATTTAGAGCTACTTCAAACACCAGAAAGGCAGCAAGCTTGCTCTGAGATCTCCATGCACATACAGATATGGAGACATTATACTGGCAGTATGGAGAGCTCAAATGAAAAGAGTTAAATCTATGTGCTTATGTGTGTATGTGCATGTTCCATGGCATGGAGCACCAACAGCTCTGGGAGTAGAAAATCACAAGCTAGGCTTTACATTATACCAAAATAGCTTTGAAACCTTAAGATTTTGAGCTATAAATGAAAAATTTAAAAAAATGACCAAATTAAAAAAACCAACCCCAAACCCCCAAAACAAACAAACAAACCAACCCACAAAAACCAAACAAAAACAAAAAATGAAAACAACAGCAGCAACAACAAAACAAACAAAACCAACCAAACAAACCCCCAAGCCCTACAAACAAACAAACCCCAAACAAACAAAAAACCCCAAGCCAGGACAGTGAGCACTCTTTTGCTAAAATCCAAAAGTGACAGAAGGAGGTGAGGATGAGCAGAAGTGGTTGCTGAAGTTTGCCTGCCACCCCTTGGTGCCTGTGCTGGAGAATGCACACAAACCTGCTGGAGTGTCCTGCACCCTTTGGCAGCTTTGTGCCCAAACTGTCCTGACTGAAGGCTTTCACTGAGGGCTGTAAACAAAGGACAAATTTGGAACAAAGTGCCCCAAAAGGCTGATGAACTGCTGCCTGGGTGACGCACAGAGAATGCAAGGAGCAGCCTTGTGGAGAAGACTGGACAGAAGGAAGAAAGGGTCTATGAGGGGTTGATTTTTTTTTTCCTACTGAATCAAGATGGAAACAGTGTGTGGGTCTTGCTTCTCTTTGTGGCTCTGGGGAGAGCAGAGGAATTGGTTTCAGTGGCTCATTTCCCCAGGCTCCTGCTGTTTCATGGAGATCAATGTATCATTTAATAGGGAGAGGCATTTCAGCTCTCTGAGATTTTATCTGCTGATGGCTTCCATGATATTTATAGACATATCCATCAGCATAACAGCAGGAAGCAATTCTCCAGAGGTCAAATTGGGTGGATTTCCCCTATTTAAAGTGCATTATGGATGCAGCTTTCTGTATAGGATTAACCACTTAACTCACTGAATCCCGAACATCATCAGCTATTGTTCACAAAAACTGATGATCTCCACGGCTTAGTTGTGGGATGGTCGACTTGTTTTCAGCTTCAATTATCTTTTCAAATAATAAGGTCCTTTGTTAACCTCTGACTTGCTGAGCACTGTGTAGGCAGCCTATTAAGTACTTCACAGTCCTCTTTTAACCCTATGATTCAGGCAGCTCTAGAGATTTAGTCCCACGATTGTCCTATTTCTGCCCAGTCTGAATCTTTGATTGCCACAGCAACAGCAACATCAGAGAACCTGCTTTGATCGTGGCAGGCTTAGGAAAATAAACCACAGTGGCTTGGAAGATCGAGGCAGAACCTACTTGCTTATTATACAAAGTGTTTAAATGCTTTCAGCCTAACTTTTGGTAATGATTTACAGAGCATGCTTCCCTGCTAAGATTATTTAGAGAGTCAGCTCCTTTGGGGATTTAGGATGCAGTGATTCTATCTCCTAAAATTATTCTACTAACTTTCTAGTATTGAATTTCTCCTTGTGAGCACACCTTTTGGAATGAGACAGCCTTGCAAGGGGAGCTCAGAATAGACATGTTGTTCCAGCAGCTCAGAGTGCACTGGAAATGTGAACTGCTGTGAACTGCTGCTTGATCTGACACAGAAAGATGGATGTAGAGTCCTGACATGGACAAGTGCTCTTGAATACAAATTTGAGTTATTTAAGGTTTTGTTTCCAATCACCAGAGCTATCATCAGTCATGTCTGTCCATCCACTCTCCCTTTCAAATTCACCATGACCTCCTCATGGCCTTATTTCACTTAACCTTGCTGTGTTTACAGTGACCTCCATCCTCATGGCTTGGTTGTACTGAGTGCCGGGCTGACACACCAGCATGCAGCCCTCTCACTCACAAAGACTCTCCATGAGAAATGTAAGGGCAGCTGCTGTCTATCTCTGAGAACAAAAATTAAGTTCCCAATCCCTGGCAGAATTCACCCCATTTTCCATCCTTGAAGGTCTGGTCAGAGTTCATATATGAATTCCATTTCCATTTCTTTGCTCTTGAGGGATTTTATTTTGCTGGTGCACACAGCTGCAGTATAGTCTTGTTCCTTTGCTTTACCCTCATCCATTTCTTTTCATTCAGATATATTGGAACACTCCACAAATACAACTGAAATTACAGATCAAATAAGCCTTCTGTCAGGTAGGAAAGACAATGACATTATCCTCTCTGTTCCCCTGGCTACAGCTGCTGAAGGATGGTGGCAGTGGGAGAACTACAGCCTAAAGGTCACTTTGATAAGCTAAAAATATTATAAATACAATTTGTTCTATCTACAGCATAGTTCCAAAACATATTAATTACAGCTTAGTAGCTTTTGTGCCATGTTTCAAGCAAGTTCTTTCAGGCTGTCTACACTGAGTCATTCTTTGGAAAGCAACTTTTTGGATCTAACATTAAATGAGAAAGTATTTCAGATTTGGTAATACAGACTGGGTTTTCAGCTTCCTCCTTGAACAGGCATCTGGAACAAAAATGTGTCTAGAAAATTTTGGCTTGCCTTTTGAGTCTGCCTGGGCTCAGGCTGCTCCCAAAGCTGAAAACCTCACTGAGAGACAAGGCCTGGAATCCTCTCAGGCTGCCCTTCCCCCAGTGCCAAGAAGTAACCACGTATGTCTAAGGCAACATAAACTAATTAGACATCTAATCCTACCTTTGTCTGCACCTGGCACTGCCAAGAAAGACGAGAAGGAGCAGCAAGAACGGGAGGTACAGAGGGCAAGAGAACACTGGCTCAGCAGGGAAACAGGGCCAATACACTGCTTGAGACATTAATCCTACACACAGAGTAAGCACACCTCTCCAACAGGTAAGACCCTGAAATAGCACACAGATCTTCCAGAGGATGGGAGAAATCTTCCCAGGAGAAAGGTGCTGCACGCTCATTGACTACATTAAAAAGGAAACCTCACATGCCGTTCATAAAAAAGCAATTACCAGCTAATTACTGTATCGAGTTCAGGAGCACAAACAGCAAACAGGGGAGTTCTGCCCAGCACAGCCAGAGGGGCACGCAGGGGGTGCTCTGGGTGAAACACGAGACACAAAGGTTGCACCAGCATCATTCCCTTCCCTGGGGATTTCTCCCGAGGCTCAATGCTGCTACCACGGCAGCATTGCTGACTTTCCCAAAGCAACCTCACATCACAGCTTTTGTGAGCACCACGAGACCTGGCCAGGCAAGAGCCAGGACCAGAAGACTGAGATGGAAAAGAGTTTGTTAACTTCTGCAGTGTATTCTGAAATGTCCAATTCGAGAAGCAGGAGATGCATTGCCTGCTTGTAGAGATAATTAACACAGATCACAGTAAATGTGCATTCAGAATGAGGGACAGATGAGTGACAGACACTGTGAGAAGAAATACTGACATGTCAAGAAGTTAGGTCAAAAATGAGAAGAACCATTTTCTCAAACACCTTGTTTGCCTTGTGGTACAAATAGTTCCAGGATTCACACTGCCAAGCCTTTCTCCCAGCCATGAGAGCACAAGGCTTGCTTTTGAAAAAAGAGGAAAGGTGGAGACTAATGGATGAGAGTTGATTTTGGCAAGCTGGGCCTTGAGAAGTGGTATTAACTGTTAGAGGGGTTGTGACTCTAAGGTGATGAGCAAAGAGATGCTGTGCTAGGCAAACAGGGTGTAATTGACCCACAGTGATGACAGGCTTCAGTATTTTCAGTTTTTTCTCACAGATAATTACTAGCTGAAGAAAAGAAGATGCCTTAGGCCTCTAACCAAATTGGTCACCTTACAGCTATGAAATGCCCCACCCAGCACTAATTATGACTATTATAACCGTAACAATTAAATTGAAGTAACTGCTGCTATTCTTTGACAGCGGCCTTGCCAAGGCGAGTATTTTGTTTGATTACGTAGCAAAGAAAGGGACTTAACTTAAAACTGCCCTTTGTTTCTGAAACCTTTTGTTATTATGTGAGTAAAACTCAAGTTTTGACAAGTTGTGAACACAACCCTGTGTTCCCAGTTTCCCAATTTCCAGTGTTTACAACTCACATGGTGTTTGGGCATCTGTGATGAAGGTTGAAACAGAGATTGGCTCTTCTGTTTATGTGATACCCCCAGCTGGACTGTGGCTGTGGCTGCCCCAGTTGTCTTTTCTGCCTTGTACCATCCTCACCTGCTGTTGACATAGGTTTGGATATAGCCAAAAATCAGACACCAGTGCACTTAAATATTGACTAGGAACATCAGCAGGTGGGCCCAAAATCAGGTGAGTCTCCTCTAAACAGTTCTAATTTTGAAACAAAACCCAGGTTTGATGCTGTGCCACAGTGCTGGGTGAGATAAGAAAGCATCACCACGGGCCATCTGTTCCAAGCCCAGCGTTCGCCTTCCCCCAGCCCTGGGCTCTGCAGACTGCCTGCCAGCAGCCAGGGAAGCCCTGAATCTGGGCTAATTGAGGGGATCTGCAGCCAGCCAGCTTCATATTTAATGGGGATTTACTGCTGATGGAAATTACAAGCGAATTACAGATTCCAGCAGGTCATGGTCTCGCCAGAGTCAAACAAAAGCACGTGGTGATAAGAACAGAGTGCTGCACACTGAGGTCTCCATGGACCTCATTGCCTTGTTAAAGCATTGCTGATAAGCTATGGGGTACCACAGAGCTCCACATTTTTCCTAGAGACTATGCTTTCCTCAGTTGTGTTTATAATGCCATTTATAATTTCCAGCTCTCCTGTTTGTTTTTATAGGCGTGTAGGAGGGTTTCTTTCTCCTCAAATCAAATCATAGGGCCTCACCATTTCTAGCTCAAAGTCTCCCTAATGCTGCTAATCTCCTATTAACAGCCTACTGACACAGAAGAGACAACAGAAAAAGACTGATGGCCAGCCCTCTGGCCCTGTGACCGTGTGCTGGTCAGATCTGGATTAATAGCTGAGGCGATTTACCTCAGGAGGCCTTGCCACAGGTGCCTGTAACTCTAAACTCTCCCCAAACTGCCTGGCAGGAGAGGGAGGAGGGGAACCAGTAAATCCACAGATGATGCACGCACAAACAAGGCCCTGCTGAAAATCATTTTTCTTCTCCTATACAAAATCAGGGTGACTGCAGGAAAAAAAAACTCCTTGACTTCATACAAAAGGCAATGAGCTGGGCATGGACATTGCACCCAGGACACAAAATCCACTGTGGTACTCCTTCATACCTCCTGCCACTGACAGCAAGTTCATTTAGCTTTTCTGGTCGCTAGAAATTGTTATCCAGGAGCACAGGCAAACACCCTGCTTCCCTCCAGTGCTTGGGTAGCAGGATAGATTGCCCTGCTGTGTAGCTGGGACCCTTTCAGCTTAAAGGCAATTTAAGCTGCTCCCATTCAAGGAAAGATGGAAAAACAGCATCATTCCTATTTGGCAACAAGTATCCATGTGACAGTTCGGTTCAGCAGCCCGAGCAGCCTCAGGCTCCCCTCCCGGGCTGGACTGCACCTCCTCCATTCGCCGTGCCGGCTGTGCTGCTCCATGACCCTACATAGCAGGAGGAGGGTGCTGGGAGGATGGGTGCAGCTGACCAGCTGCACTTGACGTCAGCCAGCAGCAGAGTGTCCACACACAGAGCATCTGAGCTGCAGCAGGAGTCTGCCTGACTGCCAGCCAGAGAAACACAGGCAGGAGCTGCTGCTGCTGCTGCCCGGGTCCGGGTCAGCCGCCGAGGATTCACACGTGCCCGACTGTGGAGATCAAGCAGCTCTCATCTCCACCAAGATGATTGTATTTCAGAATGATTTCATTTTGCTTGTTAACAAATTGCCGGTAAAATAGGTAATTGTTCCTGGCCTGAGTTAAACAATCCTGTTACTGAGTGTTATTTGCAGGTCAGGGAGCTGCGAGAGGTTTGGCCTTTAAGGCACCACACTGTCCCCTCTAGGAAGAGGGGTGAAGTACAAAAACATTCCACCATGCCTTACAGAGAAATTAACCTGTAAGCATTGGTATTACAAGGCTGCTTGTGCACCTCGGCTTCTTACACAGCCACACACTGCAGCTCATACGGAGCTGCCGTTCAAAGCAACTTCTCCCTCTCCCTGACCCTCTTCCCAGGTTTAACACAACTGCATCAATGTTGCAGCTCTCTGTCTTTCCATAGATCTTCGTTCATCAGGTGCATCTGCAGGGAAACAGGATCGGACTCGCTCTGCAGCACAGCTGCTCCTGCTGCTCGCTCCCCACGTGAAACAACAGCCCCGTTCCAAAAGCTGCCTCCGTGCCCACAACACCTACTGCAAACACCACCAGAGCAATGCTGGGCTGCCCTCCTAAGGGACACAACACTGCTGGCTGCTCCCCACGAAAGAATCCCTCATCAGCATCTTTGCGTGACACAAACTTACCTTGTTTTTGTGCTGTCTCACTCCTTTTCTGAGTCTCAGTGAGGAGCATCCAGCCAGTGTGAGTCTTTTTCAAACGTGATTCCTTATCCATATTTGGGAATTTGTGCTGGGCACTAGCTGGTACGAGGCACGTTCTTCCCACAGTGCACTTTGGGACTTGTAGTTCCCAAAAAGGAATGTTGTTTTCCAAATTGCAAGCGCCGAGCAACAGAAACAGAAATCTGAAACGCCTCTACCTCTGCCTTTGCTTGCTGCTGGGCCCTTCCTTTCACATGTGTCTGTGCAGTGGTTTCACCTTAGCCAGCCCAAATCTTCCAGGAACCTCTTCCACAGTTAGGGGCAGGGTGCCAACCCCTTGGATGCACCACTGTGTGAAAGCTGCTCCTGCAGAGTGCTGCAGCCCAGAGGGGCAGGTACGTGGTCCCGCCTCCTGGAAACAGCTGCCTAGAAAAAGAGAGCTCTGATCGAGTTTTTAATCGCATTCGCCACACTGAAATTGTATAGAAAATCCCCTTTGAAAGATGTGTTTCACTCTTTAGCATGTTTTGTATTAGCCCATTTGATGTTTAATTACATAATCATAGTAGGGGGACAGATAAGTGTGTCAGTTGTTTAAAAAGGTTACAGGATAAATCAATGCTGTCTCTCCTGTAGAGATCCATTTTTGAAGAGCGTTTGCCCTGACTGCGGTAATTACCTAGTAACCAAGACACCCTGTTGTTTTTAAATAACAACCAAAGGAGAATGCGAACCGCTGCCTGCCGGGTGCTGCTGGAGACGCTGTTATTACACCCGAACTCCGTTAACAGCGTAATGTGCTTCGAACAGCGGGCACGGGGAGCCGGAGGAGAGGTGCCCGGAGGAAGGGGCGGCCGGGAGCGGAGAGCATCCATCACCCGCCCGGGCGGTGCTGCGGAGCGGCGGGGAGCGCTCTCCCGTTAGCTTCGCTCCTGGCCGGGGCGAGGAGAGCTGAGACACTCTCGGGGCTGGGACACTCTCTGGGGGCTCGGACACTGTCGGGGCTGGGACATCTCGGGGCTCGGACACTCTCGGGACTGGGACACGCTCGGGGCTGGGACACTCTCTGGGCTCGGACACTCTCGGGGCTGGGACACTCTCGGGGCTGGGATACTCTCGGGGCTCGGACACTGTCGGGGCTGGGCTGACGCCCGGCGGCCGCGGGGAGAACAGCCGAGGCTGTCGGTTCCCTCGGCCCCTTTCCCTCGGCAGCCTCACGAGGGAGGAGATGAAGGGAGGCGTTGTGGCAGGGACGGGCTCCGATCTCGGTCCCGGAGCTGCGGCCGCAGCCGCTCGGAGCGCACCCCGAGTGCCCGCTTGCCGCCGCTGATCCCCGCAGAGTGACAGCAGGGGAAGGGACCACAGTGGGTCATCCTGTCCCACCTCCCTGCTCAATCAGCGTCACTGCAGAGCACACGGCACGGGAATGTATCCTGGCGATTCTGGAATATCTCCATAAAGGGAGACTGCACACCTTCTCTGGGCAATCTGTTCCAGTGCACGGTCACCTCACGGTAAAGAAATTCTTCCCCCTATCCAGGTGGAACTTGTTGTGCATCAGTTTCTGCCCATTGCCTCTTGTCCTATTACTCGGTACCACAGAGCAGAGCCTGCTTATATCTTCTTAGCACCGCCCTTTAGGTATTTATACACATTAAAGAGGTACCCTCTCAGTCCTCTCTTCCCAAGGCTGCACAGACCCAGCTTCCTCAGCCTCTCCTGGTAAGAGACGCTCCAGCCCTCCAGCCATCCCCATTGCCCCCTGCCCGCCCCTGCAGCCGTCCATGCCCTCCTGCAGCCGTGACTACACGTCCCGGCGGCCCGCGGGGCCGACGATGCTGGCCGAGGCGGCCCTTCCGCTGCCGGGCGCCTCCATCCCGGCTTTCCGGTGCCTGCCCGAGCGCAGCGGAGCCGGGCCCGGCGGGGGCGGTGGCGGCGCTGGAGCCGGAGGCTGAGCCGGGGCCCTGCGGGGCCGGGGAGAGCCCTCCCGCCATGAGGGCCGAGCTGCCCCCCTGGGCCCCGGGGCCGGCGCAGGCGGCCGCGCTGCTGGAGGAGGCTGCGGATCTGCTGGTGCTGCACCGCGACTTCGCCGCCGCCGTGGAGCGCTGCGAGGCGGGCTGCTACAGCCTGGGCCCTGGCACCGGTCCCGGCCCCGGCCACGAGAGGTACCGGCGTGTGGAGGGGACGGGGTGGCGCTGGGACGCTGCTCGGTGCCGCATCAGCGCCGGGCTGGCTCCAACTTCAGGCCATGCCTGCACTGCTTCGGGAATTCTTTTAGCCCTGTCGATGTTAAAATGTTTCATCTGTGCGTTTTTGAGGGAAGTGCGGTGTGCCCAGGAGCCTTCCCTTCGTTCTTTCAGAGATGCAGTCACAGTGCACATCCTCGGAGGTCAAATTGGCCTTTTAAAGGGGCCAGGTAGAGGGGAAGCAGAGCACTGTGTGGTACCTGGGCTGCACTGAAGCTCGCTGGAGGGGATGCAAGGGGAAATGTGGCTGTAAGAAGCACTTATCTGGGTGTCTGTTCCTTACCAGTTTTGCAGAAGTGAAATGCTCCCTTTGTGTTGTGGGGATTCAGGCGCTGGCCGAGATGAACCGGTGGAGAGAAGTTCTGTCTTGGGTCCTACAGTACTACCATGTCCCTGAACATCTGCCTCCAAAAGTTCTGGAGCTGTGGTGAGTTTCTGTCTGTTGCTGTCAGATATACAGCATATATCATGTGAGGTCTTGTGTTAGGTTTAACTGCAGGCCAGGCTTAGGTATTGCGTGATATTTTCACTTTGTGTGCTGTGAGTGAGATTTGGGACAGGCCTGTTCTGTGTGTGCTGGGGCAAGATTGCATGCATGGTGATCAAATCCAAAAGGGATGATGTGAAAGAGTAACCCTGATTGACCCTGATTGATACACCATGAGAGCTGCTTGTGGGTAATAGCTGTCAGTGATGTCATCTTCCACAGAGACTCAGGGTTTTCTCATACTTCTCCCTTGCATCTCAGTATCCTGCTGTACAGCAAAGTGAGAGAGCCGCAGGTGATGCTGGAGGTCGGCAGCAGCTGGCTGGGAGCCCAGGCCAACCAGAGGCTGCCCGAGTTCGGCTCGCTGCTGGAGCTGTACCTGGCGCAGGTGCTGCTGCCGCTGGGGCGCTTCGAGGGCGCGGAGGAGCTGGTGCGGGGCTGTGCCGCGTTTGACAGCGAGCGGCAGCTGCAGTTCCTCGGCACCATCGGCGAGAGCCGCTGTCGCTGGGCTCGGCGGGAGGAGGAGACACGCTCGGCTGCTGAGGAGCAGCAAGACCCAGCCACAGAAACTCTTCTGGGTGGGCTTTCCCTCTCTTGTTTGTGCTCCTTTCTTACAGTTTCATTTCAAGCTGGTCTCTTACTGGTGAAGGGTAACAAGTATTAACTACGTATTAAAAATATTGCCATGATAAACAGGCCATGAGGGAGTCCCGTTGTGTATCACAGCAGGAAATAAAAAGACTTACTGATACCTTTGCTGAGGTATAATATAAGGCATATGAGATATAAATATGCAAAGCATATACCTCATAATATATGAGGTATAAATATGCAAAGCATATTAGTCTCTGCCAACTAATGACAATTAATGCCCAGGATCAAAAGCACGGTGGAGGTTTTGTTGTTTTCTTTTTTTTTTTTTTTTTTAAGTAAAAAAGACTAAGACTACCTGGCAATCCTTTAAGGGCTTTTTGTTGGCTCTTTGTACAGTTTGCTTCATTTCCATTTACAGTTGAGTCCAAGTAGAACAATGCTTGTCTAGCATTTAAAGTATTGCTTCTTCTCCAGAGCTGTAAATCATTGAATGTTTTCTCCCAGGACAGAAGCTGGCACTACTGTGGTATGAGATCATATTGTAGTAAAGTAGGTGCCTAAAAAGAAGTATAATGAAGTGTGTTCCAAAATTGTACTGTTTGTTCGTTGTATAAAAAACCAAACCCAACCCAACTCTCATGCAATCTGACTTCCAGTATCTCAGTTTCTTATTGGCTATATCTGTGTGATTCCTTTTTAAACTTTACTTTGTCCTAACAGCTTTTCTGTTCTTGTTTTCCAGGAATGCTGTCCCAAAAGCTCCTGACCATGCTGACATTGCTACGTAGAACACTGAGGTCCATGTCAAACCACTTCTATTTACTTCCTTACAAGAAGATGCTCTTGGCTACTTTTTTGCTGTATCTGGTGGTGGTGAGGTTAGACCCAGGTATGGGATTAAGATTTCCAATTTTTAAAATTTCATTGTGGTTATGGGGAAGAAATGAATTATTTTTAATAAATCTGGTGTAAATATCTCAGGGAGACAAAAAATCTGGATGACTAGGAACTTAACGTGTTTGATGTTTCCAGTTGAAGTGGATGTAGAAAGATGAAGCTCCACAAATGCCAGTTTTCTGCAAACTCTTTCCAGCAGCCAAGGTACAGACTGTGAGAGGCAGGCAGGGCTGTCTTAGACTCAGCCTTTTCCTCATCAAAGAAAGGAAGAGAAGTTGGTTTTTATTAATTCTATCTGGGGGTAGTTCTTTCTTAATATGTTTAGTGTATCTTAGTTTTACCTAGCTAGTTTTACCAAGTTATTTTTACCTTTTTGCTCTGCTTTGCAGCTTCTCCCACGTCACTGCCATTCATTTACAAACTGGTCCAGCTCTTCCGACAGGCTTGGGCAGCTGTGCTTTCTCCAGTCCACAGGCCTCCAATTCGAGACTAAGTGTCTTCCTCCACTCAAAGTGTCACCTTGTCTTGGGCATGTTACCAGGCTCTCCAGGGGCTGTTCAAATCTGACTCCTGGAGTTTCTTCAGACAGGGAATGGTGGTGTATGAATTTCGAAGCCACAGCAAGTATTCCTGACATTTTGCTTGGTCCTGTCCAACACTAGGGTACAGCCATTCCTTCCATATCTACAGCTGAATAAGAATCCTAAGAATCCTCCTTTTCAAACTTTGCTTTGGATGTGTCTCTTGAGTGAGGGTTGTGTAGCCAGTTATGAACTATGGAAGAAGTTCTCATCCTTGGAAATGCTGGGCAGTTCTCTGAACAAGTGACGTTCCTGGAGGACCAGTGATGAGGGGAATATTCTGTTTTCCCTGAAGACATCTGAAAAGCCCAGTTCCTGCAGCATGGAATTTAGGACAAGCACATGGAAGAAAAACACTGGAGAAATTAAAGCCTATTGCATTTTGAAAGCCATGGTTTCTCTTGTGACTGATGCCTCTTTGGACAGGCACTCTGGATTTTAATCCTATTTAAGCCAGAAAGATGAGGGGGTGGGCCACAAAGACTGTTGTGTTGTATCTACTCTTCTTAAATGCAAATTACAGCACTCAGTGTTTACCTGATGCATAGTCAGTCCTAGAAGCACTTGATGGTGGTGGTGGTAAGGAAATAGACTTATTTTTTTAATTATATCCTGTGTTATTGTCTAGTTGAACAACTAAAGTTGTTGCTTTGTTTTGCTCTTTCCCTCCCTCTTGCTTTGTTTATGTGGATGTCACAAAGTCTCTCTGTCTATCTAGAATTGGTCCCTAAGTCCCCAGTACCCAAAGTCCGGGGTTAGATGGGAGTCATGTAGCAATGCTCTGTCATTCAGAACAAAAGGGTTTTTTTAATAGAAAGAGATACTTCTCTGACATCACAAAACTTTCCCCAGATCAGCAGCAAGAGAATTGTACACCTGCAGGTCGGTCACCAGACCACCTCCATTTCTGACCTCTTGGGGCAGAAACTGGAGGTTTGGGGTGATATATTAATTTCTCCCCATCCATTCATCCATCTGTCATCAATTGACAAAAGGTAAATTCCAAGGAGGGAGCACTGATCTAACAAAATACTGCTTTTAAACTGTTGTGTGCTGGAGGGGACAAGTTAAAGGTGGGAAGCCAGGGACAAATTTGCTTCTGTCATCCAAGCACCTGTGCCAAAAGGGTGTAAACTCACTGATGTCAGCCCAAACTACAAAATGTTGTCAGAGCAGCCTTTTTGGTGGGAGCACACCAAAGCCATGAGAAGCAGTCAGTGCAGATCCCAGTGTGGTGCCTTGCAGCAGTAGTGCCCTTTGTCTCTAGCAATAACCATACTCCAGGGTGGTGGCTGTTGCTGTTTTCCTCACACAGGGAATGTTGGCACCCTCAGACTGTGTGTGATCTGTTGCTTTGCTCCCTGCTGAGGCACTTTGCAAGTCTCATTTCACTTTGCACAGTCTCATCCTCACTACTAAAAACAGTTGTCTGTTTGATCTTAAATTATCCCAAAAAGAGCTACACCCCAGCATTATTGTCAGACAAACTCAGGTTATTTGTGAGTGTAATAATGATCTTGCCTAGTTGTCTCAAGAGATTTTAAAGCCCAAACCAATCCCATGCCTCCCCAAAGTTTTGTCTCTGCCAGGACTCTACACCAGGTGAAGTAGCTCAAACCACAACAGGAGCCTATAGCTTTTCCATATAAAAAAGTAATTTCTTACATACTCTGCACACCCAGGGAAGAGCAGCCTTTGATATTGCTCAATGGTTTCTGTAATCCAGCTGTAAGTGTAGTTACAACACTGAAACCAACACTTGATGTGAAATCAGAATGAAACAGAAGCTCTGTCTGGAGTTGAGCTCTTCCAAGAAATGACCAGGATGAGTCTTCTGCCCCCCTGCTTTGCAAGGCCTCAGGTTAAGTCCTTTTTAAGCCAGTTAATGAAATGGCAAACTTCACTCTGAAGTCAGACCAAATTCTTATCAGAGTGACTGTTAGGTAATGAACAATTTTTGCTGTAGTCTTCTGGCATCATTTTTAGTTGGATGGCAGAGATCCTGTTTTGGACCAGTGGTTTCAGCAGACCATACATAGTTTTTAGAATGTTGTTAAGTGTCCTTTACCAGGACTTCTAACATTCAACTTTATTTTAAGTGTAGGTTGGTAACCTTGACTTTATTGGAGTACTACTCATTTAGAATTTATATTGTTTTTAATTCATCATGAGAGAGTAAGAAGGCAGAAATAAGCTATCAGGGTTTTTTTGCAATTAATACTAAAACTGCAGTATCTAATTTTTATAATAAAGTGACTACTGATTTACCTCTGTAGAGTTGTTTTGTTTGTGCTATTTAAAAAAAAAGTGTTTATTGCATTGATACACTACAAAGTATATCAGAGTTTCAATAATTATTTCACATTGTTTCATAGTTTCAGCATGTTTGAATTAAGTAGAGAATGACTTCAGTGTGAATCTGATGAGATCTAATGCATTGATCATGTTGGTAGAGTGTAAGTCTGCATTTTGGCATGGCCAAGACCAATACTACCAAGAATAAAGTACCTGGTATTCATCATTATTAGATGAATGTATCTTTATATTAGAACTAACTACAGTTCTGACCTTACTGCATTAGGGGAGAAAACCCTACAAATAAAAAGTAAAAATACATAGCACAGTTCTATGTTTCAGGGATAATGCCTGAAAACCAGTATTTTATCAGTGTAGCAGTGTTGTACAGGTACTTAATTACTAGACTTGGGAAGTTCAGAAATCCTGAAATGAAATACTGCTGGTTCTCCCAGCAGGTGGCAACAGACCAACAGAAAACAATTATACAGGGAACACAAGGAAAGTGTTTAAATCTTCATTCGCTTTCTGAGGAAGGTATTAACATGAGTGGGAAATGGCAAAGACTTACACGTCCCAAATTAAAAGGAAAAGAGGATTTTGATCACCTAAGAACTTACTAAGAGTGCACTGTTTTGTAAAATGGCATCACAATGTTCTAAAATAATCCATGACTCTGACACTGCTGGTGAGTCATTCAGGTAAGCAGCCTGTAGGGAGGGAGTGATGTACATCCAGTAGAAGAGAAAAAGCATTTAACTGTCCTTCATTGGCCTCTTGATGTATTTCAATCTCCAACATCTTTGCCCAGCACATTGAGTTGGGGGAAGAAGGAGAAATCAGAAATCACATCACATTCAGAGTGATGGAGCCCTGCAGTCCTGAACACCTGCCTGCCCATGGGAAGTGTGAATCCACTCCTTGGTTTGCTTTGCTTGTGTGCACAACTTTTGCTTTGTGTGTTAAACTATACCTCAACCCACAGGTTCTCCCTGACTTCTGATTCAGGGCTCAGTTGCCAGCTGGGGTTAAACCAGTACAACAGTACTTCTGAGTTCTAGATTATCCAAAAATGCCATTTTCAGAGATGTGTCTATCTTTAATTAGACAGAAGTTGAATGCCAGCATCCATCATGACTTACTTTCCAAGAATCCAGGTCCAGGCCATACCTGCCTCAGGTCTCCATGACTCCCACTGGCAGAGAAAATGCCACAAAGCACTGTTGCAAATAATTTAGTAATTGACAGACCTCTTTTAGATTTTATTGCTACTAGATCTGACACATTGATTCAAAGTGTGCCTAAGAGGTTTTGGGTGGTGGACTGCTCAAAGTATTTGCTTTGAGACTTTTTCCTGGTTCTCTGAAGCTGTGAGCATTGACATTTCAGATTGTCCAGAGCACCAGAGCTTGTCTGGAATGTTACCACTTCCACTAGAAGAACACTAGAGCAACATAGTCCTTAGTTTCAAAGCAATGATCTGATGGTTTTCTGAAGAACTCTGAGGTTCAGCTTAAGCAAAGCAGCAGATGGAAATGAAAATGAAAATTCTATGTTAAAAAACAATTGTGGCTCCAGAAATTATGGCTCTGTAGCTTTTCCCAGCCAAAATCAAAGAGTAATGATTTGCAGGTTTATGTAAAGAACAGCAAAATGAAGACTATACCAAAGTGACTTTATAAAAACCAGTATGAGCTAGTTGTCACTGTTAAAATGTAGGTGTTAAAGAAGATACCTCTATGCTGGTTGCCAACAGTGGCAGAACAATCTATTAATATCATGTCAGAGTAGACTACTCTACATTTTAGGAATTGTCTATGTAATGTCTGCTGATTGGACATCATCATAAACAGTACATTTATAAAGTCAGGGGATACATGATGCAGATCCAAGCAATTAAGTGTGCCTTCTTCTTTGTTACTTAAGGGTTGCAACCACCAGGATTTCTCTACTGAGAGAAGCTGCTGCTTTCCAGTGGTGAACTAGTGCAGAAGGAGCAAAGTAGAGGAGGTGACTGCACTAATTTGATGTCAGAATGTTGGGGTGATCTGTCCAGCAATAAACACTGCAATAAGAATCAAATTTCTTTCTGTGTTTGAGCAGAGAAGTGAGAGTCTGTAGTGAAAGCTGTCCCATACTGCTGACAGCCTGGATGACTGCACGTGGAAAGAGAAGTAATAGAAGTAAATGGAAATGGTAATAGAGAAGCCAGGAGATAATTTAAAACCTAGTAGAGCACACTTAAGAATGGTAGTTAAGTTTACTTTCCAGATCTCTATTTTTTTCTTCTATCCTTCTCTTTTCCATTCATTTGCTCTCTTATGCCCTCTGCACTGGAATTCAGGTGTGATTTTCATCTACAGAAGTTTGTGCTGGCAGAACAGGGAGCTGGGATGGTGTGTGCCTTGCAGGTGGTGTAAAACCCTGAGGTGTGAGAAAGCACAGTGTACCATGTGTTACATGACCAGGCTCCAAATCAATAAGCATGCCAGCCCTGGCTGCACTGAGTTTGCAGCCTGGGGTGTCTCTGAACCCAGGCTGTGTGGGAGGATTTGCCCAGGAGGGTGCTGGAGGCAGCAGGGTGACCTCGTCCTGCGGCGCTGTGACGCTGAAGCGCAGCAGCAGGTGCTGGTGCCCGGCCCTGGGAGCCTCCTGCCCTGCAGCCCAGAGCCAGGCTCCTGCACAGACCTGCCAGCAGTGACCCCAAAGGGAGGGAAACACCTCTGGAGACACCATGGTAAGGGGGATGGGGGAGCCCCAGGCACAGGGGGACGGGGAGGGCAGGGGGTGAGGGAAGGCAGCGGGGTCTGCTGTCATTATCAGGAGGTTTTGCCACCAAACCCTGATCTCACACACCACTCATCACATAAGAAAATGGGAAAGGAGTGCAGAAAATCTCACTGAGGCATTACTGCATTAAGTTTCTTCAGAGAGTCCCTAACTAGTGGGATTATAAGCTAATTTAGGTGTGGAGTCTTAGCTGTTTGGTACTTTCTGTTGTGACCACATTTTCTCAACACCAGTTCATTTTCATACGAGACAATTCTTTTTTTTTAGAAATAAACCAAAAAAGTTATTTACCTTTGTGTCTGTTTCAAATTAATTTAGCCCCAATGGCTATACTGTCCATAGCTATACAGGGTATGCATGTGTGTTTCTGGAGTCCATTAATTCTTTTATATATGTATGCATTTAAGTAAGTGAAAACTTGCCCTTTGTTTTCAAGTTTTGGTGGATTGCTATAAATTCATAGAAATCTCTCAAAACCTCTTAAAATGTGAAAAAATCCATTTCACCTTGGACCCCATTATATCTCTAGCACTGAGTCTAATTTTGGTGCAGAGGAAGAACTATGTTACTGCCTGCCAGCTCATCTCACAGGCAAAATACTTCCAGGGGCTTCCCAGACCTAGGGACGTGAGCGAGTTTGTGGAACAGCTGGAAGACTGAAGTCTCCCTTTTACAGTAAATCCTGGAGAGAGATTGGTTTTTTTAAGAGTCAAAGCTGTCCCAGGTGTAGTTTCACAAAGGATCTGGTCCTTTCTACTGTTTCTTTGTTAGACCTGTCCTGGGTCTACAGACATGAGTGGTGGGATGTGAAACATGAGTTTGGAAAGGGCTCCAAATTAAAATATCACGTAAAGATCAGTTTACTCTGACTGGGACGCTGAAGAAGGCCCACCCTCTTCCCTGCTAAAAGTCTGGCATCTGTTTTAATGCTGTTCACTATGCAAAGTCAGAAACCTCTTTCTCACTGTCTTCTCTCTTTGGCAGAATATTTCCAAATTACTGCTGGGGAAGGAGGAGATGAAATAGCTCAAAAAGCAGGGTCGAGATGTGGTTTCAAACTAGTGCAGCTGAAAACTCAGTCTGAAAAGTCTTCAACTCCAGTGCTGTATGAAGCTTTACAATCTTAACTTCTTAAGACAGCATTTACTTGTTCTATCTGTGAAAAACAGACCAATTCCCCTACAGACCTGAAGAAATGAGCAAAGCAGCTCTTAGTTAAAATACTGCTTGACTTGTAATTGTAGTTTTGCTTTAAAAGATATTCTTTTTAAAAGCCAGCTGGCCTCATTGCTGTGTTGGAAAAGAAAAGAAACCCTTATTTTTCTTGCTGCCTGCCAGCCTCACAGATTCACAGTGGGATTGGAAAGAAAAGGCAGGAGCCTGCCCTGGGGAAAGTCAGAATTAATTGAATTCTCTAAGCCCAAGTATGCCTTTGGTGTGTCCTGAGTAATCTTCCAGATTGCAACACGCTGACTTTTGAAGCCCCACTGTCACTCAAATCACTCAGAGACTTTTGCACAGCTCAGTTATGCACAGCAAAACAGGATTGTGCAAGTACACTTGAGAGCACATGCATTTGCAGAGTCAGCAAAAACTTAAAGCTTAGAAATTAGTACTGAATAGAAATAATATATTTCATTGAATAAAAGATTTAAAGAGCTTTCATGTTCATTTGAACTTCTGGGGATGACTAGCTAGGGCAGTGGTGACTTTTGAAATTCTAGTTGCTTCTGAAAAAATGTCTTCAGTTATGTTTCTTAAACACAAATTTATGTCAATTTGTGAAGAAAACACTGCTCCAGAGATGTTGCTGGTCACACATTGTGACTGAAAATTTAGTTTATGGGGAGGATACATTTAATTTTCAGGTCACAGAATGATTTTGCTGGGTAAGCAGTTACAGAATTTAATTAAAAAAAAAAAAAGTCAAATCTGACAGTGCCATTGGTTATCTCTAAATGCAATATTACAAAACAAGAATGAGTGAGGACCATCCTCTGCCCTTAAAGCCAGGCCTGCTTCACAGCTGGGCATCTCAGTTCTCCTTCCCTCTCCAAAGCCTGGCAGTGGTCAGTGAGATGCTCACTGGAAGCCATTCTTGACAATGAGTTGTTTTCTGCATGGTGCCCAAGCATTGTCTGGAAAAATTTTTAGTGTCCTAAGCCAAAACTCTGCCAATTTTTTTGAATTATCAGTCAGCACAGGAGATCACATGCCAGTGTTCAGTACTATGTCCTGACTTTTTTTTTACTCCCTAGTATAGACAGGGCCCTGGGGATCACAAAACCAGAGCTCAGGCAGCTTTAATTGCTCCAAAGCAGAAACCAAATCTGAAAAAAATCCACATGCCTGAAACCACTCTCTCCTCAAAAAAATGCCTTTCACTGCATCCAGTGTTGCAACTGCTGGGACTAACCCAGAAGCATTTGCTTTATGATTGTTTGTGAACTTATGAAATCCAGCAGTTTTTACAAGCAGTACTTTTGAGTGTACAGGATTTTGGAGCAATTGACACCAGCCTACTTTAGGCTGGTGTTACACAGTTTTCTCTTCCTGGCTGCCACTGAAATAATGCTGGAAATGATGCAAATACACTTCACTGCAATGGCACTGCCTGACAAGCAATGGACCCATGACGTAAAATTAGTAAAATTAATAAAATTAGTGGCTGCTCAGAAGCTGGAAGGAAAATTTATTTTGACCAAGAAAATCTGGAATAATTTCCTTAGGTGAAAGCAGCTCTTCCAAATTTCCACTCTAGCCTGCTGTCAGAGGGTAGAAGGATCAAAAGACATAATCTGCCTTGGCTTACATAAGGGTGAGGGATGCCACATGGCTGTGTCAGGTTCCAGCCAGGAGTAAAAATAAACTAAACTGGGATGTGCTCCTCAGCAAGGCAAACACAGGAAGAAAGGTGGGGTTTGTGTCATTGAAATTTATTTTTCCTGACTGTTTCAATATACTTCTGTAGTACAGCACACAGATCTCAATTTTTTAAAGAGTTGTCGTGCCACCGCCATATTTTCTGAAAAATCCTCTTTGCCCAGGATTCTTCTCCTGGGAAGCTGAGAAGCCTCAGAGAAAAAGGGAAACAATATTATCTCCTTTGCTTCCCCTGTTTGCTGCTTTAGAATGTGGCTGGAGATTGTTTATGCAATATGTGGATTGTTTTGACTTAATGACCAATCACGGTCAGGCTGTGCTGGGACTCTGAGGAGAGAGTCATGAGTTTTTAATTAGTATCTTGTTTAACCTTCTGTAAGTATTCTTTCTCTATTCTTTAGTATAGTTTAGTATAGCATTCTTTAATATAATATAATATCATAAAATAATAAATTAGCCTTCTAAAAACATGGAGTCGGATTCATCATTTCCTCCCTTCGTCGGGGAACCCTGAAAATAACACACTATCCCAGTATCTGGCATGTGCAGTCTCATGGTGCTCGTGGGGCTGAACAACCAAACAAACAGCTGACAGTGACAAGTCACTGATTTTTTGGAAAAGCAATACACTGGGAAGAGGTAACCAGCAGGAACAGGGAGGGCTAAGGTACACTGATTTTTCTGACCCTGTCTCCTCTCTCTCCTCAGCGTGAGTGCATCTCTGTTCACGTTGGCCAGGCTGGAGTGCAGATAGGAAATGCCTGCTGGGAACTCTTCTGCCTGGAGCATGGCATTCAGCCTGATGGCACCTTCAAGGACCTGCAGGACAAACTCAGCTCTGATGACTCTTTCACCACATTTTTCAATGAAACAGCCACTGGGAAGCACGTGCCACGGGCTGTAATGGTGGACTTGGAACCAACTGTGGTAGGTCAGTATAGAAATAAACCTGCAAAATGGAGATGAGATTCTTTTCCTCACACCACCGTGGTGTGCCTCCAGTCTCCACTGGCACAAAGTGGCCCTTTGCACCTTGGGCTACCACTAGGTAGCATGAAATCAATTTTCTTGTGACACAGGGTGCCAGATTCTGTCACAGGTGTTACAAACATAGGAACAAGAGGATCCCCAGCAGTTTAATGGCTGGTACATGTGGTGTGTACCACTTCTCTTTGCATCATTATTTAACTTTTGGGTTTGTTGATCATGACATTTTTGCCATTCAGATTCTGCTTTTCTTCAGTTTGGGTTCAAAGCAGGAGCCTGATCGCTTCCCTCCCGTAGTAGAAGAATGTCTAAAAATTGGGACACCTGAATTTTTTCACTCTGTTTTTTTTCTGGGGTCTTGTGGATGCAGGCTGTACTTGTCACCAACAAGCTCATGAGAAGATAAGTGGCTGGACTGAAGATGCACAGTAAACAAATGCAACAATGAAAAAATGCTCTGGAGACACTTCCCTTCTCCATCAGCATCTGTCTTTTGGCATCACGAGCTCCTGTGACTTGAGAGAATGCACTGATGCCAACAACAACCAGAATTTGTTGGCACCGGAGCATATTCTTACTGTCACTGTGATATTTTCTGAAAAATCCCGTTGCCAGGATTTCTTCTCCTGGGAAGATGAGAAGCCTCAGCTTCTCCATGTTTTCCTGCTCTGGAATGTGGTCTGGAGATTGTTTGTCCAAACATGTGAATTGTTTTTTGTAAATGACCAATCCCAGTCCAGTTGTGTCAGACTCTGAAGAGTCAGTCACGGGTTTTTATTATTCATTCTTGTTAAGCCTTCTGTCTGTATCCTTCTCTTTCTTTAGTATAGTTTTGTATAGCATTTTTTAATATAATACAATATCATAAAATAATAAATCAGCCTTCTGAGAATATGGAGTCAGATTCTCATCTCTCACCTCATCCTGGGGACCCTCACAAAGACCACATTCTTACAATTTCATTTTCTTCTTCAGATGAAGTTCGGGCTGGCACCTTCCGGGAGCTTTTTCATCCAGAACAGCTGATCACTGGAAAGGAAGATGCAGCCAATAATTATGCCCGTGGCCACTACACCATTGGCAAGGAAAGCATTGATATGGTGCTGGATCGTGTCCGTAAACTGGTAAGTCCCAGCAGCTCTGAAACAGCAGTCTGGACTCTGCAGAAGAAAGAAGAGCAGAACTAACAGCTTGTTAATTGCAAATGACAGCAATGGTTCAGCAAAGAGATTGCAAGTCATACAGATGGCATCTGGGACATGGTACAGAAGGGAGAAGCCCAGTAGTTCACTTCCCAGCTGCATGCCTCCAGGCATTTTTATAAAGTGGTTAGGAATATGTAATTTTTAATTATTAGCACAGCCCTTCAGCACCAATACTGATACTGAAGGGTGGATTGTGCAGTTGTACATTGCTGGTTTCAGCTAGAATAACAGAGCAGTGTGAAGTTCAGAGAGAGAGAGGCCTGGACAGATCCCTAGGTCGTAAGTTGAGACAGTGAGGAGAACAAAGGTTGGAACTATCACCAGCCCCTCCCCAGGAAAATCTGACATGAAATCTATGCTGTATACTGCCTATGACTGATCATTCCTTCAGCTCCGGATAAGCTCACATAGCAAAGTCTTTTCCACCTTTTTCAGCTGCTGCTGTTTCACTTCCTCTTTTGCTTTCTAGACTGATGCTTGTTCTGGGCTGCAAGGATTCCTGATCTTCCACAGCTTTGGTGGCGGTACCGGCTCCGGCTTCACCTCCCTGCTGATGGAACGCCTCTCTGTGGATTACGGCAAGAAGTCCAAACTGGAGTTCGCCATCTACCCGGCGCCTCAGGTCTCCACTGCTGTGGTCGAGCCCTACAACTCCATCCTGACCACACACACCACGCTGGAGCACTCGGACTGCGCCTTCATGGTGGACAACGAGGCCATCTACGACATCTGCCGCCGCAGCCTGGCCATCGAGCGCCCCACCTACACCAACCTGAACCGCCTCATCAGCCAGATCGTGTCCTCCATCACCGCCTCGCTGCGCTTCGACGGCGCCCTCAATGTGGACCTGACGGAGTTCCAGACCAACCTGGTGCCCTACCCGCGCATCCACTTCCCGCTGGTGACCTACGCCCCCATCATCTCCTCCGACAGGGCGCACCACGAGCAGCTCTCGGTGGCCGAGATCACCAACGCCTGCTTCGAGCCCAACAACCAGATGGTGAAGTGTGACCCGAGGCACGGCAAGTACATGGCGTGCTGCATGCTCTACCGGGGCGACGTCGTCCCCAAGGATGTCAACGTGGCCATCGCTGCCATCAAGACCAAGAGAACCATCCAGTTTGTCGACTGGTGTCCCACAGGCTTCAAGGTGAGTAGGGCTGCTAGAGTAGATATTTTTGCCCGATGTCTGGGAGGAATGGTGCATCTGACTCCATCTTAACCAAAGGCTAATGAATTACTTTATTATACTATAATATTCTATATTATAATACATCTATAATACATCTAAACTGAATCTGCCAAGCACTCCACTGCCCAGAAACTCATGACTGTCACTTCAACAATGAAAACTTCCAACTGGGAACCAGCTTTTTATGTTAGTTCCTACAGAGTATTTAGGTGAAACTCTATGTTTAGTAGCTGTCTATGTTTAGAAAGCTACAAACTCATCAGTGTGCATTAAACAGTAGAATACTATAGATATTAGAGTGTTTCATGCTCTTTGACATTTGTAATGGCCTTTGCCACCTGGCACCACTACACCCCACCATCTGTAACTTCACTCACCTTTCTTCAGCTCTTTGACTGCCTCCTGCTCCCGCTGTTAGGAAATAATTTCTACATATAAATAAGTTGTACAGCCTTCTCTCACATCCCTGTTTCCAGGTTGGGATCAACTACCAGCCCCCTACAGTTGTTCCTGGAGGAGACCTGGCCCCAGTGCAGCGGGCAGTCTGCATGCTGAGCAACACCACGGCCATCGCCGAGGCCTGGGCAAGGCTGGACCACAAGTTTGACCTGATGTACGCCAAGAGAGCTTTTGTGCACTGGTATGTGGGAGAAGGCATGGAGGAGGGAGAGTTTGCAGAGGCCAGAGAGGACCTGGCTGCCTTGGAAAAGGACTATGAAGAAGTGGGAACTGACTCATTCGAAGAGGAGAATGATGGGGAGTAATTAAAAAATGCATTTTGTCTGTGAATCACTGTATGGCATGTGTCAACAATTAGCTCAGATTTTCTGTACGTTGTAAACATAAATTTAGGAGAGGACATTTTTTATCACATAAATGACAGGCAAATTATCCTGTAAGATATCATCAGCTGTAGTCTGGGGTCCCTGGGGCACACTAGGGAGGGATTGGGGGGCACTTGAGAGGGACTAGAGGCACTGGGATAGGATTGGGAAGATGAAATCAAAAAGAGAAAGAAAAAGGATTTTCCCTGCACCCCCACCTGCTCAGGTGTGCTGCTCCCCTCTCCTGCGCTGCCCTGGGGCACAGGGATTGTCCCTCTGCACACCTGAGCAATGCCCCAGGAGCACCCAGGGGTTCCCCCTGCCTGCAGATGCTGTCACTGCTGTCCTTTGGGAGATTCTCGGGTATCACCCGCTCCAGCAGGTACAAGAACCCCCCTGAAAGCAGCCCTGAGCAGGGCCAGCCCTTCCTCATCCTCACTGATCACACCTGGGGCTGCCCCGACCCTCCTCATCCTCACTGCGCACCCCGGGGCTGCCCTGGACACGGATTTCCGCAGGGTTTCGCTGAATCCCGCTCTGAGCCTCACTCACCCAGCAGAGCAAACCTCGCTGCTTTTCACATTAAACCTGAGGCTGCCTGAGATGAAGGAAACCCGAACCGATCCATCGGGATCGCAGCGGCACCGTCCCAAAGTTACCGGGATGGGCCGGGATGGGGCATGGCAGAAAACCCGGAATGGATTCACCTGGAATACAGAATGGGGAAAAACCCGGACTGGATTTACATGGAATACGAAATGGAGAAAAACCCTGACTGGATTTTCCCGGAGTGTGGAATGGGGAAAAACACGGTCTGGATTTTTTTTTTCCTGGAATACGGAAAGAGGAAAACCCGGAATGGATTTGCCTGGAATACAGAATGGGGGAAAACTCAGAAAGGATTTTTCCTGGAATATGGAATGGGGGGAAAAAACAGACTGGATTTTCCCAGAGTGTGGAATGGGGAAAAACACGGTCTGGATTTTTTTCCTGGAATATGGCATAGGGGTAAACCTGGACTGGATTTACCCTGAATTTGGAATGGGGGAAAACATGGACTGGATTCTCCTGTAATATGGAAGGGGGGAAAACCCAGACTCGATTTTTCCCAGAATATGGAATGGGGGAAAACTCGGACTGGATTTTTCCTTGGAATATGGAATGGTGGAAAACCCGGACTGGATTTTTCCCCAGCATGCAGAATGGAGAAAAAATCCAGACAGGATTTTTCCCAGAATATGAAATAGGGAAAAACTTGGACTGGGTTTTTTTTCCCCTGGAATAAGGAATGGGGAAAACCCGGACTGGACCTTCCTGGAATATGGAATGGGGGAAACCCAAACTGGATCTTCCCAGAATACTGAAGGGGGGAACTTGGACAGGATTTTCCAGAATACGGAATGGGGGGAAACAGGGTTTGATCCAAGTCTTCTGTACAGAGCTGTATGGCAGAAACAATGTTCCTAAACCAAAAAACCAAGTTCCTAAACCAAGCAAACTAAATTGTTCCAGCAGTGTGTGCTGCTCAACACTCAACCACCACTGGAACCACCCAGGTGCTGTAAGAGACCGGGCTGTCAGTGCTCATGGCTTGAGCAATCACTGGGTGCTTCTCCAGCGATGCACGGAGGGGCCTCCCAGGTGCAGAAGGGCGTGCACACCTGAGGCTTCAGCCTGGGTTTCCAGATAAAGAAGAGGCTGATAAGAGGCAATCCTGCAAGGTGGGATAAGTCCTTGTCATCCCTCCCTTACACAATGACTCAGCTGTGGAAACTCTCCGGAGAACTGGGACATTCACGTCTCAGATGAGGCAATTCATGTCGGCTGATTTGCCATTACACTGGATGTGGATTTCTAAACTTCCCAAAGGCTTTTTAGATCTCATCCTGACCACCAACATTACAATTTATTTTATTTGCAAGGACACAGTGATCAGGAGCCCTGCTCTTGAAGCAGTCAATGCACTTTTTGGAGCTATTTGGACATTAGGAGTGCTGTGGCAATTATCAGCAGCTAGCAGCTTTTGTCCCAGGGGCACTGTGTTTGGACACTCAAACACTGCACTTTTCAGTTTGAGCCCTCCCTTCGAGCCCATTTCCTGGGCTCAGCCTCTGCCTGCTGCCTGCTTTGGAAGGGCTGTGTCATGACTGAGTTCTGCAGCAAAGCTTAAAACATTCTTAGGACATAATACTCCTCCAAACTGAGCGTCCAGGCTCTCACACAGGTCTCCTTACCAAAAGCTGTTTTAACTGCACGCTGCTTTACCAACTTCCACCTGGCAGATCTAGCTCCTGTTTAACCTCCAGTGTCCTTTTGCACTTTGCTCAGGTGGTTTCGTTCTCTGTGGGCAATTGATGGCTTAGAGGTTCTTTCTCCCTTCCTTCCTTCTATCGGGCAGTCACCACACAAGCCAGTAATAGAAAGAGAACATCACTAAATTTAAACTATTACTGAGAGCCTCTGCCACAAGCCAAGGCACTGAGTCATTTGTGCCCTTCTGCTCAGAAGTCCCTACAGATACCCACATCCCCCCTGTGACGATTCAGGACAGTTTTCACTGTCCCTGTGCTTCGACTGAAGACCGTGTACTGCTGAGAACTGAAGAGTTGTGTTGCCTCCGGCAGAGCCAGGCAGTGTGAGCAGATTCCCCAGGGGTTTGCAGCTGGGACCTCTCCACAAGGGCAGCTCTGATGGGCTCTGATGACCCCTGTGAAAGCCTCCCGTGCGTGTCTCCTCCCCACGGCTCAGTGGGGGCTGCACAGAGGTCCCTGA
The DNA here is from genome assembly GCF_022539315.1 of Serinus canaria. NCBI lineage: Eukaryota > Metazoa > Chordata > Aves > Passeriformes > Fringillidae > Serinus > Serinus canaria. The sequence continues at coordinate 67,728,514 of NC_066314.1, forward strand.
CACAGGGCTGGCAGCGCAGCTGCGTGCAGACAGTTCAGCCTCAATGCTTCCCCCAGAAGTCACACGCGTGGCGATCCGCATTAAGGGACAAAGAACCGGCAGCGAAAACTCCTCGGCCCATTTCTCCCAGCCCCCTCCGTGCCGCGAGGCGGCGCAGGGCGGCTCCGAGTTTCTCTTTCTGTGCCTGCTCCCGGCCGAGCGAGAAATGAAAACTGGGCGGCTTTGAAAGCGGGGCGGGCTCTGCCGCTGCCTGACGCGGCGGGGCCGCTCCTCTCCTCTCCTCTCCACTCCGCTCCGCCCGCTGCCCTGCCGGCTCCCGCTGCCCTCCCGAGCTCAGCTGCCGTCCGGAACCCCGCAGCCCTCCCGAACCCCGCTGCCGTCCGGAATCCCGCTGCCCTCCCGAGTCCCGCAGCCCTGCCGCTCCCCCGGATGAGCGGTGCCGGCAGACGCGGTGCGCCGTGCGGTGCTGCCCCGTGTCAGCCGGTGCGCTGCGAGAGTGAATTGGTAAGAAGGCGTTTTTTGCTGCTTTGTGGGATTGGATGCCGGAGGTGTGTCAGGAGGGGAGGAAATAGAGAGGGAAATAATAACGGAGAGTAGTTTAGTAGCTAAGTGGGAAGTCTCCTTGCGGTTGCATCCCATTGAGGTGCGGAGGTGATGCGCTCTTAAGTGTTTCCTTCCCCTGGAGGGTGGTCGTCACACCGAGTCTCTACTGCAGCCAGCACCTCAGGGGGACCATGGAAACAGAATAGTTTGGGTTGGAAGGGACCTTGAAATCATCTAGTTCCAGCCCCCATGCTGAGGACAGGGACACCTTCCAGGAGAATAGATTGCTCAGAGCCCCATCCAGCCTGGCCTCCCTGCTGCAGCCACTGCTTGCCTTAGCATCACCTGCACCCCAGGATCCCCAGGGAGAAAAAAGAGCTGATGGAAAGGGACAAGAGTACCAGGCACCCCAGATCCTCGGGGAGAAAAAGGAGCTGACAGGGAAGGAATGACAAGGGCCAGAGGTGGGAGCCCTCTTGGGCACAGTGAAGGGACAGCTCGGGGTTTGTGGTGAGAAGCCGGTGTCTTGGGAGGGCACATGGAGACTGGAGCAGGCCAGGGAGAAAGGGAGAAAGGGCTGGCTGAGGGAGAGGAGTGTGAAGGTAGGTAATGGTGGGCTGGAAGGTACCAGGGGGTATCACTGCTCCCTGTTCTCTGCCCGGAGCTGGTGCCAGCTGGGGCACTGAGGTACCAGTCCGACCCCCGACCTGCAAAGGAAACCAAAGCAACGCTGCTGCTCCAGTGAGAGAGGAGAAATGGGGGGCAGGAGGAGAGCCTGCTGCTCAGCTCCTTGGCTCACTCACCTGTTGTTTATGGACCTGTGCAGGGAAAAGGAGGTCAAGTGCAAGTCTTAGGAAGGCTGTATTTCTGAAAGCTGAAACAAGGAGTTCCAAGGGTTGGGAAGTTCTGTTTGTATCCCTGCTCCCGCAACAGGATCCCTTGCATTGGTGACTGGGAGAGAATCTTATGGAACCAGAGACACAAACCCTCTTGTATCCCCCTGCACCTTCCTGCCCTAAGATCTTTCCACCTTTTCCTCAAAGCTGTTCAGTGCCACGCTCGCTCTTTAATCCCACTCTTAGTCCTCCATTTCCTGACCAAACCTGTGTCTTGCATGTTTTCTTTATCCCCAGTACATCCCTACCTATGTTTAGCTACCTCTGCACTGCTTGCCCCTCTCCTTTCTGTCTCTTTCAACATCCCCACTGCCTGGGAGCATCCCCTACCTCCTGAATTCCATCCCAGCTAAACTCCATCTCAGCTTTCAGAAACCTGAACCTGTTGTTAAATCATCCCCAGGAAAACAGGCAGTCAGTGTTCCGGCTCTATTTTGAAAGAAATAGAGAAAAGAAAGAAAGAGATCAGATTAAATTTATCTTTGCCTGTGTAGCTGTTCTAATCACCATGTTTGGGTATAAAAAGTAATGCTCTTGAGTCTGTCTTTCAGCGTTTGGTTTTTTTTCCTCCTAAAAAAAAATTCTCAGCAAATTCGACAATATTTGGTGAATCTTAGTGTGTGACACTTAGAGATCAAAAGTAATCTTCAAAAGTAAACAATCAAAAGTAAGGTGGAAACAAGTATACTTAAGCTTAAAGGTAATGATCAGGGAAAAAAAAATAATTTCTAGCTTTTCTGCCTGAATCTTCAGTAACTTTGATATCTGACATTATCAGGCAAAGTTAACCCAAAACCATGCTTTTAACACAAAGATTTTCTTTTTATTTTCATGAAAGGCAGAACCAGGATTTTGCTTATTTCCTTTTCTTAGTAACTTTTCTTCATTCTTTCAGTGCTTGGCCTTAGGTTGATTTTATGTGCTGTTTAATATTTGTAAAATAATAATTTCTGAGCGTTTTTTGGGTCTCCAGCCCCCCCTTTCCCCATGAATATCCACTTTTTTCTGATTCTGTCTCCACGTTGGCAGTAGGCTTTTAGAAAGTTTCATTTTTGCATAGTTGCATATGAACTTTTTTGATTGTTTGGTTTGTGTACTTTTATTTTGCTTTAGTAGCTGAGTCCCAGGAGACTGTGGGGGTAATGGTCTGTTGAATACTCCCGTAAAAATCAAGGCATTATAATGGTGCTCTTACGTGAACAGCTACTTTGCCTGTGATCACTTGAAGGAACAGAAAAAGAAACTGGTTTGTTGGTACTTAAATATCTTTCAAAATTACAGTCCAAAGTGCCACAGTAGTGCTGTGTCTCAGGGCTTGAAAGCAAGGCAGGGAGCCCAGTACAGAAACCAAAGGTGCTTATCTGGCCAGAAGAGAAGGTGAAGCTTGACCTTTTCAATACTTGGGCTACATTTTTTTTATAAAACACTGCTTTTTCCAAAACAGAGGAGTTTTGCAACATCTGCTTTTGGGCAATTTTAATCACCTTATTTACCAAATCTTCCTGGACAGGGATATGTGGAGTTCCTTGGCTAGATGGAGCTGTTTCTGTGGAACTGAAGGCTCATTTATTTATTTATTTAGCCACAAGAGGAAGACAGGATGAGCAATTGTCATCAGACTCCGCTTCTGTCCCTTAGCAATAGCCTGCACACCTCAACACCCATGTTAATTCAAATACCCCACATGCTCTTGCAGTAATCTTTCTGATTTTATTGATATTCCAGGCTGGGCTGGATGGGGCCCTGAGCAGCCTGGTCTGGTGGGTGACATCCCTGCCTGTGACAGGGAGTTGGAATTAGATGATCTTTCAGGTTCCTTTCCAACCCAAACCATTCAATGGTTTTTTGATTTCACCTTTTTCATAATGGAAAGGTCTCTTCTGTCCTTGAGCAGAGTTGTTGATGGGACAAACGAGTGGACGTCAAGAAAGAAGCAAGAAACCAGAGGTGGCACCAAGAGAGGTCATGGAGGCAGAAATTGAAATACAAAATAATAAAGACGAAACCAAAGAGGTGAAGGCCAAAAACCAGAAGCTGACATCAGTCTTTGGTCTGGCAGACTTAAAAAATGGTAATAAATGTTTTGCTTATTCTTCTCTGTCATATTTTCTTTTTCTCGTGCCTGCTGTTCCCTGTTCCCTTCCCTGTCCATAGGCTTAATTTTCTCCCATTCCTTATCCCTTCAGTGAGAAATATACAGATGATTCTCATTTTGCCTTGCCAAGTAACCATTCTGAGGTTTTTTTTAAATGGAATGCATGAAGATCTCAAAGCTTTTTCCATATTTAAGTCCTCAAATTGGCCATTGCATCCAAAAATGCCTAGCTGCTGGCTCTGTCTCTGTCCAAACACAGCCAGCATTGCTGGATTTGCTAAACCATGGACTAGGCACAGGTTATTCCCCTCATACAGGCAGTCTTTGCCTTCTGTTGTTCTATTTTATGTTTAGATGTGTTGTGAGAGGACTGAAAAAGAGGAACTGGGAGATATCTGAGCATCATTAGCCAGGTTTCCTTGGATTTTTTTCTGCCAGTTGCCAAAAAAACCCAAATGTTATCTGCTTGAACAACAGAAGAATAGATTGAACACTTTTTCAGGTCTGACCAAGATGCTGAGCCCATACACTGAACACCTGGATATGCACAAGAAGAGTTTGCCACTTTCAGATAACTTTCACTTTCTTTTCTTGTGCCTATCCCAGGCCTCACTTGGTTTTTTCTCCCCTGCAGAGGCCATTGGACTGTACAACCTTGGGCAGAGCTGCTGTCTGAACTCCCTGCTCCAGGTGTTCCTCATGAACATCCGCTTCACAAGGATACTCCGCAGGTACCCCCTGCTGGAATCCCTGAGATTCCATTGCTGCACTCCTGTCTCCCCTCCTGCTGTTCTAGGGGAAGGCTTGCATCCCTGAGGTGCTATCAGGGTACCTTTGTCCCTCAGCAAGGTCCCTGCCTTGTCCTGTCTATCATGCACTGACAGGCCCTGCAAAGGCAGAAGCTGCAGTGTTCAGACTTGTAAATCATCTCTGGTTCATGTCCTGAACTGACACTTTATGGCTTGTGTCTCTCTCTTTTCCCTAACAGGATAAATTTACATAATTTATAATTTTTAAAGAAATTATAATTCATACATTTAATTATAAATTACAATACTATTATAATATTATTATATTTAATATATCAATTATAAATAGACAATAATATATTCTATAATTATATACAATAATATATTAATATTATAAATGCAAATAATATGTTATTATATATTATTTTATATATAATTATAAATAGAAGTACATATAATTATAAATAGAATATATAAATATTAAACATATATTACATTTATACATTATTAATAAATTATAATATTAGATATATACATATAATATAAAAATTATAAATTATAATTTATAAAGTATAATTTATAAATTAATTTATAATTCTTATTCTATACATTAATTTATAATTTTATATATAACAATTATAGATAGTAATTATATTTATTTAATATATTTATATATTATAGAAATATATATATATTTACAAATCTACATAATTTATAATTATGTATATTTATATATATATATATAATATATATATATATATATATATAATATATATATATATATATATAATATATATATATAAAATTTATTCCAGGATTACTCACAGACTTTATAATAAAGGATATGTCATGTGTAGCCATATCCACTATTAATTTTTCACTTGAAGCTCTGGGCCCTGGCTAGCCCCTGACAGAGAAGTGTTGCTGCAGATCATGAATATCTAGCATTACTTTGTTTTGCCTGACTGTTGTCCCGGTGTGTTTTGAGGAGAATTTGAGCTTCTGTCTCCCTCCTGACCACAGTAATAACTGGTTTGATTTGTCTTCAGTTTACTCACTTCACTGCAGATTTAGTAATCTAAGTGGATCATGTCCTTTTTTACACACTCACTGCTGAGCAGAGGAGAAAAGAGAAATTTCAGACATGCAGAAATGATAATTGTCATCAATGGGCAAAGCTAAATAATGTAGACTGTAGGTTACCATGCTTATTTGAAGAAAAAAAAACCTGTGGGCTACAATGAATTGAGGGAGAATTAAGATGTTTTGTTGGCATGTAGTTGAAATAGAAGCATTATGAAATATGTGCCCAAGAAATTCTGAGGGCATGTTGAGAGTAAGGACATCAATGGGTGGGAGGCAAAAAAAGTCTGGAACTGGCTGTAGCTAATGTTGTTTCTAGAGGCCAGGAAGCACCTGAGGTCCTGCTTGACTTGTCTCTTATTCAGGAACAAGCCAACTTAAAAGTTTGGCCTTTTATTTAGAGCTGCCAGCCTGCACTGTGGGATTCCCTTTCCCTTTTCCCTTCTTTAGCTGAAAACGTTCCCATTCTGGTTCCTCTTGAGCTGCTGTCTCTGCCACTGACCTGTGCTCCTTCAGGTACGATGTCTGACATTTCTCCTTTGAACCTCTAACCACCCCTGGTGTTGCTTCTGCCCCTTCCAGGATCACAGTGCCCTCCTCTCCTGCCCAGAGGAGGAGCAGTGTCCCCTACCAAATGCTCCTGCTGCTGGAGAAGATGCAGTGTGGCAAGTGCAAAGCTGTTGGTCCCACAGAGCTGGCTTGCTGCCTTTCAGAGCACAGAGTGGAATGTAAGCAGCCCTGCCTCTTGCCCACCTCTGTCTGCATTTATCCAGCACTTACAAGCAACTCAAGCTCCAACATCTCCTCCAGGAATTCAGAAATGCCAGGAGTTAGGGACACAGTGACACAGGGCTCCTTGTAGCTGCCTCCCAGCTGAGTGCAATGCTGTGTCTTACTTGTGAAGAGAGGCAAAAAACAAACCCTGCTGGATGTATTTGCTGATATCCAAAGATCAGCAAATAGAAGATTCAGCTAGGTGAATCTGCTAGAAGATTCAGCTGGGGATGCTGTGCAGGGCAGAGAGGACAGTTCATGGTTTGATTTCTCTTGCCCTACTGGCATCATGATAGTGAAATAGCTGCTGTTACTTATTGGAAGAAAGGGATGGTGTGGAAAAGAGAATGAGTTTGCACAGATCCCCCTCCTGCTCCTTCTTATAAGGGCAGAGAGAAGAATTTGCAGACTAAATTTCCCAGCTGGCCAAAGTTCTAAAAGAGAGAGGTTTTTAATGCATGAGTGACCAGTGACAGAGGCATGCCAAGAGTCTCTCTGTGTGTAATACACTGGGTATAACCAAATGCCCTTATCTTTGTCATATAAAAGCCCAAACAGCAGTTTTCAGAACTGAAAGGGGAGGTGTCCTGACCTTTATCAAAGAGGAACACAAGACAAACTCAGTATCCCTGTTTGCCTCATTTTTCTCCTGATTCTGAGTGGCTTTGAAGTCAGCCATCTCTCTCCCAGTTAGAGAGATAGGGATCAAGGGGTTTATCTTTGGTGTGTGAGACATGGGGATAGGGCCTGCTGTCATTTTAATCTCAGCACTCAGGAGCATTTTAGCCTTCCTGGGGCAGGAGGGGATGGGGAAAACAGGTCTGTGGAGTAATAAAGGTGAAAAGAGAACAGAATCTTCCCTGTATTGTTTCTGAGGAGGATTCAGTGGGGACTGTTCACAAGGACATGTGAAATAGAAGGGATAGGATAAAGGGTTATGGCTTGAGATGTGAACCAGCTTGAGAGCTGGTTTAGATTGAATATTGGGAAGAAATTTTTTACAGTGGGAGTGGTGAGGCACTGATGCAGGTTGTCCACTGTGGGTGCTGTGTCCCTGCAAGTGTTCAAGCCAGATTGGAAGCTGTTTGCTGGTCTAGTGGAAGGAGTCTTTGCCCATGGTGGGGGGGAGTGAACCATATAAAATTTAGGGCTCCTTCCAACCCAAACCATTCTCTGATGCTATGAATGCACTCCCCAACCCAGTGAGCCATCTGAGCCCTCCTCTGGTAGGTATTGAGCATCCTCTTGTCCCTGCATCTGGTGACACTGGGTGGTGCAAACACTCCTGTCTTCTCCCACTGCCTGCTCAGGTCACGTGGAGAAATTGCAGCTGATGCCCAATCCAAGCTCAGTCCCTGCAGGGAGGAGCAAGGGACAAGAAACTGGGTCTAAGGGAGGGAAAATGTATCTCCCTTTGCCATTGTGGGAAATCTGTGCCTGGTGCTGTTCATGACACTGACTGAGGTTGTGTTTTCTGCTCATGCAGTGTTTGTGCAGCACGATGCTGCTCAGCTCTTTCTGACTCTCTGGAACTTGTTAAAGAAGCAGATGAAAAAGCCAGAGCTGGTAAGGATGATGACTGAAATGAACCTTTGCCCCTTGTCACATGTGGTTTCCTCTGCTCCTTGAAGGAACCCATTCACTTGCAATTGTCCTAAGTTAAAGTTTAAAAATGATCTTTTCTTTCATTGCATCTTTCAAATGGGACAGAGAATTTTTGTTTCATAAGCTTTGATATTTTGAATCACAGGTAAATTTTGCTCATCCTGCTTCCAGGGCATGCCAGTGTCCATTCTAATGGGAGAGCTGATTAATAACTAAAAGACTGATCTTTTTGCAGCATTGCATTTAGTTATATTTAATTTCTTTCACTCCCCAAATTTCTGTAAGCATTTATTGGTATATCTTGACACAGCTTTTTTATTCTTTGAAGTCAGCCACGTGCATTTCACTCTAATTAGTCACTGATAGAATGTGATGTACACAACAATTCCTCCCATGGGAATGGGAAGAGAAAAGTGACTCTTCCCTGACTGACTGTCACAGTTTTAGTAATGCAGAAGACAGGCTCCTGTTGCAGTTTCAAGCAAAACAGAACAGTTCTGCATCAAAGCAGATATTTAACTCTCTGATCTTACAGGCTGTGTCTTTCCCCTCTGATAGGGAATGAGGGGAAGGAGTTGTTCTCCTTTAGATTGTGGGAAGTGCCCTGTCCTCATAAGTCATTGTCACATCTTGGTTCCAACCTCAAAGGAATAACCTGGCTTGAAATGTGTGACCACAGGGACTTTCCCACCCACAGGGAAACAGCTCAGCTCTCTTCTTCATAAACCTTTTTTTGGCCTTTTTTTTTCACCCCTCCAGGTTGAAGAGCTGTGTGATTTGTACACGATCTGCATACAGGAGCATGTGGCCTGTCAGAAATGCTCTTTTGAAGTAAAGAGCAAAAGCACCATGTTAACCCTTCCACTCCCAGTGCTGGATGCCAATTCTCACAGGCTGAAGACTCTGGTAAGTTTGGCAGAAGCACTTTTTCCTTAGGAGAGGATTCCCCCCTGTTCACAGTGGATTTTTCAAATGCCAGTGGACCACTGGACCTTATAGATTCTCTGACCACTTTACACTGTTCCAGCATAAAGGAGCTGCTTTGGAAACCTTTAAGGCTTTGAAGTAGGTACATAAGGCATTTATACATCAATACCTTCTTTGTGGAATATGTGTATCCCTTTTTCCCCCAACTTTTATAATCACAACAGCAGCATTTGGGAGAAATGAGATACCTTTTGTTTCAGGCTGCAGTCTTTTGTCCTTTGAATAAAATATGCCTTCTGTAACTTTGCTGTTTTCTTGGACCCTCTGAAATAATGTAGAAATAAAAATTCAGCTGAAGGAATTCAGCTGAAAGAAGTTTCTGTCTTCTTAGGAGGACTCTCTGCAATACTTCTTTCGTCCAGAGGAGCTGACTGGACAAAACATGTGTTTCTGTCAACAGTGTGGGAGGAAAACAACTTTTCTGCAGGTGACTGGAGAATTATTTCCCCATGTCTCATACCCACAACTCCCTTGGGGACTGGGGAGGGTGGGGAAAGGACTCAACCATAGGGAGTTGAAGAGGAGATCAACAGCTCAGATGTGCCAGCACAGCAGTGCTGTAAGATGAAAACCACAGACACCTTTCCTCCTGTTAGGAAGGAGGTCCTGTGGTCTGATGTCCCAAGGAACCTGATTTGCCTCTAGTGCTACCAGCATGGGGCTAGGAAAGCACATGAGAGGTGCAGCAGCCCTTGAGACAGCCAAGGCTGGGTGCTGATGACACTAAAGCTGAGAAACTTGGCTGTCACAGCTCTGCCTTGTGTGCAGATGGGCTACCAAGGTTTGGCAGCTGCTGTCCGTGGAATTGGCAAATACTCACTGGGGCACTGGCTGTTCTCCAATCTACACACACTGGCTGGCAGTGGCTGGTTGCACCCCACCTCCCCAGGGTTGGGCCCCAGTTTTCAGCTGCATTTTTGATTCTTTCCAGAGCATGAAGCTGGTCCATCTGCCACAGACCCTGACCTTGCACCTGAAGCGTTTCTGCTTTGAGAGATCCTCTCGCACACACAAGCTGAGCCACTCCCTGCCATTCCCACAAGAGCTTGATCTCAGGCAAGTCTTGACAGAAAGTCAGTGCCAAGCAGAAGACAGTGAAAAGGTGAGATACTCCTGTTCACAAAGGGCAGATTTTCTTCTCCTCTCTGCTTCATTCTCATAAAAACTTAAGAGATCACACCAATACTTCTCTCACTTCAAAGTACCTGTCTTAAAAATTTGTGTCTCAAACTTTGCCTGTGCCTGGTGTTGTCTCACATCCCACAGTTTTAACTGGTTCAGCCACTATTCAACATTCTGTGCCCAGATTAAATCACCAAAGGCTCCATAGCTGGAGCTTGCTGCCTTAAGGACAAAGCCAGGCTTTGCAGATCTCACCTGTCCAAGACAGGGCAACTCTGCTCTTGGTATTTCCCATGCAGTATTGTTGATATTTTTGGCCACAGAGTTTGGCACTGTTGGCCACACCAGCTTTGCTAGGTAGCTGAGATGGATCTGCCCCACTGTGGGTCTGTTTCTCCTCCTGGGAAAAAACAAGGGGAAGTGTGGCAACAGCAGAAGTCACCGCTGCAGGGTTGGCTGTGTGAACCTCTTTGCTGCTCCTTGTCCTGCTGCCTTTTTCACAATCCTCTGGTCTCCAGAGGATGGAGGCTGCCAGCCCATAGCTGATGGGCAGAGGTGAGGGTAGGAGCAAAAAAAGGCAGGATTCTTAAGGATTCTGATTTTTTTTCCTTACAAAATGCACGTCCTTGCTGCCCTGGCCGCTGCTTCTCTAGGGTGAGAATTGCTGCCCTGGAAGTGTCTCTTTGTGTCTCTTGGCAGGCTACCTGGCAGTATGAGCTCTTTGCTGTGGTTGCTCATTCAGGATCAGCCAGCTGTGGCCATTACTGTGCCTACATCCGGAGCCTCACAGACTGTAAATGGTATTGCTTCAACGATTCTGAGGTTTGCCAGGTGAGCAGAGCCAGCCACGTTCCCTCTGTGCCTTCCAGGACACCCCTCCAGTTCTCATCCAGTCTGACTGGTGCTGACTAGAGAGAACAGGGAAAGAAACTGAGGCTGCAGAGCTTCACCCACCTCTGCTACAGGATACTCTGGGCTGAGGGCAGAGTGACTCTCACTTCTGCACCAAACGAGGCCTCAGGTTCTGTTTTGTGTGGGATCCACATTCTCTGAACCTGAAAGAAGCAGAGAAAAGAATGATCAAAGCAGTTCTCCTCTCATTGGCTGCTCCTGTGCTGTGCCAAAGTGGAATGCAATGTGGAGATTGTGTTCACCCAGAGTGATGGGGTTGTGCTTCCTTGGCCTGTCAGGGCCAAGGGCATGTCCAGACTGCTGGTCAGGAGACAGTGACATAATTTTGTTCAGTGGAGTTGAGTGCTTGTGCAGTTTCAGTTTAGATGAGGGATAAGATAATCAGTAAATAAATAATATAAGATAATATAAGATAATAAGAGAATAGATAATAGAATAAAAAAGAATATAATAGAATATAAGAAAGATAATAATAACAATATAAGACAATAGATACAAATATACAAGAAATACAATAGAAACAGAAAGACAAGAGACGACAATACTACAAATACACAATCGACAATACAATACTACAATACAAAACAATAGACTACAATGACAATACAATATACTACAATACAATACAATATACTACAATACAATACAATATACTACAATACAATACAATATACTACAATACAATACAATATATACAATACAATACATATAATACAATATAATATAATATATACTACACTATAATATCATATCATATACTATAATATAGTAATTAATTAGCCCTCTGATATCACAGATATCAGATATCCTGCCAATCAGGCAAGAATTACTCCAATAGTTTTGTGCATTGCAGAAAGCAGAAGCATTCTGAATATTGCAGAACATTCAGGATATTTGCTGAATATCCTACTTGATGCACCCTACATGTGTTTAATGCATACTATTGATGATATTTTTGCCCCTGATGAGGGGGAGAGAATGATGCATCTGACTCCATCTTATCAGAAGGCAAATTACTTTATTATACTATATTATTCTATATTATATAACACTATGTTACATTAAATCTAAACTGAATCTGCCAAACACTCAACTCTGCCTGAATCTCGTGACACTCAGCCCACAGTCCCAACAAACACACACCTGGCCCTGACAGGCCAAGGAAACAAAACCCCATCACTGTGGGTAAGCAATCTCTACACTGCATTCTGCTTTGGCACAGCAAATGAGATAAGAATTGTTTTTCCTTTCTCTGAGGTTCAGAGAATGTGAAGCCCAGAAATATTCTTGGGAAGAATTGTGCCTTGCTTTTCTCTGTGAAGAGAAATGTGGTGACAATATACATTCAGAACTGTTTTCCTCCAAGAGTAAAAGCAATAAACCAATTTACTGAAAGGTGTTTAGTTCTTGGAAGTGCCACTTACACCACTCCTGTGAGAATTCCTGGGATGGTATCAGAATTTTTCCATCTCTTTGAGTTTTTACCAGCCTCCTCCAGTGTGTTTTTCTTCTCTAGGTATCGTGGGATGATGTTAAATGCACCTATGGACATTCCAACCTCTACTGGTATGCAAATGTATCCCTGATTTTTCCTAATGCTGCTCTGGACTTTGGAATGAGGGTAGCAAAGAGAGGGGAGACAAACTGGTCTGGGACCGGCCTGGGGGTGTAGGGGGGGTGCAGGAGAGCTGCAGGAGAGGTGTTAGTCAGGATTTCTCCATGCTTTTTGTTTTGATGCATGGTAAGAAAATGAGCCTTCAGGAGGGAGATAATCTCTCCTATAAACCACAGCACTGCCAGCAAATCTTGGGAGCACTGGAGAGGACCAGCTTAGTTGACCTAAAGCTCAGAGAGCTGAGCAGGAGCAATTCTGAGATGTTACCTGCAGCCTAGATCTTCAAACATACCTTATGATGTGCTTTCTCTTTGCCTCCACAGGAGAGAAACAGCCTATCTCTTGTTTTACATGAAGAAGCACCCTCAGCAGCCCTGGCCAGGAGTATCAGAATGTCTCTGACAGCTGAGCATTGTCCCTGGAGCTCAGCACCTCTGTGCCACTGAGGACATGCACAAATGTTTCACAAGAAAATGTTTCTGCACTCAGCAACCTCAGGCTTCACATTTTGTGAAGAAAGTGCAGCAGACACTCAGCTAGAGAAAGGATCTAGGAATTGTTGCAACTAGAGAACTTTTTTTTGGTGTGATTTTTAAAAAAATATATATTTATGTGACTCCACATGTTCATCTCTTTAAAAGATGGTGAAGTCAGTCCTTGTCTCTGCTGCTTTACTGTTTTCCTTAGTGCTGATGCCTGGATCCCATTCCAGGGGAAGTGTTTGGCCTGACAGCCTGTGTGATGCTCCAGGGAGGTGTGTGCTATGACTGGAGAGCTCTGGGAGCCATACAGAACCTGGAAGAGTTTGAGACTTACTTTGTCCTTTTAGCACCATGTTAGGTGCTGGCAGGCTGGGCAGGAGACCCCAAAAATCACCCCAGAAACAACTGGGGGAAGGATCAGAACCCTAATGGCACACACTCCTCAAAACCTTCCTGAAAATGAATCACTGCAGGGGCTGGGATGTGTCAAGAGCTGTCTTAAATCAGGAGCTATCAGAGCAGTTCTGATTTCCAAGATGAGTTTGTTTAAATTTGTGCAGGTGATTATTATTTCAACAGGCTTATCAGGCTTTTAGATGCATTTTCTTTCCTATAGAGGAAAATATTCAGGGCAGCAGAGATTCTGGAGCTGGTTAGTGATTTTGCACAGTACAGGCCATACATGGTGATAAGGGAAGTGAGATACCTTGATGTGCTTGAATTTTTGGGATTTCTGGTTGTGTGGCTTTTAAAACACTCTTGCTGATCCTCTTGGATTGAGGATCCCAGCAGTTTGGGATCTGGAAGTACCTTCACCCTAATACACCTTATGACTGTATCTTTACAAGGGTGCTGTTTTTGTGAGATTGAGCAATTCTGAAATTATATTAAAATTATATAAATTATGTTAAACTATAAAACTAATATAGATATTCTGCCATCTATGTATAACCTAATTTTTGTGAAGTTCACAAACCATGTCCATTTTCTGAAGGTAAACTGGAAAATCTTAGAGCATAGCTGTGGAATTACTCTTTCATGGTGTAGCAGGTATTTATTTCACTGTATTGGCAAGGTCCATTCATCTGTTCAGCTCTGTATTTGTATTATTTATTCTGTGGGAAAAAAATCCCAGTGTTAATTGCCATCAGGATGAGGAATTTTCAGCCTGTTCACCTTCAGGAATGCATTGCACCCTTTCTAAAGCATCTTGCAATGGGTGAGTAAGAAAACAGTTTCTGTTTGCTTTTTCAACACTTTGCCTCTGTGAAGGAGCTGAAAAAAGCTGCATTTTTCTTAGCTGAATTCAGAAGTCAATGGGATAAGACACTGACATTTCTAATTCGCCATAACTTGAAATTTAAAAACTTATGCTTCTGAAAAATGCCTTAAATGCATCAGAACCTTCCAGGGATAACCCATCAAGGAAACAATTGCAGAGATATATTTAAGAATCTTTTCAATCTGTGAAAAAACCCCATTCAATTCCAATGAAAAGGAATCAGTAGTTTTTTTTGAATAAAATATTATGGGATACATCCCTTAAAATCAGTCTTGTGGTTTATTCTTGATCTGTTCTTCCTAAACACTGAATGCAGGTGGAGTATTCAGGGTGGAGCTGCTGCTAATGTTTATCTCCAAGAGCCCTGGTGTCTTGGTTTGAAAAGACAGGTCTTTGTTCAGAGGCAAAGTGTAATGGAAATGGAAAATGTAAACCCCCTCCCTCTGAATTATTGTATTTTTTGAAACTAAGAGGCTCTCAGGCAAAGAAATGGGAATAGGAATGACAGTTCTTTAGCAGGAAAATTGAAAATACAAATGTAATAGTTAAAAAAAACAACCAAAAACCAAAACAAAACAAAAAACAACAACAACAACAAAAAAAACCCCAAACCAAAACAAAAAAAAACCCAAAAAACAAACCAACAAAAAACCACTGCCAGAGTGAGAAGAGGAGCTGCCCCCTGTGTGTCAGGGTGGTGGCACAGTCCCATCCCAGGGGGGCTCAGGGTGGTGGCACAGTCCCATCCCAGGAGGGCTCAGGGTGGTGGCACAGTCCCACCCCAGGGGGCTCAGGGTGGTGGCACAGTCCCATCCCAGGGGGGCTCAGGGTGGTGGCACAGTCCCTTCCCATGGGGGCTCAGGGTGGTGGCACAGTTCCATCCCAGGGGGCTCAGGGTGGTGGCACAGTCCCACCCCAGGGTGGTGGCACAGTCCCATCCCAGGGGGGCTCAGGGTGGTGGCACAGTCCCATCCCAGGGGGGCTCAGGTTGGTGGCACAGTCCCATCCCAGGGGGGCTCAGGGTGGTGGCACAGTCCCATCCCAGGGGGCTCAGCCCTCCTGCAGTGCCAGCTGTGGCTCTGCTGGAGCAGGGATCCTGCACAAGGGGGGAGTTTTCCTCTGCAGCTCCAGGGCTGCTGGAGATGGGCCTGCTCTCCCTCTGGGAATGCAGGGCAGCAGAAAGCTGCTCCTCTGGGAATGCAGGGGGCAAAGGCTGCTGGGCTGTTCCCAGGGCAGATTGGATCCAGGGAGGAATGTTTGGCTCCTCCCCTGGGCAGAGCATCTCCCCATGGGATGGTGGGATTTGATCAGCCCTGCAGGGACACTCAGTGGCCATGGACAGCAGAGATCTCCTGGAGGGAGGATGGGCTGTGGGGGAGATAAAGAAAACTGCCCAATTAACAGAAGATAACTGCCCAGCTCTGACAGATGGCAAATAGAATACTGTCACCTGTTTTTTCAAGTTTTTCTAAGCCCTGTGATGTTTACATTCTTTATGTAAATAAGTTATTGATTTGCATTCTTTTGTAGAGGAAGAGAAATTTGATAGACTGTTGGTTTGTCCAGTTGCACTGGAGAGGTGGCACTGTCATCCTCCCCAATCCACTGTCACTTTTGGAAATCTATAAATGTTTAGGTTAAAAATTAAATACCTTCTTTTTTACCTTGAAAAAACCAAAGAAAACAAAATAAACATGCAAAAATCAAACCAAAACCCAAAAAACCCCAAGAAACAAAACAACAGAATACCCCCAAACCACATCTTACACCTCAGGACACAGGGAAAACCAGCTAAACCTGGAGACTTCACCCTTGAGCTGGAGGCACTGTGAGTTTGTTTTCAGGTTTGCTGTCACTTGAAAGCTTCAATTGCTTCCACACAGAGCTGGGCCACGGGAGAAGCAGGGGGTGAGTGAACTGCAGGGCAAAAACTCCAGTTTAAAAACTCCCAAGCTGAGCTGCTTCTGCAAAAAGCCACCCTGGCTGCCCCTGTGTGCACAGCAAAGCTCAGCCTTGTGCTGGATGAACTGCCCAAGGAGTTATTTTCATTTCTGCCAGAAACACTTTTCTACCAAAAAAGTGCTGCAAAGGAGCTGGGATTATTTGTCCTGTGTTTGAGTCACTGTGCAAATGAAGCCCAGCACCAATGGCAAGGGATTTGAAAAGCCAGATAAAGCCAAGAGGATGTGTTTGGAGAGATTACTGCAGGTCCTGGTAATTCTTCATTTCTGTTTTTTGTTTGGTTTGGGATTACCATGAAGTAGCAAATTACACATCCTCTGCTCCATCCCTGACTGGCTCTTCCTCAGGTTCAGGTATTCCTCACCTTCAAGAAATGCACAGAAAAGCAGGGGGACAAAAAGTAAATACATGTAATAAATGTCTCACAAAGGTATAATTTCTAAAATGTCAATATGTAATTTACAAAATCACTGAAGGACGGGGAAACAATGATTCAGTCATGGTCATCACAGATCTCTCCTCTACATAATCCCCTTTTCTCACAAAGAAGGAGAAAATCCATGTAGGGGAAAGAAATCTCTACCTAGCAGCTCTGGGCACTACAACTGCTGGTTAAACCCTGCTCTCATTGCAGAATTCAGGTCATCAGACCTGAGCTTTTTGAAATAAACCTGATCTTTCAGAAATAAAATTAAAAGGGTTCTGAATGGAGTGACCACTCACCACAAAGTGGCTGAGAGCAAAAGCTATGGGGAGTCTTGAGATCAAATATATATATATATATAAATAAATATTAATAAGTACAAAAACATAGGTGCCTGATGCTGTGGGGATGAAGGCACATTAGGGATTTAAAAAAATGGTTCCTCCTGTGGAAAGGTTAATGCTTCCTCCTGAGACAAGCAGCTACCTGGCACCTTCTGGTGATGTGTTCAGGACAGGTGAGATGAGAAATGCTTTTGGGGCATGTGCCAACTCCCCAAACACCACTTTTCTTGCAGGAAAGCAGAGACTGTGAGGTTTACAAAAACCTGCAACCTCCACCAATGTAAAATTGCCAAAATTGCCATGATGATCTCACTCAGTGCATTCTTGAGGAGTCTGCAATCAGTTTTTATGTTCTTCAAAGGGTGAGCTAAACCAAAATCCCTGCCTCCTCTTATGATAGCCCATATTTTCCTTGTCTGCAGCCAGTCACAGGCAGGAGGGAGGGGCAAAGCTGATTTA
The DNA here is from genome assembly GCF_022539315.1 of Serinus canaria. Taxonomy (NCBI): domain Eukaryota; kingdom Metazoa; phylum Chordata; class Aves; order Passeriformes; family Fringillidae; genus Serinus; species Serinus canaria. Next base: position 67,745,848 of record NC_066314.1, read on the forward strand.
AAAGGTTTTGCAAGATCCCACAGCCTCTCCTTGCCTGACTGCACATGGCCACTCACCTGGAGCTGCCCGCTGGTGGGAGGATGCCCATCCTGGGACTGGGCACCTGGCAGGTACCTGGGGACCTCTGATTGCTGGGAATCACAGTAGATTTTATCAGCCATCTCCTCTTTGGGTCAGGAGAATGCAGCAAATCCTCTGTGCAATATTTCCTTTTGAAATGTCTCAGGTAATGCAGGTATTTATTCCCAGCCTTCAGGAAATCTCAGGAGTGAGTGGAGGTAGTCAAGTAGGTACAAGATATTTTAGCTATGGAAAAAAAATTGCATGCTACAAAAGTAAAAATTTCTGCCCAGCTAATTTTTCTTTGTATTTTTTGTTTTGTTTTCCTTTGGTTTTTTTAATTTTTTTTTTCTTTTGGCACTGGGTATTAATATCTCAGCATGACACGTAGGTGTCATCTTGATGAGTGTGTGTAGATATGGGAATTAAGGGGCAATAAGTAAATTTGGAAATGGGAACTCACAATAATCCCTTAGAGACCTGAGGATAACTTGTTTTTATTGGCAGCAGATGAGTGTGCAGAACTTTGCAGGAATATAGTTTGGGTGGTTCTTTACCTGCAAATGTTACCTAATGGACTTTTGGTAAGAGAGAGTAGGTTAAAGAATATACTGAATTATAAATGTAAAAAGAGTCTGGAAATGAGCTGAAAATTTGAAGAAACTGATATTAAGAAAGATAAAAGGATTTTAAAAAGTGAACTTTCCCCTGGATGTGAGACTGGAAACAAAATATTCAAATCACAACTTCCCAGCTCCATGAAACACTTTTCCAGTCACCATAAAAATATCTTTAATTCTTGCCATATTTTTGGGCCAGTTGATCTAACCAGCATTTAACTTTGTGTGCATAAATGGGGGTGAGTTTGTTTAACCCTTTCAGTCTTTATTTTTCTAATGACAAAGGACACTAAGAAGCCTAAAGTAATTAAAGTAGGTTTTAAAAACCAAAGTGTGCCTTGGGGGGCTCTCAATGCTGTGATGGGGCAGCTCTCTGAAGGAAACTGTTAAGTTGCTAGTAGAAACTGGTTAGGAAAATTTTGGGCACAAAATCCCTGCCACCACAAAACAATGTCTTCTGTTATGCAATGGAAACAAGGCCCAAGCCCATGGTGATAATTTCATTAAAGCTCTTTGATTTCAAGGTTCTCACAGCTCTGACTCGAAGCTGAGCTCAGTGAGCACCTGGGGAATGAAACAAAGGATTATTTTCTCTGGAAAACATCTCACATGACAGAGTTTTATGTAATCTCAAGGGCAGGTTGTTGCCTTTGCTCTCCAGCCCTCAGCAGCTTTCCCAAGCTGCAGCAGCACCCAGAAATGTGGGGGGCCAAAATGCCTCAACTTGGCCCCATTGCCTGTGCCTGATTCCTCCTGCTGCACATCCAGGGAGGGATGGGTGGGGAAAGGGACTGCACAAAAAGAAATCCTGTAAAACTTTCAGGTGGGTCTTTAGTTGTGTGCAGAAAAAAATTGCTGCATTTTCTGTGTTTTTGTTGTTAATTTAGGTGAACCAACTAAACACCCTTCGACTGGAAAAACTTGGAGTAGTGATGTAATTAAAAAAAAAAAAAAACAAAGGAAAAAAGTAGGAGGTTGTTGCTGTCATGTTTTTTGAAAAATCCCTTCACTAAGATTTCTCCTTGTGGGAAGTTGAGAAGCTTCAGCTTCTCCAAGTTTTACTCCTCTAAAATGTAATTTGAAAAACTGTTTACCCAGCAGGTGAATTGTTTTTAATTAATGGCCAATCACAGCCAGCTGTGTCACTCTGAGTCTGTCATGAGTTTTTATTATCATTCTTGTCTAACCTTCTAATGCCTCCTTTCTCTTTCTTTAGTGCAGTTTTAGTATATAATTTTCTTTAATATAATATAATATAATAAATCAGCCTTTTAAAAAATATGAAGTCAGATTCATCTCTCACCTCGTCCTAGAGACACCCACAACACCACAGCAATTAATAAAATTAATAACCACAGGAGGGGGTCCTGGTTTTGAATCACGTTTCTGTTGGGAGTGCCATTTTCTGGATTCAGTTATCAAACAGCTCTTTGGTGCCTCCAAGCCAAGAATCTCAAGTGTTTTATTTTGCTGTCAAGCACCGAGTGTGTGTTTTTCCCAGGAGGTGGCACTGTCTGTAGTGCTTTGAGTCCCCTCACCTCCCTGTCCTGTGTCAACAAGAGCTGGGGTGTTTTTGTGCAGGGCCACCATTCCAGAGGTGATTGGTTTCCTCGTGGCACCAGTCTGTCACACCGAAGTTGCTTTTAATTTCTTGGGAAATTAGAACTTATTTCAAGATAGCCTCGTGTCCCAGGGTGAACTTCCAATACTTAGAAAAGGGTGGATGAGCTCAGGCACCTCACCAGTAACTCCCTTTGCCATTTATCTCACAAAACTAATAAAAGCCAGATCTAGGCTGGTGTTGGAACCCTAAATGCTGAGAATTTTAAACTTTCTGTGCTGAAAGGCACAGACTTGCAAGAGAATGCTACATTTGACCTGAGGCTGTGAAGAAGGCTTCCAAAATTGATTAATAGCATTGGGATTATGGGTGTGTAGCTGGTTAGAAGTGTGTAATGTCACAGGGTGGAGATTTAGAGTCTGCAGTTTTAGAATATAGTAATAAATATAAAGCAGGATGGAAGTTTTAGGGCAGGAGCAGGTTGTTCTTCTTTACCTTCTTCTTCGTAAGTTTGGGTGATATTTTGTAATTGAACAGAAAAGTCCGCAGTGAGGACTTCAAGGAATCAGTTATTAGGTTAAAAATGAAAATAATTTAGGTATAATTTCTTTATTTAGATAGTTTAGTCTTAAAAGACCTTGTAACAAGAGATAGCAAGCCATTAGCAAGCCATTTTGTGCCTTGCTTAGGAGAGACTACAGAACTCACTACAGTGAGACTATAACATAAATAAAAATAATAAACACCTAAATCTAAACAGATAATAATAATAAACACCTATATCTAAACAGAAACTATATGCTCAAATACCTTCAATCCTAACCCCAACAAAAAAAACCCCAAAAAACCAACAAACAAACAAACAAAAAACCTACAGCTGGTTTATATCTTGTTATTCCGGGGGCTTAAAATTGCCAGATTTTCAGAACAGCAAAACTCTTAATTGTTATTTAGCAAATCACTGGCTTCTCTTGTGGTTTCAGTCTCTGCAGGGGGCAGCCAGGGAGGCAGTGAAGTTTGCCATCGACGTTGGGTACCGACACCTGGACTGTGCCCACCTGTACCAGAACGAGAGCGAGGTCGGGGCCGCGCTGCGGCAGAAAATGGAGCAGGGCGTGGTGAGGAGAGAAGAGCTCTTTGTGGTCAGCAAGGTGTGTCCTTGGGAATGGCTCTCACATGGGGCCAAGCTCAAAGTCCCAGCATGGGAAGTGCCATGGGATGTGTTGGAACCCAGGAAATTCCTCTGGCTGCCCTAGGTGATTCGAGACCCTGGCAGGGGGGTTAGAGACCTTGGCACAGAGTCAAAGACACCTGTGCCTTCATTTTAGCCCATGGAAACAATTCCCAACTTTGTGCCAGGAGTTACAAGCCACAAGGGTTTGAGTAGAATGACAGTGAATTTGTCACAGAGTGAAAAAGTAGAATTTTGGGGTTTTTTAGAATGTGGGTTCAGGAGGGAAGATGGAGGAATCTGGGCACATCCAATCTTTCTCCTTCTTCTTCTTGTCCTCCATCTTCTGCTGTGTTGGTGGCACTTCTGGATTGGTTTAGAGACAAACTGTCTAACATAGGTGATAGGTAGTGGAAAATTATTGTAAATAAAGTACACGTAGTTCTTAGTATAAAAAGCCAACACCACTCCAAGGCAGTCAGTGTGCCACAACCTGACCTGCTGGACAGATCTCAGCAGGTCAGAGAAAGAATGTGATAGATCAGAGAAAATAAACAACCTTGAGAACCAGAGCCAAGGAATCCTGACTTCTTCTTCGATCTCAGGGCTTGGAAAAAAAAGAGACTTTCTAACACCTTGGGGTCATCTTGACACCAGAGACCTCGTCAGGGATGAAGCTGGGAATTACCTCCTCTCTGTCAGGGCAGAGCAATCAGGGGATGGTGAGGGGAAGGAATAGTTCACCCCCTGAGAAACAAAAGGCTGGGTTTGAGAGGGGTTTTTTTGTAGTCCATGTCCATTGTCAGCCATGGAGACAGGAACTGAGGCTGTGCTCTCAGTGGCCTCTGGGAGAGGAAGCAGGGCTATTGTTTTTGTGGTCACTCCTGCTGTGCTGCCGGCCTCAGCCTGTCAACTCCTGTATGTTATGCTTTGTTTTGTTTTTTCCCCCAACAACAATGGTAGGAAAAATAAAGTAACTTCTATCTGCTGGAAGCTGGTGGGTCGATTTTCACCAGGTTCACTTATTTTCTTTGTTTTAATTGTTGCAATAATTGATGGAATTTCAGAGTATCCCATTCTCATTTTAGTTACCAGTACCACAAATAAATTGAGGTGCCTTAAGTGGCACTTCCTCAAGGTGAGAAGATGTGCCACACCCTGAGCTGCCTCTGTGCTCTGTGTTTCCCTGCCAGGGATGCTCTGCCATTGTGAGGGCAGGAGAGCAGCTCCCAGGCTTTGTGTTTCCCCACAGCTGTGGTCCACCTTCCACGAGAGATCCCTGGTGAAGGAGGCGTGCCAGAAAACACTTGCTGCCCTCCAGCTGGATTATTTGGATCTGTACCTGATGCACTGCCCCATGGGATTCAAGGTATTGCAACTTTAAGTCCTGGGATCCATCTGTCAGGGCTCTGCCCCTTTTGCCTTTGGGACCAGACACCTTTTTAACCCTCTCCAACGAGGAGTGTTGGTAAACTTCATTAGAACATAATGATAAACCTCTGCAGGGAGAGCCCAGGAGGAAAGGAGAGCTGCTCAAACTAGTCAGTCTTGTAGTACAAAAACCACCTTGTTTTTCCCTGCACAGCATTTTCAACTCATGGCTCTAATTACCATCCAGATCACATTCCTCTTACAGTGTGGGCTTTGGCTGCCATTTCCTTATCAAGAACCAAACGTGTAAACTACTTAGTTCAAGAGAGATTTTTCTCTTCTCTCTCTACCCCCAGGTAATATAAATCCTGGTTTCCTCACTGTGTCACCTCCCTGGCCTTCTCCCAGCCTGAGGCACACAGAAGTGCCTGCAGGACAGAGTCTCAAGAGACAGATTGAGAAAATTTCTGTTTCTTGAAGATTTCTCTGTTGATACAGGCTAGCTGTTTCAGCCATGTCTCACCCCACCACAAACATAATTCAGAATATCCAGCTCAGTGTCTCCAGCTCCACTTGCTTGCCCAAATTTCTGAATGATTTCTTGAAGTTCTTAAAATTCAGCTGACCTTCAGGTTGCTTTTCCTTTTGTGCTGCTAGGCAGGAGAGGAGCTATTTCCTGCAGATGCAAACGGCATGATCATTCCCAGCGACACAGATTTTCTGGATACGTGGGAGGTACATTCATTTACAGGCCAAAAATATCTTGCTAGTTTGAAATAACAGCCTGAAAACTCTAAGCTTTCCACTGTGGGAATTGTTCTGAGAGAGTTTCTAACAGAAAGTATTTGAGATTGCTGATTTCTCTGCGTCCTTGGGCTCCTTTTTGTGTCACTGTGCCAAAATTTAGGTATTTTTATATCTGCTGCTTACTGAACTGGCTGGGTTGGCATGACAAGAGGAAATCTTTGACTGTGTGTACCCTGCAGTGCCTTGAGCTAACAAATGCTGTCTCTCCCATCCCTACCCCACTCTGGGCAACTTTTTGTGGCTTTAGTTGTAGCCATGCTTACCTCTTGTTGTACCTGAGCTGTCCAGACCCCAGCAAAGCCAACACACCTGTGCCAATGTACCACAGCACCCAAATTTCCGTCTCTGGAAGGTAGTGGGACTGGCCAAAGTCCTTTGCTAAGCTCTGTGTGCAGCACAGGCTGCCTGGGAGGCCAGGCTTGGTGAGTTCAAATTCCTGCTTGGCTGAGACTTTGGGCTTCCATTCCTTTCCATTCCCATGTGCTCAGCACAGCCAGGCCAAAAGCAGGTAAGAAACTCACCAGAGTCAGAAGAATTCACTGGTGCTTTTTGCCTTCTGTCAGATGAAGAATAAGGCACATTTCTGTTGTTCATTTGAAGGAAAAAAGTGGAAATTTCAGGCTGCTGCTTATGACAGCAACTTTAAACTAAAATTATTTCTGCTTTGGAACAAGGGTATCACAACACAAGGGTATCTTCTGTTCTAAAGGCTGCTAGCAGATTATTTTCCCATTTCTTTTCTGCTGGATGTAACAATCTAATTAGGGCTGTCTGGCTGTTTTATTGCTCCTTGGTGTGAAAGAAAATAGGTTATGGAGGGGGAACACAGTGCTGCCTATCCTATAATCCAACTGCTAAATGGTACATCTCTCTTAGGAAATTAATCAGTGTTGATCACCAGTATCCATCCTGTTCCAGATGTCTTCTGACAGTTCCTTGTTAAGCTGCTCTGTCCCAAAGAAGGTGCTTTTTATGATGGGCTGATTATTTGGTTAGCTGAGGAATTACTCTAAAAGAATCTCTTTCATCTGTGTGAAGGTCTGCCTGGGGATAGTATTTCAAAAAAGTCACATTTTACTGAAATAATAACAGTTCAGGAGTAGTGTGAATATTGCTGTTATTTATCTGTATGGTGACACACAATGAGAGATCAGGTACTGTTCTCACAGCACAGGAGGAGTCCAGCCAGGAAGGTTTTTACCACTCAAGTTGTTGTGTGAACATTTTTTCCATATAAAAATGGAAGAACTTGATAGGAAGTGTGGCTCTGTGGTGTTTCTAGGCTATGGAAGAGCTCGTGGATGTGGGAATGGTGAAGGCTATTGGAGTCTCCAACTTCAACCACAAACAGATCAATCAGCTCCTGGGCAAACCAGGCTTAAGACACAAACCTGCAAACAATCAGGTAAATTGTCCTGCAGCTCCTCAGCACTGACATCACACCTGTCTGGGGTGTTGCACTGGATGGAACATCTCTTAAAAGTCCCTTAAAAACCCCACACCTCCAAAAAGAAGCACCTTTTCAAAGCTGATGTGGCACAGTGATGCTAAACCTTGAAGTACCTTCTGCTTTTGAGAGGTGAAAGATAATTTTTTTCCTTTTTTTTTTTATTTATTTGAGATTGAGAGCCACCCTTATCTTCCTCAGGAAGAGCTGATTAAATTTTGCCAATCCAAAGGGATCTCTGTCACTGCATATTGTCCCCTTGGAGCACCCAACTGGCCAGGGTAAGAATGTTTTGTGAGATTTCTTTCTTAGATGTAGCTTGAAATCAATGCAGAAAACCAGTCTTAGGAGGTGGATGAAACCTCAGAGAAAAACTGCTGTAATTAGAAAAAGACTCACTAATTAATTAAAAATCACATCCACAGAACCTCACACTTATTGTGATATTCAGTCCACTAGTTTAATATTTTGAAGAAAAATGATCAATTGGTTGATGAAAGCAGAGAAAAGAATTCTTAACTGAGCTTTGGTGAGTTTATTAAACATGTAGGAGAATTTCTGAAATAAAAAAACTCTACCCACAACAAACCAAACAAAAAACCAAAGCAGATGCTTATGAAAATAGCAACATTGCAGTCCTGCTGAGACAAAGGGATTAAGTTTGTAAATGGGGAAGTTGCAGAAATTTTGCTTTTACTCCCATCCCCATGTCTTTCTCTGACCTGGGACAGGGCTTTTGCCAGAGCAGCTGTGCTTGTGAAGAACAAGATGAAATTCTTGGGATCTGGATCAAAGAAATTCCCAGCCTGATCTCAGGCTGGACATAAATGTGTGACAGTGACCTGTTTTTACTAGAAACCACAAGCCTCTTCTCATGTGCTCACTTGTTATAAAAGGAAAGAATGAAGGCAGCAACTGAAGTAATGAGATGTTGAATTAAAGTGTACAAGATTATGCTTTTTAATAATTTAAACAATGTTATAATACAGGGCTTGAGGGAGAAGACAGTGGGTTCTTCAACTACTGAAGCCTGGGGTTTTTTTATTTTTACAGGTCCAAACCTGACCATATTTCCCTTCTTGATGATCCTCAAATTAAGGAAATTGCACTCAAGCACAACAAAACCCCAGCTCAGGTTAGTACTGGTCAGAGTTGTTTTCCCTGCTGACATGTATTCTCCTCACTTGTGCTAAGACAACTACTTACAGAGGTATTATGGAATAATAATGTGGAGTTCCAGCTGTGTCTTGTACACAGTTTAATGCTTTAGAAAAATAGTCTCTCTACCTTAGTTTTAGTGATGGACAGAAGATTACCAGTGGCTTTGGGCTTTAATTGGCACACTGGCTGCCTCTCCACACAGCATCCTACCAATCCTGAACTCTTGCTCAATGCACTCCCTTGCTGTCATCTCAGCTTCGGAGATGGATAAGGATTTAATGAGTTCATGCAGTAATTAGGAAGGGTTTAGGTAGTGCTTCTCTGTGAGCCCTCTCTGGTTACCAGTAGAGCTGCTCTGTGTGACCATGCAGACACCTTTGGTTTTCAGCTTTCAGAAGACAGGCAGCACTTCTCATCTGTAAATTCCCTGTGTGCTCCTGCAGGTGCTGATCCGGCTCCAAATCCAAAGAAATGTGAGTGTGATTCCCAAATCTGTCACTCCACAGCGTATTGAAGAAAATTTTAAGGTAAGAGGGCACTTTACAGAGTCATTAATGGAGTTAAACTACAAAGGAAAAAACCCCACTCTGCCAATGGTACAAACCATCCCCCTCAAACTTAGAACTGCCAAAACCTTTGCCAGATACCACACAGATTATTACTTCTTTATGAATGCAAAAATTCACTTGGAAAGTAAAGAGCCATGTCCTTATTAGAACACATCAGGTAAGAGCCAAACTCTTCCACCTTGTGGTACCATTTTGCTGCAGGCAGAGCCCACCAGCACTGTAACCTTACACATTTATTACTCACTGCTCTCCCTGCACACCTCCTAGTGCTTCAGCCTGCTTCTGCTCTTCTTTCTGCACAGAAACTTCCTTGTCTCACTACAAACTGAACTAACCCAGCTCTCTGGGACCTTCATGCAGGTGTTTGACTTTGAGCTGACTGGAGAGGAGATGGAGACCCTCCTTGGTTTCAAGAAGCGCTATCGCATCTGTGCATTAAGCCAGTGAGTACCTCCTCCTCCTCCTCCTGCAGGCTTCAGAAGGGTTGGGTTTCCACTGGATAGCTTGGATTACCACTGGGTATTCTCTTAACAGGCACTATTTAATAGCCCCTTAAAAAGAGAAGGAGCCTCAGCCAACATCTGGTCACATCTGCTGGAATTTCACCCTGGGGTTTATCAGAGCCCATCCTGTCCAGGTTGGGAACGCTGGGATTTCTGCAGGCACAAGGTTCCTAAGATGTCCTGTTCTGGATGCATACCAAACTGCTGTCTGAAAATCAAAATCAGCTGGAAATTCCAAAAATAAATAAGCAGCCATTTCCCCCCAGCGTTTTCTTTGGCTCCTTTACATAAGGGACACTCAGAGTAAATAAACTCCATTTTAAGAATGAGAGTTGTAGGGTTTTTTTGAAGGTAAGAGCTGTGCCTATGTACTCCTGCCAGTGTTATCTAGATAACAGAATGGTTACAGACTCACCAAGATCTGCATTTTATTCTGTTTTTCCCAGGTTACCCACTTGTCTAACAGCACTCTGGGGGCTTGGGAATTCCCAGGAGAGAGGTTTAATATCTCAGGGAACTTTGGCAATTTCATCTGAGCATAAGATACATTGTCCTTTGAGAAGGAGGTCACTGATACATGTGAAAGTTACAGAGAATTCACTTTCCCTGCCCTGGATACACTAAGCAGATATGTGCTTTTAATGTTGTTCAGTTTCAGTTCTTTTACCAGGGAAAAAAAAAAAAAAAAAGCTTTTCCTCTAAGCTATATCCTTAAAATGTTTTAATCATGCTCTCTTTTTCTAGATGCAAAAATCACAAGGACTATCCTTTTTTAGAAGACTGACATAGCCATCAGCTTCAGAGCCTCTGGGGGATCCAGACCATTTATTGTTATTCCAAGCAATTTGCAATACTTTGTGTATTAATTAATAGATAAAAGGGGAATATGTATTAAAAAATGGGAGAAGGTAACTCACAGATATTCTCAAGAGTCATCTTTGAACATGGAAACATTTGCTTCCTTAGTATCAACCAGTTGCATCACTCCTTTATCTGCTCTTGTAACACAATTTTCAGTTGCAGCAAAATCTATATTCTCTCTTAGTTTAGTAATGATAATGAAGTTTAATAAAGCCATAGATTTGTATTAGGGAAAAGCATTTTTTCTCATAATTATAAATCCTGACTAATTTTAGAGAAAATTATAATTCTCTAATTAGTTATACTTTTGGACAAAGGGTCAATACATTTACTATGTTTTAATTATCAGTACAAGACAGTCCATTTAACATCAGAAGATCTCAATGACATGACAGGCTGCTTGAGATGCTAAATTCAGTAATTTCAGTGTAACAGACTGAAAGCTCTTTAGAGGACACTGCTGAATTATGAGTCAGGAGCTCTTTTCTTAATGATGTTTCCTATTTATGAACTGCTAAAAGCTAATAAACTACTAAGAGATTTGGATGTTTGGTTTATAGTATCTGCAAGAGTATATAAAAACTGCCTTTATCAGTAGAATGGCTGCAGTTGAGACTGAAAATCTAGAAAATCCAAAATCTGATAAAAGAGACACACAGGAATTATTTTGTTTGGCAACTGTCATATTTAGCAAGCAGAAAAGCTGGGCAGCTTCACAGCAGCCAACAGCAGATTTTCACTCTCCTGTACTGTTCCCTAGGTACTGTTTGCTTGTGTTTTGACTCAAAGGATGTCTCTGGATGCTGTTGTCTCTGGTTAAAAAAATAAAAAAGGCAGTGCTGCTGCAGCCCATGCTGGTGTTTTAATGAGGTGTCTGTTAATTAAGACTTGCTCTTTAACAATTGACTCAAAACTCTTGTGCTTGCTTTAGGCTCCTGCAGATCAGGATAAGAGCAATGTGGCTCTGCATTGCATGCAGAGAGAGGGACAATGTGGAATTAAGGTTCAGGACTAGGATACACACTTTATGGCTATCCTTTTCCAACTGACTTTCTTTGTAGTTAATAAAGGAAACTATGACATTATCTTTGAGCTACTTCAGGCTTTTCCAAGATGTTGGAATAACAGGTACTCTAGAAACAACAGGGCAAACTCCCATCAAACTGGATTTCTCACAGGGACTCTTCTAAAGAAAGAGATCTGAAAAATCTACCAGGAATTACCACTGAACAATTATCTGCAGTGATATGGACAGGAGGGTGCCTGTAATGGGCATTCTCTTTTTTTCTCCTCCTGCACATGCTACATTTACAAGGCCAGTTGCAGGATATCATCCTAGATGCAATTAGAAACTGAACTCTGTGGAAGGTGCTCTGCTGCCTGTGGTCACTTGTCAATCCCCAGGAGTGGCAGAAATACCTACTTGAGGCTGTAGCACACAGCCTGTCTTGAAATATTCTCTACTTCATAGGAATTTTCTAACCACATTCCAATTTAATCACAGCTATCAGACTTGAAGCTATTTACAGGATGTTTATAGACTGTGGTAGGCAGGAAGTCAAACTAGATGATCACAGTAGCCATATAATAGTAAAAAATTCAAAACAAGTTAGAAGCCAGAGATTGTGCATTTGTTTCAGAGACAATAGATCTTTTTCAGCTGCAGAGACTTTAGTAAAGGTAAAAGGAGAAGAATTTGGGTGGTGTCAGTTGCTGGGAAATAAAGCCCCCCTGTTTTGCAGCAGAACCACAGCCCTATTTAAAATGTGCCTTTCTTGAAGAGAGTTGCTGCCTCACAGCAAGCACAGCCCTGAGCCTGCTGAAGGAGCTGCACGGAAAGGTTTACAGTATCCCAAGTTAATTTTCAGTTTCTATCAGCTGTGCAGCAGTGCTCTTGCACCAAAGCCACACATACATCATTCCTAGTCAGCAGTGACATTATCTGAGCCCAGTAAAATGAAAACACCTTAGCTTAGCAGTTTGTCTTTGTACCACAACATGTTGTCCCATGACTTCAGCTTTTTATTGTGGAGTTCATCCATTCTGGTAGAGTCAAGCCTCATGAAAAGTTCCAAATGGGCTGGGTGAAAAAAAGTAAAGTGTTATGTCCATGTTTTGGAGGGAAAACTGGACAACACAGGTAATGAACAACAGGTAGAAATCCAAAACTCTTTGCTGATCATCACTGCTCAAGTTCTCCATCTATGGGAATTCCAAGCTCTCTCATATTGCTCAAAAGAAAACTGATTGAGAAGCCTAAAGACTGTCAGATACAAACCTACTTCATGAACTTTTTGCATGCAGTCCTACACAAGAAGTACTGCTCTTTGCCTTCCTCTGAATCAAAAAAAAAAAAAATACTTACAGAAGACTGATTAGGATAATCAATGGCCTAGGAGTAATTTCTACAGATGGCAATTAAGTAGACTAAGGCTTTTCTTGACCTGTTACCAGTACAAGGAGCTGTGTCAGATGTTCATCAAACCTGCAAAGTGTAACTGGAAATATACCAGTTATTATTTCCTCCACCAGCAGAATCAAATGAATCTATCAGCAAATCAGCCCAAAACAAATAAGAGATGGCAATTCTTCAAACTGTGAGTGTGAAGCATCATTCCCTTGGAACATAACAGAAGGTAACTGAACAACAAAGAGTTAACTGATGGCTGTTAAACACAAAAGAACAAGCTGCTGTCAGAATATTTAAATAACACTCTGCTGCAATGCTCAGTTTACTCATCTTCACCAACTTATTTTGACCACAGCTGGACACAAGGTGCTGCAATATGTGGATACTTAGTCTGATTCAGTTCAGCTGTTCTTAGGAGCAATTTCCAGCTGGCTTGCAATCAGGCTTGTTTCAGTTTAGAAAAGCTTGATTTTGCAATCAGCTTTTCTTTTCCCTTAAGAATTTGGGGGGAAATGGAGTTTTGCAGCTGTTTGCACTAGTGGTTCTGTATTATGCACTTTAACAAGTTAAAATGCAAGAGCAATGTGGCCTATTTAAGGGTTTTAAGAGCTGCCTCACAGCTAAAATAAACAAGGTCCTGCCAGAATAAGACAGGGCTCTGTACTTTTAAAGAAACCAAGGGCAAGGCAGAGGGAGGGATGACAAACAAACAGTTACTGACAGTTTGTAGGTGACACACTAGGGGAGTATTAAGCGCCTGAAGTGAAAATAATTTGTCCCAAGGTAACTGTTCTGTGCCCCAGTTAAGCAAAAGACTCCAGATTTCTAGCTGTATCTTCAGCACAGTGAATACACATAAAAATCCAAAGACAGGATTTTCTCTTCCCATTTTATACTGGAGTCTCCTGTGCCCCACTTTTCACAAATGAAAACTGAAACAAGTGCATTCCATTTGTGCAAGTCTTGTGAGCTGAGCAAGAGGAGAGGTCCTGTCTCCTTTTTCCCTGAGGGAAGCAAACACCAAGTTAGAGAGCATCATATGAGAAGTGATTCCAGCCAGGCAGGCCTGTGTATTTGTGTTTCCATACCAGAAGTAAAGCTATTTTCTCTCAAAGGGACATCAACTACAATCTGAAACAAACATGCTGTGCCTGTCAGACTATCTGTGCTGTCCTACCTTCAACCATCAAGATGCCAATTGCAAATAATTCTTATGTTCTCCTCTATTACACAAAAAAATCTGCAGAAAATAGTATCTTGATTTCTCTAATGAGATAATTGCTAATTTTCTCTACCTGTTTTCCCTGATAAATCAGTTCACCATCATTCCTTGCTACTAAGTAAATGGATTTGTCCTGTGAGAGCCAATTTCTCCTAAACATGAAATAAAGGCCTGATAATCTGGTATCATTTGGAGCAGTGAGTGCAGCTGGAAGTGATTTTGTGCAAGTACTGCTTTTACCAGTTCCAAGGACATGTGTTTTTTCTGTTAATCTTTCCTGTAGGCTGGAAATCCTCTTCCCAGGGTGTGCTACAGTATCACACCAGCTCAGCTGCTGCAGCAGAGTCCCCAGAATGTCTAGGAAGAGGCCAACAAGGTGGAGCTGAACTACAAGTTCTTAAATTAAGAACACAAAACAAAACACAACCAACTTTTCATTGGAAGAGCTACAAGACTCTATTTGTCCTTAAAAATGTCTTTGATCAGAAACCCAGAGATCTGTCAAATCACAATACAAAAACAAATGCTGTGAACAGTTTCAGCAGGAAGAGCTCAGCTGGCAGCAATGCTGAGCTCCGGATATTGAACTCTTTGATCTTTCCACTTTACCTTTTAGGAGATGAAAGGAAATCTCTGCCCTTGCAGGCAGAGAGTATGGCACAAGCATGGGGGTACAACAGGCTCTATTTTACTGTAACAATTCCTAGATCAACTAGACTAAAGGAAAACTGCCTCTTCCTCCATCTCACCTTAATTATATGCTTGGAGAAGCAATCCAAAACCATTAATCCAAATCCAAAGCCATTAAGGGTGACAGGGTTTCCAGTCACTCCCTTCCCAAGCTGACAACAGCCTGCTTTCTGTTCAAGCTTGAGCATCATGACCCCTACACTCAGGTGTTTCTCTGCTTTCCCTCTATTCCCACTCTGACACTCCAAGATCCAAGCCCTCTGCTGGCTAAGTGCTGCACTGTGTCCCAGAACGACCCTTTCCAAATTCCTTCCCACTAAGTCATGCAGTGAAATACAGAGAGAGCCTGTTACAATGCCACTCCACCCCAGTGCTCTCCCTTCTGCTGTGCAGCAGTCTGCCTCCAGTAAAATTCCTACTTCCAGAATGGAAAATTTCATTTCAAACTTCCAGAAAGCTGCAGTGAAATGAAAACAGAGGAAGCTAACAGAACCTGATGTACTATTTTGGAAACCCTGACCCTCAATGTAACTTCTTGCCAGAACACACTTGTCACAAAAAATGTTATTTGCAAGCAAGTCAACATTGCCCCAAACAGTTTTCTGTCACAGCTCAGACTAAGCAAAGAACATCATCTCTTCTGGCTTTTCTACATGCCTTAAGGCTTTTGTTTATCACATTAGAGATTCCCAAAAACACTTGCAGAGTTGAAGCTTTCTGTACGTGCTTTTAAGTCCAGAATTTAAAGTGATTTATAATCAATTTATCTTAGAAGAACCAGCCTTAGAGGAGCATATTGCTTTAAGTCAGGCACTGATAATTTCCTCCTCATATTTTAAGTTAATTCAATCTTGTCTCTTCAGCCTATTGTAAATTACTGTGACCAAAAACATGTTGCATGCTAATTCTGGTCATAGCATTACTGGAAAGTTTTACAAAAATACTTTTAAAATTTTCTATTTAATAAATACTAACTGTTACATTGAGAAAGCAAAATTTTTTGTAATTTTCAACCAGTATGATTCTTTAGTCAACAGTCCTTTTGCTCAGAACCAGGAAACAAACCACCTATTTCACAAATACTTGGATATCAAATTGCCTTAATGTTACATTTTAACCTGGCCAAGTTCACTTTAAGGTTTCCTACACAGTTATGGAATCACAATCCTACATTTATGCATTAACAGCCCTGGTGTCTCCCTTCTTCCATCTGTTCAGAGAGAACCCCCTTTCTGCCAGGCCTACACAACCTCCTCAGAGGGACCACTCACATCCCAAATCTACTCAGACATCTGAAAAACTCACAGGATTATGCAAGAAAGCCACCCAACATTAGCCACTGCTTTTACCTGTGCCCAAATGCATTTTGTGAACAGTCTTGAGCAGCTCTCAGGTGGCAGCAGCTTTAAAATCACTATGTGCAAGCATTGTGAAAACCACAAAAGGACAAACAAACACAGCTCACAAAACAGAAGTTCAGTTTCAGCCTGTTGTTCTGTGCTCCCTGAACAAAGTTTTACACAGGATTTTCTTGGAAATCCATTTTTACTATATTTGCCAATGGTATCTTGTACAATCACACAATTACTTCCTGCATCATGTGCTCCCTGCTGGAGAGGGCAAGTTTTCTACTGCTTATTAAAGCAATGCTGTGTAGGCTTCAAGTCTTCAGTGGAATGAGTTTTCTATTAGCAAAAGTATAATATCACCTCAGTAAGATAAAAACTGAATTAAACATGACTGCATTGCTTGTCAGAACCATACTAGTTCTATTTAAAGAGAGGCACAAACAGACTCACTGGCCACAAGCTCAGCCATGAGAACAGCAGGCAGCTCCCAGGGCACATGTAAGAAGTCAACATCAACAGATGATTTTGTGGGGGATGGTAATTTTCTTGCTTTTGTGTCATCTCTAGAGACAGCTGATATTATACAGCTACTCCAGCATGACTGAAATAACCATCTCATTACACACAGTAATGAAACTGTATTTTATTATAAGCAAAACAGCTTTTATATCACTGAGAAACCAGGATCTATACACTTTTCAAAGAGCTACCCATGTAGAAATCACTTAGAAAACAACTTATACTTCCAATTAGAGGGGGGAAAAAAAAAAAGGAATGGAGTGTTACAAAGAAACAAAACCAACCCCAAAAGTAACCAGAAAAAAGAAGCAAACCTCATTATGCAACATCTGCCAATATCCTGGTCCTTCCAGACAATAATCACCAGCTCCAAATCACAGTATTCCAAAATAAAAGTGACTGCTTGCTCAAACTTTCTCAATGCTTTCTGCTTAGCAATTCCAGACTTGCTTTTGGCAAAGAAAATCTACTAGTCCACAAAGTGTGCTCTTCAGAACCACTTCAGCATTTCCTTCTTCCAAAAAAGAAAACAGCACAAAGTCACACAGTACATCTACTGCATCTTTGTGGGGGAAAAAGAAAGGAAAAACTGGGGTTGTGGAGGGGTGTCTGATGCAGTGAAAAAGCTACACAGACTCAAAGGCAACAGCAGAAGCATATCTGGGAAGCCTGGAGAAAGGCAGGGAACCATCTTCAGTATTCTGCATTGAAAGGGTAGCCCTTGTGAGTTTTGCACCTGGAGGAAATCAAAAAGCAAAGATTATCTCACATCCCAAAGGCATTGATGCATCTGTAACCTCTTCAAAGATCCACAAGGGAAGAGATGAATGTATAAAAGCAAAGTCTGCTTCTCTTTTCCTTGGTGACATGCTGCATTTCCAGACAAAAGATTCTGAGTGCCTTCTGTTGTTTGGATGATAGGACCTAGAGGTGCTTTGCAGATAACTAAGTCAAGGTTTTGCTATTTACTGACAGGAAGACCTATTTTGCAGCCTTCCAAAAAAGATTTCATATCTGGATCTACACTTCCTAGTAGCAAATCCTCATGTTATATTTTGAATGTTCATCTGCCTTCCCAACAACTCCTGAAGAACACACAGATCTTGGAATGTACTTCAGACAAAACACCACAAGCAAAATTAATCAAGTTTTAAAGTCTGCATCATGCTCATTCCTCCAATATGGACAAAAAAATTACAAATAAGAAGCCTCCTGATGCAATTTCAGCTACAAAGAGTTTCTTGGCAACTGAACTGAGTTTGTTCAATACTCATCATGTTTTGGTTCACAAAATGAACATTTAAAAACAAATTTTACTCTGGAAAGTTATTTTGAAGATGACCCCTTTAAAAATGGAGTTTGCATATCCTGAATTTCAGTCAAGACTACCATCTGTAACTTCATTTACTGAACTATGTGATAACTCAATAGTTTAAAGAAAAGGAAGTGCCACTTACGTAAACATTTCACAGGCTCTCCAGTTTCTATTAAAGCCGAGAATAGTTGCCATCTCCTCTTTAGTCAATTCAAAGTCAAACACCTAACAGGAGAAAAAGCCAGAAATCACCTCTTTGAACAAAACAGCACTTGTAAGCAAAAAAAAAAAAAAAAAGGAAAAAACCCCCACAAAATTACAGAATGAGTCCACAGTGTAGGCGCTTGTTGGAGGTGACTGTTTCACAAAGGAAAGGAAAAAGACAAGACTCCCTGGATTTGTGAGCCTTCTCTAGCTGGAGTGGGAGAGGGAGGTGAGCAAGGAGAGGCAGGAATTAAAGAATCTCAAGCTGCTGTTACACATGCCAGTTGCTTGAAGAATTTGGGAGCACTGTGTAGCAGAATGCCTCCATCTCCCATTTGCAAAGAATGCATCTTTCTGTGCTAAGCCAAAATTGTAGCTGCAAGACCTCCACATTCCACCTAAAGTCACTGAGTGTTTGGAAGCAAAATCCTAATACTGGGTCCAGTCCAGGACCACTGAATCCAGAGCAGCAATATTGTTTATGGACACCAGGACTACTTCCTTAAAAGTGCTTGCTCTACAGAAGTCTTTTGGGGTGTGCTACACTCAGGCCCCAAATAAGCTGTCAAATGACTCATTCACATGACACAAAACAGGAACAATCACAATGTGACTGCTTAGATTATCAGGATACAGCGTTTCCCAAAGCTTTGGTCACTCCTGCTCTCCCACTGTAATCTTAAATTCAACCCTCAGGAGACTGTAGGTAAACACATGGAGGAAAAGCCCAGGAGAGCACCTGGGAAGGGTGAGAAAGTCCCTGCTGGCTGTGCAGGGAGAAGCCAAGCCATCCCTGGACATGCCATGCATCAGCTCACTCCACTGACTCACCTGGAAGTTCTCCACAATGCGCTGTGGGGTGATGGATTTGGGAATCACAACCACGTTCCTCTGGATGTGGAACCGGATGAGAACCTGCAAGAGGCACAGCACTGCATCAGAGAGGGCATGGCTCCTGCTCCATGCAAGCACAGCCTGTTCAGCTCTGCTAAACAGTAAGTAATTTACAGCTACTTACTGTAAATGGTACAATTCAGCAGAATTAACCCACTCCGTGGAGCTGCTTTTCAAATTTTACCTGAATTCTAAGCAGCATTTCCTGAAGTGCATGTAGAGGAGTTGTGGAATCACACAAGGCTTCCTTTCTCCTCTCCCCTGCCATTTAGTGACACTCAATTCCTTTCCTTCTCACCCAGATTTTGAATAGGCTATTCAAATGTTCCCTTCTTTGCAACAACACTTGAGATGCCAAGACAAATAAACACAGCAGCATCTGAAGATGAGTCAAGAAAATGTTTTTTTGTGATGATCAGAGCACCCTTGCAAGCATGCATGGAAGGCCACATAAGGAACAAACCTGCGCTGCTACCTAACACCACAGGTGACAGGGGATGAGGAGCCAGCCTGTCCTCTGCATTGTCATTAGCTTGTGCTACAGGAAGGGGTACTGTGGCACCTACCCACCTGTGCTGGGGTTTTGTTGTGCTTGGCTGCAATCTCTTTGATCTTGGGGTCATCCAGCAGGGAAGGATCCTCAGGCTTAGCCCTACACAGAGAAAACAAATCAGTGGCAAGAAACCCCCATAGGTCCAACCTAGTAAAGATCTGTATCTGGATGAAAAATCAATGCTGTACACATAGTCTTAGTGCTTCCAGAATAATCCACACCAGATCCCTGGCAAAGCAGGCTCACCATGGTCTGTCAGGAGAGCCCAGGGGGCTGTAGGCTGTCACAGCAATCCCTTTGGATTGGCAGTACTTGATCAGCTTCTCCTGGGTAAGGTATGGATGACACTCCACCTGCCAACATAAAAAGTATAGAGACTGATAATGACTTAACTGCTTTAACATGTTCCAGGAATCAGTTTAATTAAAGGCTGATTTTTGTGCTAACTCAATAGTCTCTAAGCAATATTATAGTCTTTATTTTCTCTATCCCCACCCCCTTACTACTAGTTATAGGAGCTCTCCTTGCAGTGAAGGGTCCAAGGACTGTGAAAAAACTCCTTAAAACTTTGCTGATCTGGATCATCTCCAGCATACAGGTGACCAGCTACACAATTGCTTCAATGAGACAGTAAAATGCACACCCAGGAGAGCTGTAAAATCACAGCAATAGGATTGCAGACCAAAGTTCTTTTTTCACCCCTAATTAAACACACCATAATATTTTTTTTACAGCTACCATATTAACTTCAAGGTCAGCATTGTTTCATTAGTCTTTATTTGCTTTGTGTCAATACTTACACTAAACACCTCTAGTCTGAAATTGTTGAGAATGGTTGCCTGCTCCAGATTTTAGACCTTCAGCCCAGTGCCCATTACAGACCTTTTACAAACACACGTGCACTTAGCATGAACTTCCATAAGAAGAGTTGCATAATGGAATACAGACTCCTTCCCACTGGGTAAGTGCTCTGGCAGGCACATTCACAGATA
Organism: Serinus canaria; assembly: GCF_022539315.1. Lineage (NCBI taxonomy): Eukaryota > Metazoa > Chordata > Aves > Passeriformes > Fringillidae > Serinus > Serinus canaria. The sequence continues at coordinate 67,766,127 of NC_066314.1, forward strand.
GGGAGTGTGGAGCACGAACTGCTCACGTGTCAGGTGGCAGTGAATGAGCATGAATATTTGATACTTTGCACAGAGGGACTTTCAGGATAGCTGCACACCAGGGAGCACTACTTTTCTTCCAGCAGGCAACAGCAAGAACCACTTGGACTCTGCTGCCATTTGAGCCTCCTGCAGCTGCACTCTGAGGGCAGTCCCTGGAAACTCGTGCTGCTGGCAGGTGGAGCAAGGCAGTGCAAAACATGGAATCAGTTTACAGCCTGGAGCTCTTTATTTGGTTCTAGCTGCCTGCTGTTATCAGAGGCCTGCATGCCTCTTTCCCCTCTGAGACATGCTGGAATATTAAACAGAACAGAGAGCTCCATTTTTAGGACATATTATACATATTTATTTTGCTTCAGCAGTTGCAGAAAGACAGCTATTTAAGAGTAATAGAGCATCTAGTTTTCTCAACTATTCAATAAGCAGAATTTATGCAACATAAGCAAGGCACAATCATCCTCACCTCTCCACTGACACTCAAGTTGAAAAATTAAATTAAGTATCAGCATCATTGTTATGTAATTACTACCTTGCCAAATTAATTTCTCAGCACAACTGAAACCAACACAACCTGGCTGCAGTCAAATAAAGAATGAAAATGACAAGAAAGACAGTGGGTTACATATGAAGTAACTGCACAGAGAAAGTGTTTTCAGGAAGCACTCTCACTATTAGCCCAACTGGTAGTGTTAGTAACAGCAAGCTTTCAGGCTTGCAGGCAATTCTTCAGAAGCCATAGTTCATATAGGACAGGGACCAAAGACCCAATGCTTTGTGCTAAACTTGATTATAGTCAATAATAATTTAGAGCCTGAGGGCATTGACAAGTTTGAGAGGACAAAGACCAGTGGTCCCTATGCCAGAGAAGGTAATTGATATGATAATAATATTAATGATATTATATAAATAATAATAATGTAATTGTCATATAGTGATCGTGGCAATGAGCTGTGGCAGATGTTGAAAGGTTACCACAAAACTTACACTAAGTTTTCTGAAAGTGCTTTGGAGCAGATAAGACTCAAGTTACCACAATAAATGACCCAGTTTTAATAATCAGTAACTGACTAGAGTCCTTCAAATGCCATAAGAGTCCAGTCAACTCTAGGCAGACCCCACTGGGGCCTGTCCTGGGACTTGTCCTCTTCAGCAACCTGTGCCAGTCTATAATCATGTCAGTCTTGAAGATGATGTCAAACTGGGGAAAAACCACTCAAGGGCAGGACTGCCACTGTAGCAGGACCCATTCAGGAAGAAACAACAAGCAAACAAAAACCTGAAGGAATTTAAAAAGGCTGCACACAAAGCCATACACCTGAGAAGGAAAAGCCCCTGGCAATAGCATAGGCTGGAACCTGACTACCTGTAAAGCAGCCATGCTAGAAAGGACTGGGGGGGTCATAACAGACTGAGCAGGACATGAGCCAGCAGTGAGCCCTGGCAGCAGGAACACAGCCAGTAAATTGTGAGAAGAGATCATTTGCCTCTACTCATCCTTGCCAGACCACCTTCATAATACTGTGTCCAGTTTTCCTCTTCCCAGCTCCCCTCAGTAGCAGAAATATCACAGATTGCCAACAATTCAGCAGAGAAACTCCAGGATGGCTAAAGGCTGGAGAACCTGCCAGACTGGGAAAGGCTGAGAAAGCTGGGCTTGTTGTGCCTGGGGAAGGGAAATCTTCAGGCCTCCTAGTAGCAGCTTTTCAGCACCTAAAAGGGGTCATTCAAAGACAAGCCAAGCTCTTTAGTGCTGCTTGGGGGAAGGCAACAGATGCAGGCTGAAAACAAGAGAGGTTGAGATTGGATGTAGGAGAACTCCCCCTCCCTGTCATACACTCAAGGGGGTCAGGGAGCAGAGCACACTGCCTAGAGAGACTATGCAGTCTCCACCCTCACAGGTTTTCAAGATGGATAAAGCCCTGGACAACCGGGTCTGATCTCAGGACTGGTGTTCCTCTGAGCAGATCATCTCCCAAGGTCTCCTGCCACCTGAATTTTTCTAAGATTTCATTCAAGTGCTGTCTATACAATTTCTACTCTATGGCCCACCCTGCAACTCCATCTCCTCCTAACCCTCATGAACTCTTGAGTCCATAAAGCATGTTCCTGATCAATTCCCTCAGTCATCTGCAACAGGAACTGGCTTCTCCACGAAAGTGTCATGAAAAAGTCATCCAATTCTCTCTATATACATACACCAAGTCTTACTCTACTGCAAGGAAGTTTTTCCAGCTCATCTGAGTTCCCCCTCCTTTCCTCCTACAAGGAGGGATTCTGGAGCTGCTCATTACCAGATTTCCAAGCAGTGGCACAGAGTTCATAAAACCAGCACCTTGGCATCACCTGGAGGGTGAGATTGAAGAATATGTAGTCTTTGAAGTAGAATATGTCTATTCCAGTCTCTTTCTATAACCTTTTTTCAAAGTAAGATCTTTGAAATTTTCTTAAAAATACCCACAACAGACCACCACACAAAAAAGAACACCACCAGACACTTGCCTCTGCCACTTTGCAGCTCACCTGATTATTTGCAGGTTTGTACTTCAGTCCTGGCTTGTTCAAGATTCTTTCAATCTGCTCATGGTTGAAGTTGGAGATTCCAATGGCTTTTACCAGGCCAGCATCCACCAGCTCTTCCATGGCCTGGAGGAAAAGAAACACAAAGTCAGCATCTAATATACAAAGGCAGGGCCTGAACAGCACATGCTTCCTGACATGCCTTGTTTCCTTCATACGATAACTAAATGAAGTGTTTAGACTTTCAGAGTTCCAACCTTGAGGGAAAAAACCCCAGAGCACTGGTGTTTATGTGCCATGCCTCCCATACTCAAAGGACTCATTCTTTGAGATTATGGAAATTCACAAGTCAGAAGTGGAAAATGATGAATTGATACATGACAATTTGCTATTGCACCAGTGAGTCTTTCCAAGTAATTCCAAGTACATGAGATTGCCCTCTTACATGAGACTGCTCTCAGCAGTCTCTGATGCTCTCATTACCTTCATCAATCTAAACCTTCTCCTGCTGTGGCTGAACTTACCTCCCACGTGTCTAGAATATCTGTGTTGCTGGAGATACCAATGCCTTTGTCATCTACAGGGAACAGGTCCTCTCCTGCCTGTCAGTGAGAGAGAAATTGCTTGAAACACACATTGTTGGGAGGTTGGGTTAACACCAGATGAAGACCATGATCCAAAAGCACTTATTATACTGATTATCTACATATGTATCAGACTTTAATACTCACTATCTATAGTCTTCAGTCTTTTGTGTTCTCATGGTACTGTGGTGGTTTTTTTGCCTACACTCAAGCCAGTAAGGACAGATACTTCTGATGGACACTGTGTCCACTGGCTCATTGAAATCCATCTAGTTGAAACTTAAGTCTCCACTTGTAACACAGAAAGTAGATTCACAGCCAGTTTACAAAAATACACAGTTGTTACCTGCTCATAATGAAGTGTTTTAGTGAAATGCATAATAAGGACCCACTTAGGACATGTAATATATTCACCTTATACTGGACCAGATCTCCTTCATGGGGAGTCTCATTGTTTAAGTTGCTGGCACAGGGGAGGTTAGAACACCCTGTGCCCCTGTTAGGACTATCTGCCAGGTATCAACTTCATTCAAAACCAGTTATTTTCTACTCATTCATTATTTACACCACAACACATTTCCACTTGAATAGTTCTGTCCATGTGAAAATAATTTTAAAAATAAAGGTCTTATAAAGAACAGTTCATCTTGGTAGCAAGAGGTAGAAAGAAAATTTTGGTCAAGTTCAACAGCAAAGTAGAGCCCTCTTCCCACAAAGAGGGAACCACACTGAGTGTAGCTTTGGATTTGTAGAAGACAACACAAGCAATAATCAAACAGAAAGACACATAACTTCTGCCCCCAGCAGGTAAACCCATCCCTAGGGTTCAAGGTCTGCCTCTTCCGAAAGGGCAGCAGATGCCGTGCAAGCAGGGATCTCAGAGGCAAAAATCAACAGCCTGGCTCTCATGGCCACAGTAAAGCCGAGCAGCAGATCAGTGCTGTTACACAATACACATAGAATGATCTGTGCAACTGAAGCAATCACTGGGCTATAAAGCCATACAGCTCCTCATAATTGCCACTCACAGACAAAGCTAAGGGCACTGATATTACTGTACCTTCAAACCAAGAGGCCAGTGGATGAGGTACAGATCCAGGTAATCCAGTTTCAGGGCAGTAAGAGTCTTCTGGCAGGCTCCCTTCACCAGATGCTTCTCATGAAACGTGCACCACAGCTGGAGACAAAAAGCCAAGGCACATTGTGACCTCTTGGGTTAAAGCTCTTGGAACTCTTCTGTACTGCTCAGCAGGGTGCCTGTCCCCTCGGGAAAGTGATGTGAAACCAGGACATTCTACAGCTCTTCCAGTGGGGCTGTTCTGTGAGTAGCACTGGCCTGTGATACTGGGCCATGTGTGCAGTGGCAGCACACATGACTGCACAGTGTCCTGGCAGACAGCAGAAGTAGTCTTGTTTCACTTATTAAGACTAAAGCTGAAAGCATCACCCAAATCTGGGATATAGACCCTGCATAATTCTCAATACAGGATGAGGTAAAGCAGGAGTCTCAGGAATGGCTTAAGTCATGCTCTGAATTGTTCCACACTGCACAACAGAAGAGGTAAGTAAAGAAGCAGGGAGTTACTTGAAAATAAAAAGGTATTCCCTGGTATATCCTATATCACCAGACCCCTACCTTACTGACGACAAAGAGGTCCTCTCGTTTCACAACACCTTCCTTGATTTTCTGCTGGATCCCCTCCCCAACTTCGTTCTCATTCTGGTACACATAGGCACAGTCGAGGTGGCGGTACCCGGCATCGATGGCAGCCGTCACCGCAGCTGTCACCTTCCCTGGGGGGGACTGAAAAAAGCGATGGCAAGAAAAGCTCTCATCAACACAATATTGAAGACCTCTCTCACGGCAAGATAACACTGAGAAAACCACTACATCCAAAGCAAACCCCAACTACAATAAAGCGAAATCGCGGCGGCGGCCTGGCCGGGTGTCGGTGGCACCGGCAGCGCTCGCAGGGCCCGAGCCGCGCTCCTTCCTTCCTTCCTTCCCCGCTCCCCATCGCCCTCACGCCGCCAGCCCAAGGGAGCGCCTCCGGTACCTTCCACGTGCCCAGCCCCAGGATGGGCATCTTGGCCCCGGTGTTGAGCTGCACGTAGGTCGCCATGGCCGCGCCAGCAGCACCACCACGGCTGCGGCCGAACCCCGCGCCTTTAATAGCGAGCGGGGCCGGGCCCGCCCCGCCCGGCGCGGCGCGGGGCTGCCGGGGCGGCGCCGAGCCCGGGGCCGCGGCCGGGGTGCGGAGCAGGCCGCGACTGAGGCTCGGGGCTGGGGCATCGACCCGCAGCTCCCGGGCTGTGCTCACCGCACACGGACCCTCCCGCAGAGCCTCGTCCCCGGGGCGGGGGTGACACAGGGGACGTAAGACACAGCTGTCCACCGCGCCCCAAGAGCTGAGGGCGCTGAGCCCCGTGTTCCCACAGGGGTGGCGGCCCGGGTTGGTCCCCCTTGCCGGAGTCTTGTGGCCCTGTGTGCTGATGCAGCGACACGACAGCAGAAACCTCGGTGGTTTCTGAGAGGCAGGAGAAACCTCGGTGGTTTCTGAGAGGCAGGAGAAGCTGTTCCTGTCAGCCAAGGGGGACAAACACGGCTTCCACTGCGAGCTGTGGCTTAGGAGTAATTTAAGGTAGAGTGAATCTAAGAAAACCCCCAGCTCTATTTTGAATTTTGGAAGAGTTTTTTTTGAAACTGTTTTGAAAATCTCAGAAGAGGAGCAGTGACTTTTTAATGAGTGACATAATGATCGTGTTGTCCCTCTGTCTTTAGGGAGGTGCTGAGGACATTGCAGAATAAAATGCACAATTGTAATCACAGGCAGTAGTGGCCAGCAGTCTCCCATCACAAACTGGCTTTGATGCTCTTGCAGACAAGCATTTGCTGTTCTGCTGAAGACGTCACAGCGCAATGGAAAAACCCAGACTTGCCTGGGAGGCTTTGCTGCTTATTCACATGTGAAGAGTTTCTTCAGGTGCGAGCATTTGCTCTGGGTGCCTCTCCCTGCTATCTGCAGCTTCATATTTTTTGCTCCATTTAGCTAAGGACGGCAAGGTAATTGGTTTTCCTCTTTAATGTTCCTCCTGTTTCATGTCAGCACCATCAGGCATCCCGGCAGGATGCGATGTGCTTTCACTTGGTTCACAAAATTTTTACACAACTTGGTGCTTATCTCTTGCTGATTGGATTGAATTTTCCCTTGTGATTTCAAGTCAGAGAGATGCCTTCATCCTGTCACAAGAGGCTTCAGGCAGAAGTTCTGTATTTTGTTTTTTCTGTTAGCTCTTGCGAGCTGGAGCCTTTCCCCTCAGAGCTGTAAGGCCACTCAGCTTTCCAGTGTTTGCCTCTCCAGAAGGTCTGGTGGGGACCTTGGGGGAAGAAGAAGTACTGCACGTGTCACCACCCTGTGACAGCCAGCCTGGTAAATCTTGTGCCCTGTGTCCTTGATAACATGGCCATGCCTTTACAGAGACCACTGACATTGAGGAAGTGCAAGGCGGAGGAGGGTCTTGCTTGCTTTTTTTTTTTTCCTTGATCCCTGTCCACTGGAACAGGAGGAGTAATCTCATGAGTTTTCAGTTTGTTTTGCTGACTTTGCATTTAGCAACTGTAATTTCACCACAAGTTGTGACTTTGGGGACCAGCAGTGTTTGGAATCAGGACCCAAAATAAGGGAAGTGGGTATGTCCTTATGGGCAGTGTTCACCGGAGAGACCCACTGAGAACACATGAAGGCAAAGTAGGGAGATGACAGTGTTGTGAGGTGTGATCATACCTACAGCTAAGGGGAAGAGCTGCAGGGGTCTGTACAGACACAGACATAGCTGAAACCAGAGTTTGGAGGTGAGGGCATGCAGGTTTCACGCTTGAATCACTGGGAAGCACAGCAGGAATTTCTGCTTTGCTTGGAGGGGAGATTTATCTTGCTCAGTGGGGGTTCCAGTTCCACCTCTGGATGCCAGGAGGCAGATCTCAGGGGCTTGGCCAGCCCTGACTGTAGAAGGTCTCGGCCTCTTTTTCACTCTGAGCTCAGATCAGCCCAGGACCATATCTTGGTGGATCTCCCTTATTCTCAGAGCTGATGAAGCTTTTTGTCCTCATGCTTTTGTCCTTTAATTGCACCTGCTGAAATAACAAGCTCCAGGCACAGCCAAGGATGAGGAAGTGATCTTGCCACCCCTCTGTGGTGATTATTGTGTGGGAAGGGCAGGTTTAGTGCAGCAGGGGAAGCCTGGACAGGGGGAAACCATGAACTGCCCCAGACTGGTCAGGGCTGATTCTGGCAGGCTCTGAAACTCCTGCTGTACCTGGGATGACTGAGTTCTGGCAGATGGAAAGCACCTGTGTGTCCCTCACAGTCCCCCTGGCCCCTGAGGAGGAGGGCAGCACCTCACTCCAAAGGGAGCTCCTGTGGGCTGGGCCACCCCTGCTGGGCAGGACAGCAGCAGTCCTGGGGACAGTGGCAGTCCTGGGGACAGCAGACTGCCCACCCAGGAGCTCTAGGACACGGTAAGCAGGACTGAGTGGTGAAAGAAGCATCAGGCACCCAGCATCACCCTCTGAGCCACCCTTTGTTCCAGGGAGAGACTGGGATGGCCTGGATGTAACTGTAGTGACAAAGGCAGGGTGGAGAGGAGGACAGGGAGTGGACTGGTGTTTGGCTTATACAGAGGCTGGGGAAGGGGGAGAAAGGCATTTAATCATTTGTTTTTCTGTGTTCTTTCTTCTCTCCTCAGTTACCCTGAGCCACAGCCCAGAAGTGGAGTAGTGAGAAGAACTCTGGAAGGAACAAAGATCCTGGCCCTGGGAATACACAATCCTGGAAGTGGAGCAGCCAATGCATGTCTGGGGGGTGCACACAGTTTTCAAGTGCCTGAAGAGAGGAGGCACCTGGGCAGACCAGTGCTGGGTGGGAAGGTGACTTGGAAGAGAGAAACAGATGCTTTCTGAAAGCTGACAGCAAAGTGAAAACAAAGCCTCTTCAGGCAGCCTGAGTTGCAAGGTTAGGTAGGCCTGTGGAGGTGGGAGTGCTGCTCCCCAGAATCTGAGTGCTCTCTTGACAGTCCTTTGCTGAGAATGAAATTGCAGAAATATTGAACACTTATTGAACTGTCCCTGCAGTGACTATCCATGCTCAGAAACGGAAGCAAATGGGATAGAGGTTTTTGCTTTGTAAGAGCAGAGTTCTGGGAAGTTTGGGGTCTCTGCTACTAGCAGGCACTGTCCTTCCCAAGGGAGGAAGGCTTTAGGACCCACCATTGAAGGGCTGTGAGGAGAAATCATCTGATTCTGCTGATCCCATAGGTGAGACTCCCCTGCAGTTGCTTGGACTGCTGAATTGTGTTTACAGGCAAGGGGGAAGGGACCCTGAAAAAGTGGTGATCACTGATGCTGTTGCCTGAAAGCTGCAAGGTCTGAGCACAGTTCCTGCTGGTATCACTTGATAAGCTGTTGGGACACCAAGGGGTAACTCACACGCCTTGTTCTGGATGGTGCATGCCAGGAGATGGGCAGAGTAGTGGCACAAGCAAGAATAGTGCTGGGAGTTCAGCTTGGAAAGCATTTTAGAAGTGGTTGGAAAATATGTTGACTGTTGCAGTGTTGATCCTGATAATTTTGTCCGTAGGAGAAGGGGTGGGTTTGGGATATGTGTCTTATGTTTGCACTGGTGAGGTGTTAACTACCCTGGTCTGCAGGGGCAAGGGTTGGAGTTTATAGTGAATATGCAGTCAGATGATGATTATGTTACAGATGGAGTTTGAATAAGGGTGAAACAATTCTTAACTTACCTTTCAATAAAGTGCAGGGTGGAATGTAAAGAACATAAACTGCAGATTGTATCAAGGGATGGCAGTGGCGACCTGTGTGGAGACCACTGAAACAGATATAAACACCTTGTCCCATGCCAGAATTGAAGCTCACAATACTGTGACTCAGGAATACTCCTGGACACACAGGTGAACTTTTTGAAGGAGATCCATGCTGAAAGGACTTAATTCCAAGGGGACTGCAGCTGGTGGATGGGATGAGTTATGCTTGAACAAGGACACCACTGAGGGCTCTATGGGCACTGGGTAACCCTTGCTGGAGAAGGCATTCTCTAAAAAGACAGTGCTTCAAACTTCTGCATCATAGTAACATTGTACCTTTATTATTCAATAAAAATGTGTATTTGATCTCTGCAGAGCTAAGTCTCACCTCAGCCTGGGGGCTACAGAAGGTTTTATGGGTTGCTTCCTTTAGGAAGCTGCAAAGCAAACATTCTTGGATTACATTTTCATGAACTGAAAGTGGAAATTTTGGAAAGAAGTCCACAAGGTGCTCAGTTTCTTCAGCAAAAGTTTTGATCTTTTGCCTTGAAACCCAGTGAGCAACTTCATGATTGTGTTTAGCCACCTGCCCAGGCACTGGGAGTGGAAAGGTGACACAGCCCCAAAAGCAAATAGCTCCTGATGTCACCTGGGGCTGTGGGGCCACGGGCAGTGCAGGTGGTGGCCGGGCTGAAGGGGGAGGTGGATGGAGCTAGAGAGGCATTGGAGAGCTTGGTCCCGAGGCTGACAGGGCCAGACGGGATGCTTGCACTTCGGGGGCTGAGCTCTCCGTGCCAGCAGGCAGACCCCTGAGCTGTGTGACACCACGGACATCAGTCCCTGCACTGCCGGGGAGGGGACAGCGCGGGTGGCTGAGGGATATGGCCGCCCTCTGCTGCCCGCAGGGAGAGGGGAATGTGCTCTGTCCCAGGGAAAATCCCCTCGTTCAGGAGGAAACCTGGCTGAGAATACTGCCGACCACGCACCTCTGTGTTTTCTGCTTATGGAGTTGTGGTTTTTTTTTTTTTTTTTTGGTGTGTTGTGGGTTTTTTTTTTTTTTTTTTTTTTGTTTTTTTTTTTTGTTTTTTTTTTTTTTGCCTAAGGGAAAGTTTTCCCTAAGTAGGAAAACTCCTTTCTCAGTTACTTCTGGAGTGATTAAACTGCTGGCCTTTAGTTCACATTTCTCAGATTTTTCTCCCATAACTGCCAGTTGTCCTCCTCAGCCTGTTGTGTTGAAGCAAGAAAAATTAAAAATGTGAATATGTAGATCAAAGTCTCTCCCTCGCTAAATGTGGATTACCCAATCTACATTTTGACAGAAAATTAATACAGCCCCCATTTTATTCTTTTAGAGCAACTTTACTGTTTCTTTCAGAATGAATAAACAAAAGATGATCACTGAATACATACGCTGTGACTTCACTGGCTGCAGGAGGAGAAATGCAATAAAAAAGTCAGATAAATTGATGGGAAGGATATCAGACCAGGCTCTGATGAGCATCTTCAGTATTCTGCATTGAATGGGTAGTCCTTGTGAGTTTTGCCCCTGCAGGGAATAGAAGAATTTCTTTTAGTCATAATTTTCCTTTCTAGTTTTGCTTAAAGAAGCTACTAAGGTAGGATCTGAACTCTGAAATTGGAGGATGGGTTCAGTCCAGATTTGTTTTCCTCTGTAGTCTTTTTTGTACACTTGGAACATCCCAATTACTTCATCATTCAGGCTCTTGGCATTCTAGGCAGTATTTAGATGTAAAACTTCTCTGTATCTAGTATTCTTAATTTATGGGTTTGGAGAAGAATAATGAATGCTACCACTTACATGCTCATTGTGTAGACTCTCCAGTTTCTGTTAAAGCTGAAAATAGTTGCCATCTCCTCTTTGGTCAGTTTGAAGTCAAACACCTGAAAAGAGAAACAGCTGGGAATCACCTCTCTGAACAAACCAGAGGCTGTAAGCAAAATCCACAAAATTATAGAACAAGTCTGCAAGGGAAGGTAGCTGGTTAGAAGACATGACTACTTCATGAAAAAGGCATCTCTGTATCACCAAGAATTCACTGGCAGAGGGAACAGAAAAATTCATCCAAAGTTGCAATTGCACATGCCAGCTGTTGCAGGGTACTTGGCAGCTCTTGCATCTGCCATTTGTGAGAGATGCATCTTTCTGTCCTATTCCATAGGCACATCTACAAGATTGCCATATTCTACTTAATCTATCTAGGCTTTTTGAAATCCCAGTGACCAGTTGCAGTCAAAGACCATTAAATTAACAATAGTGCAGCATGGTTTGTGAACACCACAGCTGTTTTCATAACACTGCTTGCTCTACATAAGCCTTTTGTGGTGTGCTGCTGCACTCAAGTGCCAGTGAAAAGCCATGTGGCAAGTCATCTCCAGTCTGCAGAATACAAGACACCACGTAAAGCGACTGCTAGAATTATCAGCATACAAAAAAAGACTTGGTTCATTCCTGCTGTCCAGCTGTAACCTTAAGTTTAGCCCTTAGTAGAGTGTGTAAACAGACAAAAAGCCTGGTGTTCTTGCCTGAGCAGGGAAGAATGATAAAGGATCTTTTCCCTTGCTGTACAGGGAGAAGCCAAGCCATCCCTGAGGGGCAGCTCCTGCTCACTCCTGATCCCTCACCTGGAAGTTCTCCACAATGCGCTGTGGGGTGACAGATTTGGGAATCACAATCACATTTCTCTGGATCTGGAAGCGAAGGAGAACCTGCAAAAAGAACAGACAACTGAATCATTCCTCTTGCTCTGGAGGAAGCAGAGCCTGTTCCAACAGCTGTTATCTCTGTTTCAAATCATTCCTGTCCCTGCAGCCCTGGTTGCTTTGCCTGAGGAGCAGAGAGGGAAGTGGTGGAGCCTCACATGGAAGGGCTCCTTTCCCATCCAAGTTTGGGCCAGTCAAGCCTTCCTGCTCTCCCAGACTTCTATCAAAATCTCATTCTCTGCAAGAGGACTTGAGATGAAGACTGAAACATTCCAGCATTTGAAGATGGGTCAAGAAAATGTTTCATGATGACAGTCAGAGCACACCTGGAGAGTGTGCATTGCAGGCTACACAGAAAACAGAGCCTGCACTGCTGCCTCTCACACAGGTGACAGGGAACAAAGAGCCAGCCTGTCCTCTACATTGTCATTAGCTGTCCTGTGTTACAGGAAGGGGTAGCCACAGTCTGTGTAGGTCAAAGTCTCTCACTAGTTAAATGTGGATTTAATGATTATGATTACAGCCCCCATTTTGTTATTTTGGAGCAACTTTACTGTTTCTTTCAGAAAGAATAAACAAAAGATGATCACTGAATACATATGCAGTGACTTCATTGGCTGCAGGAGGAGAAATGCAATAAGAAAGTCAGATAAATTGATGGGAAGGATATCAGACCAGGCTCTGAAGGAGGGCAGGAGAGGGCATCTGGCATCCATGTACCTGGGCTGTGGATTTGTTGTGCTTGGCTGCAATTTCCTTGATCTTGGGGTCATCCAGAAGGGAAGGATCCTCTGGCTTAACCCTACACATTGGAGAGATAACACCAGAAGTGTGTTTTGAGATCAGTGGCTAATAGTACACTCACTGTCTCAGTGCTCCAAGCATTATTCATGCCCTGTCCCTCACAAATTGCAAAGTCTTACCATGGTCTGTCAGGAGAGCCCAGGGGGCTGTAGGCTGTCACAGCAATCCCTTTGGACTGGCAGTAGTTCACCAGCTTCTCCTGGGTGAGGTATGGATGGCACTCGATCTGCCAGCAGAAGAGTACAGAGATTGATGGAATCCAGCTGTACCTCACTGCAGGGATTATCCCCTAATGCTCCTAAAGGCTGCTCTCTGTCCTCATGGGCCACTCTTTGCAAAGTATTATCAGCTGTAGTGTTCTACAGCACCTGCCTCTGCAGTGACATTTCTTGTAGCTCTGGGTCTTTGCTCTGGAGAAGGAGCATTTCATTAGGCTCACCTCTGGTTTCTTTGGCATGTTCTGAGGTCCTTCTCAGATTTCTAAGCAGTAGCTTAGCAAATATTGAAAACTCCAGTGCCTTGTATATTCAGCAATAATGTGGAGTGGGATGAGAAGGACATGCTGCATCTGCTCTCTTCTCCCTCCCATCTGTTCTCAACATGAAAGTTCCCTTTCTTATGAATTGGTGCCCCTTTCTCATGTGCCATAGGTTAGGAAAAAGATGCTTTTTTTTTGCTCTTTTTTTGTAACTACATGCAGAGGAAGGACTGGCAGGTTCTGGAGACTGAGGGAACTCAGTACTCTTCGTGAATATGCAAAAAGTTCTGTATTCAGAACTGTAAGAGATGTCAGAGTCTCTGAGTCTGTCCAAGACCCCTTGAAGAGATAAACTTCTGCAGCTCCTGCATACAAAGGGGCAGTGGCTGCTGTATGCAAAGACTAGGTGATCTTTAATATATATATATGTGTATAAAACCCCTTTATTTTTTATTTTACTTATAAATATAAATCAGGGTAGATACCAGGAAGCCACTACTGTGTCAGTAAATGCTGCTTCTGTATAGAAGTTAAAACTGACCTCCCTTTCCAACTAGGTGACTGAATCATGGATTCCTGCATGACAAAAACCACATGTTGTGTCAACAATTATATTCTATTAGTACAGATTGGTGCCATTACTTATAAGTATTTTAAGAAGTTCTGGTTGGCATACCACAACTTCATTCCCTATCAGAACACAGATCTACAGCATCTTTATGAGTACTCAAATAATCACAGGGTGTAATTGTGCTGTGTCTGCTTTGTTCTTCCTCCTCAGGCAGCTGTAATTGGATTTTTATAATCCCACAAAACCTGCAGTCACTTTGCAGCTCACCTGGATGTTTGCAGGCTTGTGCTTCAGTCCTGGCTTGTTCAAGATCCTTTCCATCTGCTCGTGGTTGAAGTTGGAGACTCCAATGGCTTTTACCAGGCCAGCATCCACCAGCTCCTCCATGGCCTGGCAGAAAGGGGAGCACAGTCAGCACCAGTGTACAAGACAGGCCCTGAAAGGATTATTCCTTCTGTGGCTTCATTTCCCTTCATTGGCAAGGAAAGACAACTGTTTGGAGCTGCCAGGATTGTCTCTTGGGGGAGAGTGACCTCTGGTGTATTTGTGCCATGACTTCCATCTCACCCAAACCTGAGGGCTCCTTTCTTGAGATGGCAGAAATTCACTCTCAGTTATTTTCAGATGAGAAATAAGGATAATCAATGATGTGTTCTTGAGCCAGCACCAGAGGGCTGTAGTGCAGGCTGTGGGTAGGATCACAACCTAATTTACTTCAGCAGAGTGTATTTGAGCAATTTAAGAACAGTGGTGAAGACAGTTCTGTTATGGTCAAGCAGTCTGGCTTGCAGGTTCACTAAAGATGATCAGCTTGATTGAGCATGTATGTTTTGGTGTAATAAATACATAAGAACTTTGTGGCTGCTGAAGGCAGTGAAAGCATGGAAAAGACTGCCAGCAACAGAAAACATGATTTCCCACCCTGGCTGAACTTACCTCCCATGTATCTAGAAAATCTGTGTTGCTGGGTATAGCCATGCCTTTGTCATCTGCAGGAAACAGCTCCTCTCCTGCCTGTCAGTAAAAACAAACAAAAAAAAAGATTTAAGCACTCTTTTTATTGGCAAGTTAATACCAAGACAACCGAAGACCATGATGGCTTTGGCTACTATTACAGAAAATATTAATATTTATCCACATTGTTCCTGGCAATTTTGCTGGCAATAATTCCTAGTAGGAATTAGGCAGAATCATTCCTACTAGGAATATCAACTGTATCTCCTAGACCAAGCAAATGGTGGTTCACTAAAATACATACAGAGAAACACTTGAATTATTTATTGTGGAACAAACAAGGTTCCTGTAGTCCTCTCCTATTCCTTTAAGAGAGAACTGGAGTAGTTTTTTTTTTTTTTTTTTTTTTTTTTTTTGAAGGATCTGTTAAGGCCCCAGGAACATTTAAGGTTTAAGCCAAGCCACATCTACTGAAGAAGAAATTATGTAAACATCCAAGGGGCCTGTAAGAGGAGCCTCAGCTTAAGTTGGTGGCAAATCAGAACACCCCAGATGTACAAACTCAGAAATAGAGCCCCACATCTGCACATTGCTCCACATCCAGAGTGCAGCTGTCAGACTATGATGCCATGACACTTACTCAAGCTCTTTGTTCACATAAAATTAACCATGACAGCTTTGCAAGTGTGACAAACAGCTGACAAGCACAAAAGCAACAGATAGGATGGAGGTCTTAACCTGTCTGCAGTGGAAAGAAAAAGCCAAGACTAGACACAGACTGAGACATCAGATCCTTTGAAGTACATGAAGGATGAGATGTATTTCATGTACCTCTGACATGGATGTCAGAAAGTCTCACCTTTCGAAATCCAAGGTCTGTGGAACTACTTTAAGGCTCCTACAGCAAAGGTCTCAGTATTAAGGACTCAGTGATTAAAGAAAGAAATGGAAGACAGAAACATTCTCTTGTTCTGTGATTCTGTAACATGCAGAGGAAAGAATTTCTGTCAGGCAGCAAAGTACATCCTTCCTTCCCTCGAAGCAGGAAAGGATGACTTAGCCCAAAGTCAAGCAGCATGAGTCAGTCTTGCAGCCAGAGGCCTGAGCTTGTTGCTGGGGCTGCCCCTCTGTTATCAGGAGGGCAGAGGACACTGTGCAGGCAGAGCTCTGGGGCAGAGATCAGGGGCACAGCAGGGCAGGGTGGGCAGCACTGGGGCAGAGATCAAGGGCACAGCAGGGCAGGGTGGGCAGCCCTGGGGCAGTGCTGGCACAGCAGGCACAGGCTCTTTCTGGAGCAGCAGTGGTGCTGCAAGTGCTTCTGGCTCTGCTGAGGAGCTCTCCCAGGAGAGAAAACCAAGGGCCCTGCTGCTACTGTACCTTGAACCCCAGAGGCCAATGCATGAGGTAGAGATCCAGGTAATCCAATTTCAGGTCAGCAAGAGTCTTCTGGCAGGCTCCCTTCACCAGAGACTTCTCATGAAAAGTGGACCACAGCTAGAGAAAAATTCAGGCCAGACTGTGAGCTCCTGGGTTAAAGCTCTTTCCTGAACAAGGAAAGAAAGCTAGCACACTTTCTGGGACCATTTCTGCTTAACATGTATTTTGAACAGTCCCATAAAAATGGAGAATGTGGAACACATCTTAAATAACGCTCTACAAAATACAGTGACAAAAAGAGGATTCTACCAGTATGGGCCTGAACTATTCTCCTAATTACTCCACACTATAGCACACAGCCTTTCCCCACTACTCTGAATTTCCCTCTATGCATATGCAAAGCTTTCCCCTGGATCCTAGGTCACCTCACCTTGCTGACAATGAAGAGATCTTCTCTTTTCACAACACCTTCCTTGATTTTCTGCTGGATCCCCTCCCCAATCTCACTCTCATTCTGGTACACGTAGGCACAGTCAAACTGGCGGTACCCGGCATCGATGGCAGCCATCACTGCAGCTTTTACCTGCCCAGCTGCAGACTGGGAAAAGAAGGTTAAGAAGATCCCAAATCAAAGCATACAGTCCATTTCTTAGTTATCTAGCAACTAAAGAAACATAAAATGGGGGTTTAAGTAGAGTTTTTCCATGCCATGTTCTTAAGGCACTCATCATCTTAAAAATGTAGGCTCCTATAGGAATGTGGTCTTTGTTGATGGAGTGACAAAACTATCTTTTGTCCCTTCAAAAAGGAAAGAAGTTCAGAAGTTTTTCTCTTCAATTAAGTGAAAAAGCCACTTCATAGACCTAGGGAACTTCACCTCAAACTTAAGGATTGGGCAGAAGCTAAAAAGCTAAAGCTAATTGTACAGAAGCTAAAAAGTCCTGCTTGGGCAATTTACTAGAAAAAGAAGAGAAGAAATAAACTAATCGCTTTTTGTGAGGTGTTTTACCAAAAGCAAGAACCTCTTGCACTTGGCTGGGTTTTTCTCTGTTTGTTATTTTGCCTTTTAATAAACTTTTTTGTTTCCAACACTGCAGCTGAAGCTATCTTGCTGATTTTATGTTTCTATTTAGTAGAGTTTTTCCATGCCATGTTCCTAAAGCATTCATCATCTCACAAATGCAGGCTGCTGGGTTTGAAGCAAGCCTCCAACCATTTATCCATAAGCCCAGTCCCAAGCAGCCAGATAGAGCAGAGCCTCCAGCACTGCCTGAAATGGACCAGGGAAAACCAAGCTTTATGCCAGGGAGCTCTGCAATGCCCCTTGCTCAACACTCCTTGCTTCCTAGTGCTGTGTCCAAGAAGAGAAACAGTCAAATGGCCCAGCTGGGAGAATTTCAGTTCTTTGGGGAGGGCAGTGGTCTACACCTTAGTCATCCACATCACTTTGGAGTGTTACACTGCGGTCTAGCCCAGCTAATCCTGAGGCACATCCCACCTGCAATTGGAACCTTATGTCAGCTGCTTTCTTCAGAGACAAGAGGGGGTGTGCAATTCTGTGTGTTTCTGTACCCTGCAAGGGCGTGTAAGAGCTGTGCACAAGGAAATGTTGGCATATCTTGTTCACACAAATCCAGCAATGTTTGTTTCTAGGCATTGTACAGATCAGTGGTTTTGTAGTCATCGTAACAACAGTGCAAACCTCTTTGTCAGAACTTGCTCAAAACGCATGAATGGTCTTCTAAAGCCATACCTTGTTATCGGGTGATTCCCGGGGACCTCGCCCAGATTACACAGCAAGGAAGCAGCAGAGAAGGGCTCCAGTGCAGTAGCACGGGAGAGGGGCCCGGGGAGCCGCGGTAGCCTGGTCGGGATAGCAGGGAGGGGATGGGTGGATGGGTGGATGCATGGATGGATGGGAGGGATCCGGGCATCCCTGGCGGCTACGGGAGGGACGGACCCACCGTCCCAGGCTGGGGACACCCAAGGGTCACCTCTCCCCCACGGCAGGAGGGGACGGCGGGGACGGAGGGCACGGCAGGAAGCGCGGCTTCGAAAGCAGAGCCGGTGCTGTGCTTGCGGAGACCACCGGAGGGACAGAGCATCCCCAGCAGCATCCCGGGTGGGATGGTGGGATGGCACCGGGGACGGGTCACCGAGCCGAGCTGTCCCCGCTCCCTGCGCACCCCCGAGCGCTCCGGACCCCTCCTGAGGAGATGGCACCGGGCGCGGAGCCCGCCCCGCTGAGAGCGAGCTGCCGCTGTCCCCGTTACCTTCCATGTGCCCAGCCCCACGAGGGGCATCCTGGCCCCGGTGTAGAGCTGCAGGCAGGTGGCCATGGCTCCAGCCGGGAATGATGCCCGCTAGTCCAGCCCGCCGAGCCTTTAATGACGGCAGAGCCGTGCCCGCCCCGTCCCGAGCCCCGCCCGCCCGCCCGGGACAGCCGCGGTCCCGCAGCCCGGGGCACACCGGGCCGGGCTGGGCTGGGCCGGGCCAGCGCTGCTTCTCCCCGAGCCGCCGCAGCTGCAGGTGGGCTCTGGGCTCTCTCCGAAGGTGGGATGATGTTCTGGGCAGCAGCTCAGCATTAACAGGTACCAGGTCCACCAGGCACCCTCTGTGTCTGTGCTGTACCAGACACCTGTTTAACACTGCTGATCTCCCCTCTCCCCCAGTCTCTGTTACTCTGGGCTTTTAATAGCCAGGCAGCAGCACTGGCTACCACATCACTCCACAGTGATACCAGTGCAGAGGTTTCCAGCAGTTTCAGGTGCTGGCTTCCTGTTGCTTGTTGACCCCATAGTCCATACTAAGGCTTGTCCTGCTCAATTGTTCTTTTCAGCATTGCTGTGTCAATGCTTGCTATACCAGATTATTCTGATCAAGACAAGATCTTAATGCTCTTGTGACATAATTGAAAATTGAATAGGGATTATTATTTCCAATTACATTGTTAATGCAAGCTTCTTGGTTTGTTAGTTTTAACATTAGAATAGAACTTCCAAACCAGCAGTAATTCAAATATTTTTATTTTGGTCAATAATGAAATTGAACATCAATCTCTGTCCAGTTTCAGCCTGTAAAAAAAGTGACTGAAATAAGGCCCAGTATGAGTTATTATTCATCTATAGGTCTGGACACTTCTCTCATTTATTCTTGCTTCCCAGAAAGCTTTGGGCTGTACTCTAGAAGTTAATTTTGTCTTTTATCTTCAGCAGCGATTATGTGTATTCAGGATGGATTTTTCTCCTGCACTTACATATCCTTAACCCTCAAGCCTTAAGTGGTGCTGATGCAAGACAGTAGATAAAAATCAGTTGCTAGTTCCCTCTTCTGTTTTCTCCTTTGCTATTTCAGCCATGCAGACACACTCGTGTAATGAGAATTATCATAGCTCACATTTTGTTCTTCAGAACAACTGTACAATTTCCTTCCACCAAAGAAGAAAACCCAAAGTCACTGAACACATATCCTGGGCCTTTGCTGGGAGGAGGGATACAGTGTGTCAGCTACAAAGTGAACAATTTGAGGCAATGGTAGAAGGTCATTAGACCCTGGAGGCCTGAGAGAGGGCAGGAAAAAAACCATCTTCAGTATTCTGCATTGAAAGGGTACTCCTTAAGATTTTTGCACCTGGAGGAAATCAAAGAGGAAAGATTACTCAGGGCTAAAATAATTGCTATATAGAACAACAGTGGGTGTACAGAGGAGCCTTCAAAGGAAGCTCTGAACTGAATAACTGCAGAGTGAACTTGAGAGACTTGATAATATAGAAACAGCCTACAGGACCAACGAGTTCCAGCCTTTTTCCATAATTCAGGCACTGAACAGTGGTGGGACCAAGTTACTTTGTAGATACAGAGTTAAAATTTACACTGCTTACAGAGACAGCAGCAGTTTCTGTGGCCTTGCAGCCAACACTTCCTGTCTTGGTGCATATCTGCAAGCAGCTGTGCTTTATACTGCACAACAGATGGTCATTCCCCACCACAACCACCTGTGTAAGAGCTGACATCAATTTATAACACTTCACAGAAAAAAATTACCCTCAGTTTAAAACTGCCTAATGCTTGTTTCTCCCATATGGACACAGCCAAAGTTATCAGCTAGAGATCTCATTTTGGAATTCCAGGCATACAAAGTTTCCTGGAGAATGGATTCCCAATGAACACACAGCATGACTTACCCTTGCCTTTCAGTCAATAAATTGGAACTGTAACAACAGATGCTTCATCCCCAAAATTATTTCAGATTTCAAAATATACCCAATTTACCAGCTATACCAGTTCCTGTGAGATCAGAATAAACATCATTGAAAATGTAAGAGTTTGAAGGATACAAACTATCACTTACGTGACCATTGCACAGATTCTCCAGTTTCTGTTTAAGCTAAGAAGGGTGGCCATCTCCTCTTTAGTCAGTTCAAAGTCAAACACCTAAAAAGAGAAAACCAGCTGGATTTAACTTCTTTGAACAAATCAAATCAGAAGCAAGATTCACGAGATTAAAGAACAAGTTCATATCAGAAAGGATGCTGGGTACAAGTGATGGATTCATGAAACACAGAAAGGAAAAGAAGTATCTTTGGATTTTCCAAGCTCTGCTGGCAGAGGGAAGAAACAGAAGAACAGGAGATACCATGTAAGGGGTCATAGTTTTATCAGCACACTGCTTCCAACAGCTCTGTCTATTCTTCACTGTAGTTTTCCCTGTAGCCCTGACTTCAGACAGACAGAAAGAGCCCAGCCCTCTTGCTGCAGGAGCCCATGGCAAGGGTGATAAAGGATCCAAACCATCCCTGAGGGCAGCCCCTGCTCACTCCTGATCCCTCACCTGGAAGTTCTCCACAATGCGCTGTGGGGTGACAGATTTGGGAATGGCAATCACATTTCTCTGGATCTGGAAGCGAAGGAGAACCTGCAAGAAGAGACAACTGAATCATTCCTCCTGTTCCAACAGCTGTTTTCCCTGAGCTATGCCACTTCTGCAGAGCTGCATTTCAAATCATCCCTGGCCCTGCAGTCCAAGTGCAGTGCCTGGAGAGCAAAGAGGGAAGGGGTGGAAGCCCCCATGGAAGATCTCCTTTCCATTCTGGCTTTGGGCCAGTCAATTCCTTTCCTTAGCACCCAGAATTTTTGCACTATATACAAGGTTTTCATTTCTTCAAAAGGACTTGAGAAGTGACAACTGAAGATGAATCAAGAATATTTTCTTGACTGATGGCCAGACTTAGTAGTAGCATATCTTGCAGGCCACAGAATGGACAGCCTGCACTGCTTGTTAACAAGACAAAAAGCAGCATTTTTCACAGGTAACACCACAGAGGCTGTTCCTTCTCTTTAGTTTCCTAAATTGCTGTGTTACAGGAAGGGGTATCCAGTGTCTGGCACCTACCCACCTGTGCTGGGGTTTTGTTGTGCTTGGCTGCAATCTCCTTGATCTTGGGATCATCCAGAAGGGAAGGTGCCTCTGGCTTAGAACTAGACAAAGTGGGGGAAAAAAGGATGAAACAATACAGAATCACTTCAGAAAGATTCTATATAGCCCCATTAATTTTTAAAAATATAAATATATATTATACTGCACCATTACACAGTTAGTCATAAATCACATGAACCCACTTGGAAATTACCCATCAGGACGTCCAAGGGGACAGTATGCTGTCACAGTGATCCCTTTGGAGTGGCAGTAGTCAATTAGCTTCTCCTGGGAAAGGTATGGATGAGATTCAATCTGCCAACACAGAAGCATAAACTGAGAGCTGTAAAAACTACTGTAGTTTTCCCTCGCTCCAGAGGTTTTTCTGAACCCTAATTTCCTAATTAGAGGTTGCCTTCACCCCACCCTGCAGGTGGCCTATGTGACAATACAAGACTATAATTCTATAGGGCACCACCTTTTATACTGAGTCTTTATGTGCTTTTTGGATTTTTTCTGAGAAGCTTTATAAGAGTCAATCATTATGTCAGAATGATCCCTCATATGTGGATTCTTCATGCCTCCAGAGAGAGTGGTTCCTAGGCAAACACTCCAAAGTTAGTGGTTCAACTAAGTTAGTGGTTCAAGATGAGACAAAAAGGAAATATTCTGGTTCTGTTTGTATGAAGAAATGCCCAGAGAGAGGGATTTAAAGTACATGCTGTGTCTACTTTGTTCTCCCTTTTCCCACCTCCTCATTCAACTGTAATCAGAACTTTATGATCCCTGAGAAGCATTCCCCTGCAGTCACTTTGAAGCTCACCTGATTATTTGCAGGTTTGTACTTCAGTCCTGGCTTGTTCAAGATTCTTTCAATCTGTTCACGGTTGAAGTTGGAGATTCCAATGGCTTTTACCAGGCCAGCATCCACCAGCTCCTCCATGGCCTGCAGAAAGGGGAGCACAGTCAGCATGCAGTGGGGTAAGACATGACTGAACACATTTTTCCTGACATGCTCTGTTTGTCTTCATGGGAAGCATATTTTTAAAAGCACATTTTAAAAACTGTGTGCATCTCTGAGTTCTTTCCAACTAATTCTGCATCCATGGCTGAACATTCTGCAGCTGCTGAAGCCAACACCAGTGCTGAGGACAGGAGATGTGACTCTTCCACTCAGGATGAACTCACCTCCCACGTCTGCAGGATATCTGTGTTGCTGGGGATGGCCATGCCTTTGTCATCTGCAGGGAACAGCTCCTCTCCTGCCTGTCAGTGACAGAGAAAGTGCTTGAAAAATCTCTTGACAAATCCACTTGAGTGCTCACAACCACAATATCTTAAACTTCTAGTGCAAGAGTGCTGATTCTTGTCTACACTCAGACATTCCTTCCTGAGAAGAGGGAGGAATTTAAGGCATTTTTGCCAGTGACCATTCCCAGTAGAACAGGTTTTTCTGCTGGACCCCTGGAGGTGATGGCTCACCTAAACTTCCACAGGGAAACAAACCAGTCAGAGCTGCAGCCTCCAGTCTCACATGTGCTCCCTTCAGGGGCTGTTCTTTAGTTCCCACTCAGCAAGAACTGTTTTGTTCTTGCAAACATCAACACTTTGGTCTACACAACACCAGGTCTACTGAAAAGAGCAGTTGTGTGCACTGACAGCTCTTCCATGACAACACTCAGTGCAAAGCCACCAACACTAGGAAAGTTGGAAGAGTCTCTGTGTACAAGTTATGAAAAGATGCCAAGACTGAACTGTCTTTAGCAGCTGTTTGTTGCTGTCACCATGAGACAGTTTCATCTTCACAGCTCTGTTCATATAAAGTTAAAATAAAGCATGCAAAAAAGATGAACATCTCAAAGGCAACAGTAGCATGGGGAGGGATCAGACTGAGAGAGGATAGAAAGGCTGTGACTAGAAATATTCAGACATCAACCACTTCACTGAATCACTCAGACACCAATTCCTAAACACTCTCACAGAAATTTCACCTTTTAAATTCCTGTCTCAACGGAACAACACTAAGGCTTCTACAAGCAAGGCCAGCTCAAAGAGAGAGATGGAAAACAGAACTGCTTTCTTTTGCTCTCTGATTCTGTAGGACACAAGGGAAAATTGCAGAGAAGCAGCAGAAAGCAATCCTGTTCCCACAAGGGGTGATTTTGAGATGTACACACACTGGATTTGCAAGAGAAAAGGAAAGCTTCCTTTCTTATGCTTGGAGCTGGGAGAGCTGCCTCTGGTTTCTCTGGTTTTCAGGCCATCATTCCCAGGATCAAAGGGGTATGAAAACAACTGCCTCTGGAGCAGAGACCAAGAGCTTGAATCACACAGGGTCAAGCTGAGCACCAGGGCAGTGCTGGCACAGATAACAGCGCATAATTGTCTTTGTCAGCCAGAACAATTGTTGGGCTGTTAAGCCAGCCACAAGAAACAAAGTTAAGAGCATTGCTGCTACTGTACCTTGAAGCCAAAAGGCCAGTGGACAAGGTAGAGGTCCAGGTAACCCAGCTTCAGGTCTGCAAGAGTCTTCTGGCAGGCTCCCTTCACCAGAGGCTTCTCGTGAAAGGTGCACCACAGCTGGAGACAAAAGCAGGGCAGACTGTGAGCTCCTGAGTGAAAGTTCTCGAGTGCTCTCCTGCATAGCACAGGAATGCTCCCTGTTCTATGGAATGAGGCCTGCCCAGTGCTCTCCACACGCAGTGAGGCTGGGCTGTGTGGCAGCACAGAAAACAAGAGAAGGGTATCAAAAATGAACTCATTTACATTGCAAACTTCTCCAGTGCTACGGCGTTTAACTGTGTTAAATGTTAGATGTTCCAGCTGTAAAAACAGCACAGGTAAAACAGGTGTCCATAATCCATGACCATCTGATCCATACCTTACTGACCACGAAGAGGTCCTCCCGTTTCACAGCACCTTCCTTGATTTTCTGCTGGATCCCTTCCCCAACTTCCTTCTCATTCTGGTACACATAGGCACAGTCAAAGTGGCGGTACCCGGCATCGATGGCAGCCATCACCGCAGCTGTCACCTTTCCTGGGGGGGACTAGAGGGAAAAAGGACAGGACAGGTCTGGCTGAGGGATTCTCAGGTGCTGCCCCGTCCCGCAGCGCGGCGCCCGCCTCACCTTCCATGTGCCGAGCCCCATGAGGGGCGCGCTGGCGGCAGCCCCGAGCCGCACGTACCCCGCCATGCCTGCCATGTTTGCCCCGCGCCCGCAGCCAATCAGCGCCACCGCCCCGTGTGAGCCCGCCCCACCAACCAATCAGCGCCCCCGCTCCGCGCCAGCCCGCCGCGCCAGCCAATCAGCAGCGGAGCCGACAGCCAATGGAGCCCGCTGGGCGGCCATGGGGGCGGCAGTGATGGGGGAAGCCCGTGTGGGAGGGAGCTCATGTTGGGGGGGAGCTCGGCGCGCTCCGGGCATCCCCCCGGGAGAAGGGTGACATTCCTTATGGAAGGATAAGGGCTGAGCGCAGGGGTGTCCCGGCCCGGATCCTGCAGGGATCAGCTCCTGCAGCACCCTGTCCCTGTGCCACGGGCTGTCCGTGCGCATTCTCCTTGTGCCATATCCCCGGGTGTTCTGACGCCGGCTCAGTCCCCTGAGAGTGACACCGACATGGGACAAGCAGTTTCACTTTGGGGTGAGTTTGCGAGTCATTTCGGAAACGATCAGTACAAATCGCTTCCTTTTAAATGCTGAGGGAAAGCGTGTTTTCGTGTGTTTTCCAAACTCGTGAAGAACGCTGTTTTCAGCGAGTATCACAGCGATCACGTTGTCCCCGTGCCTTTAGGGAGGCGCAGACCGAATTTCAGAAGGAAACACACAACTGTAGGAATAAACGGCAGGCGGCCTTTTAATTTCACTTCAGAAACTGACTTTGCAATTTCTTAGAGGCAAAATACGCTGTGCGCATGGGGTGTTGAAAGTGCAATGAAAAATAAATTAATTTATTATTTAATTAATCAACAGGATCCTCCAAGTGCTCCATAATAGCCTGTCGGGGCTGCTTGGGAGGCTTTGCTGTTTGCTTGTGCTTGGAGAATTCCTTCAGGTACTAACATAAATCTGAAGTATGTACCGTGGTGTGGGTTTCTCTGGATGCCTCTCCCACAGCAGATACCCAAGATTTTTCTGCTTCGTTTAACTGAAGGCAGACAAGATAATTCGTTTTCCCTTTAATCTTCCCCCAGGTTTCTGGCAGTGCTGTCCTCTGCAGGATGTGGTGTTGCAGTTGAACCACACAGGAGAGCAGGGCTGAGAAATGCAATTTGCTCTTTCTCTACTTTCTTCACTGAACTGATGTTCTCCTGTGAAGGCTGGTGCCTGCTTTTCCCAAGGCATGCTGTGAGAGACACCTTGGTGTTTTAGGAGAGGATTTTGGGCAGAAGGTTTTGTGTTTAGCTTTGTTTGCCTTGCCCAGACCGTGCCAATCCCTGGGAGGTGACACTTGTGTCTGTCCTGAAGGTGTGTCTGGGGCTGTCAGATGATGGCAGGGCCTTTGAAAATAGAGTAAATGTTGGAACAGAATGTTTACATTGCAAAATGGTGTACATTGGTTCAACTTTCAGATGCTTGTTAAGGCAGGAATAAAACAGGGGGGTAGAGATTTAATCTGATTTTAAGAGACTGGCCTCTTTCTTGCATTGAGTTCAGATCAAGCCAGGAGCATCCTCTGAGGTTCCCACCAACCTCTCTGTGTTTTCTCAAGAGGTTTTTTTGCAAGATATGTGATAATTCTTGTATCTGTCTATTAAAAACAGGGCTGTGGCTGGTGAGGGGGGGACAAGGTGGGTTCTGAGGGATGGTAGAGGAAAATGCTGAGTGTCCCAGGCAGGATCTGTGTCCCCACAGTGCAGGTGACCCCACCCCTCTGTGCATCTCTGAGTAGGAGGGTTTTGGGTTTTTCCTACAGTAGACAGAAACCTTTCCACCAATTAGGTTTTTGCATTTCAAAGTTAATTTTATTTAAAATGCAGACACCTCTGATGAAATAGTGGATCTGTGGGGTGTGTTTGTCAACATCTGGTTTCTGCTGATGCAAGACTGAAGGCAACCAGTGAATAGTGGTGCTGTAGAAAATCCTCTTTCCTTCTTCCAAAAACCCCAAATGTTGTGGGATAAACATCCCATGTCTTCACTGGCAGATGGCACCAGAGGTCTGGTGAAAGGCATGTTACAAGCCCCTTCAGTATTCTGCATGGAAAGGGTATTCCTTGAGATTTTTGGACCTGAAAAAAATGAAAGTGGCAATGTTATTTTCACACATGATCTAAATGTGATGTAGAGATATGTTGTGTGCATGAAAGAGCCACCAAGGGAAGATCTGCATCACAGAATTACAGCAAGAATAGGTGGAGATACATGTTCTCCTTTCTCTAATACACACAGAGATGAGTTGAACATCCCTTTTTTTTTGTAATTCAAGAGAGTTTCCTGAAAACTAAGAATTAAAAATTAGAATGTAGTTTGGTTTAAATTTTATTTTCTTTTGAAAATGAAAATATTAAGCCCTCTCCTGAAAATGGTCATTTTTTTGGGATAAACCAGTTGGAGTTTGGCATGGTATTAAAAAAAAAAAGAATGTCACGTTACCGAGAAGGTGTGACACAAAATTCCTTGTAAAGAATATTCACAATTTAAGATTTAGAAGAAACAAGCAGCATCACTTACACGTTCATTGCACAGATCCTCCAGTTTCTGTTGAAGGACAGAATAGTTCATCTCCTCTTTGAACAGTCAGTTCAAAGTCAAACACCTGATTAGAGATACAAGTGGAAATCACTGCTTTGAACAAACCTAAGAGAAACACAAGAGCAGCTCCACACTGGAGAATCCATTTTCCACATGGACCACTGAATTATGAAGAACAACTTGTTTTATGGACATAAGGGATGATTTTATGAACATTGCTGATTGATGTTTCTGGCACGTTCCTGTGTGGGGATTCCAAGCAAGCTGTGATCATGATATTTCCTGAAAAATCCCTTTGCCAGGATTTCTTCTCCTGGGAAGCTGGGAAGCTTCAGCTTCTCCCTGTTTTGCTGCTCTGGAATGTGATTTGGAGAGGGTTTATCCAGCATGTGAATTGTTTTTAATTAATGACCAGTCATGGTCCAGCTGTGTCAGACTCTGAGGAGTCAGTCACGGGTTTTTATTATTCATTCTTGTTAAAGCTTCTGATGCATCCTCTCTCTTTCTTTAGTATAGTTTTAGTATAGCAGATAATACAATACAATATAATAATAAATCAGCCTTCTGAGACATGGAGTCAGATTCATCTCTCACCTCATCCTGGGGACTCTCACAAACACCACACTCATCCATCCACAAGCCATGGAACAGGGAGTGATATCATGTAAGGATTGGCATTCCGAAGCCTTAAAATCAGATACCAATCATTTCCTGCCTTGGGGGTCACCTGTGATTACTATAGAGGGGAAGTAACATCTGAAGGTGGTCAAGAATCTTTTTGATGGCCAAAAAGTTAATAGTGTGTCCTGGAGGTAATATAATAAAAAAATCTGCATTGTTAGGGAAAAATCAGAGGAGTGCCACAATTCATGGGGAAGGGATAGAGGTTCTACCCTTTCTGGAGCTCTGTTTTCCTACCTAGGGAAGGAGTACCCACCTGTGCTGGAGTTTTGTTGTGCTTGGCTGCAATCTCTTTAATCTTGGGGTCATCCAGCAAGGAAGGATCCCCAGGCTTAGCCCTACACAGAGAAAACAAATCATTGGCAAGAAACCTCCAAAGAAAGATTCAGCACAGCAAGAGAGATCTGTGTTTAAATAGGAAATGAGTGGTGTATGTGTAGTCTCAGTGCTTCAATCATAACCCCCACCATCTCCCTGGCAGATTGCAAAGCAAATTTACCATGGTCTGTCAGGAGAGCCAAGGGGACAGTATGCAGTCACAGCCAGCCCTTTGGACTGACAGTACCTGATCAGCTTCTCCTGGGTGAGGTATGGATGAGATTCAATCTGCCAACACAAAAACAGTCTGACAGTGGCAGAATATTATTGTGCTCCATAAATTATCTCCTAGTCCAATTAGAGGCTGCTTTTTTTTCCCTAATTTGACAGTGGCTTGCATGATAATACCCATCCTTAGTATTAAAACACCTATTTTGATACAAACTGCTTATACAGTTTTTGCTGGGGGGTTTCACAAATCTCATCTCTGGGTTCTTCATTATTCCAGAAAGGCTGTTTTCAGGGAATTTCTCCAACATCCTAAACCAGTGGTTGAGCAAGGTGATACAAAAAAAAAAAAGAAAAAAAAACCCAGTATCCAAGTGGTGTACTCTGAAATATCCATAGAGAGGGATTTAAAGTGCATGCTGTCTCTTCTCTGTTCACCCTTTTCCCATCTCCTCATTCCACTGTAAATGGATCTTTATAATCTCACAAATCCAGTCACCTGCAGTCACTTTGCAGCTCACCTGGATGTTTGCAGGCTTGTGCTTCAGTCCTGGTTTGTTCAAGATTCTTTCAATCTGATCGTGGTTGAAGTTGGAGACGCCAATGGCTTTTACCAGTCCACAGTCCACCAGCTCCTCCATGGCCTAAAACAGCAAAATCATCATCCAGTGTGCAAGGCAGCTCATGATGATGATCTTCCTAATGTGACTTGTTTCCCACCACGAGCAGCACAAAAGAACTATTTAAAGTTGCAGAGTTCTCTGAGGGAAAAGCAGGTGCTGGCACGTTAATGCCATCTCACCCAAGCCCAAATTCTCATTTCCTGAGCATGCAGAAATTCACACTGAGTTGCATGAGGAGAAGAATGATGATACTCAGTAATCCACTGTTGTGCCAGCATTGGAGGGCTGTCCCATACATTATAGGCCAGATCTCAACCTAAAATATCTTTATTTCTGTGAAATTTGTTTGAGCAACTCAAGAAAGGCACAAGAACTGTGGTGAAAACAATTGTACAGTTGTTATTGTTCCACAGTACTCTTCCAGCTTCAGTCTGGTGTGCAGCTCCACTGGAAGTGCTTATGCAGCTCAAGTAAGACACTCAGAGAATAGGAATAACCAGGGAAGGATTAAGCATAGCCATTATGAAAAGCTATTTTGTACTGCCTTATGTTCCTTCCAGCTAATTTTGTGTGAACATGACAACAGTTTTATGGCTGCTGAAGGTAATGGAGGCATGGCAAAGACTGATGAGGACAGAGGACATTCCTCTTCTGCTCTGGCTGGACTTACCTCCCATGTCTGTAGAAGATCACTGTTGCTGGGTATGGCCATGCCTTTGTCATCTTTGGGAAACAATTCCTCTCCAGCCTGTTAGAGAGAGAAAAAAGGCTTGGAGTAACCTCTCCTGAGACATCAGCTGTGTAAAATCACCATACAAGGATGGAAGGAGCTAAAGCCAATACTGCATGTAAAAAAAAAAATCAAGTCATTGTCACCATAACTAATTCTTGAATCACTTCTTAGTTCATGCATTTTGTCATCTACTGTCCCAATGAAGACAGGTGTTTCTACTGGACCCTCTGAAGTGATGATCCACAAAGTGCATGCAGGGAAGTGGTTAACTTATAGAACAATATTCTGGAGTCTTACATGAGTTCACTTCAAGTATTGTTCAAGTAACAGTTTCTTTAGGTGTTTTTAAAAAGCCCTGTAGAGGATTGACTTTGGCCCTGTGAACACAGACATTTATACTGGAGTGCATCTGCTGGCACATGTCCCATGAGGAGGCTCACTGTTGAAATTGCTGTGTTAGAAAGTTTAGAACAGCCTGTAACTAGACAGTATGGCCAAAGTATTTTGAATTATTGGAATTGTCTAAATGCCACGATATTGTACAGTTTCACTTGACTACTTGGTCCACATAAAGCTAACTAAAACAATATTGGAGGAATGGAGTTGAGCTGAAAAGCATAAGGGAGAATAGAGATTTTGATAGGTATCTTCTTGAAATCCAAAGTCTATGAAAGAACACTAAGGTTCCTACAGGCAAGGTCAACTCAATCTGTTCTGTAATAAGGATTTGGTGATTAAAGAGAGAAATGGGAAATGGAAGTATTTACTGGCACCTGTGTGATTCTGCAACCTGCAGAGGAAAGAATTTCTGTCAGGCAGCAAACTGCACCCCTCTGTCCCAGGGGCTTTTCTTTCAGCAGAGCATGCCTTGGGGTTTGTAAAGGAAAGGGAAAGAGGCACAGCTTTTGCTTGCGGCCAGAGGCCTGACCTTGTTGCTGGGGCTGCCTCTCTGTTATCAGGAGGGCAGAGGACACTGTGCAGACAGTGCTCTGGGCAGAGATCAGGGGCACAGCAGGGCAGGGTGGGCAGCTCTGGGGCAGTGCTGGCACAGCAGGGCAAGGTGGGCAGCTCTGGGGCAGTGCTGGCACAGCAGGCACGGGCTCTTTCTGGAGCAGCAATGGACCTGCTGCTACTGTACCTTGTAGCCAAAAGGCCAGTGCATGAGGTAGAGATCCAGGTAATCCAACTTCAGCTTGGCAAGACTCTTCTGGCAGGCTCCCTTCACCAGGGGCTTCTCGTGAAAGGTGCACCACAGCTGGAGACAAAACCAGGGCAGACTGTGAGCTCCTGGTTAATGCTCTTGGGTGCT
The DNA here is from genome assembly GCF_022539315.1 of Serinus canaria. Taxonomy (NCBI): domain Eukaryota; kingdom Metazoa; phylum Chordata; class Aves; order Passeriformes; family Fringillidae; genus Serinus; species Serinus canaria. Next base: position 67,796,994 of record NC_066314.1, read on the forward strand.
CTCCTGCACAGCACAGGAATGCTCCCTGTTCTTTGGAAGATGATATGGAATGAGACCAGCCTAGTGCTCTTCAGATGTGGCAAGCTCTGGGCTAGGCCTGGCCTTTGGCTCTGCAGGCAGTGTCAGTGCTGGTCTCTGGTTCCATGAGTTCACCCATCATTTGTGCTACCCTTTTCCCAGGGTCTGCCTTGGCACTAGGGGGCTTTCAGAGGCAGTGCTGTATCTGAGTGTTGTTCCTGAGCATGCACAGAACTCTGCACTGCATGTAGCAGGCAGTCTTATACCAAGAAGGTATAAAACAAGCCACAAAGAGTGGTTGCCACCAACCTTTACTTAGGTAAGAAGTAACTCCAGATTCCAGATAAGAAGCCTGATTTTTGTAGTAAGAAAGGAAACCCACCAACCCCACCTTCCCTGGGACATATGCTGAGCTGATTACTGTGTCCCAAGGTGCCCAGAACAACTCCTCCCATGGCAGGGACACCCCTTTGGCAATACTCTGAGCCCAGCTGCTAGAACAAGCAGCAGGCAGTGACAGCCTGTGTGCTCTGCTGTGCTCTAGCATCAGCAGGGGATCATTAGCAAGCTGCTAATGACACTGAGTGCTCTCTGACCTCTACATCACTACCTTGCTTGGGGCTACCCGGTCCCCTCTGCCTTTTCCTGCTTCCCTTCTTTTGTGGGAATCAATCCATCCCCCAGGACTGCTGGGTCACAGCAGGGTGCAGACACAGTGTGTCCTTCCTAATTCTCCCTGCAGGATGGGGTGAAGCTGTAAGCTTGTGTCAGGAGCGACCTGAATGCTGTTCTGATTTGCTTTATCCTACAGCATAAAGTTTGTCTCCAGTATTACTTACCTTCCTGCTAGGAAAACACTCCACACAAAGCATTCCCTCTGCTGTGCTCCAGGCTGCAGGATCATTGGATCCTTACCTTGCTGACAATGAAGAGATCTTCTCTTTTCACAGCACCTTCCTGGATTTTCTGCTGGATCCCCTCCCCAATCTCACTCTTATTCAGGTAGGCATAGGCACAGTCAAAGTGGCGGTACCCAACATCGATGGCAGCCATCACTGCAGCTTTTGCCTGCCCAGCTGCAGACTGGAAAAAATGCATAAATATTAAGAATCTCAAAAGAGTTCTTCTTAAAGACCTGTATTCTAGCAAAATAAAACCAGGGAAACCATGTTAGGGAAAGCAATCCCCCCCCCCACACCAATCCAGGCTGGTGGTTTTTTTTCCTTTACATGAATGCTATTTCTTGCAGTGATAAACATGGACTCCAGGGCTGGAAATCCACCTCCAGCCATTTATCTGTTGCTCCACTCCAACTCAGTCTCAGTTTCAGCCCAACAGCCAGGCAGAGCAAAGCCACAGGCAGGGGGGTCCCACACCAGGACAGCTCTCCAGAGCTGGACCAGGGGGCAGTTTTGTGCCTGGGAGCTCTGCAGTACAGGTGCTTTACTCTCTCTTACCTTCCAGGTGCCCAGCCCCACGAGGGGCATCTTGGCAGAGGTGTTTAGCTGCACATAGGTTGCCATGGTCCTGCACTCCCTCCTGACTGCCTCACCACAGCTGCCTCTTGCCTGTCTGGTTTAACAGTGGTCACTGGCCAGGGCAGGGGACGATGCTGGGGCATCACTGGTGCTCTGGGTCCTCCCATATCCAGCAAACAAGGCTGTGGCTATTCCCCTGTACACCCAGCTCACAAAGGTTAATGTGAAAGCTGAAATCAATTAAAAATTGACGAGGTGATTTACCTGGGGCATGGCAGAGGCGTGCTCTGCGGACTTTTCCCTTATCAAAAGATAAGGGTTGAGGGCAGATGTGTCCTGATCAGGCTGGTGTTTCTGCTGGGATCAGTTCCTGCAGTGCCCTGTCCCTGTGTCTCTCTTGTGCCATGTGCTGAGGTGTTCTGACACCGTTGCAGTTCCCCCCATAGATTTCCCGAGAGAGAAGGTTTCATGCAGTGGAAGTGCCCAGGTTTCATGCAGTGGAAGTGCCCAGGTTTCCTTCCTGCCCAGTCCCAGGGCAGGGTGTGATGCAGAGGCCCCTCCTTCCCAGAGGTGCTCCCTCACTGCTGGGTGTGTGAGTGTGGGCTGAGCCCTTGGCTGGAGCGTGTCCCCACCACAGTGTCCCCCCCTACGCTGGTGGCCTGGGCTGGTCTCCCTTTGACAGAGCCTTGTCACCTTGTGTGCTGATGCTGGAGAATCCTCAGTGTGAGGCTGACGAGGAGGGAGTTCCTTTTCCCCCTCTCCAAAGGTGTTGGTAACCACTCCTCAGGCTGAAATGTGAGGCAGAGTGTAGAAGAGGGAAGTTCACACAGGGCATGCATGCCAAATGTGAGAAGTAAAATTAAGTCTCTGTTTTCCCCAGTCTTAACAGGATCATCCCTCTGGAAAAATTCCAGAATTGCTTTTTTTTTTCTTTTCTTCACTTCTTGTTTTATTATTGTGGGCAGGAGGCATTTCACTATGGCTTGTTTTTTTAGCAGGCAGTGCAGTCATAAAGGAGTTTAATAATGCAATGACATGTGAGTGTAGAAGAGGAAAGGTGTCCAGTAGCTTCATGGTCATTTGGAATGCCATATATTATCACTGCCACAAGCTAACACACCCTTTAGCACAAAACCAGAGCAGGATCCAGGGTGGATAGATGTGTTTTAATGTTTGCACACACGGGGGCAGAGTTAAACTTGTGTGTGGCCACTGCTTTTGCATTTCTTCAGTTTTAACTCAGCAGATTGAATTGGGTATTGTATTCCTTAGATTTTGTAATAATGAGAAGTTGGAAGGTCTCTCTTCCTCTGCTTCTTTTCCTAAAAAAGGAGAAGAAGAAAAAAAAATCAAGGTGGCTTACATTTGTAATAAATAGACTTGAAAATTTTCTGGTAGGGACTCAGAAGTTAAAAATGTGAGTTTAAAGAGGAAATTAGCCAGTCATCACCAATTTTCTGAATTGTCTGATCCTTAAATTAAAGACTCAAAAAAGAATTTCCTTTTCCCTGCTGTCTTTTGCATTGAAATGTATGAGGCAGTCTCCTGCTTCAACTCACCACTCTGTCTCAAAGATGTTCCCAAACTTGCACTTTTAAGTGTTGTTATGCACATGGAGGGGAAATCAAGTCTGTTTTCTCCCTCCTGTTAACAAGGCACTTACTTTCAACATTTATGTCCAAGGAGAAGCAGGAGGATTATCTAAAATTTAGTATGGTTGGATTTACTACAGCTGGGAGCACTCTGCTGTGCTCAACAGCTCCAGCTTGTTTTTGACTGCAGCTACCTGTGGGGACTGTGGGCCATGTGCAGCTGGTGGGAGGCAGAGTGTGCTGCACAGACCTGGGTTGTTAACTGTGCATTTGCAGCCAGGGGCTGCTTCCATTGGGAAGTTTGCCATGGATTCAACAGCATGGAAACGAGCCATTTGTTAAAATGTCTGCCAACAGTGCCAGCTCTTTGTTCTGCCAGTGCAGGACCAAACTCTGTCTAACCTATTCTGCATGTTGGCCCTGGTGTGCTCAGAATGGCTGCATGCTGGGATTTCAGCACTGTTTCCCAGTGCCTCATCCCCAGAGATCTCCTGTGCTCCCCCCTGCAGCTCACAGTGCAGCAGTGGTGGTGGCTCAGCAAAATGGGCAGGGAAAATTCCTCAACTCTGCATCCCAGTGTTGGCCTGGCCATGCTGGACTCTGGGGGACAAACCAAGAACAGAAAGAAGAAGGACTGACCTTTTCCTTCTTCCCAAGGACATTGACCACTCTGTAGTGTAAACCAGTGAGCTCAAGAGATGCTGGGATATCATGCAAAGCTGAAATGTAAAGCTCAAAATGGCCTTTTTTATACTTTTTCTCACTCACTGTGTGTCACCTTCTGGAGCAAGATGGGCTTTCCAGAAGGAAAGGTCACAGTCTGACCTTTCTGGATATACTAGAAGTTGTTTCAGAAGTTGTTTCTGAAGACTGAAACAATATATTTTGGGTTCTGAGAAAACCCCAACCAATTGTGTTCTGAAGCTGGAGTAACTTTTACTGCTACAAATAGAGGAAAGGGGAAAATCTGGGGAACACCAAGTTGAAACTACCCTGAAGAGGAACCTTTTAACTTAGCAGAACTGCAGGAAGCTACAGTTCTTGAGAACTACATCAAATAAGGTGGTGGTTTGGTGATAAAGAGAAGTGTAACTTGCCAACAAGTGGGTACCTGAGGGTAAACAGGACAGGAAGATATAGTTAATAAAACTGTCAGGCAGTGGGGAGCAGACCCCTGGAGGCAGTGGAGGAGGTGTTGACAGCAGACAAGGGCAAAACAAGGCATGTTCATGATATTCCCAAAGAATAATATAGTTACATTTTCTTCTCAGTCTTGTCTACATGAAAATCTTGCACTGTTTCATTATGCTGATGCAAATGCCTTTTTTGGACACATATCAGTTGAAGTATGTTGTGTATTGATTTAGCTTAAATCCCTTCCTCACCACTTCAGTTAAAACAGTAGAAACTACTCCAGCAAAATAACATTCATCTTCCTAAAGACTTCACATTAATTTAACAGCATCAGCTTTTGAAATGGTTTAATTAAACTGCAACTTCCTTGCACAGGCCAGGACTGGTTGCTGTGGAAGCAGAAACATGTCAGTGTCTTTTGTGTCTTTTCTTTAACTTGTAAAAAGAAACCTTCTGATCACAGACTGGAGAGGTGGATTAATGTGGGACTGGCAAATACTTTGCTTGATTTTCTCTAGGTCAAGCCCTGGAAAAAGAGCAGGTACCAAAACATCAGCACAGACCAAACCTTCTTAGTTGTTTCTGTGGGAGAATGGGTTTTGTAATGAGGGGATAGGCAACCTCAATTAAATAGGAAGAACACCATGGCCAGCATCCAAACCCATCTCATCTATAAATGGAAAATTTGCCCATCCCAGACCTACATTCCAGTCCAGTTATGTTGGTAGGCAAGGTTATCACAGGAATGGGATTTTCCTTTCCCCTATATGCAGACTGTAGGTTTTCCAAAGCTCATCACTTTAAAAAACAGTTGACTACTTTTCTTGCCAAGTAGAGGCTCTTGTTCTCATGGAAAAATATTTTCATGCCTCCTTTCAAGTTTCAGCAGTAAGCCATGTCTGGTTTTGACAAGGAAGGGGATGCTTTGAATGTCATAAGAGTGGAGGAAGAGACATGTTTTCCCTTTGAAAAAACACAGAAGTTTTGAAAAGTGTTGGAAATATTTTCCTCATGTTTGGAAAACAAAACAAAATGAAGCACGCAGTAAAACCAGTGAGTTCATCTTTATTAGGAACAACATGAAAAATACCAATGTGGAATCTGTACAGTTAGAGCTGAATAGAAATTGCTTTATAACCTGAACTCGTTCACAACAGGGGAGCCAGATTGTTTTAGCTGACTGAGTTACTCAGGTTTTGTAAATACGAGAGCAGAACCTCATGTGGTGTTTCTCCCATCACATGGCAGGACCCGTGGGCAATCTGAACATTTAGTGGGGATGTGGAAGGTCCAGTGACTGCCACAGAAGTTGGCCTCATTGTCCTTCACTAATCCATGGCTGTGCAGTTACTGCACTCTGTGCTCCAGGTCTGCTCTAGGCTTGGTCAGATGGGCTCCTGCACTCTCAGCATCTGTCATTTCCAGAAGGAATTCGGGATGTGCAGGGAGGGATTATTTAGTATTTAGGTTGCCTCCAGATGTAGGAAGGAATGATGAATCTGACTGCATGTTCTCAGAAGGCTAATTTATTATTTTATGATACTATATTATATTAAAGAATGCTATACTAAACTATACTAAAGAATACAAAAAGATACTTAGAGAAGGTTAAAAAGACAATAATGAAAACTTGTGATTTTTTTCCAGAGTCCTGACATAGCTTGGCACTGATTGGTCATTGAGTGAAAACAACTCACACCAGAAATCCAATAATACAATCACCTGTGGTAAACAATCTCCAAACACATTCCACATGTGAGCCCAACACAGGAGAAGCAAATGAGATAAGAATTTGTTTTCCTTTTTCTCTGAGGCTTCTCAGCTTCCCAGGAGAAAAATCCTGGGAGAAGGGATTTTTCAGAGAATGTGAATGGGACAGGGAGGAGACCATGAACTGAACATTGTTCTAGCACGAGGCTTCCAGCACTGGTCTTGGCTGGGGACTCTGCTTGTCCTACAAGCAGGACCTGTGTGGGGCCCCAGGGGCTGGGAAGAGATGGTGGCCATGTGTGGGCTGCTGCAGAAGCCAGGAAAATTGGTTTGGCCTGTGTGTGCTCCCAGCTGTCCCCCCAAACTACATGTAACCATAAGAGCAGATAAAGTGGCTTCTTCACCTCTACAGTTTCTGTATCTTGAGAAGGGCAAGAAGCCTTGGTCCAACAGTGTGGGCCTCAATTTGTGGTGAGTTTTAGAGACATTATACCCTTCCCCAAAAAGAACACAGGTTGTTGCCAGATGTTATCTCCTTCTGTAAATTCCTTCTTAAGGGCAGGACCATAGTGCCCATTTTTTCCCTCACACATCCCTTGTAGTGATCTTTGCTCACTCCTCTCTTTGACACATTACAGATGCAGACTTGGACAGAGAAGAATAAGGGCAGCAATACTGAATGTTTAAACAAGTACTTGACCCATCCAAAATGTTGAATGTTGGATAGTGCTGAAGCAGAAAGGTCTCTTTCTTTGTAAGGTAAAAAAGAGATACTGAATTACAGGCAAAACATTTTTTTCCTGGCCCTTCCATGGATAGGTGACAAGACAGAGGAATAAACTAATTCTGAATAGAAAAAGAGTGGAAGTCAGGCACAAAATTATTTAAGTGAATGGTTTTCTATGTAAGTAAAACAGATGAAAATTAGAATTGAAAAACTCTGGGAAGTTGGGTATTCTGACTCCCCATCATGCATGATTTATTAGTCCTGTCTGACTTTCCACTCATGCTCCTTTTTTGTTAAAGAAATGAGGCGGGGTGGAGGGGGAGGAAGCATGAATTAATTTGTGATACACAGCTATTTATTTAGAAACCTGACTCCTAAAGTTTCCTGGGAAACAATCCTGTAAAAGAGAGGCCTGATTTTATTGCTTTTTACGGTCAGGAGCAGCCCCAGTGAATTCTGAGGAGTTACAGTAAAAGTAGAAGAACAGTGTGACTCAGTCCTTCTCTTTATATTATCTAACCATGACACATAGGACAGACTTTTTATGTAGGAAGCTCATTTTTGTGCTCCATTCAAAACCAAACTGAACTTCAGCCAGTCTTGTTTTGTAAACTGCTGTGATGCAAGGGAGCCACATACCATGGACAGAAACATAAGAAGCACCCGAAAGGTCTTTGTGATCTGTAGAGTGTTTGTGAGAAAACAAACATCATAAATACAGACAGAGATAACTCTACACACACATCAACAAGGTGGGGTTCATTGTAACATGGAAGTAAAAGACTTTAGAGCAGCTTTTTTTTGAGGTGAACCATTCATTTTTCATAGCATGACATTAATACACACGAACTTGAGCATGTGTGGTGTGTGTTTGTTGTTCTCACCATTCTCTGCAATGACACTGAAGTTCCTGTTTTACCCTTTTTGGTTGTATTTGCCCTGATTGTTATGGGCTGTCATCATGCTCTAGTATCAGCACTATCCAGTCTGTTTTCAAAATAACTTATCATGACTAGACACCACCCTGCTCTTTCTTTTTTTCAAAGCCCTTTAAAATTATCTCTTCCCAGACAGTTCCTTACTGACGTCTGGTGTCTGGAGCACTTTGTTTATCATGGGGGGGAAAAAAAAGCAGATTAATCACAGGATTTTCTTTGGTTTTGATGCTGCTACAAAAAGTTAATTTGTACAATACTGTGACTAAAAACCAGTGAAATGCTCCAACCCAAAACCTGAAATGTAAACCCCTCCCAACCCACAAAGTTTAAAAGTAAACCTTGTAAATCTTCAAATTGTGTCTCTGGCTCTAGAAATGGGAAAACTTTTGATTGTGAGGAAGAATTTTGTTTTCCCAGCCATTGACACCTTGTAAAACTTTTTTTTAGAGGCATTTTTGAAGACTAGAACTGTATCCATGAGGATTTCTTCAGAACATTTTGTTCCACACACTTTTTTGTATGTTCTAGGCACCTGCTGTGCTGAGGTGTTTATTTGAAGATGTCAATGTAATGGTTTTAAGGGCATAGAGAGTATAAGCTTTTTTCCCATGCTTATGTTCTCAGTTTGGGATATACAGAAAAAAAATTTTTTTTTAGTTAATATTTCAGAAGAACAGACAGAAGTCACTTTTTTTTTTTACTTCAGAATAACACTATCAGTACCTAGCCATTGGGATTACATAAAAAATTCAGTTCCCACTTCAGGTTTAGAATATGATGCCTCCCAAAGCAGCTTCCCTCCATCTGTTTTGCATATAATGAGGGCTTTTATGTATTTTCTTTCTCCTTCTCAGTCATTTATTTGGTATTAATGATTCAGAAAAACTTCTGCACTTACTTAAAGACTGAAGCTCTGATTCTGGTGACAAATGCAGGGTGAGTTTAAGTGCTTACATGCTCATCTTTTTTTTTTTTTTTTTTAAACAGATTTTCCCTCCAAGTAATGGAGTTAGAGAGACAGAGAAGAAAAAAAAGGTAGAGTACTTAATTTTCTCTTCACACGGACTTACAGTTCTGGTTTTGATATAAAGAGAATCTACTGAAGTTGTGCATTGCCTCCATACACAAACAAGATGAAATTCCCACTGTGTTAAAACACTAAAGCAGCACTGTATTAATATTAAGCAGGTGTCAAACAGTGCCTAAACTAGTAAAACAAAAGGTGAAAAAGGGCCTTTGCTAAGGAGCTTAAATTGCAATTGGGTGGCTGCCTGGTGTGCAAGGTGTGCCTCTGGGCTCTGTCAGGTGCACCCCCAAGTTTGAGGTAATCCTAGGCTTGGTTTAAGATGTGGTGGTGTGATATGTTGACAAACAGGGGGAGGTGTGTGATGAAAAATTCCCCACGCACAGGTGAGCTGGAGCCAAGGAAATGCTGAAACCACGTGTGTGGGTACTGCAAGAGGGGTGAGTGGCTCCAGGAGAGAGAGGGGAGCCTGGCACGTCCTTGCCTGCTCCTGCTCCCTAAGCTCTGAGGAAAAAGGTTCATTTTCCTTGTGTTACAGACTGAGGTCTGGTGGGTCGAGATGGATTTAGGCAGGGTCATTTTACAGTGTTGGAATTCTGAATGCTCAGGGGGCAGTAAGGATGTTTTTCTCCTTGTAGTGTGGTAGACTCCCAGTGTTGTAATTCTGAATGCTCAGGGGGCAGTAAGGATGTTTTTGTCTTTGTAGTGTGTTAGACCCCCAGAGCTTTCTCTGTACAAATTTGTCTGTGGGTGGAAATGGGCCATCATCAATTGTGGTTTTGTGAGGTCCCCAGGACGAGGTGAGAGATGAGAATTTGACTCCATGTTTCAGAAGGCTGATTTATTATTTTATGATATATATTATATTAAAAGAAATGCTACACTAAAACTATGCTGAAGCAAGAGAAAGGATACATCAGAAGGCTTTACAAAAATTATAATGAAAGCTCGTGACTGACTCAGAGTCTGACACAGCTGGCTGTGATTGGCCATTAATTAAAAACAATTCACATGGAACCAATCAGAGATAAACCTGTTGGTAAATGATCTCCAGAGCACATTCCCAAGTAATCAGATAATTATTGTTTTCTTTCTTTTCTGAGGCCTCTCAGCTTCCCAGGAGGAAATCCTGGGCAAAGAGGATTTTTCAGAAAATAGCATGGTGACAATCAATAGAATAGGAATGTGAGACAATAGAATGGATAGCAGACAGTATCTGGGTCTTCTCTAGAGGAAAAAATGTCAACTGTTGGAAATGAATGGGCCTGTACCCCAGAAAAAGGGGAGGGAGGATTCCCTGGGCACCCATCTGAGTGGCAGAGAGAATGGGCTGGAAAAGAGTAGGGAGGGTCTAGAAAAGGAGACAAATTCATACAGTAGGAAAACACACAGAAGAACTCTTAGAGAGAGGGTTTCAGGGTTATTAAAAAGTGCAAGGACTTGATTACAGAACTTTCTTTTGAACGTGAAATTATTAATGAAGACAGATCATGCATCACATAGCTGTAAACAAAGAGCTCAGCGTTTTTTGGAAATTAAAATGGGTATGTCTGCAATGCTCTGTGGCAAACACTGGATCTGGCTTTGAACAAAGTAACTATTCTGTGAGAGAGTACCAAGGGCATAATCAGTGAAGAAAGCTCCTGTTTGCCACAGTTTTAATCAATCATTAATCAGCCTTTCTTCTTTCCACTTCTGTTTTCTTCTGCTTCTGCCTTGCTCAGCTCCAGGCCTTTATTCAGAGTGGTGCAGTTGCACTGGTGCCCTGGCAGAAGTTTATGCATTGAGGAAAGGAGTTTCCTGGACTAATTCTGCCACAAACATTCCAGCTAAATGCAACAGCCTGGAAGGGCTCCAGAGCAGAGACCCTGAAAAACACAACCCAGCTGGTGTGAGAGATAATAGCTGCCAAGTGAGTGTAGCTGTCTGCAAGAAGTCACGCACAGGGATGTGGCTTTGACTCTTCTGTCCTTGGGTATTTTGAAATGTGAATAATCCAAGTAATTAGGCTGCTTTTGCCATGCTAATGAAATGGTCTTGCCTAAAGACTAAAGGAGACAAAAATCTGTATTTAATGGCCATAGAACTCCTGGATTGTGGCATGGGTTACTGTCTACTCACTCACAACTGCATGTTGGCATAGAATGTTTCTTTCTGTTAATTGTATTCTTACAGTGCTCATATTCAAGAAAAGACATTTTTCCTTCTATCTCTAGGAACTTTGCTTCTTTTCCTTACAAAATCAATAGACCAGTTTGCCTGAAGGCGTGGTGACTGCAGGTGTGTGGTTGTGCACACACAGTGGGATGGGGGAGCATTTCTCTTCACCAGCTTGAGCTGATGGGTGGCAAATCAAACCTCTGCACTGTGAACTTGAATATTGCTTCAGTTACATAGGCTGCACTGGGTTAATGCTCTAAGTTCTGGCTTAGACAAACCTGACAGAAATGAAAGGTAGTTGTTCATATTAAAATTGGTAGATGAGGTGAAAAGGATGTTTTATGTAACTGTTAAGAAAAATGCACATCTAGTAGAAATATTCTGCAGAAGCTGCAGATTTTATTGTGGTTCTGTGTGAGGTCAGGAATAGCTCTGTCAGGAAAGGCATTGAAAATATTCTCCCTGAGATGCAGAATGCTTTCTGGAGCTTCCCAAATGAATGAGGAGCAAAGTGCAGTAGCCACCAAAGAGAAGCAGGATGCTGCTCATCAGCAGCCTGGCCACTCTTAGCACACAGTACTGTGAGCCCAGCAAAGCAGGTTTCATCTGGATTAGCTTTCTTTCCCACTGAGATCTTAGGATCTGGATATCCTTGTAAATGTAAAAGTAGACACCTTTCTCCTCACAGCACACTAGAGACATTTTAATCCCTCTGCCCCAAATTTTCTTAAATTTACTCCTGTCACTTTTTCTTATCAGAATCTGAATCCTCCATCTTTTATTGTCACGCACTATCTTTTAAACTTATTAAAAAGAGAAGATCACCTCTATCCCCTGTAGGGAAGAATGACAGAGCACATTTGGTGTGCATCCAGTTTGTGGCCCTCTGAGCTTTATCTTGTGGCTGTTCAGGGGTAAGCATTTAGAGAAGAAAATGTGACTGATGGGGTATGAAAGATGTGCCCTGCTTCTTTTTAGAAATAAAATCAGACCTATGGCAATAGGACACTCTCTTCCCACACCACTTCCCTCTTTTTGAACCAGGGCTGCTCCATCCACTAGTTTATAATAACTTCAGATTGGGATTACATCCAGTGGGAATGAGGGAGCTAACATGATCCTTAAGAAGACTCATGTCTGTTTTGGTTTTTTTTTTCTGGCTACTGATTTACAAAGTAGAATTTGGCGCCTTGCTTTTCAACAAAACCAGAAGGTTGTAAAGCGGTTTCGGGAGTAGCCGGAGGTTTGGACGCCTCCGGTCGTGCTCTGCGTGCCCGGACCCGCGGGGGGAGCCAGTATCTCTGCCGGAATGCCTGGTGGCGGCCGGGACTGCCGCGGCCGGGCTCGGCGGGGCGCGATGGCCGCAGCATCCCCGAGCCCCGCCGGGCACGGCAGCGCCGGGCCGGCCCGCCCGGGGCACCGCGTCACCGCCCCGCGCCGCGCCCATTGGCTGAGCCCGCTGCCCGTCCGCCTGGTCGGCCAATCAGAACGCTCCGCTCTCGCGGGCGCGGAGGCGCCGCGGCCGCAATAAGACGCGCGGTCCGCCCATCGCCCGGCCCGCCCGCGGCTCCGGCGCTCCCCGTGAGGCGGCGCGGCGTCAGCCCGGTAATTCCCGGGAGCTCGGGGTTGGGCAGGGGAGCGGCCCTGGGTTCGGGGGGGTTTCCTCGGCGGGGCTGTTCCGGCGCTCCAGGGAGGGATGGTGGTGCTGTCCCCCGGGCGAGGGGGCGGTGGCTGCGAGGCACCGCGTGTGTGCCCGTCTCCTTGCGAGCCCATGGCTGTGTCTGTGTTTGTGTTCGTGTGCGGGTCGCCGCCCCGCGCTGGCGGCCGCGGTGTTTGCGCGGGTCCGGGAGGTTCTGCCCTGCTTGTGGCCGAGCCTCCGTGCTCGGGGAGGGCTGGGACACGCAGGTGCTCCGCTCAGGGACGCCTTGGAAAAGGGATGAGCAGGGGAGCTCGTCCCGGCTGGAGCAGGAGCCCTGGCAGTGGCCGCCTCTGGTGTTAGACCCTAAAGCTGTGCTTGGCCCAGAGATTGGCCGGTGTAAGATGTTATCCGGAGCGCTGTGCGCTCCTCTGCTGTGCTGAGCTGGAGCTCTGGGTTTCTGTTCTCTCATAGAGTGAACCGCAGAGTGGTTTGGGTTGGAAGGGACCTTAAAGGCCATCTAGTTCCACACCCGTGCCATGGGCAGGGACACCTTCCACTAGACCACGTTGCTCAAGACTCCAGCCAGCCTGGCCTGGAACACCTCTAGCGATGGGGCACCCACAGCTTCTCTGGACAGCCTGTTCCAGTGCCTCTGTGCTGGCTCCAGGTCTGCTGCCTGTATCCTCCGTGGCCCCCCAGAGCTTTTGGTAGATTGGTGCACACTAGAGCTGTGGTAATTGCAGTCTAAACAAATCTTAGGGAGCAAATGATGTCCCGGGGCATGTGGGAGACTAGAAACTTTCCCTTGTTGGAAATGCAGGAGGTGTGCGTTGGCATCTTTTTGGGAGAAGGCATTTGGTACCTTTCCCAGCCCATACAAGCCGTGTGTGCTCCATTTTTTTAACAGCTTTGAGAACAAATGGTGGCTGGCATGGCCATTTGCACTTGTGGGCTCTTTCTGTGAGCACTGGTATTTATTCTTTCCCTGCAGGTAACCAGCCAGCAGTGTGTGCTGGCCTCTGTATAAAGCAGCTCTTGAGCCTGTGCTGGGATTTGTGTAGGTTGTTCCTTTGCTGTAGGAAAGGTGAGTAGGATTATTTCCATGTGTTGCTCTAAGGCTTTCTAGTTTAAATGCTTCCAGAAGTGGACTGATATTCAAACAACACTGTGTGACTTGCTAGTTCTTTCTAAATTTGTTTGAGAATTGTGCTTCTGTCTAATGTTTTATATGAGTGAACTGGAGTTCATGACACCCAGATACTATTTGGTCTTTGTGTAAGTGTATCTCTTATATTAACTAAATTTTTTGTTGCTTTTGGCTAAAATGCTAACTAAACTTTGGCAAAGAGGTGCAACACCCCTATTGTTGGGTCTTAATTTGGTTTTGTAGATTATGTAATCTATTCCTGTGGATAATAGAATCAATTAATCTGAATAATGAAGTGTTTGCAGAGATAGAGCTTTCTGTGGAGCTGTTTTATGTGTAGTAGCTCATGCTGTGAACACACTGCAATTTTTAAATTTTATCTGTGGTATGTTGAGTAAGGATCAGGTGCTTTGAATGGAAATGCTGTCAAATACTTGTTTTTGTTATAACCCTGGGATCTTACAGGGTGCAGTTTCGGGTTGGATCTGCTGTGACACCTGAATCCTGACAATAGCTGATTTCTTTACTTAAAGTTTAGCTGATTATTGGGAGTGGAAAAAGTGGACCATGCAGGGGATTTTGTCTGAGATGTTTCTTGCCCTACACAAATCTCAGCCTGCCTTTGCATGAAATGAGATTCCTTTTGTATTTTTCAGCTGTCAAACAATGCTTCCTGATATCCTGTAAAAATCTCAGTCCTCAAAGGCTTTTTAATCCTGAGCTGTGCCATTAGGCAGAAGTCAGCACTGGGGGGTTTTTGCAGAGTGCCCTTGTGTGATGTAGATTCTGCCTTAACGTGAGATTAGAGGAGAGCTAAGCTGCTGTTACAAGCAAGATCAGATTCCTGAGTCTGTTAATGAATTCAACTTTTCTAGACACTTTTTTTGAAAGCCTGTTAAAATGAATGCTTTTATTGTGCTGGATGTTTCCCAAAACCCAGAATGCATGGGTCTACCCCATTCTGCTGACCTAATTCAGGGTCACAGAGGGCCTGAATTTGAGACTCTTGGAGTGTGACTGAAGCAGCTCCAACTGATTTGAGATGAGGGGAGCTCCTTCAGTGTGTCATGGAAATCTAGCCCAAGGTTGGGAGTGCAGAAATCAGAGCTCAGTCTCCCACTGCCTATGGTTTTGAGAGCACTTAATATTCATCTGAGGTACAGCAGTCCCCCCAGTGCAGAGAGTTGTATTTTTATATTTTTTCCCTTGCTCTGTCCATTGCTATCTAGCCTGTGTCTCAGGTGGGAGGGATCAGGTGGAGTTTCAGAGTTGGCAGTCCTGTGTTAGATGGGCCTTTCAGGCATCCCATTGTCTGCTGGCAGATCTTTGCCCACCTTGGCAGACCCTTGGGTGTGTGGTCAAAAGGTATCTGCCATGGAACACCATCTGGAGGTGATGTTGCTTGAAAGAAAAAGAGGAAGGTGCTGTTTGACCTTATGAATGTGTAGCTATCTGACTTAATGAGGACGGCAAATAGGCTTTTTGTGCCCACTCCAAAAGTAAAAACATTAATCCTGGTGCCTAAGAATCTGGCATTGTAATTCACAGACAGAACAAGAAAAATAGACTTAAAAGTCAGGAAGAGGATGGGATAATCTGTGAGGTGACTTGGGGATTCAGTGAAATGAGGACTCAGTAGCTGTACATTGCATCCCACAATATCTGTGTTGTCACACTTGTGTGTGGAGGCATGATGGAGGAGGTGGCCTGGGGAAAAAGTCAAGCATAGACTGGCATAATTAGCAGGACAGGATGGGGATATGAGGAAATTATGCAGAGTGTGACTCTGTTGACACCTCCTTTGAGAAAAGCTGATAAGGTTTTGTGTGTTGCAGTCCTGTGGTCCCACTCTGCAGTTCATCTGGCTGAGTGCCACAGCTGCTCTCTGTGCCTGCATTCCCTCGGAGCAGTGAGGATCTGATAGCCCTGGTGGGCTCCAGCTACATGGGGCACCTCAGAGTTCCCCAGTGAGGGACATCTGCTGCTCTGGGAGCCTGGGATACTGAGTGAGGCTCTGTTTAAAGACTTGAGGGAAACTGTAGGCTGGAACAGCTTGTCCAAATCTGCTCCTAATCAATTGTTTTAGTGGGCTAGTTGTAACAAGCTGGGTGAAGGATGGCACTTCCCACATGAGCTCTCCTGGTTTGGAATTCCTCCCACTCTCAGTTGTAAAATCACACTCAGCAGACACTTGTTTGTTTGCTTGTTTTGATTCTGATAGTTGTTTACTTTTCACTGCCTTATTGCTACTTGTAATGCATTATCTGTGGGATGTTTGATGTGTCTGTCTTGTGTCTTTGTCCAGATGTATCACTGTTAGATGCCAGACCAGCTGCCCTCTGTGCTAAGCTGCAACCAAAATGGCAAAGTACAGGCTCGTTCTCCTGAGACATGGGGAAGGAGCCTGGACCAAGGAGAATCGCTTCTGCAGCTGGGTGGACCAGAAGCTGAGCAGTGATGGCATAAAGGAAGCTCAGAACTGTGGCAAACACCTCAAAGCTCTTGGCTTCGAGTTCGACCTGGTCTTCACCTCGGTGCTGAGCCGCTCCATCCAGACTGCCTGGCTGATCCTGCAGGAGATGGGCCAGGAGTGGGTCCCCATCCAGAGCTCCTGGAGGCTGAACGAGCGTCACTATGGAGCGCTGATCGGGCTCAACAGGGCAGAGATGGCTCTGAACCACGGCGAGGAGCAAGTGAAGATCTGGAGGAGGAGCTACGATGTCACCCCGCCTCCCATCTCTGAATCTCACCCCTACTACGCAGAGATCTACAATGACCGCCGCTACAAGTGCAGTGATGTCTCTCAGGAGAACCTCCCGAAGGCTGAAAGTCTCAAAGATGTGCTTGATAGACTCCTTCCCTACTGGAATGAAAAGATAGTGCCAGAACTGAAAAGTGGCAAAATGATTCTTATTTCTGCTCATGGCAACAGCAGCAGGGCGTTGCTGAAGCACGTGGAAGGTAAGGGCCTTTGTTTTAGCCTTCCCCTCTCCTTGCTCAATGCCTTGGAGCTTTATGTATTGTTCTGTGGTGTGTATTACATAGCTGGGCAAGGTGAGAGTGTCTGTGGTCTCCAAGGAGAAAGTTGGTCAAGGAAGCAAACTGCGAGATGTGTAAAGGAGAGGGTGTAGTAGAAACAGGTGATCCCCCAGCCAGGGAATAATGTGCTCTGACTCCATGACTCAGGAGGCTGAACAATTGCTTCATTGAGCTATACTATATTTCACTAATACTATACTAAATTACTTACTAAAGAGATACTATACTAAAAAATAAAGAAAAACCTGTGGCTGTCTGAGACAGTCAGGACACAGCTTTGAATCCCAACTGGCCAAGGAAGCAAAACAACCTTCACCAGTGTCCAGTACCCAAATCACTTTGGGTAAACAATCTCCATAACACATTCCACTTGTGCAAAACAACAGCAAGTAGAGATAAGAATGGTTTTCTCTTCTTCTCTGAGCTTCTTACTGCCTTCCTCAGGAAAAGTCCTGGGAGAGAGTTGTGCCTGCTGCTCTCTGTGAAGAGAGCTGTGGCCACAGGGAGAGAATTCGTTAGGTTAATGCAGTTAAGGAAAGGGCCAGATGCTTTCATTTTATTTCTCATTGTTCATTTACAACTACTGTATTAAAACAAAATTTGTGGTTGGTTTACATAGACAGAAAACTCTGCAGACTCACGTTATTTTTGTTTCTTTTCAGCTGCCTTTGTCCGGTTTGTGATAATCATCTCTTAATTAAAAAAGCATTGCTGTAACACAGCAGAATAAAAGTGCTTGGCTTGGGTTGTGGAAGATGTTCTTGTTACTTCAGTGGGTCACCCTGATAGTTTTTACTTAAAAGTTACGTGACAGAGAGTTTTACAGAGAGTAGGCACTTGCTAAAGCTTGTGCCAATACTGCAACATATCCCAATACAGAAAATGCTTCCCAGTAAACAGCCAAGTTTGTAGCTTAGCATAAGGTTGTTGATTTACCACAGAATGGTTTCTGTTGGGAGATATCTTTTAAAGGCCATCTAGTCCAGTCCCTGTGCAATGAGCAGGGAATCTTCAACTAGACCAGGTTCAGCCTGGCCTTGAATGTTTCCGGGAATGGGATATCTGCTGCCTCTTTGGGCAACACATTCCAGTGTTGTACTAGCCTCATCAGAGAAACTTTCTTCCATGTATCTAGTCTGATAGGATCTTCTTTTAGTTTAAAACCATCATCCCTTGTCCTATTGCAAGATGCCCTGCTAAAAAGTCTGTTTCCATCTTTCTTAGTGGCCCTCTTCTCCAAGCTGAACAGCTCCAGCTCAGTCTTTCCTCACAGGAGATGTGCTCCATCCCTCTGCTCATTTTTGTGGCCCTCCTCTGGTCCTGCTCCAAGTCTTACCTGGGCTGAAAATCCCAGAACTGGTCTTGAAAATGACTTATTTGGAACTTTAGGATAAAAAAACATCCTTTTCATTGTTAGATTCTTCCTTCCCTTCCTCTTTCATCTCCTGGTTTCTTGGCCATCCTAAACTGGAAGTTGAACTATATTAATTTCTTTGTGGGTAGAGCAGAATTTAATGATTATATATGTGTGAATGCAGCCTACTACAGTTGTAGTTAAATATGCACAGACTGGATTGTGTCCACTCAGGTTGTTTTTTTTAGTTATAAAATCCTCTGTTCTGTGCCTCTGCCTGCTGATTACTTTTTGCATTTGGCCATGCTGGAACAGTCAGGACATCAGGAGTCTGAAGGCTGTGAAATGAGCAGGTACCAATGGCTTCTGGGACTAGAGAGGCTGTGAATCCTGGGGTGCAGATCATGGATGGAGGAGGAAGGGCTGGTTCAGTCAGTTCCATGATGTGGTCAGAGTGGTTGTCCACACTGTGTGAAGTGATAAAGGAGGAAGGGGAAAGGGGATCTGCAGTTGTGGTGACTCCCCTGCCTCCCAAGAACTGAACCAGCTCCATGAAACCATGCTGGCCAAGCCCTTTTTGGGGTGAAATGGTGACAGCTGAGTGTAGGTTCCAGGAGAGATCCTGGGCCACCTTCTGTGCAGGCCTGCAACAGGGGCTGGCAGCCTCAGGGACTGGGAAGGGTTGCTTTGGAGTTAGCATGGCTACCTTGGATTTCTTGCTGCACTGAGTTCAGGGAGGAGCAGAGCTGCAGAACTTTGGGACAGTTGCTTACTCTGTGTAACTCTTCCAGGACTGCCCATACTCAAGGTGTAATAAAGCTGTCCTTTGTCTTGCAGTATACCTTCACCCTCCCACCACATGGGAAATTACCTAGGGAAATGTGAGCAGTCCTTGGCAGAGGATCTGGGTCTGTTGACCAAGGACCATTGGTGAGCTACCCCGGCTCCCACACAGGAACAACTGGCAGGTACCTGCTGTGCTCTCCTGCCCTTTATGTAGTGGAGAATGGATTTCTGAAGAGCTGGCCTGAAGGGTAGCATGGGCAGAGCCTTGGGACCTCTAGTTACAATTTGTCTTTGTTGTTTTGTTTTTGCCTTTTTTCCCCCCACCCCCAGCCTTAATCTAGCTGGATCTAAGAGGTTCTTTGGCTGCATTGCTGTCTCTCCCTTTCTCTGCTTGAAGGTTGGAGTTGCTCTGGAACCCTGCTAGAGTTGGACCTGTCTCAGCAGTTCTTAAACTTGGCCAGTCTACTGTATTTATAGCACCCACTCTGAGATGGGCTGTGTTTTTGTGGATTTTTCTTTTTTATAAGCTTAGTGTGTCCTGCACTTCAATGGAGGCCCTCCAGTTTAGCTGGAACTCTTTTTCTTTTCTTTTATTTTTTCTTTTTCTATTTTTTTTTTTTTTTTTTTGCATTTTGAAAATTGGGTTCCAAGTGCCTCAAGCAGCAATCTTGTATGGCTGCTTGGATGTCTTAGTCATGGTGTTAACTTGATCTTGGAAGAAGTAGATCAAACTTTGAATGGCAGGAAATAGCAATGTTTTCATTCAGTTGGATCTGATGAAACAATTCTAATTGTTTTAGTATCAATTTGAATTTATTTCTTAAAAAACTACAGAGTATCCCTTGAAGTTATTATTTCAAGGAGGTATTTTCTGGTAGCAGGACTGCAGTTCTCTGAATCTGTGTTTTCCTTGTTCTGAGTAATTGGTAAAGAGCTGGAAATGTAGTTCTGCTTTCTACTTGCGTGGGCCAACAGTGTCATGCTCAAAAGGCTTTGATTGTGGGTTTGGATTTTATTCTTGTTTTCTCATTGCACAGAGTGGGCCTCATTAAGATGTATGAAATGTCTGTAGAATCTGTCATGCTAAATGAGTATCCTGGATGCACAGGATGTGTTTGCAGGTGTTTTTTTTCCCCAGTTCTTTGGGGGAGGATAGTTTTCTCTTTATCTAAAACCAGTGCTTCATATTGAACCCTTTTGACAGTGTCCCTTTATGGAGATGTTAGTATAATACTTGTGACCACCTTGCCCCTTTTCTGTTGAAGTGCTGATAGGAGACCAAGCCCAATGGACTGATTTACCAGCTGAAGGATTGGTGGGCTGTCTCAACTTTTCTTTCTTCCCAGCCATTTAACCCTGGGGACTGGTGTCAGGTTACTCAAAAAAGGGGTGGGTGGAATGCCTGGTTGTAGTATTTCCAATAGTATTCCAATAGTTTACATGCTGGAGCTGCTCATTGTGATCTGGTTTGGATTGTGTGTTGAGAGCTTCTTAATAAGATTATTTCACTGATTTTGCTGCTTAGGCTTCTTCAGGAAATACTGCTTATGTGAGTGTGGTGTTGTGAATGCAAGTGCAGGGAGCAGCTTGAGATCTAACAACTCTGTGGTCTTGAAGTGAGATGGTCTTGCTCTCCCTGTCATTTCCCCCAGTCTTCGCTCAGTGTTTCTGCTGCTTATTTCTTCTGAGCTTGCTGGGCCTCTTTACAAATGACCTTGGCTGTGTTTTGGCCACTGCTAAGCAGTGCTCCCACAGCATCAGGAATGTGTCTCCAACATTGTCCCCAGATGGGCTCGGATTGGGCAAACTCTTGGGAGGGGACATAGCCAGGAGAGCTGACCCAAACTGACCAAAGGGATCTTCCTTAGCCCTTGTGATGTCTGCTCAGCAGGGAAAGCTAAGAGAAAGGAGGAAGGGCATTTGTGATGGCATTGAAGCAATAGCTCTGCACACTGAAGCCCTGATTAGTGGCAAGTGATTGGATTGCCTGCTGATGGGAAGTGGAGAATAAATCCTTTGTTTTTCTTTGCTTCTGTGCTTGGCCTCTACCTGTGCTTTAGTAAACTGCCTTTATATTGACCCACAAGTTACTTTTGCATCTCTTCTCCCCACCCATTGAGCTGAGGATGGAAGTGGTGGAGCAGCTTGGTGGGCACCTGGTGTCCAGCCACACCACCAACCCACCACAGTTCTTTTTTGGTGCCCCCCTGTAGCCCCCTACCACTAAAGCCTGGCTGTGCAAACCTAATGCAGACAGAAAGTCTTGGCAGATGTGAATGAAACAAATGCAAATGATAAACTACAGCTGTGGTTGTAGCCCACCCATCTTTCTTCCCTTTAAATTTGCACAGCAAGGTAAGATTCTGTCAAGATGAAAAGCCAGATTCTAACACTGTGCTTGTTTCCTTCCTCTGCCCTGTTGAAGTTAGATCTGTCTTTCAGGAAGGGCAGAAAGTGGCTCTGAATATTTACCTTACTAGGCTAAAGCTTTATTGTTTTCATTAAGCATATGGGATGCTATGACCTGATTTAGAGCTCAATTACAAAGCACTATTATTAAACAAGCTTTTGTGGATGAATTGATGCATTTGATCCTGTGTATGATCTTTTATTGGATGAATCATCTGGCCTCAAGTGCAGCTGACGTGCAGAGAGGAGGGTGTTGTTATTCTCAACAGCTCTTGTGGGTTTGGGGTTCCTCTGACCATAAGAATAGGAGGGAGGAACTTGGTAAGAACAGGTGAGAGGGGAGGGGGAGCTGAACCAGCCCCTCTGAAAGTGCTGTAAGTGCTCAGAATCTGGGGTTTGTCTCTGTAGGACTTTGCAAGGTCCAAATATTTCAAAACACTCCATGGGCTACCACATGTAGGTGAATTCTTAAGCTTGCCTGGAGATATTTCCAGTTTGTGTGTTTGCTTACCCAGTTTAGGTAAATGGAGGATAAGTGAGCTGGGGAGGAATTCTGAATGTGATTTTGAAAGGTCTCTTTTATAAGAAGTGCTGTACCAAGTTACTGTAGTGTTCCTGTGCCTAACTGCTCCCTGCTGTACAGGTGAGGAGCAGTGTTCTGAGGACAGAGCATGGGAGATGGCCCCTTGAGGAGTGCAGCACTTTATCTGAGCTCCTCAGGAAGTCATCCTGAGTATTTCAGTAATGTCTGTGGTTTCTCACAACTATAAGTAGGCAAGACCTGGTTTTTAAACCTTCTTGGGTAAAAACTGCTTCCAGCAGCAGCTCAGTATTTCAGCAGTGCTGAGACCCAGACTCTGGTACTAAACTAGAGGGGAAGCATGTTACTACTTCAGTGGTCTTATTTACCATTGCACCTTGCAGTCAGCAGTTGAGGTCTTGCCCTGATTTCACCCTTCTTCCCTGTGCCATGGGCTGGGTTGTGACACAGGTCAGCTCAGATGGAGCTCAGGAAAAGGTCAGCTGGTTCTGGTTACAGCACATGGAGTAACTGGATAGCAGTCAGCTCACACTACAGCCACTGGTGTGATCTCTTTGCTGTCCTCCTGGTCTGCTGGCTGGGGAGTGTTCTGGTGAGCTCTCCTGCAACCAAAGAGCTTGTGTGACCAGCCTGCTCAGCTTCTTGCTTCCTGAAGAGCAGAAATGCTATACACAGCAACAGGCACTGCTGTTTCTTTAGGATTTTCATCTGATTTCAGCTTGTGTTTCCAGACTTCTGGCTGTGGGGCTGCACTTCCATATGGGGAAAACTCCTGAGGAGAAAACCATCATGTTTGCTGCTGTGTGTTTATCCTAGGCTGCACTGTTTTGCTTTGTAAATCAATCCTGGTTGACATTGTGGTCACTTTGTGTTCTGTAAAAACAGTAAAATGCATTTCTGAATCCATGTAGCTGCAGCTAGTTTTGTTTAATCCATTTCCAGGGGAAACTTTTAAATATCATGTCTCCTGACCACACTATGTGGTTTGCCTAAACTCTCCTGCATGACTTCATCTGCTGTGTGTGTATATGAATGGTTTAGTCTGGGAGACTGAACTTAGGAGGTGGTCAGAACACTTCCTAGGCATGGATTCTCTGGGAATATACATGGGGATGTGGGTGTTGTTAAAATCTAATGCTTCAGAATCCTTGAATGAAGAGCTCAGGCAGCTTGGCTGCTTGTTTTGCAAACCAAGTCCTTGAGAACGGTGGCCTGGTGAATGGATGCGGTATTTTTCCCATCCATTTCTGTGCCATTTTAAAATTTTAGGTATTCTTTGAGGCTTTTTCCCTGTAGGTCTGATTCTGTGGCCTACACCAGGTGAATTATTTGTCCCTTGTATGCAAGAATTGCTTGAGCTGAGTGTGCCTTGTTTCAATGGACTGATGCTCAGTATGTGACAAGGTGTAAGTTCTTTGCCGAGGTTTGTTTCTGGTGCTCCATGCCCTTCTGAAACTTAGGGCTCACCCAAGTGGTGAGCATGAAGCAAGAATGGGTTACTGCAAAAGTTGGGTGCTAGTGCAGTCTCTGGGCAGGAGCACATGATCCTCACCTCATGAACAGTTCTGTTTTTTCTGACCTGTTGTCACCCCACTGTTGCTGAGCTGCTTGACTTGTGTGTGTTTTCCTGTTAACGTGATGGCTCTGCTTTTCTCCTTAATGTGCAAATCCCTGGTAAATTTACACCCCTGTGTTCTGAGGACCATCTGTTTGGTCAGCTGCTCCAGGAGGATGTTTGCTTGGTGCACCTTGGTCTAGTTCATATGGTGTCATCACTTCAGAAGCTCGTGGTGTGCATTTTCTGAGAGCATTACTCAAAGCTGCCCTGCTTCACAACAGCAGGCTGCTGCTGGGACCTCAGTGCTTCTGAAAAGGAGGGGAAAGGAAATCTTGACATTCCAATGACACCAGCTTTCTTTTGCCTGATTTTTTTTAGGGTTAATGTCTTTGCAGTCACTGCTTTTAATGCAATTATTTAGACCTTGTGTGGAAACTTTACTGGGATGTTTGGTCTTGAAACTCACTTGGAGGCTTTGGATGTGTGTTCAATGTAAAAATAACCAGCAATTTCATTGAATGAGAGCCCAAAATATTTTAATTACATGTCTGTATAACATAAATATTATTTTCCAGGTACACATTCCTTTAGTTAAGTGGAAAAAAGAAGAATGCTCCAAGCTCTACGAGTTGACTTTCTACCTCCTTTTTCTTCCCCTCGTTTGAAAGTGGAAATGAATATTTTGTATGTAGGAATTCTGAGAACAGTACTGTGGGCCCTGCTGTAAACTTGCTTGTGAGAAATCAGACGTGGGCAAAGAGTGATTCTCACACAAGTAGAATTAAATCCTGATTTTCATGACAGTTTGTGTGATGAGAATTGCCCAGAAAATTTAAGGGAAAAACTAACCTTGTTGTCCTGCCTCTTTAAGAGTGTATGGGCTGTGTAGCAGAGGTTGTTTCATGCTGGAGTAGCACATGTGGACTCCTGTCTTTTGTGACATGTAAGTTGGGAAATGATGGAGGGGAACCTATTGTACTCCATGTCCTGTGTTAAAGGAACAGTGCAGTCTCCAGGGCAATCTCTTCCTGTTTATTTCACATGTGGAGGCTGAAAAAGTGAAGAAACTGTCTTCACCTTGATGGGAATTCTCTCCTTCAGGTGTTCCTAAAGGACTTCCTAAGCTGTGGCCTAGCTGGTAATTGACCCTTGAGTGGCTGGTGATGTCCTTGACTGTTTTGAGACCAGGTAACATCAGAAATAAGGCAGCAGGCAGTGAGGAGGCTGGAGGTGTAACTGTTTTGTTTTTCTTTGGCAGGCATCTCTGATGAGGACATCATCAACGTCACCCTCCCCACTGGTGTGCCCATACTTCTTGAACTTGATGAGAATTTGCACCCTCTGGGCCCTCACCAGTTTCTGGGTGATCAAGAAGCTATCCAAGCTGCCATCAAGAAAGTGGAAGATCAAGGGAAAGTAAAATCTGCTGAGAAGTTAAATCCCAGTGTCTAACACAGCTGTGTTCAGTGTGGTAGTGAGTGATGATGTGTGTATGACTGCTAGGATGCACTGTGTGAATGTCTCAATTTCAAGCACTAAGTAATTGGAAGGGACAGTTGTTGAGTCTCAGGTTGGTTGTTTAACCCTCTGCCTTTTCAAAAACTGGAATTTAGATTGCAGTGTGAAGTTTTCAATACTGGAAAAGGAAGAGATGATTCAGGTAAAGGAAACTGGCAGGGCAGTCTGCCCCAGATCCACACTGAGGATGGCCCAGTAGAGAAATAAAGGGATGTGATATTGGTGTCAACAGCCATCAGTCCTGGTCTGTTAAGGAGAAAAGCACCAGCTTACTGGACTAATTTAAGTCCAGGGTATTATAGGCACTAAAACTGTCACTGACAAAAATGTCACTGTTACCAACTATGATTTTTCCGTGTCACAGTAGCTGTGTCAATTTGTTCTCAGTGGATTTCCTTCAGTCTTTCAAAACACCTTCAGCTGGACAACTCTCTGCCTTTGTTATTTTGAGTCTTCTGTGGCCAGTTCATGGTCCAGAGAATTTTGTAGAGATGTTCTGACTACTAGAGTTATCATAGTTATCTTTTTTTACACTCTATTTGGTTTTTAAGGAATGCAGATGGAATCCCTTTGCCTCCACCATCTTTGCAAAGCCTAGCATCACTGCATTTTGCTGGCTTGCAGTAATAGGATTTAAGTCAGTTTAGTCCACAAAAGAAGCACAAAGGTTTTCTTCTGCTCAATTTTGAAATTATGTAGCTCCTAGTGAGGGACCTGAATACCTCTGAAACACTTTGGTAACGTGTACTAGATGTTTCATCACCTTTTAGTCAGTTGATAAATAATTCCTGCTCACCCCAGCCAAAGTGACATAGGAAAAACCCCTCTAAGCTTTCCTGAGTTGCAAAGGTATCTTGATAAATGTGTTCCACAGCAACATTAATGTGGCATTATCTGCATCCAGTTCTCTGAAGGGCTGGAAGAGATGCATGCAGCCTGTCACAAGTGCTGCTGGGTGCAGCTCATTCAGCCATCCTGCTGGCAAGGAAAGCTCTTCTGCCATGCCTGAAAGAGTTCTCCTGTAAACCTCTCCTCACAATCACAGCTTGATTCCTGCTGAGTGTTTGGCCCTGGATTGGACCAGTTCACCCCATGGCTGGATGCAGTGCAGCAGCTGTGGCAGCCTGGTGCTCTCTGCATGTACACCAGCACCAGGGTAATTCCACTTCTGAAGACTCGCTCTTAATCCTACCTGCAAATATGAAATTGTTAAAAAGTTTACATCTCACCTACTGTCTCAACCTGATTGTGACCTTGGATATCAACATGGGTGACACCTGTGTGTGCTGCTTGAGCTGAATATGTTCTCAGCATGGCCCAGCTACAAATCTCAATGTTGATGGGAATTTCCTTGATATGAGTATAAAGTTTTGAAATCCTGGAGGAGCTGCTGCTTTGCAGTGAGCAGCTCTATAGCTTGCTTTGTAAGTATGAGAGGATGTTTTTTTCCTTTTGAGGAGAGCAGTGTGACAGTGTGGTGTGCCTCTGACAGTCTTGCTGGCATGTGGAGCAAGACTTTGCAGGTCTGATGCCAGCTCACATTAGAGTAGCACATACTCCATAAAAGACTTCTTGTTAGAAGGTAGTTTCTCATGCATGACTGGTGCTTGGGCTTCTCTTTGGTTTTGTTTTTGTAGCCCTTGCAGTAGAAACAAAGTTACATGTTTTTCTTTTTAAACATAAAACTGATAGGTTTCATTTTTCTTTGTACAAGAGA
Organism: Serinus canaria; assembly: GCF_022539315.1. Taxonomy (NCBI): domain Eukaryota; kingdom Metazoa; phylum Chordata; class Aves; order Passeriformes; family Fringillidae; genus Serinus; species Serinus canaria. The sequence goes on from NC_066314.1 coordinate 67,823,483, forward strand.
CATATTTCAGTGTTTTTGGTTGTTATGGTTGTTTTTTTTTCCCTCTGAAATGCTATTAGCAGCTTCTCTGCTACTTGATTTGATACTGACTTAGTTTCTGGGGTTTTAGTTTCTGTGCTTAGAGTACCTCTTGACTCTTGATAGTTTGATAGTTTCCAAGTGAGTGTTACAGTGTTAGATTGCTGATCAGCAAAAGTTCACCTGTGAAAACCCTGGGAAGGGTCACTGGCACTCAAGTGAGTAAATTCTTCCCCAAACATTATTTAATGTGTGAAGCTTTAATATCAAGTAAATGTTGCTGTAGGCTTGTAAACAGAGCCACCTGTTGCCAGTGGGAGCTGGGTGCATCCAGGTGTGTGAGCACACAGGCCATGTCCACATCTCTTTGGCATTGTGGAATTGTAATGTAGAACTGCTTCAGGATGTGACATGCAGCTGGAATATCCTTGGAAATGAACCCAGCTGAACTGGGAGACAGCCTCTCTCCTCCCCTTAGAATCCATGATCTCTTCTGTGGGTGGAGAGGGGAATGGAAAGGTGGGTGAGGGAATTTAGGGAGCATTAATTGTAGCTGAAATCATCCCTTGAGTCATGGCCAGGAAGAAGAGAACACCAGTGTGATGTTTGCAGGAGGTGCTGTTTCTACAGTGCTGCTTGAGATGTGAACAGTGACAGTGCCCTGGGAAGTTTGACTTTGTCTGGGTTGTGGCTCCACAGTGATGACAGGATTTTATGTGCACATCTGGCAGCAACACCACCTTGCAAAAGTATCAAATGGAACCAACCAACTGGGGATTTCATTCTGCTCTTTAGGATTATTTCAATGCCTTGCAATTCCAAGTAACCTATTTAAAATCCTGATTCATAAGCAATGTCTATTGAAGAACAGACACCAAGTTCCAAGGTGTCAGACACCAGGATCTTCAGGCATAGCTACATCAGAGGGAGAAATGACAATCTTGCTTTGGAGATCAGTGGTTGGGAAGCGTTTTTCCCTATGTTTGAGTGTGCCTCAAAGTCCTATAAGGTAAATGGTGTTTTTAACATAATGGATGTGGTTGATTTGGTTTGTTTATGCATTTTTAACATGTGGTTCAGTAGCAGTAATAGCTCTAGATCCTCTTGAAAACCTTTGTAAATATGGTGGAGCTGGCAGGTTCTTTTTAACTCAATAAATTCACCTCAAATAGAATTTAATTTGGCTTCAGTCTTTTTTTTTTTCCTGCTCCTATCCCCTTTGTTTCCTTTTCAGGGCTGATAAGTAAATAAAACTGACCTTCAGAATTCCAAAACTTCTCAAACAGTTGTTTATTACCCATCATGCAGTCAATTGGGTGAAAACAGTGCTGGAGCCAACACTTCCTTGTGTTTACATGTCAAGAAGCTGTGCTGGAGAGAACACATGCCCCTTCAACACTATGGGGTCATTTCCTTAGGAACAAGGAACTTTACTTCCAGAGCAGTGCATCTAAACAAATGCTTACTGCTTCCCATGCTTGCTTTTCCTCTCAGTAAGAAGCTTTGCTTTTTGATGGTGTGTTTAAAGCTGTGGCTTCTGGAGACAAAGCCAACCCTTCTCTCTCCAAAGCACTTGGATGCCAAGCAGAGTTGGGACTCCAAGGACAAGCACATGGAACTGCAGGCCTGCTGAGGGCTGCTGACCTTCACACAGAAAGCCTTGGAGGCTGGGATAATGGGAGGCTCTCTAAAAGTCCTAAGAAGAGTTAGACATGGGGATAGAAGTGGGGAAAATACAGCTAAAAAAAAGCATTCTAAAGAAACTGACTTCTTAAAACTTGGTCTTGTGATTGTATTGAGGTTGAGTGGGGAATGGAACAGATCTGTCTGAGCCATTTGTGTACTGATGCTTATAATAATGTGGCACTGCTGCCAACCAGTTCAAAATTGTACTGGTATTTTATGGTGCATTCCCTCCCTTTCCCCAGTCACTTTTTGTACTTTGCTTTATTTAGTAACACCTCACATTGTTCCACAGCCATGCCCACTGTTTCTTGTGTTGGGAAAAGACCATCTGAAAGCCAGCTTGGTTTCAGTCTGCCATTCTTTTGGGCCAAGGACTTTGCTAGGAGCCTGCTCTGCACAGCCTGAGGAGAGACTGACTCTATCTAGTCACCTTTTCAAAATTTCAACTTTGTTTTCTTCTTTGTTTTCTTCCTTTAAAAAAAAATAATTTCTGGAGAGTGGTCATTCTCAAAGTTCACAATAAATGACACTTGCCTTGTTTGTCTTCTCTGCTGCCCTCAGCATCTCCTCAGCCTTACATTCCCATGGGCAGGAGTTGACATGACAACTCTGCTGCTCAAGGAAGCTCAGAGCTGTGGTGGGAACTCTCTAATGATTCAAACAGAAAGATTTGGAATCTCCCTTTGACAGCTGTGCTGAACAGATGTTGCTGCCTCTTCTTGTGTGAAGGTGGCCAGAGGTTCTGGGGGTGGGTGATATAAGAGGGAAGTGCAGCTTAGCCCAGGGAGCAGGATGGGTCTGTCATGGCACTCCTCCTCCTCCCCCTGCCTCACTCCTTGTTACCCAGCCAGGACTCCTGGGGCTGTTCCAGCAGAATTGAGCAGCCAGGTTATGTCCCCACACTGCAGGAAAAAAGGGAGCAGGGGAAGAAGCTCCCTGTCCTTGCTCTTCCCATTCTGCTGGCAGAGCAGGGGAGGGCAGCAGACACCAGGCTAAGGCTGTAGCTGTGCTGTGCTCTCCCAGTGCAATGAAGTGGCCTGGAGATCACTTCTGCTGGCTCTTTTGAAAGGAGGGGCATTGACCCACAGCTCAGTTGGAGATGGCAATGTAGATGATCCTTGTGGGTCCCTTCCAGCTCAGGTTATTCTGTGCTTGTTGCTGTGGTGCTGTAATTGTTCTTACCAGGCTTCAGAAAGCAGTTGTGGCCATAGTGGGAGCCCAGCACTACAAATGCTGTCTGCAAGCATTATTGCCTCATTAACAGAGCCATGATCTTCCTCAGGTCTGTCCCAGCTCCCCCTCAGCACAGCACCTGAGTGTTTCCCCACCTTTGGTCTGGTATTTGCAAGAAATTTGGGAAAAGAAATTCTCTCTCCCAGGAAAGCAGTGTGACTCCAGAGGCAGCAAATGTGTGCATTTGGGCTGCTCTTGGCCTCAGAGGAGCCAGGCACTACTTTGCTGCCATCTTCCAGCTTGGCCATGTGTGCCCATGAGGGGCAGATGGCACAGCTGAATACACTCATGGAGCACCCTGGTGCTGCCAGAGCTGCTCAGTGGAACTGCCTGTTTCTTGCAGTAAAAGCCATTTTTTCCTCCTTGTTCCTGGTGATAATCTAGCAGAAGAGCTGGAAAGCAGGAATGTGCATGTCCTATTAATCCCTTAACCTAGACTGGGGATGCCTTGCTGAGTGATAAACTCCCCAGTGCATCCTGCTTTCCTGGCAGGCACTTGCCAGGCTCTCAGTAACTACTGTGATTGAACCTGAGCTAGAGCTCAAGAGCTGTGGTTCTTCAGCTGCTCCTGAACTGCAGCTTGTTTTGTTCCAGAGTCTCTGTGGAAGGCAGTGATACTGGCTGTGCTAGGGGGGAGGAAGCAGCCATAAAGATCCCTGAGTGTCCCTGAAGGCAAGGAATTGCAGAAATTGCAGCTGCAGATGGGCTTGTAGAAAAGCAAGTGGACAACAGGTGGAGCAAGTGCATTGTGGTGAAGGATGCCCAGGAAAAGGGGTGGATTTTACACTCCTGTGTGCACATGGGGACAGCGAGGTGTCATCAACCTCTCCTGAGAGGCAGCACATTTTATCTCACAGCCAGAAGTGCCCTGTGGTGTAACAAGTGGTGTGAGGGTGAGCTAGTTCTGCTGGGGAATAATTTGCAGTCATCATGTTGGGTTGCTTGTGCAGATTAATCCTTCTTTAGTCTAACATCAGCAGCTTCACCAGGGCACTCAGTGCTGCATGAGAAAAGGTGCTCAGCAATGAGCAAATGCCAGATTAAAAAGAACATGAATTGGAAGGTGCCAGATTTCAGGGATCTGATTTCAGACACTTGTACTAATTTTCTCCAAGGGCTCTTGTATTCTATTCTCTCCCTGTCAGAATTTATGGAAATTTATAAGCATTTTGCATGCATGCTGTCAAATTGAGCTTTGAGAGAGACAGTTCAGACCCCCCTTACACCTTGCCATAACTTGAAATATGTGAACTGATGTGAGTTATCCAAGTAGACAGAGCCTGTAGGTGTAGCTGTTAGAAAAAGGCTCCTGCAAAGTAAATTCTCATTCTTGCTCTGCAGCCTTCCCTAACACATTAGTGTGAAAAGTGCTGTTAGTGATGCAAACCTCATGAGCTTTGTGTTTGTACTTGGTGTATGTTTCAACCCATACCTCTAAAGGAATTTTCTGAGTAACAAGCACATTTCAGTTTCATGAGATGGTGTGGGAACAGATATGTAATTTTTGTTGGACAATAGCAAAGGAGAATAAACTTTCCCAGACCTCATTTTCTCAGGTGAAAGCTTTAAGAGGCCCTATAGAAATGAAAAGTACTTTGTTTCATACTGGAAATCTTATATTCTGTGCTTTCTCTTCTGTGTGGCTGGCTTGAGTGTTTTCCAGGGCCAGAAACACCTCCTTTTAACTGGCTCTAGTACTTTGTATCCTATTGTCCTCTAGTTCCTTATTTAACTTCTCTGCCCTTCCCTTCTGATACCTTAGAGCTCAAATTCCACAGGAGCTTGGATTTTGGTCCTTTTTTCTTAGCTTGGAAAGCATGAGTCAGATTTGGTCAGAATCCACCAGAAATACTGACATCTTTGTTCAGAACAATGAAAAAATAAAAATGAACACTGGCAAGTGCCAAAATGGTTTCCATTTGTCTGCACAGTGAGGAAACAAATTCCAGTTGGCTGAAAACTCACGTGGTCCTTCATGTTCGTTTGGGGGCAGGAGTTATCACTTGGCTCTGGGGGATGCCTTTGGCTACTGTGTTTCTCACATCTTCTCAGGTTTGTGGTTTTTTCCTTGTCCCCTGATGTGGACCTGCCCTAAACTTCTCCATCCGACCACAAGGTACCTCCAGGTGTTCCCACAGAGCCTTCTTCATGGCACCTTCCTCCATGGGGTGTCCTGCCAGCTTCAGGCTGCTTATCTGAGGTGCTGAGATGGGGGGAGATAGGGTCAAGTGTGGGAAAGGTTTGAGAGGGAGATACATCTGAAAAAGCCTGAGAACTGCTGTGCTGAGGTATGGATTTCCAGCTGGATCACATTTTATATTTTACAGTTCTGTCTGCATTCCAACGACGCACAGGGGAAAACGAGGATTTTTATATTTGAGCTGGAAAAAGCCACCCACGTGAGAGAAACACTGAGTGACCTGTTTTCCTCTGAACAATTTTTATCTGCTTGTTCTGTTCTCTCTGTTCCTCCAGTGGAGCTCTCCCACCATGATGCCCAGGGGCGCTTGCAGTGTTCCTGTTGTGCATGGGCTCAGTGGTGCTGCATGACAAATGACTTTGTGCTGCTGTGGCTGGCCAAGGACCAGTGTGTGCCTCCACCACTGCTGCTGAGATCTGTGGTTGTTCATCACCTCATGGATCAGGTCTTTTGTTAATGATACCCCTCCAAAAAAGCCTCATACTTAACAGGCATTGCTTGATGTTAATTCCTTCAGTGTCCAAGGGTGGTGTGCCAGGAATGAAGAAGAATTGGTTGAGTTAACAAATGGAAAAATCTATTACAGAAATATTAGGGGTGCTGTATTAGATATGCCTGTACTCCCCAAAGGATCATCTAAAGGCTGTCAAAACACTGGGCAATCTATTTTCCAGTTTTGTGTAGCTTTGACTTGGTTTTCATGGAGATGAGAAAAAAGGCTCCACAAAGCCTGGTTATTTGGTCTCGGTTCAGAAGGTGCTTAATAGGTTTGCCTCCTATGTCCCTGTTTTTGAGTGTTATGCACAGCAATTTCCACTGAACTCAGCATTTCTGTAAAAGCAGGTCACTTGAAGAGCTGTCTCAACTGGATGCAGAGTGTGAATGAGTGATGGTGCCCAGCTCTGGGACAGCCCAGGGAAAGGAGGAGGTGCCCTTGGCATGCAGGACCAGCTGCTGGACAAGTGCTCAGCCCTTCTGTGTTCACTGTGTCCACTGGTGACCACAGAGCTCCTGACTGGAAACACAAAACTGAATTCAGCTCTTTACACTCTCCTCTTGTACGTATGGTCTTTCAGGAAATACCTTTTATCTCCACCTACTCATGTTTTGCCTCATTTTGTGTGGAAAATGGGGTTGTTGCTTGTGCACCTTGCCCCTGTCCCTGATATATTTTGAAGCCCCCTCCATTCCTGCATGTGTGCATTCCAAGTTGCTCCTAATTATCCTCACTGACCTCTGACTTTGAACAAAGCAGCTCCCAAGCATAAATCATAGAATCACAGAATGCTTTGCCTTGGAAGGTTAGGGAAAACAAAGCCTCTTGTCCTGGGCTCCCACCCAGAGCTCAACCTACAGCAGCTGCAGCCCCTGCCCTGAACGTGGTCCTCAGCAGGAGGAACCTTCCAGAACATCCAGTTCCAGCCCCTGCCATGGGCAGGGCCACCTTCCTCTAGACCAGCGTGCTCCAAGCCCCATCCAGCCTGCCCAGGGCATCCACAGCTTCCCTGGGCAACCTCTCCCAGGGCCTCACCACCCTCACAGCAAAGAATTCCTTCCAAATATCCAACCTGGAGCTGCTCTCTTTCAGCTTGCAGCCATTCCCCCTTGTCCTGCCACTACCTGCCCTTGGAGTCCCTCTCCATTTTTCTTTCAGGCTCCCATCAGATATTGCAAAGCTGTTCCTGTGAAAAGCTGTGTCTGTGAAAAGCTATATCTGTGAAAAGCTATATGCTGTGTTCACCTTGATTTTTTAAACCTGGGATCCTGATCCTTGTTTTCCTTGCAGTGAATTGTGGAGGTCCAGCTTTGCAGAGGGAGAGGGCCAGACTCCCCTCGAGCTCTTTTTCCCCCTGGATGCAGAAATGAAGAGCAGGCTATGAAATGCAACTTTTGTATCTTGTCAGAGAATTTCTTGCAAGATTCCTGGGAGGGCTCTTAATGACAGCAGCCTCCATGGACAGACAGGAAGAGGGCTAGACATTGCAAAGCATGAATAATCCTTAATTCTAGCCTGGTCATCAACCTAATGGAGCTCTGAGTAATAAAATGAGGTTTCTGGGAAAGCCTGAGATTTCTACCTTGCCTTCTGTTTACAACAGCTTTGTGCATTTTATCTTTGCAATGTGCTCAAAAGATCAATTTGTTTTTGAAGTGGAGTTTCCCTGCCTCTTCACTCATGCTACAAGAACTGTAATAAGCATTTATTCTGTAAAAATTGTAGTGAGACTAGAGCTGGTAGAACCATGCCATGGGTATCTCTGCAAGAGTTCATTCATGCATGTAAATCAATGTCCAAAAACAGCCTGGCCACTTCCAGCTCTGCAAAAGGCATGAAGATTGTTCTCACAAGTCCTTGTAGTGCTGTTGCAAATGGCCAGGAAGTTTTTCAAGTTCAATTTCAACAACCATGATGCCAAGTTGGAAGTAGAGGAAGCGTTCCTGCTTTTTTTGATGAAGCAGTTCAAGGCTTGTTCCTGATAACAGTGTTTTCTTTACCAAGGGGGACTGGTGGGACAGGCTTTACCTCACCTCCTGGGACATGTCTGCAGTATAAATATCCCCACTTGAGCAAGGCTCTCCCTTGGCTCCTCTCATTGATAAGAAGGACTAGCAGTCCTTTTTGGGATGTGACTCATCAGACTTTTTTTAGACATTTCATTTAGGTGAGATTAATAGTGGCCTCCCACTCTTTTCTTCTCTCCAGTGACTCAGGGAGCTCCAGTGTGACTAGGTCTGATTTAAGATGTGTATTACAGAAGCCTCTGTCTGCACAGAGGCATCACCATGCCTGATTAGATTGGTTTCTGAGCTGCAGAGTTGATTTTGGTAGGTGACACACGTAGCATGCAAACAAAACCACGGATTTATACATCTATACCCTTTTAAATGATTTGTTCCACAGCTGGATTTTGGTGTCCATAAAGGTGACCCAGCAAATCTGGTGTTGTGTATGACTTCAGCTCCTTTTCCACCCCATTTAGGGCCGTGGCTTTTCTAGCATGCCTTGCAGTGTCCTGTGCTGCCCAAAACCACCCTGAGAGGATGCCTGCAGACTGATGTCTCTGCTCCTCAGCTGCAGCACAGGCAAATCCAGTGCCCAAAGCCATCCTGGGGATGTGACCCTGCTCCTGGTTCTGGGCTGTGATTGCACGAGCAAGGAGGATTTCATCAGGGTCAGCGTGGCTCAGGAGAGAAACACATCCACATCTTTTCTTAGAAAGTCAAATGCTTCACAGAACTTTGCTTTTCATTTTCTGTAGGCTCCAGCAGGTCCTGCTGGGGACACGGGTCAAGGTGGAGGGAGCTCTTTTCTCTCATTATTGGAGTGTTAAATGTTTTGCAGAATTCTGGTGTTGAAAGCTGCAATCTGAACAGTTGAGAAAAAGTTCAGACCTGCATACTTAGCTTCCAGAAAATGCCCACATGAATTTCTCTGATTGAAGTGGAGCAACCACAAGGGAAATTCTCAGGACAGACAATTTCTAATTCTAAATAGAAATGTAACAGGAAATTAAAGTGAAAAAGAAAGACCTTTGACCAATATCCATAAAGAACCATTTGACCAGTGTCTACATTTCAGCTTTGTAACAAATCTAGGCAAACCACCAAGAAATATGCATTTGTTATGCTTTCCCAGTTATGTTTCTCCAGCTCAAACCACTTGAAGTAAATAAAACAGCCTCAGGAAATTAGTGTATTACAGTTCTCATTGATGCAATTGTAACTGTGAAACACATTTGACAGAATTAATGTCAGCATCCAGTCATTACTTTGCAGTCAGTTTAATTGGAAGCATCTGATCATTAAGAGCTCAATCCTGACCCCAGTGATCCTTTCAGGACTTCTTCCTTTGCACAGCTGAGTCTGTGTTTGCTGTGTATAACCAGCAGGTAGGAGAGATTTCAAATCATGAAGCTCCAGTCTCCCTGGCAGCAACTCTCAATTGCCTCTCTGTTTTTGGGACACACTGGAGATGGCACAGGAAGGACATTGACCTGTTGGAGCAAGCCCAGAGGAGGCCACCAAGGTGATCAGAGGGATGGAGCTCCTCTCCTATGGGGAAAGGCTGAGACAAAATTGGGATTGTGCAGCTTGGAGAAGAGGAGGCTCCAGGGTTACCTCATTGTAGCTTTGCAATATCTGATGGGAGCCTGAAAGAAAAATGGAGAGGGACTCCAAGGGCAGGCAGTGGCAGGACAAGGGGGAATGGCTGCAAGCTGAAAGAGAGCAGCTCCAGGTTGGATATTTGGAAGGAATTCTTTGCTGTGAGGGTGGTGAGGCCCTGGGAGAGGTTGCCAAGGGAAGCTGTGGATGCCCTGGGCAGGCTGGATGGGGCTTGGAGCACGCTGGTCTAGAGGAAGGTGGCCCTGCCCATGGCAGGGGCTGGAACTGGATGTTCTGGAAGGTTCCTCCTGCTGAGGACCACGTTCAGGGCAGGGGCTGCAGCTGCTGTAGGTTGAGCTCTGGGTGGGAGCCCAGGACAAGAGGCTTTGTTTTCCCTAACCTTCCAAGGCAAAGCATTCTGTGATTCTATGATTTATGCTTGGGAGCTGCTTAGTTCAAAGTCAGAGGTCAATGAGGATAATTAGGAGCAACTTGGAATGCACACATGCAGGAATGGAGGGGGCTTCAAAATATATCAGGGACAGGGGCAAGGTGCACAAGCAACAACCCCATTTTCCACATAAAATGAGGCAAAATAGGAGTAGGTGGAGATAAAAGGTATTTCCTGAAAGATCATACATAAGATAATAGATATAAATACCTCCTCCCCATGCAGGAGCATAAAGGCAGCACAAAGTTTGACAGTGAAAACCCAAGCAACCCTGAGTCAGAGACCTCAGCCTCACGGTGTGCACAGATATTTATTGGGACAAAAGAGATCATGCAGCAGTTCGAGGTGTGCAAGCTGCCCTCTGCTGCAGAAATCCTCCTGCCACCTCCTGTGTGACCTGGGAGTCTTCCATCTAATCCTGCAGCAAGGTCTGCCTGTCTCTAAATAAAAGAAGCCAGGAACAAGCCTGTGCTGCTATTGTGAAAAGCTGGTTATGGTTTTATTTTCCTCCTTAGAGTATTTCAGAAGACAAAAGTGGTTTTTTCTTCTTCCTTTTTTTTTCTTCCCCATGAATGTAAAAAAATGAAATGAGACACCACAACTTTGGGGTATAAATATTTTGTTTATAAAAACTGGAAATTATTTTGGGAAGGTTTTTTTTTTCCAAAATTGTTTTTAAATAGAAAATTGTCTAAGAAAACAGGAAAAAATTCAGTTTCAAGTCTGTACTTCTTTGTCCAACAGGAAAACATTTAGTGAGGACAAAAAGATGGAGGGGAAAAAAGCCATTGTAATCTGCTACAAAAATATTTGGCATTTTAAGAACATTTTATGCCTTTGTTTGCATCTTGCTCTGCCTCTTTTTTGTTGTAATTTAGCCTTCTCAAGATGCAATTTTATTTACCCAGGCATTTTGTGAAATACGTCACGCTCTGAAAGGAAGGTGGCAAAAAGGACAGTTCCTTTCCCAAGACAGCATTCCTGGGGGAAAATCACTGTGCTGCAGCTCTCTGGAAGGCAGAGAAATATGTTACAGAGGAATCTCATCCCACTAAGAATGTTTGCTGTGAGTTGTCTTTTCCTCTGAAGTACGGCACGCACGTCATCTCGCCAAATGATTGTTCTCACATCAGTAATTAAATTAATGTAATAATTCCTGGGTTGGGAAACTGAAAATCTCTGTGTAAAACTGCAGCTCCCTAAAGGCTGAAAGTTCAGGATGGGACTGGGTTAGGGGGCAGAATAAGCTGGGGAGAAAGGGGATTTTTTTCTCCTCATGTTGCACCAAACTTGTTCTGATCCTCAGCTATGAAACACTGGGGAGAATCGATCCTTGTTGTAGTATTTGTTGTTAAATAAGACAGTTTCTGTAGGACTTTGTAACTTTCTGTGCCTGTGTGTTGGATTTCTGTTTGTCCTGCCGTTTCCTCTGGTGGCTGATAATTAAGGTTGCCAAACATTTTTTTTAAAAAAATCCTTAGACTTGTCTACATCCTATTTTATTTTGTTAATATTTTTGTTGAACTTCAGCCCTAGAGAATGGTGGTGTTATTGTCCACACCAGAAGCTTTTCTCAGAATAGGATATCAGATGCCAGATCACAAAGGGCTTGCTGAATCTCAACTTAGGAAATAATCAGGTTTTCCACTGTAGGGGCTCAGGGAGGAGGAGGAGAGGATGCAGTCTGCCTCAAAAGGGTTAAACTGTGACATTTTGCCACAGATCTAAGGAGGTGGGAAAACAGGAATAACTCCAGTGATGGATTTAACTGGAGCTGCCAGACAAACTGCAGAAAATATCACTCCATCAATCAGTACAAGCAGCAGCTCCTACCCCAGGAGACCCTGCAGCCCTCCAGGTATTTCTGAACCAGTGGGACTCTGTGTTAGACCCTCTGTGCTGGTAATACCCAGGAGGAGTTTTACCAGGGACTGAAAATTGCTCTTATTTCAGCAAGGGAGAACCAACAGTGGCATCAAGAATCAAATCAGCTTCCTGCCATACTGGGTTTGCAGTAGCTGAGGTGTCCCTGCACTATTGTATTTGTGGGGTGCCCCGTGGCAGGAAGGAGTGATGAATCTGACTGCATATTCTTAGAAGGCTAATTTATTATTTTATGATCTATATTATATTAAAGAATGCTATACTGAACTATACTAAAGAATGCAGAAAGGATACAGACAGAAGGCTAAAAGATAATAATGAAAACTTGTGACTCTCCAGAGCCTCACACAGCTTGGCCCCAGTTGGCCTTTGAGTCAAAACAACCTACAGCAGAAACCAATGAAACAATCAGCTGTGGGTAAACAATCTCCAAACACATTCCAAAGCAGCAAAACACAGGAGAAGCAGTCAGATAATTTTTGTTTTCCTTTTTCTCAGAGGCTTCTCAGCTTCCCAGGAGAAAAATCCCAGACAAAGGGATTTTTCCAGAAAATGTGACTGCCACACCTGCACCACTGGTAACTCAAACCTGTCCCTGGGGGTTGAGCTGGACCAGAGACACCAGCACTGGGCATTCCTGTTCCTCCAGAAACAAAGCCAGCAGGAGCATGGCTTGTCTGGGTCTGTCAGGCACAGCATTACTGAGGCTGGGAACTAGGGAAGAATTGGGTGGAAGAACCCCTCTCAGTTTGAAGGCATTTACCATATCAGGGAATTCCCCCTGGTTTTTGAGTTTTGCTCAGCCACTGAAGCAGAGCACTGGCATTGCTGGAATAAAAGACAGGAGCTCTGAGGTTCTCCAAGGCCTGTGCATGGAGTTGGGTTGTCCCAGTTCTCAAAGTCCCATTACAGAACTTAGGCATGCCTTCTACTATCTAGATGCTCTTGCTCCATCTAGTGAGGAAATTTATTGCTCATCCTGGCTTAGTGTTGGCTGTGGAAGAGGCCTGGGGGAAAAAAAGAACATAATTTATGCATTTGACCTATGCAAAGATGGGAATTACCCAGGAAGATTCTAGTTTTGATTTTGTTAGAAGAGTGAGAATGGCAATGATTTTAGCTTACAGCTGCTCATTGACGTATCTATTAAATTACTTTAAAAAAAAATACTTGAGGGTTTTTTTTTTTAATGAACTTTCCCATGAAAATCTATTTATGTTTATGTTCATTGGGTGGATTTACTTGTTATGTGAATTGAATGGGGGGGGGGAGGGCAAAGAGATAAAATGAAAAAAGTTGGTTTAAGGGGTTTAACTGTGTCTGTTACAACCCATCTTTGCTGTTCTTGCTCAGCAGCCAAAACACATTCCTCTTTTATAAAAGAAGGAGCAGAAGGGCACCAGCTCCCAGATCTTTGGTGCAATAAAGCTGTCTCTGAAGGCTGTGTGAGGGGCTTGTCCTGCTGGGCACAGAAGAGCAGGGGCAGGGAGAGGAGCACAGGGGTGCTCAGGACCCTCCCTGCTGCCTGCCAAACCCTTGGTGAGCTCAGAGGGGTCAGGATTTGCCCATTCCTTCTTCTCCCCTGCCTTGCATTTCATGTCATAGTCCCCCTTCCCTTCTCCCTTTCTCTTCCCAAAAGACATTCATTCAAACCATGAGTGGAAAGGAGGAAGAACAGGTAAAAAAAAGCAGACAAAGAAATGGCAGTTCTTGCTGGGACTTTCATTTTTGGGTACACTTGAGTGCCCAGTAAGTGCCATTTTCTTTGGGTAGAAGTTTCCTTATTTTATTTGAAAACCCTTGGTATTACTTCTGAGTTTGTTTAGGCTCATGCAATGGATGCCACACATATATGGTGTGTGTATATATATATATATATATATATATATATATATATATATGCACACCATATATACCATATATAAAATATATACACACCATCTATTAAAAAGTATGTATATATTCTGCAAACATACAAGCTGAAGACACAGGGTTGCCATGTCAAAAGGGATTCTTTTGACTTTTTAAGTGAAAAGAGTTTTCTGGTTTTAAAAAAAGATTTAATAAAGAATGTTCCCTTCCTCCACCAACAAAAACCAACCAAACACCCAACCAAAAAAACCCATCAAGCCAAAAAAACCAACAAAACCAAATATGAAAAGATATTATCTTCAGAGATAAGATGTTATCTACAGAGTGTCTGATGCACTGGTTCCCTCTGTACAGTGCTCTGCTGTTAAATGCCCCTGGTAGAATTCTTTTTGCATGGTCCCATTTTCATCTCTTCTGGCTGTCATCTTCAACACCATCATCAAAAATTCACATCTGACCCAATGAGCAGAATAGTGTTTGCAGGTAAAGTTACAGCAAAAATCAAAAACTGGCCAAGGGGAAATCAGAATCTGCTTTCCTGAGCTAAGGAACACATACAGAAAGGCAGAGGGAAAGGATGCAGGAGGGGAAAAGTTCTGGATTGATTGGAAATTGTAGAAATCTGACAAACCAATATTGTTTTTCCTCTAGGGCAATGCTAAATGCATCCAAAGCACAAAAGACAGCATAGAACAAAGCTGATTTTTTGACACCATGGAAGAGGAATGGATGCACTTTGGTTAGAAAACAGCAAAGAGAAGCCTTGAAGCCAAAATATCTGACCTTGGAACCTTCTGATGAAGTTCAGGAGTTGGTGGGTGCCCTGTGGAAGATCTGTGCTGGTCCTTAACCACTTCTGCCCCGGTAGGGTCTTGAAATGTTGCCATGGGGTTTAGACAAAGGTAAATTCACTCTGTATTAAGGAATTGGGACAACAGGACTGAGAACTGCTTTTTAAAGACCAAAAACTGCCCTGGAAGTTTTGTATTTAATGAACCAGTTTACCTAAGAGATAACCAGGCCTTTCCTGTCATGAGCACAAGCAAAGGCTTTTAGCTGTGCCTGGGAAAATGGGGTTGAGTTAAAGAAGCTCAAGTGGTTCCTTGGCAGAGGGAAGGAGGAGGATGGATGACAAGGGAAGGACAGAGGATTTATGGAGTTCCTGTGGTGAAGAAAGCAAGATGTTACAGTGGGGTGGCAGAGCTTTAGGGTGGCTAATGTGTGTAATTTATCAAAGGCAAAAGAGACTGTCGAGCTTTGGAAAACACACCACAGTTCCTGAGTACCAACGAGGCAGCAACCAACTCTTTCTCAGATCTCTGGTCCTTTGGAAGCTTCATGTTGGAGAACATTCACTTCCCTAGAGCTGGTTTGTGTGTGCTGCCATGGGGGAATGGGAATAGGGACAGGGACAAAGGTTCCTCTGGTGACAAAACTTCTGAGGGCAGCTTTTCATGGAGCACAAATCTTTAATCTCTTGTGAGAGCCCCAGTTTCTTAGCCCTAAGAAGCTCCTGATCCAGTTGTCTGGGGGATCACTGCCATGGAGTCTGCCAACACTTGTGTTTCCTCTGGGAGAATCCCAGCAGGGCTGTGCTGCTTTCCAGGAAAGGAAAAGGAAAAGGAAAGGAAAAGGAAAAAGGAAAAGGGAAAAGGAAAAGGAAAAGGAAAAAGGAAAAAGGAAAATGAAAAGGAAAAAGGAAAAGGAAAAGGAAAAGGCTGTGCTGCTTTCCCTGAAAGGAAAGGAAAAGGCCGGTCTTTTCCAAAGGTTTTCCAGCCCTATCCCACAATTCCTGCAGGATGTGGAAAGCTCCAAGGTGAGATTTGCCTCTTTAGGGTCTTTTCCCAAGGTTTTCCAGCCCTATCCCACAAGTCCTGCAGGATGTGGGAAGCTCCCAGGTGGGATTTGCCCTTTTCAGGATCTTTTCCCAAGGTTTTCCATGGCTGATGTGATGGAATCACAGCCCAGATTGTCCAGAGCCAACTGATTGTTGGCAGAACCCAGCTTAGCTCAGACTGTGCTTTAAACAAAAAAACCAAACCAAACCCCCAGATCCTTTGCTTTTCTTTTTTAGCACCCTTGACATCTATTCCAGAAAAAGAAAAATACATTTATAAAAAGACATTTCCACAAAAGCTCAAAGGCACTTTATGGAGTTCAATGCACTCTGTAGCTGAAAGGCCAAAATTTGCATTAAATTAAGATGGAGTGTCTTGTCTAGGGTATGAGTTGGCACCTGAGATCATCCCCTTGCACCCTTTGCTTGTGGGCCCAGGGGATTCCAGCTGGGATCCAGCCTGAGCACAGGTCTAGTCTGAGCCTGATCCAGGCAGGCCTTCATCCCTGTCTCAAGTCCCAGCTGGAGCTTGGCTTTTAAGCCTCAGATCATACAGGGGATGGGCTGATGCCTCTGCACTGTTTCTCAAGTCCTAAACTTGGTTATGCATTTTTATTCAAATGTTCCTCTTTCAAAGAGTGAGCAGTGCAATTCCACACAGAGCATTTGGATGCACTACAGAAGTACAAATGATATTGGCAGCCCACTGCTGTTGTTTCTTGCAGTTTATTTTAATTAGTAATCAAATATAATTTTTCAACTCTGTGTTTTTTATTCCATGTCTTTAATGTCTTCCAGATCCACTCCAGGTTCACTAGACTGGGTGGTAACAAAATCTTAATTTTGATCCAGAGGAAACTGCCATGCCCATTTTGAGCTTTCCTTATTTGCTTACTTTTGCTTTTTTATTTTTAGCCATATTTTGTACTGCCTTTCTTTCTCTCTATATACTTAAAAATTATTTTAGACTTCTCATTATTATGTGGCATTGATTCTTGGCACTGAGGTTAAAGTCTGGAACTGAGCAAACCATGAAATTACTGCCTCAGCACAACCACTTGAAAGTCTCTGTCATGTACTTGGCACTGTGTTTGTCAAAGCTCTGCTCACCCTTTGTGTAGCACCCTACAAAATGTATTCCTCATCCTACAAAATGTATTCCTCATCCTACAAAATGTATTCCTCAGCCTGGGAGAGGGAGGAAAAGGGAGGGCTGAGAACACCAGTCACTCGTCATTTACCTTCTCCAGGATTTGCCTGCTGAGCCCTGACATGAAAAGTGTTCAAAGCTTTTCCTTGTGAGTGAAACTCTGCAAGCAAAACCCTCTTCCTTTTTCCATGTTCTGCACCAACCAGTGCCCCAGCAAGAAATTTGCTTTACCAGGAGGAAGTGCAGCAGTGATGGCTGCTGATGCTTTGTTCAGCAATGCCCAGGATGGAAAAAGTTCTGGGCTGGTGACTGATATTCCATGCATGGAAATTCCATGACTTTGGAATCCCATTCTCTGCGTATTTTTGAGAAGCTGGAAAAAAGGAGAGGAATTCCCTTTGCATAGGAATTGGGGTTCTTCATTTTCCTGATTGCACTCTGTGCTTCAGGAGAGCAGTCAAACAAAGCTGTGACATTCCTGCTTGGCAGAGGTGGTAGAACTTGGAAAAAGCTCTTAAAATCATCAAATCCAACTGTAAATCCAGCACTGCCAAGCCCACCACTAAACCACATCCCTAAGTGCCACATCCACACATCCACTAAATCCCTCCAGGGATGGGCCTTGAACCTCTTCCCTGCTCAGGCTGTTCCAGAGCTCGCCAAGCCTTTCAGTGGGGGAATTTCCCCCAAAATGCCACAAGCAGAGGTGTCTCAGCACAGCATTTCTGCCATTCCCACTGCCATTCTGCCATTCCTTCACAGCACTGTGCCTGGGGAGAAGCTGAGGGGCTGCAGGTCTCAGGGTGGAAAACCCAAGGGGTAACAGGGACCATTTCTAGCCCTGAAAATCTCCACCAGGGTCATGGGACTGTGGCTTCATCCCTCCCCTGGCAGCAGGGTGGTGTCCCCAGTGAAGAACTTTGCTCTCTTGCCACTGTCATATTTTCTGAAAAATCCTCTTTTGCCAGGGCTCTTCTCCTGGGAAGCTGAGAAGACTCAGAGAAAAAGGAAAACAATATTGTCTCATTTTGCTTCTCCTGTGTTTTGCTGCTTTGGAATGTGGTTGGAGATTGTTTAACCAACTATTCAGTGTTTGATTGGTTTCATGTGAATTGTTTTAACTTAATGACAGTCACAGTCAGGCTGGGTCAGGACTCTGGAAGGAGTCAGGAATTTCCATTGTCATTCTTTGTAGCCTTCTGTCTGTATCCTTTCTGTAATCTTTAGTATAGTTTAGTATAGCATTCTTTAATATAATATAATATCATAAAATAATAAATTAGCCTTCTGAGAACATGGAGTCAGATTCAATAATCTCTCCCCTTGTCGGGGTTGCCTGCAAATTCAAGTTTCTCCCTTGTCAAGGGCTGGTGGCCCAGCAGACCCCAGCCCCAGCCCCTCCTCTGGAAGTGCTCCTGGCCAGGAGCAGAGCCAGGAGGGGGAGAAGCCAGGCTGGCACAGCAGGCAGCTGGCAGCAAGGAGGCCTCATGTTCCCAGAGAATTGCATTTTTCTTGATGTTAAATTAATATACAATGGAGTGTTATGGATGTTCCTTCTACATCTTAGCCACAGTTGGTTGTTAATGCCAAGTATAATAGAAATGTTTTCTAATCTTGATGGAGTTCTCCCTGAGATCTTATGTTTCACTGCCTTTTTTAACTTCCAGCACTTCTCTTTCTTTCTAGATTCTTTTGTGTCTTGGCTTTCATAATCTGTGTTCCTTTTTAAGGCTTTCTTCTGTTGTTTGCAAAGTGCATTTTGACTTTTTTGCTCTTCCTTTGTTAACATGTTTGTTTGTTTACAGAGAAACAGTGAGGGAGTGCTTGGGGAGGATCTCTGCTTCTTCCTTTTGCTTTAATTTTCTGCCCATCATTTTGTGTCACCTCCCCCTTTCTGTGTTGTGGAAACCTGTCACAATCTCTGGACTGATGACAGCACTTCTTGACTCATGCCAGGTTCCCCTGTGCTGTGTCCTTTCCCTCTGATTATTTGCAAAACAGAATAACTTCAGCCTTGCAGGTTGTGGGATGTGCAAGGTCCTGCAAAGCAGCAGGTGAATCCATGCAAAATAGAGGTATTTCCCTAAAATCCAAGCTACAGCTGGGTAGGCACTGCTTCTGCCAAAAGCACCAAAGCAGCAAAGTCAGAGAATTATAAAGGGGACAGCAGCAAAATGGGGGTTCTCCACATCTTTGTGGAGAGTGATGACAGGGGCAAGTTTGAAAAAATATTGTGATTAAAAATAGCTTATAAAAATTCCTTGTCCTTCTCTAGACCCTAATTGGTCCAAATCCTTGTCTTTTCTTTCTATTTTGTCCTCTAGTGCACAAACTGAGGGAGGTTTCAAACAGTTCAAACATTTCCAAAAGATTGGAAAACCTGGGAACATTTTTTTCCTGAACATTTTATGTGAAAACTTTCTGGTGTTTTTTCCTTTTCTCTGCTGCTGACTAGAGAAGCTTCACCATGGAATAATGACGTGTGCCTTGCCCTGTGCAAGCTCCTGAGTCACTTCTGAGCCCATATATAGGGATCATTGCCTTTACCCTGGACAGGAGGCAGTGCCACTTGGACTTCTCTGCAGAGGGGAAGTGAAGAGGCATTTTGGCTCTGGAGTGGCAATGGAAAGTCTGACGTGGACAGCAATGTGATTCCCTCAGCCATCATTTACAGGAGCACCCAGGACTCCCTCTCAGCAAACAAAATGTGTTTAATGACCAGAGATGTTCTCAATGCCTGTGTAACACGTGGGCTGGAGGACAAGTCTCCTCCTTCCCTGAGAAGTCACCAGGAGGTTGATTTAAAGTGGCAATAAGCATTTTGGGAGGCTATAGGAAGATCAAAGGATGCTAAATATTACAGCTGTTTTCTGAAGTATTTTGCTCAAAATATTTGGTATAATACCTGATACCTGATCCTCTGCCTGGTGGAGCTGGTGGCCACATAAAATGCTGCTTCATGGGTCACTGGGGCCAGGATGCTGGAGGTAACTTTGGTATTAGCCTTTCTTGCTAACCATCTGTCTGTCATCATCAATAACCCTCCCAATCTTTCACCATCCAGGTTCTTGCTTGATCTCCGCCCAAAATTGATTGTTTGAAATGTTGAAGTCATTCATCAGCCATTCCTGAAGCCAGATTTGGGGGGCAAAAAAGAAAAAAACAACCAAGAAAAAAAAGTGTAATGGTTTTCTTTGTAAGAAAGAGGCTGCAGAGACAGCAGGGGCTGCCTGAGAGTGTCCAGGGCCAGCCAACAGTGCTTTAGTTTGTGTCTGAATATAAAAATGGGCTCTGGCAAGAGCAGAGAACAAGGAAGGAGCAAATCTAAAGCTGGTTCACCTCAGCCTCTACCTGTTTCTTTAGTCACTTGTTCTTTCCTCTTAGACCAGGAGCCCTGCTCATCCTTCCCTCTCCAGCTGAGATTCTTGTCCTTCTCATCAGGATGTCACTTGTCCCCTGCCCAGCAAACACTGCTGTGGCAAAACATCTTCAGGGCAGAGAGGGACAGCTTTAATGCCTGCTTCTCGAGAGGGTTTTTATGAGCAGTGCTTCCCCTTTGAGGGGGGCATTTTTGGCTGCAATCAGAAGCACTCAGATACTCCAAGGTGAGACAAGCTCCCTGTCAGTAGGAGCATCACACAAGCCTGAGTCAGGAGGGGACAAGAAAGGAGACTGGGAGGTGGGGATTTGTGTCATTCACATTCTCTGAACAGAGAGAGACACAATTCCCTCTCTCAGGATTTCTTCCTGGAGAAGCAGGAGAAGAAAGAGAAAACAATTCTTATCTCCACCTGCTGCTCCTGTTGTTTTTACACATGTAGAATGTGTTCAGGAGACTGTTTACCTGAAGTGATTTGTCATTTAGATCCTGCTCAAGATTGTTTTGTTTCCTTCAATCAGTCAAAGCTGTGTCCTGGCTGTCTGGAGACAGCCAGGAGCTTTCTTTAGTCTTCTTTGTAGAATGTAATTTGTATAGTTTAGTATCTTTTTAATACAGTACAGTAGAATGTAACATCATACAGTTTAATTAAACAATTGTTCAGCATTCTGAATCAATAGAGTCAGATACCAATCATTCCCTGCATCAGGACACCCTGGTTTTGACAGGGTTTGTGGGGTCAGAGGCTGTCAGCAGTGAAATGAGGACAGGACACTGAGAAGCAGCACACTTCTGGTTTGGTTTCTGTTGTCTGTTTTGGTCAGGAAAAGAGTTCTGTGTTTGGAAGATAAAGCAAGCCCTGAGGAGAAGGAGCTGATCCAGGCTCCATGGGTGGTGTCAGCCCTTCCCTGGCTCAGAGCTGGCCCAGCCTTGTACAATGGAGTGCATTTGTGTGTGTGTTTGGGCTGAAACCTTGCCATGTGCTTTGCCCCAGGGGATTGATGCTGGTTGCACTGCAGTGCTCAGCTCCCAGAGCAGAAGGGCAGCCACCAGGGAGCCCCTGTGTGAAATGCACTGCTCAGCTCTGGCCTTGCCATGCCCAGCAGGGTGAGCAGGTTCATCTCTGTGCTGTAAATGCAGATCTGCTGGGAGGGGAACGTTTGGGCTGTTCAGATGCAGCTCAGGAGTTTGCCAGCCCTGGTGTAAGGCATCCCTGGATAATTGTTATGGGGGCTCCTTTTTTGTTTAAGTGTTTGTTTTTAGCTTCAGCTGGCAGGGTGGTAACTGGCTACTTCAAGTCAGTAGACTCAGGGGTACACAGAGCCTGGATTTCTCCCAGTTTCTTTTGGAATATTGTATGAAACTGTACTTTTAAAATATCTACTGCTCTACGCTCCTGTGTGGCAGCAGCTTCTGCTATCACAGGCTTTGTAGTGTGTGTGCTGTAGCTCCATTTAACATTTAATAATTTAAGAGCTGATGAGCAATTTATTTCACCCTCTGTAGCCAGGCAATAATGATGATCAGCAGTTTTATTAAAAGGATGGGTTGGACTCTGACTCCTTTTGCTGCAGGTTGTAGACTTGCCAGCCCAGTTACTTTCTGCAAAAAGCTGCTTGCTTTTCTTGGCAATTCAGTGGCCCAGTCAGCTCTGGACATCTGGCTGCTGCATGATTCCAGATCAATTGGTGCACCTGTAACAGCTCAGCTTTGAAAAGGGGATGCTGCACATTCATGGGGATGCCAGGGTGGGTGTTCTGCCTTGCTGTGTGTGAACAGGCTGGTCCTGCCAGCTGGTAGCTGACCTCCTGGGTGCTCACAGGCCTGAGCTGGGTGAGTGCTGTGTGGCAAAACTGCTCAGGATTCCAGCTGATGGAGCAGGAATCCAAAATATCCCACCAGGACAGGCTCAGTCAGTAATACACTGACACTTCTGCTGTTGCCATTCAGCTCAGGCTTTGTGGGTAGGTGAAAACTGATCCAGAGCTTGCTTATCCTCCATGAGCACGGAGTGAAAATTGTCCTGAATTAGAATGTCAGATGTGTTTCCTAATAAGATCTTGCAGGACAGGATGAACACACTCATTTTGCATGTAAGTGACATGGTCAAGAGATATAAATCTTTTAATGCCTGTACAGCTCAGGCTCAAAAGCAAATTCTAGTCCCCAGGATGTGATGTGCTGCCATCTCAAAGCTGTGACTTCACATTTCCATCCATTGTGTTGAAAACCTGTCGCACTGAGGGACAAAAAACACAGCTCAGAAGGAAGAACAATGCTTGAACAAAGACTTTTTCCCCTGCTGTCCTTAAGTAAGCCAACCCCCCCATCTAGGACACATTTAGGAGCTCCAGCTGAACAGTGAGCAGGAACTGGTGTTGTTGTTGTGCTCTCTCTGCAATGCCTGGTAGCCCTGGCACTCCCATTTGAGGTGGTGTCACTGGGGAGAAGCTGACATGCAAGTGAGGAGCAGCCAGTCTGAGGTGGTGCAGGATGGAAAAAGCAAAAAAAAAATCACCATCCCCCTGTAGCAGTCCTGTTTTATGGAGCTGGCAGAGGAACAGGCTCTCTAGGAGTTCCAGCTACAGGGAGCAGTGCTGCTGTGGGAATTTCTCTCTGGTTTTATAGTCCCCAAATCCACTTTTGGCAGCTCTGGAGCTTCAGGCACAATGGCAGCTCATTAGGGGCCTTATCCAAACCCTGTGGATGTCACTGAGAGTCGGTGCCAGCAATGGGACTTGGTGGAGTTGAGTTGGGAGCCTTTATCTTCTCTGCACATGTGTGGAGGTCTGGGATGAAACTGCAGGTGAGTCCAGGTGAGTCTCACCACCTGCTCCTTCTCCGTGGGGTGGCTGCAGGGCTCAAAATTGTGAGTTCAACTTCCCCCCCCCCTCAAAGGCTCATCCTTTGTTTCTCTCTGCATCCATTAGCCAAAAAGACACTATCTCAAGTGAAAACACATTCCATTATTGTGGTTCTGCTCCTTGGAATGTTATGACACATCCCTCAAATATCAGCTTTGCTAACTGTCAACAAATTGGTGTCCTTTCACTCCCAGCATGTGCACTCGTGGGTCCTCTTGGCTCCTGCCCTTGCAGAGAGCAGGACCAAGGCTGCAGTCCAGGGAACACTCCCTCTCCTGACCTTCTGCCCCCAAATTCACCTTCCTGCCAGCTGAACAGTGGGACAGCATCCCATCAGCTGGGAAAGCTTCTTCTCCTCTCCAGCATCAGGAGAAAATGGCTGGCACTGAATTTGCTCGCTGTTGCCAGCAGAACTTGAGGCAGAAGCTGCAGGGCCCAGTCCTGAACCAGCTTGGTTGTCCCTCCCATCCAGATTTGTTTCATATCCTCATTAAAGCAAATAAGGGCCTTGAACAAAACCACTTGGATGGTTCTTGCAGCAAAAAGTTTATCTGGGTGCCTGACCCAGCAGAGAAACTGGGGCTAGTGGGGGAAACCACAGCCCACAAAGGCAGGGGAAGGCAAAAATCCACCCCAGTTTATCTCTGATCTCATGTTCATCTCTGTTCAATCTCTTATCTCATGTTCATTTTATCTCTAACCTCGCTCACTTAGACAACTGGAGAAGAGAGTTTTCTACACCAGCCCTGGTGAGTTTTCTGCACCATCCTACTGAGTTATGGTTGGACAAAGGGCTGAGCCTGTTTTGCCTCAGCAGATGAACCCCAGCCCCCCTTTTCCCCCTCTCAGTGGCTCCCAGGGTACCCTTGGAATCCTGGTGCCATCCAGCAGAGCAGCTGGGCTGGGGAAGGCTGAGGTGGCTCTGCTCCTGCAGAGTTGGGGCTGATCTCAGGCTTTAAATCAGTGCCAGAGATCCCAGGATGTGGCTCTGGCAATCATAATCCAGGCCTTTAAATCACATGGTCAGAATTTAAACACTCAGGGAGGACCAAGGCATGTCCCCCAAAGGCAGTGTCAGAGGCTCCATCTAAGGGAAAGGAGAGGGAAACAGCTTTGTCCCAGCCCAAGGCTGGTCCCAGAGGTGTCCCAGCCCAAGGCTCCAGGCACTGCAGGAGGAAGCTCAGCCCTGCAGGCTGCTTCTCTCCATTCTGCCTGCAAAATGATGGTGCAGCTTCACTGCAGCCCCAGGGTGTGCCAGGCAGCTCAAGTAGCTATGCCCAAGGTCAATAAATATTCATGTTAACTGTGCACTGGATCTCTGCTTTCTGCTTGCTCCTCAAGAGGGTAAGCAGCTGAACTAGACCTCAAAAAAAAAAAAAAAAAAAAAAAATCAAAAACCCCAAAACAAAAAACCCAAACAAAACCAACCAAACAAAACTAAAAAAAAAAAAAAATCCCAAAGCAAAACAAACAAAACCCACAAAAAACCCACCAAAAAACCCCTCTGAATTTTCTTGCTTAGAGATCTGAATTTTAAAAACAGATGTACCATATCTGAATTTCTGGGGGGCCTCCAAGCATTCAGACTGACCATAAGAGTTCAGCAGAGCAAATGAAAGGGAATTGGGCATGCTTGTTAGTCAGCTCTGCTTTTTCACCCTCACTCTCATTGTCCATCCTGCCTTTTCTCCTCTTTTGAAAGACAACAGGTAAATTTAAGGTGAATTAAGGCACAGAGGAAATGTTTTTGGATTGTGGGTTTTCTTTTTTAATTTTTATTTTTTAAATTTTAGTGCCACTCTTGCTTTTAAAGTATAGAAAATGCTGCATGGTCTGCTGTGAAGTCAGTTTACACTGCAGTCAAAGCCTTGCAAATATTCAATTTTAGGAGACCAGTCAAGTATGTGGGATTAAGTTGTTTATATAAATGTTTGCAGAACCAGAGTGTGAGGTCACAGGCAGGCATGGGAGCTTTGGTTTCCCAGCTGATCCATAAAAAGGGTCAAACACAGTATACTGATAAATGCAGCATGCTTACCAAAAAAGCCAGCCAGCCCCAATCCAGTCCTGACTGGAGCTCCCAGTACCAATTCCCAGTTGTTTATCAAAGTGAAGCTGGAGGCTGATGAGTTTGCAGGATGTGTAATTTAAAAACAATTTCAGAGCCTTCCCTGGGCAGCACTGCACATCTCCACACTTCCATCTGCAGTTGGGAGCTAAAAGCAGATTCTGCTTTAAGTAAACAAAGAGCTCCCACTGATTACCCAGAGGCAGCCCTGGTGTGAGCAGGAGTGGAAGAGGCCCCATGGAATGAGGTCTGAAGATACAGGGCAGCATCATTCCCTGGAATTTTCTGCATTTCCTCCTCTTTGTTTCTGCTTCTGGCACCAAATTCCTGAGAGAAGCTCTAGAAAAGTCCTGGTGTTCAAACCCATGGCTAAAGTGTGGAGGTGAAAAAATTCTTATTATAAAAATTCTTATTATGAGACTCTCAGAAACAAAAAACATGGCTAAAATGTAGAAGATGGAGGAGAAAATTAACTCCTCTTATGAGGAGAAACAAAACTTTCTCAGCTCCAGGTAGAATTTTGGTGAGCCCTGGTGGGACTGGTGGAGTGGAAGAAAAAACTGAGCAAAAGAGTAAAAGGTGAAAAGAGGAGAATTTCACACAATTATATTTCTAAAACTTCATTTGGGAGTGGTGTCATTTTTGCAATAAATTTCTCCAGTCTCTCAGGAAATAGAGAGGAATCAAGGACTGCAGTGCCCTGAAGGTGCTGGGTGCCTGTGCTGATCAGGACAGGGACACATGAAGCCATCAGCAATCAGGAATTTACCCAACCCCAGAGGGCCAGAAGGAGGAGTGACTGCATCATGACTGGTTTTTTCCTCTCTGATTAACTGGCATGAAGTCAGGACGTCCCCTACACCCTTGTATTTATTTTTAGGGTAGGTTCTTTAGACAGGTTGTGCTGTTGAGAGTGTGCAACTGGTGTCTTTTGGGATGAAAGGTGCTGTGTCAGTACAATATGTTGCTTTTTTCCTTCAATTTAACTATTTATATCTGCAATGGATTTATTAATAGACTGAATTGTCCAAACAGGGATTCTTCACCACTCCTGCTGCAAAATACAGACTGTGTTCCTGTTGCTACAGCATATACTGCTAAGTTACAGCTAGTACAGTCTGTTTTTCACTAAGTGCATCAGTGAACAGTTTAAACAAAGTTTAAAAAAAAGTACTGGCAACAAAGAGATGACTTATCATTTGCAACTTTAAAAAGGAGCCTGCAGCTATACGAATCTGGAAATAATATAAACTTAACCCACAGGACTGTTGCATTGGTTTTAGAAGAGCTTACTTTAAAGCTGGTATGTGGGCTCACTAAGAGACTGAGTGGTTGGCAGGGATGCTAACAATTTATGGAATGTGTCTTTGGAAAGGATTAAAGCAAAAAACATGTTGCTTCTTACCAGCTCTGAGCTGGGAATATAGCTCTAAGGGGCGAGTGTTAAATTTTAAGCATCCAGTATGTAAAGCTCTTAGAGAATAAACTTTTTTCTTTCCTTGCCCTGCTGCTTGGGATCAAATTGAGTCCAGACAGGATAGACTAAAAATCATTCCCATCTGACATCCAGGAAAAGGTCAGGAGTTGCAGCAGAGCTGGCAGTGCTGGAGCAGCTCCCAGCTTGCGTAAGGACTGTTTGTGAGCTGCCCAAGAGAACAGTCAGCATTTTAGCTCAGAGTGTTCCAAGCCCCATGGAGCTCTGCCTGTTCATTTTGTCCCTCTGAGCTGCTTTCTGTACCCAAGTAAAAGCACAATTAAAGCTGAAGCCTGAGAGCCCAGTCAAAATGCAAGATTCCCTATGACTTGGTTGGGAAATCTTTCATTTTCTACTTCCATTTGCCCTGTTATGACTCTCTCTCTGCCTTAAATACCCATGGTCCAGCCCCTCACTGTGTTGCCTTCTTCCTGTGGCACTCCCTGTCCCAGGCTGTGCTTGAAAAGACAGTGAGGAATGTCTCTGAGTGGCACCATTTTCCTCTGACAGAGATTCCCTGTTCCTGATGAACCCACCCCATGTTTTCCCCCTGTTTGTGGGTGGTTGTGCTCCTTCACCTGCCAAAAGCACTGAGAGGGGACTTGCTGCCAGACCCAGTTTTGTCCCCAGTGTGGAGGAGAAGAGAAGCATGGTGCTGATCCCAGCCCTGACATCTACCAGCAAAGATCTCCTCTAAACAATCTGCCTGTCCAGCTGCTGCCTCTGGCAATGCAGTGGCCACAGCTATTGGGCATCTCAGAGCCCAAAATGTTTGCAAGCCTACAGCCACTCCCACAAGGTGAGGCCAGCTGCTGTTGGGAATAGATGCCTAAAAGGTGTTGGAGATAACTTCCAAGGGGGGACAGTGTCTCTTTTACAAGCACCTCTGCCACCCCCTGCCATCTGCTCTTTCTCTGTCTCTGTGCAGGGACAGCCCTGCTGGGGTGGTGTTTGAGGGTCCCCAGGATGAGGGAAGAGGTGAGGATTTGACTCCATGTTTCAGAAGGCTGATTTATTATTTTATGATATGATATTATATTAAAAGAAAATGATATGCTAAAACTATACTAAAGAAAGAGAAAGGAGAGATCAGAAGGCTGGAAAGGAAGGAATGGAATGAATAAAAAAATCTTGTGACTGCTCAGAGTCCTGGCACAGCTGGACTGGGATTGGTCATTAATTAAAACCAACCACATGAGACCAATCAAAGATTCACCTGTTACATTCCACAGCAGCAGGTAATTATTGTTTACATTTCATTTCTGAGGCCTCTCAGCGTCTCAGGACAAAAATCCCGGTGAAAGGATTTTTCAGAAAAATCTGTGACAGCCCTGGTTGATGGGGCAGTGCAGGGTGATGCCAGGGTGTGTGGCATTTCTGTTATCTGCTACTTATCAACACCCTGGGGGTGAAACCATGGGTGAGTCTGAGCCTCAGGTGCAGGGCTGGGGGCTCTGGATGTGGCAGATCACACCAGTGGGTCACAGTCATTGGAGAGCTTCCACTGACTCTGGGAATTTCTTAACAGGATCCTTCCCCTAAGAGATTTGAGGTTTTCTTTTTCTCCAACCATTCATAAAACCCAGAATCCACTCCTGTACCATGAGGATGTGAGACAGGATAGGCTCAGTTTAGGAGTGATCCAAGTCACTCCTCAATGTCCCTTTAGTTTAGGAGTGATCCATGTCACTCCTCAATGTCCCTTTAGTTTAGGAGTGATCCATGTCACTCCTCAATGTCCCTTTAGTTTAGGGGTGATCCATGTCACTCCTCAATGTTCCTTTAGTTTAGGAGTGATCCATGTCACTCCTAAATGTCCCTTTAGTTTAGGAGTGATCCATGTCACTCCTCAATGTCCCTTTAGTTTAGGAGTGATCCATGTCACTCCTCAATGTCCCTTTAGTTTAGGAGTGATCCATGTCACTTTGGTGCCTTCCTGTAGAATTGGCACCAAATGGCTGCAATGTCTTTGTAGCCTCACTTTGAAATCTTTGGTGTCTTGCTACAGAAACTGGCTGTGACAAGGTTTGTGTGTGACTCTATTTTATCTGTTTAGTAAACAGTCTGCCATGCTTTATTTGACAATGAATGTGTACATCAGTCCATGAAAGCATGATATCACACACTTATTATGAGGCTCTCAGAACAAAAAACATGGCTAAAATGGGGAACTGAGCACTTCTTTCTTCTTTAATGTGAAAATCCTAAAGCTGTCTCTTCATTGTTGAAAATAAGTGAATTTCCTTCCAATTGAATTGCATTCTATTGAATGCTCACCTTTTTTCCCCCCACATTGCTTATGCTGATGAAGTGCCAGAAAAGGAAACACCAGCTGCTCATTGTCAGGGCCCCAACTGGCTCTGATGGCCCTGATCAACTTCACCTGGGTCCTGCATCCACTCCCCTGGCCACAGGAGCCCTATTTAAGCTCAGCCCCAGGAAGGGACTGCTGGTTACCTTGCACTTGGCTCTTCCTCCTGAGCTGGTGTGGTTTTGGTGGCTGTTTTCTGCATGGAATTCTCCAGGGTGCATTGTACATTTCCAGCTCTCTGACTCTGTCCTCTGCTGCCCTTGAGAGCATCCCTGGATGGGCTCTGGGTGTGCTGTGCCTGGAGCTGTGGATGGGCCCTGGGCAGCATCCCTAGAGGGATCTCATCTGTGTCCTGCCTCCACTGCATTGCCCTCAGAATTTGGGAAAGTTTGTGCTCAAGTGCTTCACAAAGGTAAGAGGAAAACGTGTAGCTTGAAGTTAACCTGGTGATGATAGAGTCAGCAAAGCCTGGTTGTATTTTCCCCCTTCCTCTGGAGTTTAATGATTAGAGTGTTTTGAAGATGCTTTCTCCCACACAGAATGTTTGCATCCCTCAGTTACTGGCTGAGGGAAAGGCAATAGTGTGTCTGATTTTGGATTGCATGTGTACTCTAGCTACCTAAAAAAGGTCAAGCAGCACCAGATAAGCTGTGCTGTAGTCTTGTTCTTGGGATGGGTGCAGGTAACTCGCAGAAATCATAATTGCAGTTGAAAGGGTGTTAGGATAAAAAAAAGGAAGGTTTGGATGAAGTTTTTCCAAGAAGAGTTGCACCAGAAGGTCCTTAAGAGCTCAGTGAGATGAATAGCTGTCTTAAAAAACACTGAATGTAGGGCTGGGGCAAAGAGAGGAACTTTTGGGGATCAATTCCCTTGTTTGTACAAAAAGGCAGAGGGAGCTGAGGATGGTGCAGAGCATCCGTGGTTCCTGGAGTGCTGCTGTCCAGGTGCACCCCCTGCCCTCCCAGGAGCGTTCCTGGACCCCTTGGATCTGCTGGGCTTCTGCAGGAGGGGTTCCAGTGGGTGTGCAGCCCCATCCCTGTGGCCCTGGACAGAGCCTTTGGAGAAGGGCAGGGCAGGAAGGCTGAGCTGGTTCACGTGGAGCTCTGGGTTCAAGGACCAAGCTGTTCCTCCACTTTTTCTTCTGTGGCTTTGCTGCTCTTATGACCCCTAGTAAAGTTTCTGGAAAAGAACCTGAAGCTAATTAAGAGGGTCATTTTTGTGGCATTGGCTACATGGGAAATGGAATTTCTCCCCATTTACATAAACAGAGATCTGGCAGCAGCTGGAGCCCACTGCTGGAAAAATCAAGGGGAAGAGGTCTGAAATTGGTTTCAGAAGAAACAGATTTGTTTGAAATGAGGGTTTACAGATCTGTGTGCCTAGATAAGAAATATGTGCCCTGACATGTTCTGTTCTGGCCCTTGGTGGTGAGGTAGGTCTTCAGGCATCTGCCCCTGTGGGGAGTTTTCAAAGCTGTGTAAAGACACTATTTAATGCCCCTATGCTCTGCCTCTCCTGCTGCTGCACAGCTAATAATGTGAAATTAAAGTGATTGGATGCCATCATTGCCTCAGGAAGGGGATTCTTAGGCTGCCTTTTGTGCTATGATGTAACCATAGCCCTTCTGGTTTATTTTGGCAATGGTTTGGACTTGAAACAAGCCTGGTTAATTTGAAATTAAAACCATTGGGGTCCTTTATGCTATTTATAATTGGTTTTGCAGTAGTTGCTTGCTTATAAAGGTGATTTCATTGTCCATTGGGGGTGGCTCATGACTGCATGGTTGACATGATTAAATTTGATCATTGATGGATTTCTGGGTTCCAAATCCAGATCTGTGCTTAATTCTGTTGTCCAGGCTGAGATGTAGAAAGGTGTGACAGTGGCTTTATTCCATATTGATAACACTGAACATTCCAGTATCATGAGTCAGACTCCTCCCAACTTCTGTACTTGGTTTAAGTTAATGAGACTTAGAAAAATATCAACTTATCCATTTTTGCCCCTCTGCAATAGTCTGACCATCACTTCCAATGAAACCTGTAATTCTCCCATGAGCTTTTGTCTCCAGGTGCTCTAAAATATTGCCAATTTTTGAAAAACTTGAAGTTAAATGTTATTAGTCCTTCTGTTTCTGAGCTAGAACAATGGACCTGTAAAAATATTTATAGCTAATGTTAGGGCAGCCTGTGGGAATTGGGTTTGAGAGTTTCATTCAGACTTTATTTCATACATACATTTATGTTCTTTCTGAGTAAGCAGTGGTTGCTGCAGAGCTGGGAGATGGGTTAGGTCTGACACCTTTGCATTTTATTGTCTTAGCTGTGAGCTGTGGCTTGGGACAGTAAAGAACATTTCCATTTTTTGTTTAGCATGGAGTACAGCTGATGGTCTGGTAAATGTTTCCCTGCTGGTTTCTCCAGGCAGTGTTTATGCCTTGCTATTTTCTGCCCTCCACAATTCTGCACTCTTGCTGCCCCTGTCCTGAAAGCATTACCAGTTCCCCATTTTTTAGTGCTGTGATGCTGATTTCATTTAAAGAGAAAACCTGGAAGCCTCAGAATGCCAGGATGCTTGCCCAGATTAGCCAGTAAGGTGGTTTAATTTATTTTTTTTTTAATGGTAGTGCAAACTGTGGGAATCCTGACTTGCAAGGTTCATTTGCACCGGGAACGTTTTTGTTGAAATACCACAGAAATTGGTGAAGGCTTCCCTCAGCTCTTTGCATCTTAGAGGATGACATTTTTTCTAAGCACACACTGGATCTTCCACCCAAGAATTAGCAAAAATTAGGCAGGAGCTGATCAGATAATGAGTAATTCCACTGAACCAACCATAACTTCTGTGAAACCATGCTAACAAAGCAGTGTTCCTGTTTCTCCTTCTCTCCAGGAGAATGTGTCCTCAGAGGAGGAGAACACTGCTGGTTTCAGTGACTGCTCAGCTGCTGGTGGTTTTTTTTTACACATGAGTTTTATTTCAGAGGACTTTGCTAATTCTTCAGTCTCTTTCTTTTCAAACCAGACAAACCCATGTAATCAATCTCAGATTCAGTGTTCTGCTTACCTGCTGCTGCCCAAACCCATAGACTCTGTTTGCCCTCAAGCTTTTTTTGTCTTTTGGCAGCTGCTCTCATTCCAATTACAGAATATCCTTGGAAATTCAATACCTCATTTTTCTATTATTTAAATTATGGCTCACATTGTAGTTCCATGAATTTAATTACAGCATTTCCTTACACACGTGGTGTCCATGTGGGTAGGGAATAAGAACTTTTAATCCTTTTAATCTTAAAACTGGGCATATGGAATAGTTACAGCACAAGAGATCATTCCTTCTTATTGCATCCTTCAGGTAAGATGAATGTTCCTGTTGCCTGGAGGAAGACATAATCTGTAGGAGCTGGCTTTAAATCCTTGGGCAGCAGAGGGAATAACCTGTTTTGAATGGCCCTGCTGTAAGAGGTGACCTAGATCTTGGTGGGGTGGGCCAGGACCTGCAGATCTGGGGGTTCCCCAGTGGAGTTTTGGCTGTTGTTCCTCAGCCCTGGGGCTCCCACCAGGATTACTGGCTGCTGGAGGGAGGTTGTGATCAAAAAATCTCACTTTTCATCACAGTGAAGGTTGGCAGATCTGAGTGTTAATTTTGTGGCAGTTTGTCTTCAGAATATCCAAAGCTGGCTTCTAAGCTTTCTTTTTGATGAAGTTATTTTTGCTAAATCCCATTTCTGATGCCCTGAGGAGGATGCTCAGCTAATATCACTCTCTCTCCTGCACCATTCTGCAATCCTGTTGGTTCAATTTGATTAAACTTCCAACCTTTGACCAGCTTCAGTATCCCTTTTTTTTCTTTTTTAAGGCACAATTCCAAGAGAGAACCAGCATTTATATGCAAGACAAATGCAGCATGGGCCTGATATGAGTTTGGTTTGTCCCAGCAGCTGAATGGTCACCTGTGGTCCCTCAGCTCCCCTGGAATCTGTGCCTTGGCTCCTTGGTGGCCCCATACCAGGAGGTGAAGGTGCTGAAATGTTTGTTCCAGGGCAGGGGGAAGTGAATTTGCAAGGAGTGAAGAAGCTGTCAGCATTTGGTGCTGCTGGGAAGGGAAGCTGAAGGATGTGGGCTGTAACCCATAAATGGTGGCCTTCAGCTGTGCTTTTCCTTTTGTGATGACTTGTTCTGCTTCCACTGGAGTGGGAGAGTTGTCCTGATGGGCCAGGCCAGGGGTCTGCTCATCTGTTACCATCTCTGAATGGGCAGCAGCAGAAGCATCCAGGGAAAATTGTAGCTGGCACTTGATGAAAAACTCCTTTGGGCTGAGCAGCTGCTGCTGCAAACCCACCTTCCCTTCCCATCCTTGGGCACCACTCTGTTTATTGCTGCTTCCTTCAACAGGCTCTGCTGTCAGGGCTATGTGAGCACTGAAGTTGATTTTGTGACTCCACAGTGGAGGCTCTTTGCTCTCTTGTCAAGCCTGGGCTGATTAACTCTTTTTCCTTTGCTTCCTTTTTTCACCATTCCATGTGTTTTCCTAGAAAAATGACAAAGTAAATGCAAACCCAGCTACTGCATATTGGAGATAACACAAGTAAACACATGCAACAAATTAATTGGTAGCTGTATTTGATATACATTGGATACCAAAGTCTTGTAAGGGCAGGAAATTTGAGAATTGTGAAATATGCAATTTCACCATTTCCCAACCATGTACTTTATTGCTTTTTGAAGCATTTGCAAAGAGGTTTTCTCAATCCCTATCTGAATGTCAGTGATTTTATTTCACCATGGTCATGCTGCTAGATGGAGTTGCCATAAAAATTTAGCATTCTAGTGAGATGAATTCCAAATGTAACCACCTGCTTGTGTTAAAAACCCCTTTATTTTACCAGGTTCTTCCCTTGGTCATAGCTCCAAGTGTGGATATGGACACTGCTTGTCTCTTCTACTTTAAAAACAGGCAGCTGGTTTGCACAACTTGGAGAGCAGCTCTGCAGCTTCTTTTTTTTGCCAGGTGCTGCTAAATGAGAGAAAACATTTTCTTATTTGAAGTTCTCAGGAGTTGTGGCAATTCTGGTATGATGTTGGTCACACTTTTGGGCACAGAGTAGTCAGAGGCATATTCAGGATGCAAATTGTGTCAAGTATGTTCTTAAACAAGGGAAGTGCTGTGCAGTAAATAGGATTATAACACCTTCAAGGCAGAGTAGTGTGACTCCATGGTACCATCTGCACTTGACAGCTTGTGATAACACTGAGTTAAACCACTGCTGTGGCTGTACAAACCAAGGAAAAGCAATTTTTAAGGATAAACTAATTATGTACACAACTACAGGACCTCTGAACCTTAGAAGTGAGTCAATTATAACATTCTTCTTTGCTGAAATATCCTAACAAGGAAGAAGCTAATTTCAGCTAAATGTAACCCATGGTTAGCTTATAGCTGACTGCTTGTTTTCCCAAAGCATCAATTTTTGCAGCTCTTCCTTCCAAAATGATTTTAAAGCATGTCTCAATATAGAAACTGTGTTTGCAGCTACCAAGGTGCTGTCATCTCTGAATGAAGTGTGGTGCCAGTGTGACTTTGCCATGTTTTAATTTCTGCTTTGCCTTTCCATGATATCAGTGGGAACAAATGTGTTACCAGCTGCACTGGGCACAAACAGATTCTGGTTGCATCTGGCAAGAATTTGGGGGAAATCTTCTCGGAAGAACTTTTTCTGCTTTAATAGCAGGAAACTTCCAAAACAGGGGTTTCCTGAACACTTTGGATGGGAAAAACCATCACAAATGGGTGATTTTCAGTCAGCCTGCCTTTCTTTGGAGGAGATCCTGAGCAGTGAGAGCCTGTGCAGTGAGCTCTATTTATAACTCAGCA
Source organism: Serinus canaria (assembly GCF_022539315.1). Lineage (NCBI taxonomy): Eukaryota > Metazoa > Chordata > Aves > Passeriformes > Fringillidae > Serinus > Serinus canaria. The sequence continues at coordinate 67,857,888 of NC_066314.1, forward strand.
GACACAACTGGGACCAGTGTCTCTGGCCACCTTTATTGTGTTTGCAGAGCAGTTACTAAGATGCTCTGTTTTGGAAGGGCAAAAGAAGCTGTGCAATCTCCTCCCAAGCTCCTAAATTTCAGCAGCTAAAGGCTGAGAGGATGTGTGTTGCTTGTCTCTGCAAGTCTGGGACAAACACAGGGCAGGGTTTAGTGTTTCTCTGCTGAGCTGACTGTGCTCCTGATGGATCAGCAGGATTAATTACCTGGCTCTCAGTCTGCCCAGATGAATGAGCTCTGTCACCTCCCTGCTGAGGGGTGAGACCATTTCTCAGCTTGCTGCAGCGCTTGTGGCACTTTACACCCGCAGAGCAATTAGTTGTGCCACGCTGTTAATTGCTGCTGGGGATTAGCAGAGGGCACCACACTCCTGTTGTGTCCTCTGCCAGTGCTGCCTGCTGTGCTTGGGCTCTCATGGACCACCTGGCTGGGAGAAAACTGTGTGGAAAATCTCTCCTGCTCATTGCAAGGGAAAGCAGATCCTAGGAAGAGTTTCCTTCCACCCCCCTTACATGGAAGGAATGGCTTGGGATGGCTTCTTGATTCTCAAGGAATGCATGGCAATCAGCCAGAGGAAAACCCAAATCCTTTAAGTTGCTTATTCATATTTGGAATGGTAAAATTGGCTTTTTTTTTTCTCTTTGTTCAGGGCTGGAGAATTCCATAATTGCCTTTTTCAGCTTCATAGGTGTATGGCAAGAGAGGCTGAAGTTTGCCTAAAAATTAATTTGAATTTTTTAAATGTCTCCCAAGTGGGAACACTTATTCTGTGCAGTTTGAGATTCCCAGTGATAAAGAAGGTTAGGAAAGATGCATGAATGAAACTTGTATGTAAATACAAATCACAGAGGGAGACCATGTATGGTTTATATCACTGCATTTTAAAATCAGTCCAGTATCTCATATTTCTGATTTTAGTCAGAATGAAAGGCTTTTTTAAACCCCCCAATTAAATCCCTCTGAGGGATTACCTCATGCTACTTTTACCATGCCTAAATACCCAGACTGAGGCCATGACCCAATAGACACACAAAAAGAATATGGTAATAACTTCTGCCCACCATTTTTCTCTTTTTTTGCCACAGTCAGATGCTTGTAGTTTTGGTGGGGAATTGGAAATCAGGAAACTGCTCACAGTAGCCCAGAAGGGAATGTAGGCATGTGGATTAATCCTGACAAATGTCTTGTTAAGGGCAAGATTGAGTTAACTCCTTTGATTCCCAGTGTTGGGCTTTGGGCACATTCAACTGGCACACCAGGTAAGGAGCCACAGAAATAGAGACCCTTTGGCCAGGATTGAGTTAGTCTTGGAGGATGCTCTGAAGGCATTTATGGTCACTCCCCAGTTGCTATGACAGTCTGTAATCCTTGCAGTGTTGTACAGCAGGACTGCCCCTAAATCAAGCTGGGGGCAATTCCTCCATGTGAGAACTTGCTTCCTCTTTTTGGCCATCCCCCCCTCTTTTTGGCCACCCCTTTGAAGCTGTTTGCTCTTGACCCAGAGGCATCCTCAGGTCCCACTTTGAGTGCTTGAGTCTTTTAAATGGCAATTCTTTTCCTCACTGGCTTTAACTGTACAGATAAGCTGCTTTACTGAGCTTAGGCACCAAACATCTAATTTGGAAACCAAATGATGCTCTTTTTGTTTGTTTGTTTTGTGGATCTGCAGCAATAAAGATTTTGCAGCACATCTTTATTAAAGCCATCTTTTCTTATGATCCCATATGTTTCTTTCCTCCCTGTGTCCCTGGTTGGTTCCAGCAGGTAGTGTGGGCATTGCCCATAGTTGTCTGCTTTGGAAGTCAGACTATTTGTGATGCAGTACCTTTTGTAGCTGTGAGATTTAATTTTTTAAGGTTCTATATCTATTGCCTTTAAATAGTAATTCCAGCTGTTCCAGCTCATTTGTTCCCAGCTTTGTAATGACTAGCTTTTATGAAAAGTAATTGAAACAACTTGAAGAAAAACAGTACATGTTATAATCAAAGTCTGGACTGATCCCCATATTCTGGATTTCAGCATAATTAGAATTTAATCTGCATTTGATATTCATTTTGGGTCTCATTTTAGCTTGGGAACTGTAAGCCATTACTTTATAGCAACTTGAACATTTTGGAGAGCAACGCTCTACTGAGATTTCTACTCTCAAGTTCTTTGCCACTCTTAGAGTCCAAATGATTTTATTAGACACTGTTCTCCCAGTTATTTGGTGTTTATTTCCATAAATTTGTTCAGAGCTGTGACTACATGAGGCATGGCTCTGATGGATGAGTTAGGAATTGCCTGGGTGGTCACACTCAGAGTTGAGGTTGATGGTTTGGTGAGCAGAGAGGGATGAGTGAGGTTCCACAGGGTTCAGGGTTTACAGCTAAAGGGGGCCTGCAACAAAGCTGGAGAGGAACTTTTTACCAGGACATGCAGTGCTAGGACAAGGAGGAATGGCCTTAAACTGAGAGAGGGAAGGTTTGGATTGGGTAGCAAAAAGAAATTCTTCACTTGAGATGTAGAAATGCAATGCCCAGAGGAAGCTGTGGGTGCCCCATCTCTGGAAGTGCTCAAGGCCAGGATGGATGGGGCATTGAGCAGCCTGGTCTGGTGGAAGGCATCCCTGCTCATGGCAGGGGGTGCAATGAAAGGACTTTTAAGGTTCTTTGATTATGAATTCTTTGATATATGAATATTTTTTGTTAGCATTGCCTGGGAACTCTGAGCATTGTTCATCTGTTGAGACATCTTTAAGGTTGCTGATCCTGTGGAATTTGCTTGGTGTTCTGTGACTGCTGTATCCTTAGGAGACCAAACACAGTTGGAGGTATCTGGTACTTGAGATGGTATGAACCAAATGTTCCCCACTTATCCTGAAGCTGCTGAGTTGCACAAGCTGCCAGGTCCCAAAGGGAGAATTTGGGCTGTGCTTTGTGTGTGTGTAGAGCCACAGTAACTGAGCAAACTGGGGAGACCCAAGGAACTCTGCTGTGTATCACCCTGTTATATAAATATATAAATGATATAATACAATATGTATATTGTGTGTGTATATACAATACATATATAATTTCAGCTTATACAATATCCTGAGATTAAAGGGACCCACAGACATTGTAGGAGTTCAACTGTTCCTGTACAGGACAGCCCCAGGAATGTCACCATGTGCTGCTGGAGGGCATTGCCCAAATGCTGTTTGCACTGGCAGCCTTGATGCCAGGACCATTCTCCTGGGGACCCTTTTCTGGTGCCTGACTGCACCTTGGGGGAAGAACCTTTCCTCAATATCCAACCTAAACTTTCCCTGCCACAGCTTTGAGGGGTTTCCTTGAGTCCTGCCTCTGGCTGGTGAGATCAGGGCTTGCCCATCCAGAGCAAGTTGTACCTGCAGCGAGGTCTCCCCTCAATTTCCTCCTCTCTTGGCTGAACAGACCAAGTGGCCTCAGCTGTTCCTTGCATGGCTTCCCATCCAGACCCTTCACCACCTCTGTCTCCCTCCTTTGGACACTCTCTAATGGCCCAATGTCTTTCTCACTTTGTGGCAGCCCAAACTGCCCACAGTACTCAGGGTGAATATTGTGTGCAGCCCAGAGCAGAGTGGGACAATCCCTCCCCTGCCTGGCTGATGCTGTTCCTGATGTCCCCAGCACAGGGCTGGCCCTCCTGGCTGCAGGGCACTGCTCCCTGTGTCCAGCTTGTCATGAAAGAGCACCAGACCTGGAATGGAGCTCTGCAGATTCCCACTGAGACTGCTTGCTGGGATGGGATGGTGGAGATTCCCAGAGAGACTGGCAGGGCTGAACTCTCATGGTCTTGCTCGTGAAATCATTTCACCTTCACATTTCACTCCAAGAAATCATTTCACTTTTTTGGAAGGGAGTTTTGTCTCTAAAAATTGATGATTTCTAAATACTTGCCATTAGAATGAGATTTTTTTAAACTTACAAGGAGAAGATATTAGGTTCATTGCTGACCAAACATCCCTACCTTGGGTGACAAGTAAAACTGGTTCAGCTGGCCCAAGATTAATGAAAGATAGAATAATGGCAAATATTTCCTGAAGTCAGTATTGAAAGTTGTCCTGGTGTTCTGAAGTGTGGACCCCAAGTTCAGTGCTCCCCACCTTTCAGGTTCAGGTCTCACAGGTGTATAGAACTTTTTGGCAGTTAGTGGAAGCTGCATTTGTTTTGTTGGATCCTTCCCAGAGTGAGTAGATTACTGGAGATGTACCTGATCTCCCTAAAGCACCAGAGCTGCATTAAATGCTCCTACATATCTTGTGTAACCCATTCTGGATTTCAATTAATGCTGTTAAATTTTTTTTTTTGTGAACTTGTCACCTCAGAGATGCATGTGATTTATTTGTGGGCAGAGGAAAGCATGAAATCTGGTATCAGCAGCCTGGCTCTTTCAGTAATGGTGAGAAATGGCAAGAAATAAACCTGGCCACTTTCTCGTTAATGCAATTACCATAACCCATCAAACATGTGCTGGTAAATTTGAGAGGCTTGTCCTATTCATTAGGCAAATATGTTCATTAGTGTAGCCATCACAAAATAATGAGGGGAGTGTCCAGCTTGGGGAAAAAATCAGAGGACAAGAGCTCACATTATACAGAGCTATGATGATAAATGTCTCCTGTGGCATAATTTTAACTCTTACCATCTGTTATTCCCTGTTTCCATAGCAACTTAAAATAAATATTAAAAATAGTCTGAAACCAGGAAAAGCACAGCAGGGAATGTCTGTCCTGAAAGAAAACAAACCCTGAATGTTACCAGGAAATAGCAGGAAAAAGGGCTGATGAAAACTTCAGGAGATGTAGCTGGGAGGATTTTCAACATGCAGGGCTGGGTGAGAGAGGGATCCCAAACCAGTGTTTATAAGCAGCTGTAGCTGGGCTGCCAAAGCACCCCCACAAGCTCAGTGCTCTGCTTGCCATCTGTTTTCAGCTTTGAGCTTGAGAAGTAATTTCACTTTAACTGTTAGAAGATTTGTGCATATATGCATAAATAGGATTTTACTTTTTTTTTTGAGAGGTTTGATTTTTAAAAATAATTTTAATTTTTTTTTTTTTTTTGTAGCTGAGCTAGAGGGCCACGAGGAGCTGTTCTGGTGCAGTCTTTGTAAGCTGTGAGCATTACACTGGTGTTGATCAAATGATGCCATTCAAATATTATTAGAACTGAGTGTTTAGGCCAAAGGCAAGGCTTAAAAGGAGAGCTTCACTTTCATGCCAGGCCAGCACAGGAGCTGCTTCCAGAGGCTTCTTTCTGGGAAATACAAGAGCAGGAAAAGCTGAGCTGGGAAAGAAAGGCTGAAAGACTGCATTTAGTGTCAGGGCCATGAAGAGTTGTTGAAATAATTGCAAGTGTTGTGAAATAACAGCAGTTCAAGAACCCAGGAACTTTACTCTTTTTGGGAGGAGTAAAATATTTGGGGATGCCCTATCTAAAGAAATCCTTGGTTGAGAGATGCTTTGCATGGGAAGAGCAGCCCTGCCTGGGGGAATTGCCAACTGCTCTGGGTGGGTCCTTGCTTTAGTCTGATTTTAATGAGGATTTGTTTAGCTTCCTTGGTGAGTGCTCCTGCATGTTTTGAGCACTCTCTTTCATTTGTTTGGCAGTCCCTTCAAGAGTGATTTATGATAAGAGATGAGGGAACAAACTGAGATTTGATGTTAGGCAGCAGCCTAACAGGGAGCTCAGGAGTAATCAGTGCTGCATAAAATCTTGTGCAGCTCTGAGAGCAGGGTGAGCACCACAGGATCTCATCTGAGCCCACAAACCAGGGCAGACTGGGTATACAAAACAGCCTGGGCACCCAGGGGCCAGCAGTGCAATTTAAGGGTCTGTGCATGGGACCTAAGGAACACAAATGAAATTTTGTTTGGTCCTGATGACCTGATGTTCAGCTTTTTATCTGTAGCCTTGTGGTTTGCTCTGTGACAATAACAAATAGAAATTCCAAAAGGCAGCCAAACGTAGAGGCTTTGATTTGCAGGAAGCTCTGACCCACCAGAACTGTAACTTGCAGTGATAAAAGTCATTTCAGCTCCAGTTACAGCCACTGTATGCCTGAGCTTTCCTAGAAATGCCTTTTCTTCCCTTCTTCTGCTCTCTGCCACCTCAGAAACCTCGGTGTAATCGGAGAGTTTTCTATATTTGGCCAGAGCAGCAGATCAGGGCTGCCCTCAGCCTGCTCAGTGTCTGGGAGCTGAGGACACTTCCATGGGCTGCCCTCAGCCTGCTCAGTGTCTGGGAGCTGAGGACACTTCCATGGGCTGCCCTCAGCCTGCTCAGTGTCTGGGAGCTGAGGACACTTCCATGGGCCAGCACCAGGCTGCTCAGCTGCTGTGCACTGAGCCAGGGGCTCTGGGAGCTGTGATCAAAACAGCTGCTGCAGCTGTTTCACAAGCCTGATGCACCTCAAAAGCTTTAGGTTCACCCCCAAACTAGCTTAAGTTTCTCACAAGGCTCCATGTTCTTCCTGATCAGTTAATAATGCCAGAAATGAGGCATCTCCTGTGGGGGTATGATCTGCTGAAACCTTTCCTGGTCTTGCTGTGCTTTGGGAGAGACCTGGGCTATTTTGCTCTCACTGGCAGAGCTTTTCCCAGGCTTGCTGTCCTAGTCTGAGGTGAGGTGTGGAGAGTTCCAGAAGGTTTTCTGAGACCTGTTTTAAGTGCTGATAAGGGAGCCAATACTGCTGGGATATGACATGGATAGTTTGTCTTTGTTGGCACTCCTCTTTGGCCACGGTGGACTCTCATGCCCATGCCAGACTGAAAATTCCCCAAATCCCACCTGAATCTCCTTCAGTTGATCAAACAGTTGATCTAAAGCTCCACTCACTGCATCTGTGCTTCAAGTATGAATTCTGCAAAAGGATTTCTGTGGAACCTTTGGGAAAACACTGTGCAGTCTTCTGAGCTTTACTCTTAATTTTTTTTCCCTCATACTCCATTCCTGTCTGCTTATTTTTGTGGGGAATCCGTGCTCATGCTGAAGTGCTTTCTGGCATGCTGCAGGAAGGGAAAGGGTTTCCCAGGAATTCTGGGAACAATCCAACGACTTGGAAGTCCTGCTGGAAACACTGCCTGCAAGATGCATAGAAAATAATAAAACTTTGCTGTGTTTTGCTCAAAATAGGCAATTATTTAATAGCAGATCTAGTTAGATATGGTGGAGGGGGGTGTGTGTGTGCTCTGACTGTGCTCAGTGTGGGTGTTTCTTAACACAGACCTTGTGCTTGGTCTCTTCTTACTGCTGAAGATAAAATGTTTCCTGCTTGGAGGAATTTACAGCCTGGATGGACACTCCAGGAAAGACTGAGAATCCAAGGGCAGCTCAGGATGAAATAGCTCATTTTAGGAAGTTTATCTCTATTTCATGATGGTGATGACATAATTTTTACTTGGAGGAGTAGGATTTATGCTGATGGACTTTCAGCCTTTATGCCAGTCTCCTTATGTATTGCATTAGACAGTGCCTGCTGCAAAGGGTTGAAATCTCAGCTAGATTAAGATATCTGATCTCTGCTTCCCAAAAATTCCACTGTGTTGTCAAGAGAAAGCAGAAAGCTGATGGAAGACATAAAGTGTGCAGAAGGCCTGCCATATTTCACAGGGATTTACTCTGACATCTGTATGTAGCTAGCTGGTTTTTTCCTTTGACCCGAGCAGCAGTCTGAGTTCAGCAGTGTGCATTCTTCAATGCATCCAGAGAATTCAAATTATTGTTTTATGGGCCAAGTGATAGCCATGCAATTAGGATTTCCCTCTGCTTTGGGATGGTGGCAAACATGTGCCATGAAATCAGCTTATTACAGCTGTGGGAGGGGAGTTGAGGTTGAACTTCCCTGTTTACGGTTTTGCTGTAGAATTTCACTTTTTAAGGAACTTTGCAGATGTTTACCAAACTTCCACATGGCTGCTTCCTGAAGTTATGCCCTGCCTTTCATCAGAGCTGAATGCTTAGATGGCCCAGAAGTTCCCAAACTCCCTATTTGCACAGAAACCTTGCTCCAGTGAGCTCTGAGCTTGTGCTGTCTCCTTAATGAAAAGCCCTTGCTGTGCCTTCTGGTATCCCCCTCTTTTACAGCATGGATTCTGTGTGTTTTCAAGCAAACTTGAGCCTTGTTTTCCATGAACTGAAATTTAGTTTGGATCCAGTTAAAACCTCTATGCTGTTTTGCATTTATAAGGGATATGAGGGTTTGTATTTATTAGAGAAGTTTCAAAGTTTAGAGCTGGATTTCTTTTTGACTGAATGCTTTTTTGCAGTTATTAGCCAATTTATTCTGTCTGTTTTCTGAGCAGGAGATTTATCATCAAATTGTAAATAGCTTCTAAGTTGCAAAAGGCATTTCCTTCCTTATTCCATCCCCTTAGCTTTTTTTTTTTTTTGTGCAGGCAGCAATAGTTTCCACACTCAGTGTTCAGGATCCCATGGATCTGGAGAATTCGTGGTGACTATCATTTTATTCTGCTGAGTACTTTAAAAGCTGTAATGAGACTGTGTGGTAAAGTTAATAGAGCCTCCTGGTTATTCTCACAGCACTTGTAAAAAATTACTTGGTGTCATGACTCACATCCAGATGACTGTATAAAATTAAGAATACTCTTAACGCTTGTTCTCTCAGATATATATATATAATTTTAATTTATTGGTGCCATGAAAATGCAATCATTTTATCAGGGAGATGAGTTGGAACTTTCCAAATGCTGATGGATAGCAAGCCAGATCTTTTCAGTGTTCAATAATCAAGTTGGAGGCATAACACATTGGACACAAGGGAAAGTTCCCTTTTGCAGATGATTGATCTGCCAACCTTTCATTCTGCTTCCAGCACACTTGTGCTTTGAGATGCAGATTTTTTTTTAGGTTACAGGTCTTTCAGATTTTTTCCTATTTATACTAATGTTTTAACCATTAAGTTGAATGAAAATTAGGTTTCATTGCAGTTGTCCCTTGCAGGATAGTGTTTAGGGCTTTGTGGAGTACATGACTGTGCTCAGAAAATGTCATCCATCCAGCTCGTTACTTTGTGATCTGTAATAATTAATTTGTGTATAGGTAGCTTTCCTGTGGCATTGTTTTTTATTAATCAAGTGAGAGGTGGAAATGAAATGCTACCATGGTTTTCATCAAGAATGGTCTTTATTCTTAGAAGTTACAGAACTTTACACCATGAACTGCTTACAGAAATTTACACTGTTATACAGTTTTGTCAGCCCATTTCAGATCACTTGTTATGGCTAAAAAATGATGGGCATGGCATTCGCATTTATTTGGATTTATTGAAGTGTGCACCCATAAAAAATGGTCCCTTCCTTGTTTACAAACTCTCCTGTAAGGCCTCTCTAGCTCTTGCTTTGTCATAAGCCTTCATCCTTCTTTTATTTTTTTTTCCCTGAGAAACTAAAATGGAAAAAACTGCATTGAATGTGACTTTGTGCTGAAATGACCATGCTGCAAAAATCAACCTTTGCCTGCAGCTGGCTTTAATAGTCCCACCCTGAGGATAACACAGTCTGCTCCTACAAAACAACAGTCACTGGGATATTCTTGTGTGCCAGCAGGGGAAGAGATGGTTCTGGTACCTGATGTGCAGGAGGTTTGGATGTAACCCTTCAGACACAGATTTCTCTGGAGTCTGGCAATGATTTGTTGGGTAATGATGAAAAAACCACTTTGAACACATATGAACTCCTATGACAAATGAGAGGACTGGTTCTGTCACATGCTGGGGCACTGCTGGTGAGGTGTGTGGCACAAAAGCCAGGTACCAGGTGTGTCTTCTTAGAATGCTAAATTCAGGGCTTTTTGGAGATGTTAAATGTCTGGGGTTGAGCAGTTTGGGTGGTAAAGTTCCAGAATATGTGGGTGCTTTAACAAACTTACTGGATCTGGTATTCCCTGATTTCAAAGTCTATTGGTGGAATCAAAACAAGTGTAATACACAGAATTATTCATGTTGTTCTGAGATTAGCTAAGTGATTAGAGCATGGCAATAATGAATTCCAAGGTCAAGGGGTTGATCCCTACATGGGCCATTGACTTGAGAGTTGGACTTGATAATCCTTGTGGGTGCCTTGCAACCTGGAATACTCTGTAATTCCTCATTAGCTAAAGCACAGGAAACACATGCATGGTATGAGATCATCAGCAAGTGTAATACATGCTTTGCATAATGTGCTGCTCTAGTTCAGCTCAGTTGTAAGAGGCTGCTGAAGCTGATGGGAATTTTTTGCAAATTTGGGGTTCTTCCCAGGGTGGCTCTTTGGCCCTGTGGCATTATTGGAGGCCTCATGGCAAGTTTTTGTTATCCTTAGGAGTAATGTCCTTGTGTTCATTCCTCATGGAAGATCCATGGCTGAGAGTGAGAGGTCTGTACCTGTGCAGGGTGGGCTCCTTCCAGAACAGAGAACCCCCAGTAGGTGCCTGCTGGGAATGGTTGCCAGCATCAGGAGCAGACATGAAGGGACTGGGTGTCCATCCACAGATCCACCAGGGGTGGCATTATGTCACACATGCCACCAAGTCACCCAGAGCAAGCACAGTCAATCAGTATAAGAAGAGGAGCTCATCCCTCCCAAAGTAGAGAGATGCCAGTCACTGACAATTCTGACTTGGTTTTGCTGTGAACATCAGGAACTGGTGGGGTTTTTGGGTGGGAATTCCTCTCCCTTAAGGATGCTTTTTACCTCTTGGTGTCTCTCCGTGGCTGGGTGGCCACAATGGCCCAAATGAAACTGGTCCAGGGTTGGCAGTGTCTGCATGAGCTCTTTCAGGGGATGCTGGTGCATGCTCTGGCCATAACAGCAACTTGGTGCCTTGACTACCTAGAGAAGCCAGGATGCTTGTTTGGTTTTTGCACCCCAAGATGATAAACTTTGCAGCAAATGGAGTAGGCTTAGCATTTCTACAATTTACTAATTGTCATTTGAATAAGCTCTAAAGAAATAACCCCACATCTTTAGATGTTGGCCACATGTGATTGTGTAACTGAAGTCATGTAGTTTTGTAAAAGGTCATAAGAATGATCCTCTGAAACCTAGTAGTCACATTTCACTATAATCTTGGGCTGATATTGATGATGCCAAAGAATTACTGAAGAAAAATAAATGCCTGGGGAAAAATCCTTAAGGCAAAGAGTATAAATGACACCTGTAGATGTCTGATATTTCTTTATCTGAGAATCTAGGCTGTGCACTCAATCAAATGTTCTCTTCTAGAGATGCAAAACAAGGTAGCTCCTGGCTCATCTGCCTAAAATACAGGGTTGAGAGCTATTTTGCAATGCCTATGTTTCTGCTAATTGTTAATTGGGCAAGCTGGAGATGATGATCAACAGCATGAGAAGTGACAAGGGTCACCTTTGGCCCACACAACTGCTTAGTCTCAAGAATTCTGCAGGCACTCTGAAGCTGCTCCCTCAAAACACCTCCCTCTACTAATTTTGTATTTTAATTCAACCCTCAAAGGTGTGTGAGAGTGCAGAGTATTTTACTACTGATGTGATGTGCCTGTCAGCTGTATTCCAGGCCAAATTAAGCAGCAATACTTCTGTATGGCAGATCTGTAATTAAATATGGAGCCCAAGCCTAATGTCTGACCTTGGGGAATTTAATTCAGTTGATTGTAGTGTTGGTGGGAAAATGAATTCCATAATTGAGCCTGAGATCTGATGTCCCCCATGGTATTTGAGTACTCAAACACAAAGTTCTGGGAGAAGTCCATTTCTAATATTCATGCTAATTTATCATGCTAACTGACATATTTGGATTCCAGAGCAATTGTAGGTTAAACAAAAGGAAAACAGGATATTAAAGGATCTGATGGGTCCCATCCAAGTTTTGTGTGAGTCTCTCTCTACTGGCTTTAATGGAATGTGGCCCACTCTGTAGAAATAGTTCTTGAATTCCTTTCACTGGAAACACTGACAAAAATTAATATGGCCCTAAAGTGAAACAGACCTGGGAAGCAAAATAAAACTCAGCTCTTGGAATTGTCCAAACCAGAGGAAGTGCAGAAACAAAACAAATGCCATGAGAATGCAAGAGAAAATTTATTCTTTTAGTTTTAATATTTCAAGTATAAATAGCAGATCACCATTACCTTATCTTTGTTAATTAGAGTAGTGCTGCAGATAGAGTGAAAATGGGAATTTTAAATGTTCAGAGCCTTACTAGAATTGAGACAGTGGGTATTTGAAAGACATGGTTTTTAGGATGGTGCTGGAATGGTGTACATCTTATTGACATAACAGCCTTAAACAACCAAAAGTGTAAACATTTAATTAGGAAGCAGTTTTTTTAGAATCTCAATACACCTGCCTTTCATTGGGAAGAAAGGGCTCCTTAGTGAGTGGCATTTTCCTTTGTTATTTTAATTTGTATGGAATTGTTTCCACCTTCCATGTAGTGTGATGTGACTATTTTTGCAGTGATGGCTTTGGCTTTGCAGTGTCATGGAAATGGCAATTGTCAGGATGTAGAAACTGGATCCTGGAAGTCAGACCAAAAAGAATAATGAAAAACATTGTCTTTGTTCTATGCATTAACTGCAATAAATCAAATGATGCAGGATCTCTTTGTGGTTGGTTTTTTTTTGTCTTTTTTTTTTTTTTTTTTTGAGTGGAAGTTATTCTGTGTAGAGTGCCACTGTGGGAAGTCCCCATTCTTCAAGCTGAGAGTAGTTTAACTGTGACTTAAATGGTGCCAGTCAATGTAGCTTTAAATGCAGTGGGCTTTAATCCTGCAGGAGGCATTGCATTGCATGAGAGAGGACAAGAAAATTCAGTTTTTCTGTGTAAAAAAAAACATACTAGAAGGCTGTGATAATATTGAAATAAGAAATGGAAGAATACATTGATCTATTTGGGGAGCAAAACAGCTTCTGGAAACCTCCTTGTCAGAATGCAGCAAGGGGAGAGATTGAAGATTTTTATATATGTATATTTGTGATGGGTGGTTTCAAGTTGTTTGTGGGATGGTTGGGGTTTTTTTTTTACTTGAATTTTGGTCTCTGGTTTCCAATTCTGAGCAAAGGCCTGAAAATGTGTTTGCTCTGAATTCCCTCCATCTGTGGTTTGCAGCATGAGGTACAAAGTCCAGAACTCTGCACAGGTGGAAGGATTTTGTGCCTGCTCAGCACTGGTAACTGATGAGCACCCAGACCTCTGAGTCCATGGTGCCACTGGAATTGTGCTCCAAACAGTTGCTGGACAAACACCAAAAATCCTGAGGGTTTAAGTCAGGGAAAATCCCTCCAACCTTGCAAGCATCTTGCAGGGGTAAGTGCAAAGTGAAATCTGCATTAGATCACTCATTGCAGCCCAGCCTGGTTAGGAGAGCAGCATGTGATCTGTTCCTGCATGCAAACCCTCCAGAGAATTGTATTTGTTGAGTTTATTTATAGGCATTCTGTGGTGCTCACCACTGCAGTTTCATTTAATGACTCTTGGGGTGTTCATGCCTTTAATGGAAAAGGACAAATGTTTTTTCTCTTCAGAGGTTTGCAAGTGAGGGCAGATCAGTGAACTTAATCTCAAGCCTAAACTGTTAATGCAACTAAAATAATGGGGTTTTTCTTCTGAAGACTGCTACTGTTTTGCAGCAGTTTGTGGCAGGTTTCTTAGCAGAAAAGAAGTAATGAATGTTCTCTTCATGTTTCCTTAAATGCATTGTGTAGTAAATGTGAAATTAAATTAAACTATGCATAGTAGAATTTTTTTTTTCTGACTCTCAGCAGTGTTTATCTAGAAATTTCCTTTTCCTGGTAAAGGGAGTTCAGCTGCTTGGAAAATGTTAATCCCTTTAGTGGCTCCTTCTGTCTCAATCCCCAAATTCAGATGACAGTGAAAAGAATTTCACTCTTAACAAGAAAATTCTATTGAAAGTTTAATTTGGGGGAAATGAGAGAAACATAAACATAATTTTTCTAAGTGAAATAAAAACATTGTGTGAAGTTCTCGAAATTTAGCCACTGCCCTCTGCAGTCCCTCACAACCGCAGGGTATAATTCAGATTTTTTTGTTAGTTGGGCCACCTTAAAGAATATCAAGAGAAGTCAGAATCATCTGAAGGGCTAGGTCTCAAAAAAGTGATGTTTAGAAGCATTGGTCCTAGAAGTCTTGCTTGAGAGGCTGTGTCCTAGCATTTCTGAAGTTAAGGAACATTTTTAGATGAAACAAAAAGTCTATTATTTTTGAGATTTGTTTTGGTCCAAAAATTTAGCAGTTCTCAGAGGAAAACATTTATTTTTATGGGGAGGAAAAACGTCTGGCAAAATACCGGGCATTTTATAACAATTTTTTGGACTGGAATTTTTTTATCCTAAAAAGAAAATAAAGCAGCTTGAAGTCTTAATCCTGCTTCTGCTGATGTGAGTCCTCAATCATTTTATTTCCTCTGATTTTTGAATACTAATATGAAGCCAATGACCGGAGGAAAAACTACCATAAAGATTTAACTTTGATGGACCTTTGCACACCTGAAACAGGGTAAATAAGTTTTAATATTATCTCTGCTATTATTTTGGGCCAAAATTCTCTTTTGCAATGCGATCCAAAAATGAGAACAGAAAGATAATTTAGGGGAAAATGCTGTAACTGTCAAACCTTTAATCTACGTTATTAGTGCACCATGTGTGGTTTCCCTGAAAACCAAAAGCAAGCTGAAAGCTTTGACTCTCATAACTCATCTGCACAATGAGTTTGTCTTCTGGTGTTTGTCTTGTAAGGTTTTTTGCCAGTCCTGAAAAGGTTGGAACTTGCAAAGGAGCCTGAGGCTAAAAAGAGTGTTCTAAGTAAAGAACAAATGGAAATTCAGAGGCAGAGAAGCAATCTGACCCTGGAGAGCTGCCTGGTAATGTAGAAAGTCTGAGGAGGAAGAGGGGTATGCCTCCTCAAAGCCATAGCTGGTGGAAATGAGCTGCTCAAAGTGAAATTCCAATGAGCAAAAAGAACAGGAGGAGAACTCATGTGAGAGAAGGAAGTTTTGTTTTTTTTTTTTTTTTTTTTGGTCAATGGCTTGAGGGACAAGAACTTGTGCTGGTCCTGCAGAGCCTATTGTGGAGATAATTTCTGGGATCAAGGAGGTGAAAAAGTTGCAGGGAGAGGTGGTTCTCCAAGAGCAAGGGAATGGTGGGAAGTCCTCATCAGTGTAATGTGCACACCAGGAACAAACTTTGTTTATCCCTGTTGAAAATGCTGTTTTTAAAGCTGGGTGATTAAATGACTGAGCTTTGGGATTTTGATGCATTGAAGTACAAAATGGGGATCACAGATGTAGTGGAAGGTTATCTTCCCTTCTACATGTTCCCTGTCCTGATACATGAGAGAGAAACCCCTTTTGATGGCAACAGGGTTTCTGTCCAGAAGGTATGAGGAGTTTTTTTAGGAATTTGTTTAGTTATAGGGGAAAAAAATTGGCTCATTGATAATATAAGATAAATCTTGTGTCAGCAGTGTTGCAAGCACTGAAGACAAGTATGTTAGAGTTACAAAGCTCTCTGTAAAATCATAATATTGGTTAAAAAGCTCAGACTTAAGAGCCAGATGTCCCTGGTGTTCAGCCATTCCAGTTGGGTGGGTGACTCTAAATCTTGAGTCTGATGAACTCAAGGAACTTGAACTTCAGTGGAGCAAAAGTTCCTTACTTTTTAAAATGAGAAACTTTCTTGGCAACCTAAGAGTGGCTTCATTTCTGTCCTGGGGTTGCTCCACACACAGGAAAACCTGCTGCCCTCCCCTGTTCTCTCTGTATGGAAGCTGCAGGGCAGGAGTGTGTTTGTGGCTGCAATGATGGGCCCTGATTTCAGCAGATCTCCATGGCTCATCTAATGACCTGTGAGATGATGGCACAGCTCTCAGGCCTTCAGAAACTCCTCAGAAGTTCCCTGTCTGAAGCTGCATGGGTGTGAGACACCCCAGTGACTGGGAGCACTCCTGGCCAGCAGGTGCTGCACTGATTTCCAGCCCAGAACACAACGTGGGGCTGGGGGACAGCCCAAATCAGACCTGGTGCTGTAGGAGAATGTCTGTGGGTTGGGTTGTGACACTGAGCTTACAGCATTTTTATCTGGCATGCTGCTGGAATGGCTTGATGGAGAGAGAGAACTTTAATTCACTGACTTAGGTTCTATCTAGCTAAAATTGTTCTTGCATTTTCCTCCTCCCTGTTGTTTGGTGCTGTCTTGCCAAACAATTCCTTTCTTTTGCTCTGAGTTGCTTCTGTTTCAATTAGTGACTGAACCAATTCTTCTGTTTCTGTCAAAAATCTTCAATCCCCCTACAGTGAGAGGTAATGCATAATGTATGTTTAGATGTGTTTGTGTACTTCTAGCTCAACAGGTAACTTCTCCATTGCAACAATTCCATCAGTTCAGGCCCCTACACTGTTCAGATTTGAACAGCTGGTTTTGTTCCTTGCCACCCCAAAAACCTTCTATGTACCTTACAGTTACATGTCAGTGATTATTTCCTTTTGGATTATTTTCAGAGGCCTCAAACAAGAAAAATCAACTGTACTGCAGACATGTGCCTAGCAGGAGTTTTACTGAGACCACCAGCTCATTTCACATGGGTCATCAAATGGTTTTCCAAGCATGTGCTGGCTTGGGCTGGTTTTGAACCATTGACTGAGAGTGGAAATATTTCATATTCCTTGCTAATCCCCTGAGCCTGCTGGCCTCCCACCCCTGTGGCCATTATTTTTAAGGAGAATCAATTAAGTGCAGAAATTCAGCTTTGTGTTCTTTCACTTTGGTCTCCAGCATTCTGTGATATGTCAGGGAACTTTTATGAAGTCTGGGGGGGAAAAAGTAAAATCAGGAGATTGCAAAGGAGTTAAGCTTGCTTTTCTTTCTAAATGGTAACAAAAAATACACTTAACTATAAAAAGATGTCAAATTATTTTGCATGCTAATTCCAAATTTCTTAGCACTGTTTGAATCCTGGTGCTCCTGTTTGGACAAGCTGGGTTACTCGATTTAAGGGGTTTTATAATTTTGGTTTTTTATTCTTTGCAGAGATATTATAATGTATACATGTCCATCTTGAGTCTCCCTAAATGCTTTTTCTGCATTTTTTTTTTCCCCAATAAAGATTTTGAAACTGGCACTTTCAGTCACCACAGCATTTCAGGGAGCTCCATCCTTGAATATGAAAGTAGAGGAGGAGCTGCAAAAGTGTGTAGAACAAAATTATGGGAACTTGACATACTGTCTGGAAAATATGTCTGGAAAGCTGTGGGTTTCCTTTTTACTCATATGCCTCTAAGTGGGTTTGCTTTATTGCAATGCCAATAAATAATTTAAGCCATTTATTTGACAGCTTGTGATCCTGTCCATTAAGCTAGTGTGTTTTTGTTAGGAGGGTAGAAATTTCCTTGGCTCTATTTTTTTCCTGCTGGTTCTGTCATGGATAGCATGGATAGGTCTACAGGATTTTTTTTAGTCTTAATTGCATGGGTGTCTCTTGCATTACCAATGCTATTGTAAGCTCTGCTGAGTAGAGCACTGACCAAAGTCTGTTACCATCTGTAGAAAAAGATGTATAGCATGACAATAAGTTTATTCAAGTCAGGAAAGTTACTCCTGAACTGGAAAGAAGCTGTCATCTTTAAGCTCTTTCAGGGTCTGAAGCTCTTGAGCTGGAAAATGGGTGTGGGATCTTGACTTTCTAGAAAGTTTAGAAGACCTTTCCAGAGAGAGGTTAGGAAACTCTTCAAGAATGCTTGCTCTGGGAATTCCTCATTGTGAAATAGGATATTTTTTGAAATTGTTTTTGCTAGATATTGACTGTCCCACACTTGTGTTTGGCTGTATTTTTGGCTGTAACTTCTCTGGGATCAAGTGTTCACAGTATCATCTTTAGTGCCCAATTTTTTTGGTAGTTCTGTTTGATACCAGCTCAAAACAAATATTTCCCTGCCACCATCCTCCTTCAGCAGGGGCTGGTTGGCTCTACCTATTTCTAAATGTAGCATAAAAACCTAAGCAAGACCTGTGGTGAGTTAATTAAAGGCAGCATGGCAGACAGTGCTAAAAACATGCCAGCCCTGAGGGAGGGAAGTTCTCAGTACTTTCAGAGTTCCTTGCTGCTCCTTTTTGCCTGGTGACTCTTAATGGCTGCAGGTAGGGAATTGTTGGAATTCTGAAGATTTGGCTTTAGAGCCTGCCATCAGTGAGCTTGGTGTAGGTGATAGATCCTGCTGCTTCAGAGAACTCCTCTGAAGTCCAAAGGCTCAGCCACATCCCAAAATAACCAATTTGCTGCCAGTTCAACACTTCTCTTAGTTCAGCAGGTTCTGAAGGGCCATCTCTCTGCTATCCTGGTGTAAAAGCTGTTTGGTGATTGCTGCTGTCTTACAGAATCTTGTTTTGTCTGTTTTGCCTTCCAGATGAGATCCAAATGTGGTTTTCCTTCCAGTAAACTCCTGTTGGGAGTGTTTTCTTTAAGTGTTGTTTTAGTTCTGTTCTTAGGCTTTCAGCTGAGCAGGAGAGTAGCAAAGTGTGATCAGATCTGACTTGGTGAATTCAGTGTGTTGCTGTGCCCTTGGGTTTGAAGGGAGGGATATGAACACTGTTGTGGTCCCACAGACTTTGCTCCAAAGCTCACTGAACATCAAGATTGTGTTTTTAGTCAGCTTCTGCCAAGATCAATGAGTAAAAAACCCAAGATCTACTCTTGTAAGAGCAAGACCTTTTTGGTAAAGACTGTATTTCTAAGTTTTTCCCTGATTTTTGTGGCTAGATTCACTAAGATACCCTGAAGGTGGATATATCAGTATATCCAGTCTCTACTTGGCAACATGCAGCTAGAAGAATAAGTGGTAGGAAGGAGAGGTTGTACATCTGTACACAGCAACTCTGTGCCTCATTTCCATGGGAAATCCTCCTTTGTGCAGGTTCAGGTTTTTCTCACATGCAATCAGAGTAAGATCAAATCCCTTCCAGCCATCCCTGCTGCAAGGAGGCAGTGGGAAAAGCTCCAGCTAGCCCCAAGAAAACATTTTGTAGATGTGTCAGTTGTCAGCATCTTCCCTTCCTCTGCCACTCCCCCCTCACTCCTAGAAAGCCCTTTCCTGGTGAGGGGCAGTGTCTGCTCCACAGCAAATCCAAATCTTCTCAGAAGCCCGGGAAGGGAGATGATCCTGCCCTGATGGGCTGTTGGGATAAGTGGAAGGAGTTCCTCTGGAGTCACTGTGGCTTTGCTGATTTACATGCAAATAATTTGTTGACAAATTTTTGTAGACTCTTTCCATGCTGTCTGGAAATGAGAAGGATTGATGTGTCTCATACTTGCTGCCTTGACCTCTTCTGTCCCAGTTAAGCTGAACTTCTCCCTGCAAAACTAACTTGTCATAAGAATTTCTCTTCCCTTTTCTGAGATTAAATGACCATTCACAGTAAGGGCACTAACTTTCTGTTAGGCCTAACAAATATTTTACCCTTTGTATTTTATCTTCCTTCCAGAAGCTGCTGATTTGTGTTCTTACCCTGCTGCTTCCTCCCCTCTTGGTTTATGCCTGCTGAGTCCCACTTTGTACCACTGTCATGGAACACTGGAAGTTGTGCCTGTTCTCAAAATAACCACTGCTGTCCTCTTTGATGGCATCTTCCAGAATGCTGTAACAAAAGGGGAAAATTTGCCAGCTGATGTTTCACCTCCCTCAGTAGCACGGGGTCCACTGCTTGCCCTGATGTTCTTCTTGCTGATCTTTCAGAGCCCAAATAAATTCCTAGGTTGACTTTGCTGCTCCAGCATCCCTCTGCAGAGGGAGTTATCACCAGGCAGGATTAATAATCAACAGGAGGTGTCTATCTTAGACTAAAATATTGGGAGAGAGGTGGGGCAAATGACATATCTGGCGTTTCACAGGGCAGGAAAATCTGGTGGCAGCTGTTGCCATAAGAAGTGAGTGGAAGGCCATAGGGTGGGTGTGGGTTCATAGACACATTTCATCCACTTTTCCAACATTGAGGCACTTCATTATCTTGGGAAAGGTGTTTTCCTTGAGTATGAGAGGTTTATACTGCTCTGCACGAAGCCTTGCACATAATAAAGATAAAAATGCAGGGAGGAATCACTGGTTGTGTACTCTGGAGTTGCAAGTGCTGAGCACTTGGGTCTCTCTGCTCCCCATCACATGGAAACTCTGCTGGCCACAGGGTTTGGGCGCTGTGAATAACAGTGGGGAATTAGGAACAAAGAGCATTTGAACTTCTGATCAGCAGTTCAGCTATGCACCAAAATGTAAACATTTGGCAAAACTGTCTGGCACACATGTTTTGTGTTTCAAAAGATGAGTTAAAAATTTCTGGAAGCTTAAGGGCTTTGATGTTCTCCAGCTCCTTCAAAATGAATTCCTCCTAAATGAATCTGTGAGGAATAGATTCTCTTGTCTAAGAATTCATGAAATGTTTTGGAATTTTTGCTTTTGTCTTCACTAAAGGAAAGTGTGGGGTTGATTGAAAAGAAAAAATAGAAATACAGACACAGTACCCATGTTAAGGTTTACCAAAAGTTCCAGAGTTCTTGGCTGAAGACAACTTCTTCACAACAAAAAGAAATTAAAATTTAAAGGGAGGCTATTAACTCTCCATGAGCACTGTCCTTGTTCAAGTAAAACCACATGTCCAACCATTCTGCTGAATGAGCTGTGCATGCACCAGGCTCTACAGAAAAAGGACTGCCCAATGCTCATGAGGAAAAACAATCCCAAAAATATTTCTTATTGGTTACTTTTGCCCTTTTGGGAAAGAACTTTGACTGAAGCAAAACAAGATCCAACAAATGTTGAGCAATTAGGAAAGGCCTTGTATCCAGGAGAAGCATGGCATGTCCGAGTGCCAGCAGCCCAAGGGACACTCAGTGACCTCAGCCTGGACTCCTTCCTCTGCCTTTCCTTTTGAACCTTTAGGTGACAAAACCCTGGGAAGGAAATTTCCAGTTCAATCTTCTGATTCTTCCCTTCAGTGTACTTCCAAATGATTAGGGAAATCAGGATATTAGGCCTGGGATTCCAGTGTTTCTCCCCAAAGCTGAATAGAAGCAGAATCAAGTCTACATGTGGCAAGTATTTTGCCACTTTTTTTTTTTTTTGGCGCAGGCTGTGTTATGAAATTAAGGTTAAATCTATCATTGGTATATTCCAGAAACAGGCAGTAAAGATACCTGGCACCCTTGTATTTTACCACCAATCTGCAGCTATCACAGAATCAGACAAAAACTCAGGGGGCTGCAGCCTGGATTTGAGTGCAGGCAAGCTGGGTGACAGAGGTGGAAAAGACTAAGCATGCTTGAAATTTGCAGCCCAGCTAAGGTGTGTCTCTTCCTTTGGCAGAAACTTTGGAGCCTCTTGTGCCTAAAGATCCTCTGCTGCAGACCTTACCTGTTCTTGTGCTTTTAATCACTACTTATAATAATTCTATAATAATCAATTTTAATCACTCTTAAATAACTAACTTAGGAAAAAAGGTACCCAGCCATCCTCTGTAGTTTGGGAATGATGCTGGTTCTGTGTGCAGGGATTGTGTGAGGGTCAGGATTTCCATGGAGAGGGGCCACAAAGGAATGAGTGTTCAGAGAGTATTGCCCAGGATCCTCTCCCTTTTCTCTTGAAAATGTCAGAGGTCCTTTAAACCTCACAAGAACCCCGAATCAGCAAGAACCATTCTGTTTGGTGAGAACTGTGGTTTGGGATCAAAATGGGTTTTTAACATTTTTCCTGGTGCTGAAGTCTATGAAGAATCAGCCCAGAGTAAAGGAGATGAGGAACAGGATATCCATAAACAAGTCCAGAAGTTAAAAATTGTTGCTGTTTGTTTTTTTTTTTTCTAATAAGCATTAATTTTAATTTTTGCTGTAGATTTGGTTTTATAAGTAGGGGAAATGTAGAAGAAAAAAAGTATAGAGCTGCTCTTGTACAGGTCCTTATGTCCAAAAAATCACCTCCTTTAATTTAGATAGCTCTTCTGCCTGGCCAGCAAGTGTTTGTGAGCACAACTCCCAATATTTAGTCAGTCTCCACTCATCAGCTCAGCACCAGCACCCTTGACTGCAGCCCAGGCTCACTTTGCAGGCCTGGCTGCAGAAGCAGATTCCAGAAAATTAGTTTAGCATGTCAGTCCAGCCCAGAGCTCCAGGCTTTGGGAGGAGGGATGAATGGAGGCACAGTTCTTGTGCAGACCACATGGGCTGGAGGCTGCCCTCTGATTTACACCCATGCTGAGCTGAGGGGAGTGCACAGGTGTATGTGGAGGAAGAAAAAGGCACACTTGTGTTTTGGGGTTTTTTTTAAAAAGCTGTGCAGCCAAATCTGTCCCAGTCTGGCACATGCTTTGAGTCCATCCAGTAGCTAACTTCATACCTGAGGCTAGATTACAGAACCTGCTGTTAGCTCAGAGTGACTTTGTGCTGCTGCCAAACAAGGAACAGGCTCATTGCTTCTTCTCCCAATCAGAAATACACAGTAAAAAGCAGCACAACACAGAATTAGGGTTGCATGGTTTAAACACTTAACAGCCAGCAGAACCAAAGGGAAAGATTTCTGTGTCTGCATCAGCCCCAAGCCAGGTTATTTCTGTTTTTCCAGCTAGACATGCAGCTTGTGTGAGCAGTGCTTGCTCTTGATGAAAGCAGTGACATTTTTGTGGTGTGGGAGGCAAATGGAGCCTCTAAATGGGCTGGTGTGAAGAAGTGCCAACTGAGCTGCAAACCTCCCCAGTGCATCTGGGCTACTGCTCAGCCTGAGCTGACCTGGAACCTTTTCACAGAACGAGGGATGTCCTGAGATGGTGTTTGCATGGCTGGGCACAGAGGCCATGGCCTGGCTTCCTCAGGTAGAGAATTGTCATTTCTGGCTGATTGGGCCCAAAGGATGTGTGCAGCTGGGCTGCAAGCCTCAGAAACTTTTCCCCCTGTTTAAACAGATATAATTTGGAGATATTGAAACACACTAAGTACTTAATGAGTGCTGTATCTTCCTCCCACCTCTGTTCCTGTGTTTTAGCAGAGCTGAGTCTGGCAAGAAGGTTGAGTCTACCAAAACCAGGCTGGTTTGGAAGAGTTAAAAATGGACTGGTGAGCTTGGTCACCCAGGAAAGATCACAACTGCACTGCAGGGCCCTTAGTGAACTGAGTTGTTCTTCCATGTGTTAACACAACTTGTGGCACTGACAGTTCTTGCCCAAGCTGTGTAACACGCTTCTGAGACAGGTGGGCTGTAAACTGGTTTGAGAAGCTTGAGCCACAGATTGTTGATATCTCTCCCCAGCCACTGTAAATGCTTGTTGAAGTATGCAATGTATGGATTTGCAGCCCTGGGCTTGCAGCTGGAACAGCTGGGAAGGCTGGGCAAGAAAAGCAGAAGAGCACCAACCTCTGTTTGGCAAACACAGCCAAAGGTTCCACTCCACTGTGACTTGCAGACCTTATTCCAGGCTCAGGCTCAATGGGTTGACAAACTCCTAGTTTAAGATTCCTAATTAATGGCCCAAGTAATAAAGTGGTGTTGGTATTTTTTGGTTTTTTTTTCTTTTTTGGTTGGTTTGGTTGGTTTTTTTTTATTTTTTTCCTCTGTGTTGTGTTCCTTACTGTCTAATGTTCATTTGGAGCAGGAACTTTCCTCTTGGGAGGGGTTGGGAGGGCAGAGGAGTCCCTGTTCAAGTGATGGCTGCTGAAGTTTGAGTGGCTGCCCATGGATATAGGGTTTGATGCTGCAGGACTCCAGTGTGGGGAATGTAAATCCCTTCAGGAAGGCAGCAGGCAGTGTGGGGTTGATGCAGAGTCTTTATCAGATCTGAACTTCTGTGCTCCAACTTCTGTGAAACAGCTACAAGAACAGTTTCCATGTGGTCCAACATTTTACTTTAACTTCTGTAAACACCCAGAAAAAACCCCAACCTTTAACATCCCCCCCAGACTGTCATCAGGTACCATGGCACAAATGCAGAGCATGGAAACTTCTATTCAAACACTTAATACTGGGCAAAGTCATAAGCCACTGCAAGGGGGTGTCCTGTAATGGAAAATGTTATGCAAGATGAGCTGGAGGAGAAGCTGCCACTGGGATGTGAGGCTGCAAAGCCATGGGTGGCTTGTTTTCCTTCTGCCTCTCCACCTAAGTTGTATAAGCAGCATCCCACCAAGGTTATTTTTGCATTACGTTTCAAACTCGAAGTAGAATTTATGAGCTAGTTTATGGTTGTGTTAGAACTTTTTTTTTAATTATAAATATACATGCTTTCAAGTAGGATCTTTCAAATTTAATGCTGGGAGAATCATTCATACTCAGATCCTGAAAAAGATTTTTTTTTTTTTCTCTGAGCCAATATGTAAAATGTCAGCTCTGATTCCCTGACTTTGCCTAATCAGGAATTACTCTCAGAGGATGCTCTCACCCTTTTTTTTTTTTTTTTACCTCCAGAGAGATGAAGAGTGAGAGAGACTTTGTTGCCTATTTTTCTGGCATGGCAGCCTGCAGTTTCAACACCTTCAGCTGTTGACTGTCAATCCTGGCAAACTGAGCAGTCCAGGGCTCAGGGCTGCCCTGATCCTTTCTCCCTTGCCCCAGCAGTTCCCTTCACACTGGACAATCTCTATGGAGAAGGTGGTGTAAGAGCCAGGTTGAAGGAAAAGAAGCTCTGGGGTAGAGTGGAGGGGATGTTTTATTTGCCAGAGAATCTGAACAGGCTCTCAGCTTCCCTGGCTTTTCTGCCCTGGCTTTTCTGCCCTGGCTTTTCTGCCCTCTCTCTCCTCTCTCCACCACAGAAGATGACATAATTTCTCCACAAAATGCCATAGTGGCCATTTTTCCAGCCCAGCTCCTTCTGGGAATTTTTAGACCTAGTTTGAAGACTCATAAAGGCTCCATTACTCTTCTAATTAGGAAATAAAGAAGGCTCATTATTTTGTGAGGGGCAAAGGACTCAAACCTTGAAAGCAATTATTTCCATGGTGAAATCCTACCCATAATTGTGAAATCAAAATGGAAGCCAAAGAGATTAAGATCCCAACAACTCATTTGACATGAGAAGGAAGGAGGGGGGAAGCCCTCAAGATTTGATTGCCCTTTTTGTAGTAATCCTTCTTGCCAGAATGTAAAAAAACTTCCAAACATCTGGCAGAGTTAGGTTAGCAAGAGTGAATGAAAGAATTGAGACACACACAAAGGGGAGCAGCAACAAGCTGAAGATTTGTAGAAGCTGGATGTGCAAACTCCCCTGTGCCTACAAACTGGGAAGGAGAGGAGTAAGAAAACCATGACCCAATTTTTGCCCAAACCTTCGCATTTTAGGAGTTGAGGAGTACAGATCTTGCTTAATATCTAAGATTTCCCAGCTGATTTGTACCACTGCCCTAGGTAAGGCTGGCTGACTCTTGCTGTAGCTGAGCCCTTTGAGTTACTTGTGCAGAATTACAGGGACCCTTCCTTACCTGAAGGGCACAGGAGAAGGGAGGAGGGGATACAAAATCTGCAGGACATCTCCAAGCCTGTCAGCTTGCTTCTTGTTTTTTATTTTCTTTTTTTGTACAACTTCTAGGTAAAAAAGGCACCAATTTAAAATTAAGACAATAAACTGGAATACCACTGACAATCGGTTTCAAGAAGTCTTCCCAGTTTCCTATCTAAGAAATATGAATTTGGGGGTGAAAATGGTTTTTCTGGCCAGCCACTTCACAGTGCAAGCTGCAGGAAAAAAAACCTGTGCAGAACCTGCACAGTCAGGAAGTCAAGGAAGGCTTGCACTTGTCTCTGGGCTCAGCTCATGTGCAATCCTAGCTCTGTGGAGCTCCAGCCCCCTCCCTGCACTCTGGGGTCTGCACTGAAGGCCAGCAGGTCTGGGTGTGACAGAGGAGGAGCCAGCAGAGTGAGGATGAGGATGGTGGATGGGACACAATAAAAACTGGAGATTTTAGAGAGCTGATCTTTGCCTGGGCAGGATGCACCTTTTCACAAGAGCTAAATGAGGTTTCAGTGTTGTTGTCTTGATTGAAGGGCACCTGAAAAGCCCTAGAAATCCCAGCTGCTCATCAAGGTGAGTTGTAAAATACATCACCTTCAGGACCTGGGTTTGCTGTTGATTTAACAGGAGGAGGATGGTGTACATAGAGAATTTGAATTAGTGTTCTCAGCAGTGGTTATGTTTGTGTTAGTGTTCTATAAGGAGGGAATTATAGCTGAAAATATTCTCAGAAGGCTCCATGCACAAGGGTGGGGGAAGGTAAAATCTAGATTTCTATTTTCTTTGAAATATTCTGCATATTCAGAAGAGTGAATGTGTCTTAACAGGGAGAGTTCACTTCCTCAGAGTTTTAAAATCCTTCATCACTCACTACTGTCCCACTTGATTTATGCTGCCTAAGGTGGGCCAGCCACACTTGAGCACTACAATAGCCAAATACATAATAAAAAGCTTAAAAAGTCATAAAAGTTTTACACAGAGGATGTGACCAGCACAAACAGCTCACAACATGTGTCTAATGCACAGGGTAGGTGTCTGTGGAGCAAGAAAAGTCATTGTTAAAAAAAGGAAACCTTGTGTTAGACTAGACAGTCTAAATGCAGAATAGCCCTGACCCTGCTGCCTCCCTCTGCTCATGGGCTGGCATCTAGCAGAACAAAACAATTTTGCACCAAAATCTTGGAATGTTTCCATTTTTGGCAAAAAGTGCTGTTTGGGGCAGACAGGCAGTGTTGCTAAGGTGCAGGGATGTGGAGAGGTTGATCCAAGTCTTTGCTTCCTTCCTTCCTTCAGGTCCCAGTTTTCCTTCCCAGATTTCTCCTGGCTAGTCAGGGCAGGGGCTGGAGTAAACTTCAGGTCAGGGTCAGTGGTTTGCTTCTGCTGCAGAACTGAGGAAACCCAAAAATATAAAGTGGAAATAAAAATGCAAGCTTCAGTGAATGAAGTGATAATTCATCTGAGAATTGCCCTTTTGTGCTCACTCCCACTGAAATTTATTTTACAATCATGCCTTCACCCCTTCCTTTCAGCACCTCTCGTTGAAGATGAACTTACTGTTTGTGTGGTTGGGCAGCACAAAAGCTTTATAGGGGAATGCCCCCCACTCTCCAGTGTTATCTCTGATCTGCTCTTGCTCTCTAGGAAATATTCCCTGGCTGGGCTTGGGTTTTGAGCAAGCTGGCTTTGGTGAGGTGAGCAATCCTGAGTCTGTGCTTCTTCATTTAAAGCAGAGAGTGGGAAAATTGCAGGGAAAAGAAATGTTCTCTCTAAAACCAGAATGTGTGCAAACTGAGCCTTTACCTAACCTACAGAAATATTGTTTGTGTGGACAACTCCTGAGGAGTTTGCACAAAGCCAAGTCCTGCCACAGACTTAATTCTAAATCCCCACTTTCCTCTTAATCTCAGTGCTCTGTTGAGCACTGTCCTTGTGTTTGCTGGAAGAGACACAGATGTTAGCTCAGGTTTGAGAGCTCAGAACACAGATTGTGAGTCCTTGTCTGGAGTGCCTGACACCTCTTTGAGGGCTGCAGAGATGTGAGGCACGGGGCTTTCTGTGTGTGTGTGTGTGTGCTGGCAGTGCTTACACAGAGCATCCTCAGCCTGCCATGGGCTGCAGGGCTCTCTGTGGGACAGGAGGTGCAGGGGCTGAGCACTGATGACAGCAGGAATAAAGCACTGGGCTTTTCCTACACTTCTTATAAAGCTTGGCTATAAAAGAGGGAAGGGTTTGGAAATGGCCTGACTTGTCTGATTTATTCTTGTTGTGTGTGAGCCCTTAAGGCTGTGGCTGTGAACTGTCTTGTTTCCATCAGAGGTGCTGCCACCACCACCCCATACACCTAATTAGCTCTCAGTCTTACACATCCAGCTGCCACCTTGAGCTTCACCACTGACCTTTAAGCAACTCATTTCTGGGTGATATTCAGATCTCTTGGGGCATGTGCAGCCTTTCAGCAAGTTTCTGGGGTTCAGGGTGAGTCTCCAGTTCCTTTTGGGGGAGCTTTGGCTCTGACATGGAGTTTCCCCCCATTTTGTACAGACTCCTCTCTCTCTCTGTGCTATTTCCAGATCTCTGCTCTTGTTCTCTGCAGTTTTATCCTGTTGGGGCTGTATGATGAATGGTGAAAACACCAAACATGGATATTTTAAAGGTATTTTCAAACCTCCTGTACACTGCACTCATGGGCACAGCCCGTGATAGATGCACAACTACAGAAAAAAGCAAACACTGATTTGAAAGCCTGGGTTGATTTTCCTCCTGCCACTCCACAGGCTCCTCCAGGGAGTGTGCCCACCTCCTTTCTCTCCCCTCTTTATCCTGGTTTCTGGTGGAGTTGTCTCTTTTAACAGCTCTAAGCCTTTTCCCCCTCATCTCTTGTGAGGGTTGATCATGCTCCTGCTCCTCTTCCCTGGAGTTTTCCAATGCTGAGTGGAGGGCTGCAGGCCAGCAGATCTTTTGGGGCACAGACAGGAGGGCAGAAGCTTTTGGCAGCTGCTGTTGCTCTCTGCAGTCTCAATGCCTGGGCCATCTGCACCTTCTGTGCACCTTTCCCCAGATCCTGGGGCCTGGATGAATTCCTGTGCTGCTCATGGCAGCAGAGTAATGGACAGGAGGACATTTAATATCAACAGTCTAGGAGATGTCTTCTGCAGATTTAGCAGGTGTGAAGGTTTTGTAAATGTATTTTTTTTTACCCATGCTCTCCTGGTTGTATTATATATAAATTTAGTATCCTTAATTGCCAAATAAGATAAAAAATATTAGGAGTTGTCCTTGTTGGTGGGAGCCCTGAAGATCCTGTTTGGATTTCACCTTGTGATCTGAGTGTGGTGGGAAAAGATACCCAGCTTTAACCAGGTGTGATCCATGGGAGCCCATAAAATACAGCTAAAATGAGCAGCTCTATAATAACAAACTTCAGCATACCAGGTCAGTAAAACAAAGGATACAGGAAAATATTAAGATGGCTTGATGACTGAACTACTTAATACTTGGACTAGTGGAGCAAACTATTTACTTCTTGTGTTTGTGCACTCCTTCAACTGATATTTATATCTGAGAGAAAACCAGGCCATGTCTGGAGAGAGATCTTGCAAGGCTGGGTTTGTTTGGGGTTGGGTTTTGAGGATTTCCATGACATTAACATAAGTCTGCTTACAGGAAATGGAAGGAAAGCATGATTTTTGGAATAAAAAAATATACCTGACCTTTTGAAAATGGAAATGCTTCTGTGTGAGCCAAGGCCTCTCTGATGGCATTGCCTTGCAGCTGAGGGAAGCACAACCATCTGGGTTGTTTTTGTTTTGTTTCTCAAACCAGTCTCTCATGTGATGCTTTCTGAAAGCTGCCAAATCCTCCCAAATCTTGGGTGGCCTGGGCCTGAAACAATAAGTGGTCCAATTTCCCATACTTTTGCAGTATGTAACCACCAATATATTTTTATTCCTGATTAAATTTGGACAGGGTTTGTAGAAAATACCCTTCCCCTTGGAGAAAATGAATCAAAATGCCTTTTACTAATCCCTTTGAGCATGTGAAGTTGAAGTTCATAAGACAGAGCTTGTACTGTAGGAATTTGCTAACCAATCACAACTAATCTGGAAGATAAGATGAAAAGGCAATAGGGGAATTGGTCACTGTGTCAAAAAGCTTAAGCTAAATATTCTTCTGGATATTTCTCTGTGCTTCTTCACACATCCTTAACAGCTGCCAAGAAATCATAATGGAAAACAATGAATGAATAATCTCATTTCAGAAGCTGAAATTAGTTCTGTTGGAGTCTTTATTTATAGATTTATTGAATATCACTGGACTGTATTTCAGAAGGTGTTTTTTTTTTTTGTTAAATGTTATTGAAGGGGTTCTGAGAGCAGTTGTTGCACATTATTGGAGCATTCATTTCTATTTCTGGGAATACTTTATTATGAAGTATTTATTATAAAAATACTTTATAACAAAGTTCAGTGGAGAATTAGAAAGGATGTCACTTGACATTGAGGAGGTATACATGAAACTTAACTGGAATTTTATTTCCTTTTAATTAAATAACAAGCTCTAGGAGAATTCTGAGATGTTGGAAACCCCCATGAGACAGCATTTGGGACTCTGACCACCCCAGTGAAGGGCTTGAATAGAACTTTGCCTGTTCATAGCATTGTGCAAATTCTGTCTAGTGCTCAGTGTGCCTCTGGCACAGGTGGGGATGGAGCTGTGGGAGGGAGAGGGGGACTTCCCTTGGATTTCCCAACAGCTCCTGGTGGCTCCAGGCAGATGCTGGGGGCTGGTGGGATTGCTCTGCTGAGCAGAGTGCAAACTGAGGAGCAATCCCTGCTCATGTGGGCTGAGGGGAACCAGCAAATCCTCTCTCAGTGGTTTTATGAGCTCCTGACACGCGCTGGGGGCGGGATGACAAAGGTTTGAAATATGGAGCTGTACATTGCAGCCTGTGCAGCTGCCCCACTGCCTGCTCCTGCAGCTCAGTGGTTGTATGGGGTGGCTCAGAGGCTGCCAGAAATGGGGCTGGTGTCTCCCTGAAGGAGGGGAATTTATCCATGATCCAACCAGAAATGGGAAGTGTTGCCAGGAGGGCCAGGCAGGGACTTAGGCTGTTTCTCTGCTATTTGATTTGAATGCATCTGTGTATGAAAATTCTCAGTGATTTTGAGGGAGCATTCAATTGTATTTAACTGCTCAGAAGCCAAATTTTCAATAACCTGAGTGGCATTTTTTAAAAAAAAAATCAAATATGGAATAGTTAAGACTGGTTTGGACCACTGAAATTTGGCACCTAAACCCCAGGGAGGTGGGGGAAAGGCAGTGGTAAGGTGTGGACAGTAATAAATCCACTGTTTGATGCAAATACTGGCAGAATCAGGCATTCCTGCCATCAGCTACCTCTGCTTCATTTTGCTGAGTAAATTCAGTGGCTTGAGGTGCCTTTCTTTCTCCATGTCTTGCCATCCTTAGGGATGCACTGAGAAGCAGCTGCAAGTGTTGAATTCTCTGCACAGGGCACCTAAATGAAGATCACAATTGTTGTTTGCAAACATGGGCATGTGTGGGACTTAAATGGGCTTTGCCCATGAAAGCTGAGCTTTTCATTTGAGCCCAAGGTAATGACCCTGCCCTAACCTCTGCCCACTGCCTGAGCCAAGCTGCTGCAGCTGAATAGTTCATCAGAGCACCAAGGGGGCTGGTTCTCACATTGCTGCAACAATGGGAGATGTCAGAGAATATTGATTTGATTAGGCTGGTACTTGGTGTAGCCTGCTCTAAGTGAGGGCAGAATCAAGGCCAAGGAATATGCCTGTACCAGCAGCTGTGTCATTTGTAATCTGGTTGCAAAAGCAGATGATGGCACCATCTCTTCTGCCTGGAAAACAATACTGGAATCAAAGCCAAACTTACAAGGAGTGTACTCTGCAATTGTCTGGGGCAAAGGCACTGATTTTTCTCAGAGTCAGTCACACAGAGACACTGTGGAAATTTTTGAGCACTGCTGCTTGCACTGTGTGTAGTTTTTCATGACTGCCAGTGGAAAATTAAGGTGCTGGGAAAATGATACACATCTGCTGTCCATAGTTTGTACTCTGTGTGAGAAGTGGGCATGTTCTTTAAAAAAGGGATTCCTAAGGGCAGGAATCCCTTAGCCTGTGTTCACCTGCAGAAAAAGTGTGTGAAATCCCCACTTTTGGAAGCAGTGCAGAAGAGCTTTTATCTTTTTTTCCTTATTTTTATTTTTTATTTTCTACTTTTCTGCTAGTGAGGGAAAGTGCTGTGAAGTCTCTGTTCTTTGGGGGGCACTGTGTACCAATAGCTAGGCTTAGTTCTGTAGTGGAAAAGTGCAGGTACTCTGTTTTCTTTGGAATATGGCCACTATGTTGTTTGTTTTGCTTTTAGTAAGGTAAAGTCACTGTGACCATGATTAATTCTTTCTTGTTGTGGGCAAAATATATTTTTCCAGCAGTTTTTTTTGGATGTCTTTTTAGTTTTGATCTTTTTTAGTGTGTAAAGGTGCTTTGCACATATTTAGTTTCTAAACTCAGAGAAATAAAATACTTCACTTATAATATCTGTATATTACTGGATATACAGCTATACCACAGCAAAATGAATGGCAAAGAGGTATAATTATAAGCCAAACTTTTAATTACTTGAATCCAAGGTGATGAAGTGCTGCTCATGGAAACACTTGACTAAATCCTACTCTAGGGTGCTCAGTCTGTTCCCTGTAGCCTGGGGGCTTTTCTTTCCCAATACCTTTAGGAAAGCTGGAACCATCTATTCCTGGCTTGGTTTTCATGACCTGCTCTTTGATTCCTGCACCTTCAGCAGGATCCAGTGTTTATTCACTGAGTGCTTTGGTTAGCACTCTGAAGAACTCTGCTGCTTCTCAGGTAGAAGCAGAGCACAGACCTTGCCATTCATGGGGGATTTGGGGCACTTGGAGTGAGAGGCTTTGTGCCCTGGGTATGACTAAAAATCCATGATGGGAACAGCTCCTTGCAGGGCTCTGGCTCTTCCACTGGGTATGAATGAATCCTAGGCAGGCTAAGGCTGGAATTTGGGTTAGGAAGTGCCCCCTTCTCAGTTGTTACCTTCTATTCCTTGTTACTGTGTCTGAGCAGCACTGTTTTGTATTTTTTTTTTTACTTTTAGCTGCCTGACACTGCACTGCACACAGCCCTGTGTTTGAAGAGATGCTCATATTTCCCTGCTCTCTTTTGTGGTAGTTTTTACACCCTCTTTGAGCATGCTGGTGGCTTTGAAGTCCTATGGATTGTGCTGTTTCAGGCCAAAAGATATTGCCTGAAGCAGCATGTGTAAAACTTTCCTAAAAAGTTACCTCTGCCTGTCTAACAGAGAGGCAGCTTGTCTGTGCCCAGGAGGTAATTATGGGGATGATCAAACCTGCTCGTGGTGTGTGGGCTTCTCCCTCCTGCCCTCAGCAGCAATCCCCCAGCCAGAGCTGCCAGCTGGGTGGCTTGCTCACAAATCTCAGCTTCCTCACCTTCATGTCAGAGGGCCCCAGCTGTGAGCTCCAGCACCTGGGAGATGTGTGAGATGAGCTGTGGAAATGGCACAGCCATGGCATCACTCAGGAACGTCTGCTGGGGTGGGGGAAACCCACACTGGGCTCTCTTGATGCTGTCAGGAGGTTTGAGAAAATGTGCAGAGCCAAGCCAGGCTCTCTGAGCTGGCCTGGAGGGACAGAGGAGATGTGACAGGGCCTGGGGTGCAGGGCACATCTCCTCCTGCTGCTCCTCAAAGGAGGGAAAGCCAAGGCTACTGGAGAGCCCAAGTGAAAGCTGGTGAACATCTCCTGGAGTGCTCCTGCTGCTGCTTTTGCTCTGGGTGTGCTCCTCATCCAACCCAGCTCCTGAGCTGACTGTGTTCCCTGGGGGCCAGGAGGTTTAGTGCTCCTTCCTTCCATCCAAGCAGGAGACACAGGTACCACCTACCCTGGTATGGGCAACAAGGCCTCCCTCCTGCAGGATCTGGCTAGCCTGGACATCTTGTTTAATCTCAAAAAGGCCCCCTCATCTTTGATACTGAAATACCACTTAGCACTTCTATTCTGGAAGGGCTGGATGTGAGGGATGGTGCAGTTGTGCCTGGTTTTTCAAGGGCTGGATGGGAAGGATGGTGCAGTTGTGCCTGGTTTTCAGGGGCTGGATGGGAAGGATGGTGCAGTTGTGCCTGGTTTTTCAGGGGCTGTATAGTCCAACAGGCAGTGAGGAGCAAGAGGAATTTATTTCATGTTGCCAGAGAAGGGAATCCCATCTCTCCTCTCAAAACCTCCTTTAGCTCCCTAGAGGTTTTACAGGGTAAGACCAAGCTCTGCCCCAGCCAGGTGACTCTCCAGGGATGTATTTTGTCATTGGGAATGTTAAGACTCTTTTCCACCCCTTTTGTGCTCAGAGACAGAGGATGGCAGAGTTTCACAGTGGGATCTTGCACTGCAGAGGTGTGCAGGGAACCCAAACCTGCCAGGTGATAGCATTTTCTAAAGATTTCTGTGTTTTTGCTGTGAGCATTAGGACAGTTTGACTGTTATCTGTCAAGAAAATAAAAAAATGACAATTTGGGGCTGAGAGGCAAGAACCAGTTTGGTGCAGATGGGAAGAATGGCCTTCCCTGTGGTGTATTTGATGATCCATGTGCATCCTGCTGTACTGTGGGCATGTGAAGGTGTGAGTTGGCTCAGGATGTGTCTCTGGAATGGTTGAGGATGTGTCTCTGGAATGGTTGAGGATGTGTCTCTGGAATGGCAGCTGAAGACATTGCAGTGACAATGGTGGGACAGTGCTGCTCAGTAGGGATCACCTGCCCCAAGTCAAATAAGAAGAGAAATAATTTTGGCAAGCTCAATAATAGCAATGACTTCATTTTGAAAAGCAAAATATTGTCCCTCCATAAATACCCCCAAGGTTTTCCCAGGCAGGGATCACAGCTGCTTTGGGAAGAAGGCACTCTGGGGCTGGACCAGCAATGACTCAAGAAGACCCTCTGGCCCCCACTGTCTGCTGAGCCTTGAGGGCTTTGTGGTGCCAAAATGAAATGGTTCAGAGTGTCTGTACACAGCACCCAGAGCTGCCCCCCCAGGGATGATATACACTGGGTTTCTAGACCACAGATTAACCTCAGCTTAGAACTGTAAATTTTGCAGGAAAATCTGATAAACCTGTGAGAGCCCCAGTCTCGACAGAGATTTCCAGGTACTTCTAACATGATTCTTCTGAGGGAGAGACTGCAGGCTGAGGGCTCCAGGAAAGCACTAACAACCCAAAATGTAGAAGTGCTTTGACTCTTATCACAAGCAGTCCCACCCTTGCCCTGTGTTATCAAACTTGGGAGCTTAACAATGAGCACTTGCAGGGCCCTTCCTGACTGTGATAAGGCATTGATATCAAAATTGTACCTGATTTAGGGGTTTCATTTCTCCATATATTATTTTCCCCCCTATTTCTTGCATGTGCAATCATAAACCAGGGCTTGGGTTATTCCAGTCCCAGAAATATTTTTAGGTCTGGGCTGTGGTACAAAGGATCTCCCACTGTTAAGGCAAAGGGGAGTCCTGGCAGTCCTGGTGATGAGGGCAAGGGCTACCATGGGAGTTCCCTAAATTGTCACAGCTGTGGATTTAGGCAGGTTATAACTGCATTTACAGCAGGCTCCTGTCATAGGATGCAGTGGGGCACCCACCAGAATTTAACTCTGCATTCTTCAAAGCTCAGGTTTCCAGTAGTATCTCCAGGAAAACTCTGGGCTCTGTTGGACATTTTGTTGGCTTCAAAGCTTCAAGGCATGAAATTCTAAAGTTCCTCTCAGAGAAGTTCAACTGAGCAAGAAGGATGCAAACTTTACTTTTCATGGTGTAATTACCCCAGTGAGAACCTGGGGGTACTCCCAACCTTCAGTTTTCTCTTTTGAGAGCCCACATCCCTTAATTCTGCTTTTTTTCTTATGGATTCTTCAATGTTTTCCACCCTTAAAATCTAGGGGGTGCTAAGATGCAGCAGAGATTTGTAATTCCTTCCTGAATAATGTCACTACCTCTTTTTATTTGGTCATGGATACATAGGCTAATAATTTCTGTATTTAATGGAATGACTGTGAAGAAGGATTTTGTTCCCTCTTCTCTAGTAAATCCCACCAAACAAAGTTACATATATGCTGTAGGTATTACTTTTAATATTTAAAACTGTTGTAGCCACATCATGGGAGCTGTGTGGCATTAGAAGAATTTTCCAAAGGGTTGTTAAAATGAAGGAAAAAAGTGCCTTCAAAAAGCAAGCACCACTTTTTGCTTCATATAATAAAGCAGTGAAATTTAAAATGGCCCTAGAATAATTATTATTTCTTGCTGTAAATCTGCATAGATTTGGGGCTCTCCTTTTTTTTTTTTTTTTTTTTATGCTATAAGGATTAGTTTATTGTCTGTGGACTGGATCCTTCTTGCATTACACATGTGACTAAATCTGTGGGGCCCAGTGGCCAGAAAGAAGGACCCAGAAAGGCATTAAAATAGTTTAGCCCATTCAGATGCAAAGTCATCTTACACATAGTTTCCCCTCTAACTGGTTTTGTGTATGTTATTGTCAAATATGAATCTGCAGAACATCTCCTGGTCTGGAATCTCATTCCCTTAGAGCAGCCAGCTGCTCTGCAGCCTTCCTCAGTGGCTGGTACATGTTGGGATCTCTGTACTCTTCTGTTTTCTAGGCATTCATTTTCATTTTTATTCTCTCCCTTAGTTTATGTACTTTGTATGTTTCCATGACCAGTCTTTAGCTGTTTGTCCATTTTTAAGATACCTGCCTAATTTGCAGTTATCAGCAGCGTGCAATCACTAAAGCAAAACAAAGATAAAAATTAATCCAAGTTGACTTTATTGATGATATTCAAAGACTGCGCAAGTATTGGTCATGTTAAGGAGTGTAGGGCTATTCTCACAGTAAATGAGCCAGGCTTAATTCTAATGAATAGTTGTGGAGCTATAAACTAAACCTGTGCACCCAAATAATCCAGCTTGCCAAGGATCACCATCAAAGGTTCGAATCTCTTTAAAAGTTATTTTTCAGAACATGACTATTCTATCTGTAACTTCTATTGTACTGTTTGAAATGGAATCAGGCTGTGAACTCTGCCAACTCATCTTTCATGTGCCTTTCCCACTGGTGTCTCTCTCTGCAGAATCAAGCCTGCACAGCAGAGTGTTTCTGTTGCCTTTTACATGTGGTCCTCGTTAAAAAAAAATATAATGCAGTTTAGCTGTGGTGAAATGACTTGATTTAAAAACAACAACAACAACAACAAAAACCTGGTGCAAAAAGTAAATCTGTTTACTGTATCCCTTTTCATTCAGAGCATTTCCTTTTTGTAAGCTCCGTTTGTGTCCAACACGACAGCCTCTTTCTCCAAGATTAACATTTCTTATGATTGTTCCTGACAGAGGATTTACTTTCAGAGGCCCTGCTAAGGATAACCAAAAAAGGGCATGCAGCAAGACACTTTTGGCAGCTCGCACGAATTTTCGGAGCTTTTTAGGTCTTGGTTTTCTGATGAGTGGCTTCCTGAGCATGCCTGGGGAATGACAGGCATCTCTGCAGGCAGGCTGAGCCCACCTTGGCTTGCGCGCAGCCATTGGCTGCCCATCGGAATAAATTGAGGACAATGCATTCCGCCGCCTGCCAATTGTAAACATAAGGGATATGTATTCACTTAGCATTGACTTTTGGGAGGGGCCAAGGAAAAGCTGCACTTTTATTGAATAGGGCTGTGTGTGTGTGTGTGCTAGGCTGCTGCTGTGCCTCTCTCGCTGCGCTCCTGCCCAAGCAGCCAGTTATTCATTTCCTTCCTACTAGGGCTGAGAACTTTGCAGCCAGAGGTAAGGAAGGGCTTGCGGGACGGGGTTGCCTGGGTTTGACTTTGCCTTGCAGATGGAGCAGCGCCGGCTCCGAGCGAGCTGTGCGAGGCTGGCTCTGCTCTGCTCCTCTCTCTCTGTGTCCCCCCTTTCCAGATGTTGGCGGTGGTCTAAGGGAGATCTCGGGTGGAAGGGGATGCATGTCTGCTCACCCTGCTGGGCAGGATCTGTGCGGGTCCCACCACTCCGTTTCTGATCCTTTGGTGGGCTCCTTAGTGGAGCTTTAACCTATTCTAACAACCCTTTTCTTTTTTAATTCCCTTTCCTTTTTAATTTTTGTTTTTAAATGGAGGCATTACCATGAGAGAGCTTTTAGCGTGTTAAGGTCTGGTGAATTCCTTTTAATTTTGCAACTTAATATGTGGACTTCCAGGGCAGCCCGACTGCAAAGGCAGTCTCGGGGTGTAACTGATACAGATACAGAGAAACTCTGCTTAATGTAAGTGATCTGATACTCGCTGAAGCAGATGTCCCTCATGGCAGCCTTTCACAGAAGTATTGTTGACAATAGATGGCATCAGTTTTTGTTTTCAGCCTCCAACATGCTCAGCAGCGCGTTGCCAGAATGTTTCTTGTGAAGTTGTCTTTCCTGTTAAAAGGGGGGGGGGATTAAAGAATGTGCTTGGGTGGGACTGGAGCTCTTGGAAGTCTGGCTCTGTGTTTGTCAGAGTGCTGCTGGGGAGAGCTGGCTAGCAGGCTCCCCTTCCCAGCTCCTTTGACATGTTGGGACAGTTGGAAAGCATTGTGCAAGGCTGGCTGCTGATAGCATGATATTCTGCATAGCAGGGAATTTCTCAGGGAAAGGGCTGGGAAAATGAAGGGAGGGAGGGAGGAAGTTAGCTGCAGATGAATGCTTGGTAGCTGCAGACACTGACCAAGCTGCTAATCTCTGGCCAGACCTGCAGGGATAGAACAGATTGGTCTCATATGTCTAGTGTTGTTTGGAAGAATGAAAACATAACTGTTTTAAAATGACTTTTTTATGGAGTACTTGTTTTCAGAAGAGAATTTCTTTTCAGAGTATACAGTTTTTGTACAACTCTGCCTGAGAAGGCTTCCCTTGCTAAAAGTCAGAAGGAGAATAATTTGGGAAAATAACACATTCTCTCCTTGGCAGGAACTCAAAGAAAATAAGGAGGCAGAGTGGGATTTTTTGTAAGAACCATGTATTTATTATAATTTGTCTATTTTAGATAGCATACTGTGAATGGTTGTGTTTGTATCATTTGCCATTGGAGAACCCTCAGACTCTGCCTCCACTCTCTTTCTGTCTCATTAAATGTAGCAGTAAGTCCTCTTCTGCAGCAAGTCTCATCTTTCTCTCTTGCCATTTAGACAGGATGGGACCCTAAAACTGCACACACCAAAATCAGCAGAACAGACTCTTTTAACATAAATTACAAATGGAGCAAAGCCTTTAGTCCACTTGCTTCACTAAATTGGTGATAAGGTAATTGATAATAAGGCAAAGCAGGGCAGAACTTTTCTCAATATATTTGAAGAAATGATAGGTCTGCCTTTTCAGGAGAAACTGCTTTGATAGGCAATCTTAATAAAACCTGCATTTGTTAATGTAGACTAAGCCATGATGGGAGGGAAGAAATACCAGATGACATGTCAGTGAACAAGAGACTCAATTGAAATAATTTGTTTTTCCTGAAAACTCCTCTTTGTTGCCACTTGCAATGACAAGAGGATCGATTCCCCAGCCTTCATTCACGGGATTAGTCCTGGTGAAATCAACACCATCATTAATGGATTCAGGGGTCCTGTGTACTCTGAATACACTTTGACAGTGAGTGATGTAAGTGAGAATGAGGAATTTTCTACAACAGCTTCTTCCTATACTCACAGCATTATTCTGGAATGGAGCAGAGAAAGGGGTCACTTCCCTTGTGCTTTAATTTCTTGCCCAACACTGATATGCACAATGCAACAATGACACTGAGAGACTTGAAAGGAAAGTGGGGAAGGGTGTAAGTTCCTCTGGCTGGCATTAGAGGGAAAATTGAGGTGCATTTAGATGGGAAGGTTTTTTTATTGGTCTCATTCATGGGGGCCACATGTGGCACAGAGCATTTGCTCAGTCCCAGAGCTGCTTATTCCAGGTGGGGAGATCACAAAGGTGTAGGGCAAGGCTCTTCTCATGGCTGCCTGCTAGGACATGGCTTCTGTGCTCTGAAGATGCCAGGGAGGCTCTGTCAGGAGCCTGACTGGAAGTCCTCCTTGTTTGACACTTCCCTTTGCACAGCTGGAGCAGCCCTGCCTGTGGGGCTGATCTTTTCACTGCAGAAAAGTGAGAGCCTGCAGGACTTCCTTCCTGCAGGACAAATAGAGCTTGAACGTTCTGGGACTGTGGAAAATACTCTGATTTCTCAGTAGTTGCTTACATGAGACCTATTCTTGTGGGCTGCCTGAGTTTTACTTTGTGTTAAAGATCAGTGGAGCTCTTAACCCTTATCTGCCAAGGGTGCAGCTTGGAACATTTGATCCCAGTGTGTGAGCCCAGAGGGACAGGAAACCATATATGCCTAAGAATGAGAGGGCCAAGAGAGCATAACTGTCCATCTGCAGGGCTTGTCTGGACTCTCCAGGGTGTGGGAGAAAGCACCAAAAAAGGGAACAGGGCAGAAGGGGAAGTGCAGTCCTGAGAGCATTTTGTTGCCTTTGAGAGGAGCTTTATGGGGAGTGTGCAGGATTGGGCTCCAGGTGCACAAAGCCCGAGGCACACAGGCCTGTGAGTGCAGAGAGTGGGAGCCTGCATTCAAAGCAAGCTTTCATTCTTTAAAAATTGTCTCCTCTTATTTAACTACCCCCTGGCAGCTTGCAAGGAGAAAGCTGCTGCCTTACTGCTTTGGGAGAGGTGTGTGTGCAGGGGATGGTTTGCTGGCTTTGAGCAGAGCTGCTGAGGGGTTAAAAGGGTGAGAGAGGATTTGGGGGCAATGCACTGCAAGGAAATCCCTTACCCTGTATGTAGGCACCTCCTCTTGGGGTGCTGCTCCTGCTTGGAAGGTGGAGCTGCTGCTTGCCTAGGGCTTGGCTGAGGCTGAAATTTGACTCAGAGGTATTTGAAGGTCGTATTAGATCTGACCTCTCTGGATGAAACACCGAGGTCACAGGACTGTTGAACTATGTAACATTTTTTTTTTTTTTTCTTCTCTGATGCTTTTGTGGATTCAACTGGCCCAGCAGGGAAGGAGGCTCAGCACTCTGTAATTTGGGATCCCTCCCACCCCCGGGGGAGCTTGCTCCTGCATTTCTTGAAACAGATTGGATCAACCAAAAGGGTTAGGGAATGTAACAGTGTTACTTAGCTGGTATGTTAGTGGGTGCTTTACATCCTGCTTTAAGGAAGTGCTCCTTTCCATGCATTTTTCATCACAAACTGATGTCTCTTCCCCTCTTCCTGCACCTCAAGAGGGGAAAACTCTGTCCATGAAGCACAGGGGCACCTCCTGATCAGAAAATCTTCAGTGTTGAAACCAGAATTGCTTGTGGGGACAGCCCTGCTGGCTTGCAGTGAGGGCAGGACCAAATAGCCGAGGAAGCAGGTGAACGAAAGGGAAAAAAAGCAGCACCCTCTTAAACCACTGGAGTAATTTCTCCTTTGAATTTTTCCTGTGGTCATAAATACCTGGTGAGTCACTTATGGCCCTGTGTCTGTTTCTCTGTCTCCAAGTCCAGGATAAGCTGTACCTTTCTGTATTTAGCCCATGGCTCTGCTGGGCTTAGTTCATTAGTGTTTGTAAAGAATTTGCAATACCAAAATGACAAGTTTAGGCACTGCCTAAAACCTTATTTTTGACTGGTTTCCCAGATCATCACAGGCTTTTTTTCTTGGTGTGCTCACATAGATATGTGATAGATTTCTAGATTAAGGATATAAAACCACAGGAGCCCAGGGAATGAGGTGAAGGCAGACCAGGCTCAGTGGTGACACTGCTGTCACATCTAGAGGGCATTTCCTGTGTGCTTGAAGATGGAATTGTTTGTGCTGCATCTGGACCAGTCTTCCTGTGAAGCTGTCATGTGTGCTCCAAAAATGCACAAAGGCAGCTTTTGCTTACAGATCCACTGTAGTGTCATAAGCTTGGAAGCAAAAAGGACTCAGCAAGCTGCTGGACCTTATCTGCTTGTTCAGTCTCATGTTGATGAGAGCAGTTAAAATTGTGACCCCTGGGGCCAGGCCAAGCTGCAGTGGGGAAAATATTAGGGGGAGATTTCAGGCAATGGAAACATTGCATGTTTCCACACCCTCTTGTGTACAGAATACAAATAAAGAGGATTTTCCCTCGAGACTGGCTGTGGAGGGTGTGAAGCAAAGTGGGACCCACCCGTTTGCACATTTTCTGGTTTGTGTCCTTAAATGGCAAAGAAAAAAAAAATCTTTGGAATTAAGCTCATAGGAGGGTTATAAATAGATTTGTGGAGATAAAGTTTTGCTGTAAATGCTCTTTGGGATCTATTCAGAAGGGTGACTTTGCAGGCCAACAGATATGAAGAGGGAAGTATTGCTAAATGCAGTAAGACAGTGTCACTGCACATACAGGTACACGTGGCTTCTCAATCTTCCCCCAAAACTGCGGAGCCCTAAGGGGTATGGAAATCACTGTGTCCCTTCTAAAATTAAACAGCTGGGTGTGAGGAAGAACTGCTGTTCATGATGTTAAATGTCTAAGGGAGCCCGAGCCTGTGACAGCTATGCAAACAAAGGGCCTGAGAAGTGTTGGCAGCTCGTTCTGTGTCCTTGTCCAAGGGAGCTGGCTCTGCCTGGGGAGGAGCAGAGCAGGGCTGGACAAACCCTCACCCAGCAGCAGCTCCTGGGCTCCTTCAGAAGTCAAGGTTAGATCCTGCAGGCTGGTGCCCATTGGATCGCAGCTCTGCCCAAATGAAGCAGTCTGTGATCAGGCCATTGTTTGTTTCTTATTTGCAAGGCTTTGATGTTCTCTCTTGCCTTTCTCACCGCCACGGGGCATGTTACTACCCTTTTCCCACTTCATTCTTTTCTTTGACAGCGAGCTCTCTAATGGTGAAATGGCCCTCACTTGGTTTCTTTTCTTCCCCCCTTTTTAGCCAACGTTCACCCTGCTAAAATCCTTCATGCAGAAGCACAAAGGCATGACCTTTCACGATTCCTCTCAATTTCAGGGACCTAGCAGTGCCAGTGTGATAGCCCAGACTATGGTTTTCTAATATCAGCTGTACTGAGAACAGTTTCTGCTCAGTCTGAGTAGGTTCAGCTGCAGAGGGAGGAGGCAAAGGATTTTATCTGCACCTTCCTAATGACCTCATGATAACCTCATTTCTCTCAGCAATTTCAACAGGAGAATTTGGCTTTGCTCTGGCCTAGTTAAAACTCATGGCTTGGGAAAAGAAATTCCCAGAGCTTGGCTAAAATGTGTGGAAATAGGAGTGGGTTGGAGAAGTGATTGGCCATCTCCCATTTACCTGCACAGCTGAACCTGCTGGTGCTGCAGGATGCCTCTAGTCAGCATCACTTTGGAGGGTGCAGCCCTGCCTCTGCAGAGAGGAGAGAGGTTTTGCTGCTTTGTTTGGCTTTGGGAACAGCATATCCCCATGTGCAGAGCCACACCCCTCCTATGAAAATGAGGAGTTTCATTCAGATGTCTGATAAACCACAGCTGTTGCTTTGCCACTTCAAACGGAGCTGGGATTATAAAGACTGAAGTGCAGCATTTTAATTGCTGTAAATATGAACGAGAGGGTTTAGGCAATCCAGATGATCCAGAGCCAAGCATTTCTGTGGCTAATGTATATTATACTGACAAAAGCAGGCCAGCTGAGCATTTCCCTACTGCTGTCCCAGTCACTTAAAACACCAACTCATCTCTTTTCTGCTGCATTGGTGAAAATGAGGGAGGACCTGGACTTTAGCTGGCCTGAATCTGAACTTCATCTCAGTGGCTGTACTGGGATGTATTTAGTGATGTAAATGATACTGAGGGTTTTTTAAAATATACATTGGATCTAGTCTGTTTGGTTTCCTTGGGTTAGAGGAATTTAGAATTCCTTGTGAGCTGCTGGCTATCAAGAAGCTGGTCCCTTTTGTTTGATTTTCTACACATCTCCTGAAGGACAATGACAGCAGGAAATGGGGTCAAAATCCCAGTAACAAGCACTCACTAGGAAATGATATTTTGTACAAGAGAGGGCACTGCAAACCCAGAAAGCCAGGAAAATTCCATTGCTCCTCACTCCCTGGTGATTAAAAGGCCCTGCCATATATGGGAAAGGTCTGAGCTTCATTCACTCCAACCACAATAGTAAATGCCTTATTCACTGGACACAGTATGCAATCAAGGAGCAGACTGACAATAAAGAGGAAAAGCAGAAACTTTTCTATGTAGTCTGCTTTCTCTGCTGTGTGTTATTAGAAGCTCTGGGAGCAGCTTTTTTCCTTGTTCCTTTATTTAGATCCCTGTAAACTTCAGTCAGTTTTGTTTGCCACTTAACCCTCCTTCTAAAACCAGACACACCAGCCTATTTCCTCTCCTCCCCCCTATATAACCCAAACAAGAAAAGAACATTTCCTTTACCAGTGCATATAGAAATGGAGTTCCTTGGTTTTCAGTGCATTTATATGACTAAAATCTGGGATTAGTGG
Source organism: Serinus canaria (assembly GCF_022539315.1). Lineage (NCBI taxonomy): Eukaryota > Metazoa > Chordata > Aves > Passeriformes > Fringillidae > Serinus > Serinus canaria. The sequence continues at coordinate 67,901,943 of NC_066314.1, forward strand.
ACAAAAACCTCATTCTCACTAGGTATAAAGCACTGACTTTAGGGAAAGCAATGATTAAATGCCAATGTTCTGGGGTCAGGGATGGGACCACAGGAGTGAAGCAAATACATGTGTGTGCAAACAGGGGTGAGTTTGGGGGGAGGAAGGGAGCAGTGTGTTTTGGATGGGAGCTGCAGAAGGGGTCCCCAGTGCTCCACACAGCTCTCAGGGGTTTCCTTTCCACCCCATCAGTTTCCAGGTAGTGAAACCCTACACAGACAGCACTGAGATGCAAAGTCACTGGAGCACAGTTGTGTTTACATTCTTGCTTTTCAATTTATTTTTTTTGGGGGGGATGGTGCTGTCTGCCACCAAAATCATGGGGATAAAGTAGCTGGATTTTATTTCACATGGGGAAGGACAGTTTAAGTGCAGTAAAGTACTTAAAGTCAAGATGTGCTTTGCTTGTTGGGGATTTTCTGGAGTTTTCTTTTTTTGTTTTGCAGTGGCTATCTTAGAAACACACTGTTTGTGCCATATTGGTAGGTTTGGAGATTCTCTGATATCTCCTATATAATTCTGCTGAAAACCCACATTTTTGTGGCCAGGAGGGCTGAAGGATCTATTGGGTTTCCCAGACTACACCTCACACCACCCTGGTGTTTCGAGGCTGTGTTTGACATGGGTGTCACAGTCAGCCACAGGACAGCCTGCCTGGATTTGGAACCAGCAAATACTCTTCACCTCTGGCCAGCAGTACTTCTGAGGAGGTGGCATTTGACCATTATCACAAAGTCATGCCAAGACCTGCCCACTGAGGAGCTCTCACGTGGCCAAAAGAAGCATGGTCAAGTTCTGACTGTTGGGTAGTGCCATAGTAGCAGATGAATAATTCTGTTTTCCAGCTCTTAGAAGGATCAGGGGGAGCCAATTTGGAGACCAAAATAACTACTTATCTAATCTCATTCATATTTTTTCATTCAGGATTTGGATTGGGAGGAACTCTGCATTATATCAGCTTTTTAAATGGCATCTGGAGCCTTTGGAAAAGGTCCTTGAGCAATAATCACACTGAATGCAATAAGTATTATTGCATGGTCAAAAATGCTTTTCATTTCTTCTATTTTTACCATCTCCATGATTCCAAAGGGAGAGGGGAGACTGCTTTGTTTTTCTTTTACCTCTTAAAAGAGGGAAGAGTAAAGAAAGCATGTTTTGGAGTAATTTTTCCTTTGGTTTTTCCCTCCCCTAACTGATTTGTGAGCCAGCTCAGTGTTTGTGCAATCTCCTTCTGGCTGCCTGGAGAGAAGCTTTGCAGCAGCTCCTGGTGTTGAACAATGCTGCTCTGCACTGTCCCCATGGACAGTAAAGATGTTTATTGCTTCACCTGTCAAACCAAAAACTCCTTTGTCATCCTTGTGCCATCTGCCATAGTGACCTAATTGCTTTTCTAAAATAGGCAGATTTTGTTTTGCTTTTTCTCCCCCCTTTCTGTTCACTATCATCTGTAAATAGATGTGAGCTCCTTTCTTGGAGTCAATATACAGCAAACTTATTATTAACAAATGGAGACGGAGTAATGGTGTGTTTGCCTTCTGTGTCAGAGGATCTGATAAAGATCAGTTCCTCTTTGTGAAAAATGAAAGGAATTTACTGTATGTGTAGGAAATATGTTTTGTTATAAATGAACAGATTGAAGTGGTGACAGGCTATGAGTCTGACTTACATGACAAAATGCAGTTATACACTTCTGAAAGCCTGGAGACTGGTGTGATGAACTGGAAAAAACATTATAATCTGAGCAGGTTATTTCTGTCTCTCCTGTGACCCTTCAAGGCAATGGAAAGTCACTGATGGAAAGGCTGTTGGCATTAGCAGGCACAGAGTGGTTTCATTGGTCCTGCTTCCATGCTTACAGATCTCTGAGGCTGAGTTTAAATAGGCACACTCAGTGTTTCCCAATTTGGAATTAAATACCAGAAGCTATAGGTGTAAAAACCCCAATAACCAACACCAATCTCCCCCCAAAAAACCAAAAAGCTGGGAAAGCCATATATAGGTCATCTTGTCCCTATCCTACAGGCAGTGTAGGGTAATTCCCAAAAGTACATTCACACATGTTTTGTCCATAAACACCTCTGTTTATTAACAAAATACAATAAACTCTTTTTTATTTTTTTTCAGTTGGGATAGTTTGCTTCACTTTCTAGATTTTAGCAAGGGGAAATAGCTATCATTCTGAAATGTGTTTCTTGGCCCATGGATATTGCTCATGTGAATTCAAGCAAAAAAACCCCAAACCCTAATGAATGGAAACTTGCAGAAGAGTTACCAGCAGCTGCTTTTACTATGGACCATGGCTCTGACATGATCTCACACACGTTTAAGACAAGTGTTACCTCACTGGCTTCCATGGAAATGCTTTTCATTTGCAAGGGAGTAAATGAAGCCAGAATCAGACAGAGACCTAGGGAAACTCTCTGGGAGAGGGTTTTAGTCTGGGAAATGTGCTTTACATACATATAAAATATATGGGCATATCTGCACGCTGCAGTAAATGTGTCAGGCCACCTGAGAGAAAGAGGCCAAGTTCTGCTTTGAGTAGCACCTGTGTAAATCCAGAATGCACTGCAGGGAAAATGTGCCAGGGAGGACCAAAGAAGTATCTAATTTTCTTTGAGTGCTAGAGTGCATTTTTCTTACTGGATTTCTCAGGTTTCCTTGATTGGATGGCTAGAAAATCCAGCAAAATTAGACTGTTCTCAGGGGGCTTCATGTTTTTGGCTCCTTATTTTCAACCATGTCAAAAAAAGTTGTGTTGATTGTGAAACCAGTTCAGACAAAGGCACCACGTTTATCTGCCTTGAAAATACAGAAGGAGCAGTGAAATGAGAACTATTTTTGGAGTCAACTCCTCAGAATTGGGCAATATTACATCTTGTTTCAAGCTCAATATTGCATCTTCTTTCAAGCTGAATCTTGCAAAATTGGAGGAAGGTGGCTGTGCCCTATTGAAAATGTAGCTGTGGTCTCAAAAAGGCAGAAGAACTTTAAAACTTCTTCAGGTCCAGCAGAGGTGTTCAGAGGAATGTTTTGGTGCTACAGGGACAGTCTGCAGCTGTGGCATGGGCTGTGCTGTTTTTCTGGGAGTGAGGAAATGCAGTTGAAGATGTGACAGGCATGGGTTAAGAGTGAGTAAAGGACACAAGAGAGGGATCTGCTGTCCTGGGTTGTTGCTCTCCTTATGTTTTGGTAGCCCTGCTTGCTGCTCTCCTGTCCAGCAGCACCTGAGGTCAGGCACACCTGGAATCAGAGCCTGCAGCCTCTTGGGTGTGAGCTTTGAAATGTTGTGCTTTAGGTGCAGAGTTGATTTTAGCAGGATTCCCCACCAGTGTAAACACTGGTTTCAGATGCTTTTTGCTTGGCTCAGTGTTTGAGGCAGTGATGTTTTCAGGTGTGGGGTGTAAAGTTTCACTGTAATGTGGTTTGCAGCTGATGCTGTGCACTCCCTCTGATGGAGGGAAAATAGTTTAAGACTATGGAATTCAGGAGTGTTAACTTTAATTTTTACTCTCCTTGAGGACTTGAAGGAAAGCAGAATGATGGTAATTAAGCTTGATCTGTAGCCCAAAATTGAGGTCGGGGGAAGGCAATAAAGTGTAGGGAATGTTTTAAATGGCCCTATCTGCTTATTTAAAGGGAGCTTTTAGGGAGTGGGGTTACAAGCCTCTTCTCAGCCTATGACAGGTTTCTAAGTGTTCACTGTCTGAGCCAAAGCTAATTATACTGTCCACAGAAAGAGCCCAGCAGAAGCTGGTGTCCCTGTGGTTCATGCAACTGCTAATTATTTCCAGTGGTGATGCTGAAATTCATTCTTACATAATTGGTCTGAGATCACCAGCTTGTTCAGGTAGATGCGTTCCACACCAGGCAGGAATGGCTCCTGCCAGCTGCAGGGCCCTGCCAGGCTCACAGTGGTAGCCCAAAGTAGAGAGCCTGTTGCTGGATGCATTTGAGATGAGATTTTTTAGCTCTCCTGAGATCTTTCCCCTGAGGAAATTCAACGCTGCTGAGAGAGAAACTCCAGTAGGAGAGCTCATGTTTGAATACAGCACAGAAATCCTTTTATTCTGCTTGCTTCCAGCTTTCTTCTGTCTTAAAACCACCCCATACTTCTATTTTAATATTGTCTTCAGCTGAACAGCACTTACCAAATTCAAATTTCCCTTGTATTCAATTCAAATTCTGCCTTGTATGTGCTAAACAACACTGTGCATGTTGCAGGTCCTTTAACTGAGACAAAAATGGCCAAGATCATGTGGAAAGTCAGAGAGAGAGAGGGGCAGAGGTTGGGACTTCTGTCTCCTACAGCAGGGTCTAAAACATGCTGTCATCCCAGGGAATAATACCCATAGGTGTCCAAGTTTTGGCCAGGATAGGATGAATTTTCTGCAGTAGCTTGGGGGTGGGTGCTGGAGGAGGAGAGGCTGGACATGACCTGGCAGTGAGGACCAGCAGCTCTGAAAGCCAGAGATGTCCTGGGCTGCATCCAAAGCAGTGTGGGCAGCAGGGGAAGGAGGCAATGCTGCCACTCAGCTCTGGGGAGACCCCACCCCTGAGTGCTGCATCCAGCTCTGGGGTCCCCAACACCAAAAGGACACTGGGCTGTTGGGGGGAATCCAGAGGAGGTCACCATGTGGATCCAGAGGGCTGGAGCAGCTCTCCTATGGCAAAAGGCTGGGACAGCTGGGTCTGGAGCAGCCTGGAGAAGAGAAGAGCAGGTCTGAGATCAAGCTGGGCTTCAGGGCTGGAATGCAGTGTAGGATCAGAGTGCACCCATTTCTGCAGTGCCCAAAAGCAATGCAAGAGTTGGAGCAAGTGTGTCAGAAATGAACAACCAGAACTGTGGAAACCCAGGGCACTGGGAATATTTCTCTGTCTGCTCTGGGCTGTGCTGACCCCCAGGGGAGCACTGACTTTGACCCTCATTCATGGAGAAAGTTTCCTGGACTTCAAGATAGACTGGAACCCACAAAAGTGTGGAATAGATTCTAGAGAGCAGTGTGGGTGTGTCACTGGGTGAGAAATTGAGGGTTTGGGATTTTTAGTATGGTGTGGATGGCAGCAGGATGGAGGGCACAGGGTGTCATCCTGGGTTTCTTCTTCATGCTTCTTCTTCCTCCTTCTCCATGGGTTTGGGTGGCATTTTGTAATTGGGCAGAAAAGTTCCCATTGCAGCTCTTTGGGATCAGTTATTGGGTTAAAGGGGAAAATAATCCAGGTGTCAGTTATTAATGGGATAATTTAGTCTTAAAAGCCCTTGTACAAGAGATTGTTGGCCATTTTGTGCTTTGCTATTGAGAAGCTGCCAAACTCACAGTTGTGAGACTGTTTTAGTGATAAGAAATAATAAACACCTGAGTCTGAACTTGAATTACTGTCTCAAGTGCCTTCAACCCAGCCCCAGAGAAACCCACAGCTGGGACCTCCCCACAGAATTTTGTGCTGGAACACAGCTATGGCAGAAAGACAGGAGGGTACCTGGGAGCAGCTGTTTCTCATCCAACTCTGGTGCTGCCTGCTGCACAAAGGAGCACAAAAGTATCTCTGAAGTACCAGGAAGAAAATCTTCACGTACTGCATGTGACTTTGCATTTATACAGGTGCAATTGGCTTCAACTGAAGGGCCATTTTGATGAGACAGAATGTCTCATTTATATCTTGGGTATAAATTACATTTTGACGTGTCCATGAGTAGTAGAAAACAAACACACTCCACTTGTGTTGGTGCTCCTGTGGGCATGAAAGATGACCTGTCCTGTTTCCCCACAAGCATTTTCTGTAGGGACATAATGCCCCTATTCAGCATTCATAAAGGCACCAGCGGCTACCCAACTTGGCTGCTTGATGAGGAGAGGCATTTGCAGAATTCCACCCAGCTGAAATCACTGATTCTGCAAGTGGAATTTGTTTATACATATTCTTTCTCTGTTAAAAAAAAAAAAGTCAATTAGTGGTTTACAATGTTTATATGGATAACACCAGCTGAATCTTGTTCCAGTCCATTGCAGTCCATTTTAATGTGGCCTACAATAAGCATTGTGCAAAAATAATTCTGACTGGGATGTCCAATTGTAAGTTCAAATTCCCACTGTAAGTACAAAGCTTTGTCAAGCTTAATTAATCTCCTCAGGTGATATCAGGAACTTTTTTTTGTGTTTTTTTTTTTAAGGGATAGAAACAAAGGAGACTGAATAGAAGTAAGCTGCTATCCTACAAATTTAAGGGATTAAATAGTGAACTGTTGTATTATATTGAAGAATCAAGCCAATTCACCACCCAATACTCACCTTTTCTATTCAGCAATCCCTAAACATCTCTTTTGGGAACCAGCTGGGCTCACATCCAATTTTTCCTTATCAGGGCAAGGCTGCCAGTCCAAAGCTTTGGGCTGTGCCAGCCATGCTAAGAGGGCAGAGTGTCAAATATGCTGATTTGTGTCAGTCTGAGGGACAGTGCTGTCTCAGGCTGCTTCCTCTTTTACCTGATGGCTTTATTTTGTAGGTCTTTTGCTCTACTTTATTGATCTAATCTACTTCTGGTTTAATGTCACAGCAATAGGAAGCTTGTGGACAATTTATTCAAGTAGCTTTCAGGCAGTTACATTGTTTAATAAGCAGAATACTACTTATTGCATTGAAACCAGAGCAATCTAGGTCCAGGTTTACTTCTGGTCAAGTTAATTTTTAAACACTTGTTATTCTACAGAATATATCTCAAAGTGGTGCAAAAAAAGCAATTGTTTCTCCTGTCCCTTAAGACTGAAAAAAGCTTCTGTGTATTAAATCAAGAGTTCTAGAGAAAAACACCTGCTTTGGGACCCCCCAGAACAATATTCAGAGACGACCCTTACAGACAGTAAAATAGCTTTAGAGGAGCTCCACATCAGAAGTTGTAGGCACTCTCCTGCTTGTTCTCTGTGGCATGGTATTTCCAGCAGATTTTGAAGTAAACTTTCCTCTTCTGGGTTGTCCCACGGCACATGGACAATATAATCTGGATTTTCCCAAAACAGTGCTCTTGGGAAATTTTAATTGTCATCATTTGGATTGGGAGTTAATGTCCTAAAAGAGCAGCTCTGGCTGTTGTGGGGATTTTGGTCGTGTTTTCTGTTCAATATTATTTTAGCAATACTTCTCCTGCTAACAGCTGATGCAGACTGCCCAGAGAAATATGTGCCTGCCCTTGACTTTGACCCATCTGAATCCATTCTGTGGCTTCACATTTCCTGGATTCTAGGTGTGCTCACTGAGGGGACCTGAAATGTCTTTTTGAATGCTATTCTGTCTCCAAACGGCTCAGCCACTGCTCCATGGCCACAAGTACCTGATTTTCTCAGGACCTTCAGCTGTTGACATCCCCCTCAGAATAACAACATTTCTTGTGCATAAATTGATGTAGATTGAGAAAGGCTTCAGTTGACAGAGACCAAAGATTTAAACATGAGGTAATTGCTGTCTAATTATCATAGCCTTGGTAATGTGACAGGGGAGAAAGAGAAAGGGATATAAGTTACTTGAGCCATCAGATAAGAAATGTAGATCCTGTAGTACATGCTAGCTGCAGTATTTCAGTTCTTAGAATGTGTGTATGGTTAGCAGCTTTAGGAACTTGGTGCTGTCTTTGATTATAACAGTGCTGAACTTCAGCTGCAAAATGGAAAGTTCTGATTTTCTAGTACATCAGTAAGTGAAACCTAAACCCGTGTAATCTATAAAAATAAATGTAATTACTTTAGCAAATGTGTTACAGCTGGCCAGGTTTAACATTAAGGTACCTGTTTCTTATAGCTGACTAGAGTCAGAAGACAGAGGTGATGGCTTGGGCTGTGCTTTGCAGGCAGAATGCAGGAGAAAAATTATTGCTTTGCATTCTTCTGGGTGTGCATTAAAGCGAACTAAACAGAGTTGCAGAACTGACCTCTGACACTTCTTCCCATTCTTTTCTTCTGTTTAAAGCATCCTGGTGAGAGTAGCTTTTTTTTAAATTTCAGAATCTCTGGTAAAACTGTAGTTAAGTGGGCAGCTTCAAAATTGAACACTTGATAAAATTTTGAAGAACACCTGAGCTGTGACTGATCTCTTTCAAGGTGGCAGTCTGCAAGGGCAGGAGATGGGACTTTGGACTCCATCATTGGTGCTGCCTTGGTTTTGCTTTAGCAGAATTTTTGCCCTTTTTTCCTTGGTTACTTATCTAGCAAACATACTTGACATCTCTGCAGTAGCACAGAGATCAAGGGCTGACTGCAGCAAAGCTCTTCAGCTTTGGCCAGTGGTTTCTATGGTAAAAATAAGATCATGAAAGGCTGGACAAGATCTCTCTCTGGTCAGAGCACTGGCACAAAGCCCTGCTTCCACTGGTGTGGGTTTCTTCGTTATTCTCCAGACTTTGGTGTCACTTCCCGTTGTGGATAGAGCCTCATTAATCTGCTATAAGAGCACACTTGTTTCCTGACCTTTTGGAAATTTCAGCAGCTGTTTTTCACAGGAATGCTGTGGCTTGAGGCTTAATTAGGGCCCACCAAAATGTTTAGAGGTCCTTTAATGAAAGGTGCCCTGGAAGTGACAAGTGCATTGTGATGTTATTAACTGAAGTGATGCCTACCAAGAACTGGTGGTAGATAAGGCTATCATCAGCTGCTAAGCTCCTCTGTTCCTGCTCTTTGATCTTGCAGGTTTCTAGTTCTTCCACTTGAGCAGTTTTCAATTCCTCCTCACAAAGAACACCTATTGAAGTAACGTGGACCAACTGATTTTTGGATCACTAATTCAAGCAACTGGAGCAAATTATTAGGTTTAAAGTTTCAGGCTCAATTTAGAGCATTGGGGTTTTTAGAATTGCTTTCTGGGAGGCTTAACATTTAGGAACAACTGTCTTGAGTAGCCAGGGTATGTTACAGGACAAGAGCACCTGTGGGATCTTCCTGAGAGGTGGCCTCATTCCTGTTCTCACATATTTTGGTCTTTCCAAGAGTCATTTTTCTCCTGTGAGTGTTTTTTGTGGCATCATTAACAATTCTGTATCTTGATCTTAACCATCCTGGACCTCATGCAGCATCTGGAAATAAAAGCTGCAGTGAAAGCCTAAACTTAGTAGGGTTTTTTTGTTTTGCTTTGGGTTGTCCTTTTTTTAAAGAAGCAAAGCTGTAGTTTCTGAATGACCTGCAGATATTATACAGGCAAAATTCCTGCTCTGAATGGTTCCCAGGATAACTCTGCATTGTGTATGTCCCTAGCAACTTGAAGCTGGGATTTGTTTTGTTTGCTTGCAAAAGAAAATTAATATATCATGATGGGCAATGCATGGCACATATGTCAAATTGCACTAACAACTCAGGATTTTTGTGTTCTTTTATCTATCCATGGATAATATTTAGAAAACAAAGTAATTCAAAAACCTTAAAGAATTTTGGCTGCCTTTCAAAAATGGTGGAGTTAAGTCAATAAAATGCTCAGTGGAGATTGCATGTCCCCAAACATATTTTATCTTGACAAGTTATATACTATTGAGAGCTGCAGCCATGACTCGAAGCCAAGTTGGGAAAAGAGCAGTTCTGTTACAGGGCTGCATTTGATGGGAATCTGAGGAGGGGAAGGGAGAGAATTGTGTGTGCTCTGAGAACGCCAAATGCAGAAAGCCTCGCTAAGCTGAGCTCCTGGGCTCTATAAATCACTTGAACATCAGTAGGTCTTTACTGATTTACATCTCTTGGGCATCTGTTTTGGTTTTTATTTTACACAAACCTAATTTCTCTAGATGCATGAAAGCATGGGGTTTTAATAGGAGTTATATTGATGGGCAGTAGCTTGGAGTCTGTCTATGGAAGTTTGTAGTCGGTATCATTGACTTTAAAAAATAAATAAAATGAACAAGTGTAGCAATGTCTAGCCTCCATGACCTGGATCAAATCAATCCATGATCTCTCTGCACCAAAGTGGCTCTGTTGAAGTTTGCTCATCACACATCTTGCTTCCATGCCAGGGTGTGACTGGAAAGAATAGATTTTCTGGTAGGAGACTGGGAGTGACGAGTTTTGTGACATTAGAACAGATACTTTATTGCTCTTTTCATCTGAAAAGAATGTGAAAAATACATTCAAATAGTAAGAGGGATAAAATCTGTCTGTGAGATACCTGTTGAAGGAAGCTCAGTAGCTTGAGTCCCACTGTTGCAGGATTGAAACTCTTTGGGTTTATGGAGACAGAAAAGTGGTGCTGTGGAGCAGCAGAGTGCCTTCTCTCTGTTCTAGTTACCCTGCACATAACTCCTGTGCAGTCCTGCCCTTGTGGAAACCCAGGGCACTGGGAATATTTCTCTGTCTGCTCTGGGGTGCCCTGACCCCCAGGGCAGCACTGACTGTGACCCTCATTCATGGAGAAAGTTTCCTGGACTTCAAGATAGACTAGGATCCACAAAAGTGTGGAATAGATTCTAGAGAGCAGTGTGGGTGTGTCACTGGGTGAGAAATTGAGGGTTTGGGATTTTTAGTATGGTGTGGATGGAAGCAAGATGCAGGGCACAGAGTGTTTGTTGTCATGGGTTTCTTCTTCATGCTTCTTCTTCTTCCTTCTCCATGGGTTTGGGTGGCATTTTGTAATTGGGCAGAAAAGTCTGCATTGGGGGCTCTGTGGGATCAGTTATTGGGTGAAAAGGGAAGATAATCCAGGTTCTTAACTGGGTAGTTTAGTCTTAAAAGCCCTTGAATCAAGAGATTGTTGGCTATTTTGTGCCTTGCTAATGAGAAGCTGCCCAACTCCCAGTAGTGAGACTGTTTTAGTGATAAGAAATAATAAACACCTGAGTCCCCACATGAATTACTGTCTCAAGCTCCTTCAATCCAGCCCCAGAGAAACCCACAGCTGGGACCCCCCCATGCTCTTTTATCCCAGTGAGAGGCTCCATGTAAAGGTGGAGGAATGACACAGGTGTTTGTTCCTCCCTTCTTTTGGGATACCTTTTGCAGGTACTAAAGGAAACTTGCTGCAGGCAGTGCAGAATGGGCTGGGCTGCAAGAGCTTCACTCGAGGGCAGGGAAGAGTAAACTTTGAAGTGAACTTGGGAGCTACTTTTGGCCCACTTAATTAGCAGAAGTTGGGATGGTTTGGGTTAAAGTTCTGAAAGAATTTTAGAGGATTTAAATTTACTTCTCAGTCATCCTCTATGAACATTGGCAAGGCTTTGAAAAAGGGAGTTGAGAAAGTCTCATGTTGAGAGTGTTCTCATGAAACCTTTGCTTTGGGGAATCTTTATTGTGATGTAGAGCCTGTAAGAGGACACAGCAAACTATTGTTGGTTGGTGAACTCCCCTTTTGCCTGTCCCCTCAGAAACCTGGCTTCTAAAAGACCCCAAACACTCTTAAAGCAAGGAGGAGCTACAATAAGAATGTTTGTGAGTGTCTTAAAAATAAGTATGTCTTATGCTGAGTGTCTTAAAAATAAGTATGACCATAATTCACAGAGCAGTATGCACTGCCTAGTAGGGTTATGTGGTGTTTAAAAAGTTAAACAAATGATATTTTAGGCTTGGAGGTTTTTAATTGTTTTCCCTTCAAAGAAATATTTTGAGAAGATATTTTGTTGTGTTGCTACTGTTAAAATAGATATTTTAGACTGTTATGTTTCAATTGATTAAAAAAAGAAACCCAACAACTTGGAGGAATGTTTATATTTTTCTTCCTTAGATGTTCTGTCCTTGAGTCAGTGAACAGTGGCTTGGAGCTGATAAGGGATGCAGTTGAAAATGCTTGGCTGCAGTGTGGAGGCAGCTGCTGGGAACTAAAAAACTCAGAGGATCACCCTTCTCCACCATGGTTGTGTGTGCTGGCCTGAGAGGCTTCATCTGTCCCTGAAGTCTTTCTCAATCCACTTAGGTGTTGTCAGATGATGATACTGGGGTGGCTGGGGTGGTGCTGTTTGCTCACAGAGTGAGATTGACCACTGTGGAGTTATTTCTCTTAGGAAAAACAGAGATGTTTCCCACATTTTCCTATGGGAAGTAGATTTGAATTAAATGCCACGTATTCACCCATTCATTACCTTGGGCTGGGAGGCATGGAAAGCCAGTGGTGAAATGAGTTACAGGCAGAATTTAACAGGGTCTCAGGGGGGGCTTTCTCCAGGCTGCCTGAGCTCAGCCAGTGCTGCTTGGCATGGTGTGCCCTTCCCTGCCATCAGGTGAGTACCTGACAACATTTTCTTTCTCCTTTTGCACAGTGAGGGTGAAACTGGACTGCACTGGAGCCATTTCACAAGGACAGGGGCAGTTGTCTTGCACTGTACTGTGTCCACTTCAGCTAAAGCAGGAGCAAATCCTTCAGGTCCAGGAGTAGCAATAAGAAGGTGTAGCCCATTCAATAATCTGGAAGCTGTGTCTGTTTTTTTCTCCAAGAAGGGGTCCCACATTTGAATTGAGATCTCTCACTAGCCAAAGAATCTCTTGAAGTTTTTGGTCTTCTGATAACTCAATCTTGAAAAAGATCAAGACTTGGTAAATAAAAATTATTAAAACATACCAGGAGCTTAGATTGAGCATCCACTTAATTGGATGCTCAATTTGAATTGGGTTCCTTACCTTTACTTTGGTTAATTCTCAGAGAGATGCCTGCTAAATGAGACAACATGACTTGAAGTTCTGGGCACTGAAAGGCACAGTGTGATGCAGAGTTGTAAGGTCAGATCCAGCTGAAGCCAGAAATTACTGAGGGTTGTTGCTGTCTGACAGCTTCACAGTGATTTAAGGCACACAAAGCAATATACTCCAGCAGTGCTCAGGAAATGCTCTTCATTTCAGAACTGAAGACATATTTTCCCACTACACCTGTGTGTAGTCATTCCAATCTTTAGTAGATTGCTGCTCAGGACTTAGTGGTGTCTTTAGGGAAGCATAATGAAATCTGTGTTGCTTAGTGTCTGCTGTAACTTTTTCTAAGTGGAGGATTTCATACCCAGCATCTTTCATCAGCCCTGGGTTCCCTCAGTGTGTCATGCTGCAGTAACCTGTCACAGTCACCTTCACTGGGGGTGTTTGCAACGTCCTGCTGAAAGAGTGGAACCTGCAGGGCTGTGAAACAGGGACATAAACCCAAGAGGTCCCCCAGAGAGAAAAAAGAGCTTATTATAATGCATATACTTAGTCATGGCTGTGGTTGTATAGGACATCTGGCTTCTTTACTTTTGAAGCAAATTACTGTTTCTTGTTTTCATGGAGTAATTGGAATAATTCCTCTAAATGCTGAACCTGCCATTGCTGGACAAATGCACTTGGCTAAACATATTCCAATATTACCTGAGGCTTTCATTCCTTGTGATATTTCTTCTGCCTAAGTGTTGAGAAATTGCACGATGCTGGCTGGCAGGGCAAAGAAAATCTAAAGCAAAAAGGCTGCAGTGAATGATTGATTGGTGATTGGTACAGATTTTTAGATGTGAAAGGGTCACTGTGAGCCAGCTGAAGCTAATACTGTTATTCCAGAAAGTGCCACTAAAAAGCATGAACCAGTTAAAGTCAAGTGGCATTTTGGAAGTGAAGTCAGGGTTTTTCAGAGAGACGTTCTTTTTTTTGGCTTTCACTGGTAGAAATCCAAATGCATGCTTTAAAACAGTTTACTCTGGCTGTAGTCAAATAAGTTGAGACAGAATATTGGTCCAGATGGGGATGCTTAAATCACCAACTCATGTCCTAATTTCTCTTCTTTTCCTTCAGTTTGTCCTCCCTTTGAAATCTGGACACTTAAGAATTTTCCTAAATGCTGTGATCTGGAATATTTCCTTAAAACAGCATCTGCTGAGTTATCTTAGATTGCTGATTTACTGCTGTCCTTCCTATGTCTTTTTAGGTTTTTAATTATTTCTGCAATGATTCTCTGTTACTGTCAAGCCTAGAGCAGTTATAAAAGGAAGTTTCTACTTCTATTATAAAAGCTTTTCTTTTATTAAGTTCCTGTTTGTCCCATGTTCTCTGATTTCTATCATGACAAAACATACTAATGGTGAGCTACCCCAGTACCTGGCATGATCTCCCATGTTCTGTTTCTTGAAAAATATAATTTATTGGAAGCTGGCTTGTTAGAAGTACTGGATGAGCAGTGTTGAAATGAAATGAATTTGCTTTCTAGAAGAAACAGCCCAAACAGAAGCTTTCATCAGACTTTTCTCCTGCCCTGAAAGAGCCCAGCTGTTAGGAGGTGGGAAGGGATGGGTGCAGGCTTCATCCTCACACAATGGTTGGCCTTTTTTATGCAGGCTATTGGAAGGGCTGCTCATTTATAACAACTGTTTGTGTGAGCAAGTGAAAAACTGTCAGGGTCCTGTCTGTGTTCCATTGGTGCAAAGCATCATCAGGTGTCATGAGGTAGATTAGTAAAAATAAATTTGCAAATTTTTCCAGCCATACAGCCCTGGACTGTTATTGTAAAATGAGTAAAGATACTTAAAATACACATTGACTTGGGTTTTCTTTCCAAATCTGAAAAAACAAATAGTCTATCTAAAGCCTCTTTAATGGGAAATGATTCCCAAGGGGTTAGAGAGCTTCTGGGGTTTTTTTTCTTTTCCAGTAATGAAAAAGTTAGCACTGAAACAGGAAGTGCATATAAACATCTTCTCAGCAAGCACATGACACATTTATATAGTGGGGAGTTGAGAGGTTAAGAGAGTCCAGTTGGTGCTGGGAGCTCTCCAAGTTCTCCAGGCTTCCAGTTTCATTGTTGTGTTTGAAACCTTAGGGAAAAATACAAGTACTTATCAAATATTTGCATTTATCCACATTCTTGCAAATTACATGCAAGAATGATATTTTGGAGGTTCCTTGAATTTACTCAGTGGTTTTGGAAATTCTGAGGTCTGCCCTGTCCCATACCTAAAAATTTTGCTGTTTGTCTCGCTGTTACTTTTCAAACTTCCAACACAATTAATTAGAAAAAGAAGAAAAATTAACACACTGGAACAAGGAGAGAAAAAAAATGTCCTTACCCACGTTCCCATACTGAGAGAGGTTTTTCCAGTGTGGGGGTGGTGGGAGAAGCAGGGCCTGGAAGCTTTGTCCATAAAATCAATGGTGGGATGATTTCCAAGGTCAACAGAATCTACTGTGGCTGTACTCCTGCAACTCCCATAAACACTGCTTTGCAACAAGAAAATAGCCCAGCTCCTCTGGGATTATCCCTGAGGAATGGGTCAGCAGGGGAGGCCTGGTCCTCTCTGTCAGTGGTTCTGTCTGGTAATCCTTGGGCAGGTGGTCCCTGTGGAATTCCAACGGGATTTTGGGAAATGTGTGTCAGGCACGCTGGTCTCTTTGAACAGTTGTTATTGCAGAGCTCCAGAACTGGAAAACTCAGGGAAAAAATATGAAGTGAGGAGCAGAAGTGAAGGAGAGAGTCACTACTGGGTGATGTTAGAGCTGCTGCTACTTAGAATTCAGATAAAAAGCACAGATGACACCAGGATCAGGAGGGTGGGGGGACACTGAGCAGTGATGAAGATAAGGCAGCTGTAGGGTGCAATCTGTATCATTCAGTAAAGTGACTCTGCTCAGATAAATTGTTGTAATGCAGCCAAAACCAAAATCATATATTAAGGAACAAAAACTGGAATGAGGGACTGTATCTTCTGTGTATGAACAATACAGAAGACTCTAATAAAAATCAACTCTTGGTACCTCCTTGGGGACAGATACTGGCCACTAACTGGCTCTGTGATTCTAGCAGGGAAAATCCTGTGCAATAGTTGGAATCTGAAACCAGACAAGTAAATTAGACACACATTTTTATGCTAAGGGCGAAGAACAATATTTGGTTGATTCTTCTCTTGGTGGTGGTAAGAAAATGTGACATCTGCCTCATGTCACAGAGCCCACAGTTGTTTGGTTTTTTTTTTAAATTTTTTAATTCCTTCTTGTAGCAGAAGTCCCCCCAAGTTCTGTCTAAAAACTGATTTGGGGACTGTGTGTGCACAGGGTCAAAATTCCCACTACACAAAGCTGGAATCTTCCTGACCACCCCTGAAGTGCCAATCTCTTGCAGCAGCAGTATTGAGCTTGTTTAATTAAAACTCCAACAGGAATAACTTTGTTACAGTGGTTAACAAACTGTGTTATGGAGCCTGTCTGGAGCTGTCACAGGAAAGTGATCCAGGGATGTCTGCAGAGACAAGAAACATAAAATAAAATGTGTGGAAAAGGAGCTGCTACAGCCCAAACATGAAGGCTGTTGTTGGATATTGCAGAAGGCCTTTGAGGTGCCATGCATTAAGGAATCAGAAACTGGGGGTAACCAGCAGGACACACACCCTAGAGGCTTTTTCTGGATGGGTTCTTTCATGGGTTCTTTCTTTTCTGAATTCCAGTTCTTTCAGACTGGAATTTATTGTAGATTTAATTTCATATTAATGAAGATGAGATTTAATTTCATATTAAGTCATTAATATGAAATTAAATCTCATCTTCTCATCACTGGAGAAAGATGAGATAAGTGAGATGCATTGCTCTGCTGCATCTCCAGAAAGAGAGCAAACTGTTCTGATAACTAATCTTGATATAAGTACTAAATGTGTTCTTGGGTCACTAAATGTGTCAGTAGGCACCTCAATGACATAATAGAGCAAGAAAATGTTATTTAATGCTTGCTTTCTATATAACTTATGCAGAATGGATTGAATTTACTTTGAGCTATCTGTGCCTTCCATGCTGGTTTTGTCTTTAGAGTTTTAGGAATAAAGAAATACTTGTTCCACTTGGTGTTTATATCAAGAGATCAAATTAGTGACAACTGAGCAACAGCTTTATAAGACAATGTGGACCTGAGTTAGACACCAAGGCCAATTCCTTTTAGAATGTTTGCATGCTTACTCTTGTGCAGAAGAAAGGGTGGATGAAATTTTGGTGGTTTTTTTTTTCAAGTGTGATATGTTAAGAAAATAGGTGTGGGTGAAAGAGGAGACAGATTCTTCTGTGGCTTTATAAACCCAAGTAACTGGGAAGGTTGCAAAGTAAAGAAGGCATTACAAAGAATCAGGAAATTTTGTGAGTTCTGTGGTTTAGGGTCTTTTTATTATTGTTGTGGTGGTTTGTGTTTTTTTTTTTATTCCAGTTTTAATACTGAGGAGGGCTAAGAGAAAAGAATGATGAGAAATGACAATAGAATTTAGCAAGGGACTTGAAACTGAGAGGAAATGTGAAGGAAAGAAATGAGGATGGCTTTGGATCTGCAAGTTTGAGATGAGAGAGAGGAAGGAGGGCAGAGCTGTCAGGAATGAAGGAGAGGACAGACAGACACAAGGAAGATGGGTGCAGGTTTTTGAACCACCAGTCTGAAATAATGCTGTGAGAAAGGGTAGGAAGGGGTGAACAGAAGATTTATAGGTGACTGGAAAGATAGAGCCATGGAATTAAATCAGAAACACCAGCTCTGGGCACTGCTGGAGGTGGTAAACTGTTTAGCACAGGTTTTGAAGGCTGCATTTCCATTTAGGTGTGATGTTATTCAGTGTATTTTACACTAGCAGCAGCAATTTTGTTAATTGTGGCACTGCTCCATCTGGTGGAAAATAATTTTTTCCTGTTTAGCATGGACACTTCACATATCTGATGGTAAAAAGTGATTGGAAAATCCACCCCCACCCCCTTCCCCACGTATTTCAGTGCCTCAAAGTTAAATAACTGCACTTTGAAGTCCTGAGGGGGGGGGGAAAGTAGTGCAAGACACTCATATGATGTCACATGTGTATTTTTATATAATTCTCTGCTCTCCAGAAGTTTTTGATAGTTATCCACACCATCTTCCTACTCACCATCAGTGTTTTGGTAACAAAGGTTTTTCTTGTGTTTTTCTGTAAACTGTATGGAGGCAGTATTGACTTGCTGTCCCCTGTGACAGGTCTGGTTGTAGTTCCACTCTTTTTTAAAAAAACTTTTTGCTAAGCACAGAAAAAAAATAAATTGTTGGTAACATTGTTTTTGTGAAATTTAGGAGCATTTTTTTTTTTATTTATTGAAAAGCATTAAAATATAATATTGGATATAATATATTTTATTTTTTAAGATTATAGATAATCTTAGTATTATAATAAGATAATATATATTATTAGTTGTAAAATTAAAAAAAAAAATTAATCTGTTCTAGGACTCTGGAGGTCAGTGTTCCAGAGTTGATGTCCTGGGTAGGACACGTCATGGCAGAATATCAGATTTCTTCTGTGATTAACTGGCTCAGTGTGAACCTTGTGCAAAGTAACAGAAGGTGGATCTGCCCTCCCATGAGCCTTTAGCAGTAGGTTTTCACCTGAATACTTGGGTTAGTTTGAGACAAACCAAGGTTTAATGTAGAATTTTTCGTGGGTTTTTTGTGTATTCAGTAGTTTTGCTTCCATTTTCTCTGCCCATGAGTCTTGACTTCTCAGTAGGATTCCAGGACACATTTTTCACTTGCTCTGTTGTGGCTCCAAGTTACCCTTCCAAATGAGTGCTTGCATGGGCTTCTCTTGCCTCTTTCATCACCATTTTCAGATGTCTCCCTGTAAATGTCAGGCACTTCAGCACCTCGATGACTTCATGTACCTTCATGCAGGGCTGGTGGCCTGGGATATCCTGCAAGTGTGTTTATCTTGTCATCACCACTCCTGCTTTGGACTGGACCTGCTCCTGAGCAGTGCAGAGAGATGGCTCAGTGATTGCAGCCCCTGCTCTGTGCTATCCCACTGCCTAAACCTTCCCTCTTTGCCTGCTTTTGGATCTGGCTGAGTCCCAGGATCAAGGACAAGGGGAATGAAATCTCCCCATGGCTGTGAGCTGGAGAATGTGTTGCCAAAAAAGCTCCTGGCTGCAGGCAGTGTGATACCATCTCAGCATTTTAGCAGGATCTGTCACCCAGCTGCAACTGCAGCATGCTCTTGTGTCTGTCTGCTCATCCTGCTGCAAACTGTTTATGAGGATTTTTATCAAGATGATCCCCTGTGTGTCATCCTCTTTCACTGCACCATGATTGGCAGGGCTGCCTGATTGATAAGTCTGATAAGATCCATCTGATAAGCTCAGCATGACTCAGGTTTGTGTGGTCACTCTCAGCTTGGTGGGAAGCTTTGATGTCTGTGTGCTCTGTTTGAGTCTCAGGTAGCTGCATGGCTTTAACCACTTATTACCCAGTTGTACTCTCAAATTCTCCTTGTTCTCCTTGCCAAGCAATACACTCCCTTTTATTGCCACCTTCCATTTTATGTAATATGGCTGGGTCTATGTATTGTATTGCATTGTAATATATATTATTGCATATATAATACACACACACACCTTTCCAGGCTTTGTAGTCTGGCCAAAACAGTATTGCAGCCTGGATTGGTTGGGCTGGGAGCAGTGAATTGAAATGAACCACTTGAAGCAGTGCTCTTCCCTGTCTTTGACAGTGTTGCCTCAAGTTGAAATAGCAGGCAAATATTGGCTGGACTTAGAGTCACTTACTCCAAGTGACTGACACTGTGCTATCTGTCATTTTTAATGGGCATTTAACTGTTAGGTGTGAAATGGAGAAAGTAGGAAGTGTAAAAGATGGGATTTCCCTCTGCTGCAGCGGTTTGCAGTCCATGTAACAGTAGTTGGTACTGACTTGGAATTAAGTCTGGATTAAAATGTGGACACTAGCTGCAGACCCCATGCATGAAAAGAAAAAAGAGAAATAAATTCCTTCATGATAGCTGATGTTTTCAGAAATGCCTTTTGGTTGAAGTACTGCATGCATTTTACAAAGTTCATGTACCTCTGCAGTTTATTTTAAGAGATCTGAATTTATTTGGTGTAGATTTATTTCAATTATCTAATCAGAAGCAGACACATAACTTCTTAGGCTGTCAAAGGTATTCAGGAATGTATGACAAACTTCAAAGGAATGTATAAGATCTTGCTACACATCTTACTATGCTTTTTTATAGACAAGAGTTAATTAAATTTTCCCTTTCTGCCCAGAAATTACTTTTAGGCTAAATTAAGTATGTGGGGTTGGAGGGCTTTTCAGTGTTCTCTCTTTGTTTCTGCTTTAGCTTTGTGACTGATTAAACAACCAAATGCTTATCTGGATCAAAGAAATAATAAGCAGAGGGGGCATCCTTAGGCCAGTTATCAGTTGAAAACAATTTAGCTGTCAGGTATCCAAGTTCCAAGGCACAGAGCCCACCAGAGGGATTAAGCAAACAGGGACTGTGCACAGCAATGTTTACTTGCAAAGAAGAGACTTCCAGGGGGAAGGCAGCTCTGTTTCCCAGCCCATGTTTCTGCAGGCAGGGGTTTGCTGGGGAACAGAAGGACTGTGCCACCCGTGGGAGCCCTGCCTGCTGTGGGGTGTGGTCCCTGTCAGGTGGGACAGGAGTTACCTGGCTCAGGACAGCATCCTTCCCTGCCTCCAAAGTGGGAATGCAGCTTGGGTTAACTCCTGGGGAGACTTTATTTATGTTCACTTGCTGGAAGGGAAGGGGAGAAGGGAAAAAAAAAAGCTCTGGTTATCTGAATATACACCACTCAAGTGTGTTTGCAGGGACAATATTTCAAGTTATTAGTCTCAGCAATTTAGATAAGAGCATGTACTTTCCTACAAAAGACAAGGCACAGTGTCTTAATATTAATACCTGACAGAGAGTAACCCTGTGTGATAAAGTACATAGATAGCACAGCAAGGGGTGAATTAGAAATGCCTGGGAAGATATATGATACCATTAGTAAAACATGGAGATTTATGTGTGACATTAACATCTCTAAGATAGCAGAATTGTACTACTAACGCTGCCTAAATGTTTTTTTTTTTCCTTTCCCCCAGATGCAATAACAAAGAGATCTGAGAGAAAGGGTTATCTAATGAGTACTGCCTACAATTTGGCAGAGCCACCCCCTTCAAATTTTCCTCTGTATCCTCTGGCAAATGACTAGGACTCAGATGTTTGAAATCTGTGTCTGATGGCTGTAATGATGGTGATGTTTTGGGTGTGCCTGAACACAAGAGCTGGGTTGCCCTTCCTTGGCATTGAGGTATCCTGCTACCTGCTGGGAATGGCCCTGGAGGAGCAGCACTGGCCAGCAGCAGGCACCAAGCAGAGAGGTCTCCTGGAGCCCACTCTTGAGCTCTGACACCAGGAAGCAGGTGAATTTTAACTCTGCTGGCCAGCTGGTGGGACTTATTTCATCTGCCAGGGCTGCAGGGTCAGGGGAGTGAGAGAGTGGCTTCATCCTCTCTGTCTGGGTGTGCCCTTGGCTGTTTTACCCTGACAGCATCCTTCCCTGCCTCCAAATTGGGAATGCAGCTTGGGTTAACTCCTGGGGAGACTTTATTTTATTTATTTTTGCTGTGGATTGCTGGTGCTGTTGGTCATGCCCACTTAGGCTCTGGTTTGCATGCAAGTAGAGCAGTGCTGAGTCCTCCTTCAGCCACGGGGCAGTCCTGCCCTTCCTGCCAAGGGGGAGGTTTTATAGTCTTGGGTTCACTATGACACAGAGATGGAGCCACAATTATAACCCTGGAATGGCTGTAATGGTTATCACCCTTTCATGGCCCTGGAATTTGAAAATTCTCTATTCTCTCTAAAATGCTCTGTTGCCTGTTGGGAGTTTCTTGCTGTGCAAAGTGAATTCAGTTAAGCAAGAACTCATTTTTCAAGGGAGACCTTTTCTTACAGTGCAGGAAGTTCTCACTTGCGGAGAGCCAGTGTGGAAGTCAGGAGTCAGTCTGTATTGCCTTAAAAGCAGAGAAGAAAAACTGTCATAGTACCTTGAGGATGGAAATTTTAAGGGATAGCTCAGTGTACAAGCAGAGAATGCAAGTTTCTCTTGAGCAGACCATCACTGTAGTAAACTGAGGTATAATTACCTATTGAAATTGTGTTTTCCTTCTCTTTGAACTGTTAGCATTTATACCTAAATAGAATTTCTGCTGGTTTTGAGGTGAGGCACTTCAACGCTGACACATGTTGTTGGTAATTTGGGGGAAGTGATCTGGTGCTGTGGTGAGTGTGCAACATAATGAAGGGTTTTGTTGGGACACTTGGTAAATAGCCTCAGAAATTTGGGAATCAGAAGTTAAAGATGATCCCACCCTCTCAAGTACATGGTTAGCTTGCTGGTTGGAAAAAAGAAGGTTGCTTATAAGTAAGAATAATCTCATGTTCAAATGTGGAGCCTTTTTACATCTGGTGAAGTGTCATTAATTATTAATCATGTGTGAAAATACTTCATCTGAAAGATCTCCAAGATCTTTCCAAAGGTGAGTTTTGTGTTAAAAGTCATTGGCAGTATCATTTGGATGACCAAGACTGAAGCACAGTGAGCAAGAAGATTTAGCTTTAATTTACACTTGAAATGGGAGAGGGCAAATTAGAAACCTGATTCATGACTGGTGGGCTACTTACCTGGCAAGATTTTGGGGTCTTTTCCTGTCAGCTGGAAAACAACACTGACACATCCAACTGCTGCTGCAGGAAGGGTACAGAGGCATTTACAAACATCAGAGATGCTGACTTTGTACTTTTTGATGCCTTTTTTAATTTTTATGAGAGAAGTTGACCAGAAACAGCTCCATAGTGCATAAACCTTTATTGTTTGGGGGTTTGTAAGTTCCATTTTATTTTTCAAAGTGTAATTTTTTTTAATCTCCTAGTCTAAAATGAAACAAACCCTCACTTTTATGATGTGCAAGCATATATATTTTACATTTATTTTCATAACTTCCAATGGAAAGAAGTCTTCCAAGGAGCTGTTGTCAGGTTAATAAAGCTGGAGTCTGAGGCTCCACAGGGCAGGGAAGTCCTTGAGCTTCATTCCATGACATGGATGGTTCTGGATGCTTTACAGAAACAAAGATATCAGGGTGTCATTTAGCAGTGCTTGTTTTCAGTGAGTTTTGGATCAGATCATGAAACAGTTTGCCTAAGAAACACCACAGATCTTAGATTTAGGAACAGATTTTATTGGAGACCAGGCTCTTTATATACTTATAAAAAGACTTTAAAAATATGGTTGGAATAAGTTTCTGTGATTCCTTTAAATCAAGAAATGAAGCCATTCTAGTGATTTCTAAGGAAAGTGAAAGTTAGCATGTAAGAAACAGATGCTGATTTTTTGGTCCTGCTGAAACTGATGGTGAAGCTTTTTTCTATCCAGTTGTAGCCCTCAGATTTGGCAGACTTGCTGGTTTTAGCCATAACCTCTGGCCATACACCAGCTCTCTGGATGTCCAGTGCCTTAGGCTAATTCAGGTCTGTGAATCCTGTGTGAATGTGTAGGACATAAATGCAGAGCATTTTCATGCCACATCTTGGTATGCCTGATGCTCTGGGTTGATTCCAGTTGAATGCTGTGTCAATCAGTGCAGCATAAAGTAACTCTAATGGAGAAATATTTCAGACCCACTTATTTTGACTCGTCACTGTTGGCAGGGGGAAGAACTCTGCACAGAAACTGGTGAGTTTTCATCTAACCCCTGCATTCTTCTAGACTAATATGGACCAAAAAGCCTCATAAAAATCACCAGAGTGAGTGTGCATGCATAATAGAGAGCTCCCAAGCAGCCTTGTTAATCCATGTTTTACACTGTCACACAGTCCTGGAATGCATAATAGTCTGGCTATAGGTCAAGGGCCTGTTTGTTCTTTCATATTTCTCCTTTAGTTGGCAAGTGGACACACTTTCTGTCAGAGAGAAGATGCCAAAAGAAAGGGCAGGGTTTTTTCCAAGTTATTTTTGAAAGGCCTTGATTCTTGGATGTCTGATTAGGATATTTTAGACCTGGCTGTCATTACCCTGGAAATCAAATGTTGCAGCAGCTTAACACAGGCAGCCAAAGTCATTAAAAGCCTTCCAAAAAAATTCATCTCAAGATACAGTTTTGTTCAGCTGCACAAAACAGCAAGGCACTAATTTTGAGCTTAGCAGGGGATTCATATCTTCTGCCTTACATCAGTTTTTAACCTAAATTAAGTGTCTCCTTTGAAGAGCAAAAGCTGGGGTCTGCTGTGTTCTCCCTTCTGTTCTCATGCACATCCACACACGTTTCTGTAGCAGAAGTTTCTTCCTGTGCTTGGGGTTCACAGAACATGGAATTCTGAGCTGAGTTCTGTGGGAGCCTGAGCTGCAGCACCCAGGTTGGCTGTGTGCCTTCCCTGTCTCCCAGAGGTGAGGAGCAGCTCCACTGGGTGGAAGCACCTTCTTGGGTGTGAATTTCTTCAGCCCTTTCAGGACCCTGATGGGAGAGGCTGCTGTGAGCCCAGGTCTGTCTGATGCCTGGGGTGTGGATCACTGGGTGACCCACAGGTGACATCCTTGTGCTCAAAGCAGGAGAATGTCAACAGCTCATTTGTTTCTTTTATTTTATCCTGTTCCTCAAATAGCCTGTGATTATTCATGGCTTGTTCCAGGTCTGACACAGTCCTGCCCTGAGTTTTCAAAGGTGGTTCTTCAAATACATTGTTCCAAAGATTTGTTTTAAACTTGGTTTTTCTGCAGTTTTTTGCTTTCTTTATCTGCTTCTGGCATAAAAAAACATGAAACTGATCACCTCTAATCAGAATTATTTCTTGGGCAGCTATGAAAGCAGCAGTTTGAGAAATCATATCAAATTCTCTTTTAGTCCCAAAGCAAGCGTTGTCACAGTGAATACCTTGGAGTTTGTAAAATTTCCTGTACAAAATTGCCTGTTTATCTGGTATTGGACTCCAGCTTGATCTGGGATCTCCAGATTGATCTGGGAGATCATCTCTCCCAGCCCCAGGTTACTTACCTGCAGAAAATAGATGATGATTCTGAATTACTTTCAACCCTGTGTTAGCTGCAAGGTGTCAGGCAGATTTCTTGGTATTTATTTTAAAAGAAATCTTTAAAAGAGAATTTCTTTCTGTAGTGTAAAATGGCTCTATGATCAAACTGCAGGCACTGTTTTTTCTGTGTCTATCTCAAAGTTCTTTACAGAGGAGTTTGGCATCATTTTCCCTTTTGTCACTCTGACAAAATGAAAATGAAGCACAGAAAAAGAAAAATGATTCCTGAGGCAGCACCAGAGAGGAGGTGATGCCAGCCAAGTGCTTTGTCCCCTGTGTCACGCTGTGCTTGGAAGGGCACGAATCTCCCATCCAGATGACATCCAACATCTTACTAAAACCATCAAAATATTGTTCCTCAAGGAGATAGATGGGATATGAGAACAGGAAATATACTTTTAAACCAGCTGACAGTATCATAGAGCTGTAGCAAATGACAAATCTTTTGGAAAATCCAGTAAAGGGCAGAATTAGATTAATTTAAGAGAGATCCAAGAAATAGCATAACTTGTGCTCTGTCACTTGACATCTTGGCATGCACAGGTGAGCCAGACAGCTCTGTTGGTTCAACCCATGCTCAACATTCCTGTCAGTAAATCTGCTCAAAGGGCCCCATATCCAAATCTTGTGTGGTACAATCACTAAAGCTTTTTTTTTTTTTTTTTTTTTTTTTTTTGCTACTGCCTGGAATTTCATTCTGAACAATCACTGATGTAATACCAAACCTATGGAGTCTTAAACACATCTCAAATTCTGTGGAATGAAGTGGACTCCTACCAAATCAAAAAGATGCAGTATTTTTTGTTGGTACTGTGTTGTTTTTTTTTTTTTTTCAAGTGGCTCATTCCAACATTTTCCCAAACATATTTCAACTAAAAATGTCTGAAAAGAAACTTTTTACGGTTTTCAGGCTTGGGATTAGGGTTTTGTTAATTAATGTTGTTTCTGTTTTCCTCTCTCCCATGTTTCTGAGACAAAGTTTTTTGGTTGTTTTCTGCCTTATCTTGGGTTTTATCTCTAAATGTGTGGCTTTGACAGCTCTGTCATTGTGTTGTGCCTTCATTTGCCCTACAACCTTCAGTCCCACCCAACTCAGCCTGTCACAGAGCTCTGCTGGGTGCCTGCTGTCAACACAGCATTTGTCAAAATTCAGTACTTGGTGCTCAGTACATTTCCTACTTATAGAACTCTAATTGTCCTCTTGATGCCTGGCAGAAAACCTTCATTTCAAAATATATATTTTTTTTTAAAAAAGGGTCAATTTCAGCCTCATAGCAAAGTATCAGTCCAGGTGAAATGTTGTTTGGCTTGTGTTTCATTCCTTCAATCCACACACATTGAAACTGAAGAGAACCAAGTTAAGAAAATGAGTGGGGGAGTAAAAATTGAGGTTTAGAACAATGGTCAGTAGGTCTGGTGGTGTGTCCCAAACCTGGAGCTCATCACCTCAGTCATGGAGTGTAGGTGAGTGCTCAGCAAGGCACCAGAGACCCTTCAGGGCAGATGAGGCTTTAAATTCTACTTTTCTTTGTGCCAAACTTGTTAAAAGACTTTTGCAAGTCTAAGGAGAAAAAACCAAACCAAACCTCTGTCCCACAAACCTCTGTCTCTTCAGGGTTTTCTCTGAGCTATAAATTCACTGCTGGTATTGGCTGAGGAAATGGCTGTCTGCCCAATATAGTTGTGCCACAAAAGTGTACAGAATCTCTACCTTTTGGTCTCCTGTAAGGAAAAACATGGAGCAAAAATGTTGGGGGAAAAATATAAGTAGAACAGGACATGACCTTTTTTTGGAGTATATATGGAGGAATTAAAGGAGCCTTAAAAATTATATTCTTTTTTCTAAAATGGGGGTGAGATGATCTACAGGGGGTTGAAGAAATAATGAGGTAAATAAAGTAAATTAATTTGTGTTGCACTTAGTGCTCCTTTTAAGAATGAAGTGCAAGGTAATTGTCTCAGCTTTCCTTTGTGTGTGTCAGCCAGAGATTTCTTGAGTATGAACCAAATAATTTAATTTTATAGAAACTTTTTAGTTACTGGTGCCCCTTGTCTTTGATATTTTGCAGGCTATGTGGTATGAAACATTATAAAATTATATCAGCAAGTAGATTAAAAAATTCCTCTGGCTCAGTGTTGTCAGCATTTGCTCATTCATGGTATTTCACTTGATAGATCACAGAATCATAGAGTGGTGCGAGTTGGAAAAGATCTGAACTCTATTTGTGAGTTTTGTTTCAATAAGGAATTCCTGAAGATATTTGGCAGAATGAATTCCTTTTTAAAAAAGTTTTTTTTTTAGTCATGTCCTTAGGACTACAGAGTAAAAACAGCCCAAGAAAGAAAAACACGTCCTTGGTCAGGAATATGTGTGTGTGTATTTGTGTGTTTTGGCTCTTCCTGAACAAACCTAACTTAAAGGTGAGTAATCTTGTTTGGTTGGTGAGGAGAACACTTCAGTACCCTGTGAATGAGAGCACTCAGGGAGGACTTGGTGTGAAGGTATCACAGGAAACAAGGCTGGGTGAAAGCCTTGGAAAGAAAACAAGATGTTCTGATTAGCACTGCTGTCCACCTTCAGGGCTTTGCCTGCAAAACATCTCAGCAGTCAGGAGGTTACACAACTCCAAGGTGTTTCCCTGTACTGTGTTGTGCCTTGGAATTTATATTTCCTTCCTTGGATGTCAATGATGGGGCATTTTTCTCACAGCTACAGCAAATTGAGCAGAGTTTCTGCTTGAAAGACCTGGATCTGTTCATGTAGCTCCATGAATCCTGAAGGGCATGTCAGTCCTTGGGTTTTATTAGTGATTGGAGTAGTTTGGCATTTTATTGATGGAAGGCTGGATCTGGGTTTTCTCTGGGTTTGAGCTCACAACTGCAGTTGACTTTAATGGGAGTTTTATTAAGGCTGAGATAGCCCTGTAACCTGGATTTATGCATTGCACAAAGAGGACCTGCATTCCTTTCACCAGCTCTGCTGGGTCTGGGAAAACCTGCATGCTTCAGGATTTACTGTGATACAGCCCTGGGAGGTTCAGAGTGGATTTTCCTAGTGGAACTGCCATCTTAGCTGGTCACAGCTGTGATGTTGTGTCTTGGCAGCTCTAGGGACAGCAAAGGTGTTTGCTGTTTTTGTAAAACAACAGGGTACCCCTTGTGCTTAGCCATGGTGGAGCACAGAGCTGCACGTGTGGAGGAGACTTTGACTCCCTCCTCATTTCATCACACACCACCATCAAAAACCCCCCTTGGCAGGCAGTCTGAAATTGAAACCAACACCTCAAAATTCTCTAAGATAAGCAAATCCTGCCCCTGACACTGCTGCTTATGGATTTAGGAGAAATCCTGTGAGATTGCACTGCCACTTGCAAAGGCATGATGCATTTTTTAGTCTCATCTATTGCCTGAGACAGTGAGTCTAATCAATACTCTTAAACCCACCTGCTGATTGTGTTCATTAGGTGGGAAGGTAAGCTCATTTGTCTAATTAAATTGCTAATTGTGAAGCAAGCTTGGTTTTGGTATCTTTCTTCACCTGATAAAAGAAAATTTCTCTGCACCTTGTAATTCCAGCCTTTTGTCTTCTGAGTAGATGAACATTTGAAAGTTTTGTCTGTTTTACTGCCTCTGTACATGGAGGGGGATGGGAGAACCCAGAGCCCCTGAGCAGCTCTCCCAGCTGCCTGAGGTTACTCCAGATTGGAGATCTGACTCTGTTCTCCCAAGAACTGCCTCCAGTTCTCCCCCTGAGGCAATTTTTTCTCACCCCCTGCTAAATTATCATTTATCCCAGTCATTGCTTGAAGGTGGCTGTTGTACCCCTGTAGCAGTCAAAGTACTTGCACAGACAGACAAACAACCTGTCACTGACACCCATGTAAATGCAGTCCAGCAGCTATGCACAACTAGCCAGGAGTTTTTTGCATCTTTGACTGGAGGCAGCCAGCAATCAAGAAACTGTGCTGGTCTACAGCCAAAAGAAATAGAGAATTCCCTCAGTTGTTTTTGGTTTTTTTTTTTTTCCTCTGAAGTGATTAATGAGGGCATAATCAGGTTTGGCTCCATATTCATCAGTGCAGTTTGGATATTAAAATTGTCAGTTCTGTGGCTGGTGCTTCCCAGGATGTTTTCAGGATTGCATTGCTCTGTGGTTGGGTTCCAGTCATGGCAGCAGGAGCAGGTGAATGGATGGAGCAGTTTTCCTTAGGAGTGGAAGCCTTTTCCCTGATGGGGGCTCAGATGCACAGAGCAGTCTGTCTTTACTTGCTTGGGAGTTTGTCCCTCACAGAGGAGTCACTGGAAAAGGAAAAGGAGCAGCAGATCAGTTCAGTCAGTGGTGCAATTGTATCTAGCAAGTGCAGCAAGGATCAGGATCTGGTTTGCTTTCTAGATCATCCTACCTGTAAAATTTTTTCTGCCTTTGGTGCCCTCTTCAGCCCCCCCCAATAAAAACTTCTATCTTTCCAGTGCCTGTGATAACCATTGGCTTGCTCCAAGAATCCCTTGGGAGCTCAAGAGGCAGCACCTTCCAGGCTCAGGGGCAGCACATCTGGTGAGATATATGCTTTTTTTTTAATTTTTTTTTTTTTCCTGGAGCTGTTGTTCAGTTGAGACAATTTCTATCATGAGCTGCGCTTCAGTGTTAGCTTGGCTTCCTTTGAAACCCAAAGTCTGGTATGGGAAAAGGTTGTTTTGGGGTAGTGATCAGCCTGATCTGGAAGACAAATGTGGTAGCCCTGATCAAACTGACTGCCAGAAATTACTTCTTTGTTTAGGACTTTTCCACCCCAGTTCTTGCCTTTTGTTTTTTTTAGTGTTTTGTACTTTTGCTAAGGATTACAGGTAAGTATGTACATGGTAATTCAGCTCTCTAAAACACTGAGAAATTTTTCCATGCTGTGGCTCCCTATTATTCTCCTGGTTCCTGGAAATCACCTGAATGGGAAGGAGGTGTTTTTCCCCTGGGAAGGCTGAGCTCTTGTGTCTTTGTCATTAACCCTCCATGTGGCCATCCTTGCCTGCAGCCTGAGGCAATGAGGTCAGCCCAACAGCCACCCTGGGCTTTCCCCTGGTGAAAGGTTATGAATATGGAGACCATTATGTGTCATTAAGATAATAATGCTGCTGAATATGTCAGCAGAGTCAATGGCTCTCTGTTCCCCAGGTGTTCTGGTTTTGGTTTGGTGGGGACACCTAACAAAAATTCTGCTTGCCAGGTGGGAGAAAATTTGCCTTTCAAAAGATTCAGCACTTGATAGGAGTCCTGCTAAGCAATGATGGTAATAATAATAAATGTTCCCAGGCTGGTTTATAATTGCTGTTTAGCCCAGATTGCTGTGAGTGAGGACACTCCATCATTCTGGCTGCACAGGTGGAGGTTGTGATGTCATGTGCAGCAAATTCACTGCTGCAAAGGGATGGAACATTTGCATAAAAGAGTAACACAGGGCAGAGTTTCAGCAGTGGAAACTAAGGAAAACAAAAGTTTAAGTGAAGCAGCCAGCCTTGATGAGGAGGTGAGCAAAGGGCTTGCCTTGAAGGGTTTCTCTGCTTGTTGAGCACCCCTCTGGAGTGACTGTCACTGCCAGGGGCTGTGTTTGCATGGTCTGATCCTGACATGTCCTGTGAGGGCTGGGTTTGTAAGGAGTTATCCTTACAAAGGTAATCCCAAGGAGCAATGGGCACACCCGTGGTAGAGCTGACAGCTCTTGTGTCTGCATGGACGTTTAGTGAGTTTCCAGCTCTGAGTTCTCTTTCCTCAGTTCTCTTTTTTTCTCACTTCTGATGTTCACAGGCAGGTTCAAGTGGCCCAGCAGAGCAAAGTCCTGAGCCCAGAGTTCCTGTGGTCACCCTGCCTGCTCCTCTGGTCCCTGGCTCTCACTGGTGGTGTCAGCAGATGAGGGAAAGAGGAGGCAGGGTGAGCTGGGCTGAAGCCAGGAGGATTGAAACCTAAAAGTGAATTTGTTGGGCAATAGTGGCCCCCAAACACATTTTTTTTTAATTTGCATGTGGATCTATAAAGGCTCCAGTTTCAGTCCTTGGGAATAATTAAACCTTAAGCAGTGATAAACAGTGCAATATTCAATTAGTGAGCTGCCCTGACCAGGGCATGTCAAAGTAAATTGGGGTTTTTTTTTGAGGCTGTTAACTGTGCTGACAGAGAGTTGGTTAATTCTTGAAGGAAAATGCTTTGGGCAAATTCCCAGCCTCCAAATGCCTGCAGGCAGACTTGTCCATATTTGTGGTATATTTGAGGTCTAGTGTTCCTCCTTTGGGCCATATATCTTAAGGGGGAATTTTAATGGAAGGAAACACTGCTGCAGAGCAACAGCCTTCTCTGAAACAATTTCCAAAAATATGTTAAGGCCAAAGGTCTTGTTTTTTCAGGGCAAAAGAAGTGAATCCTCTGATATTTACTCAGTTATAAATAGTGATGGGCAAGGCTCTAAGGATGGATTCCTGGAAGATTGTATCAGGGATTGTTATTCCCCAAACTAAGCAAAGGCAGTGGTTGTCTTTTAATTGTTCCATCTTCTTTGGCACAGAGAGCACCATTATTAAACAGATAGCAAATAATTATAATAAATTTGAGGTTTTCACTCCTCCCTTACTTCCTTCCAGTCCTAACAGGAGTCAAAATGTATTTTATTTCCAGTAAGAGATGGCAGTTTAGTGCGGGGGGGGGGGGGGGTAATGTTCATGATAAATGAACATTTCGTTTTGGTTCTCCAGCTGTGGCATCAGTGAGGTGGCAGGAGAAAGTGCCAACCCATAGGGAAGGAACTTACCTGGGGTGCAAGAGGTGCTGCTCTTGACCAGCTGGGCTTGGACAGGGAGTTGCTTTTCATTTATGCACTCCTCTCTTCCCCCATCTGCAAATAGGAGGGGGGATCACAACTTTCCTTAGAGAGAAGCTGTTTGAAAATGTTCATTTCCACTGAAAGCTAAATCTGCTTGGTGTCACTGCTAATAAATAGGTGAGTGCTATCTAATTCCATTAGCAGGTTAGTTTGCCTCCCACAGTGAAATTCAGTCTCTCACAGTGCAGGTCTTGTAAAGTTCAGCCTGCAATTTGTGCATCACCAAAGAGCAAACATGAAACCCAGATGAGACACAAGCCTTGCTAAGGAGCCTGAAGGCCAGAGCCTCCAGAAGGGCTGTGGCACCTCCAAACAGGAGCACAGCATCTGAGGGCTCTTTACAGACTCATGAGCCTGCTGGACCACTACATTCTAAAAAATCAGAAAATGCACAGCATTATTTCTTGGGAAAGGAACAGTTTCTCATTTGCTTTCTAATTTTCTGTATCAAATGTACAGTAACTGTACTGGCTGGAAACTGTGCATTAGTAAACACTAAATAATAAATGTTTGGTAGGAGGTGAGACCTCAAGTAGCAAGAAAAAGTATTTTTCAGACACTGTGCTTTTGTGCAGATGTGGTTTGTTGCTAGTACTTACCAGAGAAGAAAAAATAAAACTGATTTCTGATAGCTATTAGGTGTCATTCCAAAATCTTGCAGTTGAACATTTATTTCTGCTGATGTAAGACAGGTATTGAACTATGTAAAAAGTTGTAGCTGGACTCTGTAAGATACTTGAAACTTCTGAGAACTGAAGCCATTTCCCACTGTAACCTGTTTTAGGCTATTTCTACCCCCCAAAATTAAATTCCCAGTACTCAAAAAAAAAAAAAACAAGGAAAAGGAAAAAAGACACAGGGATTAAATGGCAGAATTGCTGCTTTTTTTGGTGGCTGTTGGTACTATCATATATGCTAAAGCATTCCAACCAAGGGCACGTGGCTGCAATGGAATTTGATGTACCATCAGTTTTAGGGAACAGCCTGTGCCTTGTTAATATGATCCATAAAAGGCTTTCAAACTTCCTGAACCCAGTCCCTTCTGTTTCCAAGTCTGCATATGATCTCATAGGAAATGATCTGGGAGAGGCCAGCCTACCCTTTTGCATAATCAAGGTAGCATTGTTCTTTTAATGCCTAAAGTGAGTTGTTTCACTGACATAAACTCAATAACCCCCTTCCCTCCTGTCAACAAGTCTCTATTATCAGGCTTTGCAATGATTTTGGGGGCATTACAAAAGAGAATAAATGGGAAGAATGAAGTCTGACCTCAATAATGCCATTCATTTACTTTGTCACCCTTTGTCTCAGCTGTTTCAAAAATCCTGAACCCAGTGAAATTTGGAAGACTGAAATGCAAACATGAGTGGGCAAGGTTTATTTTGCAGAGGGCTCAGAGGCAGGTGAGCAGCCTGCACCTTGCCAGGTTTCATAAAGGGCAGGAGTAGCAAAACTGCAATATCTGCCCTTTATTTAGGTTTGATATTGTGAAACCTCTCATGGGTACATTAGCAGCAGAAAAAGAAAGTGAAGAAAGTGAAAGAAAAAGAAGTCTTGAAATCCTTGCTCTTTACACAAACCCAGAGTGCCTCACGCAGTTCATGTTCTTTTTTATCCTTGGGATACCCAGGATTTCCTCAATATATTTAGCCCAAGAAGGGAAACACTCCAATGAGCTGCTGTCCCTGAAAGCCTTGTAGGGCAGCGAGCCTGAACCTCCCTGCCAGGACAGGGAGAAGAAAAGGCTCTGGGCTCTGTGAGTGTGCACAAGTACAATTATGGTCTAGTCCATGTCAGTAGGCTGAGCTAGCTGCCTAACTAAGTGGCTGGAGTTGGAGTGAGCCTAAGCAGAGGGCTCTGTGGCACTCTGCTCGCTGCAGAGTTGTTAAATTTGGCACTCTGCTCTGGGCTCCAGTCAAACATTTTCTTAACCATATTAGGGTATGTGGAAATTGGCCAGCCTTCGAGGGACTTGCTGCTTGTGCTCATGTTTTATAGAGCAGGCAGCCACTGCTTTGCTTAGAAACCAGCAGGTTTGATAGAATAACACAAATAGAACCCTTTAAAATTGTCACTGAAGTGTGGTAGGGAAAAAAAGAGCATTTTTTTCCCAAGACAAAAGAGATTGTTATAACAAAGTTTGCAGTTCCCTTGTGCTTTTCATCTGTAGGTATTGATCATGCTGTAAATCAGATCCCAGTAGTTGTGTATTGAAAAAACAGTGAAGTGAGCCTAGCTGGCTATGGCAAAGCACTGCATTGGTGATGCTCAAGGCTTGCTTGAGTTGGGTTTGGGGAGCCAAACTCCCTGGGGGTGGTGCAAGAGCAATGGGCTTGATCTGTGTTGCTTCAGAGGGAAGAATGCCTGAAACTTCCCCAACAAGGGATCCAATATTCCACTGGAGAAATTCCAAAATAGAATTAAGTGACAGCTTTTAGGTTCTTAAGTGTTGGGAGTTTGTCAAGCAGGTGTGTTGCTTAAGCATATTATCAGGCCTACCCTATACTCCAGTAGATTTTACTATTATTAAAATTACTTTTTTTGATCAGTAATGTTTTAATAATTTTTAGTTCCTTACTGCTCCCTGCAGCTGTGAACTTTTGTTTCAGTAAAATGATTTTGTCCTTCCTGATGTTGTTCTAACGCTTGCAGAGAGTTGTCACATCCCCTACTTAAAACTTATTTGATGCATCCATAGCATTTTAATCTCTTTAAGTCACTCCCTCTCTGCTTGCTCAACACTTTCATGGCTCTCCTGTTGTTGTCCCCTGGGCTGTTATTGTCACTGAGGAAATGAGTTCTCCAGAGCTGAATGAAGTGTTCCAGGTGTGATCATCACAGAGCTGTGTTAGGGATATCACCTTTCTGCTTTGTCTGTTTCATTCAATGTTGCATGGACCCTTTCTGCTACTGCATCAAGCATTATTTCATGCCTGCTAAAAAAAAAAAAAACACCCAAAAAACAAACAAAAAAACTGCCATACAAACAAACAAAAAAAAAAAAACCAAAAAAACCAATCCAGAAAAAAAAAAACCCAAAAAACCCTAAACAAACCAAGCCAAATTTAAGCTTTTCAATTACAAATTCTGATAACCTTTCTTAAAGATGTGAAAATGGCTGAATCCATGCCTGTGGTTTGTAGCTCGAGGCTGCCAAGAGGGTTGGAATCATCTCCTTCAGCTTTTTGCTGATGGTCTGTATGATCTTAGACAAATCTTTTGGCTGCTTGACCCTCGTGTCTGTGTTAGTGGGCATTAACACTGTAGTAGGGGCATTTGGTGAGGCTGTGAGGGTTGGCTCAAGTTTGTGCATGATCTGGAAAATATAAAGAAGTGGGAGTGTAAAATATTGGGGAAAAAGGCTGCAGGAAACCAGATTACCTGACCTGCTTGTGGAAACTGAGGAGGGTCATCAATAAAAAACCTGTTCTCTGTAATGATTTATTTGCTAAAAGAAGAGGGAAACTAAATCAAATGAAAATGATGAACTTTGTATTGAGTGTAACCTCTGCAAAGTTCACTAGAGACCCACTGAGAATATGGTTTTAACATGTCCAAGTTTCCTTTGTTTTACCCAGCTGTTAATTTTTAGTTTGTAAAACCAGCATAAGCAAGAATACATTTGGTTGATAGTCTTGGAGGAGAAAGTAAGCCTGTCTTTTATTTAGGCAAGTTTATATCAGCACAAAATGAGTGCAATATCATGAAATTGTAGCAGAGCTAGGAGTGGGGCATGGAGAGAATATGATATTATTTTTAGATGTACTCTGATCTCATGTAAATTAAGGCACATCACAAATGAGTCTTCTGAATCTAGGTTGGTAAATCCCCTCACTGGCACAGCATATGGATTTACCAGGTTAAAAACCCCTGAACCTGCATTCAGTTGATGTTAATTTGTGAGGACCACAAATTAATTGTATTGTAAAACATCTGAAACCCAGGCTCACTCATGGACAGTCCTCTTAACCAGGTCCAGTACTACTTCTGTGAGCTGAGAAATTTGCAGAGATGGTCCCTGAGGTTTACAAAGCCTGGCAGCACTGACAGTTTTAATAAGCTAAGTTTATATTTGGAAGTGAATGCTCTGAGGTGGCCCAGGATAAGCAGCTGGAAAAAAATCTTTCTTAGTGGTTGTTCAATTTTCTACTGCATTGTAGAATTTGGTGTTTGGAAGGTTACAGAACCACTTGTGTGCAAGTTACTGCCCAGGTGAAGGCTTCTCTGGAGCCATGGATGAGGACTGAAAGGTTCATGAAATATTTATAAACCGTAAGGAGGGAATGCAAAAGTGCATGAGCTCTTGGGGTGGGAGGGAAGGGATTTTGCATGACTTTTTCATGCCCACATCCCACTAAAACAGAAAAATAGAAATGCAGCCTCAATATTGAATCCACTTAAGGGAAATGAAGAAGGAAACATTTCTGTTGGTTTCCATTTTGGATCCATTACATAAAGGACTGCTGTAGGGCTGTAATTCAATGCAGGAAGCATTTCTATGGAATTTTGGCATTAGGTGGACTTCCCAAGAACAGCTACTGTCCAGAAGATATTCCAGCTGAAATCTTCTGAGAGCAGTTTGCAATGTTGGCACTGTTTCATCTGAGGTCTGATCCAACTTGAGCTAGGGGAGGAACAGAGGAGGCTCTGATTTGGATCTAAATGGCTCCTCTCTACCCTGTCCAGCTTGCACATAAAATGTTCAAACAGAGGAACACCCCAACCAAACAACCCCCCAAAAATGACCCCTTATGAAGAAATGAAAGAGAAAAGGTTGTACAGAGCTTGTGTTTGACTAGACTAAGACACATTTTGAACCACAGGCAGGAGCAGAGGACAGTGAGAGGGGAGATGGTGGCAGGGGAACGTGGCACAGGACAAAGGTGACCCACACTGCTCCTGTGGGAAGCACAGCCTGGCTTGGATGGCTTTGAGCAGCCTTAGCAGAAATTCTTTCTGCCACAGCTAACTCCCTTATTACTGAGTTCCTTAACATCTGCATGAGGACCTTTCCCAGACTGAATCCTAAACCACCAGGACTGGGCTGGGCTCTGTGGGCAGATACAGGAATATTCAGCAAGATGCCTTTTTTTTTTTTAATCTCAGTTTTCCTTTGGAACAAGCTGACCTGAGAGAGCCAGATTAGGTTATGTTATGAATTTGATTGTGCCAGGGGTAGATTTGGATGTCAGCAACACATACAAGTGATCAATTCAATGCAATTCAAGTGCACACAAGTTATCAATTTAATTAAATGCAATTCCTGCCCAGGGGAGGGTTTCCAACTGACCCAAAAATAGGCCTGTGCAGTGAGGGAGCAGAAATGTGGGCTGCTTGTCTAGAGGTCTTGAATTCTCTTTAGGAGAGGGTTAGGATTTGGAGCCTGGTCTCCAGAAAAGGCTTCCAGTGGCTGACTTGCTAAATCCTGCTGTGGTCTAAGTTTTAATGGCATTGCTACAGGAAGAAGAGTTTTGATTTGAGCTGAGGTGGTCTCAGACCCTTGTAGATGGTGGCTTTGAAGGCCAGACTGTGCTGAAGGGTTCACCTGTGTGAATGTGGTTGTGACAGCAGGAAGGATGGAGGGGCTGGGCTCACAGAGAGCCCAAACTCAGGGAACCCAAGCACAGGTCTGGATGAGCTGGTTATGGCTTGGACTCAAACTTCAAAGCCTTCAGTGAAATTCTGAATAACCCAATAGGAGGATTTTGGGTTTGGTTTGTTTTCTTAGATGTGAAGAACACATCTGTGTGAGTTCTAGGTCTTGCCTCCTATTTTATGTGCCTAAAAGGCAGCTATGCTGAATCACTGCTAAGTTATTGTCCACCTTTTTTGTCCTTGGGATAGAATAATGGTGTTGCTTTGGATGTCTTTTTTTCCATGTGCCTCCTTCCATATGCCTGTGGCATGCAGCAGAGTGAGCTCAAGAGTTAGTACTACATTTACTTGTGTTTTGAGGAGAAAAGTCTCCTTATTGCTGTTTTTCCTCCCCTGTTCCCCACTCCCTATCCTTTCTATTTCAGAACTTAATTCACCTTGCCAAGAATTTGATTGAGTAGCTTGGATATAAAACAAGGGATTGTTTTATGACTCTTAATAATATTTGTAGATGTGCACGTGAAGTTAAAAATGCATCTCATGTTCCAGACTGTAAGCTGAATGCTAAGGGATACAGCAAAAGAATTTCTCCTGTTTTATCCTGTTTTAAATTGCAGGATTTGATGGGTAAATGGCAGGATTTGATGGGTAAATTGTGGATTTCATCTCCTCACAAATATCTTATAGTTATTTTTGAAGATGGAATGCTGATGCTGGCAGAGTGGCAGCTGTAGCTGATGCCAACTCATGTTATGCTTGTGATCCAAACAAGTGTAACAGATCAGAGCTGTATAATAATAGAAAAATGAATTTCATAAACAAATAGGTGGGGAAATTCAAGTGAAAACAGCAGTGGCTAAGGGGAAAATTTCAAGGACAGAAAATAGGTACTCAGTGAAAGTCAGAGCTGGTATCTGTCCATTGTATTTCTTTAAACATTCAGATTATTTTACTTTAAGGAAAAGGAATTGAATTAATGGACTTGAAAACTGTATGCTTGGCAGAAAAAAATAATCTGCATCTTGGGTTCATTGCACTTAGGCATCCCAATCTGGCTTTAGATGGGGGTTTTGCATGGTGGGTTGATTATCTATGGTTAACAATGTCCACAGTCAAAGTGTCTTTGGTTCTGGTTTTGTTACATCTGTCCTCGATTTTTGATCCCTTCTGGCTCTGAGGATTTGCTGTCTTGCCAGTGGAATCCTTAGGAACCTTTGCAAGTGTCTCTGTGGAGAAGGTGATGACCATGCCCTTCCTCCTCTGAGCTCTTGTGAGGAGCTTCCTGCTGTTCTTGTGAACAGCCCTTGGGCTGAAACTGGCAGGCAGTATTAAAAATAGATTAAATAATATAGAAGATAGACTGGGAGAAATAGTTGGTGTCTAATCCAGTTCATTCTACTGGCCCAGAGCAGAGTTTACTATTTAAAGTGATTTTTGAGTGCTGTATTTTTTTCTGGAAGTGTCCCATGCAGAGCTTTGCAGTTTGCCTCACTTGACCTGTTACAGTGCTTAATTGTCCTTCCCTTTACACAGTTTTCCCAAGGGTCTTAATTGATAGGGAAATTGCTGTGTCAAGGGACAAAATCAGTCTCTGTTGCTCCATTTTAAGCACATTGCATCTTCTCCTGCCCTCAGGGGATGTGAAGGGTTTATCATTC
This sequence comes from Serinus canaria, assembly GCF_022539315.1. Taxonomy (NCBI): domain Eukaryota; kingdom Metazoa; phylum Chordata; class Aves; order Passeriformes; family Fringillidae; genus Serinus; species Serinus canaria. Next base: position 67,940,875 of record NC_066314.1, read on the forward strand.
TCTAATATATGTGTGAAAATTACTGTTTTTTATGCTTGGCAAGCTTGACCCTTCCAAATTCTCCATGGACACCATGTTTCCTGGATCTCTAGAAACTTTTCTTGCTCTCTTCCAACAGTTCCCTTTCTCCTGAAGCAATGTGTACCTGTGGATATATTCAGATTTCCAGCCAGGAACTGAGCAGCACCCAAGAGAGAAGGAGTGCTGTTTGTAGCTGCTGTGTTTCCAAACATGTGACATGAGTGTGATTTGCCATCAGCCCTGGGTTAGAGATTTTTGACTCCTCTTTTTCATTTTAGAGTTTGATTCCTCTTTTTTTATTTTATCTGTCAATTACTGCCTCAGTAAAACATTACCTAGTGTTTGTGAAAGCAAACTTACCCAGCCACTATTGTATTTTTTGGATAGATTTAACCCACAAACTGAGAATGCTCAAAGCTGAAAACAGCCAAATTTTGCATGTTCTGGCTACTTGTTGCTTCAGTTGTAATTCTTAACTTTGATGGGTTTTTTGAAGCTATTAATAGCAAAATTTGTGTCAGTGAATATTGCCAGTGATCTCTCTGGTCAGTGGCTTGGGCTGCCTGATTTATTCAGCCATATTTTGGCTTCACAGAATAGGTCAGGCTGAAAAACAAAATACACTGAAATAGGGAGAGAAGCCCTAGAGCAAGGAGGAGAATAAAAATGCATGCATGAAATGCTTCAGTGAGGCTCTTGCAAGTGCTTAGAGAAGCAATTAGAGAAACACTTTGGGAGAGCAGGATGTGTCTGGAGCCAAGTTTCTTCAACACCTATGGGTGTGCTTCACATTCATTTTTGATATCTGCTTTTAGAAATCTTGAGAAAGAAGAGGTAATGCCATGACAGAAGAACAAACATATTTTGCTGAAAGCAGAGTGGGTGCTGTGGTAGACATCATGTTATTAAAGTGGGAGCCACCTTCTTCCATGTAAGAGGGACAGCTTAAAGCAGCTCCTCTAATCCCCCTTGCAACACCATGACTTAAAGACTTTGGAGTCTTTGAAGTAAATTTCCCATAGCAGTGGGAGAATCATCCTGATCTCCTCCAGCCTGCCTTCCTGAATACTCAGAGGGTTCTTGATGAAGAGAACAGGTCTTGTAAATTCCCTGAGGAAGTAAATTGCGAAGGCCTGCATTGGTGTAGCAGTGAGATTTGTCAGATCCTAGCACCTGATTGCCAGGGTTTGAGCATTCTGAATTCACAGGAACACATTTCATCACTGTCCTCGAATTCAAGCTGTTCTATCAGCCCAAGCCAGAGAGGGGGAATGAAAAAGAGTGCCTGTCAGTGAAAATATGCAGTACAGAAAACAGCTTTGGATATACAAGGCCTAGGAAATATGAAATTGGACTTGTTACTGTCATGAAGCACAATGTAATAATTCACAGTGGATCTGTCACTGTAATGAAGAGGAGGAAAAGCTCTAATGCCCTGAAGAGTACATGGGGTGTTTTATATTGCTTGCCCAGGTGTGGGTGTGCTGGATGGGGGCCAGATATCAGTGGTGTAGATCTGTGGGGTTCAGTGTGGGCAGAGCTGAATCTGGCCAAGATTCTCAGGAGAGACCTCCTAAAGGGATGAGCTTTGTTGTGTTGGTGACTTGCACCCACAGCACTCAGCTTCAGAAATATTCAGGCTTTCCTCTCAGGGTGGCAGCTGATACACTGCATTTTCACAGTGCTAGCAAAAGGAAATACCTGCTGTTTCAAAAGGTATTTTAAAACTTTCCCATGCACTGAGTGGATAAGGACACAGGTTTTTAAACTCACCACCTTGTCTTCCTTTTGAAACTGCTGGAGGTTTTCTGTCTGAACCTTAGGAATATTTTGTGCATGGTACTATGGTGAATATGTAGACCTTAGCTGGCTGCTCGTTGTTGTTTATAAAATTCTGTTGGTGCATTTACAAATGGCAATTGAAATCCATGGATACATGAAATAGACTTTCAAATATGTTTTGAGGCAGGATCTGAATTACAATAAACATATTGCTAAGTCACTTGTGCAAAGGTAGACATTTGTTTTCCTCTTCACAGTGAAACAGAAGTGTAAACACTGAGCATTTACTTAGTATTGTAATATCTTATTTTTGTAGATTTGTGGAAAAAAAAAATCAAGTGTTTTCCTTTTCCCTCCCCACCCTTTCCTCTGGGGCATTGTTAGAATCTGTCTGATCCATGGAGATCTGATCCAAACCTAGGGAGCTGAATTTTTTTCTGGATTAAAAAAAAACAACAACAAAACCTGGGTTTGGTCATTTCCCCAAGGCTCAGGAATGCTGGTGATGTCACTTTTCTTTCCTCAGAGCTGCCCTTAAGAGTTCATCCCTGTTGCAAAGGCCATGATGGATATTCAAGAAACATTTCAATAAAACTGTGGCAGCTGAAGTCTCCATCTCATCAGCAGGTCATGGTTCAGTGACACATTGTCCACGAGGGCTCACAGTTGGTTATCCCTAAAATAACAGGTGAAGTAGTGCTCTTTCAAGAAAGAGGGTGTGAATGAAGGAAATTACCTGCTCACAGCTCCCATGAGCCATGAAAGCCACTTCCATCTCTGCCCAGGACCCTCTGTAAACACCCACTGAAATCTTGTATGGCATCAGTTGTGTATTTCTTATGTTTTCATTCCACAACATATACCTGCTCTTGATTTACATGACTAAAATACCAATGGAAAAAGGGAGAATATTTTTGCACACCTTCTGAGTGATAGCAATGAGACCTCAGATATTGTTGTCCCTGTTTTGTAACTTACTACCTTGAAGTTTCTAGTGGATCTGTTAGATCAGTGTTAACAGGACGGATTCCTTTCATCCTGCTGGGAGAAGGGTCAGTGTTGTGCTGCAGAGATGCTGCTAGACAAAATGAGTTGTTTAATGAGATTTAGGGAAGGCTGACACTAGGCTTGAATGCCATGGCTCCTGTAGAAGTGCCAGAGGATTTTCCTGCCCCTAAATACAACCAAAGTAAAAGCTAAAACACGTGGCTACTCAGAAAACCTCCACAATGGTGAACCCTTGGCAAATGGCTGGGTTGGATCTTGGAGGATTGAAGTTATCCTCTCCCTGTTCTGTCAGTTTTCCAGCTCTCATGTGGGAGCTAGCAAATATGTGAATTCCCTGGGGTTTGATGTGTCTCAGAGGGAAGCAGCACAAAGCAGATTTCAGAGTGTTGCTGGGCTCTCTCAGTTTTAGGTGGGTTGTGCAGTGCTGGCAGGATCCACCCTGGAGTTTGTCTCAGGCCACCTTTTGGTTCCTCTCTTGGATCCTGCATATTTCATGGTTGGTTTAGCTGGGTTCACAGAGCTTTCTGTAAACCATGGAGTTCTAGGGAGAAATTTATGGGTTTGAAAGAATAACCAGCTTCATAGGGCAAATGGCACTGTCTCTGATTATGGTATGAAAGGAAGTTCTGGGTTTACCACTAATTGCAGATAAAAATTAATATTTGTGAAGGAGACACGTATGATTTATTTATAAGTGTTTTCTGTTTCCATAATGAAATTTCCTTTGGGTTTAAGTACAGCCATTTGGAGGAAAAAGCAGAGGTCTGTGGCTCATTAGTTTCTGGTGGTTGTCAGAAGCCATTAATCAATTGCCCCTTTTACCAACATAGGTCCTAATTCAGCAAAGCATTTAGGCACAGGCTTAACTATAAGCATGTGTTTCAGAGCACTTTGCTAAATCAGGGCTTTAATGTGATTCAAGCTTGCTGCATTTCTTTCCCAAGTCTAAGTTTAGCCCAAAATGACAGGAGTCACTAATACATCAACTGAAGTGTCATGTACCTTCCTCACCTGTCTTTCCAAATGGCAATATCAAGGGGGGGGGGGGGGAATGGGACAGTTTTCCCCTCATCTTTTTCAAATCCTACCTCAAATGGAGGCGACTGTCCTGAACAGTAGGAGCAAGAGGAGTGAGATGTGGGGAAAGCAGATTATTTGTTCTCTCCAATCTCTGTTTTTGCTGAAGGCTGCTTGGTGATGAGGAGGAAAGAGGAAGGCAGCAGATCCATGTTGTGATACAGCCAGATGAATCCTGGTATGCAGGATCTAAAAAAATAAATCTAGGTAGAGCATGCATGCATCTTCATCTACAGAGGAGACAAACTCAAGTTCCCCTCCCTCTGTAACTCTCCCAAGCACTTCTGCTACTCTTGTAAAAATTACAGTGTGACTTTCAGCAGGGACTGACGGTCAAGAGTGATGGTTTTGTGCTCAGTCCAAGTCTTGTCCTCTTTGGCACCTGGAAAATGATGCAGCCCAACCACAGCCATCCTGCAGAGAAATTCCCTGGAAGGAGCAGCACCTCCAGTGCTGCTATAATAATGACTGCCCCCTCCCACCATGTCCCCCTTCCCATTTTTTATTCCAGTAAGAGGATCAAAGGAACCTGGGGTTTTTCTTTATTTGTGTATGATTCATAATTGAGTAGAGATGATTGAGAGCTCTCAGAAATTGCAGCAGTTACTAGACCAATACAATTTTTTATGGTTCAGCAGGAAGCTGCAGATCTTGAGAGTAAAGGTAACCAGCCTTATAATCCCTTCAGGAATTGTTTGGCATAGGAGAGAGTATAGTTTTTTGGTGATTTTTTTCCCCAATCTGTGAAAGCCAAAGTGACATCCATGTGTCACACACAGTCTTGATTCATTTCAGACCTTGCAGTAGGGATGCTGCCTGTTGAATCAGCAGAAGCACTTTTTCAAAAATAGAGGTTTCCTTTGGATTTTCTCCTCTCAAATGTTGCTGTCATTCAAACTGGTTTTGCTTGTGAAACCTGACATCATCTCAGCCTGAGGTTGTACGTGGGAAGGACAATTACTTCATTGCTTCATGTTTCCCCTTTTCTTCCCTTTCTGTATTTGACAGCAGCAGGAGCACATGATGGAATGGTGCACTGGAACTTTTGCTGTGTGCATTGCACAGATGGAAGTGACAACTGAGCTTTGGCTTTCAGGCTGAAAGCTTTGGTTTTCAGGGCCCACATTGCTCCTAATGGACCTTGACTCTGCAGCATGCAGTCAACAGATTTGTGTGGAAAATTTTGCGTGCTTCCTTTGACTTTCTATTGGTATTCTTCTATCCCAGGGAGAGGAAACCAAAACACTTTCTATTTTCTGTATTAATAGTTTTATACCACACTTAGGGGGAGCTTAAGCACTGTTTATGTTGAAAAGCATTCCAAGGCCTCAAAGACTTAAAATCTGATCAGATGAGAATCAAAGGGCAGTGGGGGAAGAAGCAGCTTTGAGGTAACCCCCTGTCCCCAGTCTCACCCCAAAATCATGTGACAGATTAAGGCAGAGAAGTCTCATCCTGAGCCCTAGGTCACAACTTTCTCTTGCTGGTAAAAGGATGTTTTAAATAGGCTTTGACTGATAACTATGGCATGCTTTATCTCTGGATAAAATTGTCACTGTCACCAGTTGTGAGATCTTTTTGATAAAGTTTGTTTTGCCACTCTAGAATGAGTTACCAAGACAGGTAAAAGCATAGGCTTTCTATGGTATGGTGTTTTTTTATTATTTTTAAAGTTTGGAGCCTTCCTCTCTGAGTGATTTTGGTTTCAGGAAATTAAGGCAACACTTACGGAAGTTTTAAGATATCTCTCTTTTTTCTTCATGCTTGGATCATGCAGTTACTTAGAATCCCTCATTGTCTTGTGCTTTTTTAATGTGACCCTCTAGGACTTGCTAAGCACTGTGTGTTTGAGAATTGCAGCTTCACCAGGAGCAAAAACTGTGGGCTCTGAGCAAAACTGTCCTTACAGATGCTGAGCTAATATAGGTGGTCTTGAAAAGTGTGAATCTTTAGACATCCATAGAAGGCACTTGACAACAGCAGAGATTGGGTCTTGAACAATTAAATAAAATAAAATGCCTGTGGTTTTTTTTTCTTCAGTCTATGAAGTTTAACAAAGAAAAGGGAAAGGATGGTCAGGCAAAAAAGGGAGAAATGGTGGGATGTGTGTGATTAATACAGTTTTAACTTTGCTGTCTGTGATGACACTATGCAGTGATGAAGTGGATGTCTTCTGTGATTTATTTTCTTCTACTTTAAAGTAGTGGAGCTCTAAAAATGACTAATGAACCTCCTTTCAAGGTTCATATCTATGACCTAATTCATGTGTGCAGGAATCTTGTCTTCCTCCTAACTGCTGCATAAAGTTGAGGGCTGCTCATCTACAGAGCATTAGAGGCCAAAGCAGAGACCCTGGACAAGTTCCAGCACTAATAGCTGCATTCCAGTGGAAACAGGAATCAGATGTACAGGGCACATCCTGGTCTAATTGGCAGATGCTATTTACCATATGTTAATTGCAAGTTGTATTAGAAGCTATGATGTTGATTAAGGCAGCAATTAGAGCAGTTCCTTGTAAGATGCTGAGTTTTTAAAGATAATTGTTCCAGTGGATGCCTTTTTATCAATGTACCATTGAAGCTTATTCTTTTGAGCAAAACCTTATTAATGTGTATTTTCCCTAACCTTAGAGCTAAACCTTATTAATTTGTATTTTTCTAGTTTCTCCAGAAAAGTTCCCACCTGAGGAAGTGTTCTGCTGTACTTTATTTAGACTGTGAAAGACAGTATGGTGTGTATGTTTGCATACTATTTTTGTGCTGCATCTGTTGCAGATAGATCAGTGTATATATGTACATTTAAAGTCTATTTGATGCAACCATCTGTAGGCCCAAATAGGGATTTTTCTCTGGAGTTATTAGAGGTGAATATGATAATTCATGGAGCACCAATATCCCCCTGTGGGGATGCTGCTATATAAATAAAGTCCAGCTTTATGTCTTGTGGACAAATTCTAGTCTGGAGGCTGAAATCAGTCTTTGGATTGTGCAAAGCTTGTGAAAAGCCTTATGTTGCATCGTCTGGGTGGTGTTTGGTATTTCCAAGTAGAGGAAAGAGCAAGGGAAAGCTGTTGCAAGAACAAGATCCAGAGGTGTTCTCACCCTTCAGGTCAGCTGAACAGGCCCAATCCTGCAGTTCCTCTCTGGTACAGAGTGACCCCAGGGTTTTTGCTGCTGGAGAGATCAGCTGCACAGCCATGGTCATTGGTATTGTTAAGGCTGAGCAGCTCTCCAGCTCAATCTCACTGCTCACTTTCTTGAAATGATTCTGTTCTGGTGACTGAGCTGGCTGCCTTCACATGGGACATCCAAAGACATCCCAGAGGAATCAGAGCTCATTGTCTGGTTTCCCTAATGGTCCTGTGTGGAGGTGGGAGAAATTGCAGAACCAGAAATCCACCGTGGATCCTATAGCCCGTAGTGCACAAAAATGTACTGAGACATTTTTGGGCACAAGCTTCTGGCTACAAGAGGACTTGTCCTGTGTCACCACACTTCCCTCGTGCCATGGTACTGAGATTTCCCTCTGCATTGAAGCTGGAGAAAAGCTGATTTTCTGTCATTGTTCTACAGCCAAAATAGTCACCCAGCACCATGTCATTATAACAAGATTTTGAGCTGTGCAAGCAAACGTGAGGAAAAAACTCATTTTTCTCTTCTTGAAAAAAGTACTTCACATAATCCATAGTGAACAGTGTGTATTGCTTTGAGAGAACAATTTATATCCATTCTCCTAAAGTGGAAGGGATTCCAAGCACAGGAAATCACCATGTTGAAGGAGAGGCTACTTTGATTTATGCCATCTTCAAAGTGTTTGGACTTCCAGTCACACTCCAAGCTCTCAAACTGAAATAGCTATATCTGCCCAGGGATTTGTCAGGGCTCAGCTGCATCTGTTCAGCATTGTATTTTCATTGAAGTAGTGCAACTTTTTCTTCCTGGAAAGAAGCTGTTTGTGTATTAGCCAAAGGCTGCAGTTGTAAAGGCAGGATTGAACTGGTGTGAGGTTTTTGGTTTAGGGTTTTTTATTTTTTTTTCTCTCCTTTTTCTGCTCTAAAGTTGGCATTTATGGTGTGCTCCATTATTGCTTGGCTGTGGACATGTCACCAAGGAGGTGCTGTGCAGGGTACCAAAGAGAGCAAACCAGCCCACCACTGCTGTGCCTGCCTTTGTTTTGAGGTATTTGAAAATGGAGACAAATCTGCCACATGAGTAGAAATTCATTATAGACAGCTTCTCATGAATGTCTGTCTGAAATTCTGTTAGATCTGGCTTGAAGGTGGAAGAATGGCAAACTCTTTGGGGGCTGAGAAGCCCCTGTGTCTGCATGAACTCCATGGAGATCTTCATGTGTTACCTTCAGAGATGTTTGGTGAAGCACAGGTGATCCTGTGGCAGTTGTAGATATTCCTGCTGTTTTGTAGGCTTAGAACAAGACAATACTTGGGACTTCCTCTGTTTTCTACATCCTCCATTATTTAAAATGATTTAGATGTCATTTATGGCTGTATAAAGAGACCCTTCAGCCTGTGTAAAATGTGTGCTTTGGTTCTGGCTCAAGCAAGGAAGCTGACACCCATGGATTTGCTGTTTCTGGAGAAGGCAGCAGTTCATCTTCTGCCCCATTTGTCACTGCCCTCTCTCCCTTTTCAGAGCATACCACTGAAAGAATTTGACAGAAACCAGTTCTGTGTTTCTAGGAAATGAATAACTTGTTTATTTCAGAGAAAGTGGCCTTCTTTTTTTTTTTTCCTTGCAAAGAAAACCAAATAATACTAAAAAAGCTGTTTCACTGTTTGACACACTGGGAGGCCCCCATGTAAGGTCTTCATTCACAGAACATATCTGTGGCTGTACAAGTGATTTTCTTTCTTTTATAATGAGCCTTTTGTGAAAGGAGAGCAGGAATCACTCCTTCCTTCACAGGTTTGATGTGAGAGTGCAAACTTGGAGTCACTCATTACTGCAGTGGATATCCTATGCATACCACAGACAGAAACAAAAACTGCAGCGTGGTTGGATGTTGACTAAAAGTGAGCAGAAATATATTTGTGCTTGTGTATTGCAAGGAATCTCTATAGAGATTTAGCCAGGTGAAAAGATGATAAAGCATTACCTGAAGCCTTCTTTGTGGAGTTTCAGCCGTGTTTTCCTCATGCTGGAATGCAGCTCTTTTCATTTCCCACAAATATGCACAGAGCAAAGCCATGTGTGGGACAGGGATTCGCTCCTGGAAGGATCACTAAAACTACTGTCCAGTTCTGGATGGAGAATTCAGAGTATTCAGACAGTAACTGGAAGTCACCCTGTGCCTCAGTGGGCTGGCAGAGCTGCCACTGTCCTCAGCAGGGCTCTGCCCAATTCCTGCAGCACAGAGCTGCCATTCCAGGCATTGCTCTGCCCAATTCCTGCAGCACAGAGCTGCCATTCCAGGCATTGCTCTGCCCAATTCCTGCAGCACAGAGCTGCCATTCCAGGCATTGCTCTGCCCCAGTGAGCTCCATGGGAAAAAGTCAAGGAGCACTGTCTGGAGGAATGATGGAGGCCAGTCCAAATTCCAGTGGAGGAATCCCTAGATGATAATTTTTTTAGAAGGTTTCTGATCTCTGGTGGCTAGAAGTCAAAATTAGAAAAATATCTGAGATGATGAATGGCCCAGAGGAGAACAATCTAATTGTTCTGATGAAAGCTGTTTTCTAGATTCAACTCAGAGCTACAGCACCAGCCATTTAGCTTCCCAAAGCCTCATTCTCCTCTTTTATCCCCCCTCTTTTCGTTGTTTATCTATGTTTAATCTCTTGTTTGTGGACACACAGGTAGAATGAGCCCTGTTGCAAGAAGTATTTGTTATCATAAGGCTTTTTGAGCACTCCTCCTATCTGACAGTTTATCACCAGAGATTCCTTCTCTCTGCTGGTGTGTGGGCCTCTCTAGCAGTGTAGATAATCTGTCTTTTTAGTGCCTGAAGAGGGGATGAGCACCACTGAGGATCCGGTATATACTAAATGTATATTCTATATATAAAAGAGTAATGTCATAATGCCTTGAAGTGACTCCATGAAGCTGGAGGTGCTGTAGGAGCTGCTCTGGGCCTTGGTGTCATGGACTTATCCAAGTGTTTTGCTAAGTCTCATTCCCTTTGTGCCAATTGTTCTGCCCATCTTTTTCACCTTCTTTGCTGCCTGTGTGTCATTTTCTCTTTGTTTTTAACATCTTTCCATTGCTTTAATTTTCCAGGTTCTCTTTCATCCTTGTGTTGTGTGTTCTGGGTGTGTTTTTATCTGAAGCACAGTGCAGATTTGTTTATCCAGCTATTCCTCCTGTCAGCCTTTTTTCCACTGATCTACAGGTGGTAATGTTATTTTAATTTTTCATAAAGGAGATGGAAGCTGTGATAGGTAGTGAGGCCTAATAAATTCAAAAGCATTGGGGGCTGTAGAGACCAGAGAGACTCTCTGTGACTTGCACCTAAAGAAATGAACCTGAACTGGTGGTACCTTAATGTCCTTGTCACCATGTGGCTGTTCTGATGGAGCAGGGCTCTGCCATTCCAGGTAAAATTATCCTGCTCTCAGCTGGCAGAAGGTTAACTTGGCTCCCACAGCGTGGATGAATACAGGCAGCATTTCTGCTTCATTCACAGATTTTTCAGCAGGGCTGGGAAAGGAAGATGGAGAGCATTCAAATAGAAATATGCTTTGAACTGTGGTTTTGTGCATTACAGAACAGGAGAAATTAGTGGAGTTGGTGACCATTGTTTAATTTTGTGTATTTTGACAACTTAAAGATCAAGGAAATCCTGATTTGCCTGACAAGAGGGTTCTGTTTTTAAATAAGAAATACGTAAGATTTAAGTATCAGTCTTGAATTCCACCTGGTGAATGAGTTCTGATGTCCATATGATACTTTTGCTCTTCATCAATCCAATGTGACCCTTACAGAAGGATTGCTTTGGACAAATGGCACCAAGACACAAAATTAATAAACTCTCTGTGAGTGTTGCTAACAATGAGAGCTGGCAGTAGACAACATCAGCTAGTTTCCCATGAGAAACAAAGAAATATCAAAGGGCTGTAAATAGCATTGCATTTTCTGTTTGCCAGATGAAGATGGGACATGTGGATGGTTTTGAATGTTTTGCCCATTTTGGCACATGCTCGCATTTTCAGTGGCTTTGGCTGCTTGGTCTGAGAGGTAAAAGACAAATTAGTGCTGTCACATGGTGAGAGAAGCCTCCCAGCATTCTAAAACAGCAAAATCCCTGTTATTCTTACTGCTGTGACTGTTCTTCTGAATAAAAAGGTAGCATTCCTTAGTTTATTACAACTCCTTCCCTCTAGACAGGATAGTCTGTCTTCCCCTTGCACTTCTCAGGTTTATTTTGGTTCCCCTGTCCTGCTCAGAATTCATCATTGTACCCTCCCTCCCATTTGAGAGGGAATGGAAGGAATCTCTAAAAGCTTTTGCTTGAATTTGATTTTTGGACCCAGCTGCTGCAGATCTTGAAGGAAAAGCAAAAGCTCTGTGAGAAGGATAATAGAATCCTCCTCAGCAGGAAGAATTAGGAAGTTTCTAATTTGGTAGTCAAAGAGTCACCCTACCTGGAGAAGAAAGTTTAACTGAGAACCCTCTCTGACTTCTCCATGTTCATGTAACCCTTGGACTTGGGCAGCAAGTGACCATCTGAAAGATAAAACCATCCCTCCAATCATGTTTAATTCAACTAAAATCTATTCTTGCAGGGAAATTGGTGTAAAACCCAAGGAGGCTGAAGCTAACCATGGGTAGGGTCAGCAAGTGCCAAGTTATTTGTCTCACTGAGTTTCTCTTATTTTCTAATCCAATTCTGTGTTGCCACATAAGAGTTAATGTTCATAGAGTGTTTCAGTGTCATGCTTTGATGCTTGGATACCCAGAATTCATTCTGTTGTGTACTGCTGGTCCCTAAACTGTTGAGTTATTTATATTGTGTTGGGATGAGGAATAACATTGCATTTCCAAAGGCCTTGTCTTTTTCTTTTCTTCTTTCATTTATAGTTTGGGCTCCAATGACTTGAACTCTGACTAGCTGCAGTAACATTTATTTGTGAGCCAGTGTCCTTGAGACAAAACAAACACATTGCTTTGCCTAATGTGGTTATCTTTCCTATTCCAAAAAATATGCAAAGCATAAAGAAAAATGTTTTGCAACCTCGTATCCCCTTTCTCCTGTGTTTACTGTTGCATGGCAAATAATATGCATTATGGTATTTAGTTAGCTCAGATTTGCTCTGTGGTCAACCACAAATTTTCTCTGGAGTCAATGGAAGATTCAAATACTGGAGGAATCTGGATGTGAGTCAGCACATACTGACCAGAGCTGGGTGAAAAATTCTCTCTTTACATTTTCATGAATTCAAAATCTTTCTGGAAACTCATCATGTTAAATAGAAAAGAGAGACACACTTCCAGTCTAATCAATTTTCAGATCTCCTTGCAAGATTGAAGGTTGAAATGCCCCCCCGGGCAGCTGGGGGTGAATATTGGGGCTTTCTCTTGTGAAAATGGGGGTGCATTTGCCATCCTGTACTCTGCTGCTGCTGGTCATGACTCTCCTTACAGGTGCTCTGCACTGAATGAATTATTAAATAATTATTTTTCCTTTTTCTTTCAATGTAAGCTGAAGTGATTCCAGGCAGTCCAGGCAGGGAACAATCCCATTCCTGAACACCCTTTAGGTTGATGATGTGTTGGTTCTTGCCTGAGCTGCAGGATGTACCTGCAGTTATTTTTACTTCACCTTAATTCTCTTTTCTCACCACTTGGATTAGTGTTTCTTTACTAGATAGATCTTTGATTCAACTAGAACTGATCTATTTGCTCAGCTGAAGATGGATTTCTACAGAAAACATCCATTTCATTGATCTGGGGAGGTTTGCCCCATCAACTCCTATGTGTTTTATCAGAACAATTGCAACTGCCTCAGGATATGTATCTCATATGAGTAATGGCCTGAAACAAATAAAATGTGTGACTAGAAAAGCAGATGGTGAATGAGAAAACAGGAGTTGGTTATGCCTGATAAGATTTTGAAAGGTGATGTGGAAGCTGTGGAGAGAGGAGCTTGGTAGCAGGAGCCCTCTCTAAGGTCAGGCATAATAAAAGCCCACAAGAAATGTGAAAGATGAATGAATGAAAAGCTGTGGGTAAAGAGGCTAATGAGGTAGTCAGCCTTTAAAAATAGTTAACCTTTGAGTCCTTGGAATGTGTGAAAATCCTGAACTGAGTCTTTGGATGCTTTGGTTTTTCTCTCCACACTCCTGTTTGTGAAGTAAGGACTGCAAAGAAAAAAGGTAAGCCCTTCACTGGTCTTGGACACAAACAAATTTCATAAAAACCAGGACAAACCCCTAACCAGATGTGAGCAAAAGCTGCTTTAGTGGCAAAGAGAAGCAAGGCTGAACTTGGAAGGATTAACCTGGCTCTGCTGAAACCTCCATGAGAAGGGCTGTCCAAGCAGGGTTTTTTTACCCTTCACACACGAGCACTTCAGTCATGCACAGCTAGCATGGACCTCAGCAGCAGAGGACAAAATAATTAACAACATTAAAATGGTAGTCTGGCTGTTTTTAATCAAAGAGGCATTGGTGTGAGAGAAAGAGAAAGCCTTAAAAATAGGTGGTTCTGTGTGGTGCTGCAGATTCAACTAAACTTTAAGACCATGTTCTTTTTTGCGAAATCTATAAATACTTTTTTGGAGGGGGAAGGAGGGGACAGAGAGGAGAGGGAGGTTGGGAGGGGAATGAGAATGAAGTAAAACAAAATTCCTTTTTTTTTTTTTTTTTTTTTTTTTATGGAATGCTAACCAATCCCTTGGCAACAAAGGCTGTGTTTATTTTTAATTAAAAAATAACATAGCTGGGTTGACTTCAGTTTTCCCAGCTGCTATTCTTCCATCACAACAGCTCTGTGGCCTCTTTTCCCTTGCTGATTTCTTTCATCATTTGCACTTAGCTCGTATGTGTTACATGGGTTTCATGTAATACTTCCTACCACTGAAAGCAAGACTAACAGTCTAAACAAGTAGCTGGGGCTCAGTCATCTTGATTCTCATCTGCAGTACCTGAGCATGCCCTTCCTTTTGGAAAAGCTCTAGGTGTGACCAGGAGAACCTTTTTCCATGTGCACATTCCTTGCTGTTTATATGAGGAGAGATTGAAGACTGCATTTTGAAGTTATGAGTTGTAGATCATTAAAAGAAATGGAGTGGGTTTGGCAGAGCTCAGGTATCACTGAGCACACAGGTAGGGTTTGAAGGCTGACAGGCAGCCTTGGTGGTTTTCCTCTAGATGATGGATTGCAAACTGCCAGGTCTTGGTTTGCACATGGAGGGAGAAGGTAGAAAATAGACGATGCTTGTCATGCCTTCTCCTGCAGCTTCATTTCCTCCATCCATGGGGCAGAAGAGGAAGAAGTCAGGGTGGTGATCCATTGATCAAAGTGACAAAGCTGGCTCCTTGTGGAGTGGAGCTGATGGTGCCCATCTGTAACCACCAGTTTGCTCTCCTGAGCAGACTAAAATTGCAGTATTTGTGTAGACAGCTAGAGGCCCTTGAGTATCTGGGCATATCTGCTCCTTTCTGCAGGCTTTTTTAATTACATTAAAGTTGAGATAGTAATGCTGCAGCCTTAAAGGGTTGGAATAGCAAGAATGTGAACAGCAGTGAGAAAATAAGCTGGAGATGAGCAGAGAAAAAAATGGGTTAAAACTATCACGATGTGATGCAAATAAGATGCATGAAAACTTCTGGGATAGAGTAAGCAGATCTGAACTCAAAGGGTTGTGTACCAGCCATCTCTATCTAACACTGCCAGCAGCAGTGGGAGCTGAAAGCATCAAAGCTCCAGCTGCTCCCAGGCAGTAGCTGGAATAAAAGCAGTGGTTTGTTGGGTCACTGGAAACAGCCTACGGAGGAAGATATATGTATTAATCACCAAAAATGTGACTGCTGGGACATTCTTTGTGATGCCTGATTTGCAAGCTTTCCATACCTAATAAAGCCCCTTAGAAGAGTTTTTTGCATTGGATTTTTTGCATGGTTCCTGAGTAAGTGGCAGCGTTCTGGTGATACTTTTACTCTGTGGAAGTTCCTTAGTAAGTGGCAGCACTGTGATACTTTTCCTCTGTGGAAGTTTAGCTCTGTTCATCTTGCCTCCATCAAAATGCAGAAATTTGCAAGCCCAAATGCATAAGAATGCTTATAATTTGAAGAAATTACATTATCCAAGAGTTTTTAAGGTGCAAAAAGGGAGAGATTGGAAATTTGTGGGAGCAACCTCCAAAACTGATAGGATCAGAGGCAGGAGATACCAGGACAATAACAATAAGGAGTAGGAGCAAGAGGATCTGGGCCAAGACATTGGTTTAAGTTTGGGATAGCAGGAATGTGAGCAGGAATGAGCAAATAAGCTGGAGAACAGTGGAGCTGAGGGAAATCAGGAGAAGAGGAGAGGAAAAAACAGGGCAAAAGCATCAAGATGTGATGCAAACAAGATGCACAAAAATTTCTTGGATGGAAGAAGTGGATCTGAGCTAGGTTATCCTGTGAGGAAGGTGATAAAGAAGGGATGTAGAAAGTAAGAAGGATAATTTTTCCCCCCTTCTTTTCTTCCATTTCAAATTTTCTGGAGGGTGGCTGAGCAAACTGGTGTGTGCTTCCTGTGGGAACTGGAATGCTGTGTCCTTCCCTTGTCTTTGCAATGGAGCAGCATTGGCTCATTTCCAATTCCTTGTTTTGGAATGCAATGCATTACCCCTTGTAAAGATGGTTTATTTGAGATAGTACTTAAAGATTTGACAATAATCAAATAAAACACAGTGCCTGTGGTCAACCTAATCATGTGTCCCAAGTCTTTATAGGTGATTAGAGAACTGAAATCTGTTGAGCTGAGTGTTGCTAGGAAAACACAAGATTGTCTTAGCAGGAAGGAGGTAGAAACTTCTATTTTAGAAAGTAAAAGTTAGTCTGAACTAAAAGCTGAAATAAATCCAAGTGAAAAGAAAGTGGAACCAAATGTTTCCCTCCACAAAATTTGGGAACACTCATTCTTAGGGTTTAATTTTCACTCCTTTTAGAAAACTTCCCCAAGGACTAACCTTGAAAATGGAAGCAAACCTTTTGCCTCATGGAGAGGGTGTTCTCCAGGGACTTTCTGCTATCCTATCTCCACAGAAAAACCCATGTGAAGGGAAGCCACAGAAGAGGTTCACATGAACCTTCCCTGCTGAGGGAATGCCTTCATTTGCACAAAGCTCTTTTTTCTGAACTCTTTTTATTTTTATGGGAGCTGTGAGCTCCAGGATCCACAAATAGAAACTTTTAGTGCTGGCACTAATCCTGTCAATCAAAATTCTTCTCAGAAATGCCATTAATTAAACTTCCCTGAAAAGGATACAGCTCACAGAATTTTCCCTGCAGCCCCCTCTCTTCCAACACCCATCCCACTAGTGTGTTTCCATTCAAGAGCTGAAGATGACACAGAAGAGGAGAAAAATCACATCTTTCCCAAGAGACCTTTTTTGTTGTTTCAAATTTTTTAGCTTACTTACTCTGTTTCTTTTGAGCAGATTTTTTATTTGAAATGTTGAATGATGCTAGCAGCTGTCAAAATATGCTTTAAAGCAGGGACTTTCCATTTACTGTCTGTTGGAAGAGACTGTTTTTTGAATTATTATGAAGCATTTTTTTATGGATTATTAACAACTTGGATTAGAGCTCTGAGCTTTCTGGAACCCTCTTCTGAAAGGGACAACGAATTTGCAAGGAATTTGGGACTTTTTATTAGCAGTAAAGAGTTCCCCTCAGAAGCACGTTCTGTAGCAGACATGCCTGCATCCACTGCCAGTGATGTAGGGGAGCTCATGTTCAATTTCCAGATTAAAAACAGGGATATCACCAGCTTTGGCTTTTAAATTTGAAAGTGTTTTCTCTTGCAAG
Source organism: Serinus canaria (assembly GCF_022539315.1). Classification (NCBI taxonomy): domain Eukaryota; kingdom Metazoa; phylum Chordata; class Aves; order Passeriformes; family Fringillidae; genus Serinus; species Serinus canaria. The sequence goes on from NC_066314.1 coordinate 67,957,739, forward strand.
CACACAGTTTGAGAGGGGAATGCTCCCCTTCAGCTGTCTCTGCCTCGCCGTGCGTGCCGCTCCTCTGCTGGCCAGCGAGGTTTGTTTGAGGACAAAGGGCTGATCTGGAACAGGCCTGTCCTGTTCCTGCTGTCCCTGATGTCCCTGTGAGGACAGCAGATCCTGCATGGAGCAGCTGAGGAGCACAGCCCTCTGTTTATTCCTGTGGTCAGTAAGTGCTGAGCAAAGCAGGAACAGACGGCGAGTCTGGTTTTCTGCTCGTGTGAGTGCCACTGCTGCGTGGTTAGCAAATGGTTTCTGCTTAGTAGCACAACTGTGGCCAAAGGAGGAAGCAAGTGCTATGTTTGCATGGCCAAGGATGCTGTTCCAGCCCACATCTGCTCAGATGCACACATACTTTGCTTATTTGTTAGCCCCTACTTTCAGGAATTGCCATGCACAGCTCTCACAGTCTACTTTCAGTCAGTATGAGCTGTACTTAGTCCTCCTTTTGGGTGTGTTGAACTTCAGGAAGCACTTGGCTTTCTTTGCTGTTCCATGCCAGGATGTGCAGAATGAAACCCTGTAAGTAGGGCAGTCATTGTACCTGAAAGATGTTCACTTTTGAGAGAGTGTCATGTCAATGTCAGAGGAGTGACTTTGCCCCAAAATATCAGGGAGTCCTGCTACTGTCAATGGACTGCTCCAGTCAGTGTAAGGATAACTGGCATTTTATGATGGTGGAGGGGAATTTTGTCATTTTCTGAAGCTTTGATGAGTTTCTCCTTAGGAGGATTTTAGCAGTGTGGCAGAATGGAAGGGGAAGATCTCTCTCCTTCACAAAACTTTTCCCCCAGGAGGTGGCTGCACCCCTCTGGGAGGCAGAGCTCAGGTGCAGCAAACTGTGATCAGCAGGGCATGTAAATGTGTGTTTAGCCTGAAGCCAGTGGGATTTGACTGTGGTTTTTAAATGTCACTCAAGCATATTGCTGTGTGAGGTGTTTTTATTTACTTTGAACTGCTGTTTTGTACTGAGAAGCTGTGTGCAAGTGCCTGGGTGAGCAGCTCACAGGTGTGAACACTCTTCCCCTTTCCAGGTCATGCTAGAAGACAAATTCCTTGGGCAGCTTTTTTGGGTATCCTAGTGATGGATGAGATTGAGGCTTCTTGTCCCCTCTGCTGCTGGCAACACTCATTTGCCAAATCCTTTACTGAAAGCCTTCTTCTTGCACATAGCCACATCCAAGGAAAAGTTTTAATTGCTCCCTCTAATTATTCCCATGTAAATAAATTACGTGACAACATAAAAATCAAAAGGAGAAAAGCAGTCTGGAAGAAGTGTGTATTCAGAGAAATACTTCACCCAGACTGTTTGTTAAAAAAAGGTGGTTTCCTGCTGTCATTTTCATGACTCGAGGGAAAGGAAATAATTTGCACAACAGCCAATATTGAAATCTATTGATAAAAATTCCTAGCTGTAACTGGGGTGAGATTCAACTTAACAGCCATTCTTTGGCTGTCACACACTGTGACTCTGTCACCATGGGAGTGGGGACAGATTACAATAAAAGCAACCAAACAAGAGTCTTCCTAAAGGTGCCAGTGAAGGACAGAAATTGAAATTAAAGAAAATCCATTTAGATGTAGGGAAGAAGTTTATTACTGTGGCAGATCAACACAGGAACGGATTTCTAAGAGAGGCTGTGGTGTCTCCATCCTTGGAAATACTCAAACCCCTGCTTGGAGCTGGGTGATCTCCAGAGGTGTCATCCAACCTGAACTGTTCTGTGATTCTGTGAAATATTTGCTATTTTTACAGACCAGAGGATGAATCCTTTTATCCAACAAGTTGCTAACTCAGAGTGCAGTAGGTAGGCTGGGTCACCTCCTTTGTCACAAGGAACACTCAAATGCACTTTGCAACTACTCTTTATGTTCCCCCTCTCTCCTATGATTTAATTTCATTTTCCTAAGTGGTTACATATGTAGGTGGGACTGACACCCAGGTGTGCTATTTCCCAGACAGCTTTTTAACCACCCTGCTGTCAGGTTTGGGATTGCTCCATTGCATGGGATGCAGTGCTGAATACTTTGTGTGCATACCAGAGCTAGCTGTGCACTAGGTGAGTGAGGACTGGCTCACAGGATTTTTTTCAGTGTTGGCAGCTGCTGAACCTAATGGAAAGAAGGCTGCCATGGAGATCTGTAAATATATGGATTCCACCTTTGACTTAGGAATTCTGGGAGTCACAAGCTGCTGTAGGGCACTTGTGGGAAGCACATTTATAATTAACTTTCCCTGTCCCTGTGTTCTACTCTAAATATCTGATACTGATCACTGCTGGGATCTCTTGGATAAAATGGAATACCTGCAACACAGAGTTTGATAACAGGGCCCCATAACTTTATTTCCATCCAAAACTACCAGGTGTGATGGAACCAGGTTCATTACCAGAGCAGAGAGCAGTGATGAAACCATGCTTTCCTTTGTGTGTGTCTGCATCTATTTTAATAGCCCTCCCCAGCCCACATTTAAATGTCACAGGTTAACTGCTGAGTGACCTTGGATTTGATTTGTTTTCTCCAGTTTCTGTAATCAAGAGAGCAGGAACTCCTGAACTTCTTAAGCCACAAAGTACTTCTGATGAAGCAATTGTAAGAACTTCCAATAAAAGCATTTCAGTTACTGAAATTGTATTTAATGGCTACTGTCCTGTGTTATCTGGGAATCTGTGACTCCCAGAATTCCCACTGGGAATAACAGAGCCCATGTTAGCTGGAAACTGAGTGTTGAATGTGCAGTGCTGGGTGTGTGCCAAGGTCTGGGATGCTCTTAATGCCAATGCACAAATGAGAGCAGAACATGAACCCAAAGTTTATGGTCAGGAGAATTGAAGAATCAGTAAAAATGGTGCCAATTTTACCACTGAAGATTACAGCCCAAAGTGTGTCCAAACCTGAGGGATGTTTGTTGGATTGGAGGGTTTGGATTTGTGGAGTCTGTTTTTTGACCTGGGCCTGAACTTCCTTCATGCTTAAGTTGTATGGAAATTACCTGTTTGTTAAATTGTTCATAACCCTTCAGAGGCAGCTTACAATGGAATTGTGGTGGGAGAGAAGCTTTTTTGGAAGGGAAGCACTGTGAGAGAATATTTCAGTCATTTAATTGATATCACAAGTTATGTTGAACTTGTTTCAGAAAAGTGTTGGTTTAGAACAGAGCAAATACAAGGAGAGAAGCAGAAGAGGTCTTCACTACTGTGGGAAAGAAAATGAAAATATTTTTGGGGGTTGTATCAATTTTAGAAATCTTGAAGAGATTGAAAGAGAGCAAATGGTCTGAAGCAGGAAAGGGCTTTTGGACCCAGGACCCTCCAAAAGCATGATCTGAATGTCTTGAAGTTATTCCTGCTGAGAGTCAAATGGGGCACATTAAACCATAGAAATGAGCAAAATAGGATTTTCAATTTAGTGGAAAAGTTGGAATTAATGCAGTGACCTGGAAGGGCCTTGTTATTCATGAGTTGAAGCTCTGGACTGGCAGAGCCTGGTCTGCTCTTGCTGTTAGCAGGTGTAACCAGGGAGAGGAAGAAGATTATTTAAAGTTGTTGGTTTTTCTTTTCATACCCTGAAAATCAGGGTTGTTTTCTGACATTGTTCTTTTTTCTTAGGTGATATGTGCACAGTAATGCTCAGCATAAAGTTGGGGTTGAGATCTCTTCAATCTACTGCTGCAACTCCTAATACATTGGATCAAATTCATGCCTTTGGCCACCCCAGTGTTTTCAATAATGTGAATCAGTGAAAGGTATCTTAAAACCTGGAGACCAGACTGTAAAATTGTTAAAATTACAGAGCAGCCATTTATATGGAGTCCTCAAAATCTGAGTTTCCAGTGAACAACCACAATGAATGCAAGTACCAACCCCATGCTTTTATCTTAAAATGACTGGAAACAGGTTGAATTTTAAATAATCCTTTTCCTCTGTTGGCAGCAGATGTTCAACACGAAGGTCCTTGGTTCTGAAGAGCACAGACCACTAGAGGCTCTCTGAAGAAAACTTAGATTTTATTTTTACTCGGGTGTCTGTGCACTACCAAAGCAGTAGCTGAATGCAGAGGGGAAAACACCCCAGTTCCTTGAAGTTTGTTCTTTCTGCATTTCCTGGTGTCCTTGGTGGGTTTCTACCAGGCCACCCAGAGAATGTTCAGGGTGGGAATCCTATTCCAATGCATGGCAACCCTTTTAAGGAGCCACCTGATACTCTCAGAGAGCTCTTCCTCACTCTCCAAGAAGTTTTGAGTGTCATTGGCTCATTTAGGGTTGATTGCTGTTTGTAGAATGATCTCAGGGTTCCCTTTTTCCTCCTGTACCTTTACTTCTGCAAAATGAACTCAGTTTGCCTATAGAAATTTATTGCTATGAGCTCTTTCTCCAGTTTGTAGTACTCACTTTAAAGTTTGATTAAACTGAATAGTTTTGTATTATTTACAGACTGTCATCTTACTGCTTACCTGCTTTTGCAGGGTAGTTTTTGAACATTTGTTATACTGCAGGGAATTTTCTAGATCCTTAGGGGGGGTGTCCTGGAAAAATGTCTGTGCTGTGAAAATTCACTGCTGGTCAGACAGTGTGTTTCATCTTGTTCTAAAAACAAGAATCTGTATGAACTTCACTTCTTAAAGATGTTTTAGTGACTGACTTGGTTAAGAGATCTCGGGAAATCAAAACCTCCTTTGTCAAATTCTGATTTCTAGAGCTCTTGACAGTGGGTTTTGTTGGTGTCTTAAAACTTTTTAAGTTTTACTCCATACTTAACCCCAACTTTCTAGGAATGTCATTAAAAAAGACTTTACCAAAGAAAAATGAAGAATGCAGAGTAATTATGCCTTTGCTAAATAAGCTTTTTTTTTTTTTTTTCTATTTTTGTATAGAGTTCACCTTGTTTTTCTGGAGTTGTCATTTTGATTCATCAAGCAGCTGGTTTGTTACTGAAAAGCTCAGAATATTTCCTCTGATTGCCTTCCTGTGAGTATGATCAAAGAAGTTACCTCAGACTTCCTTTCCTGTGGTATTCAGAAGCTGGGGGGTTATTTGAGGCTTTTTTTTCCTTGTGTGTTTTCTTATTTCTCTGGAGGCTGATCCAAATTCCTCTGGACATCAGTGGAGAGCCCTGCAGCAGACCCCTGGCTCCTGTCCCTCTGGTGTCACTGACACCAGTGATTACTTTATTCAGAATTTATGGTGGATTTAAAGCACTTCACATGGAATTTTACCTTCAACTCAAAAATCATTGTTTTATAGTAATCATTTGGTCTGTGTATGGCCATTCTTTTATAAGTTCTGTTTCTCCACTGGATTTTAGCAGTTTTTTCTTGCAGTGGGAGTCTTAAATCATATTTATCTGTGTTAGGATCATATGCTGGAGTGCTGCTATCCTGTTGTGTCTTCTTTTTAGAGCAAGCAGGCTCTGGGAAGTGTGTGAGAGACCAAGTAACTGTGTTTACTGACTATTTACAACATGGAACACTTAGACATTTTTTTTTTTTTTTACAAACATTGTTCTTTCACTGCCAGAACCAACTGAGGGTTCACAAACCATTTAAAGGAAGTGTTTATAATGTGTGTAAACTTTAGCCCCTCAATATACGGAAATTCCAGGCTGGAGACAAACTCTGGACTGGCTCTAAAGTTTAAGGCAGTGCCTGTGGCAGCAGAATGATGGGTCAGAAATATTGCCCCAGCATTGGGTCAGCTCCCTTAAATCCCATCATCTTCAGTCATTTCAGGGTTTAAGGAGCTGCTGGTCACTGGTGGGGGTCACTTTCTGTGCCTGGGCCTCCTGTGCCCCCTTTTTTTGGCAAGAGCAGTGTGGAGGAGGAGACACAGCCAGCAGAAGGCAGGACACTGCTTGCATTGCCTTTCATCTCCAGCAGCCTTCCCTCCCCATCAGGATCGCTGGGTCCTGGCCCATTTCAGCTGGTTTTGTCATCATCCTTGGGGAAGCAAATTTAACTTTGTCTGCACTTCTGGGAAGGTTTGTGCAAGTGCTGAATGGGCTGATAATGGTTGCAGGCTGTTCTCTGCCCTGGCTGTTGTTTTGCAGTTCTGTGTTACTCTCCAGCCTTTGGTGGGGGGAGTGTTTAAAACTGAAGCCAGATGCAATCTGGTATTTCCAGTTGTAGGAAATGCTGATGTTTCAAAATCAGGATTTCTTTTCGATTCAGAACCAGCCAAGATGTTGTGGAATTTCCCATGGAACATTTCTTCCCACGAGATGTCTAGCTTTAAGTTCCCACATGCTTCCACAAGTAGTGTGTTTATGAGGTATTTAAATTCCTTAAGAATATGAATCCAGGCAAAGGAGGCCATACTGTCCAAAAGCAAGTGGGCTCATAAATGTTAGTCCTTTTTCCCTGTGCTAAGGGTTGGGTATTCAAAGAGAGCAGTGACTGCCCTCCAGAGTGTTTCTGATACCTCAGCAGCTGCAGTTGCATCTGTAGACAGGTATTGAAGAAGGGACCTCAGTCTCTCAAAACTGAGGCTGAGTTGGGGCTGGTTCCTTATTTTGGTTCATAAATTGCATCTGCAAATCCATCCTCCAGGGACCCAGTCATCTTCTCCAAGTGTTGGATGCAGGGCAAATGTCACCTCTCTCGTGCTCAAAGTCCCTCTGGTGCTTGCCCAGCAATTGTCAAGGTGACAAAAGAATTCTGTCACAAAGAAGTTAAAGCAAAATCTGATCATATTTTTCTGCCCTTAACCCTCTCTTTCACATGGCAAAGCTGGCTGAACAGGGGGATGGGTTTAAGGGGACGTGAATGAAAATACCATGGAATAGGTAATTAGTTGATTTTAGAAAATCATTAAAGCAAATGTTGTGGACCAATGCACTCATGTGGAAAGGCAAAAATCCAGCATTTTCTCTATGCTGGAAATGAGACACAGTTCACATATATATTTTTGTATATATTCACATATTCTCTATGTGAAAATATATAAAGGGCAGTAACAGTTTAGTATTATCATGACAGCCCTGTTAAGTTAGTTCTTGAATACAGTCAAACCTGACTTAGGAAAGCAATGTCACATGCTTATATGAATTACTTTCAAGAATAAGTGCTACCCTCAAACGTTAAAGGTTCAGAGTCACTGGGTAGGGATGATTGGTTTTTATTTTCCCTTGGAAATGTTTGTTTTGTTGAAAGATGTTTGCCATTAGGAAACATTGTGTAAGAGTGGGCTTGGTCAGCTTTTCTCCTAAATAATCATTTAGGAGAGAAGCATTTTTGTAGAGTGCTGAGGATATTTTATGTGGCTTTATGAGGTAAATTTAGATGGGTATAGGGTCTTCCTCCTCTCGTCCATCCTCTCTGCTACTTGGAAAAGGAGGGGCAGAACTCAATCTTGCCCAAGTTTCCCTGTAACTTCTGGGACCTCAAGTGACCTCTGAGTACAGCTGGGGCACTTTTTGGGCAAAGCTCTTCTGTGAGAGTTGGGAGCCTGGTGGGTTTTGTGCTGCTGAGGAGGGGTTACAACAGTTTGGAGTGGCTGTAAACAATGCCAGAGCAGCATTTAGATACAGAAAGTTGTTCTTCATTTAAGGGTGAACCCAAATGAGTAAACCTGTTGTGACTCATCCCAAGTTTTGGATGAAGAATATTTTTTTATTTTCCAGAAATTAAAGCACCTTGGAATTGTAAAATGGACACACTGGGTAGCTGAAGAGAGATCTGCTTCTGACAAACCATGCCTTTTCAGATAGAGGTTTAAAAACATTAAAAAAATTATTAAAAGAATTCTGAACAAGCAGAAAGATCATATGTAAGGGCAGAATCACTGCTGTGCTTGGAGTGAAGGGAGTGGAGTTGGTTATTTGCCTCTTCTCAGTAGGTAGGGAGCAGATCCAGCTCACTGGAGAGGAGGTGGCAGGAGCAGGCTGCACTTGGCTCTGCTCACTGGCAGGGAGTCCATCAGGGAGCAGTGACAAGCAGAAGCTGGGTCTTTGTCCTCTGTGCAATATTGCCCTTCTAAGTCAGCCAGTGCACGTGCTGAGGGAAAGATGGGCTGGGAGCTGGGGCTCTCCAGTCTTCAGTGACAACTGCTCTCTCTCAGCTCCATCACAAAAAGCTCTCCTGTCACTTAAAAACTGCATTTCTGTTGCTGATGCTGTGAACTTCCCAGGGCCATTGTTGGCTTGGTGTAACTTCACAGAGCACACCCATCTCTCTCTGATAAATGGGACCAATCGTTCAGAACCCTGATAAGAATTGCACTGTGCAGCATTACACAGATTTTGCTTGCCCACAGCTTGGTGATGCTTTCAGATCATGACATACCTTGTCCCAGTATTTCTATATAATAGAAGTGAGAAACAGCTGAAATTTTACAGGGTGTCTTGTCTCCAGCTCATGTTGTGTACTCAGGTGTTGTGCTGGGGTAGCCTCAGAAGCACACCAGCATTGCTAGATGTGAATATGAACTGAGCTTGAACTCCCAGTCTCTGGAACTTCCCCATGCCTGTTTTCCAAGCAGAGACTGATTTCTTTGCATCTTTTTCTCACGTGAGCCCTGTGGGTTTGGAACTGTTGAGCCTTTGGCCTGACTCTGACTTGCACTTGAGTCCCTTTACACAGTTAAGGCATTCTGCTGCAGGAGTCTTAAAATGAAAGTAGATGACATTTAATAGTTTAAACTAGAAACAGGTCCCCTAAAAAATAAGTGAAATTGGTCTTCCCTAAATTGTTGAGTGCTGACTTTGAAAAAACTCTTCCAGTTTCCGCAGGCAGACTGGAATCTGGAGAACAGATACCCCAAACTTCAAGAGATTACCTGAGGCAGGGGTTTTTTCTGCTCTTCTTTTTAGGAGAAAATTCTTTTCCATTACACTTGGTACCCACATGTCTGTCTTAAAGCACTATTTATTTGTCACTGAACTTGAGAACTGCTGGTATAATATTCTCACCCTTCTTTAGGATTTTTTAATTTGCTAGTTTTAATGATTTATATTTAACATGTATTTTGGTCATGTGAGCATGCTAAAGACTCTGTTTGTATTTTGAATATTGGGAGGGATTTTTTTTATGTGGAAGGCAATGTTTAAATATGTTTTGAGAAGGGGGGGAGGCAAGAAAAGCTGTCATCCATCAACTGGCATTAAGTCCAACTTTGAAAGTTTGATACAAACTAAATCTGACTGTTAGTGCAGATATGATACAAATTAGCTGTGACTTTATGATACCAGCTGTTCCTCTGACAGGGTAAAAGGGCACATAACTAGAATAGCATCTTTTGTTGAAAGCAGTATTTGTCTTTGTTAAATGTGGGAGCCTCAGGCAAAAAAATCGTGGTCCGTAGTTATGTGACATGAGCAGTCTGCAACATGTTCATGGAGCTCAGGGGGCTTCTTACTGATGTTTTTCAAAGTCTGGGTTATCAGAAGTGTTCTATTTTTGCCAGTTTTATCACTGAGACACAAATCTTATGTTTTTCCCTCGTGTGAAAAGTGAGGATAATCTAAGTGCTGTTTTCCTTACATGTATAAAGACAATCCTGAACAGCAAAACCTGAGGAAAGCCTGCAAAACTGAACATAAAATTTAATTGAAATGGTTTTTTTTGTTAAGTGTTCTATCTTTTTTTTACCAGAGTTTTCAGGGCATTTTATTCCATAAAAAGTCTATGAAGTCTCTAAAAAAAGTAACAATGAGCACTAACTGGGATGTCACTGCACATCTGTGTCCCTGCTGTGTCCCTGACCTTAACACCACGCTGACCCTGGCTAACTCAGGCCTCAGAAAGTTGGCTGTAGCATGTAAATAAACTGAAACAATGGGATTTATGTAGAAATCACATTAATCTCACTTCTGCCACTGGACTAAGAGCCAGCAATTTTTCAAAATTTATTACTTATTTATTTACAGGTATCAGACATACTCCATTTGAATCAGTCAGGGAAGGGGCAGTTTTAACAATGGAGTTATGTTATTAGTACGCAGATACTTAACCAGGAGTACTACAAGGAGTAACACTGAGGCTAGAACTGCCCAGAGAACCAAAATTTAGGCTGAGTATCTTTTACACTTTCTTAGCCACTGTGAGGGATGGTAAGCAAACAAACTCACCTCCTGCTGGAGATGCAGAAAATAAAAAAATACATGTATGTAGAACTGTAGCAGGCATGTGAGTGAAAGGGCAGAGTTAAGTGTATTGAAAAATAGTCACTTCTACTCGTAAACTTCTTGGAGTGAATTTTAAAGATAAATACATTTCAAAAGAAAAGTTGAGGATGTAATAGCTGCTGAGTTTTCATGCATTGCTGGTGATAATATGAAGCATACAGCAGAAAATTCCAAGCACTACTAAATAGGACTCAGCCATTTCTATTGCAAACATCGAATTTTACTGTCTAACATCTGTTTCTGAAATTATGTGAAGTATTTATTTAAAATGTCTTACCATGATAGTCTAAGTGACAAGAGAACATCTTGTTTTCATGAATGTGTAGAGTGGTATGTCAACAAACAAAGGTCCATACATGACATTTGAAGAACAAAACCCCACCACAAGGAGTTCCACATTCTGTCTCGATTTTTTCTGTTTATGTAAAAGTCCCCTTAGCCAGCTTTCTCCTTATGGCTGTATCCTTGCAAACCTGGAGTATCTCCAAGGAGAGCCTAATGCATCCCTTCCATCCGTGCAAGGAGGCTGAGTATGGGAGCACTGGGCTGGCTACAGAAGCAGCCAAAGTGGAAATGGGTGTGAGATGCTAGAGAAATATGTGTTCATCACAAATGGGAAGAAAGAACCACGAGGAAAAATGACATGGAGCACTGAGACAGGTAGCATTTGAGCAAGAAAATTGAGTGCTATCAAATGTGTGGTAGCTGCAGACGCCAACATCCCAGTTTGATGAGTTTTATGGCCATGATATAGGATATGAGAAGGGATGCTGGTCCCCAAATCCCAGAATTTAAGTTAATCTTTTTATTATCTGAAAATGCATTCCTTTTAATGAAAACAACTTTCCCCCCTCATTTTGAGTTCTACACTATTGAGTTGTACTGCTCTAAGCTTCAGGTTGCCATATTCCTCTCCAAGATGCTGGCATTCAGTGGTGGAATAATAAATAATATTGGCTCTTTTGGGTGTTTGGGAGAGGGAAGACAACATTTTGTGTTCAGATGTGCCAGCTGCCTCCTCCCATCCTCAGGACAAGGAATTTGTGCAGTGGCTGGGTTGCAGTGAAGTGTTTGGGCACCATTTCAACAGCACAAGCAGACCTGGGGCTTCTGGAGAAGCCTCTTTATCCACAGGCAGGCAGGTTACTCCTGAAGTTGAGTTACTCTGGGATTTATGGTTGATGGTAAGGAAAATCCCTTTATTTTAAGTTCCCACTGTTTTGAAGATGCTGATCATGCAAAATGGCTCAAGTGTGGGTGTTTCATTTTGTTACCCCTTGTTCATTAGTGTCTCAACTTGATTAATTTGTGAGGGTCAGCATATCTTTGTTATGGTTATTTAGAATCTGATTTTTCCCTTTGGAGGGAGCAAAACCTCTATTCTGTAGGAGTAAAATGGGCAAAACTTGACCTTGGAAGTGAGTAACCATTTAAGGATTTGCTCCTGCCAGTCAGTGACATGCTGAACATTAGGGCCATTCTTATATATCTGTATTGATCTTACAGGTTCTTTTCTTTCCCCCCCTTTTCCCCTTCCTTTCCATCTCTTGCTTTCATTTTACTTTCATCTTTTAATTTCTTCCACCCAGCCCAAAGCAAAAATCTATAAGCAATGGTCTTCTTCAAAGCATGGAAGCTGGCTCCAAAACCAACCTTGCTTCAGTTTTAAAACTTTGCTTGAGGGAGCCAGAATCCCTTTACTTAAATGATTTAATTTTCAAGCAGTATGAATCATGCAGCAACTGCACAAACTCTGGCTAGAATATATTGTACATGTGTTTGTTCTTTAGGCAGTAAGGAGAGAATACAGAACTGGAGGTCATTTGAGTTACAACTGCTTTGGGGGATTTTTTTTTTTTTTCCCCTAAAACATTCCTTCTAACAGATGCAGTTTAAATGGGTTTGTTTATACGGCGTGCAATTGCAAAGGCCCAAACTAACCAGGCTTTACACAATGTGGCCTTCTTCCAAATTAATCTAAAATATTTTAATCCCTCTGGAGTTTCTTTATCCTCTGCATCTGTGCTGTAGTTGAGACACATTTTTAACATTTCTTTGAGGAAAATTACCTTTTTCCCCCTCCAACTGTACTCAGCAAGGTCAGTGGAGCACTGTTATATGCTATTTAAACATCTGAGATTCATCATCTATCTGCACAACAGAAAGAATCATCATAAAAGGTCTAATGAATCCCGACTGCTAGCCAAGTGAGGGAGTCCCCTTACGGATACTGGGGATTAGAAACAAAGAAGACATGCACAACACAGGTTTTTACACTTCAGCTCGTGCAATTAAGAGCTAAACTACCCCTCAAGAAGGGAGCGGGGAATGTTTGTGACCCCCAGAACATTTCTGGCAAATCACACCCTGCTGGAGCCAAATGCTGAAGTCATTGCAGGGGCTGGGATGTTCTCTGGGGCTGCCTGGGAGCAAGGGGGGGTTCACTACTCCCCTTGTGGGACCAGCCTGGAGGGGCTGCTTGCCCTGGGAAAGGAGATGCTCCAAGCCATGGGCAAGTTCCAGTGCTGCCTGCCTCAGTCCCTGTGTGCCTGTCCTTGGTTTGAAGCCCTTCTTGGTTTTCTTTTTCAGTAGCAAATTTATGGGACTGAGCTCATTTTTGCTACCCAGGAATTGAAATACTGAGAGTGGCCTGAAAATGTCAATTTTTGTAAAATTATTTCTCAGGCATTTCAGAAGGCACTGCTGCTCCTTTAGCTGCCTGTAGCTCCAGACAGCCTGAAATGGCCACAGGGAGCAGATGCAGCTTCGATCTTTTGGGATGTTGTATCTGGAAAACTTAAATATGGGCATTTTTATCTGAAATAATGTCATTTAGGTGTTTTTTTTTTTCCTTTGTAGATGGCACCAGGGCTGGTTTAATATCTGTGTTTGTTCTAGACTCATTTATCCTCTGATTCTTGCTGGATCAGGAAGTTCAGACTGTTGTAGTTGAGGCAGTCACAATACAAAGCAAACTCCATTTCCATAAGGCTTCAAACCCGTTTTTATTATAGCATGAGTGCTTTTTATACATTCTTATAAAACTCAGAAGTTTACACTTTACCCATGGGTCAGGAAAGCCAAGGTGCTCATTGGAATAGGCAGTTGCAGGTTTCTCCTATTTATCCTTCTTTCTTTCTTGGTTTCTAAGTCAATGACCTTGATAGGAAATTCTTTCAGGGGCAAACATGGATCCTCTTATCAAACTTTTCTCTGGCTCACAGAGGTCTCTGTAAAACCTCTTCCACATCAGATAACTTTAGGATTGAACCTCTGAGGGGAAAAATGAAGTGCCGAAGATGTCTGTTCCATGAAGGCCTAGGGTTTTATCACAGCTGGTTTTTAATTCTCATCGCTGAGTCCTGCAGGGACTGCAGAGCTTGTCTGCCAACCCAAGGACAGGCTGGTGGCCTTGTCCTTAGTCCTGGTGGCCTCTGCCTTGCCCATGGTCTGAGTGAAATCATCACCCCAGACTGTGCCTGCTTTCAAATGAAGAACCATACCTACCCCAAACACATTTTCCCCATCTTTTCACACAGTCAGAGGTATTTTGGGACCACTGTAAGCCATCCAGTAATGGAATAAATTCCAAGTGCAGCAGGAGACCACATTGGAGGGAAAACTCATTATGTGCCAAGGGCATTTCTTTGACTTTTTCTACCAGTACTGGAAAATATCCCCTAAATAATACATCTGGATGTGGAGGAGAAGAGAGGGAAAAGATGAAAACCAATCCTTTAAATTCAGTAGGAGCCTATTTAATGGCTTGTTTAATCTGCCAGCTGGCACAGCATTGACTTCTTGCTGCACATACTTTAAGAAGACCTATGTAGTTCTTGGAAGTGAGTTTATATTAAATTGTAGAAACTTAAATATGGATAAATTGGCAAGGCTGCTTTTTGGTACTTAATAGAAATCAAGAAACTGCTTAGTCATCTCCAAAGATATTTCTGTCTCCTTTTTAATATAAATACCAAAACAATGTGGACTTAAAGCCGTAGCAAAGATAGTGAAAATTCAGATCTGTTCCCTGGGTGTGCCCTCTTTGAGGTATGTGCACATCCTTCAGACTTTGAAATCACATTCCCTATTCACCTTGCTTTGGGCAGTGTTTTCATAGTGTTGTTTGTGACACCATTTTCTTTGAAGTAACATTATGAGTTGGCACATTATGAATTTGTGTCTTCTGCAGAAGAAGAAAGGCTGGAAAGAACCTTTCCTGGCTAAGAAAACTGGTGTTGTCTTGATATGGATTTTATTAGGGGTGTCTTGCAGATGGTATCACCTAATTGGTTCATTTATTTTCTATGACTCTAAGTGTTGATGCATTTGGATTTTAATTGGCTTTGTGTGGAGGGAGATGGGTGCAACTGAGAGCAAACTTGATGTGCAGTGTGATGTAAATAATTACATTTACACTTCCTGAAAAGTTAGGCTGCACCAAGATGCATGTCTTCTGTTTTCAATTACTTCCAGTAGTGGAAAAGCAAGAGAGAAAGGATTTAACTAGAGAGCAACCTGTCTTTTATGTTTAAGGGACTCCTTTAACAGGATCTGAAGTGACACTTGTCAGCATTTACAAGTTGTAAAGGTTTTATTTGGTTCAGGTAAGCATTGAAAAATCTGGATGTTTGTTTATGATTTTCAGATATGGATTTTATTTTCTTTGTGCTCCTTAAGGGTGCAAGCTATTTTCAGGTTAGTGTGTTTTGGTTTTTTTATTTTTTTTTTTTTTAAATCTGGAGTATGGATTGTAAGAATCCTCCAAGTTTGGAAGTGTTATCATCTTGGACTTTGGTTTGATTCTTCTTTGTACACATCTAGCTACACCCTGTGGCTATGAAAAAGGGGCTTCATGTGCCTTTGGTGCCCAGAACTTACACTGTGAGCAGTCATGTGTGCTCTTGTCTCAGTCTGAGCTGGGTGGAATTACATGGCAACAAGGGAGGCTGGAGGAGAATCTGTGGGGGTTTTGGAAACTTGTGGAAGGGGATTTAGGGAATGGTAGTAGGTAACATTTAGTACTGGAATGATTTTTTTTTTCTTTCCCCCACCTATTTCTTTGAGGGATTTTTTTTTTTTTTTTTTTTTTTTTTTTTTTTTTTTTTTGCCTCTGGACCACACAGATATTTGAGGCACTGTTCCTAAATAAATGAAACAATCTGAAAATTTATTTGCTTTATGCAGTGCTCACGTATAACTTTCTTTTGTGTGCACACAGGACACTGCCAGGTCTCACCTATCTTGTTTATTTGACTCTGAGCCAGGCCAAATCCTCACTGCTCTTGGGTCTTCTGGTTTGGTGACATTGCTGTGTGTTTCCTTGTTTTCAGCTAAACTCAGCCTGTAGTGGGGGTTTACAATGTAGACTTTGAGGGATATGCATCTATTTTGTGGTACCCTGTTTGCATGGTCCTGTTGAAAGGCTTTGTGTTTGTGCTGCCCTGCTTTTCCTCTTTAAAGCCAGGGCTGACCTCCTGCTTCAGCTTTCAACCAAAGTGACATGGAACTGCTGCTCATTAGAGATAAATTAATAGACCTACTGGGCAGGAAACAATCTGGGTTTCCTTTCTAAAGAGGACCAGAAGTGTGAGCTGGGAAAGCCCAGCAGAAATTCCTGCCAGGTGGAATTCCACAGGTTTCCATGATGCCCTTTCAGCTGCCATGTGCCTGTCATGGTGGCATGTGTTGTGTGTAGAATTCCAGAGGTTCCCATGATGTTCTGCCATGGAATAACTGCCCTTTCAGCTGCCATGTGCTTGTCATGGTGGCATGTGCTGTGTGTGGAATTCCAGAGGTTCCCATGATGTTCTGCCATGGAATAACTGCCCTTTCAGCTGCCATGTGCCTGTCATGGTGGCATGTGCTGTTTTGGTGTAAATGTAAAGATACTGGGAGGGAAGATGAGTTGAAGTTCAAAAGCAACTGGCAACATGTTGAAAATGTGTCATTCATTTGTTCCAAGGTACTGGTTGGATTCAAAATACTCAGTGTCTCTTAGGGCAAGCATCAGCAAACCAAAGAACTCTAGTTGTGTTGTGATTTTTTTTTTGGTCATATTTCTTTTTTCTTTAGAAATGCAGGGATGATGTCTAAAACCTAGTATTGCTGCTTGGTGTTGGCTCAACAGAGCAAGCAGCAGAAACTCCCTCAGCTCTCATTAAAGTGGATCCTGGAGCTGGATCCTGGAGCTGCATGTTTTAGCACAAAAGGGGTTGAAAACACAAAACTGCAGCCACAGTAAGCTGGCTGCATTGTACCTTCATCTTATTTTCTATTACTGTTTTATGACTGACTTTGTAGCTTAATGTATCTCGATTTTGTATTTTGAAACACGTTCCAGAAAACATGTGGAGTCTGAAGCCTGGCTGAGTGAATATTGCTGTTGGAACCTCACCTTCAGATTTGCTCAAACCTTTCATTATTTTTGATGGCATTGCCTTGGCCTTTTAATTCAAGACCTGAAAGATACAGAGAAAGTGTGCAAATAGAATGCTAAAACATTTGTAAAACCTGCTTGGAAACAAATACTTTCAGGAAATGTGTTGGTGAAGCTTCTCCACAACTGGGCAGCTGCTTCTGCCTGTGTGATACTCTTTTCCATTCTCTGAGTTGGTTTTTTTTCTTTTTCCTAATAGAAATCAGTGGGAAATTGGCATTTTCATTTAACAGGGCAAGAAGTTCTCTAATATTGTGATGAATTAGCAGAATTGAGATCTTTGCTGGTAGAGGCAGATAAAAGGCAAGGGTAACTAGTGGGTGATATCCCATGAGCTTTCTGCCAAGTGTTTGATTGAAGGAAAAAGTGAGCACAAGTCAGAGCTCATTTGGGGATGAAGCACTTTTACAAATGTGGACTACAAAATCCCTTCTCTTTTTTTGTGTTTTGCCTCATTGACATCACCTGGGTTATTCTCACTTGTGGTTAAACATTGATAAAGGGCAGTGAAGCTTTTACTGCACTTGTATCTACAGCAAAGGCTGAGTGTTTCCTCAGAGGTGAAAATAACTCATTTCCCACAAGTAAGGACTGCAAGAGTAAAAGCAATTCTGCCTCTGCATGTGTGTGCATAAAGGTACAAGAGGATGAAGCAGCCTGTGGCAAGATCTGAGACCACACCAGTTTCTGGCATGCAGAGTATGCCCATGGAACTTCCATTGTGCTCATTAGATAAATCTGGCCTGTGAGGGTGCAATCCAGTCCTGACTGAAGTCTCTGGGAAGTGTGCCAAGGATTCCAACGGGACCAAGATTTCAACTCTAGCTTGTATATGAATAATAATTCAGTGCCTTCTGATCTTTGGGGACAACATATTTGAAATAATTCAGAGGACACTTGGAGGGGAGAGTTAAGGGTCGATCCTCCCACCATGAGAACAAGTGACTGTGCCAGCAGCTTCCACTATGTCTTGTTTCTTCCTTCTGCTAATGGGAAATGATGGACAAATGTCACAGGGATCAGGGGTGGGACCAGTACATGCAAATCCAAATGTCAAGAGAGAGCTCTGCCTGGCCCTTGAGTCAATGTGCAGTAGAGGAAAGGAGAGGAAGGAAGAAGGAGTGGAAATGGCAGTCAGCCTGCCTGAGGGAGTCAAGATAAATGGGGACTTTCCACTGCAACTGCCTGACTCTGAGATGAGAGCTCCTGCTGCTGCAGCACCAATGTTGGCTGACACCTCTGGGGCTGTGCAGCTCCTGCCCCAGCACTGAATTAATCCTGGATACAAGAAATGGACCAGCCATGGCTCTTTTAGTGGCAGACCCTGATGCCCTAGGGTTTTATCTTTTGTAGTTTTCATCCTGCAATTCTTGAGTGTGTCACTCTGAACTCCATACAAAGTGTTAGCTGCTGTCTTCCCATTTTGGTCATACAAAACAATTCCTCTCCAGGCCTGGGAATCAAGGACACCTCACTGTGTCAGGCCCTGAGAAATGTAAACAGAAGTGAGTTGGGAGTGGGGAGCAAAATTGGGGGAAATGGCTTCATTACTTCACTGAAGCTGTAATTGGAAGATTAACCATGCATTAAATATGCAAAGGGACCCAATTTATAAAACTATGAAAAGCTGTGAGCCATCATCCAATTTTGGGTGTAGCCCCTGGGTGGGTTTTGTCTGCCCTAAGGGCACCTGAAGGTCCTTCAATAAATATAACTCCTTTTTATTCCCTTTATTTTGTCCAGCCTCTTTTTGGGTAGTTCTGAAAATGCATCAACACAAGGAGTGAACTCTGGCAGCAACAAAATTCTATAACAAGCTCCCTGTCAACATTTTGATGGGGTCCTGTAGCAGTGGGAGCTGTCACAGGGCCTGGCACCTGCAAGAACATTTGTGATGCACAGTTGGGTAGCCTGTGCTGGGGGCAGGGCTGGTGAAACCTGTTCAGCACCTACTGCAGTGGAGGGGCTGGACCATGGCATGGTCCTTTGGGCCACCAGTAGCTGGCCAAGGACCAGCTGGGGATCTCTATTCTGTGTAATCACTGCAGATTTTTGTTCAGGGTGCAATCTCTATTCTGTGTAATCACTGCAGATTTTTGCTCAGGGTGCAATCTCTATTCTGTGTAATCACTGCAGATTTTTGCTCAGGGTGCAATCTCTATTCTGTGTAATCACTGCAGATTTTTGCTCAGGGTGCAATCTCTATTCTGTGTAATCACTGCAGTTTTTTGCTCAGGGTGCCACAGAGGTGTTCACTATTCTATTCATCAGGTTTGCAAATGCTCTACCAGTGTACATGAGCTTCTTTTACTCCCATGGAAGATGAGATGGAAAATGTACTTCATACCAAAAGCAGAGATTTTAACAGAGGGGGGGTTTGATTTCCTTGTTGAAATTCTTTGTAATTGACTGCCTTCCTCTCATAAAGTCAGTTTGGAAATACTCATGTAGCTGTAAGTGAAATGTTTGAACTGAAACAGGGACCTTGAGAAAACACCGAAGTTTGATTTTCTTGTGCTGAGGTTGGTTTGCCATTGATGAATTGCCCTTGGAAGTCCTAAGAAGCGTGGTCAGATGAAACAAGGAACAGCTACATTGGAATAAAACTGGGTTCATGTGACCTAGTATATTTATTTTGCCTCAAATCCCAAATGAGCTATTCTGTTTGGGAAGGAATAAAGCTGCTTGATAGGGGTTTGTGGGTCTGTGTGTATATGTGTATATGTACAAGAGTTTATTTTCTGCAGTCAACATGAATGCTTGGCCAAATTTTCAGAAACAATTGCAGATGTGGTTTTGCATGAAAGGAACATTGAAAATGAATTTATGGAGCCTTACTGTTGGTAATATATGATTCCAGTGATATCTAACATCTTGGATTAAAGAAGGAGCATGCATGAGGTGTGACAAAGGAGAAATCAATCCTTTGAACTCCACCTTTTGATTTCAATGAAATCATGCCTGCTTCTAAAAGACCTGAGTGGCATTGAATGCTTCTAAAGCAGAATTAATAGGGGAGCAATGAAAATAATTTCCAAATGTTTTCTGACAGATTTTAATAAAAAACACATTTATTTGTTTTGACTGAAGATAGATTAAGGGACTCTAATTCTCCCAGATATTGCAGTAGAATGCTTGTCATACCTGCATTTCATGGGTGCCAGATTAAACAAGTCACATTTAGACAATGAGTGTTGCTTGCTGAGTTGCTTTTAGCTTCAAAAGGGGCAGTGAAGAGGTTATGTTTGCACTTCTGAGGTGGAGGAGGTAGAAAGAAAGGGCAGTGGTAGTCTTAGGGATACAGTACATGTCATGGTATTTAGCCAAGTAATGTGAAATATCCTTTATGCTTCTCACTGACCAGTCCTTTGCTGACATTTGGAAGGTCCAGGGCTTTGAGCCACCTGGGGTGGACACAAATGGGAAAATGGGACACTTGTAAACAGTCCCATGAACAGGGTGCAAGTCAAAAAGCTGCATGCAGTCTTGGTTTAAATCAGAATTTAATGGGAAAATTGATGGTTTTGGTGGTAGTATTAAGGAAAATAAAGAGGCCAATGACAGCAACAACTGAGGTCTTCTGTCCCTAACTGATCCTGTAGTGAGGACAGGTCAGAGGACAATCAAATGCTTAATTGCAAGCACATGGGTGTCACAGTTTGGCATGAGAGACATTTAGGGAACTGATGCAAAGCTTTGAAGCACTTCCCTAAATGTCTCTCATGCCAAATCATGACAATGGGAAACCTTTGTGTAGCTGGACTTGGAAGAGTCCTGAAATTTCTACCAGCTCCTGCAGAACTGGGATTGTGCAGGATGGGCCTGTGCTGGTAGCCCAATTTATTCACCATCCTGAGAGGCTTGCTGGGCACAGAAAGGGAGGGGACACACCTGAGACACAGTGTGCAGAGGTCTTGAGATAAGATGGGAAATTCAGCAGATTTCTCTTGTTACAAGGAAACTTAGGCAAAATCCCCTTGCTTCCCTCCAGGTGAGGGAGGGAATTGGGAAATTTGGTGTTGTACTAAGAGGGAAGCAAGATGGAATGTGCTTGTGTGCTGCAGTCACCAGGAATGGCCGGCACAGAGCCTGGGGCTGCTGTCTTGTGAGGGCTGAGCTAGAGCAGAGGCTGGATGGAGTTAAAGAATCGAGCAGGGATTTATTGAAAGGATCTCCTCCATGGATCCACCTTGGGCAGCACCAGAGCCCAGCCAGGGCTGCACCCAAGATGACCCAAAATGGCCCAAAATGCGTGGACAGGCACAGGGTCTCTCCCTGGGATCAGCTCTGCTCCATTCCCACCTTGCAGTTCATTGTCCCAACCCAGCTTTAGCCCAGGCACTCCCACCCTGCTTGTTTTTCTCTCTCCAGCCCACGGGGTTTGTGCTCCTGGGCTGAGATTTGGATCATTTGTCCTTGGTGCCCAGCTGGAGCAGGAATTGTTTTGTCTCCCTGCTCTGTGCACAGAGCTCACCATCCCATAATGTGAAGCTCAGACCCACACACTGAAGCAGCACAGAAAGTGAAAATAGAAAAGCCAAACCTGAGCCATCAGTGCAGTACCTGGCTGTGTCACATCAGGGAAATTGCTTTTGTTTGAAGTTTCTTGGCTCAACCAGGTTAAAGCTGGTGTAGAAGTTCAGCCTAAACATCAGAGTCCGGGAGCTCCTGCAGTGCAATGGAAACATGACTGGGAGGTCTGGAAAGACATTTCTTGTTACAGACCTGAGTAGCAGTTTGCATTTTGCTTGCTGCCAGTCTGGCTCCTCTGTTTTTAAGACCCCCTTGATGCCGAGTTGTCACTGAAACCAGTGCTGGGAATAGGGTGGGGACAGTGTTAAATCTGAGCCAGAGCAGGAGGTTATTTTGCTCCCCATTCTGGATTATACAATTATATTGTTGTCTGTGTATTTCTACTCAGCCAATTTATTGTTAGTTTTCAAAAGGCATATTCCCACCAAGCACTAGTAAAATATTTTGTGACATATTTGTAATTACCACGTGCTTTCCTTTGATTTTCTACCTGGATGAAAGCTTGAAGAAAGAAGACAAAATTTTCAAAGTCTCTCTTGGGATGAGACATAAAGGGACTGGGATTTGCATGAGTGTGCTTTGTTCTGGGAGGGATTAAATTGAAGAAAGTACTTTTTAGCATGACAATGAAACACTCAACAAATTTTAGCAATAAACCATAGTCAGCTGAAGATCAAAGGCATTATGTGAGGTGCAGGGAGGGAGGGACTGGTATTGCTTGTGAAGTGAAGGAGTTTTTTGGAGAGAGATGACATTTTCAGGGCACACACTTTGCTGTGATTCGGATTCAAGCCACATGGCAATGTAAATTCTTCCACAGGTCCCTCTTTTGACCCTGGTTGTGGAAAACTCCCCCAAGTTTAATTCAGATTATTTCAGTGGTGTAAAAGCTGAAAAGATGCTGAGAGTCTTGTTTTGTAGTAGAAACAACAAAATGGTAACTGGTGGATTTTTCACACTGTAAGAGTAGCCCATGTTCCAGTAATTTGCACATTGGTGTGGATGATGGGGGAATAGAACTGGTCAAATAATTTTAGACATCCACATTTATATATATATATATATATATATATATATGCTTCTTTAAAATTTATTGGTGCCTAGGTGAATTTGATGAAAAACATACCTGAAAATAATTTGGAAAAAAAATAAATTGACATATAAAAATATTTTCCATTTTAATTTGAAGCCCCAAAATTTTATATTTAAAATAAAACTAGGGAGGTTTTCTTTTTGAGGTTGGATGAAACATTGCTTTTGAAACAGTTTTCTTAGGGTAGTTTTCCACTTTTCAGAAAATGAAACTTTTTTGATTTGACACCAACTTATTAAAAATGAGTGTTACAGGAAAATAAATATGCAATCAAAGAGTAGAAAAATGAAATGTCTTTGCACACTTTGGAAGGTCATGCAGAGAGACATTTTCCCAAGTGGCTTTGGAGGCAGGCCGTGGGGGGGAGCTGGGTGGAGTGTCACATTTTGTCCCAGGATGTTTTTACTCATGAATAATTTTCATCTTAAGAAGCATTAAAATGTGCACACTCCAAAAAATGGCTCATAGAAAACACTTCTAATAGTTGATACCTACATCAATACATAAAGCAATTTCTGAGTCTTCTCAGAACCTTAGATTTTATACCATGTATAAAAAATGTGTATTATATTATATATTTTGGGGAAATGGGAAGAGTTTTTAGGTGTTATTGTCAGGTGGTTCTCAGAGGCTGAAAGACAACCTGTCATTTTTGGGGAGACAGTGAACAGCACTGAATAGTTGACTTCTCCAAGCTGACGACTCCTTTTCTTGCACTTATGTGGCTTTGCTAGCTAAAGGTCAAACTGTTGACCTGAACTCCATTTCCCAAGTGGCTTCCTGAGTTTTGAAAGAGATTTGGATTGAAAGCTTTCTGAATGTCATGCAGTGGCTGTGCCTCAGTCCTTTGAGAGGAGACATTACACTGGGATAAACCCTTGACATCCTCCCAAGACATCCATCCATCCGATCCTCATTGCACCACAGAAAAGTATCCTGAGGATGGGGAAAATCTGCTGCATCAGGGACTCCTTATCACTGCTGGGCCATCTCCCCAGTGCTCCTGGGAAGGAAAAGAGGGGAGGAAGAACAGAAATAGTTCTGGGTTGTTGTTGTTATCCTCCTCAGGCTTCCTCAGTGAGGAAGAGCTCAAGCTTTTGGAGATGAGAGGTGGTGCTGGAGGACCATGATGGGCTGGGGTATTTGGAGAGGACATGGGGGTAATGTTGGTGCACAGAGCAGCCCAGAAGGAAAGTCTGTGCCTTGAGAGGTGCAGAGAGGGATGTGCCTGGCTGGGTAGGAGGTGATGAAGGTGCACATAAATCAGATATCAAAGCACGTCTGCTCTGGGGAGGCAAAGAGGGAGAAAGCTTTGGGATTCTTGTTTCTAGCATGTGAGCTGTCATCCTAACAGCCAGCTCTTTGTTTAAATTCCTGATGGTGGCTGTGTTCTGCTCCACAGACTAAATGACTGTACTAAATGGTACAGTCTTGATTCTTGAGGACTCTGTCATTGCACAGAACCCAGTGTGCTGCTTTGAACTTGTTCTGTGTGTGCCATTCCTCCTTTGATCCTTGTCTCCCAGCCAGGGGGAACCACATCAGCCCCAGTAAAGAAACTGGGGCCAGGTTTAGCTGCACATGTGGGCTGAGATGGAAGCACTTCTTGGGAGACAATGGAAGATCTGCTGTTCTGGGTTCTTCAAGGGGTACCCGGTGCCAAGGGTAAACACAAGATTGGCAAAAAATCTTTTTTACAGTTTGTTTTTTAGATGCATGGTCTAACTGAATTTAAAAGAAGGTAACCAGCAGCAACTGTAGTGTCTCTATCAGATTTGCAAAATTAATCTTTCCCTTCAATCTCCACAAAACAACCCCAGACAAACGCGAGGAAAATCAAATCAGCAACATCAAAAATTTAAATCCCCCAATCTGGGAATAAATCAAAAAGAAAAATACCCCCCAGGAAAAGTAAACTAATAAAATAACCTTCACAAAACCCCTACCCTCAGCAGTGTTTTAATCCAAAAAAGGGGGCAGAAAAAGCCACAGATTCCCTGAAGCCATGCAAGGCTTTGCTGGTGCCAGTGATTTCATGGGGAGGGCACTTGGCTGTTGCCCCGGCGGGCAGGGACATAAATAAAGCCACGAGACAGATCTCCATCTGCCAACAGAGCGCTTCAAATAATGCCCAAGTGCACCTTGGCTTGGTGTGCCTCCAGCTGCCAGCAGCTCCTGAGCCACCTTTGGAAGTTTTGGGCTTTCCCTGCGGAGTGAGGGGCTGGGAAAACGTGGATTTGGGGGGTGGGAATGCTGCGAGCGCAGCGGCGGGGCTGGGATTGCGGAGGAAGCTGAGGCCTCCAGCCCTGCACAGGAAGCAATCTTAGAGCAGGCCTTAAATGCCAGATTCCAGGCAGAGTTTAACTAACCACTGACAGCTCTGTAAACAAAGCAGGGACAAAAAGAGAACAGCTTTCCCTTTTCTGGTAGTCATTTTTGGTTTGGGGGCTGCAGGGGAATTCTGTAATAGTCGGCTTGATGGGATATAAACCGAGGCTGGGAAGGCTTTGTATGTGAAGAACTGAAAAGGGGAAAATACTTACATGGACTAAATCCTAAAGAAGAAGGTAGGGCACGGGCAAAACGCGCCGATTCAGCCACAAAAAAAGTATTGCTACTCTTCCTTCTTTGAGCAGGATTTGTACATTGTTTACTTCCCCTGGCTGGTATTTAAAAGCAGTGGCTTAATTTTCTTGTTTCTCTTTTCGTTCTCTCTTGTTTTTTTCTCCCATCTTTCTCTTTTCTTTTTCTTTCTTCTCTCATTTTCTCTTTGCTTTCTTTTTCTGCATTTCTGAAGGTGGGGGGTGGGAGCAGCCGGATGGGGACTGACTTCTGCAGAACTTTTAATTATCTGTGCAGCTAAAGAAAATAAGAACTCTCTTGTGCAGTGCTTTTATTGCTTGCGGTGAAAAATTGGAAGCTGGAAGTTAAAAATCCTGCTGAATTGTTGCTTTTGTTAGTGGAAAAGACCTGTGACGTTACAAATAGCTGGTCTGTGGCTAGCAGATGTATACAGTCCTTACTTGGAGCATGTTGATTTAATTTTAACTAGGAAACTAAATGCAGGCACGGGCTATGTTTATCCTACAAGACATTTCATTAATCTTGTTTATCTCAACAATACTGAGGAAGTTGAGTTTTTTGATGGAAAAAGAAAATAGTTGCAGCCAAGCTAAGACAGCAAAGCAAAACTAAATGGACTCGGTTGGTTAGATGCATCCCTTGTGCTTTCACTCTCATCTAAGTGATCCTCTCCCTTTTAGATTTGGATCTTCCCAGAGCTTGGAACACTTAAACACCCACCATGGATGACTTTGAACGCCGCAGAGAGCTCAGGAGGCAAAAACGTGAGGAAATGCGCCTGGAAGCAGAGAGGTGAGTTACTGCATCTGGAAAAGGGCGCTGGTGCCTGGCCTTTGATGAGCAGGGGCTATGAGAATTTCTGCCTTAACTTCCAAAGAGTCCTCGTGCTAAAGACATGTGCCAAAAACCAGCTTTAGCTACTGCTGTGGGGTGTGTGTTGTCCCATTTCCGTAGACTGCTGTAAATGTCTGGCTCCCAGTTGTTTTGCTACGTGGATAAATGTAAACAGCAAAGGTGATGGAATATGGCCACGTGAAATCATAGAAAGGGAAAGCTCATCCTCAGGTGCTGTGTGAGTGCTGTGCAGATGGGATTGTGGTTTTGGCAGATATTTATATATCAGATATCATAGATACTAAAGGTAAAGTTATAAGTTGAAAGGTGGGATGCACTTGGTGTATGTAGTATAGCATGTGTGTGAATTGTCTGCCATTCCTGTGCAGGTGCTGTTGTGTTTGTACTGCCTGTTGCTTTTTATTCATTTACAGTCACTTTATGTGGGCAGCAAGAGCAACATTTGCTGTCAGTTGTCACTGATTTACTTCGGTGAAATGAGAGCAGAATTTGATGTGGGTATGATGATGTCCATTTATGAAAGAAATACCATGAAAATACTGGAAATTACATTTCATTAACTAAACCCTGTACAGTTGGGTTGGCTTTAATGAAATTTCATGATTTACACTGTTGTAAGCAGGGAGAAAGGCTCCGTTTATTTTTGAAATGCCCTCAGTGATAAAAAGATTTGATTTAGCTTATGAACACTGCACTGATTAAAAAAAAACAAACCTATGTTTAAGCACATTTTATTGTTATTTTTGTACTTAATTCTGAATAGGGACTTCATTTTCATTTCTTCTTCTTTGAGCAAAGCTGTTAAAGGAAAGGCTTTGGGGTTTGCTGGGAATGGAGGCCTTGGGTGGTCTGTGGAGGATGTTAGGGGCTGTAGTTTGGGAGTTTCTGTAGAAAAATGCCACTTGACTTCTCTTTGAAGATCTCCAGGCTCTCGTTGAGGATGCAGAGGCTGCAGAGTGACCTGGGCATCAGCCACGTGGTGGGGCTGGTTTGAGCAGGCAGGGACAACCCCAGGGCTTGGGGATAGCTGGCTCTGCCCTTGCCATCCCTGGAGCTGGAATCCAGGGTGCCACCTGTGCCCCATCCTGCTAATGGGAAGTGGCTTGTCCATGTCTGGGGTGCCTTGTTGGGGTTTAGGTGATGGAGAGGGTAGCTTGGTGGCAGCCTGGCCAGAGGAGAAGAGCTTGAGCCCATGTCCCTTTTTCCCCTAATCCCTGCAGATGTGCTCCATGCCCTTTCCCACACAGTGGAAGGCTTTCAACAATAAATTACTCTATGCTAAATCTTGCTGTCCTCCCTTTGCTGCTGCCAGCTTCAAGCATTCAAGCACAATGAGTCAGACCCCTTAGAAGTCACAAGACTGCTTTAAAAATCTGAGGATCTTAAAAATAATTTAGTCTGGCCTTTTTATTTTTGGTTTCTTTAACAGTAACAGAGCCTGATTCTCAAGCTGGGATGTGACTCTGGGAGCTGGGACCTCCCAGATCCTGTCCCAGAGAGGGCAAAGTGGGGCAGGAGCTGAGCTGAGCACCTGCCCCCAGTGCAGGGCTCACACAGAGGCAAGGGCAGCAGCACTGGGGCTGTTATTAACAAATGAATATGTGATGCTGCATTGGTTTTGGCAAATTCAGATTTTTTAGGGATTTGGGGATCATCTTCACCTTTAATAATACAAGCACAACATTGTCACATGTCACAAGCTGCAGAAATCTGCTTGCCATACTTGCCTCTGAATGCTTTCAGGTGTTTTATGAAGTGGGTTGTGCAGTCCTAAAGCACAGCGTGGAGGTTGGAAATGTTCCTAAGTTCTGAGCAGAGGCCATTCCCCAGCCCTCCCCTCAGTGGCTGTAGCCCTGCTGTGGGGAATCCAGCCCTGGCTGCAGGCATTTCTGCTGGGAGATGGAGAGATGGATCTCTGTAGGCTCTAACATGCTTGCCAGGTCTCCCACATACTGCTTTGAGAAGAACAGCAAAGCCAGAAAAGCCAGCTGCCATTCCCACCAGCAGTGCTGTAACTCAGCATTTTGCTGTTTCCTGGGATAAATGTCCATTGGGAGCCTGGCTTTCTAGCTGGATGCTGTGTCCAAGAAAGACTGAGGGGTGAACATGTTAGCAGCATGGACTCCTGCTCCACGTGCCCAAGTGGCTTGGTGTTCTCATGCCTTCATCAGAGCCAGAGGCTGTGGTAGGAGTGGTGAGGACACAGGAGCTGTCAGATTCCCAAGTGTCTGTGATGCTGGAGCCACTTTGGAGAAGCTCAGTGTAAGCTCAGTCCTTAAGGTCTGGTGTTAGGTTTTGTGTTTTGGGTTTTTTTCCATTTTCCATGATGGAAATGATACTTTTTTGTGCTGTGTATTCTGGGTTCATGTGCTTGGGACTGATCCTGAGGACTCATTTTGTCTTTTGAAGACCAACATTGCATTTCCCCCCTGGTGTGTGCTGTGGCTAGTAGTTCATGCAGAGGCAACTCAGATAAAAGTTGACACCAATTTAAAAACTAAGTGACTTTTTTGCATTTTAAGTTCTCATAATTTCATAAATTCTAGATTTCCCCACACAGGCTCACTGTGCCCACCCAGAAATGTTGTCCAGCCAGATTTATTTTATTTTTTTTTTACTGTTTATATTTGTCTGGATCTCTGGAGGCCTATCAATGTGTTTGGAGCAGCACTGCAGACCTGTCTGGGGGCACATTTCCAACAGCAGACATGTGGGACTTTGTCCAGCTTTCTCCCAGGCTGTCAGATTTATGTGCTCAGCCTGGCAGGGACCCAGCAGCTCAGGTACCTTGGGGGGGAAGGAGACTTTTCAGGCACAGCCTGGGAAAGCCAGGACCAAGTATGGCAGTGATAACTTGTGCCTATCTGGTGTGCACTGGTCAGGTGTGAGCTCAGGGAGAAAAGGGAGATTGCTGGGGTGATGTGATGATGGGATGTGCTGCATCTTTGATTGTTTTGTGGTAAAGCTGAGGCTTTGTCCTGCTCCCCAGGGACAGAGGGACTGCTGTGCCTGGTACCCTGAGGTACCAGCCTGGAGCCAGTGGGAAGCTCTGCACTGATTTCTGTGGATTAAGCCCTACCTGAGTTATTCCAGCCAGTTGGTTGATGAGGCAGTGGCAGCCCTGAAAGGAGCTGGGTGAAGGCTTTGCCTTCCCAGCCCCAGGGTACATTCTGTGCTGGAGTGTCAGGGCTGTCACAGAAGGGAGCTGCACGGAGCTGACAGGATGAATCCCATGTGGAATTGGAGCACAGGGGACTGGTTGCTTTCAGCAAGGGAAAAAACAAATGCCACCTGCTGCTTTGTGCCTCTTCCTAGGCAGTGAAAGATCTTGTTCTCTTGAACAAAACCATTGGGTTTTGTCATTTTGGTGTTGTAACTGATGCTGGAAGAATTCAGCCTGGAGCTGGGTAGAGTCTGTGTGTGTCTGCAGGGGTGATGCTTTCAGTATCTTGCTGGTTCACTTCAGTCTGCTGCAGCTGCACTGAAGAATTGAGGTGAAATACTTCTTGTAATGACAACAGACCTAATGCCTTGACTGCAGCATAACTGAGAGCAAAAATAAGCCCCTTGAACTCTCTAAAAAATATTTCTCAGGTAAATCTATTTAGCACTCAAGCTTTAAATTTACAAGTGGCTGCCTTGCCATTGTACCAGCAATAAATTTTTGCTTTTACTTTGTGACTGTTGTTTTGTTTGTGTTTGCTTTTTATTTGTTTGTTTTTCTTTTTTAAAAATTATACCAGGAAGCTGATCCAACTTGCTCCATTGTCACATCATCACTACTGCAGAGTTCAGGAAGGTCTTAGGGGCATTGTCAGGCTGGCCTTCATTTGGCTGAAGCTTAACTTTGAATCTGAACCAGAGATTTGCCCTGTGTCATGCTCTTCCCTAAAGGATTGCTGATCATATCATGGGGAAAGGAGAGATGTTGGTCATCCTGTTGTGAAAATATGGCAGAGAGAAGGGGTTCACTAGATCCATTACTATTAATTATTGCTAGTAATTACTATTACAAAATTCTCCCTAAAAAAGGTTATGTGAGTAGGACACAGAGAAAAATACTGCCACAAAGCTGGATGGTTCCTGATAGCATTAATTTCTAAAGACAGTGGCTAAAGATTTCTTTATTTTTTTTTTTTTTTAAGAGATCCTACAGGCTGGGGATGGCAGCAGCCCTGCAGGAGGCTAAAAATCTCCTGGGTTAGTAAACTGATTAATGGAACTTCTGCTAAAACAAGACCAATGGTTAATCCCAACTTGGTACAACTGAAAAAAAGCAGTCAAGTGCATTTCAGTTGGGATCCCTGAAGGTGTGTAGAGAACCAGAAAGACATTTCATGTGCTTTTTGCTGTTCCTGTCGAGCCTGATGTACCTCTGGCAGCACACAAAGGACTGATTCACCAAGTTAAGAAGGTCAAACCAGCAGGGTACATCTTTGCAGGACAATGAGAAGCATGTTTCTTGTCTTCTGGAGAGGTTAACACTGGACACATTTGGGTCCACAGCATTTTAACTCTTCTGGAGAGCAAGGCTGTGTCATCTTTGCCAGCCACAGAAAGTAAAAAATGCCCTTCTCTTGTCCAGGACAGGGAGGGTAAGAGTGTGTCCATGTCAGATCAATGCTGAATGACCACAAATAACTTTGGAAGCTGTTTTCATTCCTGCAGTGGAGTCAGCCCTGGTATGGGGTGTACATTAGTGAGAAATGATAGACAGTTCTGAGTTTAGGAATTACACAAAAATGGTTCCTTTCTGGTTTCTCTTTTCTTGAAACACTAGGAGCGGCCCATTTCTTGTTCTCAAGCATCTGGTTATGTTTTTATGAAGAGTTTTCAGAGATTATGCTTCAGTTCAGGTTGATGTTGAAAAGGAGAATATGATCTTAATACAAGTTTTCAGTGAGTGCATGTTGGAGCATAAGGGAAGCTGGCTGCTCCATGTCATTTCCCAATGTTCATGTTTTATTTCAGAATTGAATTTCCCCACAAGTTAAGCCTCTGTCCTCCTAAGGGCTGTGCTCCTGTCTATTCCCAGCTTCTTTTGCTGCTAGAAAAAACCTACAGTGGTTTTATCTCTCCATGAACTTCATATATCCTGAAGTTGCAAATACTTTGTTTGTCTTTCTGTAAAATACTCACTTTTTTGCTAGACCTGAGACATGACATCTTCTGCCCAGGAGTTAAATATTGAGGCACTGAATAAATAAGATTAGAGATGCGTGAGAGTTGAGAACAAATTGAAGCAGAGTGCTCCAGCTGTTGATCTGTCTTCACAGCTGCCTGGAATTCCAGGACTGACAGGACATATTTGGATTGTTGAGGTGGGTTTGGCCCTTCCCACTGAATCTCTGTTGTGCAATTTTTGGAGTTCATTCCTAACCCAGGCAGAAAAGCATGGTCCAGTGGCTCATTGAAACCTTCTCTACTGCAGGCACCCTCAAGTGAGAGTGGGTGCTAAACAAATCTTTGCTATTGCAGCACTTCAAATGCCCTGGAGGAAATAACCAAATGTATGGGAAGGTCAGAAGAATTCAGTGGTTAATATTTCGTGTTTTTCAGATTGTATTTTCTTAAAAATGCAAGAGAAATATTTCATAAAAGCAGCTTTGATCTTCCAGAGAGAGCTAGACATACAGAGCACAGACTTCACTGAGCTGAACCCACTGCAATTCCTAAGCAGACAACAAAATCAGGTCCTTGGTATTTCATATGATAATCCAGATTTTGGATTGTAGTATGTTAAAATCACTCTGTAATCTGGGGACTATGAGTGCTGCACCAGCCAAGCTTTTAGGAGGACAGCTCCAATCTAGCACCCAGACAGTTGGCAAAATGCCCCTTCTTCCATCTCTTGGAAACACCGAGGAATTTTGGAAATGACTGGCTGAAAAGAGCCTCCTCCAATCCTGTAAGCAGGTAACCCACCTACTGCCAGTGGAAAACCTGCCCTTTGTTTCCTGCTGTAAATTTATTAGCTTTAACTGGGTCCTCATGAGCTGGATCTTATTTAAATATCTAATAAATGCAGGCATGGAGACACAGATTTTTGTGCTTATTATTGATAATTCTGACAAGCATGCCTGCTTAAATAGCACCATGTGAGGAGCAATATAACATGGAATTTTATCATGATTTTCAGGATTGGACCAAAACACAGGAACAGCACAAAGAAAATCATGAGTCTGAAGAAATGTAGCTGAAATAGCACAAATAAGTGTCAGTGGCTTTCCTGCCATGTTTATGTTGAAAAATTACACCTGTTTAGTATTTTAGATGCAAAACTAAAGGCCAGGGCAGTTAAGCCAGGGCAGACTGCAGCACTCTTGCATCTCTGCCCCTTCAAACAGTGTAAATATCTGCCACCAGAATTTTCTCATACAAAAGACTTCAGAAACTTGAAATGCAGAACTGCTGTGTTAATGAACACTGGCCTAAGGCTGTGAAAGCACAGAGGCTTCAAACTTGCTGTGCCATCCACAGCAGGGCACGGAGCTTAACTTCTGTTCACTCCACATGGCAGAGACCAAGGGCATTGCCCTAAACTGACTCAGAGCTAAAAAAGGTTCTGTTCTTGGTCCCTGGTCTACTTCTGTCAGACTCTTAGGCAGGGGAATCCCTGTATTTCTAAATTTCTTCCTAGACAATAAGGATGTAGCTGAGCTCTCAGCTGCTCAGTCATTTTCCATCTGTCTGATATCCACAACTAGTGCAAGTGGCAAAGTAAATTTAATTCATTGTATAAAGCATTCTCACACCACAGGATTATGTTCACCTCATCACAAAAATGCATGTGCTTACAAATGAGTTGGCTGAAAAATCTACATTAACCCTTCTTTTACCTAAATGAGGCCTTATATTTAATAGTGATGCTCAGCAACAAATTTCATTTAGTTTAAAGAAAAGCAAAGGGAATAACTGTGTTCCCATGCAGAAGCTGATGGCTGAATATCCCTGTGCCTTAGGAAAAGTTTTAAAAATTACTCTTCAGGCAAATATGATTGATAGATTTACCTGCTGTAACGTACTCTGTAGGCTGTATCTGTGTGTTGCAAGGATCTGGACAGAAGAAGAACTAATGTCAACCTTTAAAACTGCAAATTTGAAGGCTTGGAATGGTATCTCTTAGTTATTACATTTAAATGCCTTCTTTGAAGAAAGCAAGAACATTGTTGAACTTAATTATGTTACTATTATTCAGGGCATTCTGGGCTCAAAATGGTAGAAATTATCAGGCATGAGAGAAATTGCAGTTATTGCCCAGCTGTAAGACTCTTTAAGGAGTGAGATGAAAGTAAATTTAGCCAGAGTATTTCTAGGAGCATCTGCTTCTCAGTGAGTTTGCATTTTATTAATGTCTTTATGATCTAATATCTGAAATTAAACCAGATAATCAGAAGATGAGATTTCCCCTTAAAAATCTGAGGCCAACTGGTTTGCAGGGATAATAGATGAAATGAAGTCAAATGCTAACAAGTTTCACACACGAATAAGCAGAGTTATGTAAACACCATCAGACTGCTGGCAGCCCGGGCAAAGCCATCCCTTCACAGCTCAGTTCAAAGAACCACAGAGGAAAAATGTGATTTACAAATGAAACCCCAAACTGATTTCAACTTGCAGAAGCATCTCATTTGGTCAATTAGCTCCTGCATTTTTGGCTTTGTGCCTTTAAACAAGTTTTTAATTACTGAAGATAAATGTTTATAAGCGGCTTTATTTCCCTCTTATTAGCTCGTGCTAAACGAGGAAAATCCCTTTGCCAGCAGATTGTCCTTGCCTGATCAAGGTCTTTCATAGCATGAAGGAACTGAGCTCATCAGATGGCTGTGCTTCTTGGGCTAATTAATTCATCAGCACACAGCTCAGGAAAAGTTCCTGGCCAGAGAAAAGGTCAGTGGGCAACCAGACCTTGGGAAAGAATCTGGTGACAGCAGAGTCCCCAGGAGCCTGAGCAGAGGGTCAGGTCAGCACAGAGGTACAGCCACAGGTTAGGAGCAGTAGTTGTTCTGTTGGTGTTACAGCTGAGCCCTCCTCTTCCTGGGGAGCAGTGAGGGTGATGGGAAGTGGAAAAGTAAGCAGGATGCATTTCTTTTTGTTTATTGGAAAGTATAAACCAGTGGGTGGTGTATGAGACAGTGAAAGGTTAGCTCCACTTTTGACATTAAGGAAATATAAATAGATGCTTGGTTGCTCCTTTTTATGTCAAAACTTGTTGGTTGGGCCAAATGAACTTGGTTATTAATAGTCTTTGCTAGATAGTCTTGAATAAAAGGCCAGCAAGTTTGTCATGCTGGCATAGAAAATCAAGGGAAGGCTGCAACTCAGCAGCAAGTTGTGACTGTCTTTTGGTTTGGGATTTTTTTTTTCTTTTTTTTTTTCTCAACATTTTTCTAAAAACATGCCTCAGTTTCCTTTAAGGTAGGTTGTGACCCATTTTCAATGCAGACATAATTGAAGCAGATAGCAAGGACTGCTCTAGCAAAGGTTATCTTTTAGGTGGACTGTGCTGAGACCAGAAGAGGTGCTCTAAATTGGTACCCAAAAGCAGAGCTTCTTCAAAAGTTTGGTTAAGTTTGGTTAATACTCCTACTTTCCTCTTCCACCAGTTTGAGACCACATTTTGGTGTAGGCAACATGTTGGTGTATGCATTGATTGATGGAATTGAGCAAATACTCCCTTCTTAGTGAGACCTCTCTGACCTGATGCATGGATATCATGGCAAATTTTAAAGCCAATTAAGTGCACAGAGGCGAAAGAAACCAAATCACCATGACTGGATTTACTGCTTGTCAGCTGAGCCTCTCTCAAGGCAGGTTTTATTGTGACACAGCTTGGGGGGTGAGCACAGTCACATTTACCCTGGGAGGTTTGCACAGATTTAATGCACTTGGTTGCAGTCCAGGTTTGAGGTAATTTTTCTCTATTTCTGTGCACAAGCAAGGACTCTGTAGCTGTGATGCACTTCTAAAGTCCCTGAGAACATTGACAGTTCTGTGTTCACAAGACACATCTTCCTACCACCAGGCAGGTTCCTATGTGTAATGGCTTAATTTGGAGAAATATATCTTTGGAGCAGAATTCCAATGAGCAGACAGTGTTAACAGGAGCAAGCTGGTTTCATTTATAACACTGTCAGCCCTCCAGTGATAGGGAGAAGATCAGATACTCAGTGTATCAATCCTGGGAATTTCTGAAAGGCAGAGTTATAATTACAATGGTGAGAAAGATATAGGGTTGAAGTTGGCCCCAGAGCAGAATGCTTACTTAATATAAAGAATAAAACTGTTTCCATCTGTGTTTTCTAGCAGAGAAAAGAAATATGGTGGTATAGATGGCTTTAAATGAAATGTACCTTTTGGGAGCAGGGGAAAACAACAAGCAAGCAACCTCACAAATTTGTTTTTTGATCTTCACCTGAATTCCAGAACTGTTATTGAAAACTTAGCCATCAGATTTTCACAGAAATGCTTACAGCTGGGATGTGAACCATCACCAAAGGCTGCCTTTATACCTCCCACTTTCAGTGCTATCCTCTCCTCAGAGTACCAGAGCACAGCAGAGACTGGAAAGCCCTTCCCATAATCCATATACAGAAGGGTTTTTTGTCCTTGTGCCCCCTCATGAGATAATTTTACCACTGTGTTGGCATGTCACATCATGCCATCCCTCAAGATGAAGTCCTCAACCTGTTTTGTCCCTTTCTCCCACAGAGAAAATATTTGGTTAGAAATGAAAACAAAAAAAGAAAATGGTGTGTATTTGCACAGGAATAGGGTGACGTAGTTTCTTCAGAATAGGTTTCCTTGACTAGCCTGTGATCACCAAGCTGAACAGCCTCAGAGCTTTTCCAAGCTTGTTCTGGGCACTGTTGCTGGGATCATTCCCAAGATTCCCCAGCAGCCACTACTTCAGTGTCTTAATAAGGCAGTGCCAGAGCTGGGGAGGGCAAGGAGATGGATTTTCTAAACACTGGCTACTCATGGATTCCTTTTATGGTCCAGCTTGCACAGTGGGGTATTCCTCTGAAGGTCAGAGACAGGGATAACAAAGTGCTTCCCACTGCAGCTTGCTTTTTGAGTGCAGGCATCATTTGTCTGGTGCCACACATCCAGGCTGCTCTGAGAAAGAAACAGTTGGGGAGGGAAGTGAGGAAAGAAGGGGGAAAAGCAGGGCCTGAAGTTCTGTGTTTTTTGCATTGATGCTATTGCTGCAGGATGGATGGATTTGTGATAATCATGACGGATGGATTTTGCTGTTATTTCACAAAAAAACATCCCTCAGAATGTCCTCTGCAAGATTTCAGGGATCAGGTCATCCCACAGCAATACCAAGGGCAAATTTTCATGTCGTGGTCATGAATTTGGCTCTTCCTTCTCCCAGCAAAATGAGATAGAGTGCTAATGACATTTTCAAACCAGTGAGTTATGATAGCTGGAGGGTTTGTCTGTGCTGGAATGCCACAAGAGGAATTTGTTTAAGGAAAAGATTTAATTCCACCCCCCCTTCTCTCTTGTACAAGCTAGAGAGTCTTTTCTCTCATTAGCATGTAATCATCTTAAACTGGAGGATTGAGTAAGTTCCTTCAGGGCTATAGTCTCATTTCTCACCCAAATGTTTGATGGCATGGATGAGTCATTTCAATATTCTAACGAGAAGGAATATATTGGTGATTAAATTAATATGAGAAAACCTCCTACTAAGTAATGAAAATATCATCATGTTTTTTCAGGCCTGAATATAAGTGGAGGATATACATAAATTGAATGAAGAAAATATATCTTCAAGGCAAACCTGAAATGCTCAGGCAAATCCAATGGACTTGTAATCTAATTTTTAGTTTACTGATTATTATCAGATGGCCTAATACAGTACCTAATAAACTATGGAGATAATGAAAGACTTCAGCTGTGTCACCAGCTCTGACACTGTTTGAGTAAAGAGAAGTGCTTGAAGGTGTTGTTTTGGTGACTCATATCTTGACAGTCTAACTTTCTTCATCTGTTTCCCTGTTGCTTTGCTGGCTCCATCCTGATCTCACCTATGGTGCTCACATCATACTCACAATGAGATCCTGATGTGCTGCCTTTGATGTCACCACAGGTCTTGTGGTTATGCTGACTTTGGAGGAAATGTGACTTCTCAGTCTGTTGGCCGTGTGGTTTTGCTGGATAGAATATCTTGCTTTGAGGAGATAAAGGCATAAATGCACAGAAGTGGAGCAAAGACCACAAAACAGACGGTTTGGCTGATGAAAGCTTTTTCATTCCTCTCCTTGCTTGGAGATAACAGAAGAATTCTGAAATTCAAGCGAATAGAAATGAAAATGTTTTAAAGCAGGGTAGATCTAGGAGGAAAGGGTTGGCTGCCAGTTCAACTCAGGGACCCATTTAACAGGCCATGTCATACACTCAAAGCTATTCCACGTTAAATTGCATTCCCTTTCAAGGCTTGCCCTCCTCTCATTCTGAATCCTGATTTTGGTGGTTGTGCATGTTTAAAAATTCCTCAGGATTTGAGGGATTGTTGTGACTGAGAGCAAGGTTCATCTGTCCCATCCTCATTCTACTGCTGGCAGAAATTCTGCTAAGATGTCTTGGTGACTAGCAATGACTTTTCCATCACCAGCCCATCTTCATTTATTTATTGGTTGTTCTTCCCTCAGCTTGGGCTGTACCCTGTCATCAGTTTCCAAGCCAAATTCTTTATGGAAGTCAACAGGGAGTCCCTGCGCAAAGGGAAATGACATAATGTTGCCCTTTAGTCCTACCTACAGAGAAGCAGGCTTGGGAAATGTACAGATTTTCCTAATTAGCCAGCACTGAATTTACAGCATGTGTTCATTTTCTATTGACATCCGGCAGCAACCCAACACGTTGTAAATTCGACCGTTTGTATTCCAGACAATTGTTTTTAATCAAAATATTCTGGATGTTGTCTTTATTTGCCTTGCATATGGGAAATGTTGGGGTCTTCAGTGCTCTGAGGTAAAGAATGTGCCATTTTAATGGGCAGCATGGAGTGCTCTTAGCTAAAAATGTTTCCCTGTCCCTTTGGGCTGTGTGATTTTGTAGGCTGCCACCTTTTACACCACCAGTAACTGCATTGTGCTGGAGATGTGTCTCTGCAGTTTGTGAAACACTTTTGATGGGAAAGATGTTTCTGTAAATGTAGGCTGTTATCATGTGAGCTGTCACCCTCCACAAGGAAAGGGTTTCCCTGTTCATGGCCTGCTTCTCTAGGGCCTTCAAGCTGTTCTTCTGCAGCACAGGATAAACAGAGTTGCAGAATGGGTTTAAAATTGAGACAACCTCTTTGCCAGTTAGAATTCAGACTCTTTAAAGCTTAAATGCTTAATTAGATGAAGTAAGGATGTAAGCATAAAGAAATCTGGCCAGAGCAGACTGCTTGAAAGGTAGCTGAAAGTGATTGCTTCTATTGGGAATAGTAATGCCATTTCTTACTGCTTTTTGCTCCTCATTTTAGCACTGAAATGCTTCTCATGATGAAAGCTGCTTTGTACACCTCTATAACCAGAGCTTCTGGCTTTCTGTCAATTATTTACTAAATATGTATATAGATATATAAAATCCTTTATATATATATATATATATATATATATTAGTATATGTATATATATATATTAGTAAATGTATATATATATTTAGTAAATGTGTATATATATATACATTTAGTAAATGTGTATATATATACACATTTACTATATATAATGTATATTTAGTAAATAAATATACATTATATATATTATATATATACACTATATATATATATTTTTATATATATATATATAAAATCCTTTATTTTATATATATATATAATCCTTTTAGCAGGGTAGTGCTGCTCCTTTAGCTTTCCAAATGGGGAGTGAGGAGGGACTCAGCCACAAACCTATCAGAAGGGATGTAGTAGTGCTTTTTTTCTTGCCTCTGTGCTGACCAGATCTTCTCCAGGCTGCAGAATTTGGGGAATGATGTGCAAATCATCCAGGCCCACAGCTGCTAGCACCTGTCCTTTGGTCCAGGCCACTCTTAGAAGGAGAAGCCACGAAAAGCAGCCTCGGTCACAGACTTCAGGAATCATTCTCCAGAAGTTTTAAGGTGTTTGAAGGCTGGCCCACCTCTGTTACATCTAATTAGGACTCTGTGTATGTTTTATTGCAGGGAGAATTGCATGTGGAGCCATTGCTTATCTCTGCCACTGGCTGTTGGCTCCTGGATGTTGATGGGGAGATCTTGCAGTGTCTGCTGATGATTTCTCCTGGCAAGGGAGGCTGATTAGGTGGACAGGCTGATAATGCTGGGCCTGCTGGCTGTTGGGTGGCTGGCACTGAGTGCCATGAGGTGACTTGCATGGGCTGCAGGGATTTTATGGAGCAGCTGTGTTCTTGGTAAACCTCTTCAGAAGGTGGAGAGGAGTAACACCTCCTTGTAACCCCTTCCCACCTGGATTTTGTGGGATTTCACAGGTTTTGTTTGAGGAGACTGAAGGGTGTGTGAAATGCCTGTGCAAGCTTTAGAGTCACATCTTGAATGGTCAGTGGACAGGGCACTTTAATGTTGCTGAGCATGTGTGGGAGACATCTGGAGACTTACTCTGTCCAAAACTAACAAACATGAGGCTGCATTTTTGGGAAAGCAATCAGAAACTAGGGCAGGAGCAATACCAGACCCTTTGACTGGAGGTGCTCTCCTGCCATTTGTGAATTGGATACATCTGGACAGCAAACTAGAGAGAGAAAGATTTGCGCGGCTCTGGGGCGTTCGCTGCTCTCTCGCGCACTGGCGCTCTCCGCCGCGCTCTCCGCTCGTCTCTCGTTCTGTCTCCTTGCGCTCTCCGTGTCGCTCTCTCTTTTCTCTCTCTTTCTCTCTTCTTTCTCTCTCCTCTTTCTCTCCTCTTTCTCCTCTCTTCTCTCTTCTTTCTCTCTCTCTTGCTCTCTCTCTTTCTCTCTCTCTTTCTCTCTCTCTTTCTCTCTATCTTTCTCTCTCTCTTTCTCTCCTCCCTCTCTCTCTTCTCTCTCTTTTTTTTTCGTTTCTTTTTCTCTTCTCTTCCTTCTCTTCTTCCTTGCTCCTTCTCTTATCGTCTTTCTCTTTCTCTTATCGTCCTTTCTCCTTCTCTATTTCCTTTCTCCTTCTCTTCTTCTCCTTTTCTCCTTCTTTATCTCCTCTTAAACCAGAGCCACGACCCTGTTTCTTGTAAATGCACCTTTGTCATCACAGCTTTAGGCTGTCAGAACACATTTTACCTCAAGCTCCATCTTTAATCACTGAGTGGCAGACCTGGGAATAGAGGCCATGGCTCAGCCCCAGGACCTCATTGCCTCTCCAGGGCAGAGAACAGCTGAGAGCTTTCTTACAGAGCAGCTCTGCAGTTGGCTTGCAAGCTGTTTTTGGGTCCTACAAAGTGGGGCAAATGCCACTTGAGCTGCTAACAAAGAGCACAGAACTGCCTGCAGCCTGGTTCAGGCAGAGGGGGGCAATGTGGCAGCTGAACCTGTGCATTTAGTCAATGTTGGGAACAGATAATAAATAAAGATTTTAGGGGTGAAAAAAACAGATTGCTTATGTAACCCAACTGTATTTGTTAGACTTCCTCCTCCCTAGCCTCCTTCCCCATTATTTATCAATTAAATATGCTGAGAGCAGTGAGCTGTTGACCACAAAATCAGGGAGGGGGGCTGTGGGGTAATAGTTGTTATCCTGTTCCAAAAGCTATAACATGGATACCAGAAAGAATGAGAGTCAGATGTGGAGGAGGCTGTTGAGTTGCCATTGGTAGAACAGAACGTTCTGCACTATCCAGTCATGGTTGTTGCTGTGTCTAAAACCATACACTATGAGGGAAATGTGGATGTCACTCTGGAGCTCTTGTGGGGTTTTTGGGCTCCTCATTACGTTGCTACACTGTGTGTGATAGATTACACTGGCATTTAAATTCCATGCCTCAAACCAGCTTATTTTGCTGCAAAGACTTTGCTTCCACTGAGAGCTGCATGCAAGTGAGGAGAGTCTGATCACTGAGGCACTCCAAGGTGCCTGTTTGCTGTTCCTGCTGTCAGCAAAATTCTGATTGACTTCATTACAAAAACTGGATTAATGCTTGTAGGCTTGTTTTTCATGAAAACCTGGATGCTGGTGGGGAGAGAGTGCTGAAAACTGGGAATGCTTACCCCAAACCCTTTTCCATGGATGAAATTGAAGGGGAGGGGGACAAATTCTACATTTCCTGCAAGGTGACAATGAGCAGCTCTGGTTTTCTCCAGATGGAGAACATTCTCTGATGATTGCT
Organism: Serinus canaria; assembly: GCF_022539315.1. Taxonomy (NCBI): domain Eukaryota; kingdom Metazoa; phylum Chordata; class Aves; order Passeriformes; family Fringillidae; genus Serinus; species Serinus canaria. The sequence continues at coordinate 67,998,706 of NC_066314.1, forward strand.
CCATTGAGAAATAAGGATAGAGGCCTTGCCTTCACTGAGCTGTGACCCTGGTGTCCCTGAATTGTGCTTAGTGATTCCTCCTTTGCTATATTTCAAATCAGTGTTTTTCAGTATTATTTGGAGCCACAAATTGGAAACCAACATCAAAAACTTAAACTAAATATGACCTTGAAACTTGTTTAAGCTGTTATTCTTTTCCTGAACAGCAACTCAGTCCAAATAATGACTTTTAAAAGTCTTTTTAAAATTCAAATATTATCTTGAAGGAGCCAAACTGAAACCAAACCAAAGCTGAGCTGAAAAGTACACATCAGTTGAACTTTATGAGCAGAGCTGTACTGCAAAGTTGCTTACGCATGTGCAGTGAAGGGAAGGACCTCTGCTCTGAAATTCTTGCTGTCTTAATTCACAGCTGATTGGCAGTGAAATGGCAGAACATACAGTCAGGCAATTACAGATAACACAAACTGTGGTCAGGACTCATCAGATTGACTGTGGAGTTGTTGGCAAATGTGCCCCAGACCTGGAGACTGCACTGGAAGATGGGTTTTATAGGAAGAGCTAGAAAGGAACAACCCAAAATCTCTCACCTACTTCTACACTCCAGGATGTTACTCCTTGCCTGAGACCAAAAGGAAGGACACAGTTCCTTGGGGGAGTTAAGGTGGGGCATTTGTGACCCTGTTAGACCCATCTAATGGGACACATGGCCTTTGTCATGTGCAGCTGTGGGGATCCCTTACCCCACCTGCATCACAGGTGTACCTTGCTCTAAAAACCATACCAGCAGTGGCTGCCATCCACTACCATCAGTTACCTAAAAAAAGCCTCCGTGGATTTTAAAAATATATTTACAAGCAATTTTATTTTTCCTTGTTCAGGGCTGAAGGGAACTAAAACAATAAGGAGTTGGCAAGTACTGGGAGTGATCAGACCAATGCTAGTTCAAAGATTTAAAAGAGGAAGAACACATTAGGAAGAGGAAATTTTTAAAGCATCTCCCATGAGCTGAGATGATGACTCTGCCACAGGTGGTTGCCCAGTGGGGCAGGATCATATCCAGGGTGTGGGGATCCTCCTGAATTGTCCCAGGCAATCCTGGCTCCAGACTCTTGCTGTGATAGAGCTCCTGGGCAGTAAAGGCAGGGCTGAGACATTTGCACACTCTTTATTTCAGCTCAGCACCCCGCCCTGCAGCTCTGGGGTGTCGGCCTTTATGGCAGTGGGTATTTGGCCTGTGATAAATGTAGCAAGGGGTTTTTTCTTCCCTCCCTCGAGTGCTTAAAGCTCCATTGTCAGCATTCAGGAAAGCTGTGTTTAGACTGAGTTGGAAACGGGTACCAGCATGGCTAGCTGATGCAAGAGGGGTTTATTTTCCATTTTAATAATTCTTTAAACAGGTCCTGCGTTTGTATGTAGCTCCTTTGTTGGAATAAAAATCTTTGTTGGAGGCTACCAGACAGCTATAAATAGCTGTCGTGAGTATTTATGCTGAGGATAATCTCAGGAGAAGATATTTTTAACTTTGCACATTGTTTAGAGTAGGAAATTCTTTTAATGCCCACATTTTCCATTCCCAGTGCCATCAGCTTTTCCCCAGCCCCTCTTATGATGTGTGCCTCGCTTGCTCTTTCTCCCTCTTATTTCCTTTAAGGTTCAAGGTTACAGCCAATCTGCTCCAGAGGCAGACTTGAGTTTATTATTATTTTTAAAGGAAAATGCTAACTTTGGCCTTTTGTGACTGTGTGGGAATTGAGTTCATTTCATGGGGCTATCAGAATGTGAAGGGGATATCTCACCAGGCTGTCCCTGTAAATTGGGTAATGAATGAGCACTTTATTTCTGTTTCTCTCCTGCATGGAACTCATGTGCTTGTTAGAATAACAGGGGCCAATCTATTTTATACTCCCACAGAAAGTATTCCACTTTATTTTGGCGAGTTTGTGAGAGCTGCTCCTTGTACCAATACTTAATGCTGGACCAGAAAAATAAAAACCCAAAAAAACCCCAGGCATAATGCTGAACTAGCCTTGCAACTTAAAAATATGGTCCATAACAAAGCTTGTTCTTACACAAGCCAATACATAATTTCAATCTACAAAATCATCCAATATGTGTTAAATTGAAAGTGAGGTGCAGACTGTGAGCCAGATTGAAAACAGGTAAAATTTGACACAATTTGATCTGCAGCCTTTGAGAGAAGTTCACTGTTTACCTGTGATGCAATCTAGTCAGGCCTTTTTTATTTTTCCTAATTCTCTTTAGTCTTAAAAGAGACTGACAGATGCAAAGCCCAACAATAAATGGGAGTTGGGTACCTTCTAGACAGGGGAAACCTAGATTGTCAGTGTGAAGGATTATTTGTCAGCAAAAAATATGTGAGCTCTGTCCTGTACATGGTCAGATTTTAAAAGGCATTTCAATACCTCTTGAGATTTGCCTTTGAAATCTCTTTTCATCTCATGGGGCTGCACAAAAGACAATCTCTGTGCTCTTGAAAACATCACCCAAGCTCCCTGCTACTGCCAGCAGCTCTGGAGCATCTTTTACCTGTATGAGGGGATGGTGTTTTTAGAGATGAAAGATATTTTAAGCCTCTCTTTCTCTGCACAGTTGATAAGGATTTGTGGCCTGTTACCTACCTGCCCACGTTTGTAAGGCAGTGCTGTTTTCATGGGAACTGCATTTGTGTTTTTGACTGCTCGTGTTACTGTTAATTTGACTATTTAATTTGTGTTTGCCACATAAATATGGAGGTAGATGTGCACACATACCCTGCAGCTTTGAAATGCTGCTGTGCTGGAGGCAAGGGCTGGTGGCCACACAGCTCATTTGCTGCACTAATGGTTAAAGAAAATTAATTCTGAGGACAGGAAAATTAAGAAAAAAAAACCCCTTCACTGCAGACTGTACCTCTTTTCAGCCTGCTGAGTGAGCAATGTCATAATCACAAAGATCTGGGCTTAGTTTCCCATCTGTAATGTTGTTTGCCTGAAGATCAGAGGTTATTAAACATGACTACTAAATAGAAAATCTGACCTTCCAGGCTGTGCAAATGTTAGAGAAAGGAGCTTGGTGGGTGGAGAGAGGCTGAGTGCTCACATAGACCTTGCTGGGGAAAGTGTGGTCTGTGCCCAGGAGATCAGCAAAAGGTTGGGACCTGCTGCCTCAAGGCAGCTGATGACCTCCCCCAGGCAGATTTTGAATTCTTGGAAGGTCTCTGCTGAAAACCATCAAGAACCCACCTGGAAAAGTGTGAGCTTTGACCACTGTGATCCCTTTGCTTGGGCTTAGCCAGGAGGAGCTGGCTAATAAAGAGGGATGGGAATGATGGAACTAGATAGAGAATAAAAACTTGCATAATGGGAAGTAACAAATGTGGTGTAGGTACAGAGACTAAATCCCTGAAGGCCCTGGGGGTGGGGCAAACCCAGCCAGGTACAGGGACACAGATCCAGTCAGAAAGGTGAACTTAGATCATGACCTTACAACAAAAATCTCTTGACCAACGGTGAAGGAAAAGTGGAAACTTGACCAAATGTAGGAATGTTTTATTAGCACACTGGCTCCCAAGAACACACAGTTCCCACTGTGGCCTGGTCTGGTGTCCCCTCCTCTCAGTGCCCTGCCTGCCAGGGTTTATGGCCAAATCCCTCTGTAAAAGCATCTAGGGTAAAAATCTCAGCAGGGTGAGATCCCACAGATAAGAGCCCTGGGAAGTACAATATGAAATAAGCAGCTGCTCTGGGGGAACTCCTGCCCTGGGCAGGCAAAACCCAGGAGAAAAAGCAACAACCAGCTGGGAGCAGGACTTGGTGCTGTGCCTTACTGCAGAGTCAGTGCTGGCCCTGTGGTCCAGCAGGGAGGCCAGAAACCACTGGAGGTCAACAAGAGGAAAGGTGATGGATTGCAGCCACAGGGATGTCCTGACTCCCAAGGAAAGGTGGCAGGGTGTGCTCCAAATGGAAGCTTTCTGCATGTGCCACAGCCTTGGCTCAGAGGTGCTTTGCTGAGTGAGCTTGCAGGGGTGCCAGGTGCAATGAGTCCAGTAAAACCTGGCTGCAGACCTCCAAGTTTCTCACATTCCCAGTTTATGGGATGCAGTCAAATGATTTCTTTCACTGCTATCTTGCCTCTCTTATCTGATGAAACTGCGGCTTTATTCAATCTCAGTATTTTTCTCCTTTCTCTGTTGTCTAGAATGTGACTAGATCAAATTTCTCCTTTCTGTCATGACCATTAGTAGCTTAGGTTTGTTTTTTTTTTTTTTTTACATGAAGCTTTTTTCAACAATAAAATCTCTCCCAGACTGTAGTTACATAATATTCGAGTCACAGTGATCATAACAGAATCCACCTCACTTATTAGGGCTGTGGTCATGGAAATGAAAATGCCCTGGGAAGATTTTTTTTGCAGGATTTTGCTACTGCACACATAATTCATGAGACTTGATCCATGAAAGATGATGCCATTTTTAGGCCCATTGCATTGAGCTGTTTAGTATCCTAAATTTTTTAGTTGTGAAGTAAAAGTACAAAGCTTTTGGGCTTCTTCTCCCAGGGCTTAAGGAAAGAAAAGCTTTGTAACTACATAATTTTTAGATATTGTATGCTGTGGTATGCACACTCTAAGTGGCTTTGAATCCAAAGTGTCATATGATGAAAAATCAGCATGTTTATAGATGTACAGGGTCTTCCCAGAGTCCCTTTGTGTTATCATTCCTTGTGCTTGTCACCGACATGTTTTATGAAAAATCCTTTCCTTAGGATTTTTCCCCTCCTGAGAAACTGAGAGGCCTCAGGAACAAACTGTAAACAATTCTTATCTGCTGCTGTGGAATGCAACAGGGGGAATCTGGGATTGGTCTCATCAGGCTGTTTCCAATCACGGTTCACCTGTCCGGCCAGTCTCGGTCTGAGAGAAGTCTTTATTTTCATTCCTATTTCTATTCTTAGCTTAGCCTTCTGATGAAATCCTTTCCTCTATTCTTTTAGTATAGTTTTAATATAATATCTATCATATAATAATAAATCAAACCTTCTGAAACATGGAGTCAACTTTCTCGTCTCTTCCCTCATCCTGTGACCCTTGTGGAAAATACCACAGTGCTGCCTCTGTGTCCTCCCTGCTGACTTCTCAGCACCACTGTCCTCCACCTCTAGCTCACAATCATCCTCACAGGAACTGTTCATGTCAGAGGAAAAGCTTTCATGTGCCTTTGGTGGTTTCACTGTGAGTGGAGGAATGGTGACCCAGGGGGAAGATGACCAGCTGTAAAACTCGTGTCATTTTCTTCATTCATATTTGTCTATTTCTGATTTTCTTTTTCCTCTATCCTGGATGGCTGGGGATATATTTGCTCTTTGAAAACTGTGAGGCCATATGGGATAATTTTCAGAGAATATCAGGACAAGAAATTTGGTGCAAATTTCACTGAAAGAAGAACTTGTTGCCAAAGGGATCTCCTCTTCAAGTGCCTTCTGACATGAAAACAAGCCCTCAGTATTGACAAGTTTATTGAAACAAAGAGATGTGTCCACTCACTTGGTGCTTATGGGCTCCCCTCCACGAAGTAAACACAGGATGTGATTTGTGGGGGCTCTGTCACCAGTGAAGCTGCACTGGGATGGAGTTTGGCTTGATCTTTGTCAGGAGCTGGCTAGCACAGCTCCTTGCCAGAGGTGACCTCAGCAGACACTTCTGATGCCTTGAGAGGGCTGAGCTAGAGCAGAGGCTGGGCAGAGCTAAAGAATAAAGCAGGGATTTATTGAAAGGATCTCCTCCATGGATCCACCTTGGGCAGCACCAGAGCCCAGCCAGGGCTGCACCCAAGATGACCCAAAATGGCCCCAAAATGCCCGGCCGGGCACGGGGTCTCTCCCTGGGATCAGCTCTGCTCCATTCCCACCTTGCAGTTCATTGTCCCAGCCCAGCTTTAGCCCAGGCACTCCCACCCTGCTTGTTTTTCTCTCTCCAGCCCACGGGGTTTGTGCTCCTGGGCTGGGATTGGGATCATTTGTCCTTGGTGCCCAGCTGGAGCAGGAATTGTTTTGTCTCCCTGCTCTGTGCACAGAGCTCACCATCCCCTCATATGAAGCCCAGAACTGCACACTAAAGCAGCACAGAAAGTGAAAATATAAAAGCTAAACCTGGCATCACATAGGCACTGCTGAAACACAGCCACTGCTTGATCAAACCTTTTGTTGAAGTCTTGCAAAGCAGCTAGACCAGGTAATGGTTGGTCCAAGACTTGTGTGGTGAGAATTTGTGCTGCAGACATTCTTCTGTGCCCAGCCTCGATGGGGAGGAGCGAGGAGGGCTCCTTTCCTTGGATAGTGTTATCTCTTTAGGATGAGCTGTAAGAGCTTGAGGGGTTATCTCTGCAATCCTTTGTGCTCCCATTGCCAGCACGGCAGGTGCTCCCTTCCCCACAGTCTGCTGAAAGTTTTTCATTGCTGTTGTAAATCCAGATTGAGCCTCTGACTGCTGTAGAAATAGCAGAAGTGGATGTGTGCTTCCTTGGACTGCAGGGTGTCACAGATATCAATATCATTGCCACGTTTTCCCTGGGTAAAGATGCCTCCAGAATTTATGTGGTGGCTTCTAATCCGTCTGTGTGGGCTACAACACTTGGATTTGTATACACTCCTTGCTGTCAGCAGGATTTAAGGAGGTTTTGAAGAGCTTTGTGTTGCAGCCTGGTTGGTTTAGAAGTGCCCCCTTGCATTTCTGCAGGAAATCTGCACAGAAATGGACTCAAGTTTTATTCAGCCCAGCATGTTTCTATCAAGAGAGGCCCTGTTTAATTCCACCAGTGAAAGTATGGAGGGCATGGGATTTCTGGTAGTGCTGGAGGTCACCTGAGGTGTGGGGAGCCTTCCCAATAATGCAGCAAGGTTACAGCATGCAAGGCAGAGGATGGAAGTTGCTACAGAGGAAAAACACTGCCAGAACAACAAAATTTTGCTACCTGGTCTGTGCTGAAGTGATGCCTGACTGTGTCATCCCAGGGCCTTGGTGAGACAATGGAAATTCCTTGAAATTCTGGCTGTAATTCTGAAAGCATGATAGTTTGTTTCTAGTGTTCCTGTAATTTGATGGTAATTTAAAAATAATTTTGGAAAAGTGTTTGACATCAGTAAAAACGTTCAGATCTTAACTCCCAAATATTTGTAAATATGGACAAAGGTAAGGGCACCAAGAGTATCACAGTCAGAGACCCAAGACTGTGCCAATAGTTGTTAATTTCTAAGGAAGCATTAATTTCCCTTTCCTGTTTTTCAAGAATTTTTATGTGTAGGAGAAATGCCCCTGCTGCATAAACATTTTTTAAAATAATGGCTTTAAAGGACCTGAACGAGGGCCTGAATCCAAATGTTTTGCTAGTACTTAAAGACTCTTTGTTTAACTCTTGCTTCTTTTTTTTTCCTTCTTTTTAACATAGCTATAATATGGCTGGAGCCAAGATCAGTATAGGGCAAATGTGGCCAAAACCCAATAATAAAATAATAATATCTGCCTGTCCATCACAACCTGCTCTGTTTGCCTGCCTAATACTTTAGCTAAAAGGAAAAAAAAGAGCCAAAGCAGGAAGAGGAAAGGATCATTTTCTCTCCTCTGGAGCTACAAGAGGGCAATTTGATCCCAGGTTTGGGTTCACTTCTCACCATGCTTCCTTTGGGGACGTTTGTCATCCTTCTTCAGGGGAAAAAAGAAACACCAGGTGATGTTTGTTTCTGAGAACATCATTTGGAGGTGGCAATCATACATGGACTGGGTGTGTGGACTATACCTGGCTCCCTGGATAAATAGAGGAGCACATTTGTTACAAAGAGGCTAAAACAGACCCACAGGCAAGGTCTTAACTGCAAGGTGATGTAACATCAATTACAGAATTAATGAAATTCTCTGTGTGTGTTTTGGGGAATGCACAAAGCTCTTGGGGGAGATGCTGGAACCCTGGATGCTGAGAATTTTAAACTTTCCATGCTGAGAGGCACAGACCCTCAAGAGAGCACTGCATTTGACCTAAGGCCTTGGAGAAGGCTTCCAGAATTGACTGATAGCACTGGGATTATGGGTGTGGAGTTTGAATAGGAGTGTGCAATATCACAGGGTGGAAAAATTACAGTTTAAGGTTTTAGAATATAGCAACATATATAAAGCAAGATGGAGGTTTTAGGGCAGTGGCTGGTCCTTCTTCTTCACCTTCCTCTCCATGGGTTTGGTTGGTGTTTTGTAATTGGACAGGAAAGGCCACATTGCAAGGCAGAAGGGATCAGCTCTTGGGTTAAAAGTAAGACTAATTTAGGTGTCAGTTCTTAATTGGATAATTTAGCCTTAACAGACCTTGTAGAGAAAGATAGTTGGGCATTTTGTAGCTTGTTGGTAGAGTGCTGTGGAACTCACAGCTTGTAGGACTGTGATATAGATATCACAGTATAATAAATGTAAATAAATAATAAATGTTTGAGCCTGAATATGAAATACCATCTCGAGTGCTTCAATCCTGACCTCGACAGTGACAGAAAAGTTAGAGACACCTGGGGAGGTGGGAACATGTATCACCCAAACCTGAAGAGCTTGATCCACTGGGACTGCTCTCAGCCATCCCATTGCTGGTAGAATTTGAGCTGATGCACAGGTTTGTGGGTGATGAGCCCATCCCTCTGCTGCCTTTTGCCATCATTGCTCTTCCTGCCACAAATGCCAAGAGCCAGGGAACCCTGGCTCCTATTCTTAGAGCTCAGTCTGAGTCTGCAGAATGAGCAGTAACTCTACCCATGAGCTCTGGTTCTCATTGGGACAAAAAGTGTCCCAATCTTTCAGTGTCATGGATTGATTCAGCTGGCAAGTGGTGCAAACCAGTACTCTGAAATTGTGAAATGTATTATTCATTTGCTGATTGCTGGGTTATGTCTTCTTGAAGGGGGGGGCTCTCATCAGATATGGCAGTAGTAAACATGTAGAAACAAGGCACAGCATCTGGTATCATTGTGGTTTTGTGGAGAGTTGGATTGGAAATGCCATTATCCTTCTGGGGAAGAATCACAGCACATGGGAGGGTGTGGCTGGTCATTTGTGTTGGTTCAGTCAAGCACTCTCTCTTCCCATCTGCTCACAAATGAAGAAAGATGAGCAGAATATCAGGAAATGTTTGCAATCACTTTAAACAATGGATGTTTTCTTAATTTACCTGACCTCTCCAAGCCTCTTGTGAGAAAGCAAGTGGAGTGATGCAGCACAAGGTAGCAGAGATTATGCTTAGTGTTTAGACCTTGCTCCTGTCTCCTTTAATTCTGATTCAGTGGCAGAATTCTTGCAACTGAAAATCCAGTAATGATTGACCTCTTCCTTTCAGGCAGTTCCCTTAGAATCCTCTGCTTGCTTGTAAACATATGTAGACAAAATCTTGGTGTTTAGATGCATTCAAAAGATGGGAACAAATCATTTTTCATTCATGCAGAGTTCCTAGTTTCCTTACCTGAAGTTTGTGTTGTTAAAGAATTTGGTAGGTGTTCCCCACTTGGTTTCTAGATCTTTCTGCCACAGTTTAAAATGGATTATAAGTCAATTGGGAAAAAGCTATTGCTTTGAGGGAAGTGTAAAAGAAGTGCTCTAAATGGCAATGGAGTGAGGAACCATGTCTGCAACTGTGATTTTCCCTTAGCACTGATTTTTCCAACCCATCATGCTGCACACATTTGGGTTCATCAAGCAGCAAAGGACTGTGACACACAGGGCCAAGCCTGCAGAATTAGGGGTGCTCTGGCAATCTGGTTTTGGCATGCTGAGGGTACATTCTCCCTGTAAGAGGTTTTTCTCCTTTGCTTTGTGCTTGGTTTTAGTAGACAGGCATGTCCAGTGGCATGTGCTGGATTGACACAAAATAAAATGGATTTTATGAGTAGGGGTTATCATGGTAAGCATGGATCTTGTGTACATGAAAAGAGCTGGTGTATCTCTAGCCAGACACAATTATTTCTGATCTCTCTGAGAGCTGCACACAGAAATGGCACCTGAGCTTTGTGTTCTTCACCTCTGGATGGAAGCTGCCCTTCTTTATTCAGTATTTACAGGCTTGAGATTACCAGCCTGAGCTTGTTTTGGTTGCCTTTTTTTGGGCAGAAACTGAATACTTTTTTATAACTTTCAGAATCTCTGTGATAATTTTTGGTTGGGAAACCTTTTTACAAGGTTCTAACTCCTACTTTTGGGAGAGTTTCACTTCCAAGTGAGGTAAGTGGTTTGGAGAGTTCCACATGAGTAATTATTCTATTAAATATTGAAGATAATAGGAGAGAAAGCAGAAAGGAACTTGTTGGAAGTGGTGTGGGTAGAGCAAGCTGTAGGCTGAAGTAAACCACAGCCCTCTCTTTAGCTTTAGCTGCTGTTTAAATCTGTTTAATAATGTTTGCTCTTCCTTTCTTTGTGGAATTTTGGCACATCACATGGATGGGGACCACATTAATTACTACCTAATTCAGCAGGTTGAAATGGTAAACTGAAACTTAGGAGGTGATGGGGCAGGAGAAGCATTCCTTTGGCCCAGGCTGCCGCGAGGACAGGAGCTGAGGATCAGGGAAGGAGCCATGGCTGGGATGCTGCCTGGCCTTTCCACACTCCATGCACCACTGGGCCAGGCTCTGCACTCCCACTCCTCTAGCTGTGCTTTTAAGGAAGGATTGTGAAGCATCTGGCCCTCAGCTAGACAGTGAGAAGGCAGGAAATGCCTTTGTGCAGCATTTGCCAGCTGTGGTTTCTGGTATGTTGGTGGGTGGGTTCTCAACATGTCCATCTTGATAAGAAAATGCCTAAAGCCAGACCCTGCTCATCCTTCATCAAAGGTTCATTTTCTTTATCTCCAGTTTCAATTAAATGTGGAGTTTCTAAAAACAAAAAAGGCACCCTGCTCTTCTCACAGCCACATTTAACCTCTTCAGCCTTGCTTTGTGCACCAGGAGTAACTGAGTTACAGCTGAGGATCAGGGCTCATCTTCCCAGTTCAATCAATTCCTCTTGACTTTCTCCAAAGACTTTTGTATCCCCTGAAATTCTGCATGTCATATCTTATCATGGGTGAGAAGTCTTTTTCAGGGAATATTTTAGAGGAAAAAAACATAGCAAAAGGTTATAATGGTTAAAAATTTGTCCCTATTTTGTTTTTTTAAATTATAAAAATGTAAACATAAAAATAGTCTCCTGTCTAGTGAATATTATTATTCATGTTTTTCCTACTAAGGAAGAATGGAGAAAGAAAACATCCCATAATTTGAATGGGTTATTTGAGACCTATATAGTCTGGGTTTTGTGTTTTTAAGAAGTACACTTTAAAAAAACGTGTTTGGGATTCAAATGGAAGGGTGTGGACAAAGTTGGGTTTTGAGAAAAGACTGTATTTAAAAAGAATGCATTTTAAATAGTGCTGATAGGAATAAAATACCAACAAAGGATCTACACTTGTTTATTTTCTGTACAATTTCTTACACCCCCAAAATATCTCCTATCTATTAATCTCTGGGTTCAGAATTGGTCCAGGCCAGTTGTTTTTGTGTAAGTTCCTAAGTGTAGTGGATGTTAACCTAAATTGCACCAAGTGATGCAGGAGTCTTTGTCCAAGGGGGAGTTCAGAGAGGCAGGACCTGCTGCTGGTCCCTTCCCACTGCCAAAGGGGGGGCATCTCCTCTGGGAATTGCTCCAGTTTCTCCCAGCTCTGTATTTCCAACATTAAAAAAGAGCTAAGTTAAATCACAGAACATCACATCAATAGTTGTTGGCTCACTTGTTGCCAGACCAAAGTGAATTTGAATTAAACAAGTGGTTTAATGCTTCCATCCTGCTTTAGGTTCTGCCTTGGCATTTGGAGCTGAAGGGATTTTTCTACTTCCTTTGTATTCTGAAATCCTGTCTTAGTCTTAAGGTGAGAATTTCACAGCAGCTTCAGTGTAAATAAATGAACACTGAGGAAAAAGCTGCAAGCCTTTCCCAAAAGAAAAAAAAAAAATTGCTCTCAAGTATTAGAAGTGCTTGAAATCCTGCCAAGTTTTTGAAAATACCTCTGATTTCTTTCTTTCAGACTTTTCTGAAATGTTTATTTTAAACACCTTTTTAATATTTTTGAAGAGCTTTAGTGAACTAAAATGTCTGGTGGCCATTTTAATGAGATATTTCTAATTACTCCTGTGGAACTCTTGAAATGTCAGAAGCTCTCTCGGTGCAAAGATGATGCCCTAAGGAGAGGTTTCTCTTCAGCTGCCTGTGCTTTGGAATGATGGAAAATTCCCTTTCTGGATGTAAGTTTTTTAGATTGGAAGGGTAAGTCCCTGTTATAATGGCTGATTTTGGGAGGAAGATTGTGGTACTGCACGTGCTTTAATCTCTCCTGAACCTCCAAATCCTGTAAGAGCATCTGCAGGAGGAGTTCCTGGAATCCTTCCCATCCCATGAGGTTTAATCACAAAATGTGACACTCTGCAGCCATGTCTCAGGGCACAAAACATCATCAGGGCATGGAAGTATAGCCACAGCTCTAAAACTCAGGCTGCAGCTTTTGGCAGATCTTGAAGGGGAGGTTTGCCCTTGGGAAAAGGAAATTATTTTTCTTTGTAACCAGTGGTTGATACTTCTCTTTGCATTCCAGACTGCTACTGACTCTTTTGATAGCAATTTTATTTAAATCTCCTTGAAGACAAGTCTGTCTGTTTTGGGGAAGGCTCCATTTCTCTTAAGCCTCTTATTGTCAGTTTTTCCAATTTTTTCAGTTTCTGTGAGAGTTTAAAGGGAGGATATTGGTTGATGGCAGGTTGCAGAGAATGCAAACCCCTCCCAGCCAGTGAGAGCTGACAAGGATTTCTTTCATGTTCACTGGTGGCAAAGGGGATTTTCCTCTTCTTTGAGGAGGAAAAGAACAGCAGGGGTTCAGACATTTTCTTGCAGCACACCAGAAATCCCTACAGACTGGTGCAAGTTTGGCAAAGGTCTGTGTCCATACCCAGCTCCAATCCCTGAGAACACTCTGCAGTGACATGGGAGACCCAGGGGATGCACAGGAATGCTGATCCTTGTGAGAGTGGTCAGGCCACTGGGTCCCAAAGATGGTGAGAAGGAAGTGATCCAGCATTTTCCAGTTTCCCTTAAACACAGGTGAACACTCACAGCTGCTTTTCCTGCTGTCATCTGTCACTGCAGATGGGAAGAAACCCTGGGCTCGAGACTGGCTCAGACCTGTCCTGTCCTGGTGGTGTAAGGTATGGCCAGAGAGCCCTTTTCCAGGAGAAGCTAGGAAGCAGACATGGAATGCCTAAAATTAGATTATTCACATGGTGTTTTTATAAATTACAACAGCTTCCAGGCATCTGAGTGCAGAAATAAGTATTAGCACTTGAGTATGCAAAGAAAAAATATAGTTGGGTCTTTTATTGCACTAAATTTGAGCTCTCAGATCGCTAAATTTACGATCTCAGATTGTGTCCTTGATGCAATCACTGAACATTTATCACAGAATAAATTAATTTGGAAAAGACTTCTGAGATTGAGTCCAGCCTATGACCACAGTGAACTAGACTGTGGCACTGAGAGCCACATCCAGCCTTTCTTACACACCTCCAGGGATGGTGACTCCACCAACCCTAACCCATTCCAATATCTAATCACCTCTCTCTGAAGGAATTCTTCCCAATGTCCAACTTAACCTCCCCATGTGCAGCTTTAGACTATGTCCTGTGCTATGGTGATTATATTTTAATCTCTTGGTGTCCTTTTGTGTCTATTACCATGCAATAAATCACTTTTGTTTTTTTTCCTTTTGAAAGCCTGGCAGGCCTGGATGTGGCAGAGCCCCAGCAGAGCAGGCAGAGAGGAATTCTGTGTGCAGGGAGATCTCTGCTCCATGGCCAGGTGCAGTGGGGTTTGCAACTTTTCCTTTTCCCACTGCTTTCCTCTAAAATGTTAGGTGTGAGCCATGGCTGGAGAATCCAGCCTTGATGGACTGTCCTGATCTGAAATGCCAGGACTTGTGGAAGTGTCCAGCCCCTACCCCTTGTTGCTTTCAAGAGGGAAATCCCATTAGATTGTACAGATGAGACTGGAACAGTTCGTGTTTAGATTTCCCTAGGATGAGAAGAAAGTAAAGAAACCTCTTTTTTTTGTGTGTGGTTTTGTTTTGGTCTCCCTCAAGAAAGGAGAATTTTTGGAAAAATAGGTGTTGGATATATCCTGTTTCTTGAGTAGTCCATGGAGTGTTGCCCTTCTAACACCATTTAATGCCCTGCTTGGTTCTTCCCTGGAGGAAGCTGGCAAGGCTTGCTGCACAGGGAGAGAAAGTTTGATCTGTTGCTAGCTCACCTTGGAAACTGAACATGGATTGGGATGGGAGTGCTAAGGAGATTGGTCAGACAGCAGGAGCTGTGAGTCTCAAAGTCAGAGTGGGGATGAAGGTGCTGCAGAAACCTCTGCTGTGAGCCATGGAAGTGAAGGAGTAACAGGGACAGTTCAGATCCACCCTCTGCCAGTTTGCTAAAGTGGATTTGAATGAAATTGAATGTATAACTAGCTCCTAATTTCCAAAGCATTTTTGTGTGGGTTTAGCAATCTGATTCCTGTCAAACCCAATGACTGTCACATTGACGCAAATACCAGGCAATATTTAGAAAATTTAGGAAAGGTATCTTGCCAAGCAAGAGAAAAAAACCCAACCCCACTCTTTTAACATGCATTCCTGTAGGAATCAGAAATACAGAAGAAAGGGGAAAAGCATACTGAAGTGTTGACCATTCTAACAAAAATCATACTGTACTGGTCTTTTTTGGATTTTATTTTCAAGTTTTCTGCTGGCTGGAGGCTTTTGAAGGAAAGAAAAGAAAAGACTCATCTTCTGTCTTGAATTAACTTAGTTAATGATTAACAGAACAGTGCAGTATGTGTGGTGCCTTTTAATTAAATCAGAAGAGACATGATTTGGACAAGATTTTAGTTTCACTTTGAAAGTTATTAAATAAACTGACACTGTTTGCTCTCCAAAAGTTCCTGGGAGCATCCGGTTAGCTGGTAATCCCTGTGCAGCCAGTGAAATAAAGCTGCTTCCAAAACACCTAAGGGCCAGCACCAGGTCTTAAAAATGACTGGTCCAGTCAGACAGGAGCATAACTGAGCATGAACCTGCATCAAGCAGGGGCCTGGGCTGAGGATCCACTTTCAGTTCAGGGACAACAAAGGTCCAAACTGAGTGTTTCTGGTCCAGTTTGCCTTTTGAATACCTCTGAGCTGTTCCAGTGGCAAAAGCTGTTGAACAGTTGCTGCCTTTGGTGGAGTTTGGATGGCTTTTGCTAGGTGAGTTTATGGGGTTGTTTGTGAAGTGAGAGCCTGACTGGGGCTTGGATGCTGCTCGCCAGTAAAATTCAGAGTATCATAAGATAGGAGCTTTAGGTAGAGGAAGGAAAAGCTCTTCTCCTCCCAGAGCTGTGTGCATGTGTGCTCACATTCATATAAAGCTCTCCCAGCAGGAAGGATCAAGCCCAAAGCTTGATCAAACCCTGGCTTCAGACTGGACCCAGAGACTGGATGATCTTGCTGGCATGTGGTAGCACACAGGGGTGAACAGATCCAACATTTCACACTCTGAGCTTGCTGTTGTTTACTGATCTGTGTGTTTAGGAGCTGGCTGAGGCCTCCACCCACGCCCTCTCAGCAGTAAAATCAAGGCAGAGCCTGTTTTGCCTGGAGATGCATCTATCATCTGTATTTGCATCACACCTACCACATTGTGGCTCCTTCTGGCTTTTGTGGCCAAGCTTGAAGTGAATAGTTATCTTTGCAGCATGCCTCCAATGTTTTAAAAACAACAATAATCTAATACAAAACCTGTTGTTGAAATTACCTATTGCCAGAAACTGTTGGTGCAAAGAGAGCTTAAATCTACATTATTGGCACCTTTATGTTTTGTGGGCTCTGCTTGTTTTACCCTACATGGCTGTGAGCAGAAGTCCTACAAGTCTGGGCTTTGAGTGTTATCCTTCACACTGATCAAGCTGAAATTTATTAATACCCATTATGATTCAGGTATAAATGAGAGACAGCAAATTTTAAAGTTAGAAAGCCAAAATCACAGATTGCTTTTTATTGCTGTGAGAATTGCCTTGTGTCCCTGAAATGCATGAAACACAAAAGAATGGGCATGGATTTGAGTGGGGAGACTCAGCACAGCCCTGGCATCTGCTGCTGGTGGTGGCTGAGAGAAATGGGCTCTTGCTCAGAGCAGGAGGGCACCAGAGTCTGTCCCTCACCTGTGGCAGTGCCAGGGCGTGGGGAGAAGTGATAAAGCCTTTGGGATTTCTTCCCCCTCACACTTTCCTCCATTCCAGTTGTCTGGTGACCAGAAAGTTATCTGTGTCCTGGTGGTTGTGTGGAGGCTGTTGTTTGGATCTCCGTGTTTATTTGAGAGCAGTGAAAACATGGCATAAAACAAAAGCTGTGCTTTGGTGGAAATGGTCTCTCACACCCAGGAAATATGATGCTGCTTTGTTTCTGGATTGTGCATTTCCCTATAAGTGACTGATAGAGAATGCAAATATCAGCAAATATGTTTTTCTATTCAAGTTTCAATTTGCAGTGATAGTTCTTGGAATATGATTTTAGCACTTGTCTTGGAGTTGGTTTTGTTTACTGTTACAACCATACATGCACTCAGTAACTTTTTTGTATGAAAAGCAGGATAAAATTACCTCAAAAACTGAGGACAGTCAGAGAAAATTAAATTCTTTTCCCTGTTGAAGATCAGACTCCTGCCTGCACTATCCAAATCTATCCTGTCTCAGCAAAGCAGGCATCATGAATTCTGCATGGGCTCTCTATGGGTCTTATCTGGAGCTACATATTTTGGAAATGTTTATAATTGTGGTCTGGAGGCTCTTGCCTTCTAATGTACAAGGTTTGTGCTCCCAATCCTGCAGAACCTGTCTATGCAAATAGTGCTATCTTCTGATCAGGCATTTGCTACCTGGTACTGTGTCAGTGTGAACATGCAAATTCTGCTTGTGTGAGGCTCCATGATTTGCACATGCAGATGCCCAAACCTACATATTCCAATTTGAGTTTGTATTTTAATACATAAATCCACATATGTACTCACAGGTTTCATTGAACACATGAAATTTTTTGACACTGCTGCTCTTTGTGGGCACCCAAGTAGTAATAAATATGGGATAGAGGTAAAGAATGAAGGGAAGAATGGATATCATAGCTGTAGGATGGATTCTTAGTCTTGAATCTTGAAAGAGCTTGGCTTTTGTGGGCAAGCTTGAAGTGAATAATTATCTTTGCTGCATGCCTCCAATATTTTAAAAAGAACAATAATCTCATATAAAACCTGTTGTTAAAATTGCCTATTGCCAGGAACAGTTGGGACAAAGAGAACTTGGATCTACATTATTGGCAGCTGGGTGCTCACAGGTTTCATTGAACACATGAAATTTTTTGACACTGCTGCTCTTTGTGGGCACCTAAGTAGTAATAAATATGGGATAGAGGTAAAGAATGAAGGGAAGAATGGATATCATAGCTGTAGGATGGATTCTTAGTCCTGAATCCTGAAAGAGCTTGGAAAACTTATGACTGTGAAATGACAGAATCTCCTTTACTTGGGATATTTACAGCTTGACTTGGGAAAAAATATACATAGTAAGAGACAGCTCAGCATTATTTGATGACCAAGTACAAAGTCTTGTTTTTCTAAGTGCTCAGGAGAAACACTCCAAGAGCTCATGTATGAGCTGCCAGACTTTACCTTCAGCATGTGATTTTATACACAAAGTGTTGTTCATCTGTGAAATAAATTCCCTGCTCACATGCCAGTGTCCTAGAATGAAATCTCCTAGGATGGTGAATGCAGATGCTTTTTGCCCTGTGAGATGCATCCACTGAGTCCCCTGCAGTGAACTCTACTGGGGCATTTCAGAACAGACCTTCAAAAAGCCAGCAGAGTTTGTCTGCTCCGTGAGAACATGAAAGAGACTGTGGCATCTTTCATTTTCCCAGGGAGGGAACAGTTAAAAATATTCTTCAAATAAGGAGCAGATGTTAATGTCATTAGAATGGATTTTCATAAAAAACATTTGTTCTCTTGCAAAATGCCAGTAGCTCTGCAAACTTCTCTACAAGTCTGCCTGCTTCTTTCAGGCTTGTGGCACAGAGAAGGGGCAGTGCAGGGAGAGCTATTTACTGTCTCTGAAACCAATCAGGTATGTTTCTGTAAGTTGCCTGCTTTAAAATTGCCTCAACATGAACCAAACAGCTAAAGAAACATGAAGGTATTTGAATAACAGGGCAAGAACAGTGAGCATCACAGTGAATTCCCTGCTGGCAAATAGGTGCAGAAAGGAAGAAGCTGCCTATGGAAAGTAATGGTCTGGACATATGCCTCTGTCAGGTTCTAAATTCACTGGCATTCCAAAAGAAAAAAAGATTCACAGGCTCACTGAAAACTCTGCCTTGCCTGCAGGAATGGTTAAAGTAAAAATAACAAACAAAATATTAAGTGGCTCTCTGGATGACCTCTGGACATTCTTATTGTTAGTATGAGTAGACATTGGAACCTCCCAGTAATAATTTCCTTTTTGGAAAGCTCTCATGTCTCCTTCCTCCTCCTCATTTTACTGCTTTTAATGTTCAGAAAATAGGAAAGGCCCTTTCATTGCTGCAATAGCTGACCTTACACTCTGCTGGAGCCATTTGCCTTGAGTTCATTGGCATGAATGACACCTCACAAGTGCTCTACTGTGGTTAGCATTTGTTTGCTCTAGTTTTGTTTTTATTTTCTCTTTCTAGTGTCTTCCTTAGGGGTTTTGGTGTCCTAGATCTCTGAAGCATCAGGGCATACAAGGAATGCAGGTTGAGACACATCTCCTGCCCCATTATTTTTTCCTTGTGCTTTAGATGCCCATGAGGATTTTTGAGATTATCTGGGAGGTGATTTGCCTCTTCCTGGTCCATATGCAAGATCTTCACCTCAGGGCCACAGTGTACTGAAAGCATCCCTCTTGGTTAAGGTGCTGAAGTAAACAACAGGCATTTGGCTTCCAAATGTTAAAGGGATTATGAAGTGCAAGGATCTATAGCTGCTTCAGATCCTGCTCCCACTTCTTTTCCAAGAGGTTGCAAGCATGGCACAATGTGCTTCAGCTTCTTTCAGGGGAGCCACTTCTGCTGTAAGCTTAGGGAGCTGCTGGATCCACATCCAGCTGAATTCACAGAATTCACAGAATCACTGGGTTGGAAGAGACTTCAAGATCATTGAGTCCAACCCAGTCCCATCACCTCAGCTAGACCCTGGCACCCAGTGCCACATCTGGGTTGTTTTTAAACACACCCAGGGATGGAGACTCCACCACCTCCCTGGGCAGGCCATTCCAGAACTTTATCACTCTTTCTGTGAAAAACTTTTCATAATATCCAACCTATATTTCCCTTGGTGCAGCTTGAGACTCTGTCCTCTGGTTCTGTCAGTGCTGCCTGGAGAAAGAGCCCAGCCCCACCTGATCCCAACCACCTTTCAGGGAGCTGTTGAGGGTGATGAGATCACCCCTGAGGCTCCTTTTCTCCAGGCTGAGCACCCCCAGCTCCCTCAGGGGTTCCTCACAGGGTTTGTGTTCCCAGCCCCTCTCCAGCCTCACTGCCCTCAGCAATGGGAGTGCTTGGCATTGCCTTGGCTGAGCCCTCCTTGGTGCTCCAAACAGGATGCTCAAATGGCCCTGGAGCTCCTGTTGAAACAGGGATTCCTCAGCTGGATGGACCTTATGGCTTACACGATGGGCACAGCTCGAGGGCAGCTGGGGTGAGGCTCCTGGGCACTCCCCAGGACACCCTCCCAGCTGCTCCTGTGGGATATCCCAGCTCCACATGGGCCTGTGCTCCTCACCTGATGCAGTGGGTTGTCATCTGTGTGTCCAGAGCTGCCTGTTTGAGCTTTGCAAGTGTGACAAATCATGTTTGGAGCAATTTTGGATGGGAGAAAGAATAGTAACAATATTGGTGCTGTCAAATTAAAAATTACTTTGTGGGATGCCAACGTGCATCCCTTCTCACCAGCATTTTTAAGGAGCCTGTGTGTTCACACTGCCTCACATGTTCACCTTCCTTTAAGGGCAGGGAAAAAAAAAAAGTAGCAGTGGTCTGCCTGCTGCACCCTCACCTCATCTGCAGACCTCTCTGCAATCACAGAAGTGGAATTCATATTTTCCTCCCCTGGAAATCAGCACTATTGGCCTTTCCTTGCTCCAGACCAGAATTCCAGTATATTTTATGCACCAAAAGATGGGGGGTTTAGTGTACTTTAGAGCAAAGGGCTGGGCCTGCAGAAGGTGTGCATGAATAAATAGCAGCTTCATGGGGTACTGCAGGTCTGTTTCTGTGTGTGTGTAAAGAAGCCCTTGTGCAGGGGAACCATTCAGCTATCTATAAAGCACAGGATTGTTGCCTTTTCACAAAAAAATCTATCTCATCCAAAGTGGAGAGGAAAAAAGGATCCAGTTATTGCCTATAGGACTTAAGCAGAGCTTAAATTAATATCAGTGTCCTGAGCAAAGTGCAGCTGCTGGATTCTTGAAAGCTCTGAGGAAAAAGGAGTCAGGGCTGATGCCCTGGCTGTGCATCATCCATGGCTTTGTGCAGAGGGTGGCCTGGGTGTCACCCCAAGGTAAGAGTGCCACCTGCTGAACCCACACAGTCCTCCCCACAGACAGGAGAGCTCGCAGCAGAGATTTCCCTTTGGGATACTGATCCATCCACACCCACTCTGGCAATTTATGGGGGGTAACAAGATCACAGCCTGGGCTGGAAGAGCTGCAGGACTGCACAGGGAGTGGTTTCAGTTTGCTCACATTTTTGGGCTTTGAGGGGAAGGGCTATGAGAGCCAAGCACATGAAACTGGTAACTGATTTACATCGCTGTTTGCACTTCTATTTCCTGCCCTGCTCACTGGATGACAGGGAGGAACACTGAGGACAGTCTGCTAGACTGGGTTCAGCTCCAGCCCTGCTTTTAATCCTGTTGTTAAACAAAAGATGGTTTTACCTTGACTGCAGTTGAGCTTGCAGCAACTCCCCACCTCCTTGGATTTGTCTGTGTTTAGAAATCACCCTCAGTCTTGAGCTGTCTGATCCAGCCTGACCTTTCACAAGTTAGACTGGATGAAAGTGCCTGCAAAATGCTTAGGCAGTGATTTACTATCAAAAGGGAGCCCTGTTCCCTGGACCATTCTTTTTCATCTGGGTGCTCTCATCTCTCAGCAGGCTGGAATGTGACTTTCCTGTGAGCAAATACTTGCAAAGGCACCTCTGTGCAGTGCTGAGGCTGCTCAGATGAGCTGCCTGCACAGAATCCCTTCTTGTGAAAGCTGAATGGGAAGCAAAGAGTTTGTCAGGCAGCTTGAGCAGCTGAGGAATCTGCAGGAATTTCTGTAACTGGGGGCCCAGAAATGATGAGGAGGAACGATTAGAGAGAATACAGTAAAAAAAAAAAAATTAAAAAAAAAATCATAGGATCACAGAGCAGGGGGGAGGGGGATACAAGAGAGATAATGAGCTTGACAACAGGCAAATACACAGTGTTATTCCAGGAGCTACAGGACCAACCAAATGGTTAACCTGTGGGGTGGAAAGAGCATCCAATGAGTCTCACATGCCTGAAAGGATAATGGCATTTTTATTATCTCATTCCACGCCCTGATCATCCGTCCATTTGCTCCCTGGAGCTGCCAGCAGTTTGCACTGATTCATCCTCTGCAGACATGATCAGCAGATCATACTGCAGGCAGAGCTTGTCCAGCCTTTCCAAGTGAGTTGCCAGTTTGTTCTGTCTGTATGGATTCAGCCTTTTGGTGTGGTGTAGGAGCTGCTGGGGTGGTGGAAATGGCAAGGGCAACAGAACAGCTGGGCAATAAGCAATAGATTGCATTTTTTTGCTTCTTTTTTTGCTACATTGTGCTCTGTTGTCCAAAATCTTTGTGTTCATGCATTCCTCTTACCTGAATTGCAGAATTCAAATTGTTCAGTGCTAGAAGGATATGTGGGGAGAACTGGCTGCTAACTGGAGTTCTGTTGGTGGGAAGTTTGCAGAAGTTTCATAGCTAGTGTGAAAGCTTCCACGTAACTCAGATTGCCTAATTCACTGAGTAAATAAAGTCCTCATGGCACATTCATGGCTGAATGTGGAAGGGAAAGCAGGAGGAGAAAATCAATTAGCCTGTGTAATATTGCCAGTAATATAATCTGCTTTATTCCTGTCCTGTATTGTTTTGTTGATCTGCTTTATGAGTTGATGGGTAGGAAACAGGACACTGCCATGTTTCTAAATTGCTGAGATTTATGTAAGGGTTTGGTTTAAAGCTTGGGGGAGAGGTTTTGAAGAGCAACTGGGATTTCTATGCCTGTTTTTTAGAGTTTCCAGCATGAAATCCTGTGCTCTTGGAGGGAGAGGGAGCTCAGGGATTTCCGAAACTCATCCTCTCCAAGAAGTCCCTTCCAGGAATCTGAAATCCTTCACTGTGATTTCAGAAACTGGGTAAAAAAAATAATAATTTAGCTAAGGGCATGTCAGATGACATTTTTTTGTGTGTTGTTCTGTGGTGAAATACAGCCACAAGCCACAGCAGCCAGCCCTCCCATACTTGTGTGTGGGAACAGGGAGCAGCCGTGGGGAAGCAGAAATTTCTCTGCACTCATTGCCAGGGGAAAGCAAGGGAGGGGAAGGGGCAAAGCAGGTGAGATTTGGACACTTTAGTGATTGTATAAGTGATGAAAATATTGACTTGTGATACCTGATGTGGGGAGCTGGACCTTGAGATCCTTTCTAGTCTGTGCTGGACCTGGTTTAGTGAGGTTCCAGAGTCTGGCTGTTTTGTTTAAAATGCTGGGAGCCACTGGATGTCCTTGCTGGGAGATATTCTCTTCCAGTCCCCTCTGGGCAGGAGAGGGAACCAGCAATGTGCTTGGCATATCTGATGTGTTGGGGGAGTAAAAGCTGGGAGCACAGTGTTAGCTCGAGTGTGAAGTGAGTTCACTAAAATCAGTGAAATTCCTCCTCAGTGAAAACAATCCTTTTCTCTTGAAGTATGAGTAGCTACTGTAGTGTTGTTTTGCTGTATCTTGAGAGTCCTGGGTCCTGTAACAACTTCTAACAAAAGCAGACACACCTTGAAAACCAGACTTGGGTTTCTTTTGTCAAGACTCACAGTAGCATGCTTGGGGAAGAAAAGCAAAGTTCTTTTTGGCAAGGACTTTGAAGAGAAATCAAATATGTGGCCAGAACTTGGAAACTTTATTCCCTGGTAACAAACATCTCCATGACCTCAGGCCAAAAGAGGGAAGACACCTTTAGCATTACCCACAGAGGTTTCTTCAAAGCATTGCTGAGAGAAATCCATGATGAAATACTGCCCTTCCTAGGCTGAGGCACAACGTAACCATTCCAAGGCTCAAGGCTTCTCAGGAGATTGCAGGGGAAAAGAAAAGGAGTATTAAAATCCTTATAAGTTCACTCTCTGGAGGCTCTCCAGGGAAAAGGAGGAGGCTGTTATTGCATTATTTTGAATGAGGTACAATGTGATTGTTAACTTCTTGCAAATGTCCTTTAATGGCCCCTTTATGTGATCATTCCATCTGTGTCGTTTAAAGATATTTTCTGTGCTTTCAGTGGACTTGCGGTATTTGTAGAAAATTTTGTAATTGCTAAATAGCTGAACATAATCCTGTTAGC
This sequence comes from Serinus canaria, assembly GCF_022539315.1. Classification (NCBI taxonomy): domain Eukaryota; kingdom Metazoa; phylum Chordata; class Aves; order Passeriformes; family Fringillidae; genus Serinus; species Serinus canaria. The sequence continues at coordinate 68,022,452 of NC_066314.1, forward strand.
ATTTGATACACTAGAAATTAAAAGCAGAAGCTCTCAGTGGAGCCAAGAAATTCCGGTTGGCCTGAAAACATGAAATCTGTTTAATGAACGTATAGGGATTGGCTTGGCTCGCTGTGCTGGACACTGAAGTGTTTACTGTGCAAGTTCCTAGAGAAAGCACAAGTTCTCTTTGCCAACAGGTAGAACATTTTCTTCCAGAAAAAGATAACTTCTGTTCAAACTTCAGTTTGGTTGTTGAAAGCTCAGGTTTTTTCAGCATTTTCTCTGTATTGTGGGTTTTCTGTTCTGTATCTTGGCAGGATGTTCAAGACTCATATCAGTTAATTTTTTAGGAGAAGAGAGGGGTTTAAGAGGACTCCTCCACAGATAGCAATGGTGTTGGTGGCACTGTGTTATCTGGTTAATTCTGCTCCAAAACTGATGCTGTTAATTTTAATTTGAAGCTCTCTTCTTCTTCTGGTCTTCTCTTTTGGCCATGCTCTTCATTCCTGCTCCCCAGTGGGCAAAGGCCTCAATCCTTAATTTTTGAAAGCCTTTTTACATTGCTGAGGTAATACAAGAAGGACATAATGTAACTACAGACAAGACATATGAAGGTGTTTGCCCATAGTGAGGTTCTTTTTCAGGTTTGGAAGCAAAGAATCCCAGTCAATTTCTGAAAGTGTCTCTTTCCCAGCAGGGACAGGTCTACACAAAGAACTGAGACATTTTTGAGGGGGAGATTCAGTGGCAGAGAAAGGACAGGTCTACAGGGAAACATCTGAGATTTTTGAGCCTTCTTGCCTTCTGCTTCTTTTGTTTTCAGCATAAGAAAAGCTCTCAGGAGCACAAAGCTGGAGTGGAGCTTGGAGCATCCACCTCAGTCTTAATTCCACACTGTGAGCATCAAGCATCTAAAGTTTTGTCAGAGAACAAGTGACTTGGAAGAGTTTTATGAAAATTCTGAGCTAAACTCTCTACCCTGTGCAAGCCTTGGTTCAAGCCAGGAACTTGCTGTGAATCCAAATGCCTGAAATGAGCTGTGAGAACTGCTTCTGATGAAAGGTAAATTTAGTAAAACCTAGAAAATATGGGAGAGTTTTGGCCAGAAATCTTTCAGAGCAGTTCAGAGCAGAGCTGGTTATGAGTTCATGTCAGGTTTTGAAATTGGCTTTGTTTAAATTAAAAGAATAGGAAATACTTTATTTTTTAAATGAATTTTTCTATGCTTTCTGCGTAAGAAATTAGTGAGTTGCACATTTGCTGTTTTTGTAAATAAAGTATTCTGATTTTTTAAAAATCTTTTGATTCCAATTGACCTATCTTTCAAAAAGAAAAGTAAAAAGAAAAAAAACCTTTTACTTTCTTGTTCCAGGATGAATTAAAAAAAAAACAAAAAAAAAACCAAAAAACCAAACAGCCCTGAACATTTTCCATATCACTTCACTCTGACAAGAGTTTTTGCTTCTGCTTCAGCAAAACTAGAAAATTCATTGTTAGTGCAGATCTTAAATCCAGATAGCTCCTCCACAGGCACACTGTTGACTTAGGTGTTCAACCAGTGGTGGGTGGGGGTGGTAGAGCTTTATCCTGCTTCTTCAAACCCCTGCCCTCCCCTTTCCTGCCAAACCTGCACTCCCCATCCACCCTCTTCCCAATTCTGAGTAAAACAGGAAAAACTCAGGGAAATTCTCTGGTGATTGCTTTAGGCCCTCTTTGCTTCTCAGTTCATATATATGTACATATTTCCATATAAAACAGATGAAGTCAATTATGTCCAGTAAATTAAATCTAATGCTTAAAAATGCAACCAAGAAAAACCACTTCCCTCAGTCACTGGAATAATTGAAATACAGAGGCTCAACTTAGTGTAACTTTTCACTCTATCCGCATTTTACTTTGTTAAAAAACCCCAAAACATTTGAAAAACCCTTTCCTGCACTATTTTCATGTACTGACTATTTGATTTATATTTTGGGATGTGTAAGCTCTTAAATGTGGTGAAAAAGTCTCCTTGAGTTCAGTAAGGCAGCTTGCATATATAAGTGGCTGCAGAGCCAAGTTTGTAATTATATATCTGTATAATGTTAGCCTTCAAACATTTATCCATTCCAATTTTAATTCTCCATTTCATAAAATCTATGATCAAATTTTGGAGCCCAAGCTAAGCTGATGTTGTCTTTTTTAATTTAGGACTCAGCCCTTTTATTCTCCTTCTGTGCTTTCCTTTTATTAGCTACTTTCTTTTTGTGCTGATGTGCAGCACATATTGTTGAAGGCACTTATTAGAGCTGGAATTTTACAGCATGGAGACTGTCCTAATAAGGGAAAAAGCCAGCCCTTTGTTGGTGAGGTAAGAGAAATCAGGCAGTGGATAATTTTTATTTTTGCTGATTGAGAAGGATAAGGTGCGGTTTGGCAGGTACCGCATGGGTTTGGCATTTGCTGACACGGTTCCTCTTTTCTGCAGCTCAAATCCTTTGCAGAGCAGGCAGGGAGGGCTTCCCCCACTCCCCCTTTGGCCTTGCCCTCCCCTCTTCCTTCTCCTTCTCACAAGTGTTCAGCTGCTGCTGTGCAGTCTCACTCTGACACTCAGCCTGCACGTGGTGGTGAGATGTTTCTGTGAGTCCAGCAGTGCAATGCTGTAATCACCTTTTTGGGGAACACCACTCTGGAAAACTCTTTTCCATGTGGGCTTTTTTTTTTACCTCTGAAGCATTTAAGCAGTTTATGTGAAGCTGACAGAAAAATCACACCGTACTCCAAAGCATTTCAATACAATTTCTCTCTTCTCCAAAACCCACTACTGAAGCAAGGTACCAAATTTTAGTACCAAGGTTTAGTTGATGGCTCATCTGTTTTTTCCTCCCAGTTGCTTTGGATGTGCATATTGAATTCCAGAGATGAGCTGCACATCCCAGGCTTAAGTACAGGCTTCACATCTGAACTCAATGTAGTTCCTTGTCTTTTTAGCTGAATTATGGTGAGCAAAGTTTCAAGTGAGGACAGAAGCTGGTGGTTTGGGTTTTTTGTTCCTCAGCCTCTGTTTATCTCTTGGTAAAAAAATACTAAGCCAAGTATTGGCTCTGCCTGAATTCACTTTGTGCTGCATCAGGAGACTGAAACTGATGTAGAGTGGCTGCCCCCTTTCCACCTGGTGCTGTGGTGTGTTTCTTTGATTGCTGAAGGAATAATGGTTAACCCAGTCACTAATACCCAGTTTTTTCTGTCACTCTCTTGCTTATTTTCTTCTGAATACTGTACATTTGCTGGCATCACTTGGGAAGCAATTTTTTTCCTCTGCTCCCCACCATAGTAATCCTAGAGTACATATCCTGTCATAATTGAGGTTAGCTTACTGTATGGAAAGGGTGTGACAGACAAATGGGTGATAATAAAGCAGAAAAGGAAAATAAACAGCTTTAGTAGCAGGGGTTGGATGTACCAGTTCACATTAACCAAAACATACAGATGCACCATTAGGTGTGGACTACTCCCAAAAGCTTAATAAACAACCCCTTTTGGGGGGACTGGTAAGATTTGGGTGTTTTTTTTTTTTTTTTTTGCAAGATGCCTGTTTGTATTCAGACCCTCCCTCAACCAGCATTTTTCTTGAAGATCAGGAACCTGGCTAACTTTGTCTTCTTTTTTAATTTCCCTCCATCACTTTTCCACACACCTTGACTGAGCAACAGTGAGAAATACTCATTTTCTCATGAGCAAGACTGGTTCCAGCAGACCCTGGCCTACCAGATGGAGAGGATTAACTCTCTGCAAGAAGTTTCACTCTGAATCTTTTTCAGATCACTTTCAACTTCTTTATACCTCTCTGTAGCAGGATCTGGTCCTGCTGCAGGTCCTTGAGGCAAATGTTGCTGTATACAGAACAAAAAAATAAAAGATGATTCTGGTTCCAGACTGAACATTATTGAGAAATATCTCCTAAATTGTGTGCTATGTATTTTTAAAAAATTGAGGAAAAAAGCTCCTGGAGAAGCCATCCATGTGCATTTGTTTTTCTTCCCCTGATTCTTCTGGAAATGTGGAGGCCTGTCCTAGAGGTGTGTCCTTGAGACCAATGCACTTGACAGTACAGGATGTAAAATTCTGGCTTCTGTTTGGTTTGCTGAAGCCAAATTGCCCACAGGCCTTTTTAAGCATAAAAATACATTACATGTTTCTGAACAGGAGGTTTTTGGCTTGCCAGATTCCATCTGCAATTCAGTCAGCCCTGGAGTTGCTGCAGTGTAATTACAGAAATACCTTTTAACATCACAACTGTTGCTGTCCTGGCTCCTTCCTTACGATGAGTTTTTGTTGTTTGGGGGGTTTTTGGGTTGTTTTGTTTTGGGTTTGTTTGTATTTCTTTTGTTGTACCTGATTTAGTGGAGTTTGTGACTCAGTGATGTGTGCTACAATCATCCTACACTGACATGGCCATGGTGGAACCTTTGCAGTCTCTTGGGTCATTTTCAGGTTGTTCCTGGCTTTCCACCTCCCATGTGCTACAGACATTCTCCAAAGACATTCTCCATTGTCATGTGTTTCCTTTCCCCCCTTTTTTAATTTTTCCCTTTCAGTCATCTCTTGGTAGTGTTTATTTGATTATTTTGCAAAGCCCAAATGAAGTGTGTTCCACCCTTACTGTATTCTCTTGCACAGTGATGTCTTTAAAAGAAGAATCCCATTTTTAAATTAGGGTGTGTGTTCTGTGTAACACTCATCTTTCCTCTGTGAACCCTGAGGGTTTGCTTAGGATTCTGTTTGTCCTGCAAGAGGAACATCTCTGACATGTGCTCTGGGTGTGTAAGATGGTGTTGTGCATCTTGGCCTTAGTCATCTCCCTCCTCCTGGAACAGGAGTGGTCAGACACATCATGTCAGCAGTTCTCTTTCTCAGGATTGCAAAAAAACCCAAAAGCCTTATTACCAGAGGCCACATCTGTTTCCAAAACCAGCTAAAGCTTTACTTTAGTTAGAAAGATGAAGTTTGAGGACTAATTTTCTCCTTGCTCCTCCATTAGATTTGCCATAAAGGCTGTAGCAAAGCAGATTTGTTGCTCTCAGATTTGTCAAAGAGTAGCTTTTACTCAAGGCTCACCAAACTTTAGTGGTAAAAAACTCCCTGAAGGCTGTAGCAGAGCTATCTTGGTGTTCCCATGGTCCTTATCTCTATGGCTGTGAAATCTTCCCACTGACTGCATCAGGGATAATTTGCAGCCCGTTCAGCTGAGAACAAACATTCCTTGTGCATGTCTGAGAGCTGCATTGGTCCTTTGGCATTTTGGGAGAGCCATGGGGTTAATTACTTACCTGAATTCTTTGTCTTTCAAACTCACCCAACACCCTGTGAAGTGCTGAGGCAGGAGACAGTGTCTCCCACCCAGCCCTGAGTTTATTGCCCCTGAACAATTTTGGGTGATGGCATTTTGAGCAAACTTTGCTCAAAACGTCCTGAAAACCTGTTTGTGTGTGATTATAGCTGTGCACCAACACTGGCAGTCTGTCTCTTGCTCATCTTGAGCTGGCAGAAGCACCCCTAAGTGCATCCAAGAGCACCTCACTGGCAGAGGATTGGAAATGTTTGGGTTGGGAGTTACACCTGTGTTTGGTGTGGGTAGTGCTCTGGATCCTGAAATGCATGATTTTTCTCACTGAACATTCATGAGTGTTAGATGGGAACTGCAGCACAAGGGAGTTAAAGCATCCCACACACAGGAACCTGTAGCAGAAGAGGGGCCAAATGAAGTCTTTGAAACCCTGTATTTAGCAACATAACTCTCAGCACGTTAGCTTGAATTAAGAGCAGTCTTAACTTTGCCAATTTAGAGTATTGCTGATCCCTAGAGCTTTTTGCTACCTTGTAGCTGCTAGAGGTTGTCTTCTTCAGAGAGATAATGATCATATTCTTGTTTACTCCGGAATCTCAGTTGAAATGTGGGAACATTTCAACTTGAAATGTTGAATTCCTCCTGCCCTCTGTGTGAGTAGGATTTCAAATTCTCTTACACTTGTCCTAATTCTATGTAGTGCCAAGTATTTGTCATTTTATGTTGCCAAATCCTCGCTTTACAAATGTTGCACTTTCACAAAAGTATATTAAATGTGAATTTACTATCCAGTGCTTGGGTTTTGGCCCCTCCCAGTGCCTTTCAGGCTGCATGACTTAAATTCAGTGAGAACTTTGATAAAAGGACAAATGGAATTGCATCTCCCTTGCAATGGACTTGGAGTGTGTCTGTCAATGGCTACAATGGATTGTTGGGAAGAGGATGCTTGGATGAGTGCCTGGCTGGATCAAGTGGAAGGTCTGCTCTCTGGTGTTATTTCTGGGATCCATCTGCTGTGCAAAGGTTGTAGAAGTCTCAGTGACACCCCAAACACTCTGTCTTGCAGTCCAGGTGAGAGGGGAGAAGTTTTGACTTTGAATCCAGAGCAGTCCTGCAAGGGCTGGTGTTGGAAGGGTTGTCTGGCATTCAGGTCAGTCCATCTCCCCTGTGGGACCAAAGAGGGAGCACTGGGAGCTGTGGAAATGCAAAGAAGCATTCCCATGTAACTTCCTGCAGTTTCTCTAGGACTAAAACCTCTCTGCTGTAGAGCTGGGGTTTTCTCACTGTCACCTTTTGGGAATCCTACCTCACCAGGTCCTGCTGAGCTTTCTGTACCTGTGGAAGCTTGAGAAGCAGAAGGGTGTGGCAGCAAGCCACACCTTGTTTCCACTGCTTTTTTTCCCAGTGATGATCCTCTACCCCATTTCTTTCATACTTTCAGGCATTTAAGTGTATCTCAGTTCAAAACCAAGTGCTCCAAAGGTTCCAGACTGTGTTGAGCCCTGTTGACCCCCGTGAAAAGTCTGAGGTGCTTTTGCAGTGACATGGCCATGAGATCCCCTGGGCTGAACTTGCTTTTGGCCCTTCCTTTCCTATTTCCCAGCAGGCACACCTCCTTGTAAAAAATGTAGACTACTGAACTGACTTGGAAATGCAGAAGGCTTTATTTAAAATGTAGAGGAGAGCCAGGCCATCACTTGATCAGAGAGAGCTGAGGGAAGCTTGTCTCTTTGTTCAGTATGCCAGAAAAAGATCTTAGGATAATTCTCAGGATCTCAGGATAATTCTGTCAGTGGCTTTCACTGACATGATTAGGACATGGGAATCCTCATAATATCCATCTCAGGATAATTTCTGTCTGAGCAATAGAAGTCAGCAGAGTGCAGCTGTTGGAGATGGGGCTGGGAGGAAGGAGTCCACATACCTACAACAACTCCCTTCAGAAGGTGCTGGAAGTGCTCCTTGTAGCTTGAACAAGTTTTTGGAGCAGGTGTGAAGTAGTGCAGCCAAAAGAGAGCCAGATCTGCTCTGTTTAGACTAAAAGTAGTACATTGATCTATAGATCTGTTTTTCCATTCCATAAACTGGCATTATAATAGCCACAGTCCTCACCACACAGAAGTCAGAAGGGTTGCAAGGATTGCTTAACATTTGTAAAACACGTTGGGATCTTTTGATGGAAAGAATTTAACAAGTGCCAAGAACTAGTAGAATAACAGGGGAAAATAGCCATCAGTCTGCATTCACTTCTGGAATCTGATGGATTCTACCCGAAGCTTTGGCTTAAACACCTGTGGGCGTGTACATTTAATGATGAATTTCTTGATTACCCTCTCTGTAAAAATGTCAGCTGAATCTGTTAGACAGCTTTGCTTCTTGGTGATGGGAACTGGGGATGATCAGGGCTTGTCTCACCTCTGGGATCAGATCCCCTTTTGGCAGCCCTTGTAGTCTGTTTCCAGAGGTTGTATTGCTGTCTTATCACAGCAGCTCTTTGCTGTCCTTCCTGTCTCGTTGCCCACCTGTGTGAAGCATTTTACTGACTGGCTATTGAAACTATTACTATTGCTGACTGGCTTCCTGTGTGCAACTGCTGTTCCAGAATGAAACTGAAATTATCAGCAGCAACAACAAAAAGGGTGCCATAATAACTGCTGTGGTCTGAAATCACACTGAATGTTGCACCCTGTCCCTATATCCCCCCAGGGCAGTTTCTCTGTTTTAGGGGCCTCTTTACAGCTGCCTATGTCCCTTTGGAAGTCTTCAGGCTGTGGGCACTTTTAGAGCAAGCCAATTGTTATTTTCTAGTGATTCCTGGTTTTTATCTGGATGCTTCTGTGAACAGCTTATAAATTGTGGATAATTTGTTAGTGACTCTTGGAAATGGAAGAGGTTTTTGTTGGATGCTAGAGTTCTGTGAAAAGGGCTGTTCTTCCCCCCTGCACTCCCACTTTTTAAAGAACAGTGGCATTTGGATTTGTATTTGCAGTGTGATTAACCAGCTCTCATGAGCTCAGTCAGCTTTCCAGACAGTATCTCCAATACTGAGTTTGGAAATTTCTGACAAGTAACATCTCTGGAATAAGCATTACAGTGAAGCAAAAAGAGAAGAACAAGCACATCTAAGGGAAAACTAATTGAAAGGATAAAGCCAGGCTATTTTATTGTGTTTGTGTGGGTGTAGTTGCAATGGCTGCATTTCAAACTTCCAGCTGTTTAATTTGCACAGTGCTGTTATACGATGTCTGCAAATTGTTGTAGCATTAGTGTGCTGTTCAAAGTGCTGCACATGACCCTGCAGATCGGTACAGACCTGTTTTATGGAAGGGCTCTTTACCTTTCATGAAGGTGAAAGGCACACCAGGATTAGCTTTCACAGGGATCCGTGGAATGTATCTGCCCCTAATCCTGTTAGCAAATGACGTGATCTGCACTAATAATTCCTCTGCTGCCTCACTGAAAGTGTCTCCTAATCACCTTGGCTGTTGACAGAAGGCTTCTTAAACACCTCAGAAAGAGAGAGATGCTTGCCCATGCTAAAAGCAAACAGCCATGAATTTCCCTTGAAACAAAATCCACACCTGCACAGCATCCGTGAGTTGTGTGCGTGGGGAATCAGTTCCAGAAAATGTTGAGACATCTGATTTTCATTAATTTTTTTTTTTTCCATTCACCACATGTTGTAGCACTGGATGTATTTGTAATGCCATATTTCCCCTCGAGTGGTTTATTTCAGTTAGCATGAGGGTTCACAGTCTGCTCTGTTTTGGGGCATGTCCTGGTCTTGCATTTCATCTGCTATCCTGTCTGTGGCATTTATTTATTTCAGTAGTCTGCTGTGCTATGTTAAGGCTGTGTCCTCCTAGTGCATATTTTGTGCTGGGAAGAGTGGATAAAAAAAAGATTATTCTATTATTATCTGAAGAATTATCTGGTAAAATAATTTTTCCAGACTCCCTGTGTGCATGCCTTGTACTTAGTTGGTCAGCACAGTGTTCGCTGTATTTCTGAAAGCTGCAGCAGGCAGCCCCAGGGACCAGTCTGGCTCCTGAAATCATCAATTTGTTCTTGTTTGCTAATTTCTGAGGATGCAGCTTTGAAATAAATAAAAACAACACCAGAAATATTTTTTTTAAAGTTGAAATTACATTAAAAAAAATATAATTGCCTGCTGCAGCTACTGGGCTAAACTGCACATTGAGTTAGATCTTGATTTTGGGTGCAATCAGTAAGCTAGCAATTTGACATATAAAATTGCCTTGAAAGCCATATTAAATATAGCAGCCCAAAACCACAAGAAAGAAAACTTCTTATTTGTCTTTGTAGAAATTGTGGATTGTGCATTCTAGGGCAAATCCTACAAAGCCTGACTTATGCCTCAGCTAGGCAAGATGCCCATTGTTCTCAAGTCATATGCCTGAAATATTACTTACTGGGTAAGGCTGTGGCATAAATTATTTTGGATTTTATATGCAATAAAGCACTAGAAGCTGGAGGTGGTGGCAGCAAGCAATTTGCTCTGGAGTCAACAAATACCACATTAACCACAGTGGTATGCACACTGATTGGGTTTTGCTCCCACTTTTTTCACATTTGGAAAAGCAAGCTTGTTTTGTACCCTTTTTTGCATGTTTGCCATCTCTGTCAGGGAAACAGAGATCTGGGTGAACTCCACCAAGCTTCAAGGAAAACAGTAAAAACTTATCAGGTAGAAGGCACTCGGCCAATTATTGTTTTCAGCTTTCTTTCCTTTTTTTTTTTTTGTTTTGTTTTCTTTTTTTTTCCATGCAAAACTTCTAAATTAGAACAGATTGGATATGCTGCTCTGCTCACTGGCAGGTCCATGCTGTGTCTATTGTTATGCAGTAAAACTGCAGAGCATTAGGCTTCACATATTGAGAGAATTATGTTGCTTCCCCCTGGTACATTTCCAGCAAGCACTTTTATCTAAATATAATATACATTGGAGGCAAATTTGACATTGTTTCGGTAGCAGAAGGGTTTTACCCTTCATGTTTGCAGCCCTGTGTTGGATTTATGCTGAGGTGCTCAGAGGCAATTTACCAGAGCTATGTGGCTGTGGTTGCAGAATCTGCTTGCATTTCATATTATGAAACAGATCATCAGTTTTAAGCCATGAGGAAAGGGAGAAAAAAAAAGAAAAATAGGCTGGAGCATGAGTCATTCTGCCTTTGTGCAGAGCAGAGCTGTGATGGTACAGATGGATCTGACTGCGAGGCCCAGGTTTAGGGCTTGGATCTAAATCCAAAGGGACTCTGCTCTTATGAGCAGGAAAAAGGAAAAGAGACAGGGCATTGGAAATCTTGGACATCTACAAAACTGAAATTCGCATTTTCAATGGAAAGTGGTAATTTGGGAAGCCAGGGACTTTCCTAGAGGCTTCATCTGCAGCCCCAGCAAAGAAATCAAATCTCTGGATGGTTTTGGCATTAATTATTTGGTAATCACCAAGGATCTTTTTTGGCACTATGGAGTCTTTTTTCCATGTGGTTTCTCCTTTGCATATCACTTTTTATCCTTCATTCTTCCATGTGGATGTCTTGCACCTTAGGTTTCAGAATCACACTGTTAGAGGGATGAATGCACCTACTCTTTCCTCACCTGTTAAAAAACCTAAATGTCAAAAACATGAAAAAAAAAAAAACCCCATAAAAAAATTCACAAACTGAACCTCTCAGAAGACCTTTTCTTTCCCATGCTTAACTATTTTGTCATGTAAACAAAATAACAATCTCCCAGCCAAGTCCTTAACCAAAGTAAATAATCCAAAGGTTTTGCTCAGCTGAAACAAAAAATTGCTGTTAAAATGGCTTGAAGTTTCAGCCTTTAGGTATTTTAGATCAAGCCTTAAGGTAGAAGAAGTGCTTCTAAAGGTATGGTGGGAAATGAAGGATGGTCTGACAGAAAAAATGTTCTTCTGAAAACATTTGATAAGAGAAAAACAATCCTTGAAATCTTTGGAGCTATGAAAAAGAAGAAAGTCTATAAGGAACACAGTGTGAAAATGAAGTGAATGAGAACACAATAGACTGAAAGGTGCATCAGTGTCTGTTTTGGCCCAAGAACTGGGGGCATATCAGGGTAATCTGCCTGCTCAGAAGTACAGGCTGTGGAGAATGGATGGATAAACAGAGTAAAAATATTTCTGAGACAGAGATCAATTGTGGCCAAAAGGAGAAACATGCACAGTTTGTAAATGGAAGGCTGTAGTGTTTAAATGCAGCAGGTGCCACCATATAATCTACTCTAATTTCCTAAACATAAGTGTCAGTGGAATTTCACCAAGCTATCTACAATGAACCCCAAAATCATTATTTTGTAGTATAACTTCCAAAAAGGCATCCATCTTAATGCAGAGATGGATGGTTCATCATTTCTTGTGTGTGTAATTATCCTCACTGTTCAAAACATGTGCTTAATTTCCAGTTTTAATTTGTCTGGCTTTCATTTCCAGCCATTGGTTAATTTTATCCACTTGTCTCTCCTACATTCAATGTGGAAAAAAAAAATTGGGGCATGTCAAATGGAGAAATATGTGAAAAATATGGGTGTTAATGGCAGCATTGATGCACAGCATTGGACTGAGCACTGTGGTGGCATGTCTGCATGTCTCCACCATAATCCCCTGTTTTCACTCACTACGTTGTTTTGAAGCATGAACATTTTGGACTGAAATTCTGCTCATTCCCTCATTAAAAAAAATGAATCTTCTTCAGCAGGTCTGAGCAGAATGCTGGCAGCTCTCACTGAGTGATGGAGGGAGGATTAGAAAAAACAAGTTTTTTTTCAAGGATTAGAAAAAAAAGTTTTCCCCACAACTGCCCCCCACCATTCAGCACATTTTTAGGTATGACTTGAATGAAATACAGCTGAGATTGACACGCAAAGCTTGAAAGAGAGAGGCACAGCCCTCTGTGGAAGCATGTCCCCTTGTTGTGGTTTTGTTTTTTATTTTGAGGTGAAGATTGATCATTTGTTTATATTCAGATTTTGAAGTGTGCCTATCATAACACAAATTAGGCAAACAATAAAAAGATGAAAAAAATATTTCATCATAAATAAAATGGGACTGAATATCAACAGTGACACAAAGAGCACTCCCCAGTGGGTATTTCAACAAAGTCCATCCTCACCCCACCCATCCTTTCAGGAAGAGCCTGGGTAAATAGAGAGACTTTCTAAGAGCACAGAAGGCCAACAAATTCAGCTGTTATAGGCTGAGTCTGGCAGTGAAATCTGTCATTGAGGACATTTTACTGACATCCTCCATCTGACATAAATTTGGAGTCACAAATCAACAGATATCACTTCAGCTGCTCTGGTCTTACATCATAAAGGGCAGAGGTCTTAGAAGTGGGTTAGGTTGCCAGCTGGAGGTGCAGCAGTTTGGTACAGGATGGATGATCTCATTTCTTGGGGTGGACCACAGGCAAAATCAATCTGCAGCACATGTAAAAGCTCCAGGATAACAAAGCAGTGTGGGAAAGAGCTTGCTGAATAGGTGCAATTGTGTCTGAGTCCCTGTTGAGAGGGCACTGCTGAGGACACAAGGTGTTTCTGCAGGCATAAAAACCAGACTGACATTTGAGTGAACCATGGAGGAAGGAAGAGGCAGAGATGAGCAGCCTTCTTAAAAATCCTAAAGGCTTTTGTCCTTTTTGGAGTTTTTTCATGTATTTCTGACTCTTGAAATGGAGTCAGAGTTGAGATCCACAGAAATTCTTTCTCCCTGCCTCCTCTAGAATGGAGTAGTGGGATCCAGCTCAAATAAGCAGGTTTTTTTCTACTCCAGTGAAAAATGAAAAAAGAATTTAGATTCATCTGGTTTATTTATGACTCACTGAGGGCAGATTGTGCTACAATTATAAGGTTTCTCTTTAATCAGAGCACACACTCTTTAGAATGGGGACCAGATTTTGCCCAATCTTCATAAATTGCCTACTGTAGCAAGCCCATGAGCTTGATCAGGAAATTTCAGTGCTGTCATAATTCAGAAAATAATAATAATGTACCAGTACTGGGCAAAGAACTCCAAGCCCAAAGTGCCTTAGATAATGCTTGGGCTGATTTGAGGTCTCAAGTGGAAACCAGTTAAATCTGGCTTGTATGAAATGGTTTCAGCCCCGTGATCATCCCAGCTATTACCAAGTTTCTTGCTGGGTTATAACTTTACATAAATTCAGAGTTTGGTGTAAAATACAGAGTGCTGTATTTCTCTGAAAAAGGTCTGAAGCAGTTGGCCACATCTCCTGTGTTCCCAATCCAGCAGATTTATTTTTCGCTCAGAGTCACCTTGATTCAATCCAGAGGCAACATTTTTAGACTTGCTCAGACGTTAATGAGATTTGTTGTTGAGTTCTTCAGGTCTGGGATTTCAGTCCTTGAGAGCTGCCCTTGATGATCCTTGTGGGTCCCTTCCAACTCAGAATATTCTGTGATCTGAACGTTCCACAAGGGAGTTGTGTCAGCAGGCTTGGCACACCTCTAGGAGATCATGCTGTGTTGTGGTCCCACTGCCTGAGACAGCTGGAACAGCTGCTTGTGGACAGAAACTTGCCTGCAGAGCCACGTGGAGGGTGACAAATGGAGAGAAGCTCAGTATAATTCAGTTGCTGGGTGTGTGCTGGGCTCTCCAAGGGTGGAGAAACAGCACAGGCCAGCGTGGATCACCAGATTTCCATCTGCCTGATAAACAGAGGGGAAATCTTGGAGACATGCTTTTTGTTATTTATTTACTCCTGCTGAAGGATGTCAAAAGGTGTAGGCAATTGGAAGATAAGCTCTGGAGAGCTCCCAAATTGATTTTGCTCGTGGTGGGTTGCTACAGAGATCTGTTGCAGTGGGAGAATGAGGGTCACCCCTTACACTGAAAGCAGTGTTAGCACAATTGTAAGGAAAACAAGAAAGAAATCTCCTAAAAAACTGCAATTACTTGTTCCTTGTGAATGTTTCCTGATTAATGGGTAGATTGCATGACTGATGGTGAACAGAAATTAATATTTAAGGTGATTCTCATGAAAGTACCTGGTGTACTTGCTCACTGTAGGAAACTGCTGCCTTAATGGATGTGTTTAGAATCATAATAAGAGACATTTTCAGCTTTCTTAACAGATGATCTATGTGATAAGTGTCCAAGGACAGGAAGTACATATCTGTTTAATAGATAAGATTTTGTGGGAATTTTTGCTTAGGGTATTCTTTTTGTTTCCTTTTTTAGTTTGCTGAGCAACTGGTGGTTTAAGAAATGCATTTTAAAGAGGCTTTTAAAAGCAGTTGTTCTCCTTGCTGGGTAGGGGTGCTCTGTCTGGGTACAGAGAGTGGAATAAACTTCATCTTGGTGTGGTCTCACTGCAAAGGCAAATCCTGAGCTTTAGACACTGTGTGTTGGCTCAGTTGTGGCCACTGTCCAGCTGCCACAGGCTGGGAGCAGTGTGTCCTCTCCTTACAGCTGGATTTCAGAGTTGAAAAGATCATAGGCTTCTTGCAGCCAGAACATCTTGCTAATGAGGGGGTGTCTGGTCAGTTTGCTAATGCAGTTTTATTCCAGAGTCTCCTTCTTGAGGAAATTAAAGACCCCATAGATTTATTATTGTATTCACATCCTTTCTGTTCTAGACCTAAATGAAATGTTGATACCCCTTGAAGTTGCTTGCAAATGGCAGAGTTTTTCCTTGCCTTCCCTGCACCACACCTTTAGTGCTTTTAGTTCAGCTCCTTCCTTTCTTCCTCATCCCCCACTGTGATCCCTCATGGCCATGTTGCTCATGGTTTGCTCTCTCTTTGAGAAGAGTTGTTTCTATAAAGAAAAACCTCTTAAAGTACAGCATGAAAGTTGCAAATTAAACTCTTTGGTGCACTGAGGATGAAAATGCTCCTTCTAGTTCTGGCAAGTGGCTCAGCCATGTTTTACACTTTAAATTCTTAAAACAAAATTGGAATAACTGAGTCCCTGCTGAACCTATACTTTCAGCCTTCTTTCAGCAAAGGAGAAAAGCTCAGAACATGGTGATGGGAGAGGTTTGGCCCCAAAGAATCTGATTGATGGCTACATCAAAATTTAGTTGCTTTTAATGTTTAAATATATGCAAAACTAACATTATCTCTACTTGGTTTTAGTCAGCGCAAAACTCAGGTTTTTTTTTTCTATGCTCATGGCTGCACTGCTAACTTAAATATGTGACTGTGTAAAGAAGGGAGACTTCTTAACCCTGATGTGTCAGACCACTGCCAGGAGCAAAGTAAAAGAATGTCCTGACTGGGTCTGGCACATGTTAGCTTCCTAATTCACTTTCCCTGCTCAAAAAGATAAGAGGAATGCAGGCCTCTGCCTTTATCTCACACAGTAATAACCTCAGCAAAGATTTGAATGGGACACGGGATTATTGGGATTTTAAGGTCTTGCTTTCCTTTTCAAGCAGGATGAAACTAAATGTAGTCATCTGTTGGGGCAGATGAATACAACGGGTTCTCAGCTGTAGGCTTTCATCACTTCAGAGATCTTGTGTGATTTGGCCTGGCAGGGCTCTGGGCTCACAAAAATTTTGTGGGTGTCAGATATTTGGCACTCAGAACTGACCACTGAGAGCTGCTGTCATACTTGTCTCCCTGCTTTCTAGTCTTTAAAATGCAGAATTCTGTCAGTGTTTTCAGCATGTGATGTTTAGAGGAGACTAAAAAAAAGCTAATGGAGACTAATGAAAAGCTGCTTTCCTGAGTCCAGTTTCAGTTGTGTGGGCTTGATCAAGTCTGCTCAAATCCTTTGAGTGCTCCAGCAAGGAGGATCGTGGTATGGGCTAGGAGAATGTTTGCTCAGCTACAGAGCTGGGCTTTTATGGATTTGGTGCTTTCTAGCAGCCAGCGTGGTGTGGCTTCTGCCTTGACAGGCACTATTTTCTCAAGTTCTCTTCAGAGAAACAGAAGAAAACCAGGGTTTGAAATAATACATCTCAATTTCACAGCGTACTTTTACAACAGCACGTGGAGCAGCTGCTGTAGCCATGCTTACTGTGCTCTAGAAAACTGCTTTTTGTGATTTTTTTTTTTTTCCAGTGTCCAGTATACCATGGCACCAATGTTTCTCTGTCCCTGTTGCAGGCTCTCCTACCAAAGCTTGATCAAGCTTGCTCAAATGCTGCTGTGAGTGCTCCAACAAGGAGGATCTTGGTATGGGCTAGGAGAATGTTTGCTCAGCTACAGAGCTGGGCTTTTATGGATTTGGTGCTTTCTAGCAGCCAGCGTGGTGTGGCTGCTGCCTTCCCAGGCACTATTTTCTCAAGTTCTCTTCTGAGAAACAGAAGAAAACCAGGCTTTGAAATAATACATCTCAATTTCACAGCGTGTTTTTACAACAGCACGTGGAGCAGCTGCTGTAGCCATGCTTACTGTGCTCTAGAAAACTGCTTTTTGTGATTTTTTTTTTTCAGTGTCCAATATGCCTGGCACCAATGTTTCCCTGTCCCTGTTGCAGGCTCTCCTACCAGAGGAACGATGATGATGATGAAGAAGCCGCCAGAGAACGGCGCCGGCGGGCTCGGCAGGAGAGGCTGAGGCAAAAGGAGGAAGGAGATCTCTCAGGAGAAGCAACAGAGAAATCTGAGGTCAATGCCCAGAACAGGTAAGTGTCTGTTGTTGTTTACTGACAAGCCAGTGGTGGTTTTTGTTTGGAGCAGAGAAGTGCCTGGCAGAGGTTTGCTGTGGTGCTTGAGTTTGAAGTGCTGGTTTGGCCATCCTTAAACTGAAGAAGGACCTCACACAGGGAGGATCAGCCTGGCTGTGTCTGCGTGGGAGGGTGGGAGCATCACACATCTGGCTCATGGCACATATCCAGGTGTCCTCAGGGCTGTCTGTGGGGGCTCAGCTGGGGCTCATGGAGGCTCTCAGGTTCTCTCAGGTGTGGGTGCATCTGGCCTTACAAAACACCACAGCTCTGGTTCTGCTCACAGGGGTCATGGCACCGTGGGGCCAAAGCACTGGGGGGCACCCAGTGCTGGGTGTGAGCTCTAGAGCACAGCACTCACCTGGCATTGTCAGTGTCAGGCAGGTGTAAAGAGGAGAAAAGCTTATGGAAGGTGGTGACACTTGAAACTGTGGAATCTTTCAAGTTGGAAGAGGCCTTTAGGATCATCAAGTCCAACCATCAATCCAGCAGTGCCCCTGCAGCCCCTAAGGCATTACACCATATCCCTGCTATCAGCCCCCACTTGTCACAAAGCTGAGTGGCCTCCCTGTCTGTCCAGAGCTGGCCTTCCTGTCTGTCCATCATCTGGTTAGTTTGATGTCAGAACTCAGGACATCCCTTTGGGAGTCTGGAGTTGCTGGGACCCCTGCCAGGGGGCTCAGAGACCCTGGCTCACAGCCCAGAACACCAGTGGGTTGGATTATGAACCATGGAGCAAATTGCCACCTTTACATGAGGACCTAAAAGCCCCAGCAGTTTAAATAGTGTAATAATAAAGTCATCACAGGGTGCAAATGTAGGTTTGGGGATTTTTAGTATAGGGGTTTTTGGGGACAAGATGGAGGGACTTGGACGTGTCCTGCCTTTCTTCTTTTCTGCCTCCATCTTCACTGGTGATGTTGGCACTTTTAGATTGGTGTAGAGTAGAAGCTCACTGTCTAACATAGGTGATAGGTATTGGAAAATAATTGTAAATATGTCACATGTAGTTTGTGGTACATAAAGGTAACACCACCCTGGGGGCAGGCAGAGTGCCTCTGGCTGTCCTGCTCAGTGGACCACGGCTGGGCAGGAGGAAAATTTTATAGATAAGATACAATAAACAATTCCAAGACTGAAAATGGAAGAGCTTTAACTCATCCTTTGAACACGTGGGCTGAAGCAGAGACTTTTAACACATCTCGGGGTCGCAAAGCCCTGCGACCATCCAAGAGTTTTACATAAATATTAATATAAATAATAGACCCAGATTTCCAGGGGCCACCACACAACTGATAGAAAAAACCCAATGGCAAGTGCTAATAGAAACTGAGCACAAGAAGCAATTTAAGGCAAGGATAGTGGCTATAAATAGCAAAACAGCCACTAAATTTTGAAGCGTACAACCTGTTGAGTTTTCCAACCGAGGACGGTACAAGCTTTTTTCCTAAAAAGAGTGAAGTGCATATGTTGTTAGAAAGAATTTTTAGGTTTTTTTCTTTAATGCAAGCCTGTCCCTTTCCCACAGCGTGGCAGGAGAGGAAAGCAAGCGCTCCACAGATGATGAAGCTGCGTTGCTGGAGAGGCTGGCGAGGCGGGAGGAGAGACGCCAGAAACGCCTGCAGGAAGCCCTGGAGCGCCAGAAGGAATTGGACCCCACGATCACAGATGGGAGCTTGTCAGTGCCCAGCAGGAGAGAAGTAAACAACGTGGAAGAAAATGAGACCACGGGCAAAGAGGAAAAGGCTGAAACACGCCGAGGACGCTGTGAGGTTGAGGAGACAGAAACAGTTACCAAGTCGAACCAAAGGAACAACTGGAGGCAAGATGGGGAAGAAGAGGGGAAAAAAGAAGAAAAAGACAAGGAGGAGGTGCAGGAGGAGAAACCAAAGGAGCTCCCCATAGAGGAAAATCAGGTAGATGTGACAGCAGAAAAATCCGCTGATAAAGAAGAGGCAGTAACTGTAAATGCAGAGGAACACAAAGCAGAGAATGATACAAACGCTGTGCCAGAAGGGACACAAAGTGTGCCTGATGCTGTAGATAATGAGAAGCTCAGGGATGAGGAAAAGGCTGAGGAAGAAAGGAAGGAAGCAGAAGAAAGGGAGAGGTTAAAAGCAGAGGAAGAAAAGAGGGCAGCTGAGGAAAAACAGAGAGCAGAGGAAGAGAAGAGGGCAGCTGAGGAGAGGGCAAAGGCAGAAGAGGAGAGGAGGGCAGCTGAGGAAAGAGAGAGAGCTAAAGCAGAAGAGGAGAGGAGGGCAGCTGAGGAAAAACAGAAAGCAGAGGAGGAAAAGAGGGCAGCTGAGGAGAGGGCAAAGGCAGAAGAGGAAAAGAGGGCAGCTGAGGAGAGGGCAAAGGCAGAAGAGGAAAAGAGGGCAGCTGAGGAAAAGGCTAAGCTAGAAGCAGAGAAATTAAAGGAAAACAAAAGATGGAAGAACAGAAAATAGAAGATGAAAAACCTCAAGCAGCTGTCTTAAAAAAACAGGTACAGTAAGCATTTTGCACCAAAACAAGACACCTGTGGTTTGTGTGAAATGTAATGCAAGAACAGATTGAATTGGAATTTTCCTCACAGATCTAGTCCTGTACTGAAGTTACTAACCCTTGTGCTGTTGCTCTCTCCTTTCAAAAAGAAATCCCCTCCTGCTGACCAAAAATTCAGTGCACAACAGGCCTGACCTCACCCCATTGCTCAGAGACAACCTTGCATGTTCAGACCTCTGCATGTGCTTTTGCTGCCTTTTTTCCCCTCAGCTGCTATAAAAGCTGGCCTAATGCAGTAACACATCAGGTGGAGGCAGACACACCCTGGCAGAAAATATTCTGAGCACCTGTTGAAGTGTGTGAGGAATGCTGTGTGCTAAATGCAGTCACAAGAAAGGGCTCTGCACTGGGACATGTGAGCATGATGCCAGGGAGAAGGGCCCAAAGAGGGGAATGGGAGGATTTGGAGAGGGCACAGCTGCACACAGAGGTGTGGGCACAGCAGCATTTGATGGAGTGGTGGCTGCACACTGGATTGGTACGTGAACACAGCGTGGAGAAACAAAAAATGCAAAAAGGTGCGATGTTCTTGTGTTAAAAAATAAATAAATTATTGAAAACCCAAAACCAAAGGAGGAAGAAAAAGTGGAAGCTAAAAAGGAAAAGCTGCCAGAAGAGAAGCTCCAAGCTACCTCCATACAAGATCAGGTAACTCATAAACCACTGATTTAGATGGGATAGGGAAACTTGAGATATGAAAACAAATAAGGCACCTATAAGTGAATGTTGATTCTTCAGCAAAGTACTTAAGCTTGTGCTCCACTTCAAGAACATGGGTAATCCTGCTGAAATAAATAGGGATGAAGCTCCTTAAGTGCTTAAAATTAAGTAAATTCTTAAGTAGTTTGTTCTTTTGGGGCTTTAGGACCAATTCCTGTTTGTCTTAAAAGAAATATTTCAGGAAACTCAGTTCAGTCAACAACACAAGTATGGTTTTCCCTCTGGGGATGAATTTTTCAGGACAGTATCAACTAATCATCCTTCTCTGGTTTCCTCTCACTTTACTGTGAACTTTTTCCCTATGAACAAAACCTACTCTAATATTAATAATAATGGTAATAATAATCTAGGCCCTTTGGCCAGCAGACTGCCTTAACTAATAATTCCCCTGCAAGCTGCAACACCCCATGATGTAAACTGTGCATACCCAAGATTCTTCTTTTGTTTTAAAGAGAAAAACCCACCAAAATTACTGCATTGCATTTCCACTGTAAACACAGGAGCTGGTGCCATGGTGTTTTACTGTATGGTAAGTAAATAAGATTTGGGGACCATTTACTCTTCAGGGTGCAGCTGGACACAGGGAGCCATGCTCAGGGCTGTGCAGTGGTTTTGGTTCATTGCAGCAGCTCTCAGAACAGCCCCTGATTCTTATTAGGGGAGACTGCTCAGAGCCTTGGAAACTTGGACCCATTTGGGTTCAGGCAGGTCTGTGTGGCTTAAAGGGAGCCACAGCACAGATTTCTGCCTCTCTGGTGGGCTGGGACCATTGAGGGTTGTGGAGGGTCCACTCCAGGGTCCTGAGTTAGCACATGAGTTTGGAACATGCTGTGGATGCTTAGCTCACCCTCAGAGAGCAGTGAGGAAATAGCTGCACAAAAGGAAGGGATGGATTATATTAAGAAGACAGAACCAGTTTCCACTATTCACTTTTGCATGCAGTCTTTGAATATCTCAAGTAAATGTAAAGAGGAGTCTGTAGCTGACCACAAACTTTGATTTGTGGGAACTTGAGACACAGTTGTCCTGCTTGTTCTTATGGAGAGCTCAGCCAGCTCTCCCTGGAGCTCTCATCATGCTTTTAAACCCTACCCTACTGGGCTGGATTATTCCAGGAAATTGGCAAGACTTGTAAAAGTTACTTGTGATTTTAGTGTTTCCATCTTTGGATGCTGAAGCTGAGACAACTTAATAGAATCCCACTTCTGGTGCAATGCTGAATACCCATCCTGAGCATTCAAAATGCCTTGGAAATCTCAGCTGTTGCTTCTTTACTTGTCAACAAAAATTGATGATCAGGATCCCATCTCCACTTGTCCCCCCCCCTTTCCAGGACATACAAATTCAGTGAGGTCTCTTTCTGAATGTTCATGCAGCTGAGAGGATCCCAGTGTTCCCAGTGTTCCATGAACAAGACCCAGGGGGAACAGAATGTATCTACATAATCAGGTTTTGCTTTTGCTTTGGACCTCAGAGTTCAGGTTTTGATTAATTTGGCAAGAAAAAAATTTGTCTCTTTTTCTGAACTTCTGCACAGTTTTTCGTTCTTGAAAGTGACCTGAGAAGTTCACAAGACCAAGCTTTCTCATGATGTGAGACTCCTGGTATTTCCTGCTTCCAGTTTGGCTAGACATGCTGCAGCAGTTGCTTTTCTCATGGTGTTTGGGGGTGGCAGCTGACTCTGCAGGGGAGCCCCAGACCCAGATACCCACAGCTTTGAACTCCCCAAATAACTGAGCCCAAGTAAGGAATCACATCTGCCAGATGGGCCCAACCTCAGTAACTGATTTGCTTCAGTCTGAAGGTGCTCAAACTCAAAATTCAGAAATCTCAGCTCTCAAATAATAGCATAAAAATCAAACAGAAAAGAGGCAGTATAGAAAGAGATAAAAATATAAATACATAATGGTGGAAATTTGTTAACCATGCCTTTGTTAATGTTGTAGCTTGATGTCAAGATTTGTGAGATTTATCACATGTGAGCTATTCCAGTTCAGGTAACATCACCTGTCTGCTCCAAGTGGAGTCCTTTCTGAGTTCAACAGAAGCTGAATTAGTCTGTAATTAGGCAGTGAGGAAAAGTAAAGAATTTATTTTGTTGCCTGCTTTTGGAATGAGATACAAAGGATGCTGCTTCTTTGCTATACAATCTCTGCTTTGGTATTAAAATTAGTAGGAGAAGGATTGAGCCCAAAAGATGTGAAATGTTTCTGTAATATCTTGTTTTACCCTTTTTTTTTTGTGCTAATAGTTTTCTCAAATGTAGACACATTATCATAAATCATACTGGCCTTTGAAATGCTTTTTCCTAACCTACTAATTTTTAAACTATACTGTTTTAATATTAGTTTTCTCAGTGATTTTAATTAAGATGGAAGAGATACAACCCTCCCCAGTGGACCTGAATCCATAAGGCAGCTGGAAGTGTTGGCTTTTTAAATAAGACTTAGGAAGGTCTTGATGAAAATCTCAGCCAAGGAAATCTTATGCTCCCAAAACCCCAGGACAGACATCCTGGCACGGGGAATCTTGTACCAATCAGCACAGCTGGTTTCAGCATCACCCTGAGTGGGGCTGAAAGGTTTGGGGGGCTGCTGCTGTGAGCATGATCACCCCTTTGGTTTGGGAAGGCCCAGGAGATGATGCTGTCTGGTGGCATTCAGCAGGATAAATGAACAGCCCTGCTTGTCTCAGCCCAGCAGGACCATTCCTCAGGGCCCTCACAGCACCATGGCCAAAGAATGCACAGCCATGGAAGCTGAGCTCCCCTCTTGTTCCTCAGGGTGGGAAAATCTGCTCCCAGAGCACAGCAAATGCCTCTGTTTGTTGTGCCCAACATCCCCCACCAGCAGCAAATTTGCTGAAGTGGTTTAGGCATCCTGTGCTCACTTCTAATGCGTGCTGCCATGGTGGCATCCATTGCTGTTTCTCTGGGCAGCAAACTGGCCTCAGGTGAAGTCAGGCTCTGACTCTGGGGCTTCACGCTGTGCCAGCCTAACTCAATGCCTTGGGAGGATCTTGGCTTTGAAGGCTCTGAACTCATCCTTTGTAGGTGAAGATTTTGCTTCTCCAAGAGTTGAGATGGATGGATGTTCTTCCTCTATGATGAGGAAGAACAGAAATTTCTTTTGATTTGGGCTTTGAAGCTGTGTTCTACTTTTTCATTTCAAGGTGCTCCTTAGGACACCTTTAAGAGCAGCTGTGTTGCAGACAGGACAGTCACAGAAGTTCTTTCTCTTTCAAGTTAGCAAATGGGATTGCAGCAGGCTTCCAAAGTATTTATTTTCTAAAGATCTCCATTTGAATTCTACACAGAAGGTATTTCTTGCTTGCCAGCTAGAACCTTCCTTCAGCACAGAGCTGGGGAAAGCAAATAAATACTTTGGAGGTAAAGGTTTCATCTGCTGCTGCTGAAAGTTGGTTTTGGCTGGCAGTCTTAACTAACAGAGGATATTTCTACCTGAGGATGAATAATTTAAATCAGTTCACTTTCTCCTTTTATCAGCATCTAGCCATGACTCAGCATGCTGGGGTCAGGCCATCCATGGTATTGATAAATACTTCAAGTTCATAACTCTGAAGAAATACTGGAGAATGAAATTTATGCATAAAATATTCTTGATTACTATTAAGAATCATAAGGCAAAACTTTTTAAGGATAAAGGGAATTTCTACTCATGTTTTCCAGAGCATTTAATTCTTCCCAGGTTTAAACATTCATGTCTGATAATGCCTCCCATGACCAACCCCAGGTAGGACTGTGCTTTCTGTCAGAGTAAGTTTTGCTCTGATTGCAAGATAATTTTGTGGTTTGGCCATTATTCTTGCAGTAATGAAGCATCCCTGTGCTGTGACACTGAAAAGAGCATCAACTTTGTCAAACAAGCCTGATATTTGTTGGAGGTTGTGTTATTTTTATTGCACCAGTGCCCTCAAACTTGGTACCAAAAATGTGTTGGCAAGTTCCAGAATCTTAAGAAGCAAGAGGTGAATGATGCTGCAATGGGGGGAAGAGTTCTGGGTGCAGTTCCAGAGTGAAGCAGGGTACTGGCATCGTCCCATTGGCAACAGCCAACTTTCACAGAAGACTGAAAATATTATTTTCAAGATGCTTTGATCTGGAATTCAGGTCAGGACAGAAAAGTGACAGCTGGTCACAGTTTAGAGCTTTGCAGGCCACTTCAGCCCTACAGCATATGAACAGTTTGAAGACAATTCCCAATCTTTCCAAGAAATCTGTATTTCTCAGCTGTTATTTAGAATACCTCATTCTGACTTCTTTCTTTTTTTCTGGTGTGTTTTGTTCTGTGGTTTGTGCTGTGTTCTGACCAGGATGACAAAGGTAAAGCCCCCAAAGAGGAAATGAGAGGTGTCTGGGATCGTAAGAAGGGCGCTCCCGAGCAGAAGGCGCAGAACGGAGAGCGTGAGCCGCCTGCCTCCAAACTGAGACCTGCTGAGAATGCTTTTGGGTGAGTGCCAAGGGACACCTGGGCTTGGGGGGCCACCTCTGGGTCTCTGCTGGTGGAACTGGGCTGGCACCATCAGCAGAGGCTCAGGTGTTCCCTGGGCTGTAGCTCTGCAGTTTCTGAGCTGTCCCCACTCTGCTGCAGGAACATCCTGAAGTTCTGAGAGCAGCTGGAAATGGCCTTGCTCCCCCAGCAGAGACAAGAGCCTTGGTTTTGTTCTGCTGGAGCTTTGCTTCCTTACTAATTTCTAATATCTGCACAGAAGCCAATAGTGACAAACCCCTAAATTTTGTGTTCTCTAGGTTTTTTAGTCAGATCTCTGCTTTTACTGTAGTAATCTATTTCCAATTACTCACCTATCTTTATTAGCAGAATAAAGCACAATCCAGTTGGTAACTCTAGAAATAACTTCTCCCTTCATTTAAAGGAAAACATTAAAATTATTGGCTTCTGTAGAAATGTGTTTTTCCAGTTAGATAAAAAGCTCTCCTAGCCAA
This sequence comes from Serinus canaria, assembly GCF_022539315.1. Classification (NCBI taxonomy): domain Eukaryota; kingdom Metazoa; phylum Chordata; class Aves; order Passeriformes; family Fringillidae; genus Serinus; species Serinus canaria. The sequence continues at coordinate 68,047,664 of NC_066314.1, forward strand.
AATAATATTTTTCTTTTTTTTTCCCCCTTCCTTTTTATAATCTGTGTCACAGTTAGATTTTTTTTTTTTTAAGGAAATATTTGGCTTGTGGTTATACTGGAAAATTCAAAGAAGATAACAATTTTCTAGTGAAAATTTAATTTAAAAGGATCCTGCTTGCTAAAAGCATGGGATACATAAAATAGAAATCAAATTCTTCCTTTTAGCAGGAAACCAGGAATGAGTAGGTTAGAAATGAAAATTTTTCTCCTTCTGCATCTCTCTTCCTCTTTTGCATTGACACAGGCAAAGGAAAGGTTAAGCTCTCCAGGCACTTTGAGAAGTCTGAGCATGGCAGATGGGATTTGCCATTGTATCTCAGCATTCCCCTCGTGATTCTTCCGGGAAAAACAAACTTTCTCAAAATAAAATGCAGTTCAAAAGACCCTGGAGACACCCTGACCTAAGGCCAAAAGACAGGCAGTGATGGAGATGGAACAGCAGGAAATTGGCCATGCTCAAAACTTGGGTCACATCATCAATAACGAGAACGATTTTCTAAAAATATTTTGATTTGTTTTCACTTGCTTTACTTCCTGTGGGAGACAGGCATTAGTGGCAAAATGTAGATTTGAGTTTCCACTCCTTTTTTTTTTTCTATTTCTGTTTTTCTTCTTGTGTTTCATGAAATTGTGAAGAAGCCTGTTCAACAACCTTTTATCAGCTGAGTAGAAGATTTGGGTTGGCAGCATCAGCAGAGGTGCCAATGTTTGTTGGGTTGTTAGGTATAAATTAGGGCCATTTTCTAATGAACTGCCCTCACCGAGTTGGGCTTTTTCTGTCCTTTGTTCCTTTTTTTTTTTAAATGCACACGTCAGATTCTATTTAGAAAGAATATAACTTGGCTAACTTTCAGTGGTGAGAACTGAGAACAAAATAGGGTAGTGGAGGCTAAAGAAAAATGTTCTCTCTCTTTTGGTCTAGGTCAGTCAGTAAGAGAAATACAGAATAAAATCCCATTTTATGGTTTCCTCTTCCCATCTCCCCTCCCACCTGCCTTCCTCCCTATTCTCATCCAGGACTGCAGAAGTCCTAAATGTGATGTAACATGTTTTTTCACATTGTTCTGATGTTTTTGGCTCCCACTTCTCTCCTTTTCCTCCTTGTCTGAAATCTGGCAAACAGCTTCATTTCTTAATACCAAAGGGGTGCTTACAAAACTCCTCCTCCACCCAGCACCTCAATACTAATTTTCCAATGCTGACAGCAGAGAACAGAGATTTCCCAGAATCTGTTGAAAACAGAGGAGTTGGATGTGGAGGAAAATAAGGATAATTACTGCCAGTGTATTGTTTGCTATTTTGGATTTTGCAGAATCAGTCAGGGCAGACCTGTGAGCAGCATAAGAACCAAGTAAGTTCAAAACTTTAAATATCCTTCTTTTTAAGGAGGCCAGAGCAATCACCCAAGGTCTGCAAGCAAGAATGTTCAGAGTAAATTCTGCCACTGGCTCACTCAGCTGAGTAGGGGCTGATTCCATTGAGGCTGAGTGCACTGAGGGCCAGCCTTCCCTCTGTGCTGAGGCACAACAGAGTGGCTCTTCCTCAGCAAAATCTGGGCAAACATTCTTCATTCTCTTCATTCTGAAGGCCAAATGTTTGCCCTTGCCAGGGGGATCGTTTTGTCTGTCTGAAGTGACCTCTCCCATCTTCTCTGGACCCAAAGCTTGCAGGTCTTGGTGAGTTGGCAACACAGATTTAGAGACCAAGAGGCAAAGGAAAAAAATATTGAGGTTCCTGAGTTTGTTTGCTGGAGGGGCTACAACCTTGCATTGAAACAGGAAAGCCTTAAGATAACCAGGGATTTCTTTTGTCCTGTTCATTGGATCTTTGGAAATTACACAGTGCCTTGCACAGGTTTGTGGAATATTTTGGGTTCTCAGTACTTCTGCAAATGGACCAGAAGTATTCCAGGCTGGACACCCACTCAAAAATCACACCTCAGTTATTGCTCTTCCCTTTTTTTTTGAAAGGTTAAATGCAATTTCAAATTAAATTCCCAATGTATTCTCACAATACTTGGTCAATTGTCTATGTGTTTTTCATTTGAAAAAGCAGGAGTTCCTTACTGTAATTTGGCATCACCACCTGATGCAAGCCCTTATTTGTGGCCACTTAAATTAACTTGTCGTATATTTTTTTAGTGATACAATTCCTAAATCATGCATGTCCTGCTACAACCAAATTAATTCAATTTGGTAAGGTCATCTGGGAGCAGAGAACTCTGCGCTAGTAGATTTTATTATGATATTCAAACTACAAATAATTTAGCTCTGGTCTTTCATCCTCCTTTATATGGCTGACTCCATCTGCAGGAGACATCTGTCTGAATGAAGAGCATCTTTGCAGGATTGCAAAGTCATTTATATCCTTATTTTTTTAGATGCCAACAATGCAGGAAGTTTTTTTATATTTTTAATTCCATAAATACAATCATCTTCTGTCTTTTTGTCAATAGCACACTTAGAAACCTTAGGTACCTCTCTCCTTGTCAGCAGGAGCATTAAACACACTTCAGGAGCAGACATTTGTCTAAGCACTGATGTGGTAATTATTTAACAAGGTGATGCTATCTGACTCTGTTGGAAGCATGCACTTCACCTATGCAAATTCTTTAGGTCTGGGGTTTTATTTTGGCATTCTTTCTTTCTGTCTCCTGTATTACAGCTGCTTGGAAAACTCCTGTTTTTCTCCTGTGGAAAGTTACCATTAATAATTTCCAGTTCCTTACTAAAAAGTCATATTTTCCCTAGAAAATGTAAGCCAAAGACCTGATGAGCCTTTCTGTTCATACATGCTGGTGGAATGAGAGTGATGGGTATTATAGCTGAGATAGGAATCTTTTTAGGGTTTTTCTTTTTTTTAAACACTGTTGACACTGGAAAATTCCCTCTCCTCTATTTCCTCCCGTTTTCCCCAAGTCAATTGTTCTATCCCCAAAGATGTTTGCCTTTTTCTAGGGGGTTTATTAAAAAATATTTGTCTTTGAAGGCAAAGGATTAGTGTATTCTTTATGACACAGAACACAAAACAGAAGTGGCACGAGTCCTCAGGCACAGGTGTGTGTGGGAGAGACTCCTTCCTCACTGGCAGGGATGGGAGAGGTGCTCCCTGTAAAATCCCAGCCCAACAGCAGCTTTAGTTCACAGAAAGCTCAGAATGGGGGGAACTGTACTTGAAAACATGAAGGGAAAAGGATATAGGTCCTAGTTTTGGGGAAAGTGTGAAAAAACACAGAACTTGGCAGGAGGCTCAAAGCTTCCAGTACAAAAGTATCTTTTGTAAGGGTACACTATTTAAGTGTATTTTCAGAGGAAAGCTGACATTTTTAAAATATTGTTAGGCATCCAAGGTACGATTATTTTATTTTATGCTGGGTTTTGTGTCTTGTTGGGTAGAAGTTTGCTACAAAACCTGACATATGCAGCTCTACACATTCTCTCCTCTTTCTCTCTTTCTCTGTTTTCCTGATGGAAATGTTTTGGGCCAGCCATAGCTTGCAAGGAGCAAAAAGTCTTAGAAGGCAGCACTTTGTTCTCATGTGTGAATCCTTAGACCAGGGAATGCCCCCCAGGGTGGATTTTCCAGCAGACACATCCCTCTGCACCTCGTACAGAGCCAACTACAGGCACTGCCTCAGGTGGCAGGGAACCAGTCCCTGCTGAAGGAACCTTCTCCTGACTCGGGTTCCTGATAAACCATGCTAAGAAAACCCTGCATCCCTCCTGCCAGCTCTACAAAAATCTGTTTAGACATTGAGGACTCAAAATAGCTTGCATTTGGAAAATTGTCTTCTGTGTGCTTTTGATTGTTTTTGTCATTTTGTGTTGATTCAGTTGATCCTTCAGAGAAGCTTGCTTAATAATACAAAAAATGGGGAATTGTGGAGACCCTGGAGGGGGAACATTCCCTGGTCTAGGGAGACACAAGAAGCTTCCCTCAAAAAGCTGTTAGACCCCATTGGCTCCTTCCCCTGTTCCTATGTGTTGGAATAATCACCAATATACCTGGACAGGACGTGCCTGAGCTTGTCTGGCCCTTGGTGCTGAACCAAACAGCAGCACTGTGGTGTTTTCACCCCAGAGACACTTTTGGCTGGCTGGGTGTGTGGTGTTTCACCCCAGAGACACCTTTGGCTGGCTGGGTGTGTGGTGTTTCTCCCCACAGACACTTTTGGCTGGCTGGGTGTGTGGTGTTTTCACCCCAGAGACACCTTTGGCTGGCTGGGTGTGTGGTGTTTCACCCCACAGACACCTTTGGCTGGCTGGCTGTGTGGTGTTTCACCCCACAGACACCTTTGGCTGGCTGGGTGTGTGGTGTTTTCTCCCCACAGACACCTTTGGCTGGCTGGGTGTGTGGTGTTTCACCCCACAGACGCTTTGGGCTGGCTGGCTGTGTGGTGTTTCACCCCACAGACACTTTTGGCTGGCTGGGTGTGTGGTGTTTCACCCCACAGACACCTTTGGCTGGCTGGCTGTGTGGTGTTTCACCCCACAGACACCTTTGGCTGGCTGGGTGTGTGGTGTTTCACCCCAGAGACACCTTTGGCTGGCTGGGTGTGTGGTGTTTCTCCCCACAGACACCTTTGGCTGGCTGGGTGTGTGGTGTTTCACCCCACAGACACCTTTGGCTGGCTGGGTGCTTGGAGGCAAGTCCAGGCATGCAGGAGCTCTGGTGGTGGTGGGATGGAGCTTCCCCCGTGACAGGGTCTGCTCCTCCAGTTTCCCTCTGGCAGAGAAGCTTTAAGGTGATGGTGAAGGAAAGGAGTCAGTTGTGATGGAGGGTTTGGATCCAGAGCTTTGTTCTGGCCCACAGCCTCTGAACCCAGCCACAGCTCAAACAGAACTCCTGAACTGTGTGGTTGCTGTTCCTTTTAACCCCGGGGAGAGGGGAGGGAAGGGGTAGGGAGCCACCAACCAGGTACAGGGGAGGAGGTCTCAAGGGCCAAAGCACACCTGGATGGCCCAAAGCCTCCCAAGGGTAGAGAATTGAATCTGCCAATCACTTGACGCCCTTCTGGAATTCCAGGACTGACAGCGCTCAGCAAGGTGGGCAAAGGAGGGGATGGACACACCTGGGAGGGAATTATCAGGGGAGGGACCAGAGGTGCTGGGGTAAGCCCTGACATCACAACACGACCCCCCATGGCACCAGTGTCCCTTTGGTTGCCTTGGCAGGCGCTCCGGCGGGAAGGGCGCCGCGGAGGAGGCCAAGCCGGGCGCCGAGGCGCTGAAGAGGCTGGAGGATCAGCGGCGCCGCCGGGGCGAGAGCGAGAGCGAGGAGCTGGAGAAGCTGAAGGAGAAGCAGCAGGAGGCGGCGGCAGAGCTGGACGAGCTGAAGAAAAGGCGGGAGGAGCGCCGGAAAATCCTGGAGGAAGAGGAGCAGAAGAAGAAGCAGGAGGAGGCTGAGAGGAAAATCAGAGAGGAGGTGAGCGTCAAGAGTGGAGTGCTGCACTTGGGTTTATTCCATTATTGCTTGTGGTGTTTTTAGGGTCCCCCGTGGCAGGAAGGAAATGATGAAGCTGACTCTGTGTTCTTAGAAGGATAATTTATTATGTTGCTTTATTATATGAAAGAATGTTATACTAAATTATATTAAAGAATAGAGAAAGGATACTTACAGAAGGCTTAACAAGGTACTAAGAAAAAGTAGTGACTCTCTCCAGAGCCTTGACACAGCTGGACCACGATTGGTCATTAAGTCAAAACAATTCACATGAAACAATTCACATGAAACTAGTCATTTACCAATGACTAGTTGGTAAACAATGTTTAAACCACATTCCAAAGCAACAAAACACAAAAAAGCAAATAAAATAGTTGTTTTCATTTTTCTTTAAGACTTTTCAGCTTCCCACGAGAAAAAAAATCCTAGCAAAGGGATTTTTCAGAAAATATGATAGTAAAAATTACTATTTTGCTTCCACTTTCCTTGTGTTAGTCAACAGCTCTTTGCAGCATTGTCTAGTGAAGACCTGAGGTAAAACATGCAGCATCCAGGTGATGCAGTGCTGGGCTTTTCCCCAGCCAGATCCCAGCTCCATGCCAAGACTGGGCTGTATCCCAGAAAGCACAGCCTGGGATACAGCTGTAGGGGTTAATCAATAACGACAAGGCAAGGGAGACACAGTATTTGCAGGGATCCCTGATGAGGGGAGAGAATGATGAGAGGACTCCATCTTATCAGAAGGCTAATTATTACTTTATTATACTGTGTTATTCTATATTATATAACACTATGTTCCATTACATCTAAACTGAATCTGCCAAGCACTCAACTCTGCCTGAATCTTGTGACAGTCAGCCCACAGTCCCAACAAACACACACCTGGCCCTGACAGGCCAAGAAAACAAAACCCCATCACTGTGGGTAAGCAATCTCTACACTGCATTCTGCTTTGGCACAGCAAATAAGTTAAGAATTGTTTTTCCTTTCTCTGAGGTTCAGAGAATGTAAATCCCAGAAATATTCTTGGGAAGAATTGTGCCTTGCTTTTTTCTGTGAAGAGAAATGTAGTGACAGGAGGAGGTCTTTAGTATGGTTTCCAAAAGGGTTTATTCTATGGAAGGGTCAGGGACCAAAGACACAGAACACAGGTGTGGAGGGGTTTTTAAATGGGGGCTGTTCAAGGGGAGGGGATAAATCAGCAGCTAATCTGAGATATCCAGGGCAGGGGTAAAAGGCAGGGTTCACAAAAGCATCTTCCAGTGAGGGAAGGGCCACATGGACCCCACATGGACATGGAGGGGGCGTGGGGTCACATGGACTAATGGGAGGTCTTGCTTAAGGGAAATTCCAAGTAGGGCATTGGCACCAGGTACGATTGACAGGGAACTCAGGGTAGATTGACAGTGGAGTGGATGGGGTATAATTTGGACCAAACCATTAATTTGGGCAATAACAGAACTTTCCATTAGGAGTAAAAACACACTGCAACATCCAGGGTATGAAAAAATGTTCTAATTCTAGCTTAGGACAGACAGGGCTCTAAAATCTGTTTTTATGAGTCAGGATTTCCTCAGAGATAGCTGCAAATTTCTTATCTTCTTGGGGATTCAGAATCTTGGGGTAGTGCTATAGACACATATTTTATTTTTTTTTTTTTACATTATACAGATTGAATTACAAAGTGCATGTCAAAATTTATCTGCTGCAGATGGGCTGGAATGCTAATGTTATATATAGTTACAGTGGGCCAGATCTCATTAGGGAGATATTTTGTCTATTTAAATATTGAGTATCCAACACATCTGTTTTCTTGTACTTCCTCTGCCAAGGGACTCTACAAATAGGATTTCCAAGTCTCTGGTGCATCATTTAGGAATCCTAGTTGTTTGGAAAACAAATGGTAAATGAATAATACTGATAGTATCTGGCAGCTGAATGCCAATTCCTTTAGTGTTGTGAGCTCTTTGCAGCAGAACTCAGCAGATGCCAGGATTGCACAATGCCCTGCTGGTCAGAGCCCACTGACCAGTGCTCACACTGGTGTTGCTTTGAGGGCTTCTGGTTTGACTTGGAGCTTGTGAAGCAAAACTCCTCTCTGGAGGGTGTTCTGCAAGCATTTAATCTTGGGTTTCTTGGCCACCTGGTGATTCTTCCATGTTAAATATTAACCTTGGCACAATAAGTGTCAGAGTAGAGGGACAGAAGAACAATACCAATGTGATACATGAGAATTCAGAGAAACTGAGCTTGAGCCTTTTTCTGTTTAAGTGGAGCTCTGTGACAATAAATTTGGTGACTTTACTGTGAGAAGCCACAAGAGCAGCACACATGAATTGTCTTCCTGGCATCTTTAACACTGATGGATTTGCATCAACACCTTTATACATTTCAGGCAGATCACTGAACTTTTTCAACTGGCATAAAAATCTGTTTTTAGAAAATCTGGTCAATGTTTGCAGGGCTGCACAGCCCTGTGGTGGTGATGTCAATTCTGAAAGAATGACTATGCATTCATATTGTTCAAGGAGGAGAAGAGGAGGATGAAGGAAGAAATCGAAAGAAGAAGGGCTGAAGCTGCTGAGAAACGCCAAAAGATGCCAGAAGATGGAGTGTCTGAAGACAAGAAGCCATTTAAATGTTTCAGTCCTAAAGGCTCATCTCTCAAGGTAATCTCCCACTAGCATCTACACAGAACATAAAAAGTGAGGTTTGTAGTCCAAACCAACAGTCCAACATCAAAAGCAATGCTGAAATACTTGTAATCAAGCCCAGGAAAATGCTTTGGTAGACTCATTCATTGGGATGATTGAAAATTAGAGTTCCTGCTTAAAAAATAGAGAGTAGACTGGCAGTTGTCTCTTCTTGATGAAGAATCTCCAAAAAGGATCTTCACCTCCATGAGAAGATGATTTTTGAAGCTTAGAGCAGTAATACTGTGTTGTTTTAAATTTGTCATAGGAGTGCTTTGTGAACTGGAGTAGAATCACAGAATCATTTAGGTTGGAAAAGATCTCTTAAGAGCATTAAGTCACAAATGTTCTCTCACTTCTTCCACATCCAGTTATTTTCTTGCTTGCCAGATTACTTTGTCCTTAAGCACATTCAGCCTCATCATCATTAATTGTAACTGACCTGTATGGGAATTCTAGTTTATGTCTAATCCCCCTAAAAATAACATCTAGAAGTACTGGGCTGGATTTCATTTTCTTACATAACAAAAATTACAAACCTCACCCTTCTGTTGCTGCAGGATTTCTAAATGGTCTTTTGTGGCCTGTATTATATTAGAAGTGTGATAAATCAATTAAATGGTCTTTCAGCATGGAAGAAGAATTCTGGCCCCACTGAAATTACTGGGAGCATTGTTTTGGAATTCAGTCCAGTTGCTTTCTCAGCTCAATCTCAAACTGCAGATCTATTAATGTTTTCAAAGTTCTTTTCCTTTTTTCATTTTGGCCACCTATTAGTCATTTAAGAATCCAAAACATTTGTCAAAAAGGCCACTTAGTGGGAAATAGGAGAGAAAAGAACCAGAACTCATTGAACCATGAACTGGATCTCTATGAGATTAAAGCTGTAACTATTGAGTGAAAAATTGCTTTTGAACAAAATTACTTTTAGCTACACTTTGATCCAATCTGGGATTTGGGTTTGTTTTGGGTCCAGTTCTAGCAAATACTGAGTCCAAATGTTTTGGAACATTTGAACCTGAAATACTGGGACAGTTGTAAACAGAGATTGCAAAGCTTCATGACTTACTCTGATTAGTTAAACCTGGCCTTGCCATTTTGGTGGCTAAAGATGATGTCTATAACAGACACCATGAATGTACAGCTTCTTCCCAGCCTCCTGGGAGGGCTTCCTTGTCTTCTGTTTATTGAGATGCCTTTTATGATGTGCATTTCGAGCTTTAATTCTCAGGAGGCTCAGAATGGAGGAAATTGTACTTGAAAACACAAAGTAAAAAGGATATAGATCCTAATTTTGGGGAAAGTGTGAAATAACACTGGACTTGGCAGGAGGCTGAAAGCTTTCAGATACCTTTTGTACAGATGCTATACTATTCTAAGTGCATTTTCAGAGGAAAGCTGACATTTTAAAAATGTTGTTAGGCATCCAAGGTACTTTTTTTATTTTTTTAATGCTGGGTTTTGTGTCTTGTCAGGCAGAAGTTGTTTGCTACAAGACCTGATCTATGGAACTCCACACATTTTTACCTCTTTTTCTGTTTCCCTCTCTGAGAAATTGGTGATACTCTCCAGATTCCAGCCCAGTGTCTGTGGGTGGCCAGTGTAGATGTGTAATGCTGTACAAGTTCACACCCCAAACTGTTTCTTGGCATTCTGTGGTCAAGAGCTGAGGGGAGAGTAATCTCACTTTATTAATGTGATGTGAAACTTGATGTCAAAATCCAGTTATGAGGACACAGTTTATTTTGTTACCTTTAATTTGGACTGACTTCCCAGGCTGGTCTCAGCTGGTTGGCATGCAGCTTTCTCACTGTCTGCTCTGCACTGCCCAACTCAGCTTTTGATTTGTAAAGCATCTGGCCCAGGTCTCCTCCTGTGGTGGATGTATCAGCTCAGATCTGCCATGAGTCATGTGAGAATCCCAAATGCACAGCTGTGGGTGGGTGGTTGGAATTAATACTGAAAAAAGGGAGGCTCAGTGTAAAAATAATGTATGATACATGTGCACATTGTGACTTCTCCTGGGTCACAATCTGGCTAAGCACCTTTTTTACTCCTTCCCTGTCCTTCCTGATGTGATAAGCTTTGGGGAAAAAGAAGAAGTTCACAGGAGTGGCCAGAATGAGGGAAGCAGGGTGTGTTGATTGCCAAGGGAACTGCAAGAACAAAGGGCAGAAAGGAGCTTAACTGAGCAGCAGTGTGGAATATTGCCACCCCATGGGTGCTGCATCTGTCCATCTGTCCAGGCAGGCCATGGGCTAGCTTGGCTTGCAGATCAGAACTGAGAGACAAAGATGTGCAGCTCCTCTCCATCTATGACACAGCTCATGGATGCCCAGATGTAAATGAGCATGGAAAAAATACACATATCTGCTTATATTTAGGAAAAAACCTGCTGTGATTGTCTAGTCTGGCTTCTAAAAATCACAGTGTTGACAGCTCCTGTTGTTTTAACTGGTAAATACAGTGTTTGCCTCAAACCTGAGACAAAACTTCAGCAGAGCTACCACAGTGGGGAGTGCTCTCAGTGACAGCTCGAGGGTTGGTTCCTTCTGAGGGGACAGTGAAAAGAAAACCAGCCAAGGAAATACAGGCCAAGCATCCCTAGCTCAGGGACAGAAGCAGCCTGGGTTTCTCAGGGCTGGGTGGACACCCTGTGGGCTGCAGTGGTACCAAACTTCTGTTCAACCTCTGTCCTGCATCTTGTTATTTTTTAAAAAGAAGGATAAAGCCTGGAACAAGCTCTGCTGCTCCCCCATCAGCCTCTAGCTTTTCCTTTCCCCAGTTTAGTTGTTGCAAAACTTGATGCATTCAAAGAATATGTTTCCTGAAAAGTCTTTGATCATTTTTCTTTTGAGGCAAGTTCATTCCTCATATTTTCTTTGAGGAGGAAGGTTACTGAGTCTTTTTTTTTTCTATTCTCTGGGTAAATCAGGAGAGTACAGGATATTTCAATACCAAGTCTCCTCTTGGGGATGAACACCACCCCTAGAGAAATGCAAAAGCAGCTGGGTGTTGAGGGGAGGGAGCAAAGGCTGGGACATCCCTGTCTTTGGAGAGAATGTCTCCGATGTGGCAGCCTGCACTCTCTGCAAGGCACTGCTGACACCTAACCCAGAAGACAGGACTTTACAGAAACATTTTTTTCTTTAAAGACCTGTCTTGTCCTATCTCATTATTGCTGTCACTACCTGACAGCTGGGGTAGTGGAAAGAATTAGGCTCCACACAGTCTGTTCTCCCTAGATGAGCTGTCCTCGAGGCAGAGGGAAAGCAGAATGGTAAAAACAGCATTTGTGACATTTGTTTTTCCCCACCTTTGATGCTGATGGCAGCACTGGGGTCTGGTAGGCAAACTGAGCTAAACTGGCCCACTCTGCTCAGGTGCTGCTGACAGCAGGGAAAAGCAAAACTGTGCTTAATGAAGCAAGAGGCTGAGTGAGGCACTCAGGGGATGAGGAGGAGCCTCTCCCAGAGACTTCTGCTCCAGTGGATTCCCACTGGGTCCCTCCACATGTTGGATATGAGGCAAAATTAAAACACAGGGTTTTCTGGGTTTGTTTTTTATTCCACTTTCTCTTTTTTTTTTTTTTTTTTTTTTTTTTTTTTTGTTTGTTTGTTTTTGGTGATAGGTCCATTTACAGCTTTCTGTTACATAATATCCAATACACAGTTTAAAACTCCTATAAATCAATGTAATACCATTTTTTAGAAACAAGCTTTGCTGGGAATATCCAGTGGTTTTTGTTTCCCAAGTCATGGTCTCATATTATGTGTTAACTCATTCTGTCTGGTCATAATTTAATTAGAGTTGACTTATTTGAGTACCTGTGTGCTCTGAAAGTATTCCATGGTCACAAAACATAGTCCAGGCTATTTAGCAAGATCCTGATAAGATGAATGCAGTAAAAAGATTATTCTTATTTCCTGAAAACTGAGAAAACATTTTGAATTTTATGTTAACCACCTTGCTTTGCCTGTTTCTTTTACAGATCTATTTTGTCATACTGTTTACTGTATGTGCCAAAGGTTTTAAATTCTTTGCATGGAGTTTGTGTGATGTGCAGTGGGTAAAGGACCTTTAGATGTTGCTGTGCAGTCTAAATGTGTTTGACTTCTATGTTGAATACATGTGTGTGCAGGTTTGTTTGCTCTAGGTGTATTCAATGTCTGCTTCTGCTGACTTTTGAGGAGGCTTTTCTACAATAAATCCTCACATGAATGTGCAGAAGGTATTTTATCCCTCCATGCTTCCCCAGCCAGAGGGCCTTGCTCAGCTCTGAGGGTTTCTTCCTAACTCTTTCCTATTTATTTTCTGCTTTTGCTTTTCCACTCTTCTCTTCTGAACAACCCCTGACTTTTTCCTGATCCCACAGCTGATAACTGAGTAATACACAGTGAGAACTGGTAACTGAGAACCTCTGTTACCAGTGGGTAAAGAACAACCCCACTTTTGTCTTTTTATTACAACCACAAGCAAAATGTTCCTCTTCTTTCCCACCTGTTCCACCAGTGCCCACCTGAGCCTGGTTTTCCTGCTGTTCAGAACCATCTCTCCTGCCTGCACATAAAGAGAGAGTCAAGATCCTGTAAATGAATTATTGGGCAGTTGCCTTGAGTCCTGGTTCTGAGAGAGAGCCCATATTATTTGTCCTTGCTGCCCACCAGGGTTTCACTGATGCAGCTGGGGACAGCCTGGGGATAAACTGGAGTTATTGCTGGAATAACTCCTCATTTTGCTGGTTATGACCCAGAAATCAGCACTGGGGGAAACCTCTACTGAGCCATAGCAGAAGTGAGGCCATGTGTTTTAAGTGACCATCCTCGGTCTGCTGGGTCACTTTTGAGCCATTTCCCTGCTGGTTTTGTGGCATTGCCAGCTGCACCTCCTCTGGGTGAGAGCTGGAACCTTTTCCTGCGGGTGTGCAGGGCTCCTGCTCCTGCCGGTCTTTTGCTGCCACCTTGTGACATCCTTCCACTGAAACAGGGGATTTGTCCTGGCCAAGCCCATCTTTGCACTCAGGACTGCTTTCAGCTCGTGTTTTGGCAGCTAAAACCCGTGATGGAAACGGCTCTGTAAATTGTATGTATGTTTTAGAGTTTCAGAGGTGCCTTTGAGCCGGGTGGGTGGTAGCTGGAGCTGCTCCAGTGAGCTCCTTTGGCAAATTCTGCACTCAAGTGAACTGCCTGCTTGCAAGGGCTTGAGCAGTAAACTGTGCATGCCCTTTGATGGGATTGCTGTGGGATTTGGTGTTCTGGGATAGCCTTGGATGCTAAAGGCACTGAGGAGAACCATTTAAAGGAATGGCTGTCATTGCCTTGCTTTAAATGCCAGGGCAGGCACGGTTAAAGTAAATTGAAAATGGAGAGGCCCTGCTGAGACTGGGGAATCCCCAGGAATCCAGCCAGGCTGATCATTAATCACTTCAATCCCCTGGAGCTGCCTGCATGTATTTTACTTTTAAGTGAAACTGTAGAGCCTGGCATGAGAAGTGGAACAATGCAATGTTGATAAGACTTGAGGAAGTTTGATGAAAATATTTCTTGACCCTGAATACAAATGGATGCACACACTCCCCATCTCCCCACCCCCCAAAGGGAAATGTTTTAAAGCTTTATTCAGGGATGGAGTTTTTTCTTTTCAAGGTGTTGAGAGATTTGACAGAAGCCATATGAGACTTTCATGAATCTTCCTCCTTGGAGACATCACAATATTTTCCTGTTTACAGAGTAGAAAATAATGATGAAATGTCAGATACCAGTCTGTATAATAACAGCTGGTAGATACTGATTCAGCAGTGACCCTGCCTGAATGTGAGCAGGGTTTGCACTGATGGGTTTTTTGGAGCCCAGATTTAAATTGTGTCTTCCAAAGACATGAGTAAGGGAGGCTTTGTGGCTGAGCTCCAAACCTGGCCTAGTCTGATCCCTCAGCTCAGAAAAACTTTATTAAATGTACAAAAACTTTGTATTTCTTGAGACAGACAGTTAATGTACTTGCTCTTGTGTGGGGGATGTGAGGATGACATTGGTTTTTGTGTATATCAACCCCTTCCATGAATTAGACTTCTTCCCTTTCATTCTTTTTGTGTTGTTAATTTTTTTTCTTGTTACATATGAGGCACTAAAGAAATGTGTAGAATGCAAACATTCATGCAGAAAATATATGCATTTTGTGGATCTGTAGCATAACAGGCTTCTATCTATAAAACATTTTGTATGTCTCTGAAATTTCTGTTGGAATGCATCTCTTCCAGATTGACTTTTCTGACATTTAAAATGACATTTCAGGCTGGCCTTGCACAGGCTGACCCTTTATGAACTTTAAACCTAAAGCTTTTGTTCCTCTCTTTTCTAGATAGAGGAGAGAACAGAATTTTTGAACAAATCTGCTCAAAAGAGGTAAAGCAAAGAAAACAGTAAGTTCTGTTCAAACAGCAGTGTTTAAGTGGAGGGAATAATAATTCCTGTCTTTTTTTTTCTTTCCCTACTTCCTGCAGTGGAATGAAGCCCACCCAGACAACAGCAGTTGTCTCAAAGATTGACAGCAGACTTGAGCAATACACCAGTGCAATTGGGGTAAGTTAATTCCAGTAAATGGATCTGGTTACTAATGGCTCTGGGGCCTTTAATCAGCCTTTGTTTTGCTGTTCAAGAATTGCAGGGGTTTTTGATCACAAACTCTTCTTTCATGTGACTTCAAGAACAAAGTGCTTGAGGCACATCTGTAACCAACATCTAGAGATGCATCTAAGCAAAACCTCAGATTTGGGTCTTGCCTTTCATGCTGTAATTTACTGTTTTGTAAGCTGGCAGGAGCTTTGGAGGGTTCAGCCAGCATCTTGAGTGACAGTCACATCCTCTGCTTGGCTGATGAGAGAGCTGTCAGCACAGAGCTGATGGTCATCCTGAGCAGAGCTGACCTGGCAGCTGATTTAGGAGAACAAGGAACTGGCTCTGTGCTGCTGGCTGCCACCCCACAGTGAAATTCCTTGGCCAAGACAGAGAACTAGTTAAGCAGTGGCAAAAGGGAAATCAAAATCACCTTAAAATGCAGTCCTTGACCCCAGGTGATTTTGACAACTGTGCCTGAGAGCCAGAGCTGAGGGCTTTTTCTGTCCCTAGTCCAAGGTAAAATAGGAAATTGATACCACAGTATCCAGCTGCCTTCTGACTTGAAATATTTCCTTTGCTGAGTTTCTGATTCATCCACAAGTGGCCAAATCTGCCTTGCTTTGCAATGAGAGGCAAAGCATCACTCATACAGGTTCTTATTCTCATCCAATCTATGATATGTAAAATGTGCATGAATTTTGACAAGAAGAAAGAGAAGAAGAGGAGAATTTGGCCAGTGTTTTTAGTAACCATGCAAAAGATATATTTGCCCCAAAAAATCACCCAAAAACTTCCACCCAGTGCTCCACTCTTCAAAAGAACACCCTTTTTCAAACACATAGTGATTGCTGAGATTACAACTGAACCTAGAATGCTGAGGCTCAGTTGTCTGGGGCAGATGGAGCAATCTGATGCTGATTGACAGAACAGCCTTTCCTCCTGGCCCTGCAAAGGGATTCCCCTAGCTCAGGCTTCCAGGAGCCAGGTAATAACTTAGCTGTTAAATCCTTGGAGCAGTTGTGTGCAGAGCTGAGGTTTGCCATGGGTTTTAGAAAGGTAATAGACACAAAAATAAGGGAGTGCCACTTTCCCAGCTGGTTGTGTCAAAGGTGCAACTGCAAATGGAAAAGGTGAGAGAGTCTCAGTGGCACCTCCTGAGCTGGGTACTTCTCATCTTTGCATGGTCAGTGCTAGAGCCAGATTGAAATGCTGCATTCCCCAGAGCCAAACCACCCTGCAAATCCAGCTCTCACTGCCAAACACCAAGTGGCCCCAATTTTTCCCCAGGGCACAAAGGCTTCAAGACCTAAAGCTTCCGACCTTCACGTTCCGGCCGAGGGCGTGCGTAATATCAAGAGCATGTGGGAGAAAGGCAATGTCTTCTCATCACCTTCTGGGACAGGAACACCTAATAAGGTATGAATTATCCCAGGGGGATATTTTATATTAATTATCCCAGGGGGTGTAAAGAATTAGGCTCTGGACCTGGCCTTGCACTCGTGTTCCTGTGAGTCAGCCTGTCTGCTCCTGTTGGGGTCACTGGTGAAGCAAATCCCAAAGGATCCTGAAGGCCCCAGAAAGCCACAAGGTGGTGTGGCTGCAATGTTGGGTGTCATGGAAGAATTTAGTGACCTACTGAGCTCAGTTATGGGACATTCCAGTGCCACATCAGGTATCTTAGAAAAATACATCTGGGCCACTCAAGCAGAGTACAAAGAAATTCTTTGAGTAGGACAAAATTCTTCTGGGGAGCAGAAGAGCTTTGAATAGGCAGGATAGTGATGATATTTTCTAGGTATTTCATGGAAGTATTGGTGAGACCTTTATCTTTTCTGTGTAAATCCTTAAGGCAACTTTTCTTTCTATAATTTGATGCCATTTGTTGGGCATTTATCATAGGCAAAAAGATAAGCCATGGATTGAAGTGGGTAATTACAGATAGCAATTAAATTTTACTAATTTGTTCTAGCCTTTTAAACATTTAATGATTTAAATTTTAGGCCGCTTCTCTATAGTGTGCCTCTTTTGAAAAAAATTAGTTTCACAAGAGAAAAAAAGTAAACTTGAGCTGATGTCTCTTCTATTAAGCTAAAGATTTTTGGGGTTTGAGCTTGTGGTAGAAACAGCATGTTTGTGTCTGACATTTATTACTGGGGTAGCAGTAAAGAGGAGATTTTTTGATATTTATTACTGGGGTAGCAGTAAAGAGGAGATGTTTTTGTCAGTCCATGTATATAATTTCTGAAGACTAGAGGGCAGCAGCACTGTGTAATTCACAGGGACAAAACCTTCAGAGCACACAGGATGGCTCTGAGCAAGCCATAGGCTCAGTGAGGACCTGTCTATTAAACCCAGGCTTGGCTTTGCTTTTAAATCTAAACCATGGTGATCAGAGCAAAAGCCATTCTGAAATTGTTCTGATTGGATTTCATCATTTTGCAGGAAACTGCTGGGCTGAAGGTTGGTGTCTCCAGTCGTATCAACGAGTGGTTGACCAAGACCCCAGAGGGCAACAAATCCCCTGCTCCAAAACCTTCTGTAAGTAAACTTGGAACAAGCATCTCTTCAGCAGGTGGGCTCTCTCCTGGGGCAGGGGGTGCTTCCTCCACCAGCTGATGGCTTTGGAGGAACTCTGCTTTATGTCACAGCCCTCTGGCTGCTGACTCCTTGTAGCCAGAAAATGGGGAGAGGGAACAGGGCAGTTCTCACCTTAAAGCTCAGAGAAACACTTCTCTGGCAGAGGATGACTTTAATTTACCACCTGTGAAAGATTTACCATTAATTTGGAAATTACCAGCCAGGCTGCACACTTACACACACCCGGAGTTTGGCCCTTGCCCTGTAAAAATCTTCCAAGTATGTTTTAAAACACAACTGAAATAATTTATTTCTGTATGAGCCTGAATGTAACTCCTAATGAAGGCCCTTTAGCCTGCCCATTGGTTCAGCAAGAATGAGAGCAGAAAATGCTGTTGAGGTAATAACCTGGGAATGTGGGAAGCAGCAGGAAGAGGTTACTGTGGGATGGGGAAGGTTAAGGATGAGGAACCTGAATATCCATATTGGAGAATTGTTTCTGATGTTAATGATTCAACTTCAGGATTTTGTTAAAGAACTGATTTCTTCCTGTGTCCTTGTGCAGTGTTTTTCTGCCAGTTCAGCTGCCCTTTGTGAAAAGTGCAGCCTGAAAAACACATTCTCATTTCACACTCCTATTTGTCCTAAAGAGGAGTTTGAAATGTCCAGCATTGTCCACTACAGAATCTGCCTCCAGATTTTTCCCTCTTTTCTTTCAAGTTGCATCTTTTAGACAATGTAAAACTAATCTCTTGTTTTTCCCTCAGCCAACTGTTTCTATCTGTGTCCTAATTTCCCTCTTTCTCAATAGATTGTTCTTTCTTCTTTCAATGTCTCTGCTTGAAGGAACACGCCCTCCTCCTATTCTTCTTCTTTGGGGGTCTGTTTGCTAAGTTGGTCAGGTAAACCTGTTTATAATTGACTATGAAGGTTTATATACATCTATAATGTCTGTTTTTAATTTTTTTTTTAGTCAGGGTAAATGAAAGGAAAGCCTAGAATTTCTTATTTAGCAAATAACTCCTCACCCCCATCACATTCCACCAAAATTGAAAAATGTTCAAAGTTTTTGTGACCATCAAGTTTCTTGTGGATTTTAGAAAAATACTAAATTCAAGGCAGAGCAAAGATTTCAGTTTTACAGTGAACCAAAGTCACATATCCCAAATTATTTCAGGACTGTGGAAGAGGGTTTGTGTTGATGTCCCCTGCAAATGGCTTTGTGATAAGGTCAAAATTGCTTTCTTCCTTCCTCTGTTACTACTGAACTGCCTTTTTAAGGAGCAGAATTTTCTTCAGGTTTTAATCATCAACAACCTTGTGTGGCTGCAAATTATGATCAGTTCTAGAGCTCTCTGATGGGTGCAAATACCCCTTGCAGGAATCTCATTTCCATTCACCACTGAGCATTCCACAGAGGGAAATTCTCACCTGTAGAAAACTTTACCTCCCCAGGGATGGCCAGTACAAAATACTTGAATACTTCCTGAAAAAAAGAGCATTTATGTCCAAGATTGTTTGAGTCTCTTGTTTGCTATACACAGAGGTAAAAATCAACCCAGCTGCCCAGCAATTTTCATTTTCATTTGCAGCCCTCCTTTTCCCCAAGAAGCTAATTGGCATTTTTATGAGTTTTGATTAAGGTCTCATTAATACACTCATTTTCAGAGATTTCTGCTATTCTTTAATCACTTTATCTCATCTGGTTTGGGTTTTTTTTGTGTTTTTTTAAAATTTTTTTTGTTGTTTTTTGGGTTTGTTCGGTTTTGGGGGTTTTTTTGTTGCTTTTTTTCTGTCAGGCTAGTGATTGGCACATCCTAAGGTTGCAAAGGATGCAGTGGAAATGGAAATTTAAATGGATATGAAGGGCTACAGTGATAAGTGCTGAAATGTAGAGCAGGATCTCCTCTTCTGTTGTAATAAAACTCCCAACTCTATTTTTAACATAATTTTTTAAGGAAAAGATTTTTCTTTTGACCTAAAATAACCAAGAAAAGCTATTTTTTAATTCCTCCCTAGTAGAAATACTTTCCCTGAAAAAATGTGGGGTTTCTTCTGCAAAAAAATGGATTTTTTTTTTTTTTGTAAAAATCTGAGGGTGCAGTAACTCTTCACTGCACTCCCTAAATTGAACATACTGAGTTAGGACCAGTCTGTGCCATATGAAAGAGATGCAACAGGATTGTTTTTTGTCTTAAAACATGGATATGTGTGGAGTTATTTTGTGAAATACAGATCTTCATAACTAACAGACAGTGTAATATTTACCTCTGATGGAACTTCTCTGGTGAGCAAGTTGCATTTTAGCTTTTTCTTTAACAAGTGGAAATAAACCTGTACTAATGTTGGTTTCTGTTCTCTGACATTAAAATACAGGATTTAAGACCAGGAGATGTGTCTGGCAAACGAAATCTCTGGGAGAAGCAGTCAGTGGAGAAGCCAGCTGCTGCTTCTAAGGTAATCACACTTCTGGCTGGTGTTTACTGGGTAATATTCTGTTACTAACCCACCTTTTTATCTATAAAAGAAAGCACAGTGAGGTTCAGAAAGCAGTGTATACTTTTATATTCCTGTTTGGCAGAGCTGTGTTATGTGTGGACATCTTTGGGTTTTTTTTTTTTCTCTGTTATAAATGCAATTTTCTCCTGTATGGAATTTTAATAATGTGTTTTTTGCTTTTTCAAACAGGTATCAGCCACAGGGAAAAAATCAGAGACTAATGGTAAGTAATGCCATAATGCATATATTGCACCTGTTTCTAAAGTTTAATACATATTATTACATATAATATAATATAATAATATAATATAATACATATAATACAATATAATATAATATAATCTAATATACTATAATATAATATAATATAATATAATATAATATATATAATCAAGTTATGCATATAATGTTAACAAACATGATTATATGTGTATTTAATTAAATAATACATACAATATTTGATATTTACATACAATATTTATACGTGTATTTAAATAAATAATACATACAATATTTGATAATATACATATTATTATATGTATATAATATTTGTATTATATACATATAATAACATAATGCAAATAGAAACATGACCTAGTTTTACAGAAAGAAATCAACAAAATAGCCCTCTTAGTTTTTTACTTGAATTTTAAATTTTATTTAATATTTATTTCTTTTTATTTATTTAATCTTTATTTTATTTTTTTGTTTTAAAGCACTCCAAATAAAGCCAATTAAGCTAATTGTATGGCTAAGAACCAGTAGGGAAGACTGGAAGTTCACTGACCAATTTAATGGCTTTAAGGATGCTTTGCAACATCCCTCTATTCTTTGCTAAGAGAAAAATGATCAAATGGAGACAAACTCTTGGTTTTCTGCACTCCAGTGTGTGCCCACACATTTTTAGTGGTTTCATGTAAAGGTGTATGGTTTGTGTAGTGGTTCTATGTGTGGTGCACCTGTGAACTTTTCTTTTTGGCTGAGTCATGCAAAGCAGAATTGTTTTGTTCCTCCTGTCCTTTTTCAAGCCCAAGTGTCAGGAGAAGGGTTTTTGGGCTGGCTCAGGGCTAGTGCAGCCCTGCTCCCATGGAAGGTGTTCTCCACCCACAGGAGCAGTCCCAGCAGAGGGGTCAGAGGTTGCTGAGCCTCTCCTCAGAGGCTGAAATCCTGATTTTTGTCCTCCTGGGAGCCACCTGAGAGCACCGCCAGCACTGTCCTGCCTCCTTACATGTTATCCTAGAGGGCTTTTTGTGCCTTTTCTGTTCTAGAGATGTCTTTGGGCTGTTGCAAGCCATATTTAATCTGTCTCTTTCTCAGCAGGTTTGAGACAATTTGAGAAAGAACCCTAGGAGGCCACTAAAGACGCTGGACCAATCAGTTTGGGGAAAAAAAAAAAAGGAAAAAGTGCTAAATTGTTCTTTTTATATTTATGTTTATTTACCAAAATGTCTTTTTTTTTTTTTTTTTGCATTATCCCAGTTAAAACCATGTATATTAGCACTGTATTTAATAATCAGTCTAGACATTCATCAGAATAGTACTGCCTTTGCACAAGAGCCTTTATTCCTAAAGAAACCCATGCTGTGAAATATACAGACTCTCCTACTGACAGTCATAAATCTGTATCTGAACAGAGATTTCAGCTGGCATTAGAGGTCAACCCAAAACACATGTTCAAGTGAAGTTGCTGGGGAAAGGTGTGCAGTAAACCTATAAAACCAATGGTTACTTTTGTAATACAGAAGTTTTTTTCTTTCTGCACTTTAGACTAAGGCATGGAAGAAATATCTTTAGTTGACAATGTAATATTTTCTGTAAGTTGCCCATGTCATGAGAAATACTGCATCAATAACATGTTATATTTTTTTTTGTTTTATACTTTTTTTAAGTATCAATTTTTCCATTCTAGTTTAAGTTAATACCTAAATTTGGATGAATATGTTAGCTGACAGCGGTACTGATATTTCTTTTTGTTGTTAGTGACTAGTAATTGAATGCAATCTAGAATATATATACACACATAGCTTTACAAAGTTTAGCCTAAAGGCACTACTAATGGTAGAATGCTTTAATATGTGCTAGAGTATTATATTTAGCAATAAACATACATAATTAGCCAATATCACAGCTTAAAAAAAAATAAAGACAAAATCACACACTTTTCTATAGTAAGATTTCATAATTGTCATTAAAGGTATGGTGAGATAAGTATTAAAAAAAGTTTAAATGTCAGTTGCCCAGTAATGGGTAATTAAAAAGAAAGTATAGTTTTTAAAAGAGGAAAAGGTAAGGGTATAGAGGGTCAAAAATAGGTCACTTGTATAAAATGTTGTAGTTTAATTTATATAAAACTACCATAATTAAAAAGAAAAAAATGCAGAGTTGGAGCTTGTTTCAAATGACTGTACACCAAATCTTGCCATCCATCAGTGCCCTACACCAGGTCCAGAGAAAATGAAGTAAACCTCTATCTTTGTGATGCTTCTTTTTACCTCTCTCCCCTGAATATCTTATTTACAGTTGTTTTCATTTGTACATAGCAAACACATGGCTTTAGGACGTCAGCTTGGTTTGGATTTACATGCCCTACAGTTTAGCATTTACATCCTACAGTGTATGGGTGGCATAAACTGAGCAACTCAAGCAGCCCCTGAGCACGTTGTGAACAGCTTTGTTGTGCACCAGGACCCCCAGGACCTCCCTTATCCCCCCTTCCATGTCTTACAGCACTGGCTTCTTCCTGAAGAAGTGTAAATTTCTATTTCAACCCAAAGCTGGGCTCCCCTGCTTGGCTGAACCATCTTGTTTACATCTAGGGATGCACAAAGTTGTCTCTAGGGGGTGAAACTGTGCCTGGCATTGTCTGTGAGTTGTCGTGGTTTTTGTTTGGGGGTTTTGTAAACACTCCTCTGAGTCTTTCAAATACATCTGATAGCTGCAATAAAAACTATTTGTTCAAACAATGTATTCTGAAACTGCATCTGCAATAAATGGAATATTTCCATCAGCAGCCCCGTTTGTTAATGAGCAGGAATGGATCAGTTGTAAGTGGGGTAGGAGCTGTGCTGAGTCCCTGTGGGATAAGGTGAAGAACCCCTAAGGATGTTCCTTCTGATGCCACAAACCAGCTTGGGTTTAGCCTGACAAAATCTGAAAAAAAAGTATTTGAATATGAAAATATCTTATAGGAATTAACTGTGAGGCTGCCTCAGGGTTTGCTTTGGTGATTTTTAAGAAGATTTTTTGCTGTGCTTTTCCTTAGATAAAGCCAGCCTGTGTCTGAGTGTAATTTTCTGGGTGCTGCCAGCAGACCTGCACAAATCTAAGTTTGTTTGAGACTCCCAGTCTGATGTTGGAGGCAGCCCTTGTGTCCTTTACTGTGAGTTATCCCTGCCCATGATGCTGCCTTCAGCTTTCCCCAGGAATCACACAGGGGTTCAGTTTCTAGGTGCTCAGATGAAGGGATGTGTGAGGCAACCTTTGTTCTTTAGGTCCCAGCTAGAGCACAATCCTGTTTTGAAGAATAAGCCACAAAGTGATCTCTATGTCCTAGCACAGGGATTACAGAAACTTATTTCTATCTGTATTAAAATTTGTAAAACCCCAGACTTTAGAAAAATTTTATAAAACTATGTACACTGATCAACTTTTGTGGTTAATAAACTTTATTCATATTAAATTTTAAAGCATTAGAAATACACTATGAAAATCACAAAAATATAAAAAGCAATGTAACTAGAGCATTCTTTGACAGTGACTGATGAGCCAGTATGACTGACCACACTGGAAGTAACATATAAAAAGTCCATGTAAGTCCCTGGTTTTTGGTTCAGCATGTCTCTAGTTAAGGAAGACCAGATAAAAAGGAAAGGAAAAGACATTGTCTTTTTACTACTAACCAAAACCAGATTTCTGCTAAGCATCTTTACAAAAACCCCACCCTTATTGCTGCATCAGTTAGTGGTCTCCTCCTGGAAAAAAAAGGGAGGAAAAAGTAACTGCTCATAACAATTATCAAGTACAGAAGAAGAAATGAAGAAGCTGCAGAGCACATCTAATCTGGAAGGAGGTAAACGGAGGTACTGCAGGAACCTCCTGCATTTAATAGTCTGCTTTGAATGGGTAGTCCTTGTGGTTGACAGCTCTGAAAAGAGAAAGACCTTGTTATTCAAGCAGTGCAGAAAGATTCCTGGGCAGCATTTCCCTGCTGCAGCCTCCCTCCCTCCCCAAATGCCAGCGTACTCAGGGGCTCTGCAGCTGTCACTGAACTGAACACAGGCCTGTGGGAAAGCCCCTGGAACACCAGCATGCTGGATGGAACCCTCCAAATGAATCTCCCTCCTCAAGTTCCAGGACATGCCTCATTCAAGCTCAAAGTTTTGGTTTTGGTCATGTCTGTTTTCGAGACGGAGTGTGTGAAAATACAGACAGAAATAGGACAAAAGGATAGTAAGGATAATAAACATACTGGTTCACTGGAACTGCCCTCCAGTTCCTGTTAAAGCTGAGGATGACATCCATCTCCTTTTTGGACAGTTCAAAGTCAAACACCTAGCAGGAAAGAGGAAAAAAAACTGTTTTTAGTTAGGTTTGTGAGTAGTTAGCTCCTAAGTGTGCTTCATGCACTTAGGACTTGAGGTAGGAATGCATTAAGCACTGTTGAGCAATCCTCTCATTTCTCAGGCAAATAAGAACCCTTGAAGTCATCAAGACAGTCCTTTTGTTTCTGAGGTGCTGTTCATAGCAAGGTCTTACATTTCTGGGTGGCTGAACTCCAGCACCACTGCACTTTGGGCTGTAATGCACACAGAGACTTCAGGTGCTCAGGATGTCTCACAAACACTGGAACTGGAGGTAAATTTTCTGCTACAAGAGAGGGCTACTGGGTACCAACTGCAAAGAGCTGCCTCACAGGTCATCATCTGAAGAGTTCTTGCTAGGGGTTCATGGGGAAAAATTACTCCAAACCCTCCCACCATGGATTGAAAGCAATACAGAGTTATTTAATAAGATGCCACACCTTGTGAGCAAACATCCAGCTAAACTTCACTGCCAAGGAGAGCCACAGCCTCACAGTGAGACAAACTCTAACAGGTCTGGTGTTTGTTCTCAGCTTGTTCCTTTACACCCCAAGGACTTGTTAACCTTTTCCCCAAGGGCAAGTCCAGATCTGGGGCTCCTTTCTCCAGCAGCAGAGCTCAGACAGCCCTGGTGTAACCCATTTCTCTCCCAGCAGGAACAAAATGCTTTTCCCCAGATTTTCAAATCTCTGGATCCCCCTTCCAGTGCCCCAGGTGCTGCTTGGAAACACAGAGGGGCTATGGGTGTGGGTGCCCATCCTGCACAAAGCCAGGCTGCAGCATTTCCCAGGGGATCTTCACCTTCATGTTCTCCTCCACACGGTGTGGTTTGTCAGACTTGGGAATGACAATGATGTCTCTCTGCACCAGAAAGCGGATCAGGACCTAGGAGAGACCAAGGAGGAGCATGAACACTGAGCTCCCAGCAAATCTATTCAAACCCATTTTGTGGATTTTGTTTTTTCTTTTAATCTACAACTTATTTTTCACTCTTTGGAAGACTACATATTGCACACAGGAGTTCAATATGCCAGGATTTGCTCATGTATTTGACAGAAGACTGGCAAACTGTATTTTTTTTTCTACATTGTGGCTTTTGCAGGATTTGTTTTGGTTTTGTTTAGGGTAGTAGCAAGGGGAGAAAAATAATGATGCTCTGGCTTTGTATGATGTGATTGCTCAGACTCAATGAGCATAATGACACTACAGATTATTTTGGGCTCACAGGTAAGTACTCACAAAGGTTCAGCTTTTGGAAGTCCATAAAAGGAAAAATGTATTTACAGAATGCAAAAGTTCCCCTCCCCCCTAAAAAAACCCCAACTGTTGCATACAATGTTTTCATCCTGCTCTGCCCTAAAATATGATTGTCTTTGATTGTATATGAACACGTGGCTTTGTTTGAAGTGCAGGTTCTGCATACCCCAGGCAACAACTAATTTGTGTGATTAGTGAACAAAGATAGGAAAAAAAAATCTTAAATAATCAAGCAGCTTTCAACAATTCTTTGTGAACATGAGCAGATTGGAGGCAATTAAATGTGTCTCCAAATTACAGGACTCTTCTGAAGAATAACTTAGCTGGAAAAAGGAATAAAAATCTAGGAAGGTGAATGCCTGAGGTAAGCATGTACCACTGCTGATCAGCCCAACCCAAAACTTGGCACTCAAGACCTCCTTGAAAATAGCTGATAATTTTTAGGAATGCTGTTAAGACCTTGGGCCGAATGAAGAGTCAAATTCAAGCCCAATGTAATGGATCTCTAGAGAAGGAAGCATCTGCTAGGACTGTCTTGTAAAACATCCTAGGAGGAGGAATGGTTTGCTCTGACACCTTACCTGGGCAGGGCTTTTATGATGCCTAGCTGCAATGTCTTTAATCTTGGGGTCATCCATAAGTGTGGGTTCCCCTGGCTTAGCCCTGTTAAAAAAAAGGGATGGTGGCAATGGAAAGGTGATGGCTTCCCTGTAGGAGCCTTGTATCATGTGACAATCTGCATCAAGACAACAGAACTTCTCATTTTAACTGTATCATTTACCTAATTTTATAATAGTAATAATAATAATGCTAATAGTCTTCCTAGTTCAACTGCAGTGTTTTGTGCTCAGAAAGGCTGCAGAGCTCTCTCACCACGGGCGGTTAGGAGAGCCCAGGGGGCTGTAGGCTGTCACAGCAATCCCTTTGGATTTGCAGTACTTGACCAGCTTCTCCTGGGTCAGGTATGGATGACACTCCACCTGCAGGCACAGAAAGATGGTTGATGAAAGAGGCAGACTTTGCTGAGCTGCAGAGCATTACATTTTAAATCCTCTCGGGTCAAAGAAAATGTGAAGACTTGACTTCATGATTGAAATCTACCTTATAAAAAGTGATTAAAGTCACAGCAGTACCTAGAGGGGTAGCAGAGAACAGAGCTTTCTCATGCTATGTATTACCCACAGAAAGCAAAACTAGATGAGAAGAGTGTTGTCTGTGTGGAATCTGGGAAATGAGCCTTCCTGGACTCCTGCAGGGCAGGACTGCATCGTCAGAGGGGCAGCTCAGAATGCCTCAAGCTCTTTTTCTGCTCTGATGCCCCCAACCTCTCCTTGCCTCAAGGAGCCTCTCTCATTGCTGAAGAAGCTTGGGGAGATGATCTGAGCTACCCTAAGGAAGCAAGCTCATGTTGCAAATGGATGTTTGGGTAAGAGATCCTGAAAGCAACAGGATTTGGGGATGGGGATGCTGCTCAGCTGCCCAGGCCATGGCATGACCTCAGGGCTGTGTCTGTGCTCACACCCAGCTGTATCTGGACACTGGAGCTTCACCAGCAGGCATGGTGACATGAAAAACCTGTAGAGTAGTTAACTTAGACCTGAGCTGCTGTGGGCATTTCTCTGCATACTCCCCATCTGGAAGAGATGGGCATCCAGCACCCTCAGCTGCGTGCCAAGAATTTTGGAAATGGAAGAAAATCAGAAAGTCCCTAAGCTGCTGCTGTCCTGTGATTATGTTCATGAGGTATGTGGTGAGAATTTGTGATGTAATTGGACTCTTCAACCTCCTTTCTATAATGAAGTTGAGTGGTTTATTTTATGAAAAATAACTAAGTCCTGTGCATCCTTCTATAGTCCCATGCTGGTGCAGAAGCTCCCAGTGGGGATTTTGCTGAATATATTTAAGATTACTCTAAACATATATTATATATTATTTATATAGAACATGTCTATTATATATTATATGAATTTAGGTATACTCTGATTATATATGTATACACACAGACACACATTCTAAATATATTTAGGAATACTTCTTAAGTTCCAGCCTCATGAAAAGGTGATCTAGACAATCCTTAAAGTAAGGATTTTCATCCTAATCCATTCTATGGTTCCAGACTGCAAGGTTAGCTGAGGAAGGGAAACAAAATTCTCACCTGGTTCATTACAGGCTTGTGCTTCAGTCCTGGCTTGTTCAAGATTCTTTCAATCTGTTCATGGTTGAAGTTGGAGACTCCAATGGCTTTTACCAGGCCAGCATCCACCAGCTCCTCCATGGCCTAATGAGTAAGGACAACCAAGGTGGGTGTGAGTTGCTGGTATTGCTGTCAAGCTACATTATTTTATTTCTCTCAAGCTTGCGGCAAATGAACAAACAACTCACTCTAGAGTAGATTACATAAAAGTATCTCAGTTCATAAAAGAAAATAGAATCCTAACTGTATGAATGCCCAGTAAATTAACAGCCACACCCAGATTAATTTGAAGGGTTGGTTCTACCATTGTGTGTATCCAAATATTTTAGGAACAGTAACTGCAGTGCTGATAGCTTCCTTCTCTTTAGCCTTACTGAACACATCCCCTTCTTGCTCCCCAAAACAAGAGCTACAAGCAGGCTGAAATACAATTTTGTGTGTCTATCCTTCATACCCAAACCTCCATTTCATTTTGCACACAGATCTCTGCTCCATCTTTAGAGCTGATACTTTCTCTGAAGAGCAAACAGTGACTTACCTCCCATGTGTCCAGGAAATCTGTGTCACTGGGAATACTGTGACCCTTGTCATCCAGGGGATGCAGCTCTTCACCAGCCTGGTAAATCAAGGCAGGTAATACACAGACTTAATTTTTAAGTGTTGAATTTTCTACAGTGTGCCAGCACTTTGCACTGCCTTTACAGGCAGCAAAGGTTAGCAGGTTGTTTAAACATCTTGCACAACTAAAAATGATGCTTGTCCATTAGTATTCTCTTTTGGATGAGGGCCATATTTTGCAAAATGAGTGTCTGCATGCAAAGAGTGTGGGGATTAGTAATAATTATGTAACTTAATAATAATAATAATTATGTAACTGGAGAGGAGGGAACTGACACTCCACAGCCCCTTTATTCAAGTTTCTTATTTCTTTTACACTGATGTGGACTGGGGGAGGAAACACACTACTTCTGTGCTATGCCTCATTTTTCACTGCTGGTTACTTCAGGCCAACCCAACATCCCCCAAAACT
Organism: Serinus canaria; assembly: GCF_022539315.1. NCBI lineage: Eukaryota > Metazoa > Chordata > Aves > Passeriformes > Fringillidae > Serinus > Serinus canaria. Next base: position 68,076,591 of record NC_066314.1, read on the forward strand.
TAGAAGTCCATGCTGTAACCACCATCCTGTGCTGGTTCCCAGAAGACCCAGGGGGCTCACACCTACACCTCATTCCAAAAGGCATGAAAAGCCAGGCCCCTGTGATAAAACACACCTAATTCTTGCTACCACAGGGACCAGGGAAGAGCCCAATGAACCCCAAATCCCAGCTGTGTGATGAAGATGGCCCCAGCAAAGATGAGAGAACCCTGGGCAGGTGAGGAGGAAAGGTGTGGAGAGCAGGAGTACCTTGAATCCCATGGGGAAGTGCATCAGGTAGAGGTCGAGGTAGTCCAGCTGGAGGGCAGCAAGGCTCCTCTGGAATCCAACCTTCACCAGGGACTTCTCATGGAAGGTGTTCCACAGCTGTGGGAAGAGACCAAGCCTGACTGTCACTTTACAGCTCCCACAGGACAGAGCAGGGCACAGAAGCTTCTCACTTGGAGGTGTGGGAGGAAAACTCCCTCCCCACTGAAGTCAGGACATGCTGGAGATGAGGATGAAACATTTCCCTGTTTAGGCAGGACAAACACACCACAAAGCAAACTGGGATGAAGGTGGAGTCAGGATTCCCCCTTATGAGAAGATATTCTCAGATATAAAACTAACAATCTGGCATCTGACACAGCAAACCTGTTAGTGTTACAAGTGTTGTTTTCAGCCTAAATTTTGACTGTTGAGCAGCTCATAGGTACCTTCTTTCTGAACCTTTTAATTGGGACAGAAAAGAGAAGAGAACGGAGAATGGTTGTCAATTTCACTTCATTTTTGAAATCAAAATTCAAGTTGTTTAAATAGAAGAACAAGTATTGTTAAATGAAACCACATTCTTTAACGAAAACAAAGCTTAATGTTGAAAATCTTAGTTATACTCAAAGTTTTCTGGTTTTGCTGGTGAAAACCCCCAAATTTATTAGCTGAACTGTTCTTTTTGTTAAGGAGCACATCTGGGACAAGTGGATGCGATAAGGAATGAAGAAAACACCTATAAAATACTTTGATTTCTGTTCCCTTTCAGGATTGCCATTTGTACCTGACAGACTTTTCAAATGTTGTGCTTAGCACTGATGAATCCAGACAACTGTCTTGCCTTTTTTTTTTTAACTTTTTCCCCCCCTTATCTTGGGTGTGTCCAATTGAACATCTGGTAAAATTGTCTTAATTAATGTCAGGAAATTATTAGATCAGCAATAGCTGTGATATCTTTCCTAAGTTGTCAATAGTTCCTGATAAAGCCAAATCCAAATTGCAGATACAGGATGGGACTTTTCAGACACAAGAAGAAAACCATGAAGTGAACGTCAGAGAAGGGAATAGGTCCCTAAGTAACTTTACAGGTACAACAAAGGTTTCTCTGCAAGAAAAGCTAAATGCCCCAATAATCTTGCATCCTTGTACCTTAGTGACAATGAAGAGGTCTTCCCGTTTCACAGCTCCCTCCTTGATCTTCTGCTGGACCGCGTTCCCTATTTCATTTTCATTCCGGTAGAAGTAGGCACAGTCGAAGTGGCGGTAGCCGGCATCGATAGCAAACTTCACCACCTCCTCCACCTTTCCCGGAGGAGCCTAGAAGCAAACAGAAGCCAGCCATGAGCTCTGCCATGTCCCCCTGGCAGGTCCCAGTGCTGTGACAGCTCCTCACGGTCCCCCTTTCCAGCTGTTCCTGGGGTTTCCTCATCCCCAGCATTTCACTGAAACCCGCCGGAGTTTGCGGGCATTTCTGCAGGGACCGGGCACAGAGCAGAACGGAGTTGGTTTCTGCAAGACTTCCAGCTCTGCCACCGCCAGCAGCGCAGCCCCCACTGCCATTTCCCCTCTTTGCTCCCTGTGTTGCCCAAGAAGTTTCGCCGCTTCACCTTCCCCAAATCCTCCCCGCCAGGGCGGCTCCGTGCCCAGACCCCCCAGACCGCGACCCCATCCCGGGGCTGCGAGCGCTGCCGCTCGCTCTTCTTGCTCGGCTTCTTTCTTTTATTCTGTGCCTCCTTCCACCTTCCCCAGCCCCTCATTTATATTTTTTTCTGCCTTTTTCCCCCTTGCCTGTTGCTCCCCGCTGCCCCCCCGCGCCTGGCATCCCGCCCGGTTATACAAGCGGCCGCCATCGGCCGCATCGTGCCCACGCAGGGCACGGATCCCGCTATTGCAGGGCTGACTCCTTCTCTATTTTATTGTTTTTAACTTTATTTCGCATCTCGGCATCTCCCGCCGGATCCCCACCCTCCCTCCTGCGCCGGTACCTGCCAGGTGCCCAGCCCCAGGGCGGGTATCTTCATCTTGTTGCTGAGCTCCACACAGGGGATAGCCATGCTGCCGCTGTCCGTCGGTCCGTCCGTCGCTCGGAGCCGCTATAAGGACCGGAGCTGGCCCGGCCCCGCCTCGCCCCTCCCCGCCTCGTCACCGGCGACACACACGGGATGCCCGGCAGCTTCTGAGGCTGCGGGAAGGCTCAGTGCTGATTTAGCTCTTTGTTGGAAAAGAGCAAACCTTGAGCAAATGTCTCAGCAAACCCAGAGCAAAGGTCTCAGCAGCCGAGCTGGCGCTCCGCACGCGTTCTGCTGGGCTGTGGTGGGATCGCCAGCCCGGGAAGCTCTCAAAAGATGCATGGATGTGGCACTTGGGTGTCACTCTTGCACCGAGAATGACACAGGAGCAGGCAGGAGGTAGAAAGAGCAAAGAAGGCTTTATTCGAGAGAACCGCGTGGTTTTTACAGAGTGGTACAATAGATTCTATTTGATTGGCTAACTAACAAAATCACCTTCCTCACGGTCCTTGAGAAGAACAGAAAGATGAAGGAGAAAACCACCACCTGCAGATTGCTTATACTTAACAAGTTATCACATCCTTACAACTGCCTGAGAATTCTCATAAGCTGCTGTGAGAAACACTTGCCTTTTCTCTCTCTCTGTCCCTTGCCATCCACACTTGGGGACATGGTGGGTTGGTGGCAGATGTGATGAGGACTGGTTGGACTCGATGACTTTGGAGTCTTTTCCACCCCTGATCACTCTATGGTACCACAGCTGACAGGGACTGTTGGCTGCCAGGAGAATTTCTGCCCGAGGCAATGGGTGCCCATTGGAGGATTTTCTCCAGTGGTGGCAAATGGACTGAATTTTTCATATTTTTCCTCAAAAATATTAGGCTTGCCTGTTCAGAGAGGAATTCATTAGAAGGGAACGTGGCCTTACCTTTGAGCTCATTTCTGTGTTCTCTGTCTCTGCAGAGGGCTGGGCTCCCTGCTGGACCATCAGTCTGTGGAAGGAATCTCTTCCCTGGCCCCCTGTTAAAATTTCACCCAGTGCTGGGAGGGTGTCAGATGCTGCTCAAGGGATTTGAGATTGCAGCTTGTCAACACAGAGTGCTTTAGCCCAAATAACCCCTTTCTTTTTGCTTGGGGTGAAAAGTTGTCATAGTTGAACAGTCACCATACAAAGCAACACTCCATTTTCAGAAGGCTTCAAACCTGTTTTTATCATAACATGAATGGTTTTTATACATTCTTACAAAACTCAGAAGTTTACTCATTGGTCAGGAAAACAAAGTGCTCATTGCAATAGACAGTTGCAGGTTTCTCTTATTTATCCTTTCTTTCTTGGTTTCTGTGTCCGTGACTTTGGGGGAAAATTCTTTCATGGGTAAAAATGGATCCTCTGATCAAACTTCCCTCTGGCTCACAGGGGTCTCTGTGAAACCTCTTCCACAAAAAGTGATATTTAAAGGTGGCAGGGGACTCTGTATGAGTGCAGTGCCTCAGAAATGAAGAGGCAGAGCCTGGAGGGACTGGGCTGCTTGGCTGGCAGCTGTCTGGAAGAGAAGGTGCTTCACACCACGGAGCTGATATAAGTCCAACACCCTTCCTTAGGCATCTCACGTGTCACAGGGACTTGGGGTTTAGTTATCAGAGCAGGGATGCTTTGCTGCTTGAGTCTTCTTTTTCCTTTTCCTTGTATTGCTATAAACTCCTCCTTGCTCACTGCTGATCCCTGACCACCAGTTTAAATGCTGTGGGAGTTCCGCTGGTGTCATCTTGTGATTTGTACAGCATAAACAAGAGTTAAATATTTTATACTTAGATTTTAGTGTTTGCTTACCAAAATGTAGAAGCCACTAACTGTGATGTTTGATGTGATTTGTTAAAATTAATGTGCATTTTCATTATTTAAACTGCTTTTATGGGACAGTGTTTTCAGTTGGCTAGCAAATGCATGTTCTGGGTTTAAATATAAACAAAATCTCTTCCTGGTTTCCTTGCCATTGGCTTAACCAAGCTTTACTGTCATCTTTCTGTTGCCTGGGATGTCATCACACATTCCAGAATGGGAAAAAACCCAAACTGATATGAAGTAGAGATGGAGAAACAGGAAATCAGATTTTTCAAAGTAGCTGATAATTCCAGTATGGTCAAACTAGAGCAGTGAGAGGAGGTGTCTTCTCTTGAAAACAAATATGAAAAACACATAGCTCAAACAACCCCATCCAAAACAACAAAAAGACAAAGCTACTGTGAGAGATGTGATGAATTTGACAGAAAAGAAAGATGTACAAAAAAAAAAAGAGAAAAAAGTCTGTTGAGATTTTATAAATTTAGTAATGGTACATTGGTTTTGAGGCCAGAAAGGACCACACTAGTCTTCTTACACTGATCTCCAATTACATTGAAAAGATTTTATACCAAGCCTATGTCATATCCATATTACTTAATATTTTTTAAAGGCACTTGGGTGCTACAGCAATAGGAACTGATTAAAATTATGTACAGATTAGACTAGGAAATGCTGAGCTCGAGCTATTAATTGCTATTTATTGCTTTAATTGCAATAAAATCTTGGTGTGGAAGGTATAAACCCCACATAATTGCCCTTTTTTTTTTTTTTTACCCATTTGTTTAACAGAGCCATCATTAATTTTCCTCCCTATAAATTTTTATTTGAAGACATTAATGCTTTTGGGGTGAACTTCCTGCAGGCTAGGGAGGAGCAGGGAGAGATTTTGGCAGCTCAGCCACAGCAAGGGCTGGCAGAGGAGAACTGCTGGAAGGACTCTGTTATGTACAGGCTCTTCTCTTCCAACTTTTTTGTTCTGATTTCTTTATCTGGATGGAGGAAGGCAACTCATCATTCAAAGCCACACAAAACCCGACTTTACGAGGGTTTAAAAGGCTTTACTTATTTTCTGGCTGCTGTTATTTGCTGGATGCAGTGTGGGTGCTGACTGGGGGAACTTTTTAGCTGAGTCATGGTGAATTCACTCCTTGCAGAGCCTCCAGCTCCCTCGGGCACCCTGCCCTGGTGTTTAACCAATCAGAGCCTGCAGACACAGGTGGTGACTTGTCCAAAACCTTGCTCATCGTGTCCATGGGTCACTACCCCCTGACTGGAAATTTCCTAGAGTCTGATTTAGAGCTGTCCCTCCTTTGGGGTGACTTTTCTAGAGAGTCATGGTGCTCCTCAGTGAGCAGATTTTGCTGAAAGGCAAAAAAGGCAAATCTCTTACATGGGCAGTCCAATGGGAGAGTTTTGTCTAGACAGAATCAATTGTGGGGCTGTGAGGGTCCCCAGGATGAGATGAAAAATGAGAATTTGACTCCGAGTACTCAGAAGGCTGATTTATTATTTTATGATATATATTATATTAAAAGAAATGCTATACTGAAGAAAGAAAGAGGATACATCAGAAGGCTAGACAGGAATGAATAATAAAAACCTGTGACAGACCAGAGTCCTGACACAGCTGGACTGGGATCGGTCATTAATTAAAAACAATTCACATGCTGGGTAAACAATTCTCCAAATCACATTCCAGATGAGCAAAACCTGGAGAAGCTGAGGCTTCTCATCTTCCCAGGAGAAGAAATCCTGGCGAAGGGATTTTTCAGAAAATATCACAGTGACAATCACAGAACCATTAAGGCTGGAAAAGATCTCCAAGATCATCAGGCCCAGCTGTTAGAGATGAAAATTTTTAGGTAGGAAGTCCCAACATGAGTCAACCTGGCTGATAGGGTTCCTTGGGGAAACAATTTACATTATTTTCCTGAGCTAATAATGCTAAGGAGCCTGTCACAAATGTCTGCTCCTGCACAGCTGACAGAACATTGCAATGTATTGATTGCAACAACTGTGAAACAACAAATGTGATTTTTTTAACTGTTAAGAAGGCAAGCATTGCTTTTTATATTTTAGTAAAATTGGGGTTGTTTTTTCCTGTGAGTCTAAAGGAAGCATGCTGGGCACCTTTTCAGGGTGAAGACTGAGACACAGCACAGAATCACAGAATGCTGAGATGGGAAGGGACCTCTACAACTCATCCTGAACCTCTTCCCTGCTCAAGAAGATTGCTCAGAGCTGCATCCAGATGGAGACACCACAACATCTCTGGGCAAGCTGTGCCAGTGCTCAGTCACCTTTGGGGTGGAAAAGTGTTCTGTAATGGTAGAGGGACCTTCCTCTGTCTCAGTTTGTGCCCACTGACTCTCATCTTGGCACTGGGCACCACTGAAAAGAGCCTGGCTCTGTCCTCTTGGCACCTTCCTATAGGAATGTGCTCTTTGTTGATGGAGTGACAAAACTATTCTTTGTCTCCTTTAAAATGAAAAGAACTTAGAAGTTCCATTCAATCAGTGAAAAAGACACTTCATAGGACTTAGAAGACTTCACTTCAAACTTAAGGATAGCCAGTTGGACAGAAGCTAAATTGTCTTGCCTAAGCAATTTACTAGAAAAATAAGAGAACAGAGAAACTAATTGCTTTTGTGAAGTGTTTTATTAGGAGCAAGAACTTGCACTTGGCTCGGTTTTTCTCTGTAAAGAGTTTTGTTATTTTGCCTTTTATTAAACCTTTTCTGTTTCTAACACTACCACCTGCTGATTTTATGGCTTTTAAGGTAGCTGAGCTATCTTGGGTGTGATACAGATCTCCAGGAGTGTGTGAAACCTGGCTTGAAGAGACCATGTATCACCTTCCCTTCAGGTATTTATGTACATTGACAAGACCCCCCTTGAACCTCCTGCTCTCCAGACTAAGGATTCTCAGCTCTCTCCTAATAGGAGGGACATTTTAATCCCTTAATTAATTAATTAATTAATTACCCATGCTTTGACTGAGTCACCTTCCTGTCATGCCCTGGGCAGCCCTCCTGGGGCACCCAGCCCTGTGGCCCCCCAAATTTCAGCCTGTGGGTGTGAGCAGGGTGAACGTGGCAGTGCTGTGCAAAGTGAGGCTGCCACTGTGCAGGAGATGATCATTTTGCAGGGGCCCTTCTTACAGGATGCCTTTGGCACCCAAATTTTTCCCTTTTTTGCTATACCCTGTCCCAGCCTTCAGCGTGTTTGTGAATTGGTGCATGCTCTCAGCCTGTCTCTAAATAAAAACTAACCAAGCCCCAGTAACTTAGAGCAGGAGAGGTCTGCTCTTACTGAGACAGATCTACTTCTGTCAGTGTTTGCACAACATCCTGCTCATGGCTGTGACAGTGCCAGAAGGAACTGGTACATCAGCAGTGATGAAAGTTTTTGTGTGAGAGAAACATTCCTAGAATGCTTTGGTTGGTTCCCCCTGGGTGAGTGCAATGGGCAGGACCCAAATTTATCAGCAAGCTGTGGATTTGCAGTGCTCACTGAAATCATTTCCCTGCAGCAGCTGCCTTTGGGGTGGTTGCAAGACACCAGTTTCAGTAATTTCAATTTCTTTTCACCAAAGCTCTGAGAGCAGGGTTAGAAATTCCTTGGAAGGAATCACCAGAGCTGTGTCCACTGAATCCCAAGCTGTGGTGGTGTTCACAGGGGTCCCAGGATGAGAGAAGAGAATTTTGACTCCATGTTTCAGAAGGCTGATTTATTATTTTATGATAGATATTATATTAAAACTATGCTAAAAGAATAGAAGAAAGGATTTCATCAGAAGGCTAGCTAGCTATGGGAAGGAAAGAAAAAGGAATGGAATATGGAATGATAACAACAGCTTGTCACTCTCAGAGAGTCTGAGCCAGCTGGGATTGGCCATTAATGAGAAACAACCAGGTGAGACCAATCCCAGATCCACCTGCTGCATCCCACACCAGCAGAGAATCATTGTTTGCATTTTATTCCTGAGGCCTCTCATCTTCTCAGGAGAAAAACTCCTAAGGAAAGGATTTTTCATAAAATGTGCCTGTGACACCAGCCTATGTCCTGTTTCTCCAGGATGGTGGTGCCTTTGCTCCCCTCCCCTTGGGGCTCCTCTGCAACCTTTGGGATTCCTGCTAGGTCCTAAGTGAGGCTTTTGAGCTCTCCTGGACCACAGTGGGCTGTGCCAGCACCTCTCTGTGAGTGGGAATCCTCCCAGAGCTGATGAGCCCTCAGGTCTGTGATCCTTGGAGGGCTGCTGCTGAAAGCTGATGAGAGGGCCTGGCTGATAACTCCATTCCTCCACCCACTGAGAGATGCAAAGGCAGCAAATGTGAGTATTCCACTGCACCCAGGGGGAATTTTTAACAGTACCTTTGCACAGATATAGGTATTTCTGTTTATTAATACAAATACCCTCCCCAGCAGCAATGGTGCTATCTTGAATCTGTAACCAGGTCATTCTAGTAATTGTAACAAATTCTATTTAATCACTTTATAAATATTAAATTAGTCAATTACTAAGTACTGTTAAGCCCTTTTTGCATCATTACCCTTTGCACCTTTTCTTTTTTGCACCTCTGGTTTCCATGTAAATTTTTCTGAACTGATTCTAATGCAATTTTCCTTTGTATGCTTCACCTGTGTGGCAAGTAATGAAGTCAGTCTTGCCAGTGAACTCTGCTAAATTACATCTTTACAGATTTATGTTAAAACCTGCTTTCACTAATACTTTATAAGCAGCCTAACACATTCATTTGCCACATCCACAAGCACACACTTTAACTGTGCTCAGATTGAGTTCAATCCTGAAAGGGCTTTCTCCAGTTGTACAGATAAATGTCTGATTGCTGCTTCTTCCTTTAAAGGCTTTTAGGACCTTTTTTGGATCTCTTCCATGCAGTTTTTTGAAAAGAGCTGAGATAACCCCTTTGATCCAGATAAGAATGTTGACAATTCAGATCACCTGAGATTAGCCATACAAAGTGGGGCTGGCTGCTCCTGGAGAAGAGTGTAGGAAAGTGGTGATGGATGAGGAAATGCACTGCTCTGGCAGCAGTCCAGCTCTCAGCACTCTGGAGTGTTGATAGAGGCCCTTGTTTGTGAATATGAACCAGCAGATATGCCAGGGTGACATCCCTGAGACGATATTTACATTTACTAAATGGGAATAGTGGATTTTTAAATGATGATGGCTCACTGTTGTCATTGCTGCTGCGAGAGAATTGTCAGCCTTTTATTGAATGGAGCTTCTATAACCAAGGAGAAAACCAGAGAAATCCACAGGGTGGAAAGCAGAAAAATAAAACTGTCTCTGAATAGTAGATTCTAATGTAAACACTATTTGTCTTCTTTCATTTACCAGCATCTCTCTAGAATGTACTGATGCAATCAGCCCTGGTCTGGAGGAAGGGCAGGAAGGGCTCTGAGGCTCTTTCCTGGCATGGCACAGTTTGCTGCAGTCCCCACAGGTCAAACTGGGCATGGCATTGATGAAGAATCTGCTCTGCCCATCCTCCTCCACACTCACCTCACTAACTTTGCACCCACAACCACTCTGGCTGCAGGGCAGTAAGGCTGGATACAAGCTTAAGTGAATAACTGTCACTGGTTAAAAAAATAGCTTAAATTATAAATGCTAACAAGCAGCAGACTTTGAGGAGATGGGGGAATGTCCAAAACTGAATTTCTGAACTCTCTGACAGGCTCTTTTGGATTACCAGGACTAAACAAAAGTGACACACCCAAAGAAGGAGCTTTAATGGCCTGATTAAAATAGGTGCTCTTGTGGCAAGCAGGAGGAATATTCATCTTGGGAGGGATGAGCTAAAAGGGCAAGACTGGTGATTGTAAATATGCTCAGGTGACCCTGCAGTGGGAATAACTCTTGATAACCTGTGTGAACAGCAGGCCAGTGGTCCTCCGTCGTGCACAGGGTTTCATAGTGCCATTGCCTTTTTTCCCTTTCTTCCCCCCGCCCTTTCTTTCCCCCCGCCCTTTCTTTCCCCTCCCTTTCTTTCCCCCCCCTTTCTTTCCCCCCCCTTTCTTTCCCCCCCCTTTCTTTCCCCCCCCTTTCTTTCCCCCCCCTTTCTTTCCCCCCCCCTTTTTCCCCCCTTTTTCCCCCCCTTTTTTCCCCCCTTTTTTTCCCCCCCTTTTTTTCCCCCCCCTCTTTTCCCCCCCTCTTTTCCCCCCCCTTTTTTTCCCCCCCCTTTTTTTCCCCCCCCTTTTTTTTCCCCCCTTTCTTTCCTCCCCCCCCCTTTCTTTCCCCCCCCTCTTCTCTTTCCCCCCCCCCCTCCCTTTCTTTCCCCCCCTTTCTTTCCCCCCCCTTTCTTTCCCCCCCTTTCTTTCCCCCCCTTCTTTCTTTCCCCCCCTTTCTTTCCCCCCCTTTCTTCCCCCCCCTTTTTTCCTTTCCCCCTCCCTTTTTTTCCCCCCCCTTTTTTTTCCCCCCCCTTTTTTCCCCCCCCTTTTTTTTCCCCCCCTTTTTTTTCCCTTCCCCCCCCTTTTTTTTCCCCCCCCTTTTTTTTTCCCCCTCCTTTTTTTTCCCCTCCTTTTTTCCCCTTCCCCCCTTTTTTTCCTTTCCTTCCTTTTTTTTCCCTTTCCTTTTTTTCCCTTTCCTTCCTTTTTTTTTTCCCTTCCTTTTTTTTTCCTTCCTTTTTTTTCCCTTCCTTTTTTTTCCCTTCCGTTTTTTTCCTTTCCTTTTTTTTCCTTTCCTTTTTTTTCTTTTCCTTTTTTTTCCTTTCCTTTTTTTTTCTTTTCCTTTTTTTTCTTTTCCTTTTTTTTTCTTTCCTTTTTTTCTTTTCCTTTTTTTTTCTTTTCCTTTTTTTTCTTTTCCTTTTTTTTTTCTTTTTCCTTTTTTTTTCTTTTCCTTTTTTTTCTTTTCCTTTTTTTTCTTTTCCTTTTTTTTTTTTCCTTTTTTTTTTCCTTTTTTTTCCCTTTCCTTTTTTTTCCCTTTCCTTTTTTTTCCCTTTCCTTTTTTTTTCCTTTTTTCCTTTTTTCCATTTTGTCTTGTCGTTCTGCCCCGGTGCTGCTTTGGGCATCTCCCTGTGGATGAAGTGACAGAAATTCACACTCTCTCTGTGTTTCAGTTCTGAGTTTGTGGCTGTCCCAGCTGACTCACACATGCAGAAATGGCAAGTAACCACATTTATGTAAACAGAGTTGTTTGTTTTTATAACACTGCTACACTCCAAGTTCAATTTTCTTTTTTCTCACATACCTCCTTGGATCTTGCAGCAGAGTTTTCAGTATGGTTGGTGCATATGGGTAAAAAAGAGGGGTTCTGTCACTGTCTGCACACCAGTTTCCAAATGGAATTTTGTAACTTCTTTGGCAAGAAGAGCACAACCATGTGCTGAAACCAGTTCAGGGCAGGTAAAGTGACAATTTTATTTTCTTCTGTTAAGAAAATCAAATTATCAGCAAAGCTGGACTGTGCTAAGGATCCTGTGACAGAGTGCACCTTTTAAATACCTTTAGGAAAAACAGCCAGCTTAACCATGCTTTAAGTAAAAAGAAGGGAAAAAAAGGGTTTTGTCCTTCTTCTCACTGTTAAAAGTGCAAGAAAGCTTGGAAACCTGTTATAAAAGAATGAAGATGTCAGGCCCCACCTTTCCCTGGACTGTGGGCAGGCTGTACTGGCATTCATCCTTCAGTTTTGGCATAATCTGGATCTTAAAGCTATTTCTTTAGCTGGAGACATGTTACAACCTTCCTAATGTATTTGTGTGACCCCCAGAGAATATTAGCATTGCCTGGATGTCAGCTGTGGACTTTAAATAAGAAAGTATTGTACTTAAAGGTCTTTGATTGTGAAAATGCAATTGCAGTGTTTCAAGCTAGTGCATTTCCTTTTCTAAGTGCTCTTGGCTCTTCCTTAGGCTGATATTCTATAAAGGATGATAACAGTGCTTCAGGAGAACAAATTTATTGCTGATCTTTAGGAAATTGGAAGGAAAGTGGAATTGTAACTGGTGGGGAAAGCAGGGGAAGGCTTAGGAAGGGCTTCTGTGTAGGACAGGGTGTGAAATGAGAAATGAGGGGTCCAGAAGGGGGAGAGGCAGCAAAAATAGGGGAGTCATACTCTTAAATGGAAATGTGTTTTTCGTCTGGGTCCCACTGGAAACAACAAATAACCAAAAGCACAGTTGCTCTTCAAGCTCATCCTATTTTATCACAGATCTTTTGCTGACATTGTTTTCTCATTGACGTCAGAGGAGGTTTCAAAGGCAATTGGAAGCAGCTGCCTGCTGCAAACACACGTTGAAGCCATCAGGAAAAGTGGTGTGGAGTCTTTCCCTGGAATATGCTTGAGACTAGTCCAATATGTCTTTTCATCACAAATTTTAATCATCAGTTGCTGGCTCTGTTTATATTTGCTGCAGTGGGACATGTACTGGAGCAGCTGTATCAGATAAGGGTGCACAGTAATATAGAACTGGCTTTACCAAATCCATCAAACTCACTTTCATCTCAAATACACTGCTGTTTATTCTCCTTTTTTTTCCTCAAGCACTGTCAAGATTTTTCTCTTTTAATATTTTAGAGGATTACTTATTTTAGAGGATTACTTATTTGAATAAAGTTCAAAGTCTGTTGATTGAGTTCCTTATATCTATTTATATTGATATTTGGTGACAGTGTATTAGCTTAGATGATTACATAGTGAACTTTCATTACATGATTGAATTGGTATATGCTAACTTTAAAAATTGGCCTCTCTTCTTTATTTTTTTTTTTCTGGGAAAAGGTGTGCTTTACCTGAAATACTTTTTTTTCTACAAGGCCCTGTGTGATGGCTGCTGATTTTTCAGTCTCTGTGTGGTCAAAAGTGTCTCATGCAGAGAAGCACAAAGAATCTGAACTAGAACATGAAGAAAAAAAGACAATATACAGTGGAGCCCAGGGGCATCATGTTTAGGGGAGGCAGTGTGGACCATAGGCTTTGGGCATTTAAAACCCCTTCCTTCTGATATTTCCAAGTAGGGAAGAAAAGGACATTGTCTAAAGAAGGCTCATGGTCACTGCAAGTGCCCTGACCCCAGCTGGCAGGGAAGGGCTCTGAGCTAGAGACAAAGCATAAAGGGAAAAGGAAATATCCTGTGGCTTGGTTTGGGGAGGACAACACTCAGGGATGTCTTAAAGGGGAAAGCAGACATTGCACAGCAAGGCAGCACTGATAAATGAAGTATAAAATGCATTTTACTACAGGATTTTATATTTCTAGGTTCTTTATCTCTTCCTGGACCTGCAGAGGGTGCAAAATCTCCACATTGCTAAGAAGCAGCAGAATGATCTCGTTCTCCTGGTGCATTTTGCTTCTTTGGTAACTTGTAGCAACTCCTCATCAGCACCAAGATCCTCTCCAGAAATGTCATTGTAACAGAAATGGAGATAAAAGCATTTATTACTGAAATCAGGGCTGTTGCCATTTAATTGGCAGAAATGTTTTATTCTTCAATAGCTGCACCTAGTGCCCAGCAATTCTCTCCAGCCTCGTGCAGTTTGGTCCCTTGTCATCTTCCCTCTTTCCCTAACAGGATGATTCCCTCTTCATCATCTCTGTTTTTCTGCTTTCTGGTTGATTTTAATCTCGATATTTCTTCTGGCTAACAGTTTCTGATGGAATTCTTGCTTCCAGCTTTAAGTATACCATGGAAACAGTGGGGGTAAATGATAAAATGCATGGCTTTGGTTACACATTTTACTTTCACATGGTTTCAGCAGTATCTAGAACAACACAATAAAATAGCTGAGACATTATTATTATTATTTCACTTCATTTATTTTCAGTGATTTAGCAGGTGTCTTCAATGGGAGAAAGTGTGACTGCAATGTTTAGGCCAAAAAACTGCTTTTCCAGTGTAGGGGTTTCTGGGATAAAGCTTCTCTGCTTTCAAAGAAAGCCTTTCTGTTCTGCAAATCAAAACAAATGCTTCACTACCACTCAATTAGAGCAGAATTATTAGGGAAATAATCCCTCAAACTTCAAATACCTCTCCAGGGAGGGGCGAGAAAGTTGTTAGTGTGTGGTGCTAAAACTTGTCTAACTTGTCTAACTCGCCATGTTTCATAACAAGGATTTTATTTTTTTTTTCAGTTTGTTTATTTCTGTTCATTTCTGTTTTGTTTTTAATTCACAGTCTTCATTCCAGCTGTGACAGGGTTGGGTTACAATATTGCTGGAGATTGGTGGGATTTCCATGATTGGCTTTTGTGTCGGAATGAACGTACACTTAAATTTAGGTCTCTGTATTTGGTCAAAGTTCTTTGTGGGGCTCATTTTAAGCAAGTCCCATTCGTTTTCTGGCTGTAACAAAAACTTCTTGTGCATTGACCTGCTTATATCTCATCCTTGGGTTGATGGGGGAAAAAACCAACCATAAAATAATCAACCAAAAAAAATATAAAATCAACCAAGGAGGTCAAAATTGTGTCAAGGTCCAGCACAGACCCTCATGTTCTCAGGGGCTGCAGATGGTGGTGATACTGCAGAGAACAGAAAACTTTGAGGCTTGGCCTTGATCCTGCTGAAAAACTGTAGGAAAATTTCATCTTGCCTCTGATTCCTACCCAGTGCAAGTCTTTTGGCTGGGAGCTTCAAAATGAGTTGCTTAGATAGTCTAATTTATATTTGGATATTTTTAATAACTCTGATTAAGTCTGAGCATGCAGTTTTCTAAGATGAAAATGATTAATGGTAAATAAGTTGTTTGATTTGGAGATATTATTAGAGCAGTATTGCAGTAGCTGTATTAACATCATAATGATAATCTTGTTATCTTTGGTTCCAGGAATTGCAGGGTTTAGACCTGCAAGGCAGAACACAACATCATGATATAATTTGGTAGGGAAGAGAAGTGCTACTCCTCACAAAGGAAAGATTAAAGGCTTGGGGCCCATTATGTACCCATCTGCAGCTCTGTTTAAAGCAGTGATATTTCTATTTGAATAAGCTAGGGAGAGGTGTGTGAGGAGCTGCCTGCTCTTTGTGCAGCAGGGTGGCTTTTCCAGGGTGGGGGTGGCAGTCACATTTTCTGGAAAAATCCCTATGGCCCAGGATTTTCTCCTGGGAAGCTGAGAAGCCTCAGAGAAAAAGGAAAACAAATTCTTACCTCATTTGCTTCTCCTGTGTTGTGCTCACATGTGGAATGTGTTTGGAGATTGTTTACCCACAGGTGATTGTTCCATTGGTTTCATGTGAATTGTTTTGACTCTTTGGCCAATCCAGGGCCAAGCTGTGTCAGGACTCTGGAAAAAATCACAAGTTTTCATTATTATCTTTTTAGATGTGTAAGTATCCTTTCTGTATTCTTTAGTGTAGTTCAGTATAGCATTCATTAATATAATATAGTATCATTAGATAATAAATTAGCTTTTCTGAGAACATGGAGTCAAATCATTGTTCCTTCTTTCACCTGGGAACCCCACAAATCCAATAGGTGGGAAAGGAGGGTGCTCCCAGCTGTAAAAATGTTCAGTTCCTCCCTGGGGCATGCAGGGCCAGGCAGGGGGCAGGGGAAACACTGGGCTGGAGCTGATTGCAGTCCATGGCACTTTAGGTGATGGAGGCCTCAGGATCAGGGAATTACCCTGCAGGCTTCCTTGTTAATTAATTAAAAATACACAGGAGTGCAGGAGAGAGCCTCTGTAGGGCCCAGACAGAGCTACACCTGCTGGAAGATGAAACACTGCCTTGAGATTTATTTATGTGCTTGGATGGGGGAGAATCTCCTCCCTGAGCAGCCAGGGCTTTCCTTTTCCTTTTCCGTTAATGTTCCTTTTCATGGTCGGCATTTTACTTTCTTCATGTTACCGTGGCCTGTTCCTTTTCCTTTTCCTTTTCCTTTTCCTTTTCCTTTTCCTTTTCCTTTTCCTTTTCCTTTTCCTTTTCCTTTCCCTTTTTCCCTTTCCCTTTCCCTTTTCCCCAAGTGTGGGTGCCAGGGGAGTGGTGCCACACAGAAGCCTGGCATGGAGCTGCCAGCTGGGATGCTGAGACCTCAGCTGGACACAGCTCCAGGCCAGAATTTTAAGGCCAGCCTGGCCTGAGTGGAGAAGTTTAATGTGTAATTATTTTGACAGTGCAATAACTAATACTTTATTAAGCTCAGAGTGGTAAGAAGGGGGAGCCAGAGGGTCCTTGGGTAATATTCTCTGTATGTAGGTCAATTTATTGTTTCCAGATATTGTCATTACATTCTTTATTATCAGCTGACACTTTCAGAAATCTGGCTGCAGTGTTAATTTTATTTTCCATGTATCCTAGGGCATGAGAATTGACAGAGAGCTTTGCTAAGAGAACAAAAAACCATTAATTTTAGTCCTTTTTGCTGATGTTTTGGATTCTTTCATTTTTCTATTGAAAACTTACTTTACTAAAGAAACTGATAGAAGTTCATATGAATTTGGCAATTTGACATCCATCAAAAGTGGAATAGGGAACAGGGATAAATAAGAATTCTAAAATAAAAGCTAGATCTGTGAGGGATTGCTGAAGAGAGGCAGAGGAAAATAAAGGTCTTCATTTGCAATCCATTCCAAGCATGCTGCCTCCAGGGGACTTAATTCAGCTACAAACCTCTTTTTGCAAGAAATAATTTACAAAACCTGGAAGGTTTCTGGTACTTCCAGTGGTGTTCCTGCAATGAATTGACCATTTAAAAATACAGGGAATGTTTGTGAAGGGAAAGGATATTTTCATAGATGGGGAGGGACAACTTTGTGGAAAGGCAGGTGCTGCTGCACTGGAGTTCTGAATGGCAGCTGTAGCCACAGGCTTGGAGCAATTGATGCCAGGGAGGGAGGAGCTCATTCAGAGTTGATGTGAGGACAGATTTTGAGCAAAGTATTTTTTTTTTTCCCCCAGCAGCTCTTTCAAAAAGGGAGTAGCCCAAAAGTGGGTAGGTGTCAGCTCAGCTGCCATGACCAGCTGAACTAAACCATGCACAGAAATGTACCAACCATTCACTGCTTGACAGATTTGACAGAGAGGAAGCAAACTGGATTAGAGCAGGGACAGAGAAAAATCCTTTGGCACTGGATTTGCTAAGTAACTTCAAAAAAGAAAAAAGTAACTTCAGAAAGACTGGGTGGTAAGATCCTAATGCAGAGCAGATGGTAGTTTTCACTTCAGTCAGTTCTTCATAGATGTTATCCTAACTAAATAGCTCACATAAAAACAACACAGGCTTTAATTTCTGCTGCATTTTTACACTGAATTAGCTCTCTAGAATGAAACATATTTTATAACTTCATGAAGATAAACTCTTTGTAGTGCCTTTAACTAAGGACATTTGGCATGTTTATTTCTAAGTGTCACACTGATTGATTTTTTTCCCCCCACTGAGATGTTTTCTTAAAAAACAGTAAGAAAACTTGAGCTTTTTAAGGCAACCCCTATTACTTGTGCAGGTACTTTGTGTCCTCTCTGAATAACAGAAGTTCATGGCTGTTGGGCTTTGAACATTCACTATATCTTAAAAATAGATTGCTGTTATTAAAAGAGCAATCATCTTTCTCCCTTTCACTCCAGAAATTCCAAAGTAAAATACTGTGTAAAAGAAAAGCCATTTGCTTGGTCACTTCTTGTGCAGAAAGGGAAAATACCAAAAACCAGAATACCAGAAGGCAATAAGAATAAGCACAAAATAACTACTGCAAATGATCTGGATATTTAGATTTGCTCAGGGTCTTGCTGATCTCCTTGATACTCAGAAGATCCACCTGAATGGGAGATCTCAGCTGTGTGTTCTGGGAAGGCTGAGAAGAATTTGTCTCTCCTGAGCTGCTGCTGTAGGTGGGCATCACAAACTCTCTGATGTTTCTCCTTGTGTGATTCTGGCTTCTGGTGGAGACAGAACCTTACAGAACTTCCATTTTGCTGTTAACATCTTACACCAATTGGAAAGAAAAAAATCTCTTACAAGTCTCCTTAACTATCTGCTTCTGAAATTCTAATGGCTTTTGTGAATGTTGCAGGCTGAAAGAAGATTACATGGTTCTTTGTGTTTTATCAGAGCATTACAAATGTTATTTTGCTGACTTCTTGAGAAGAAACTCCTCTCTCTTTCCCATAAATAATTAGTGTCCCCAAATGCTGGATGCAGTTTCATTTAAGCTTTGTTATACTGTCTCTTTTATGTCACATTTGTTGGGTTTATGTGTGGAATTCATTTCTCCTGTTCTGCTGATTTGCAAACAAAGCCTATTGCTAATTTGACCCACAGAAGATGGCAGGAAACTGTGCAGAGATAAAATACCTGACTGCTTCCAAGTGTTTTGTTATAAATGCTGAAGACATCCATACAGGCAGGTGTGTTAGAGCCTGGTGTGTCATTTTGGGCATGGAGTCCCTTTTAATGTGATTCTGAAATTCTGACCACACCATCACAGCGGTGTTTGTTACTCTGCTCTTGTACCTTAGCTGTAAATGCATTTTTGCTTTTGCCATTTCACTGACTTCTCTAGCCTTGTTAGGTGACTCTTCCTCCTAGTCACAAAGGAAGATTTATGGTTTTTAATTTTATGGAAACTTTTGAAATTGCTATTTTTTTCTCTTCCTTTCCCATCTTTCTGGTAGATTTTTAAATCCTTGCCATATCACTGCAAATCACAAATCTTCTCTCTTGGCTAATTCATATTTCTTTGAGCCAATGACATAAAGTAGTCTTGTAATATTTATTTAGTCTTCCTTACAATTGTCAGCTTCAGAATAGTTGACACCTCTCTATTGAAAATCATGTCAGGTTTCCCCAGCACTCTTGTAAGAACTCATAGTATGTGCCACCATGCGATTATTTCTTTTTTCTCTCATCCAGATCTTTGCAGGCTCCAATCAGGTCCACAGAGAGTAGAGAAAAATCTGTGCATTTTCATTTCTGGAGGTGACAACCTTTGTTGTACTACCCCCCACAACCATCAGCTATTTGCAGAGGTGATGACTATTCATGTGGTAGGTGGATAAGGATGATGAAGAAGAAAATTATTCTTGACTAGCTGAAGTCAGTTTTTCTTGATCTCTAGATCCATGATAATACAGCTCTGCCTATGGCTTCTACTCAAAACATTTGCCTTTTACACAGGAGAGCCCCCCTCAAAAATATTCAAATTTAATTTGAGGGGAGGGTTGGCTTTATATGATCCTTGGGAGCAGGGATGTTTGGCTGGGAGCACAAACCTTTTCCTTGCCACTCACACCAGGCTACTTTCACTCTGGTTTATGGCATCATGTTTTCCTGTTGATTTTTTCTTCATGCTCTTAATTGCATGCTGCTGTGAAGATTACAAGCAAAGCAAAGAGGATGATTTGTTATCTGTAATTTCTGTTAAGTAACAGCATTCTGTGGGAGGTGCAGGCTGTAACTGCTCTGAGGAAACTGCACCCAGAGCTGAATGAATACTGGTCTGGTTTGCTCATGGAAAGGTACAGAACATTTCTTTGTCTTGTGGGCTTGATAATTTCATCTAAATACCAACCTGCAATCTGATTACCTTCGTGTAGGGTGCAGTGCCTGGTCCCACAGCTGTGTGTGGCTCTTCCTTGTTGTTTTATGTCCCAGGAGATTCTTAGCTTCAGTGCTTTTTTACCAAAAGCTTTTATGAAAGCTGCCACAGCTACAACTGGAAAGGACTCTCCAGCCAAAGGAAATTGATGTGCAGAGGATTTCCCAGTGGGGCATCCAAAGCAGATGTGAAGAGCTTTCAGCTGGCTGGATGAGGGACCTTTAGGATGTCTCTTGCCTGCACCTGCAGTCAGTTCCCATGGCTGCATGGCTCTCTCAGCATGGCAGCCCTTTGCCACCCTCCCCCTGGGTTGCTGTGCAGCTCCTCTCCCTTTCCTTCTCCTGCTGCTTGCATTCATCTCCTCTAAAGTCCCATTTGCTTCTGGACTCTCTGCTTTTACCTTTGTAGCCAAACACAGTTAAAATAAGGTTTATATTGTGGGGCATCAGTGCTTTGGTCATGGAGTCAGCCTTCTGTTTCTGCCCACAGTGAAAATCTGTGTGACACTTTTCCCTTGATTTAATCAAAGCAGAAGTGCCAGAACTGCATGCAGTAGTTTGGGGTTTTTTGTTTGTTTGTTTGTTGGGTTTTGTTCCCCTCTATTTTCCTGTTGTTATTATCTGCTTCCCCATTTTAAACTCTTAAGGGCAGGTACTCTACCACACATAAATTGAAAAACCATATCAGCAGGGAGATGTTCATGCCATGAGCCTGACTGTGAGAGCTCCATGCTTGGAGAACTTGAGTCTGGAGGAGCCAAAGCCTTGTCCTTCTGTTCAGAGCAGCCAGTGACCTTTCCTCTCTTCTGGCACATTCAAGTTCTCCTCTCTGCACTCCTAACAGCACCTGAGAAATTAACTGCTTTTTGGCTCAAATTTATTGGAAAAGCTGAATGTTTTTACACATAAATCACTTTCCTGGGTCTGCAGTGGGCACAGTTTTCCTTTCAGTTGGTTGCAGTGGCTCTGAGCAGCCAGATTACCTCAATTTCTGCATCCTTTGCTGTGAGTCACCAGGGCTGTAAAAGTGACAGTGTCACGGGTGTTTTTTCATGCAGCACAAGTGAAAATGTGCTCTTTTCTAACTGAGACACTAAACTAAACTCCTGGCCCAGGACAACACCTGGATTTCACTGCTGAACACAGGGCAGATTTTGCATTTCAGGAAGGCAAGGCAATACACTGCTTGTTCCTTTGCAATTATCTTAAAATAAGCAAAATGTGGGGAGAAAGAGACATTGGAGATATTTGGGCCAGGACCCTGTGGATGCAAATTAGCCTTAATGGCTCCAGTCAGCCTCACCTGGCCTTTCCTACACTCCCTGTTGAAGCAAATGGGGACTTGGCTTGATCAGACACAGTGAGTTCAGCTGACACCATCAGGATACTGATAACTCAGTGGTTTGTTTGGGTATTTTTTCTTCTTGATTTTTTCCCCTCTAAAATAGCTGTAATTTTCCTATACTCTGTGCTGACCCACTGTGTTTAAAAAAAAACCAAATCCCTCCCAAAAAATCCAACAAGAGCATCCAACAGTGCAGGCACTGGGTGTTGTGGATGTCCAAGTGGTGAGCTTTTGCTGTGGAAATCCCAAAATCAGAAGGTAGGCAAGATTTTTGTGCTCATAAAATTTCACACTAGACAAGGCTTTTAATTCTTGCATGGTTCAGGGTAGGTAAAAGACATGGGCAGCTTCTTTTCTGTTTAATTATTTCTCTCCCCAGCCTTATTTCTAAGGCCTATGGTTAAGTATACTTGAGGTTTTTATGTACAATCTGTAGCAATAGGATGATGATCATGGAAATATTAAGATTATGTAAATATTTGATTTCTTTGCATCCAGATTAGATTTGCACCCAGATTGTTTTTGCACACAGATCTAGATTTGTTGCTGAATTAAGTCCCTTGGAGGCAGCATGCTTGGAATAGATTGCAAATTAAGACCTTTATTTTCCTCTGCCTTTCTTCAGCAATCCCTCACAGATCTAGTTTTTATTTTGCATCCAGATTGCTTTTAAGGAGATAAATAAGTTATAGTACCATCCCTACAAATAGTTTTTTCTACACATTTCAGGGCCTATAATTTCTGTGGCTGTTTATGATGTCACAGTATTATTATTTATTTATACAATGTATGAGAGCTTCTGTTCCCATTTTAAAACATGTTGTGTTTTAGTGGTTGTCATTCTCTTGCTGGTACCTTTCACCTCTTGTCTTTGAAGTGACACTAAGTAGTTGTAGAATTAAGAGTTCCTTTTTGGGTTTTGTGCCTTCTGTGCTGTTGCCCAGTGCTCTGAAGTGCTCCCATTTTGCTCAGTTTCTATGTTAGGTGTCAAAAGAGAGGATTAAATCCAAGTCTGAAGAACTCTGCAGCTTTGGCTGTTTTGTTTATCTGGTAACAATGGTAAAGCTGAGACACAAGGGAGAAAGTGGGGGAGATGAGTTGGGACATGTTATATACCTGAGCCTCAGAAATTAAATATTCTGTAACTTTTCCAGGGGTTTTAGCAGGCTGTAACAGCAACACCTTATATTTAACTCCTGTTCAAGGACTGATTTGCAGATTTCTGGTTACACCTAAACCCAAATGAGGCTGTTTGTGGCTGTTTTTATCTGGGCTGGCTGCTGCTAAAATCCATTTTCATCATTGTCTCAGTTTCATATACCTGGCTCCTCTGAGCGTTCCTGCAACCTGCAAAAACGACAGTAAAAGACAGTGGAACAGTAAAAGACAGTAGAACCCTCTGTCTTGTCAGGGTGATTCATGAAAGGAGACATCCTTTCAGTTGCTGTTTCTATTCCATACCTCCAGCCTGGCCTCCCACATCTGTAAATCTGGGTGATGTACTCTTTATACTGGTGTTAAGTGTGACTTAGCCTTAAAACAGAATCAGTTCTTCTGGTGAATAACTGATCTGCTTATTCCTTAATTGGATGTGTCTTGTAGCACACAACTTTTAATTTTTTAATTTTTTTTTTGTACTAAAAAACCTCTGCAAGTAAATTCAAAGTGCAGATCTCCACAAACTTGGAACTGCCCATAGTTTTTATTGTAAATACTTGTTGGATAAAACTGTTTCCCCTGTTAATGAAGGTTGATAGGAGATAAAACAGCTGTCACAGTTCAACAGACAGAGAAAATTGTTTGTTTGTCTGTTTTTCTTACTGTTTCTGCTTTCATTAAAGCAATGCTCTCACTGGAATATTTAAGTAGCTGCAATACTTGCCAGAGGAATATTACTTCTTTATTACAGTGTAAATCAGCTCTGAGCACAATTTTGACTACAAACACAAAGAAGATATTTCTAAAAAACCCTAATGTAAGTTGAATTTTCTGGAGCTCCATTTTGAGCAGAGCATGTCGAAGCCATAACCAAGAGAAACAAAATTTTATTTTGGCTTTTCCTCTGGCCTGAAGCCAGAATTGCTCCTTGTGCTGAGGACACCTGTGCCTGGGCTGGTGGCTGGACACCAGGGAGGTCTGAGAGTCCCTTTGAGAGGCTGGAGCTTGAGGGATGGTTTGGGAGGAGGAGGAGGAGGAGGGAAAGTCTGCTGGGGATGCCCAGCTCACTTTCTTGCTCTCACAGGCAGTGTGTGTTATAAAGCCTTTTCTGAACTTGCTGTGAATTTGAGTTTATGTGCCTTTTATGAGCTTGCAGAAATTGCAGGCAGGCATTCAGATCCCCAGGTTTCTCTCTCTGGTTGACTAGCCTAGGTCATTTTATTAACTGGTACTTCCAGTTAATTTAGCAAGTCTTCCCTTTGGAAACAGAAATCTCTTGCTACCAGTATTGATTCATTTACTTTGGAAAAATATCAATGACTGGCTCCAAAATCATTTTTGAGATACTCCTCCTAGAACATATTCACTGCAACTGAGAGTTGGTTTCTTTTCCCAAGTGAAAGGAAACAGGACAAGAGGAAATGCACCTGGAGGTTTAGGTTGGATATTAGGAAAAATTTCATCACAGAAACTGTTATCAAGCACTGGAACAGTCCCCAAAGAGTGGTGTGGAAACCCAGGGCACCACAGGGAATATTTCTGTGTCTGCTCTGGAGTGCCCTGACCCCCAGGGCAGCACTGACTGTGACCCTCATTCATGGAGAAAGTTTCCTGGACTTCAAGATAGACTAGAATCCACTAAAGTGTGAAATAGATTATAGAGATAGTGTGAGTGTGTCACTGGGTGAGAAATTGAGGGTTTGGGATTTTTAGTGTGTTGTGGATGGAAGCAAGATGGAGGGCACAGGGTGCTGTCCTGGGTTTCTTCTTCATCCTTCTTCTTCCTCCTTCTCCATGGGTTTGGGTGGCATTTTGTAATTGGGCAGAAAAGTCTGCACTGGGGGCTCTGTGGGATCAGTTACTGGGTTAAAAGGGAAAATAATCCAGGTGTCAGTTCTTAATGGGATAGTTTAGTCCTTAAAAGACCTTGTGACAAGAGATTGTTGGCCATTTTGTGCCTTGCTGTCAAACTCCCAGCAGTGAGACTGCTTTACTGGTAAGAAATAAGAAACACCTGAGTCCCAACATGAGTTACTGTCTCAAGTGCCTTCAATCCAGCCCCAGAGAAACCCACAGCTGGTGCTGCCACAGAGGGGAGTCCCCAGCCCTGGAGGGATTTAAAAGCAGTGTACATGTGGCACCTGGGGACTTGGTTTGGTGCTGGGGTAAAACAGACTCTGTGGTCTCAGAGCTCTTTTCCAGCCTCAATGATTCCATGAATCCTTGGCTCCTGGTGCCCAACACCTTTGGTAGCAGCAAGACCTGTTGGCCACCAAGGGCTTGTCTTTCCCATTCCTACACCAGAGCCTGCAACTGAAGCATTTTTGCTGCAGCACAGGGGCTCTGGCTGGGCATGGCAGAGTGGATGGGGACCCTGGGAGCTTCCTCTTCCCCCATCACCCACTGGGAAGGACTGGGAGTGTGTCCTCCACCTCTTGCACTAGGAGAAAAAACAGCTGGGATCTGCATATCCACTCTCCTGTGTTCCTAATAGTCCCCAACTGATATAATTAAGAACCTCATCACAGAGGTTCAAGATGGAAAAGATCTATTAGACAATATTGTTTATTGCCTTGGGACCAGCACAAGATTGTTTCCTGTGAAATAGTTTGCCACCTTCAGGGGAAGTTGAGGTCTGTAGCACCATGCAGGCTCAGGCTCTTATTGAAGAGCTTCAAGGCTTATATGTACATCTTTGTTAAAGCTTTTATTAAAAAAAAAAAATAAAAAGAAGGCATTTCCATGCCCACTTGCTCTTGCAGATTTCAGCAGTGCTACTTTATTTCTCTGTGATAAAAAATAATACTTATTAGTTTTGTGTGCTCAAAGGGAAATAGGAGAAAATAATAAAGGAAGAAATTGGAAATGATCAAATACTTGGCCTTATTAAGCCAGTGGAGGCCTTCAGGTGGTTTGAAGTTTCAACCAGAGCCTCATTCTTTTTCCAGCTTATTTCACTTAGAGACAAGAGCTGTGAAAGAGGCTTTGTCCATCTTATTTATCATTTTAATGAGGTAGAATATAATTCATAAATATCTTTATTTTCAAGTTAAAGGAGTCTTTTTAATCACAACCAACATGGAGTCAGATGCAGGGCAACAAAATATTCAAAGGCTTGCACCCTCTCAGCCTCAATGTAGCTTGAGAATGTTAAATGATTTGCAGCAAATTGTTAGATAAAACTACTAGTAAACTGATATTTTGCCTCCTCTGAGATGTTACTGTGGCTGGAGTACCTGGGGCAAGGTCAGAGGGTGCAGAGTAAGAATTATTGTGGTCAAATGCTGCCTCTGAGTGCTTGCAGTGTGACCCAGTCCAAGCTGAACTCGATTTCTTTTCATGTAGAGAAAAGTGGAGAGAGTCAGTCTGGATCCTCAGCCTGTAATTCCATATAATAAGAAACTTCCTGTAATCATCACTCTGATTGTTGTCCAAGTTAAAATAAGGTGAGGAGCAGCAAAGCACAGCAGCACATGGCTTGGCACTTGCTAGCACTTAATCTGCTGTGTCAATGCATTTAATCTGCTGTGTCAAAGGGGAGTTAAGGCTTAGAAATGAGGTCTATTAACAGAGTAAATTATCTTAGTAACTGGATCAGTTCCTGCAGCCTGACAGAATAGAAGTGTTGAGCCTGGTCATAGTGATTCAAAACAGTGGAGCAAAATTCTGCATTTGTTCCAAACCAGAAAAACTCCCAAACCTTTATAAAGAGTCTTACTGGGTTTAAAATTTTTGCTGTTCAAATGTTACAAAAGCTTTCATTCTTGTTGCATTGTTTAGAGTAAATTTGTATATTGAGATTGGCTAAAGAGACACTAACTGAAGCTGTGTGGGAAAATTTTATTGTGCTGTTAAACTTTACTATTTATTAACTTTATTGAAAGGATAAAATGGGAATAATAAAAATGCAAGACTCCAAACACATAATTGTAGGCTCTGAGGAGCAAGCTGGTTTCAAGAGAATCCAAGAGTGGTGCTAGGGTTAGACATGGGAGTTAAATCTTCAGATCTGTTGGGAAGTTTTTGTTTTTCTCTATGAAATATTGTAACAGTGCTGGGAACTCTGTGATGGCTGTGCCCACCCAAGACCAGGTTGGGTTTCATCTGCTGTGGTGGTAATTCTTGTCTGTGCAAGCTGGAGTTCAGGCTGGGCATCCCAGAGTGGGTGCAAGTCCAGCACTGCCACTTTGGAGGGTTTAGCTGTGCTCTGGCAGTTCAGTGGGCAGGCAGAAGGACCAGAAATATTTTCAGGCTACATTTTATTCCTGAAGATCTGCCTTTTGGGATTGCACCTGTTCTCTGCCTGCCTCTATTCTCTTTATTTCATCTTTGCAAAAGCCTCCCTGGCTGTTTTGGCTCTGAGCTGACATATCCAAAGGGATAAGGTGAAGGTGGCTCCACAGTACAAAACAATCCCAGGTGAAAAGTTGGCAGGAATGAGGGATGGTGGTGGGGAGGTGTTTTCAAATTGTTGATTCATTGCAAAGTTCCCATAAAAAATACCTTTGCTTCAGACACTTTAGTGTTGATTGTTTAACTAAAGGAATTGCTATGATCTTTTTTCAAGGCTAAAAAAAATATAGATATGAAGAAAATTAATTTTAAGTGTAAGCAAGCTTAAATGTTTGAAAATGTTGTAGTCAGAAGAAATCACAGCAGAATCATGTGGGAAGTTGCCTTAACAATAATCTGTGAACCCTGCAGCAGTGTGTATATTCTAGGTACTGTGAACTGCCAGAATCCTGCCAGGATTTTGCTCCTGTCCCTTGCATGGGGCACAGAGTCAGTGGGAAGGGCTGTCTGAGCTGGGGCTGGGCTGAGCCCACGTGGCTCAGCTGGGTTATGGTCACATCAAGAGCTCAGAGACACCTCTAAAACCAATCACAGAGCATTCCTGTCTGCTGCTCACAAGATGTACAAGTAAGAGGCTTTAGTCTGCAAGTGCTAGTAAAACAGCCATCAGTGCTAATAGTAATAGAAGCAAGCTTTGAGAAGCAGTGAGTATATAAGAAAAGAGCAAGGGATTGAAAATCAATAGGCAAACCAAATGATTACTGACTCTGCCAGAAGCAAGCTGTAATTTACACTCTCCAGGACTTGTTTACATGTTTATCAGCTTATTTATCAGCATATTTATCAGCTTGATCCTTAGGTAAATATATATCTAAGAAATATGTGCATCTATTAATTTAGAACTCCAAGGGTGACTTTCATAACGTAGCATATTCCAGAGAGTCATGTGCTGGCATTCAAACCCTAAAACTCTGGCAAAGCTATGCAAGAAAATGAAATCTGTACAACCATGAAGAGTTGGGAACTTTCTTCTGAGTTATCTCTGAAAGGCAAAAACTGTGGGTATAGGATCTAGGATTTTCACATCTGGGTTTTGCTGCTGTTGTTCTCAGATGTTTTTATTTCTGGACTCATTTTTCTGGAAATTAAAAGATAACAATTATTCTGGGAATGCCAAGGACATCTGCACTTTCATGTGGTCAGAGGAGATGCTGAGTTTGTTGCATGCCTTGCTTGCTGGGTAACAGGGTTTTTCACTTTCTCTGGTATGTTCTGCTGGAGATCTGCTGAACTGGAGACTTAGAGCCAGATGAGGATGTGGGATGCTCACAGCCCGTGGGATCTGCAGCCAAAGGTTCTACAAATAACTCTGTTTTTGCCTTAAGCTATAAATCACATTCTTTTCTGCAGACCTGGCAGGGTTAAGATAAAGCTTCAGTACTTTCATTCCTTTGAATACTTTCATTCCACTGTGCCCTCTGAAAATGAAGAAATAATTGGATGGAAGTTGATTTGAATCTATTGCCCTTCGAAGAGTACCAGGATTTGTGCATGTGTTTGTTTTGCAGTGAGTTCATACCACTAGCCTGCTTTCTTCCTGTCCATAAATTCCTTTCAGAAGGAAATATATTGCAGGATTTACTCTGAGCCTCAAGGTGCTGGCTGTGAATGGACCATAGCAATTCAGACCTGGCACTGAGGCATCATCCTGCTTCCACCACCTTCTATTTCTGGATGTTCACATTTCCCATACTATCAGTGGCAGATCCTTTACTGCATCCCAGAGAAGGAAGAAGGTGTCTCCTGTCATCTGTTATTTCTGTCTGCTACAAATCTGCTCCTCATTCATGTTACCCATCTCTCACTGGGTTGCAGGAGCCATTTTGAGCATTGACTGTGTGGCTCTCTGAACTCTGGCTTTTCAAAAGGTGAGAAGTGAAAAAGCACAAAAAAGAGAAGTCCATGCAGACCAGGTGAGCTGCAGACACAGAGCATTTGCAGTGGGGTAAGAGCTGTGAATCACAGCTTGGTTTTGGTACTCAAGGCCTGAAGAGATGCAGCTCCTGTGTACTGAAATTTTAATTTTGGCTAAAGCCACTAAGTAGGGCTCTGTTGTAGCTATTTTCATGTGCTCACCCTCACACTGCCAGAGCCTGACTTTGGGAAATAGCCTGACTTTTGTAATTTTTGGGACCAGTGTCATTTTACTTTCAGGTGTAGTCCTTGCAAGACCTCAGGCAGGAGGAACCCTGGTTCCTCAGGCAGGAGGAGCCCAGAACCTTCACACCTGAGGGTGAGAAGCCCTTGGGAAAGTTTCTGAGCCCTTCAACAAAGACAAGCTCATTGTTCTGCAATGTCACAGATGTTTCTTCTTGCAGTGTTAGGAGGAAAAATGCAATGGTATGGTCTCATGTTTCAGTGGAACACCTCAAAGAGAGATCAAATAATCTGATAATCAAATGGATTTTTATCCTACAGATCTCCAAAAACAATTTTTACAACAGCTCAGATCATAATCAGAGCCAGAGTGAGATTGCTGACAATGGCAGGCAAAGATTTTGCATTTCACAAGTGAGTAAGAAAGTGTGTAGGAAGTAAGGTGGGAAAAAATGAGGAAAATATCCATTTCTTCTCATCTCTGCCTCCCCAGGAGAATAAAGAAGCTTGGAGAAGGAAATTCTGAAATGCTTGAGGAGAAATAAAGCACTCCTCTCTGAAAGAGAGCTAATTAACATACAGGCTCAAGAGACAACAATGTGCTTTAATAGCCAAAGAGAGAATTAAGTTATTAATTTACACCTTACAGACTTCTGGCCAAAATGGTTCATGGGGACACTTCCTGCATTCACTGTTTGAGAGTGAGAACTGCTTTTTGGAAGACCCACAATATTTGTAGATCAGCTTGTAACAAGAGTGACCCCCAGCTATTTTCAGAGAGCCCATGGTGCCACTAGGTGCCAATATCCTTCCCTGGTTAATATTATACCTAATAACCCCAATTTAATTTTAGATCAGTCATTGTGGTTACAGACAGGGATGGTCTGTAGTAGCAGGGAGTTTGGCAGAAGGCTTCACAGCCCTGCCAGGAAGCAGGGCAAGGACTGCAGGAGAGCTTTGCAATGATCTATGGGAGGTGGTGCCACAGAATTTTGGTCTCTTATTAGCAGACTTGACAGCTACAATGAAATGACCCATTAAAACAAATTTTCCACACCATTGTAATTAGGTTAGCAGCAAAATTGGCTGAGCGAGAGGAGATGACAACAAGGTCACATTTGCAATCAAATTTCCATGCTAACAGTGCTAAATGTAAATAAAAATAATTACAAACTCTCCCTTTGTCAAAGGGTGGCCAAAGATTGGCTTTCCAGCTGACAGAATTTGGTCTAAAGTTACAGCCATGGAAATCACAGCAGCTGGTTTCATTTGGGAGTCACACGATACAGTTCTTCTGCAGCCTCTTCCTCGCCACAAATTTAGGCAAGCTTTGCAGAGAACAGAATTAATACTTGCACTGTGCTTTTGAAAAGATTGTGGGCCAAGCCAAGTGAGCTGGAGTGGAGCAGGAGAGCCAAAGGATAGCACAAACCAGTAATGAAAGCAGCATGGGGTATCATTTGGCCAGAGGAAGATCAGAATGGTGGAGGGATTTAAGGGTTCTTTATGAAATAACCCTCCCAAGAAAAGGAATGTGTTCAGGGATTAGGATGGGATCCTAGGAACTGGGAAAATTGGAGCTTATTCTTGACCTTGTCACGTCCTATCTGTGTTCTCTTCTGTCTGTGACTCAGTTTCCCAGCCCACAAAAGTCCTCACTTCAAAGCTCTTTTCTGGGCTCCTCCAGGGAGGCTTCTGGCTCTTCTGGGAGCCCAGCTGAGCTGCTGAAAGGCAGCATCTCATTATTAAGTTGTCTGTTCAATGTTTTAGATTTCATGTGAAATGAAAAGCTGAACTGAATGAGTTGTGTACAAGCCCTTGAAGAAATGAGAGTTGTATTTAAAAAAAGACAGATTCACCTTTCATTAGGCTCTCCCCCAGCACATCTAGTTCAAACACCTCTGCCAAGCATTCTGTGATCCTGATTTCTGCTAGCAAGTGCCTTGGGAATAAACTGTCTCAGAGCCACTAAAACTGCCATGGCTGCTACAAATTCCTGCTGGCTTTAGAGCCTCTCACACTACTGCAGGTCTGAGGTGAGGAAGAAGAAAAAGCAAAACCATGAAAAGATTTTTGCAGTGGTACAGAAGAGACTTGGGTCTGGATGATTAAGTCTTTTCATGAGGATGATTTCAAGGCAGATCAGAGAGAAATGATAGACAAATCTGGCAAAGAAGTCATTGAGGCCTGAGAGTGTGTGCAGAAATGTTTCCTCAGGTGCTGGGAGGAAAAATGTGCATGCTTCTCTCAGCAGAGGGTGGTGTTCTGCTTCTGAAATGAACCTGAGGAATATTTAAAAGACAGCTTAAGAAATGAAGTTCAAAAACATTTCTCCTGGGAGCAAATCAGACCCTAAAACTGTCCTTATCATTGCAGCACAGTCAGACTCCCAATAGTTTTGGAAGTTCACCTGTGTCTCTGTCAGGAAAGAGCATCCCCAGATTTCTTTATCCCTGGGCTGAGGGTGAATTCAGGTATATTTTAAAGACCAGAGGCCCTGGAGACTTTGGGGGAAACTCTAGGGAAGAGAACTAATTTGAGGCATCAGGATAAAAGATTTAGAAATATAAAGTGAGGATTTGCTGAGCTTGTTGCAGAGAAATAGAGAGCAAATCAAGTTATTTCTTGACATTCAAAGAGCCTGTATTTGTCATCCCAGAGTGCAAAGCATGGAAGAGCTTTCCTGAGCAGCTCTTTCACACCTTTCCTGCTTGGTAGAACGGGGGAGCTCAGAGCAGGGATGGTTTGGGATCATGGATCTCACTGGGATGTCCCGGGAGAGGGAAGGGTCCCATTCCCACGGACACCACTAGAGGCCACCGCAAACCTCGACAAGGAGCTAAAAAGCCTCCAAATTCCAGCAGAGAGCGAATTTCCAGAGAGGAGCCCCAAGGCCCTACTGTGTCCCATAGGAGCATGTGTTTCGTGTTTTCTGTAACGAGGGAAAATGTGCCTGAGCTTCCAGCAAGCTCATGTATCCATCAGGTTTTTAATCTTTTTTTAAGGATTTTTTTTTCCTTGGAAGAAGGGTTAGATAGAAGAAATATTTTTCCTCATCATGATGAAAAATTTTTGTGAGGTTAATACATGTCATATCTGTTTCATGGAGGGCAACTATTAGGTCCAGAGAATTTAAGAAACTTGCAGAGATTATTAGATATTTTTCTTAATTTTTTGCTGTAGAAACATAAACTCCTCTGGGTCAGAGATTGTTAAAAGCTTTTTTATTTACTGGGCCCAGCTATCACATGTGTTATAATGAAGAAAATGGACCACAACTTTCTTAAAATCCTGCCTCTATTCAATACAATCAGCAGCCTTGCCCTGAAGTGCTGTTTTTTCTCCAGCTAAGTGCTGACACCAGTTTCCAATATTACCTCAGTTCTATGAACCACATTCACCTGCAGCTGCAGGATCAGGAAGCCTGATGCAGCATTTTTCATGGCTGAATGCAGACATTTGGCTCAGGCAGAATAAAGAACATAATTAAATATAATCTAAATTAGAAGGGTGTAGCCATTCCACCCGTTCAGCCCATTTAGGAGCACGCCCAATGCAACATATTTTGCTGTGTCTTAGAAAAATTATGGATCATGGAAAAAATATGTTACATTTTGTGACAAATCATTTAGCAAAGAATTGGCTTTTCTCCACGGAAAACCTCTATCTACCACTTTCACAAGTAAATATTGGCAGCAGTGACCCAAGGTTGTCACGTCAGCCTTTCACATCATGTTGCACATTGCTTTGTAGTGTGTCCTAGTATTAAAGCAAAAGATTCAATTCTGTCAGCTGTGTCTGAAGGGAGAGTCTGGCATTTGGAAAGCTGGGAATTTTAGAGCTAGAGGATCAGATCACCTGGAGATGTGTCTGAACTTCACACCAATGGGGTAGCACTTTTTTCCTGTGTCATTAATGACAAAGGATGGGCTGGTATTGCCTGATTAAGTTGATATTGCATGTTATTCTTTGTGTGCTGGAAGCTGTAGGAAGCGTGGAGCTGGATGTTCCTTCCTAATTTTGTTTGCCTACACCTCTCAGTATTTTGTGTTATACTTCTTATTAATGTGAAAACACCCATTAAAACCCAGCTGATGTATTTTTATTGGTTTAAATGGCCCATTCCAGCAGGGGGAAGGAGATTGCACTTTTTCCCATAACACACAGCAGTGGAGATCTGCTAGATACAGTAGGATCAATTTGTTTTCCTTTTTCTAATTACATATGGAATGTTATCAGATCTGCTCTGCTAAATCCTCAACTCTCTTTTTGCAGGCTGAAATAAGCCTGGCCAATTTCATGTGTGTGTGCTGCTTTTCTCCTTGAGTCTCTGTTTACCTTCAACTGAAGTTTTGTTTGGGCTGTAACAGTTTCTTTTTGCCAAAAGGATAATTTGAACTTGCAAATAAATGCACAAGCCCTTGCTTAGCATGCTTTAACGAAAGGTTAAAGTGCTGCATCCCAGGGAGGGAGGCTCTGCATGCTGTCACTGCCTTGTGCCCCTCTGCAGCACTGTCAGCTGTGCCATCCACAGCTGCTCCTGCCTTCTTGACCTGCAGGAATTACATCAATCACAAAGCCAGCAGGATTCTCCAGGAGCCTCTGAGGTGCTGGAAATGCCCACAAGGTAACTCAGTTTTCTCTCTTCCCCAGCTGTTCCTCCTCCCATCACCTGCTACCTGTTCTCCTTAGGTGTTCTGTTGCTGTGCCCAGGCTCCCAAAAGAGTGAAGAGCAAAGTTTTCACAACTTTATTAAGTTGTGTTCACCAGCTCCCAGTTAATTCAGTGGGAATGAGCTACCTAAAAATGTAACAGGGGCTTTAAAAACTCCTAGAAAGAAGGAGCTCTCCACAGAAGTGCTTCAGGTGCAGTGATCCTCTGTACATGTTCTGTCTGCTTAAGCCTGGATAACTTTAGGTACATAATTAATGCACTTCAGTTAGGAAAATTGTGCTGTCTCCCCTGCAGTGAGAGAGAGAAATGAGCAGCTTGCCCCACCACGATCTCAGCTGCTGTCAGGAGGTGCCTCGCTGTTTCCTAGAGTGCTCAGGGTGACAGCAGTTAAGTGTCTAAAATTAGTTAGCAGAGGACTGGGAACTACTCATCTGTCAATCACTTTTAAGACTGCAGCATAGATGTTTTTGAAAGGCTTGTTAACTTGAAATATGTTTTTTCTGACAGAGGTCAGAATGAATCTTTTGTTTTTCTAGCTAAGGAAAAAGCAGGTGGGACTTAGAGCAGATATAAAAATCAAAACAATAGGAAAGGATGTGTTTGGTTGTAAATGCTCACTTATGTGGAATTCTGACTGGTGCTTTGGAAAGGGTGAGCTCCACAGCAAGGAGCTGAGGCACTATAAAACATTCTCTCCATGGTTCATGTTGCCTGCCTTTGCTTCCATGGCAGGTGCTACACACCTGTGGAAAGAGCGCTGCTGTGAGCATACATTTTAAACCCTTTATTTCTGACAGATAATTTCAAAATGATGCAGAATTTGTACCTTTAAATGGGAGGTTTCTGAACAGCAGTCATTGAAACACCAGGCCATGAGTGGATGGCACCATCATCTGTAAAAAAATTAGATATGTAAACATACTTCCTTAAGGAATGCAAAGGGTACACAGTGAGATGATCTCCTGAGTCTGAGGTTCTTTCATTTCCCTTTCTGGTTCTCACTGTCTGTACCATTATTAGCCCCCTTTGCTGACACAAACACAGAAACTCATTGGCAGTCTCTGGTGGATTGGAGGATTTATCTCAAGAATTGCTCTGGCTGGGGAATGGATGGCAGAAGTAAAACCACTCAGATATGAATAATGTGGTCTCTTTCTTGATTTTCTTTTTCTGCTTATGATCTATTTTCACAGCAAGTCATTAGTAGTGGAGGCTCAAGAAATGGTTGTGTAATAATTTACATAATAAATCCTGGCATCAATCTGCAGTACTGACAAACGTGTTCTGGTGGGCTGAGGCTCATTAGGCGTAGCTCTTTGTCACCCACTGCTGCTGGAGATGTTAAAGGCTGTCTTTAGTTAGGCTGGAGCTATTCTTGGTCTGAGTTAATGGTATGGACATGTAAAGACATTTGAAAAGGTCCCTCAAAGGCTTGTTTTCAATTCATAAGAACAGTGTGAAAAAATTAGTGGCAAAATCATGAGGAAGTGTAAACCCAAAGGTTAAATTGACTCAAGTTAACAGGAGCATCGTGCTGCCCTGCAGTGGGAGATGAACGTGGGCCTCTAAACTTCTTCCTACCAGAGCTTTTGCATGGCCACAAATCAGAGATCTGCTGGAGTCTGCTCCTTCTGTGAGTGCTGCTTTTAACCAAGGGAAGTCAAGACCTTTATTCCTGCTCCTTAAGAAAGGATTTAATGCAGCAGCAGTGTAATCCCTGGGATGATCCCAGTGAAAACTGGGGAGTTCAAAGGGGCAAGGTCTGCCTTGGAGACGAAGAGAAAAAGCATCTTTCTTCCACTGGCCAGGGGCCTTTGCAGAGCATTAAAATTCTAAAGTTGAAACATGAGTTCAGGCTCTCAGATATTGCCTTCCATAGGGCCTGGTTGAGTTGGTTGAGTTGCTCTGTGTGAGACTCTGCTGTGTTACGTGGGGCTGTAGATGGGCACAAGAATTTACAGGTAGTGAGTGCCCTGCAGCACTGTGTGCTCAGACTTTAAGTAAAAAGACTTGATGAATTTCTTACCATGCTGAAAGAAAGACTGTCATGAGAGGATAGGTTGAATTCCTCGTCTCTATGATGGTTCTAGAAGCCACAAATATTACCCCTGTGAAACCCTCCAGACAAAGAAATGCTCCAGCTCTATCCCTTAGTGAGACTTCAATTATCAGTTCTGAAAACAGCTCACACTTACAATCAGTGATGCACAAAATACTCATCAGAATTAAGTTAGCTTTGAGTGGAGCAGGGCTGGAATTGTTTATGCTGCACACTCCTGATTGCAAGATGTTGATGAGCTAATTAATGGTGAAGTTGAGTGCCTCAATCTGTGGTTATTCAGTCTATTAAAGTAGGTGGTTAATGTTGCCTCACAACAGGAAACTTGTGAGGTTGTTAGGGGTTGTGTTCTTTCCCCTTGCCCCCAGCAGCAGGGTCTGAGGCTCTGAGTGAGGAGAAAGGAGGTGTTGGTGTTCTCTGCCTGGGTTCTTGTCCAATATTCTGGATCTGAATTCATTCTTTTTGCCGTATTTATTCAAGCTTTGTATTTTGGTTGGCTTTGTTTATGGAAAGAAGAAAAAATAACTTCCCTCTTCCAGGATTTGTGAGCCCATCTCAGGTGAGATGAGGGTGCCTTGCACTTCACCTGAGTCTGAGGATGCAAACAGAGCAGTGACGCCATGTGATTTCTTTGACCCCTGTTTCTTAGAGCAGCAGAGCCTTTAGCATCCTGATTAGCTGCTTACTTTCCATCAGAAATATCTATTTTCCTTATTTATTCTTTCCTGTGTTGCATGAATTTCTGGTGCTTTGGCCTTTTGCCATTTGAGGGAGTCGACTTCTCTTTGTGGGCCCTGTTTGCTCATCCAAGGTTGGGTTTCTCTGGACAAGGTCTGCCAACTGCTCCTAGGATTTATAAAGTAGGAACTGCTCAAAGTTATCTCCTTGCTATCCTTTATCTCATCCTTCTGGCCTTTGGCTTTCAGTGTTTGACTCATGCCTTTGTGCATGGGAGAATTCTGGACTGCCTTGACTCACAAGTGTGACCAGTTCTGGCTTTCTGCCCAACTTTTCTCTGTGTCTGTTTTGCTTGTGATGCCAGTTTCTTCAAAACATTTAAAACAGCAGAACGTTAAAAAATGGAATTGCTTTCCTACCTAAAACAAATATAAAACTTAAACTAAACCCATCGTTTTTCTAAGTCATGATGGTTTGGTTTAGTTCTTTAGTTTGGCTCTTTTGTTGTTTCCTTTCCTCAAGAAGAGGTAGTGCAGAAGTTTCTTAAAAAAACTTTGAAGGTTGCCAAAATGTCCAGACCTTCAAAACTTTTATCAGTCATGCTAATGGAAATATTACAATGTCATGCAAATGTGAATTAGTTGGCAGAACATCTTGTTGCAGCCAGGGAAAAAAGCCCTGCATACTGAGTGGCATATTTATACTTCTCAATGGCATCCTTATTGGCTAAAGTGGAACACATGTAGCTGTACTTTGTAAAAATAATGAAGTCAAGGATATAAAATAGCTGGGCTTCTCCAGTATTCAAACACTCTTTCAGATCAACAAATTGAAAAGGTCTTTCAGGATTCTCTTGTGGCTTTGTGCAAAAAAGATGAAATCATTCAAAGAGCAGGGCATAAAGATACCATCTGATATGTGGATCAAAATGCACTCTATGCCAGGAAAATAAGACCAGTACAGAAACAGTCTTGAATGAGGTTTAGCCTTCATTGTTCCCTGTAAAATTGATTGACAATTCTTTTTCAACTGCCTAATTTTTAAAAGAGCTACAGGAATTGTTCAGCCCAACCTCATTTATATTTTGAATTAAAGCTTTGTGTGCTTTTATTCATCATGGCAAGCATACAAAAAATATCAGCACTTATCTGATCCTGGCTTTACATAATGCAGCATTAGTCAACAAAGTTTTACCTGCATTCTTCCTGTGGGTTACTGGGCTAAGTGCTCAAAGTCATAACCATTTCATGGCTGCTTGGTATCTTCTTTAAAAAGAATTTGGAGAGCTCAGCTTAGCTCCTGATAGATCCTCAGGGCTGTACCAGAGATGTGTAGGCTGTTTTGGACAAAATGAGAAAAAATTTAAAAAAATGGAGCTAAACCCCAGATTTAGGCTACAGTCCAGCAATGAGTTCCATTGTTGTTTCCATGGAGCTCAGTGCAGGATCAGCCACAGTTGTTTTTTAAAAAAAAATATTCTCATGAGGCCATAGTGTTTCCTGTCTTGCTGGGAGCATGGGAGGAAGAACAGTAATTTTGTGTTGTTTTGGCACATCTTCCATGCCTTTCAGTGGAGAACAGAATGGAGACAGGAGCAAAAGGCAGCTGTATTGAAACATACTGATTCTTTTTCTTCCTTTTTTTTAAATTTAAATCCCAAAGAAGTTCAGACTTGCAGTAAGTTGTGAAGAAAGGATTGAAGTGATGGGTTGAGATGTTTCTATGCTTCTTTGGGGGAAGATTTCCCTGTCTCTTTTTGTTTCTCTTTTATTTTTATTTTTTTCCCCTTGCAATCTATAATGAGGATTACAAATTAAAGATATCCCCAGACAGCAGCCTGGATCAGAGTAAGCCCAGTGGATGGATGCTGCTGCATGAACCTTCTTTCTGATTTTGTAGGTGTACTTGAGCTCTGCAACTGCCAATCATCATCTCAGATCTGAACATCCCCACCTGTGAGATCTGGCTCATAATTTGATTTCCTTCCTAATTTGATTTCAGCTAACAGGGTCACTGTGGCAGAAAGGAAGGAGAGAGTTCTTGAAAGAGGAGCTTTCCCTTATGCTTGTTCCCAACCTGGTGCATGCTGCAAAACACTTCCAGAACTTCCACAGCTGCTGTCCTTTCTCTCAGAAAGGCTGGTGAGGCATTATATAAACTGCATTCTGAAAGTTGATGCAAACAGGCCTTGCTCTTTTCCCAAAGCTGCTGAACAGCTTTTGAGTGGGGAATGATGCTGCAGCAGCTCCTGAGAGGAGGGGGGTTATTTTAAGCCAGCTATAATTCTGGGTTTCTGCAGCTGACAGCTACACTGGCTGGGGTGGGAGCTGGCTCCTGTCCCTGGAAAGGAAAACAAAAGGTCCTGCCCACCCTGGCTTCTGGTGGCTGGTGCCACCCAATGAGTGCAGGGATTAATGGGACAGGACGGTGCAAGTGCTTTGGGACACTTCCATCCCACATCTCACCCACCCACACAGCCTGCTCTGGCAGGCAGAAGAGCCAGGAGAACTGCCTCCCCAAGGTGATTCACCTCACCCTGGGGCAGCTGGCTGAGCCCTGTCCTGGAGGTAAAAACCTGTGCAAGCTGGCTGCTGTCAGGTGGGGTCTGCTTAACTAAGTCTGCACAGCTGGAGTTTGATCACCTGAATTCCCTTCCTGCACCTGAGTGCATCTCACTTGGCAAAGGGATAAATCCTTCCAAAAATGGAGTGGGATATTCATTCTTATCAGGAAGTTGCCTGCAGTAACTAGTTTGAAGTACTTAAGTTCTTTGTAATGCTCAAAATGATCCCACACCTTCCTGGGAGCCTGTTTTCCAGTTTCTCCATGCTCAGGTTGCAGCAGGGCTCATCCCCCAGCCCTTTGGTTTGGTTTTCCCATGTTCCTGATGCTGGGCAGCATTTCAGACACTCTGGGTGTGTAATCCAGACTGGCAATCCATCATGATGCTGGGCTTAAGGGTCCTTTCTTGCTCTCCCCAACTCCCATCTTTAGTTCAGCATTCATGACTTCCTTTCTTTCCAGAAACCCTATTTCCCATCTTACCTTCCATGCAGAAAATTAAACTTGGTCACAGTCTGAGCATCTTTGAATGCTTGTCTGTAACTTGAGATCTGAATTTAGAGCTGCTTTTTATTTCAAGAGCACTGAGCCAACCAAAACGGGCTCGAATTTGTGGATATACAGAGAAGCATCTCCATCTGTGCTCTTCATGTTTTGATTTGCTCCATGAAGAGCTGCAGGTGTTACTAGATCCTTCTTTTGCTTCTAGAGAAATACGTGTCCATGACATTGTACTCAGCTATGAAAAATAAAAATGCAGCTCTCAGCTGGAAGATAAAGATTTTCTTGCTTTAGTTTTGACAAAACAGTAAAAAGCATAACAAGGGGTACTTTAGGAATATGTGACTACCTTACATAAGTAACTCAGACCTGTTCATGTTGGAAATAGACCCAGAAAATGAGGTAAAATTAAAAAATCAATAGTTAAAGGTGTTTTTCCTATATACTTTGGATTTTATGATTTTATGACTACATGTGCTATTTACCCCACCATGTTCACTAATTAGAATAAACATCTAAGCAAATTTAACTTGCTTTCCTGTATCTTTATCTTGTTCTACCAATATCCTGTGGAACCTCAAGGAGCAAATAAAATATCTCTGTAACATTTTTAATCCATTCTTAAAAATTAAATTCTCCCTCCACCTCCCAGTTCAAATGACATTCAGTGTTCATCTGGGCCTCTCTGTTTTACTCAGAGAAAAGTAAAGAGTATGGAAGAAATAAGTTGTCCTAATACTGGAGGCAGGAACAATGAAGAGATGTCACAGATTCTGTGAGCACTTGGTGAGTTTTGCTTGTGTTTTACTGGGAAGTTGGATTTTGTGATGGGAGGTTTGAGAAGCAGCCTGTTGGACTCACTAAGGGTGTGGGAAGAGCAGACGTGGGAGGTTTTTGCAGTCAGAGCAGCTCTGGATCAACCCCACTCTTGCACCATATCCAGGTTGAGGGAGAGGAGTCTTTCTCTCCAGAAATGCCTGCTCTGACCCTGTTTACTCAGCTTGTCTCTGACATTTGGCACTGTAATAGGTACCAGAGTCTGCCTGTCTTTTTCTCCTGACATATTACCATGCTAGAAAATAAATCCTGGCTGCTGCTGAGCTCCAGCTCCATTCATCAGCTCCCCTCGTGTTTGCAGGAGCAATAGGATCAGTCATAATTCCTCCAGCATGGATTGTGTTCCTTGGTGTCAGAGGAAGCTCCTCCACCCCCTCTGGGTGTCTCTGAGCAGTTTGAAGCGTGCAGAAACTGCTGCTTTGAGTGACATTTCTCTGCCTTTCTTCCACAGATGAGATCCTGCCACAAGCTTTTTTTTTAACTTCTCTGCTGGTAAAAGGTTACCAGTAAAACATTATCACAGCAGCAAGAGGAAGAGAGTATAAAATAGACAATTCTTGTATTTTTCTTTTAATCTTCTGACATCTGATGTTTTTTTTCACCTTATGGTATCTATTTGCAAGTAATTAAGTGAAAGCCATCCATTTCCTCGTAGAAATGGAGACCAAGGACGTGAACAAGGTCAACATTAAGGCTGAATATTTAACTAAAAGTTGCAGGTTAAACTTTTCGAAAAGTCTATGATTTATTTCAAGCATCTCTGATTTTTTTCTTCAGCATCAATTAGGAGATGTTATGGTTGGTACCAGACATGCCAGTGAGGTGAATTAGCTGAAGGTTTCTCTCACCTCCTTGTCTCATGATTCAAGAATCCCTCAGTCATCTTTTGCAGGTGTTCTGATTTTCAAATGCTCAGAAGATTATACTTCAAATATAAGATTATCCCTCTAAGGGCTGCCAGGAGCCAGGGGTTGGTTTTAGTCTGCAGCTCATGTGGGGAAGCAGTGAAGTTGGAGTAGGGGGACATCAGCCCCAGTCCAGCAGTGCTGGGTGCTGTGCATTAATAAAGGAAGCAGGTGAGTCTTAGAACAGGGCTTTCACAAAATCTAAAGTATGGAAGAGCATCTTGCAAGACTGTAACCTTTGTTTGTCATTAAAGATTACAGTTCTGTGTTGTATTTCCAGCCATGGTGCAAAGACAAATGTTCTTTAGGCAAGTGTTAGGACCATTTTCTCTTTTCTTGATCTATTTGTTCATCCACCAACTCCAAACACTGATATTTTAAATTGTCTTGTTTTCTAACAAGCTTAAGTTTAAAAGAAGTGACTGAATGTATAATTGCTGAGAATATTCTAAATTGAGATGGTTTGGCTTCTGGAATGAAATCAGCTTGTTTCAAATCATATTTAGAAGCTGAAGAAGTTGTGTGAGAATCCTTTATCTTCTGCTGTTAGAGGATTCTGGAAACAGCTTCATGGTGAGGTGATGTTCTTTTGGAAAGCTTTGGTGCACTTGGAGCAAACCCCCAGAGCTCAGGCTACTTGGCAAGGACACTGCAGTCCCCACCCAAGTAGTGCAGGCTGGTGGGAAAAGACAACTTTTCCTTGGCCAGAACAAACCCCCAGGATCCAAAAGGGCTTGGGATGAAGAGCAGAAAAGGAGAATCATGGACAGGAATAACATCTAAGGCTTTTCATAAGTTGTCTCACCTTGACTTACAGTCAGGACATGTTATTTTTGGTGGCACTCCAGATCAGTTAAAATGAAGAGATTGCAGCAGCCACAGCTCAACTTTAAACTGGATCATTTACACATTGCTAACATTAAAAAAATGTGCTGTGTGATTCATATTATTATTATTATTCTGTGATATGCTATTTATTTTATATCTTTGCCACATTTCCTGGTACTTAAAATACTTTGGAATAACTGCCACCACAAAATTACATGGTTGTGTCTGTCAAGAAATCTAACTGTGAGCATGGCACTTAGGATTTTGGAAGTTGGGATATTACCAGACAGCACTTGGATTGCAAAAATGCTGAACAATAGAAAAATGAATATTTGTCTATAAATACCCTTAGTAGACTTCAGAATTCCACAGGGGTGAGGTAAATAAGGCAACTTCAAGTCTTAGGACTTGAAGCAACCTTTTGTGTGTGCCCCTCTGGGAGTGGGAATTGCCAGTTAAAAGAAGGGTGAGGAGAGGTGGAATGTCACCATTTGATAAGTCTGGGGGCTGCCCACATCTGTATGGATTGCTGCAGCTGTGTGTCTGATCCTCTTTATGGATGCTCACCCCAAATTCTGCTCAAATGCACATTTTCACTGAGCTTTCTTGTTAAAAACCACAGGATTTCATTCTAACTTTGCTGCTGCTCTCAGAAGCCCCTGCAAGGCTGGAAGCTGACCTTTCCTTCAGTGGAACACAGGGGGTTTCTGTGCTGCCCTGCCACAAATGCCTCCCCATCCCATCAGCCACGGCTGCAGAGGAAAGTGGAGAGAATCCAGCTGAGCTGACATTGCTGAGTGAAGTGACCAGGCCAGTGCTGTACAGAGTGAATATTCATGGGTTTCTATACTGATGCCTCAGGGTTTGGCTTTTATATTTTTCAGGTTCTGTGCTGCTTTGGTGTGTAGTTCTGAGCTTTATATTAAGGCTTGGTAAGTTCTCTTCTCAGAGTAGGGAGAGAAAACAATTCCTGCTCCAGCTGGGCACCAAGGACAAATGATCCCAATCTCAGCCCAGGAGCACAAACCCCGTGGGCTGGAGAGAGAAAAACAAGCAGGGTGGGAGTGCCTGGGCTAAAGCTGGGCTGGGACAATGAACTGCAAGGTGGGAATGGAGCAGAGCTGATCCCAGGGAGAGACCTCGTGCCCAGCCGGGCATTTTGGGGCCATTTTGGGTCATCTTGGGGGCAGCCCTGGCTGGGCTCTGGTGCTGCCCAAGGTGCATCCATAGAGGAGATCCTTTTAATAAATTCCTGCTTTATTCTTTAGCTCTGTCCAGACTCTGTCCTAGGGCAGCATTGACAAGGCAACAATCCTGCTGAACATCTCAGGGAGCAACTATTCTGCAGGGAGCCCGTGGGGTGTTCATCCTTTGGAAGCACAAGAAATCCTCTGACAATGTTAAAAAAGCACCATTCAGGCAGGGCCAGGGTGGAGGAGAGTGGAGGGAATAACAGCTGACCTGATGGCAATGACATCTGGAAGCTGCACCACTGAGTGCAGGATGAGTTGTCCAGAGGGAAAGGAGCAGGCATGGTTTGTGGTTTTATGGTTCTGCAGGCAGCAGACCCTGCTTTTGGCACAAACTCTCTGTTATCACTCTTCCAATGCTTTATCTCACAGCTAATGTGTACAGCAAAGCAGATGTGAAGACTGAGTCTCAAACGCAGTAAAATGAAGACTGAGTCTCAACTGCAGTAAAATGGTTTACAAATCTGCCCAGTGTACTGAAATGAATTGCTAGGGATGCTGATTTAATAATGCATCTCCTAATGCAAACCAATGAGCTTCCCCTCCAAACCCCACTGATATCACCCTGTATTTTTCAGCCATGGATTTTGGTTTACCTCTGTTTTGAAGGCATTATCTATGTAATGAAATGACTTTGGGATATATTCACCGGGGCAAATGGCTCAGGATAGGCCTGGTTGGTGGTTGCAGATATAAATACATTTGTCCTGAAGGTAAACTGATACCTGACATCCTCAGCATGCCATATAAACTCAGGCTTTACCTTTGTAGTTAGGCTGAACCCTATTAGCATTCCTAAACACACCAACCCTGAGGCTGGGACTGCGTTTTTTCCTCTTACAAGGGAGAAAAATGAAAAAGTAAAGTAGGAATGAGACAGCCAAACTAGAAGAAGGTCCCTCAGAATTCTCATATCCAAATCAGTACTTGGTACCCCAACCCTTTACATGTGTCATAGGAAAGCATCTTGGGTGCTCTGGAATATATTTTATTTTTGGGAATATAGTTGTGATTCCAAGAAAGACATTTGCACTTTTTGGACTCTCCTAAGCAAAAGGATGAATTAAATGCCAAAAAAAAAAAAAACCAACCCATCAAAAAACCCCAAAACAAACAAAACCACCCAAACAACAACAAACCCACCAAAAAAAAAAAAAAAAAAAACAATGAAAAGACAACCAA
The DNA here is from genome assembly GCF_022539315.1 of Serinus canaria. Taxonomy (NCBI): domain Eukaryota; kingdom Metazoa; phylum Chordata; class Aves; order Passeriformes; family Fringillidae; genus Serinus; species Serinus canaria. The sequence goes on from NC_066314.1 coordinate 68,120,618, forward strand.
ACAAAAAAAACCATGGTCATCAAAAAATAGATTTTGGTGGTTATTTCTAAACAATGAACTCCACAACTAAATATCAGACTAGAGACTGATTTTTGAAAGCATTTCAGATGCTTAACCCCAGAGGAAACATGGAATAGGGATGGGGAAAAGTGTGTGCATGATGATGGATCCATGCTAGAGGAGAAAAAAACAATGCTGGAGTAGTTGGAGTCGTCTTTGTCTTGGAAAAAGCAGTAGACAAGCAAGGGGAAACTTCAATTTGATATTTCCACAAAAACCTTTATCTGGTGTTTAGGAGTCTTTATGGTTTTTAGCCAAGTAGTTCTATGTGTGCACCTGCTGATCATGTAGATGCTGTTAGATGTTCTTTCCAGGATGCACTGCACCAGCTTCTGCTTCAAACATCCACAGCTTTTAGGCAAGCTGTTCTGAAATCCTGACATTGATATCAGAGACCTTTCCAGCTGTAAAGAGTTGTGTTGGCACCAATCAGTTCTGCTTGGATTTCTCCCACCTTTTGAGCCCTCAGCTGCCTGTGGCTGGTTAAAGTCATTTTTGTAGCTGTTGTAGTTACCTTCATTATTTCACATGGGGATTAAGTGTGTGGTAAAGCAGTGACTTGAGTGCTTGATGTTTCTGTGAGCCAGGATGAAACCTAGCCATGGTCCAGCCCCCAAGCTGGAGGCTGCCTTCCCTTGGGTTCCTGGCAGGCTGGGTCTGGGCTGGGTGTTCAGCAGTTTGACAGGGCTCTAAGTGGATGTTCTCACCCCTCAGTCTGACCTGAGCCCTTGGAAAGGCATTGCAGCACCCAAAGACGTTTGCAGATGTTTTTATCCTCTCTGGTTTTATGATTTGTGCTTTGTGTTAGGGGCTCTGTTATGACTTGTTTAAAGAGAGTTTGAATTTATTGTTGCATTTTGCAGGGATGACAACGCTCTGCTCAAGAGTGTCTCAGTTTACCACAGTTTTAAACAGTTTGCCATTAGTGAGCAAGGGGTGAGGGAAGGGAAGTGCTGGTTCAAGAGAGGCATAACTCAACAAATTTCTAATTTGCTCAAGTCTATAAACCATCAAACAGATTTTCCTTTTTGCAGGAAGATCACATGAGTTTGATTTCTTTATGGAATCTATCCAGCCCAATTCCTCTATTTAACCTTATTTAAATTTATTTACTTACTTCCCTTTGGCCATTAAAATGTGTGGTTTTATGGTTTTTTTTGATAAAAAAGTCACCATTTAAAAAACCAAAACAACAAAACCTACGCTCAACACAATACCACAAAAACTACAAACAATTCCTCACACTAAATAGAGACCAAGATGTAGCAGGTCCTCCTGTCTAATGGCTCTTTGTTGTGACTAAGATTGTCTGTACTTTCTTTTTTTCACACCTGTCACAAATCAACTTTATTTTCCATACCCAGAGGGATCCTGAGAAAATAAAAGATGGGACCTTATTTTTCATTGAGTTTGTGGTATAGAGCTTTGTAAGATAATTCTTCATCCCTATCATTCAGAGACTTAAATTTAACTGTTTTTTCCAGGCTTGCATTGTTGTTCAGTGCATTCTCCCCTTTTTAAATTTCAAACTTTTGTACCACTTTCGACCTTTCTTTTATTTTTCAGGTCCTTTTGTACCCACTCTGTGTGTTGCCAGTTCTGCTTTGAAGTCCTTTGCTGTTCTGTCAGGACAGAGATTTATTTTGCATGACTTCTCTGAGCTCTCTTGCCTCTGTGAGGATGTGGCAGTGCTCACCTCTGGCAATCCATTCTTAGATTTTACTTTTATTTTTGCCCTAGTTATTTAATATAAAAATATCTGATCACTGTTATTTTCCCTGGAATCCCTTCAGCTGGGTCATTTCTGCCTGGGAGTTGGTGGAATTCTTTTGCACAGAGGGTTGTGACAAAACTGTGTCCAAGAGCCCCCCCCTCTTCCAGGGGGGTCTGTGGGATCAGGGCTTTGCGTGTGCCTGCAGCCCCACAGATCCTGCAGGATTCCCCACTGAGCAGCCCCTTTGCTGGAGCTCCTTGGAGAACAGTGACCAAGGAGTGAGGCATGACCCCTGCTCTGCCCCACTCTGTTGCCTGAGCACCAAACTCTGAATCTGCACTGACATTCCCATGTTTCATCCCCCCTTTGTGTTTTAGGTGCATTGGCTCAGACTGATGGCTGTTTAATCTCCCCCTGGTTACCTCTGGGTTTGCTGCATGCTGGAGACAAAGAGACACGAGGAGTTAACACCAAAAAGTTCTTGTATAATCCATCTTGCCTTTTTCTTCAAGTCTGACTGCAGCATGTGAGGGAAATGCAGAGAAGAATAATCTGGCATCCATAGGGGATACACTGAAAAGGTCATTTTTTGTGTTTGCCTGTCCTGCTGCTTTGGAAAAGCACTCGAGCGTGTTCACCTCGCTTATATTTGGAAACCTTTGACTTCTATATTCAGTTTTCCTTTGTGCCTTGCTGCAGCTCAGAAAAAGTTGTCAGAGATCCTGGAAGATGGCACCTCTGAGCCATGGGACTGAAGCTGATGGAAGCCTGGTGCTCCTGTTCCCCTGTGACCCACCTGGGAGTGCTGCAGATTTATGGTTTGGGCTGGTTCCTCACAGGAGAGCAAATCCAGCTCTGTAGCTGCAGCTGGAACTGCCAGGAAATCCACACAAGGCTCCTTTCACCTGTAAGTTTTTCATATTACCATTTATTTGAATTTTGCTTATCAGAGTAACACTAAGCACTGGTGATGGATTGTTTATTGAGGATTCTGATATGGCAAATCATTTAAATATTTGTGATGAGTGAAGAAAAGCATGTTTTAAATGAGTTGAGGAGCTCCACAAGGGGAATTACATGGTAAATAGCAGCACAAAAAGATGGAAGGTAAGGGGTCCAAAAATCAAAATAAGTAAGTAATAGTAAATAAGTAAATAATAAATAGTAATAAGCAAATCATAGATAAGTAAATGATAAATAGTAAATAAGTAGTAATAAGTAAATAATAAATAGTAAATAAGTAATATTTGTGATGTAGGAAGAAAAGCATGTTTTAAATGAGTTGAGGAGCTCCATAGGGGGAAATGCATAGTAAATAGCAGCACAAAAAGATGGAATCAGGTGAGGGGGCCAAAAATGGAAATAAGTATTTATAAGCCTTGTTTGCTCTCTCTTTTAACTGAGAGCTCTAAGCAGTTGTAAAATTCTAGTGTCTGTGAGCTGGTAGGTCCCAGGCTGCTTCTGGAATCTGGAAATCCCCCATGGATGCAGACCTCCATGGTCTCCATGCCTTGACAAAATTCATATAAATCACTCCAAGTACAAATAACTTAAATTTTCCAACAGACAGAACCCCCCCACCCCCCCAAAAAAAAAACCAACAAAAAAAACCCAAACCCAAGTTTCCTTTTTTTAAAATTTTAAATTTAAGCAAAACATTGAGATAACCTCACACAATAAAATACTACAGTAACTTCACATAAATTAAAATGTATGTGCACCTCCTTAGCACAGTGCCACTCCATTAGTGCAAGGGGTTTTCCCTTTTAACTTTTTCTGTAGCTTGAGTGAGACTGAAAGCTGGTACTTGACCCAAAAACCACACAGGAGCCCTGATTTGCACCCTAAGCCCTGGCTTGCAAGAGAAAAGAGCATCCAATTGTTTCAAGCAGAAGAGCTGTTCCTCTTTACCTGCTGCATTGCTGCAACAGGAGCCCATCCCCTCTGGGAATGAACAGCTCCAGAACTTAGGAGAGCAAGAAGGAAAGCAGAAACTTTTCCCTTTAAATTATTCAGTGCCTTCACTTGCTTTTATCTGTCATCCATTGGGGGCTGTTTGCTTTTATCCCCTCCTAGGGGGATGTTAGAGCCAGGAGTGTCCCACCCCTCTTTATTGACCCATCCTTTAATGGCACCTGCCCTGCCTTGCACTTGGTTTCAGTATTCTGGGCTGCAGCTCCAGCCTTCATGGCACCTGCAAAGCAGCCAGGCATGAATCTCACCAGGAAAACACCTGCTGGTGCTTGCTGCAGGGATTGAGGCTGGGGCTGGGTTAATGAGGAAAAGCCCTGGAAGTGCTGGGAGAGACATGCAAGGAGCCACAAATAATAGGAAGCCTCACAGCTTGAGTATTGACCTGCTTGGAAGCACTGTCCTCTCAAACACAGAGGGTGAAGGATGTCAGAGGTGGACAAGGAGTTCTGGGTCAATCCCAAGTTGCCATGAGGATGAGCAGCAGAGCACACTGGGTAACAGAAGCTCTGCTCTTGTTGCAGCCCCTCAAAAGCCAAAATTTAAAACAATTACTAGGGTATCTTCAAAAATTAGCACCACTAGGTATATTTAAATAATGCATTGGTAAAAGATTTATCATTAATTTCTGATCTGATGGCAAACTTTGTCCCCTTTCATGTTGCTAGCTGGATTGTTCAATGTTGTAGCAGCTGTGTCATCTCAGCCTTTGTCTAATGATAAAATCATAGCACACAGTACACTCGCTGCTGAAATTTATCAAAATTTTCATTTAAAAGGCCACTTTTCTGTCTGTCACAAGGGTAATAATGCAGGAAGTTTATCACCAGCATTTTTCAGAGAGTTACACATCCTTGCCATTCCCAAACAATTCAGCAAGAGATTTTGTGGTATAATGTATATTCTGGTTTTGTGACATATTGTGGAAGCCAAAGTTCTTGCCATTTAAAAACACACTCTTCTGTTTCATAAATCAAACCCATCATTTAGTGGAATCTTGAGATGCCTTTGGGTAGGAGCCTACTTTTGTTGGAATGCTTTTTTTCCCCCTGAAGCGCAAGGGGAAAAAAAATCATTATTTTGCCATCACCATCCAATTTTTCAAACCCAGCAGTTTTTAATTCAATATCTATGTGATCTCATGATAACACAGACATGTGAGAATCCAATATAAAGCAAGTTTTAGGTGGGGACTGTCCAGAACTGCAGCACTTGGAGTTTAGCTTTCCCCAGATTTCCCGAAGACTCAGATCCAAGGATTTTTGTTTGGGTTTTTTTATGCCTGGGGGAAGATCAGATGCAGCAGTGGTTTTTTTTTTGCTTCACCTCTATTGCTACCCAAATCCTCCAAATAAAATCATAAGACACAACAGGACAGTGATCACACAGCTGCAGGTTCAGTCTTTTGATGAAACATTGAAAAAGCCCCTGGGCTTATCCTTTTTTATAAGGATATCAAACCTGGGTCTCCAGGAGGCCTCTGGCTCCTCTTTTCTTCTCCTCCTTCACACAGACAGTGGATTTCCAGTAAGTCTGTAAAGCAGCCAGGGGAGTGCTGTCCCACACAGTCCTTGGGAGTGGGAGAGAAAGGCTTTCATCCCTGCTTTCCACAGAAGGACTCTGATTTGTCAGGCAGCATGGACAGGCTGGAATTTTGTGAGATGTGGTGGATGTTTGGCAGTCAATCAGACCCAGGGAAACTTGGGGGCACTTTTGTCTGTTGTAGGAAGTTTTGCAGAATATGAACAGGCTTCAGTCTCACAGGACAAAGTAGGTTCACTGGTTTACTGCAGGGGCATTCCTTTCCCCATACATTACATGCTAAAACCATCCTGCTGTTTCCTTTTTCCTTCCTGCTTTTCCACACACAGGGAACTGGAAAACCTGTGATGCTGAAATCCACCATTAGGCCCATGGAAGGAAACTCCAACTTCAGCAAACTCTTTTTATTCCTTGATGTTTCTCATATTCTCAGTTTCTATGAGTAAAAGTAATTCTGCCATCATTTAAGTAATTGGATTATGTGGCAGTCAATGCCAGTAATCTATTGTGTTTACTCTCTTCTGTCATTCTGCTTTTGCAGTTTCTGAGCCAATGCAGTTCTTCCATCAAAGACAAACACAACTGTTTTGCAACACCTTCCTTTTCCCTACATAGGGAAAATTCAAAATACATAATAGAGGCTGTGGCCACCAACTTGTTTCACTAAAAATTACCCAGGAATTGCTAAAACAGTGAGTGTTAAACAGTTAAACGTTGAACAGAATGAGAAGAGAACAAATAAAAAATAACCACAAAAATTTTCCCCTTATTTTCTCAGCAAGGATTTTATTTTCTCTTAAGACCCAGGTGCATCCTGAGCAGATGTTGCATCTCCCAGAGTCTCTTGCTAAAGGGGTTTCTCTCAGTGCATCTTCTCAGGGGTTATGGCTGAGCTTTCTGTGGTAAATGTCTCTCTTAAGCCCAGCTAATGTGAATCAGAGAAGGGTTAAGGTGGGAAGAACCTCAAAACTTCATCTTGCCCAAGTGGTGTCACCTGGAGAAAAAGGGCTGGGCACTGCTTGGCCACTTGCTGAGGCAAAAATATCTGAGAATCAGAACAAGAGGGACCTGGAGAGGATAATGCTGCTTCTGTGCCCACTTCTCTCTGCCTCCTGCTTAGGGTCAAGGGAAGTAAAGAGCTCTTGAAGGCTGAAAGGAGCTCAGGCAGTAACAGGGGAGCTTTTAGGGAATGCCTGGTTATGGGATTGGGCTGTTCGTCTCTGCTCCCACCCATGCTTAGGGTGGTTCTGGCACGCTGGGCCTCAAAAGATGAGTCTGGACTCTGGGTTTTTTCGGTCTTCAGAATCGTTTATTGTTTCTTATCTACAAAGTCCCTTCTCTGCCCCACCTGGATCTGACCAGCACGGCAGCCAAAGGCACTCTGACCTTCCCCCAGGGTGGGCACATCTTTTATAACAAAAACTACGGATATCAGATTTACTTTTTATCCCCAATACCTGTCACCCTCGTCACCAAGTGCACCCTCACCACAGCCCAATCCACAAGTGCCAACACCACACCAGAAGATGGACAACAAGAGGAAGAAAGAAGAGCCTTGTGACACGCCCTGATTCCTCCATCTTGTCTCCACAACCCCCCTGTACCAAAACCCCAAAATCTGGGATTTACCCTATAATTATGTCTTCCCTCCACCATTCACACCCGAGTGATTCCCACAGGTTCCATCTCCTCACACATTGGTGGCACATCCCCAGATGGATCAAAATCCATCCACCAAGTGCTTCTGGCAACATTCCAAGGCCCCCGAGCCCCCCAGGGGTTCTCTCGGTATCTCTGGACATCAGGAGGGATGGGCTGAGTTCCCACACCTGGTGATGCAAATGGATGAGCCATGGAAGGCTGGCTGAGAGGCCAGAGATGGGGCTGATGGGGCAGCCTGGTCTGCCCCAGGGTCTGATTAATGCTATGGGAGCCCTTGAGCCAGCTCAGAGCAAGCCCCACAGCTCTTGGGAGCTCTCCTGTGGGCTGCTCCATTGTGTTGCCATTGCTAAAGGTGCAGGGGAAAGCTGTTTCAAAGGATTTTTATTTAGCTGCTCTACATGAGCTTTTTCTCAGCCTACATTTTAATGCTTGACAGCTGAGCTTTTACAAGTTTTGGGAGCCATTAATCAGAGCAGTGTTTTGGGAAGCTTTTGCAATGTATATTTGAGAGTTTGTATGGCACTGGTTTAAATTAAAGCCTAAGGCTTACATTTGAGGCTGCTTTTGGCTTCTTTCTGTAAAGCATGGAGCCTTGTATTATTGTTCTAAGAACCCATAATTAGTAGCAAATGTTTGCAAAATGCTGAAGGTTGTTGCTAGGGTGCTCCTTCAGGCTGGGATGTGTGAGAGATGGTTTAAGTTAATTTAGATCTATTTCAAAACCTGTTTTCTTAAGCTGTAAGTATAGCTCATTTTTAGGCAGTGCAGTACATTCTGACTTTTCAAATGGGCAATGGAAATGAAGGCATTCCTTCAGGAACGGGTGTGACTTTGAGTGAGGAGAAATGAAGCTCCCATTCTTTGAGGTAATTTACTGGGGAATCAGGCAGGAGATAGGAAACAGGACTTTAGACCTAGGCTGTTTTTCTTTTTCACTGAGGTGTTGAGTCTTTTGCCCAGAACCACTCAGATTTCAAGCTATTTTTTCAATTCAAACAAGGATCAGGAGCGTATTTTTATTTGTTTTGAAGGTCAACGATAACTTTTCAAACCAAGAGTAAAAAAATGATGGAGAAGCATTAAACAAAGAGTTTAAAAAATATGGAGAAGCATTAAATCATCCCCTAAAAATCTCTCTCTCTAACATTATATGCCTCTTGAATTTACACATAATGTTGTGTGTAACAATGATGATTGCTTTTCACTGTGTTTGATGACAGATTTTGAAAGACCCTCGTAAAAGGTGTTCTGTTTTTTGCCAAAATATCTGTGAATGTGTTTTGTTGCACAGTGCCCTCTCTCCTGATGCTCTCTGCCATCAGTGGTGACCCATGGTGGAGTTTTGGGGCTACCAGAGGTGGGAATGGGGAGGGCAGGAGCTGTATCTGGTGTCTCACCCTTCTAGAGGAGGCTGGGGGCAAGAAGTGCCATCAAAACTCATCCTGGCGGCTGGGTGACTCTGGGGAATACAGGCAACACCTTCCCCTTTTCTGTGGATGTCTTGCTGAATTAGGGTCTATTGTCCAAAATGTTCAGATGTGGGAGCAGAGGAGGAGGAGGATTTGTGTGTTTGAGCTGAGTCAGGCATTGATTCAGCCCAGTCTGAAAGGTGGCCATAAATTCTGGTCCTTTTCACAAACAGGGATGCACACGGACTGACAATGTGACTGGGTTTGGAGAGGAAGATGCCTTGGCTCCAGGGCTATCACAGTGGAGACAGGTAGAGAGGCACTTTAAAACTTTGATGGGTCTGTGGTGATTTTCCTTAGATACCTGTGAGAAAACCATGGCAAATAAAGATGTTTCAGAGGCCGGGAACATGAGTGAGAATCAACAACCCTTGGATACAGAGGGAGCACCAGGGAATCTGAACTTCAGTGCCACCATTGCCTGCACAGCAATTTCCTCCCACCAAAACCTGGATGAAAGGCCAGAGAGGGGAACAATTAAGCAAGCACCTAATTTGCATTTGCCCATCACTTGCTGTCTGTGCTGGACTGCACCCAGCTCCTTGCAGGATGGCAGGCTCTGGATTGTGGAACAGCAGAGACACATTTTTGTAGCCTCTCTCCTGCGGCCGCGGGGCTGTGCGGGAGCCTGGCTGGGTGCGGGAGGCCTGGCCGAAGATGCCACACCAAGTGCCACTCCCGGATCCCCTCCGGAATCCTGGGCAGTGGTTACCGTCTGCGGCGTGGGTGGCGCAGGTGGGATCTCAGCTACAAGGCACCAAAGCAAAGGAAGGAGGAGGGACACCCGTATACGTACCAAGGATCTTTTAATCTTGCTCAGTGGTGCTAGGGACAGGTGACAAGGAGGGTAACTTCGACGGGGGGGGACTGCTAATGGGAGTGGGTGTGATAAGAGGAGACACAAAGCTAACCAGTAACGAGGACCCAGCGAGGAGCGTGGGTTACAGCTAAGCCACTGAGTATCACGCAGGGGAGGGGAGAAACCCCAGGGGCAAATCATCCATCGAATAAGGAAATGACTGACACAGAGAGTTCTCGAGATAAGGGGGGTGGTTACCAAGACTGACAGGGGAGGGGGCAGCTCCAAAAGGGAGTAAATAGGGAGAAACCATTCTGAGGGAAGTACATGGGGGAACCGAGGACCAAACCATTATTGAGTTACAAAAGGAATAAAAAGGAATAACCGATTCTAAAAATACACAATGCCACACATTTTGCTCCTTTAGGTTTTTATGTTAAATTTGTTTTTTTTTTTTTTTTGTTAAATTTGGTATGTTTTGTATGTTAATCCCAGAGGCATGTGGAAGTGTCTGTGCACAGCAGAGCCAGGGTCATTGTGCTCCTCAGGAGATTTAACTGGCCTGGTTATTCCAAATTGTACTCCGGGTGTGTGGGCTGGTGGATTGTTGAGCTGTGGTGTGCAGTCCCTTCCAAAACCCTGCCTTCTTCTGTGTCCTGTCACCATGCATAATCACCTGAATCAACAGGGAGGATGGCAGGATGTCACTCACAAAGAGTGCTAAGAATGCTCTGGGTGCCAGAGCTGAGATCTTTGCCCTGTCTATTCTTCCTCATCTTTGTTTCTTCATTTCTAAATGAAAATAGTTTAAAAAACAGAGTTCTCTCTCTTTCAGAGTGGGAGGAGAAGCTGGTTAGATGTTTAAAGTTTGGCCATTTGAGATGCCATCAGAGTTTTGTCTTGTGGTTTTGTTTGTTGTTTTTTTTTTTTTTACCACCTTGCTTCTAGTGCTCTTGGCTCCAACTAAAAGCTTTAACATTTTTCCCTAAAGTCTGTGATCAAAGTTGAAGAACTTGCCTACATTTAGAAATAGTTTTATATTTACTCTATTCAGTACTATTATATTCACTTTTTTAGTGAGAAACAGAAAAAATTAGAAAATGATAAGATTTCCCCAGGGTTCATAAAGCTGTGATATGGCTCATTTGCAAGTAAGCAGGACAGGCTTATCATTAAGTTGGGTTTTCTTCCTGGAAGAACACTCAAGCTAGACTCAAAACTTGCTCCAGCTTTTTTTTTTTTTTAATTATTATTTTTATTTTCTTTATTTATTTTTATTTGCCTCTATCTTCCCTGCCCCTCTTTCAACTACCCTAGTGGAGGATCAAGAGTAACCACTTGGATTTAAAGTCCTTCTTTCACAATTGTTAACTATCAAAATGTTGATTTCCAAGTGAAGTCACCAGACTGACATGTTGCTGCTAATTGAACAATCAGAGGTATTAATGACAATCAGACACAGTGAAATGCTTCTTTGTGAGCCATGAAGTCTACCAAGAGATCCCAATTTCTCTTTTTGCTTAGAACAAGTGGTGACTTCATTTTTATTGCCTCTCTGAACTGTCAGTCCTTGGGAAGGGGTTATAAACTGAACTAGTAGTTAGAAACAAAGCAGGAACATCAGACTGATGCATCAGGAGTTGGGAGTGAGTTTCATTGGAGCTGTAGGAATAGTTTGTGTTTCTAAGCTGTGTTCAGTGGCCTGTGCAGTATTGGTCTGGGTCTATCTGATGTAGTTCAGAAGCTTCAGGCAGAACAATGCGTGGTAACTTTGGGAAATGGTCTTTTCTCAATTTATTTTCCTTTTGTTGGGGATAGAGCTTGGTTTTTAGCTGAATGTGAGTGTGGGTGTTTCTTGAAAAATGTCATCTTCTGTATGTGACTTGGCTTCTTTATTTATCTTGAACTTGTGAAAAGTTGTTTCAATGGCAGAAGTGAAAATAAAAAGTGATGGAAGAGCCCACCCCTTGGAGGAAAGTACCACAAGCTTAAAGTTATAAAACTGATTCTGCTTCCTTAAAAATAACTTCTCAAAGTCTGCACATGCTGAAAAGAAGTTGCATTGCTTGTGCCCCAGCTGGGTGATTCCAGGGCCCTTCAGGAAGGGCTGCAGTTTGCAACTTCAGCTTCTTTTTCCAGAGGAATTATACTCTGGAAAAGAAAAGCACAGGCCTTCATCTGAAAATGGGGGCAGATTCATTAGGGAGGTGCTGTGTGCCTCTGGCCATGGGTGCAGAGCGCTCAGTGTTTATTTGCTGGCATGTCCTTCTCTACACAGGAAAGCAGTGCTGTGTTTTAGGTGCCTCACCATAATTCCATAAGGAGCTGTTGAGTTTCTAGTCTCACAAGTCATGGAGCATGTAAACTAAAAATATCTGTCTACAAAACCAGTGCTTTGCACCCAGCTGGTGGTTGTGCTTGGTTTTGTTACACTGGCTAAAGTAGAGAAGATACAACATGTAGTAAACAATGCTCGTGGTGTGGATCTGATAGATCCCTTCTCAGATGTGCAGTGCCAAGGTGGGGTCAGCAGTGCTCTGTCTCAGACAATGCTGCTCTTGGGAGATGTGGTTGATGCTTTTCACAGCAAGTGTTGGAGCTGGGGGAGAAGGCTAAGGCCTGGTTATGGCTTGGATTAGGCAGCTGGCTTGGAAACAGGAGGAAAAAGTCCAGCTGAGATGCAGATATAGGTTCTAATGTGTCACCATGATATTTTCTGAAAAATCCTCTTTGCCCAGGATTTTCTCCTGGGAAGCAGAGAAGCCTCAGAAAAGAAGGAAAACAATAATTATCTGATTACTTGGGAATGTGCTCTGGAGATCATTTACCAACAGGTGCATCTTTGATTAGTTTAATGTGAATTATTCTTAATTATTGACCAATCACAGCCAGCTGTGTCAGACTCTGAGGAGTCAGTCACGAGCTTTCATTATCATTCTTGTAAAGCCTTCTGATGTATCCTTTCTCTTTCTGCAGTATAGTTTTATTATAGCATGATATGATATGATATGATGTAATATAATATAATGTAATATAATATAATGTAATGTAATATAATGTAATGTAATATAATGTAATTAATATAATATAATATAATATAATATAATATAATATAATATAATATAATATAATATAATATAATATAATATAATATAATATTCAGCCTTCTGAGAACATGGAGTCAAATTCTCACCTTTCACCTCGTCCTGGGGACCCTCACAAACACCACACTGATGCTCTGTGGAAGCTCTTCTGACCATATATTAAGCTCCAAGAGGAAAGATGGAAAGTCAGGAGAATGGCACTGTACAGCACCAGGATATGGATTTATAGCTGCTATTGCCCAGCTGGGACTTGGTTAGCATTAAAATGTGTCAACAGAGTAGAAATAAACTGAACCTGATTCCATGTTAGTAGATTGTCCCCCCCTTTCTGAGCATATTTGTTTGCTATGGTTACTAAGGAGATCAAGCTCAGTTTAGATTTTGTTAAGCAGGCAGGAGAATCTGCCAGTTCTTCAACACAAAGGCCTGATAAGGTAATTTCCTTCATCTCATGTTGGTGGCAATGAATGCAACTCAAGCACTGCAAATGGAGAAAGTGTCTCAAACTGTGTTTTCTGGTAGTGGCTGTGATTCTTTTGGGCTTGTGAACTGGCTGACTTTGGTCTTGGTGTTGGTGGTCTGAGATCCCAGGACCCTTGGGGGAGAAAAAGTTCCCTTTGTGTGGCAAGAAGAGATACTATTGAAAACCCATAAGTGTACTGTGCTGGGATCTCACTGCTAGCTGCTTTTTCCATGGCATAAAATGATAGATTTTTGGGGAAGAACAGGTCAGATATAAGGTAAAAATCTTAGTGGGAAGACCAGCAAATTGATCAGTAAAACATAAGGGGAACTGTAGAGTCAGGAATACAACAAGAAGCCACGGGTAGAAAGGGAGAAATTATAAAAAAAAAAAAAAAAAAAAAAAAGCTTGTAGCTGTTTTGTAGTTTTAAAAAAGGGGAAGACTTAGACAATTATGTTACATGGTAGCTTTTGGCTTACCTGTCTACCATCATAGGTAACACTGATACCCCTAAAATTCAAATTCTTTGTTCGTCTGCTTCCAACAGCCTAAATGCAATCACAAGGTGAGCTGGTTCTGTAAAGTTTTTGGTGTTATAGAGGGATGCCTTAATAAATATTATCATCTGATTTGTTAGAGTATTGATGAGCAGAAGGGTAGCAAAGATTGGGAGCATGGGGGAAAGAGGAATTGGAACTAATAACTGGCACATATCAACAACAGTTGATATTTGCCAGTTATTAGTTCCATCATCAACAAATATCAGTGATTGTGGGCACTGGTGCTGCACAGCTTGATGAGTGTCAGGTAGGTTCTTCTATCTACAAATGACAGCTTGAGTTCCTAATATCTGCATTAGAGCACTTCCTTTCCTTTGGACCAAATTTTCTAAATTTGCAACCACAGATACTTTTACTGATAGGATCCACATCTTCATGGACCCTGTTCAGCCTTGGAAGGATCATCTTGGCCTGGCCAGCTGGGATCCACTTTCTGTGTAGCTATTGCTAGATGAGAGATGGCATGCAGCTGTAGGAGAGCAACTTGGAAATAAACCAGTCTAGAGCTGGAAGCAGAATGACATTTAAATCTAAAATACATACTGGTGATTGCTGGGGCAGTTGCACCACCAGTCAAGTCTGGTTCTGTCCTGGTTTCCATAAGAGGCACTTGAGTGTAACATTTCATGCACTTTAATTATGGAACAAAATCTGCTCCTAGCTTAGCTGTTAATAATATATTTTGAGATTGAATGCTGCTATTGAAAATGATTCTATGCTGAAACAAAGGATTCAAATCTGGCTTTTGGGAGCTGTTTCTACTTAGACACCGAGGCTTGAAGCTCACAGCATGATGCCTGTGAGCCTTTGGGATGAGAAACCAAAGCATGGAACTCCTAAACTATAGTTTCTTGAATATTCTTAGGCTGTTCTCACCTGGAACTCTGCAGGAGTGCATGCAAGGTTTAGAGTTGCCTGTTACTGAACTAATCAGTGCTTTAAAGTCTAGCAGGTTCTGTTTAAATCCCTTCTCTGCCTTCACATGGGTCTGCCTCTCACTGGCACTTTGATTTTAAATCCCTTCTAAAACTGGAGGAAAAACTGCAGGATTAATTTGCTGCAATGCCCTGGAACCTCTTCCTCAGACTAAAGAAGAAAGGAGCATCTCTGATCTTATCTCTATGCTGAGGAATGGGGATTTTTGTCAAGAAAACTACCTATAAAGAAGAACTGCAGCTGGTGCAACTGCTGTTATTAAATTCATCAGCCATAACGAGAGGTATCAAATCACAGTGTAGGCTCAGATGCACCTGCATCTGTGGAAGAGTCATCAGACTCTATTCTGAAGGTGATTTTTCCCCATAAGGAATACTTTTCCAGAGGAAGAAGAATGCTTTTGAGAGAGCTGCTTGAACTTTATGAGGAAGTGCTTCAGTATGAATGAAGTCCCTGCATTCTTACACCCTTAAACACCATTTTTTTCTGGTCCTTGTATGGAAATCCATTAAGCCTTCACAGCTTTACTAGAGAAGTGTGTGTATGGAAAGAAACCTGCCCAGAGCCAGAATCTGGACTTCCAACAAATCCCTGTCTGCATTAACTTGAGTACAAGCAAAGCAGCCCCCATAACACACCTGCAAAACCACACAGAACTCTCCTGTCCACGTCTGCTACTCTGCAACAGCAAATTCCCCACAGAGGAGAACTTTTGGCATTCCCAGATTCTGCATCTGCCCTCCCAGGAACATGCCCCAAGTGTTCCTGCAGGTGGGATGCTGAGCAGCCACTCTGCAGCAGAATGAGCTCTCACTGGCAAGCTGCAAAGGGCAGAACTGTGGTGACAATGGGGAAATGTTCTGCAGAAAGTCATCACTCTGGTCCTAGTCAGACATCTCTTGGTCCCTTGCTGCAAAAATACCAGAGATGAGCTTAAAAGCTACAATTCATGATGCTGCAGTTCAGGTTGCTCCTGGATTCCAGAAATATGTGTATGTTGAGTGGTTTATAGCACATAAAACCCCAAGTTTTTCACAGGAGATACATTTACTTATCTCTACAACCAGCCTTTGTTCTCCTGAGGGTGAAACTGCCATATCAATTTTCTTTCTTCCTCACACTCATCACCTGGCTTTATTCCATGGGGATGCCAGCTACCTTTGCTCTCAAGAAGTGACATTGCAGTAATTCTTCTAGTGAAACCCTGAGCAATGCATTCCTCATCTTGCCTTTCACTTTGCAATCTGCTCTTTCTATTTCCATAGAATTACAGAATCATTTGGGCTGAGAAGACCATTTTAGGTCATTGAGCCCAGCTTTTACTGTCAAGCCCAGCACTAGCCCTGTCCCAGGTGCCACATGTGCACATCTTTTAATTTCCTCCAGGGATGGTGAATCAGCTGCTTTCCTGGGCAGCCTGTTCTTTTTCCTGGTATCCAATCTCTGTGGTCCTGCCTTCCTGCAGCAGCTTCAGATTGCTCAAGGTCATTACTCAAAGGAGCCTGAGTTGTGACACTGTTACCTGGAAGCCATGGAAAGCCATTTATCTGGGAAATTGCTCAGCACTACTCCTTAGGTGTCTGCTCTGTGGGAGTATTGCTCTGTCAATAGGTCATTCAGCAGATTCCAGATGAATGAGGGAATGCTGCAGATCAGTTTGTCTGATGGACAAGTGAAATGTCACGAGAGGAGTTTGTGAGGGAAAAAAATAAATTTCTTTTCCCAGTCTTTAGGATTACTGCTGCTAATCCATTCACTCATCTTGATAGCACACTGTTTATTAGTATTTCCATGTTTTTGTTTTTTCCTCTGTAGTTTTTTTTCCCCCTTAAATTTCCATTTTCTTGCATTTTTTACCTTCCTGGTAGATTACTTATGTAAGATGGGGAGAGTTGTTTCTAAGTGGCAATTTATATGAAATATTGTGACTTCCTTATTGTTGTCTCAATGGTTTACAATGCATTTTGTCTCCTCTAGCTACAGAGGCTTTCAGCATTTGTTATATTTGTCTTTCATAACAAGAACCATTTGAACAGTTTCTTTATTTAGTTCACATGCCATTTACAAAGTGTGTGTGTGGATGCTTGTGTTTTTCCTAAAAGAAAAATACAAAGAAAATTGTTCTCTTTTGTGAAAAGGGTGTGAAATCTTTATCCTCCTCATCTCTGCAGCTGCAAAGAAAACTCTAAACTTGAAGAGAAGAAGTTGCTGTTCTGCTCTGGGGATGGGGAGTGATTGTGAGAAAAACAATTTACTCTGCTGGGCAAGGAACTCCCTGGGTCACTTTGCTCTGTTATCCTCACAGTTTATCTTACAAGCTGGAAATAGAGAAATTCTGAATGGAGATTGATTTGTTCATTGTCTCATCTGAACCAGCACCTTTATCATTTGTACTTCAGTTCTGCTGATGTCCATGTTGACCTCTCTGCTTTAGACCAGGCCAGGATTTTCTTTCTGCAGTTGCTGTGATAATAAGCCCTGAATGTTGCTTTAGTGTTCCTGTGCTGCTGTTTCATTTGCAGGGTGCAGGATGCTGTTGTTTGCTCTGCTCTTTGACCTTCTGCTTCTTCATCTTGTTTTTCAGCAGTGTCTGCCCAGAACCTGTCTTTAAGCAGAATGTAAAACTGAAGGATGTTGTTACCTTTAGATCAAACTTAGGCTTTGATGAGGGAGATAATGACCTGAACACCTCTGGGTGTCAGCCAGCAGTGGTGTTGCTGCCCTCTGCATGATAACTTCAGGGAAGCCTGCTTGGGAACTGCATGTTTTGTGGGAATTTGAATGGTTTCAAGATGTTTATTGTCTGTTAAGACCAAAGAGAATGGCATTGAAACATTCAGTGGAGGAGTTGTGATGGTGCCGTGACAGGAGAGCTTTTGACTTTGAGAACCTCTCATAGGAAATTTGCAGAAACACACAGCTTTCCATTAAATACTTGGGTTGAGAGCATTCAAAACAAATTAGTCACCAAAATACAGAGAAAACATTGAGAGGCAGCTGCTTGGTACCGAGAATGAAGGACAGGGGTTGAGTTCTAAGCAAATGTAACAAGGGGATTCAAGTCTGAGCAGAAAGCTTTGGGTTAAGTCTCAAAACTGTGGTGTGGAGCAGTGGAAGCTGCAGTTTGCTTGGCTTCTCACTGAACACCTCAGTCCAGGTGCATGCTGTGAATTCCTGGGACATCCTGACCCAGCTGCACACCTTGAGGGGCTGTTTCTGGAAGTGTTGGGATAAAGTCTAATCCCAACAATCTTCTGGCAGCATCCTAACTCCTCAGAACACAGTCAGCTTTCCAATGGTAAGGGAAATGTGCTTATGTTTTGCCTCTTCCTCTTCTCTCCTTCCTTCCTTTGCTCCTTTCAACAGTTTTGTCTATATTGCAATAGAGAAATAATTAGGGATTCTGATCTTTAAAAAAAAAATTAGTTTGGATTTCTTTAAATCATTGCCAGGTCATGCTTTAGAGTTTGACTATAAGCTGAGGAGTTGAGAATGAAAGAGATTTTTCAAGCACAGAATTGTCAGTGTGACCCTTGTATTGGGATAAATAAGGAAGGCATATATTAAAAAATAGTAGATTTCAATGTTACAGTCCCTGATTAACCTCCCTTTTTTGTTGCCTCAAGGTGTGTTACTGTCCTTGGCTAGGAATGAGGCTGAGCATAACAAAATTGTAAATGGAGAAAGGCAAGGCCCTCTGCATTCTCCAGTTGTGTGGTACAGCTACGGTAACAACTGGTTTGCATTGGAAACAAAAGGAGTCTTGCCTAATGGAAAAGGAATGAATAGAAACCTCTTCAGTGCAGAGCTATCAACATTCAGCATTCTGTTTTTGTTGGGTGGATTTGTTGGTTGAAACCCTGTCCCTGAAACACTTCTGTCCCTTCTGTGGCTGGATTCTTGTGCTCTGAAGTACCTGCAGCAATTTCTTGCTATGCAAGAATATGAATAATAACATAGATTTAAGTTCCAAAAAATGCATCAGATGACCAGTGATTGCAGAGGGAGTGTCTGAGTTTATACTGATTTTATCAGGGTGTAGTGCCACGTGAGACCAAATTCTTCTGCCTTTCAGGCAATTTTCTGTGTTGTCCAGCTAAAATACAATTTTTCTTGAGACAAAGTGGGCACCAGAGCCATGTCCATGCTGCTGTCCCCAACAGACTGCCCTTTGCATTGCCTGCTGCTGACCTTGGTTATACCTCCTGATCTTGCTGCTTATGGAGGGGGGAAAAAAGAGAAGAAATTGCTTCTAAAATGTATTTGGTTAGAGGCCAATTTCCAGTAATCAAAGCAACCAGATCTAAATTCCAAAGACTGAGGGTAAGAGCACCTTTTATAAAATGAGGGTGACTTGTTTTATTGAAATCTATCTGGTAGGTAGATGCAGTGTTTCCTTTCTGCTCTCCTCTTGGATTTGAGCTCACCTACATAAAACCCTCTTCATAGGTAACAAAATTTAAAAGCACTGACAAGGAAAAGAATCTGCAAAACAGATGTTAAAGGAAAGCAGTCAAAAATCACTGCTCTTACCCTTTTATTTATTCCCTTATTTTTCCAAATTGCTTTGGATTAGCTTGCATCAGTGTCATGCATGGTTATGCTTTAGGGGACAAAACGTGGGAAGGAGAAGTTAAGCTTTGCTCCTAGTAAGTAAACAAGATTTGTTGCCATACATTGTCTGTCCATTCCCTGGAGTGTCTTCCAGTGAATTCCTGGGGTTTGCTGAGCTCTGTTTTCAAGTTCACTGGTGTCTCAGCTGAGCACAGCACTGCTGGGGCAGTGGGGGCCAGTGCTGCCTGAGGTGACCAGAAAAAGAAAATTCCAGATTTTTTTTAGCCAGGAAATGCTGCCTGAATATCCCTCTCCATCTTATTTTCTGTGCAGCTTGTGGGTGTTTTGACAAATCACCACCTGGTCATCAGCTGGAAGGATCAGCTCCTTCCACATAATTTCAAATATTAGCTGGTAATCCATGGATAAAATTGCTGAGGTAGATGAGAAGCAGAAATCCTTAATCTAGATAATGTCTCCACCAAATGTGAGTAAATACATTTCGTTGTACACTCAGCATTTCTTTGAAACAATTGAAATGTGATGGAAATTCTAAAGAGGGAGGAGCAGGGATTGATTTGCTGCTCCACCTGAGCAGAGTGAGGGCAGGAATCCTTAGGAGGAAGAGGATGTGAGAAGTATTAAGAAGCTCTTCTCCAGAAAAAGCTGGCCAAAATAAATTACCTCTCCTTTCCTGACAATTACCTCTCCTTCCTTGACAAAAAAGCCAAGCCAAGACTGGGAAAAGGTCAGTCTTTTTCCGTATTGGCCTAGAAGTGTCTTAATTCTGGAATTTTCAGGATACTGAGGGAGTGGTGGTAATTGGAATCATTAAGTCACTACCCAATTAATTATTTGTATCATCAAATCTTGAGGGTATTTTTGTGGGATAAATAATTCCTTTTCTCATCAGATAAAAAGTGAATTTTATGTGATCCCTCAGATCTGTGGCATGAGTTTCTCCAGACCTGAGAATTTTGCCCAGTGCTGATATCTTATTTAATTCTTGGCAGTTTAAGAAGCATTTCCAAACATACAGGTAACCCATGGAATCTATTTTATATGCCTTAAAAAGCAAATTTTTTTTTGTATCTAATGAAGTATTTTATTAGACAAAAAGCCCTACTAGTTTTTCAGATATGTTTTTAGTCATAGTGGTATAGTAGGATTCTCTGTGCAGACACTGAATGTTCTGCTTTCCAGCACTCTTCATTACTGTTATTATTGGGGTTTTTTGTTTTGGTTTGGTTTTTTTTGTTTTGTAGGGATGGAAAGAAATAGAACAGGAGCAAAATCAGGAACAGAAGTGAGTCTGCATGCATTTGTGAGGCCTTAAAGAGATGACTCTGCCAGGGGCTGAGCAGTTTGCTGCTCGCTCTGTGGGAGACAAAGGCTGAATGGCACTTCCCAGACTAATCCACTGAGAGCCAAGAAAACAGAGGTTGAGAGCATAATTATCCTTTGAACTGCATGTACAGCATGGTTCAGAGCCCACTCTGGAGCTGCTCTGAGGGCAAGCCCTGAGATGCACACAGGATGGGTTTTGGCAGCAGCTGCTTTGATCTCCTAATCCACTTCCAGTGCATTAAGGGGAATTTAACCTGGGATCACTCTCTGCAATTCAGCTCTGCTCAACCTGAAACTCAGAGTGTTTTCTGGAGTTTGCTGTGGGGAAAATGCACATTAGTGTGTTTGATTTAGCACTGAGGAGACAGAGCCTGTTGACAGAGAACATTGGGAGTAAATCTCTCTGTGGCACTTCCTACATGAGAACCTCCACTGATCTGATCCTCTCAGCAGTGGGAAAGGATGAATGCCTAAGGAAACCCAGTAAAAAACATTTTAAAACTCTGATTTCTTTATCTATTTATCTCTTCTTTTTTTTTTATTTAATTTGGAAGTTGATTTTGTCACTGCAAGTGGCAATGCAAAGTGAAGATGTCGTGGATCTGCTGAATTCTGTGGGTCTTAGAACTTCACCAAATCTCACCAAATAATTTTTAAATGAGAATATGCTTAGATTTATGGACCATGTTGGTCCTTTGGCAATGGAACACAACCATGCTGTTAGAGGGATGGCAGTTATCTTTTGTTAAGTGGGCAGCTTTCCTTATCTCTTCCACAACCCATCCTCCCTCTGGAGAAACCTCTGTTCATGGGCCAGTGAGTGTCACTGCCTGGCTGATAAAATTCCATCATCCCATTGGGAGATGCTCTGCCCAGGGGGAGGAGCCAAGAATTCCCAACTGGATCTAATCTGGATCTTGGGACACCAGAACAGCATTTCCACTGGATTCCCAGAGGAGCAGCTGCCTCTTCCACTGGATCTTCAGAGGAAGACTGCACCCTTCTACAGGATCCCTGCTCCAAATGGGACTGCTACCAACACCCTGACCCACAGGGTGTCAGCTTGTATTCTGACTCTATCAGTGTTGTTTTGATTTACTGCATTCTTTATTTTATTTTTTTTTTAATTTTCTTCCCTAATAAAAGAACTGTTATTCCTGCTCCCATGTCTTTGCCTGAGAGCCCCCCATAATTTTTAATTTATAACAATTGGGAGGGAGGGGTTTTACAGTTTCCAGTTCAGGAGAGGCTCCTGCCTTTCTTGGCAGACACCTGTCTTTCCAAACCAAGACAAGGCATTCCTTCTGTCCTTGCTGCACCTAACCCCATGAGGGCCCTGCAGCCCTGGGTATGCACACATGCACTAGGATATTTTCAGATAAAAAAATCAAGCATGCATTAGGACTAGCTGTAGATATCACAAACTTCCAACTTCTTTCTTTTTTCAGTTGCAAGGAAATTAAATTTATTTCACAAAATTCTGCACAGAAGGCACATGCTTCTCTTGGCTGCCCAATAAGTTTGCATTCAAAGTGCCTGTTGGATTTTGCTACTGGCCATGCTGATTTCTTTTTACTCAGTGCTGTAGTGGCTGAAGTAAATTTCATACTCCAAATCACAAGCTTTGTACTTGATTTACTTCAGTTCTTCTGTATTTGGAAAAATTTGCTTTTTCTTAAAGGATGTAGCGGTTTGGTGGGTTGGATTTCTTTCATTTTTTGATCACCCTGTGGCTGTGCTTTGGATTCTTCCTCTCTGTTTTCTATGACTTTTTTTCCTTTCTCTTTTCCAACTCCTGTAAAACTTCCTGACTCTTCCATTTCCTTTCCAGCTCTCGAGGAGTGTTGCAAACAGGCCCAGGGATGAAATCCTGCCTTTGCCCCAGCTGATACAGGAATGGAGGGACTGAGCTTCCTGGCAGTCTGAAATCCAAACAGAGCGCTGGGGGATGGCTTTGCTCCTGCTGCTGGGACATTAATCCCTGCAGGAAAGCCATCAGTAGAAAAATTATGCTTTTGAGCTGAAAATAAATTTGAGGAAAAGATGAGGGAAAACCCCAGAGTGCCTGGAGGGTTTTGGACAGGCTGCTGCTGAGGGCTGTGAATTGTGCCCTGTGTGAACATCTCCTTGTCCTCACCTGCTGGTATTTACTCTGTGGGGAAGGTTCACACATGTTTGTGGAGCTGCAAGGATCAGGTTGCATGGTGGTCATGTGGGAGACTCTTGTGATGCCACGATGCCACATCCTTTCATTCTTGTTTGTGCATACCAAGATCTTTTTTGATTTTTATTGGTTTGGGTGGGTTGGGGTGTTCCTGTTGGTTTGGTTTTTTTGGTGTTTTGGGGTTGGGGTTTTTTCCTTCTTTTTTTCTTTTTTTTAAATTACTGAGATTGCATTTTAACTTTTCTAGGTGGATGTGGCTGTTTTGAAATCTGGAGGTACGGAGAGCCCATCAAACTAAATTGCATTTCCAACAGTAAATAAGTACCAAACCTTAGCAGAGTAACTTTCCAGAATTCCTAGAAGTGAAGCAAGCCAAACAAAGGGAAAAGATGCTGCTCTCTTTATCACCTGTGTCTTGTCTTATTCCTTGAACAGAAACAAGCTCAGTCTTTGGGTACATTTTATAAATTTCAGGTCACTGAAGTTCCACCATGATTATCTTTGGATTTAGGGGTTATATCATCTTCCTTGGCTTGGAAGAAGATCCAAATGTAAGCAAATGAACATGTTAATTTATTTAATTTAATGCTTGATTTCCTTTTTATTTAAATTCCTGTAAAAATTGCTGCATCCCCCTGTTTTAACACTGTGTATATCCTATTGGAGATATATATGGAGAAGTAAGGTGACATTTTTTTCCTTCCAGTCAGTCATGATAATTTATCAAGAATTATTTCCCAAGAAAGAACTGTTATGATTAAATTTGGAATTATGTCTACAACAGAGGTAAGAGACAGCTACTCTCTAAACCATCTTTTTAATGTCTTTCCTTCTTTGTTTTCTGGGATAGCCTTACAAAAAACCATGTATTTATATATCCAGTGATAAATCCTGTAAGTTTGCCTTTAGAAACTTTTTTGGAATTGATTTTTTGGTATTCAAAGAATAAGGACAGGCAAAAGGGAATAATTTTGAGAGAGGGTTTCTGCTTTTCCCAGAAGCTCTTGTGGTTTGGAGAGTTGTGTGGTAAATCTCATCACACACATTTCATGTGCTGTTTAATAGCACAGTTAATAAGCTTAATGTTGGGAGCCAAAGTGATTCCTGGCTTGGCAGTGCTTTCTGTAATTTGGAGAAGTGAGTTTTGGAATAGAAATGAAAGTTCCTGGCTCCTCACAGAAAACACATTATGTGCTTGGCTGCTGAGTGCCTCTGAACCCTACCAGTTCCAAAGGAGTGTGTGAATTTTGGGCAGCTTTCCTGACAAGGTAAATAACCCCTGTCAGCTCTGTTCCTATTCTTTTACAAGTCAGCATCTTCACTTTGGGCATTTTGTTTCTGTTGTGTTGCTGCTCTTCCGGATCATTTCCTAAAAGCTCTTAAAGCCCTGATGCAGGAAAGAGGGCAAACACTGCATGCACTTTCTTAACTGAGAAATCAGGAGAGAAAAACTGATTTTTTTTGGTTTTTTTTGGTTTTTTTTTTGATTCTTTGGTCAATACATATTGAAGGAAATTATACTAATAGATTTTTATATATATATATATATATATATATATATATACAAACACACATATATATATAATGTAGTATATATAATGTAATATGTATCATACTATTAGTATAGTACTACTAGTACTAAATATATAAAATATATATAGTACTACTAGTACTATTAATATATATTATATTTTATATAGAATATAAATTATATATTTAAATTTAATAAATATATATTTTTATATAGCAATATAGAATATATATTGTGTATTATTAGATATACTATATAGATATGTATGGTACAACTAATACTATTAATATATATTGTATTTTTATGTGTAGAATATATGAATTATATATTTACATGTAATGTAATAATATATTATAATATAATGTTATATAATTAATGTTATATAAAATATAATGTTATATAAAATATAATGTTATATAAAATAGTATAATGTTATATAATATAATATGATGTTATATTGATATTTTGTTTTTATCTATATTATGTATCTATCTGTAGATAGATAAATAATATCTGATAGGGAAGGAGAGGGCAAACTGGGATTGTTCTTTCTCTTGGGCTGAGTGCTGGCTTATTGCCCTGTGAGGAGGTGGTTGTGTCCTCCCTAGTGAGTCACTGGGTTCTCTGTCAAAGGGCCTGTGATTACAGCTGGACATAGGCTCAGGAGGTCTGATATCCTTTGGGGATGATGATGATGATGATGATGGCATTTTTGTGTCTAAAAAGAGTGAATCAGGGAAGTACCACGTTACTCTGCTGAACTGGTGCTGGCCTGTCCTCCCTGATTTCACCAGTTAATTCAGAGATTTGGAGTGAAAAATAACTGAGAGCAGAGATGCAGGGGGGTGAGGCTTTGACAGCACAAAGACTTGGAAAAAAGAGACTCAGCTTGAAGCTACAGTAAAACAGAATTACCTTTTTCTCTGGAATGACCTTGTTCTCTGGAGCTCACAGCTCCTGTAGTTTACTTTCTTCTTTACTTTCAGAGCAAGCCTGTACATTTTTAATTTCTCTGCTGAGGTTTTTTTACCTCTTGTTCTTAACAGTTTCCATTTCAAGAGATAAAATTTTTCCAAAGTTGTTTTTTAGCTCTCCCATAACTTGTTTTTCCTTGGCAATTTTCAGTTCCCTGGATTGCAGCAGGCTGTCAGTTTGCAGAATCATTCCTATAGCTAATCCTCCCTCTTCTCCTTTTCTCCTCAGCTGATTGTTCATATTTTCAAACTTCACACTCTCACCACCAAAACCTAGACATTCTTTGGAGCATAACTTGAGAAGGAGCACAGACCTCAAAAATGTCACTGAACTCCGAAGTCTCAAAACAAAATCCTTTCTCTGCCTAAAAAGGATGCTGTCAAGGGGTCTGGTCCAAAATTAAAACAGAACAAAAACATTTTATATGTAATAGATAAAAATACATATAATAATTGTATAAATACATATAATATATATAACATAGGGCTTTTCATAAGTATTTTAAGTGATTTTTTTTGAGATTTTGTTAATTTTGAGATTTTTTTGGTTGATGTATTAAAGAGTGTGGTGGGTTTAGTGTTGGTTAATTATTAATATATTTATTTTTTGTTGTGAGGTAGGATTAAGAGAAAGATAGAGTAGGTTTAAAACTTTAAAAAGCTATAAAGAAAATGTTTTTAGTAGCAATCAAAAGAAATAATAATGAGAATTAGAGTACAATTTTTAGAACACTTTTTTTTTTTTGTAACCTTTTTCCTTATTGGTAATGTAAAGAAATAAAACCTACAATTTTAGTTGGTTTATTATTTTTAGAATTTTTTTTTTTTAGTTAATTTTGGGAGAGGATTTTTTTTTAAATGTTATAGAGACTTTTTTATATGAAAAAATAGGGTTTTTTGTGGTTTTTTTAATGAATTGTAGCTGTTTAGGGAAATTTGTCATTGTGAAGTATTTTCTATTTTTATAAGTTTATTTTTTATAGTTGTGTTTATGGGTTATGTTAATTTATGGGCTATTGTTCTAAAGATGACTTATTTAATGGTAAAGATTTTTATTATTAATTTTTAAATTGTTTTTATTCTTGAGAATAAAAGAGGGGTCTTTTCAAACTCCTCTAGTGTAGTTTTTAACTCCTTTGTGTGAACTTTGACATTGCTTTACAGGGAGTGAGGATCTGCACTCAGAAATGTCAATGATGCTGCAAACAGACCCTGCTAATGAAATGTGGGCATTTTGAGTGGGGGCAAAAGCTGGATAGGCAAAACTTTTGAAAATGTGTTAGATCAACATAAGTTTCCAATGAAAGGCCTTTAAATTGAAATCCCATTTGTATTTGTTGTTATATTTGTTCTTTCCCTCTGGGAAAAGCAAAGGGAGCTGTTTCCAGCACAGGCAGAAGGAGAAATCAATGGGAAATACCAGGGTCTCAGTGTGGGGAAAGTGAAGGAAAAAAACTCCAAAAGCCATTATCAAATCCTGTGTCAGCAGGAATGAGCAGGGTTTGAGGCAGAGCCCAGCAGATTTCAGATTGCTGGGACACTGGCATGGAAAACTGGGCCACCAGTAAGGAGGTGAGCATCCCCTGTGCCATTATTGTCATCTTGGTCATTGGCAAAAAGCCATCTCCTTCCAGGGAGAGCTGACCTCCCTCAGCCCAGACAGGAGGGTGCTCTGGAAACCCCCAGGATTCAGCCAGAATTCTGGCTGAAAAGAAATGGGATTGCACAGGAAGCCCCTCTGCTTTTCCCCAGCCAGAGGTGAACCCTTCAGGTTGGCTGATCAGCCAGTGCTATTTCAGATGGAAATGATGCTACTCTGCACGTGGCTGTGCTTGGGAAGTCTTTTTGTCATCATTTTTATTTTAAAGAAAGGAAAGAACTCATTGATTCCTGAGAGTGGGAGATGGGAAAATACAAAATCAGCTTTAATGTTGCAAAGGAATTGTTCCTTTCCTGAGGCTGGTGTCATTCAAGCAGCCAGAATCTGAATGTCCTTCAATCCCCAGCCAGAATCTGAATGTCCTTCAATCCCTTGGATGTGGTTTTTATAGTTTCAATCTTTAGGTAAAACAGGCTGGCTGTTCTGGTTTTTAGGCTTTCCTAATGGCTATAATGTTCTTTCCTTCCTTTCTGTTTCCCACAGTGTTTTTCCTCTTATTTTTGGTGACTTTCAGATTTCTTGTGGCATTAGTAAATAGTTTCTGCAAATGTGGTTTCTGACCTTGCAAATGAAGTGGAAAACCTTATATGTAAAAGCCTAATGTTTAAAAAAACATCAAAAATTATGTGTATCAAAGCTAATTCCAAGTGAATTGGAAGAATGCAAAAGCTGCAGAAGTAAGGTCTCCAAACAGACCTGCTGCATTCACTTGGCTTCTGGTTTTTCAAATGAGCTGAAAACAGATATTGCAGATTGAGAGTGCATTTAGAAAAATCTTTTCTGAAATCTGGGCACCAGAGCTACTCTCTGTGTGAAGGTGTGGGGGAAGACCTTTTTTTGCCATTTTCCCTGGAGTTACCCAGCAGAGTGTGCCTATTTGAATGTGTTAATAAATATATCTTGATGTACTTCCATTGCTCCCCACTAAATTTATTTTTTTTTCAGAAGTCTTGGTGTCCTGACAGGTCACAGCTTAACATTGAGTTTGTGAGTTTTAATCTTGGGCTGGGAATCCCTTAGGTGTGTCCTCTAATTGTAAATCTTTGGGATTTAGGTGTGGCTAAATCAATTATTGAAATTTAAACCTGGTGATATCAAATTAAAACCTTGCTCGTTTTTCCAGTTCTCTTTTCTTTGCTTAAAAACAAAGACAAGAAAGGACTGCCAAGAGGATTGGCATCTCTTTTGTTTGCTGATATTATGACAAGACTTTCCACATTATTACATGGTTTTCTGGAAGTCTGGATTGTCAATATGGATAAGCAAGATTATTTTCTGCTTCTGACAAAAAGGTAATATTTTTTGCCAACTGCCTTTCATTTTTCCAGTGAAATCTTATCAGAAGAAGCCTAAAATAAAAGGATAAATGAAATAATTAATAGGATTGATGTAGATTGCAGTTTCTTTTATATACCTATAATTTTAACTGTATTAAAATTTTCAGTAATATCAAAATGATAACAGAATGCATGGATGGTTATCTTTTCCGATCTTTGACCTTTTGTATTTTAATCCCATTCACACTGCTTCTATTAAAAAACCCCTTGTGCAGGCACATTTTAATTCTCTGTTCCTTCTACATTATTTGATCCATAACTTCTTGCTGCAGTGCATGAGAGGCACAATTATTCTGTTGAACTTCCTTATC
Organism: Serinus canaria; assembly: GCF_022539315.1. Classification (NCBI taxonomy): domain Eukaryota; kingdom Metazoa; phylum Chordata; class Aves; order Passeriformes; family Fringillidae; genus Serinus; species Serinus canaria. Next base: position 68,148,777 of record NC_066314.1, read on the forward strand.
AAGAACTCTTATTTAGCATCAGGTCAGCACTGTGCTAAATCTTTTCCTGAGGATCTTTGTGCTAGGAAGGAGTTTCTCCTTAAAGGAACCTGGAAGTGCATTGCACATTGTAATAATATTTTTTTTTCTGAAATGGAAGGGTGGAAAAAGTCCTTTAACTTGGTCAAAACCAATGGTCAGATTATTTTTCTTCCTAAGAGTTTTGGGAGAGGATTTGGCTTACTTTGAGTGTGATGGACATGGGCTTGGAAGGTTTTACCCAGTGAGTAAAATAAGCCTTAGCTGCAAAAAGATCAGTCCCACATCCCAAATTTTCCTGAGCTTAATGTTTGACACAAGCTCACCTGAAGCAGAATTTTCTCCCAGACATACTGATGGGAATGTCACAGTTTCAGTTTTTTTAGAGATGGGCTTAAATTTTTTTAAAGAGATGGATGTGCTCTGTTTGTTTCTACCTGCAGTTTTCAGATTGCCCAGAGTGTGAATTGAGTTTTCTTTTGCTACAAACCAATAAAAAGTCAGATAAATTTTTCTCAGCTTTGCCTTTGCCCACTTATTATAAGTAAAGAAGATTTAAAGGCTGTTTATATTGTGCTGCTCAGCAAGCTGGTTTTGGCTGCCCTCAGTAGTTTTACATACAGTGAGCACCACAAATCCTGGCTGCTTTGTCCAACTCCACTCTGCTGTGAGCTTTTGCTGGCTTAAGGCTGCCACACTTGCAAGATGAGTTGAACTTAAGATGCCAGAAATGTCAGGACCTACATAGGTGGACATAAATCTAGGGACTGAGTCATGTTTTATATTCAAGGTGACTAAATCTAAAACCTGCAAGGCAAGCCTCACAACTTTTACATTTTCACCTGCCAAAGAGGAAATGTTTCTGTCATGATGATCTCTCTTACATCCAAAATACCATTGGCCAAGCAATTTTTTGGTGTTTTTTTTTGTGATTCCCCTGGATGTTTTGTAGGAGTAAAGGGTTTGTTTATTTCCTGTCCAAAACCAGGTAGATGGCTTCTTGTTTGCCGGGCTGGAACAGAAATAATTTGCACTGATGACTTGCAGTAAGCAGCCCTGACGTGGTATAAGGTTTTCAGTGGAATTTTTCTGCTTCCAGCAGCAATAATGTTGGTCCTGCAGCTCTTATTTTACTGTATTTTAAGAGTGTTTCAATCACAGTCATGAATCTCCCTCTTTCCAGGGTACAGATGGGTAACATTTATTCAAAAAATTATGACAAATGAAGAGTTAGATTACTTTTGGTCTTGAAAAGAAAAGCTATTAAACTATTTCAGTCTATTTAATCACTAATTTTATTTCCTGAAACTACTGAAATCCTAATGACGAAATGAGTGTTTATCCCAAAATGGATTTTATATTCAATCTTATTGTGTAGCATGGAAGGCCTTCCAAAGGCCAAACCTTAATTATTTTGCTGTCATTTTATTCCAAATAAGCACTAAAGCATTTCTCCCATATACTTTTTCCCACCAAAGATCATTCCTAATAAAATCTAATTTTGATTTTGTACATTCCAGAGCAGCTTGCTTTTAATCAGTGCCTTTCAATGAAGTTTTCAAGGCCCTTTAATTGCTAGAGCAAGAATGTGAGTTTCAGTAGACTCCTGTGTGGTTAGAAAATGTTACTGGATCATCTCCATAGCTGGGGATCAAATGTAACAAAAATGAAGTGTTGTGATGGTCACTGCTCCATCATTTGGGCTGTCTAGCAGAATCTGGGGGCCAGAATTAGGTGTGCAGCTGCCCAAAAATCAGAAGTGGGTGTTTTGACTTCCTACAAACATAGGGATTAATTTTAACAGTAGATCATTAGTTATTTAGTACTAGAAATTGGATAGGGGTCCTTGTGTTCATGGAAATTTGGAAGGTTAGGTGCTTTTTTCTCCCTGACTTGTGAATTGGGTTGTTCTTTAATTTTTAGTCGCTCTGATGGATTTGAATAGCTTCATTTAAAAGAATGAAGACAAATTGCTTCTACATGAAAGCTAGAAAAGTGATTTTTTTTTAATCTTTTCTGTCTTGAATTAGATCGGAGGGAAATGATTGAAATCCTGCCTTGTGTGGGTGGTTCTCTCAGACTTCTGCTGTCACTATTTTGGGTTAATTATTTAGTGAAACTACATCACAACCCTCCTATGCACCAAGTGAGCTCTCCAAACACTGGCTAAAAGCCATGCTCATTCTCTCCTTTATGTCAGCAAATAGCTAAGAGGAAAAATGCTTAAAGAGGGAGAACTCAGAATTTACATGGGGAAAGAGGAATAACATTATCTTCTGCCTCTTTCTCAAACAAAGGTCGATGTTTTGTGTGCTCTGCAAAGACCAGCGGGGTCCTGGAATATAAGAAAACCTGTTTTCTATAAACTGATGTGTCTTGGACTCCTGATGGACACAGAGCTTGCAGCTGAAGTGCTTTTGGAAGAACAAAGAAATTCTGAGGCTGGAGGACTTGGTTTCTACAGGACCAGGCACAGCTGAGGAAAGCTTCTGAAGAGATGTCCATTGGATTAGACCTTCTGGGGAGGCAAACACAGTCAAAAATGACTCCCCAAGGTGCATTTTTGCTAATTAGTAATATCTAATAACCATGTAGGAAAAGGAGCCAGGATAACTCTGAATGCCCTAAGAGGGTACTGCAATGAGGTGGAGCCTTTCCTTGCAGAGCTTTAAGATCTGTCTCTTCAAAATAAGCCAAAAAAGGGTTTTATTAGCAATGTCCACAGAGAATATCCCTGCATGGCTTTCCACAGCCACTGCTGGGCTGGATTTGAGCCCAAGGAGCCAGACTTGCCCCAGCAGCCCTTGTCTGTCTGGAGGTGGCACTGCAGAGTGGGTTTGCAGCCCTTGGGAAGCCCTCAAGGGCAAATTTCTCCTGGGGAAGTTTGTGATTTCTGCATGAGTTGAGATCCTCAGTATTCCTCACAATCAGTCTGGAGACGTGGACAACTTGCAAACTGAAATTACCTTTTCTTGAAATTATTCCTAAGCAAGTCTGTTCAATTAAAGATTACAATGGGTAGTGTTTTACAGGTATGATGAAGACAGAAAGAAGCCCCAAACCAGCAGAAACTCAGCAGTAATGGCAGTGAAAAATCTGTCCAATATCACAACAGGGTAAGCAATAAGTCACTGTATCAATTTACTTGATTAGGGCTGTCAACAGAATGCATCTTTATTGATTCATTTCTGTGGGGCTGATAGATCATCTTGAACTGGCATTAAAATGGGATTTAACATCATGGGGCTCAAGGGGCTCCAGACCAAGAGTTAGAGAGACCAGCTGGAGAAGCTGCTGTAGCTGAATGGCCCCAAGGGGACAGAGATCAGATCATCTTAGTAAGATGAGGAACTAGAATTGCTTCCACAAAGTGTGTTAGAGAAACAGCAGGTTTTACTTGCACAGTGTTTGATGGATTCCAATCTACAAGGTGACTGAATGCTGTTAGCAAAGTCCCTTCTCTTTCTCAGGGGAGGGAGAAGAGAAGGTTTTTTTCTTTGCTGCAAACCTTCCTTTGCCAAAACAACTCGAAATACTGCAAGAGGATTCGTTCAAACCCACTGGGACTGAGATTGCTGGCTATGGTTAAGGACCACTTTAGTGCTGGGCCATCTCAGTGGCTGATTTGGCTGAGCTCAGAGGTGACACCCTCCAACAAGATGCTGCTGTTCAAGTTTTAGCTGCCCTCACTGTGTGCTGTAGTTGACAAGACAACTTTCCAGCAGGGAATAAGGAAGGAGAAGTGAGTGTTTGTGGAGTGCTGCAGGAACGGGGCCCTGTGGCTGCTGCTGTTCCTCTGGTGGGTCACCCCACACCTGCTGCCTCTCCCCTCTCTCCCCCCAGTTTTGCCATGGGAGATGAGCAGCAGAATTTCTCCTTGGTATCTGGGGAAACAGAGCTGGAGATGGTTCTGCCTGTTGGCTAATTTGTGACATTTGCAATGCTGAGGAGCTGTACTCTGGGGCACATATTGACATTTAATTAGGAAAATTACTCTGTGTTGGCTAGACCTAAATGTCAATTTATTAAGGCAATATATTGGTAGTTTATCATGTAATGTATGTTCTGCACTGGATTAAAAAAGGATTGAAAATAATAATAACTAAAAAATCCCATACCAAATATGTGTGAGCTACCATATGGCTGGCTACTGTAGCATAACAGAATAACAAGAACAGTTAAATATGTCAAGCAAGAATGTGTTAAAAAATCCATTTAAATAATCATGGATCACCTGGTACTCGTCAGTATCTGCTTGGAGATACTTTGGATGGATTTCCCCTCCTTAGGGCTGATTTTCCACAGGATCCCAACCCAAAAGTGGCTCAGCTTTAACAAAATAAGCCTATTCTAAAGGTGTTAAATTAAGCCTGGCAAACTCCTTTGGCTATTTGCTATACACCCAGCTGAGCTCATCAGTTCATCACGTGTCCAAGACCTTTTCACTAAATAAGGACAAAATTCTCCAGTGCATTTGGTGCTGGTTTTACTGGGAGCCCTCTGCAGCCCCAGGCTGTGCAGTGAACTCTGATCTGTTGGAGATGGACACCTCCACCAAGGGAAGAGTCTGGAGAAGCCTCTCATGCACACCCCAGCCAGGCTGCTGGAGCTGGCAGGAGGAAAAGGCACAGGAAAATGGGAAGCTGTAGCAAAGCACAAGCTCGATGGCATGGACTAAAAATGCCTGCTGATGAGCAGACTTTTTGTGATTGCAAATTAAAGAGCAACTTCTCTCAGTGCTGGGGCTATTCAGGCAAAACAAACTTACTGGAGTGCACCTCTCCAGGGGTCAGATCATTTAGAAAATAAGTGATGCTGGTGAGTGGTGAGGACATTGGTATGTTGAGTACTAACACCTCGTAAAACTGAGCTGAAAATACAGATTTTAGGTTGACAGATTCCATTAATCTACAGCAACAACCCTATTCCATGCATGCTTTAAGCAGTGTTGCAGAGCAACCAAATATTTCCCATTGAGTAAGCACCCAGAAATTTTCCTGATTATCTGAGCTACAGCTGCATCTGCCAAACTGGGCTGGAAATCTCCAGAGGACATGCTTTTCATGAGATTTCTAATATTTCCCTTTTCTAGTCAGGCTGGAAAGATGAGAGAATCCTGCCCTTGCTCCTGGTCCCAGCCAGAGCCAAGAAACAGAGAAGCATGTGAAAATGAAAAGGGTGTGGGGAAGAATAACAAAGTCCCTCTTGCCAAGCCTTGGATTTTGTGAAAGAGGAAAAGGATTGATCAGCCCTGAGCTATCTGCTTGGCTTCAGGCATTCCTAGGACTTTGCTAACATCCACAGGTTCAGCACCCGAGAGCTGGGCTTTTTTCTCATCAGTGACCTTGGAAAAAGTTAAACCTTTTAGACTCCCTGGCAGCAGATGGCTTCTCTTTCTGGTTGCTATCTTGGCAACTGCCCCAGTAAACAGAGATTATATACAGAGACCTGGGGTTAGGCTGGTCTGAGTATATCAGCACTGTTTGGAAGGGGCAAGTAAACAAATTATCAGCATATTCCACTGGGGCCGTGCAACCTCCAGAGATCTGTGACCAGCCAGACATCTGCAAGCAGAGACTTAACCTAATGTATGAACTGCAAATTAACTGGGAAACTTCAGATGAAAGGGAGCTTAACCATTTCTTATTCTGGCACAGAACTAATCCTGTGTGTCAGAGCTGAGCAAACAAGCTCTGCTTGATGTAAAGGGGCAACTTGATCTGCTACTGCTAATCTGTAGGCACCTTGAAGGACTTTATATCCAAGCTTTTCCCTTCCTAATCATATATCCTAATTTTTCCTTTCTTTTCATGTGACTAGCTAACACAATGAATGGCTAACAGTTCCCTTTTTAAATTCTATTTTCTCTCCAGCTGCCCACTTAATTTTCCTACTGGTCTTGGATACTCTATGGGGCATCACTCTTTTTCTCCAAGAGATCAAAGTTCCTTGATCTGTCTCACTGTGATTCAAAGAAAAATGTCTTCATTTCCCTCCCTGAGGCTGTGAGTTGATCATCTTTGGTTTGATCAGGCCTAGGGTCCAACTGCACTTTTGCATGTGAAAGGCGAGTATACACTCCATCAGTCTCTAAGACATTTTATGTGACTTGGGAAATCCTGTTAACAGGAAAGGGCTGGCATAGGAAACTGAGGGAAGAATTGCAAGAAGAGCTTTTCCTTCATGAGCAGTTGTAATGTAAATCTATTCTCCTGACTACATAAATCTGACAACTTTTTTTTTCCCCAGTGCCAAGGACCAAAGTGAGTTAAAAATTGTCTGTGTTTGTCAGTCTAAGGTTGTGTTGGATCCAAAGGCGCTACAAAAAGTAACATTTCAACTCCTAACATTCCCCCTGCAATTCCTTTAGTCAGCCCCCAGTTTAAGGAAGGAAATTCATCCTGTGGTACAAATGTTAGTAATAAATGGGCTTTGTGTGGGGTGGTTTGGATCATAAGATTTAGCAAAGGAAAACTTAGCTGCAAGATATACAAAACATACTTCTATGCACACTTTTGGCAAGTGCTTTATTACCCATGTGACAGGACAAATTAGAATAAATGGCCACCTCTGACTTTATCCTCCACTGTTATTAATCTTGTGTCTCTGCAGCCACTGTGTGAGCACCAGAGATTTGTAACGAGAGCCTGCAGCAACCGAAACCATGAGGATTAACTGGGATATTAGGGTGAGATCAAACTGGCATTGATCAGTAACTGCAGTGTCTGGAGTAAGTGAGGAGCTGGACTCAGAGGGAACAGGAGGATTTTTTAGTCTTATTCCAGCACTGCAATTGCTCAGTGCACTTTTCAGTCTTATCAAGAGACAAATGTGTCAATGAGATTTTGTCTTTGGGCCAGAAAGTGGATTTTAATTGATTTCTGCCTGTTGGAACCCAGGGATCAGGGAATATTTCTCTGCCTGTCCTGAGAAGTCCTGATCCCCAGGAGAACACTGCCTTTAACCTCTGTCCATGGAGAAAGCTTCCAAGACTTTGGGATGCATTGGAATCTACGAGTGTGTGAAATCCATAGTAGTGTAGTTTATCACAGGGTGAAAAACTGAAGAGTTTTGGGTTTTTAGTATTTAGAGAGCAGAGCCATCAAAGAGCATTAGGGCCACAGTTCAGGTAAATCAGCATAATTGTTATCTCTCCTTCAGAGGCTCTGCTTGCAAACAGCTCACAGGAGCAGCTTTCCCAGCAGCTGAATCCCATTGATCCCTTGTTTAATGGAGCCTAGGTGGATTGCAGCTGGACATTTCCAGAAGTGTTTGAATTTATGATGAACTCCACCTAGGAGGAATTTAGAATTTCTACTGCCTGTAATAAGAGCCTTTCTAAGGGTTCAGTCATTGCCCAGAGTCAGTGGCATCCTTGCCACTGGCTGTGTTTGAAGCTTGGGTGAGCCTTCATGTTTTGGGCTGCTGAGTTAAAGGAAGCACTGAGGGAGAGCTGGAAATCATCTCCTGTGTCTGCAGGTGGACAGAACAATGCCATTGTCACTGACAGTGCAAAGCCAACAGTGAAGTGACTGCTCTGCAGAAAACCTCCTTTCATTCTCCTTCATCTCATTTTAGAGTACAAATTAGTGCATGGACCTTAAAATGGAATTATGCCAGGAGTTAGTAGTTTGCCTTGATTCAGTTATTGGAAAGAAAAAATTGGAATGAGCTTGTCTTTTTGTTGTTCTTGTTGGGCTTTGGTTTTAAGTCTCCCATTAGAGGTTTTAAAATTTTCTCCTAAATGACTCAAATGCTGTTTTATAACATTTAACTCACAGTATGAATGATTTTTTATCCAGCAGGATGGCTGCTCTTAGCTGCTCTCCCCCTCCTTGTCATGGCACAGGGCTTAAAGTCCTAGTGCCAATTCCTTTATTTGCAACAGTGGTCAAATTGCAGCTTGTCCCTTGAAGGCAATCTGCAAAATTTATTATTCTCTTAATACTTCAGCTCAGATGATGTAAATGCCCTGGGAAATCTAATGTATTGATTCAGCATTCTGCTGAGCAGCAAATTTCTGTCTCCTAGAGATTTGTATTAGTGGGCATATATTGAAAGAAATTTTTGTTGCTGTTTACACTGTTGCCAGCACAGGAATTGTCAGTGAAATAGAGACAAACAAATTTACAGTGTTCTCTGCCTGAGCATCAGCATGAGAGTCCCAGGACATGGGGATGTTAAATAAGAGAGAGTTCTTGTGTAAACCTCTGATTTCTTACACTCCTTTTTTACTCCCTGTCCCTCTTACTGTGATGCAATGAGTTGGGTGGGAGGAAATCAGAAAGTACCTCTTTGTCTTGAGTCAACCCATGACTGTACTCTATTTAGCAGTTTATTTATAGCTGGTGCCCCAAGAGTTGACTCTGGTTCTCCAAAATTGGCTCTAGGTAAGAATTCAGATGGATTTAAATTCCCTGCTGGCTGTTACAGCTTCCCTAAAGAAACAAGCACACAAAACAATAAAAAGAGATTTCTGTCTCTGTTAAAGCAAGGCTGCCTGCAAACAAGTTGGCACCTCCTGTGAAATTATGAACTTATTAATCCTGTGGAATCCATATCAAAAATGTGTTCTGAATTATTAAGAAATTCAGCTGACCATATTTCATTTTTGCTTTTTGACTGAGGACATAACTAATGGGTTATTGTACCCAAGTTCAGTTTACAAGCAGCCAGAGTTGTACAACGGTGCTAAATTTAAAATCTAACCTTATATCTTCAGAATGTTTTTTAAAGTAGGTTTTAGTGAAGAAAACTCTAATGGATCTATAAAACTGTATTTTGCAAGCTTAGTGTATTGCCTGTAATCCTAAGGTCACATTAACTCATAATCTTCTAATATTCCAATGCCATTTTCTTTAAATAGGTGACCTTGCATTCATGAAGAAATATGCTTTGAAGTGAGGTTTTTTTGACCTGCTTCCCAGCAAGGTGCAGCCTATCTCATTGCTCAGCATTATTGTTGTCCCCCTGTTAATTTATGCAAAGAGAATGTAGTGTATGCACAGAAGCTCGGTTTTTTAGAATGCCAGATAATGTAATATGCTTTTATTTTGGGGGTAAATGATTTATTTGTGTTGAAAAGCAAGCCTAGGGAGGCTCAGAAAGCTGGCCAAGTTGTGGCTCATGAGCTCTGAGTTGTGGCCAAACTGTGGAGTGCAGGCTGTGGCCAAGGGCCAACCTGCAGTAGATGGACACTGGGAATGGATCTTGAGATTGGGAGGTGGGCAGTGATGTTTTAATTCAGCAAACAGGATCTTCTCATCCACTGCCTAATGCTCTCTCTTATGGTGTGAGGGATCTGGGAAGCTCCTCCCCTGGGAAATGAGGGTTCCAGAAGCTCATTGTGCTCTTGGTGCACTCTGGTAAGTTCCATGCAGCCTGGCTTGTGCATCCTGAGCAGTAAACTGAGGCACAGTCCTGCAGCCCTTCTCCCTGCAGGCTTTCCATGGAAATCAGGAGTTTTTGCTGGTTGTAAGTTTGGTGTCTTGGAATGTGACAGAACAAAAAAGGAGTTTATGGATGCCATGTGAATTGTGTCATACAGAGTGACCAGTAACCAGATGGTTCACTGCAGATGCATTTTTAGTTTTGGTGTTTGTTTATTATTTTTGTTTTTCTGGGTGAGCTGGCAGAGGGCTTATTGGAGTCTGGGAATTGGTCCCATGTGAGAGATTTTGGATCATGTCTTCTCTCTCCAAGTAGGGGGCTCTAGCACTGGATGAGGCATTCCAACACTGAGAGCTGTCCATGTGTCTGTTAGTGCCCTCTCACAGCTGTGTTGTGACACACTGATTGGACATGTCACCTTTCCCCAGGATTTTACTGACCCTGACCATTACAGGCTGCAGACACACTGGGGAACAGGAGGGAAGGACAAAAAGAGGATGAATTTTCTGTTCAGAGCTCCTCAGCCACGCTTTTAGCAAAATACACAATTCACCTGGACATCTGCTGTTTCCTGCTCCTCATCCCAGAGAAGATGGGGCAATGCATAGGATTTTGGGTTTTTTATTCTGTTGATTGTTCCCTCTGTAGGTTCACCTCTCCCCTCTTGTTATGCTGTCCTGTGTCACCATCATATTTTCTGAAAAATCTCTTTGCCCAGGATTCTTCTCCTGGGAAGCTGAGAAGCCTCAGAGAAAAGGGAAAACAATAATTATCTGATTTACTTCTCCTGTGTTTTGCTGGTGATTTTTTTTCATTGATTTCTGCTCTGAATTGTTTTGACTTATTGGCCAAACAATGCCAAGCTGTGTTGTTCTCTGAGGAGAGTCACAAGTATTCCTTATTATCTTTTTAGCCTTCTGTAAGTATCCTTTCTGTATTCTTTAGTATAGTTTAGTTTTGTTTAGTTAGCATAGTTTAGTATAGTATTCTTTGATATAATATAGTATCATAAAATAATAAATTAGTCTTAGAACATGGAGTCAGATTCACCATTCCTTCCTTTGTCTGGGGTCCCAGAAAATACAGGAGTCCTGGAGATCTCTAGGGGAGGGAGCAGTGAGGTTGTTGTAGATCAGGGAAGGCTGACAGAAGCTCATGGTGCTTCATGGTGTGCTGCTGCTTCCAGCTGCCAGCGTTTGGTGCTGCTGGACAAACAACTCCCCTGGGCCTCCCCAACCACTCATTGACCTCCTGCATCTTCCACCACTTCTGGGATCTTCCTCCAGATGGCACCTTCACCTTCCTGTTTCTGGGCTCTCTAATTCTCTCCAAGACCACGGTTCCTCTGTGGGAACTCTTCTTTTTGGCCTCCTTTCTGAAACCATAAATGCCTGACTGTTTCAATCCAAAACTGTGTGTGTGAAGAGGCACAATGTGCTGTCAGCACCCTAATTGGTGGTTCTGTCTTGTGTCCCTTTCTTTAAAAGGATTGGGGATGTGTCACTTTTGTTTAGTCCTGGTAATCTACAAGAGCCTGCACTTGTTGCAGCCAGGCTGCAGTATCAGGTTTCTGTCAGAGAGTTCAGAAATTCAGTTTTGGACATTCCCCCATCTCCTCAAACTCAACTATTTGCTGCTTGTTAGCATTTATAATTTAAGTTTTTTTTTTTTAACAGTGACAGTTATTCACTTAAGCTTGTATCCAGCCTTACTGCCCTGCAGCCAGAGTGGTTGTGGGTGCAAAGTTAGTGAGGTGAGTGTGGAGGAGGATGGGCAGAGCAGATTCTTCATTAATGCCATGCCCAGTTTGACCTGTGGGGACTGCAGCAAACTGTGCCATGCCAGGAAAGAGCCTCAGAGCCCTTCCTGCCCTTCCTCCAGACCAGGGCTGATTGCATCAGTACATTCTAGAGAGATGCTGGTAAATGAAAGAAGCCAAATAGTGTTTACATTAGAATCTACTATTCAGAGACAATTTTCTTTTCTTTTTTTTTTTTTGCTTTCCACCCTTTGGATTTCTCTGGTTTTCTCCCTGATTATAGGAGCCTCGTATTTTTAAATCTGCTTTTCTCTGCCTCTTCTATCTGGCATCTGTGCCTGCCTGGCAGTATGTACTGTCAGACCACTCAGGTGCTTTATTTCTGCCATGGAATAATGCATGAGTTAGACTCTGAGCTGGAAAATGAATTTATTTATTTCTTCTGTGTTCTCAGTGAGGTGGTGACTGTTTGTTTGGGTTTTTTTTTTTTTTGTTCTGTTGCTTACAGAAGTGATATTGTTGGTTGCAGGGTTTAGGCTGGGTGCTGGCAGCAGCTGCAGTGGAGGAAGCAACATTCCTGGAGGAAAAGGAGGAGCCCACAGAGTGAACCATTTATAAAACTTGAGTTACTGCTGCTGTGAGCCACTGACGCATTTAGAGCTGAAATTAAATTATGAGTGCCACATCTCATGAAGAGCAAAATACACCATTATCTCTTGACCATAATGGGAATACAAACTGCAGGCTTGCACAGGGTGGTGTGTTAACAAACAGCTTCGTTTTGGGGCTGGTCTGGGCACAGCTGATGCTGCCTCACATGGCACTGAGGTGGGTCAGCAAAGATGACATTTCCTAAATGCCTGTTGCATTTGTTAGGCTATGGGTTGTTTATTTTGCATGAAGGGCTATTTGACAGTTTTTCTGCCTCTGATTATGGAATTTGTCAGCGTGACAAAGTCTGTCAGTGTGTTCAAAGTCTGATCTTTCCATCTCTTATTAAAACAACTCCTCCTCCTCCTCCCTCCTCTATCCATGGCATTATTTCTTCAGTTGCTCTCTCTGACCTTTTGCATTGCTTCAGCTAGACAAGGTATGAAAATTAACACCTGATTTCTACCACTTCTGCATCAAATGTATTCAAAATTATTTCTGTGCCTTCCATGTCAGTGGTAGTAGTAAAGCTCCCACAGAGAAATTAATGGAAATGTTCCACTGTGCTCTGGGCAGATGGTGTGGGTGTATACAGGGAAAACAAATTCCTGTCCCTGCTTAGCACCTGCTGTACCCAGGGGATAATAATTTCTTTGCAAATAATTGGAAGGAATTAAGGTTTCTCCTTATCAACAGGCTCTTTAAGTTGCACTTATCTCCTCAAAAACTCCCTTCAGAAAGTTTCAGAATAAATTACAATTGCAGTTTTGCAACATTCTCCTTGAAGATGTTAGAATTAAGATGACACATGGTGATTAATGTGAAGTCACTGGTATGCCACTGACCTTTAAAAGGTGGTTTAAAGCAAATTTTGACATTTTTCAGTTCCATCAAAGTCAGGACCAGCCACTGGAACTGCAGGATGCAGTTTGAAGCACTTTGATCTGTAGCTGCTTAAGAAATTAGGAAGAGCTGAAATTCATAGCATGGGATTCCTCTGCCTTGAAAATCACCAGAATGTGATTTTCATGCCCATGTTTCTGAGATTCTCTGCTTTGATTTCAGGGATCTTTTCCAGATTGCTTAGACCCAGATATTCAGTCTACCTGATAGCTTCACACAGCTTAGGCTGCCTAGGGGAGGCTCCTCCTGTGACAAACCACAGGGAGAGATAGAAAATAATCAGAGATTCCCTGGGGCTAGCTCAGTGTGTCAGAGTGCTCTTCACCTGAGGCTACAGAAGGGGTCAAACTGCAAATTTCTCAACTAATTTTGAAGGCAGAGAGCTTTGTTTTGGGGGTTTTATTCCAGAGGTGCACTGAGTGCTCAATGTTTTCATCCTCACCCCTTTTTTATCTCGAGGAGCTGGGGGAGAGCTGCCCTGAAGGCTGCAGTGGCTGCACAATAGAGATAATATCTTATATTTCTGATGGTAGAGGCTGTTCAAAATAGACTGAAACAGCAGTCTTGGTTATATTGTACATTTAATTGAATTAAGGCAGCTAAGCCAAACATCTGGTTTGAAATTCTAAGGAGGAATGATGGATTTTAGCCTTTTTTTGAAAATGATGGCAACACTTGTGCAAAGAAAAACTGGCTGACAGTTCTGCTGATGGTAGTGAAAATTGTGGCAAGTCTCAAACTCCTGTAAGTCCCTAGCCAAAAACATTCTTGGTTTTCTGCACAGGATCAAATATTTTAGCTCCTCAGCCTGGCATCACTAATAAATACATTTGAGTGTGAGAAGTCTTGTTATGTTTGATGCAGAAAATGCACAAAAATGTAAAGTGATGTGGCAGTTCTGGCAGGAGAGGGTCTAGAAATGTGGAAATCAGAATTAAATGACAGTGAGTGGGATAGCACAGTGTTTTTGGTTTAGTATGCCACAATTATTGAAAAGTTTGGGTAAGTGATCAGCCCTCAGGGGGGTACTGAGCCTCTGCTGCCACAGCAACTGTTGTGGTTGAATGGATTCCCAGCATCCACAGAGGGCAGCCTGGATTTGGGCCAGTTTATGTGGGTTATCTCCTGATACAAGCACATTTTATGGCCTTCAAACAGCATTTCCCAGCCCATCTTAGCCTAAATAGCTGCTGATTTTCTGGGGAAAGCTGGTGACTCAGCTATGACTCTGTAAAGCTGCTTTGGACCTTTCTTACTCTCCGTTCAGGGCTCTCACTGCAAAGTGGCAACAAGAAGCAGCAAAGTGGGCTTGAGAGGGGTTTAACTCCTTGAATACTTGACTAATTCTTACTGGCAGCAACAGAAGCCACCAAACACCACATTCTGTCATGGCTTTCCAATTATTAATTTTATTTTTTTGCGCAAATCTTTATATTAGAGAGGATTCTCCTTTCATCCATCATATTCACTCCACTGCTCTGTTATGGACTCTTGAATCTAGAATTTTAATTCAAACTTGATATGAAATATGTTGTAAACTCCCATCCATAATCTTTCTCCAAAAGGAGTGTTGCTGTGAGCCACAATTAAAGGTAATAATAAGCAATCAGGCCTGTCAGTGACAACACCTTCTGTGATAATTGGAAAAAGTTCAGGATGAAGCATAATCCTGCTGAAACTGCTGCAAAGGACCCCGTGTGCAGCTGGATCTCCTGAGGGGAGAGGTCCTTCTTCACCTGGCAGCAGTAATTAAACATTTCCTTCACCAGTGGTTGACCACCAGCTTAGCATATGGTTATTTCTTCATGAAACTGCTGCTTCAGCAGATAGCCATGAATTATGACCCAAAATATACATATATTATTGTTTTCCAGGGCTGAGTTAGGTGTTCCTGTTGCCAAATCCTCAGATGTCTTCCTGACAGCTGAATGTCCCAGTAACAGTTCAGATCCCCAACCATTTTGTAGGAGAAATGGGATTTATTTCAATTTTGCACTGCTGTCATTTCAAGTGAGGATGTAACACAAACACAAACATAAACACACAAACACAGTGATTTTCTGGCCATGCCAGATTGGTGTAAGCACCAGACTGGTGGTAGGTTGATTTTGTGTTCTTGATACCAGTGGCCAGATCCAGTTTTTGAAATAGAGTTGTATTAAGGGCTGAAAAGGATTTTAGAACACATGAAAGGATGTAACACTGATTACAAATTGAAAATATACAGAAAAGTTGAAGAAGTGGAAGGTGGAAAAGTTTCTAAACAAAAGAGAATATAGGAATCATAATAGTTCTCATAATTCAAGCAATCCATAATTATTTTTCCTCACTTATCAATTTGCTTTTAGAAATGTCTTGTTATACCTTTTGAGTTAATCTTTTTTACTTAATTCCGAGTCCCTGTTCCCAGTCTGAACTGCTTGAAATCTGTGCTGAAATCCATGAGCAGCACAAAATATACTTTGTATACAAGCATTCTTCTCTCTAGTTAATCAGTTCAGTGTGAGGGAGAGGGGAGCTGATGGTTTGTTTCATTTTTATGAATGCAGCACCCGTGAAAACACAAGATTTAACTCTTTAGGACTCTGGTTCCAGTGCAGTGGTGGAAGCACTTGGGTTTATTGCTCATTAAGGAGTTAACATTGAGTTTAATGAATTAACACAGAGTTTCAAGGGCTCAGGGTAGCCAGAGGTTTCTATTTCAGTGCTTTTTTGGCTCTGCCCCTTGCTCTGTCTCAGAATATATGATGCTGCATGCAGCCTAATCCTTTTCTGGGACAAAAATATCTGTGAAGATGCTGCAGGCCATGTCTGGACCATATGTAATTACATGCTGACTCAGAGAGTAAAGATTGCATTTCTCCTCCCAGGGAGTCCTCAGTTGTAGGAGCAGAAAATTAAATCTGCTCATATTCAGGGCTAAAATTATAGAGGACTTCAGTTAGAAAAGGAAACTTGCCTTCTCCACAGTGGTTGGTAAAGGGAGTGGGAGCTCTGTGTGATCAGGACTGCTCTCAACCATCTGGCAGAGGGGGTGATTAAGACAAAAGTATCTGAAAACAGCAAAGAAGAGGAGACTGATGTGGTCTGAAAGGTGAGCCTTGGCAGGATGGGAAGAAGCAGGGGCAAAAGGAAAATAGAGGCTGAATGTCAAGAAAGAGATTCCAAATGAAAATTGTGGAAATGCTTCTTGCTCGAGTGGTTTAATGACTGAGGATCCTGCTGCCTTTTTTGTGGAGGCAGGAGCTTGGTGTGTGTCTATGGAGGTGAGTCAGGGATGGTTGATTTGCTCAAAAATTCATTTGGGTGTACTTGAAAAGAAAAAATTGTAGGTTTTATGCAGCTTCAATCTCTTCCTTCTAAGGATGTTATTCCAGAAGAGCCCACAGCCTCGGCTGCATAGGGAATAAATATGACTTTAAATGTCTATGTCACAATTCAATTTTGTATAAATGTTTTGAAGGTCGTGGAAACCACAGAGTACCAAAGGCACTGCCCATCTCTCCTCCCCCATAGCCCTTCTCCTGCCTTCCATGAAGAGTGGAGCAGATTTGAGGGGAGGAGTGGAGGATTCTGCTCTTTCAGACATGGTGATGCCTTGTGAGGGCTGCCCTAGAGCAGAGGCTGGACGGAGTTACAGAATAAAGCAGGGATTTATTCCAAGGATCTCCTCCATGGACCCACCTTGGGCAGCACCAGAGCCCAGCCAGGGCTGCACCCAAGATGACCCAAAATGGCCCCAAAATGCCCGGCCGGGCACGGGGTCTCTCCCTGGGATCAGCTCTGCTCCATTCCCACCTTGCAGTTCATTGTCCCAGCCCAGCTTTAGCCCAGGCACTCCCACCCTGCTTGTTTTTCTCTCTCCAGCCCACGGGGTTTGTGCTCCTGGGCTGAGATTGGGCTCATTTGTCCTTGGTGCCCAGCTGGAGCAGGAATTGTTTTGTCTCCCTGCTCTGGGCACAGAGCTCACCATCCCATAATGTGAAGCCCAGAACTGCACACCAAAGCAGCACAGAAAGTGAAAAATATCAAAGCTAAACCTGAGGCACCACTGGGATGAGTGCTGCCTGTGTGCAGAGTCCTCCTCCTCCTCCTGCACGCTGAGTTCTCTCTCCTCCCTGCTCTGATGGATCCTTCAGCACCACCCTGGGGATGCTCTGAGCTGTTCTCACCACACAGCCTTAAAACAACACAGCAATTTCCTCCCTCAGCCTGACTCGAGCTGTTGATGCACGAGGGAGTTGCAGGGGAACATTTGGCTCTGTGTTTTTCTCCTTGTGTTTCTTTAACAACTCGAGAAGGACCCAGTGTCAGGACGCAGAGGGACAGAAGTTTTTCTGTGTCCTCCAGGCTGCCAGGCTAGTGCTGAATTAACAAAGTTTTGCTTTGTGCATAGCTACAGGTAGCAATAATGTGCTTCTAGCTCTTCATGATTACTCCATCTGTTTTAACAGCCATGAGTTATTAAAAAAAAAAGTCTTAAATTGAATCTTTTTTTATGCAGTTATAGACACAGAATTGGAGAGCTTGTATAAAACACTAGTTTTTCTCAAGGTAAGAAAATACCTGACTCTCCAGCAATCTTTTTTTTTCCCCAAAGCTCTTCAAACATGCTGGCAGCATAATGGTACTTTATGAACATGACATATGTGAAAAATTTGTGGGAATTGGACTAAGCTTTGTCTGGGGGGAGGATGAGTGAGAAATTTTCCCAATATTCTCTTTCTAACCATTTAAATATGTGTGTGTGCATAAGTTAATAATTTGAATACTATATATTAATACATATGTATGTGTAAAAATTACATGTATTGCTAAATGCTGTGTAAAGCACTTGAATGTCATTATTGCTCAGCAGCACTTTCTTTTTTCTCTGAATTTCAGTTATTTTGGTTTTTTTTCTCTCTTTCTTCTGAATGGGCAGGCACTGGAATCCCCTCAGCTGACTTGTCTGGATTTGTCCTTCCAGTGTCGAGTCCCCAAACACTGTAGGGGTGCAGCTCAACTGCAGAACTGCAGAGCATTTCTGTCCAGAAGCCAGGCTGCATTTCAGGGGAATTCAGCACAGCTTGAAGGTGAATTTGATCTTCAGCTGGATGCTGAAACCTCCAAGGAACCCCCAGGTGCTGCTGGTTTAATGTGTGTCTCTCTGCAGGGAGAGTTGTTGCTACTGAATGTGCTGGAGATTCTCCTTCTTAGTAAATGTTAAACCTCAGCAAATGCTAAACTGAGGGGTTTTTTCTAACATCAACACCTGACTGTGTCCTTCCAGCCAGAAAAATTTTTGGTTAGCTGAAGGCAAACCCAGCCAAAGCAAAAGAAAGGGGTGGTTGTGGTGGTGTTCACAGGGGTACCTGGATGAGGGAAGAGATGAGAACCTTGACTCCATGATTTATTATTTTATGATCTGTATTATATTAAAAGAAAATGACATATTAAAACTA
Source organism: Serinus canaria (assembly GCF_022539315.1). Taxonomy (NCBI): domain Eukaryota; kingdom Metazoa; phylum Chordata; class Aves; order Passeriformes; family Fringillidae; genus Serinus; species Serinus canaria. The sequence goes on from NC_066314.1 coordinate 68,166,942, forward strand.
TACTAAAAGAAGAGAAGAAAGGATTTCATCAGAAGGCTTGAAAGGAATGATAAAATCTTGTGACTGCTCACAGCCTCGACTCAGGTGGCTGTCCTTGGCCATGAAGCAAAAACAATTTCACATGCTGGGTAAGCAATCTCCAAATCACATTCCAAAGCAGCAAAACATGGAGGAGCTGAAGCTTCTCAGCTTCTCAGGAGAAAAGGTCCTAGTGAAAGGATTTTTCATAAAATATGTCTGTGAGAGGTGATGACTTCATTGTGGCTTTCCAGTGTATCAAAGGGGCCTGCAGGAAAAATAGAGAGGAACCACAACAGCACAGAGGGACAGGAGAGAATGGCTGGAAGAGAGAAGGTTCAGATCAGATATCTGGACAAAAAGATCTTTGCTGTCAGGGTGGTGAGATGCTGGAACAGATTGCCAAGGGAAGCTGTGGATGCTCCATCCCTGGAAGTGTTCAAGGTCAGGCTGGATGGTCCAGTGGAAGGTGTCCCCATCCATTGGAAAGGAAAGGATGGCTGTGGATGTGACACTCTGCTCAGAGAGAGAGGACACTAGACAAGTTTTCCCATGAATTGGCCTGGGAAGCTTTAGGGAGCTGGAGAAAAGCAGTGGTAGTCAAATATTAAAACAATCTGCAGGTGGTGGATTTTTTAATAATCTGTTTTGCTGCTTTTCTCATAAAGTTGTTTACAGATGGGTGTCTAATTAGCCAGTCATGTGAAATATGTTGATTAAATGACCAATCAGGTCCACCTGTAGCAAACTAAGGTATAAAAGGAGAAAGGCTCAACTAAACAGGGCTTTTGCAACTTGCCCTCTGATGTGACTCAGTGTCATCTCTGGCTCAAGGATGACAGGATAGGCTTAAAGTTTTCTTCCAATTCAGGCCAGTCTGAGATTTTGTGGCACTGTGAAATAGAAGGGATGTATCTGTACTATCTGGAACAAGGTGTTCCTTGATATCAGGGAGGCAAAGTGAGACCCAAAAAAGCTACAGCGGGGTCTCTGTGAACTACAGATGTTTTGAACTCTCTGAATTCACCACCTAGTGCCTGCTGTTATCCTGAAATTCTCTCTAGCATTTGTCATGCTTCACTGGAACAGCTTCACAAAAGTATGCAAAGAGATTTGTACGTCTGAGAGAGTGTTGTGATAGCAAAAGATTGATGAGCCTGAATTCCTTTGTAGAGGTGTGGCAACCCCTCATTTCCCTGGGTTTGTCACCATTTCCCAGCTCTCCAGAAAACTTTGCAGGCTGTCTCATTAGCAGAACTGTTCTCTGGGCTCTTGGTACTGTAGAAACCAGAGAGTAAAATGTCTTGAAAGTGAGATTGCAGATGTGTGGCATGAATTGTGTGTATGGAGAAGAATGAATTGTGTGTTGGAGACCCTGTTAAGGCAGCTCCCCTTTTGGAAGGTGCCAGGAGAAGAAAGGCAGGCTGCAGTTTGACCGGTCATCTACACCAGATAATGATATCCATGGTATTACCAGATGGTAATATCAATTACCAGCTCTCTTTTTTTTGGGATTGGACAGGGAAACTGCCCTCACTGAGGTGAGCATTGCCTCAAGCAGCAGAGCATCAGTAATACTGGTTTTGTTATTCCCACCCACAACCCTTGGAAAGTGGTGAGATAACAACCAGCAGCCTTTTGCTATCCTTAAATCCTTCCCATTCCTCTTCCAAACACAGCCAGATTCTTATCTCCTTTTCTGACTCTGTCTCCAGAGAAAATGTTCCTTCATTTGATGCCCAGTAGGTACAAAAAGTCCAGCTCAGTTTTCAATGCAGACTTAAACCAGCTCAGTTGTTTAGAGATGCATTTTGCACTTTAATTTGCTTTGTTTTATCTTCTGTTTGCATCTTCTTTTAAAAAGCAAGAGGTCATGGCAAGCTTAGACTATGGCTTACTGCTCAGCTGGAATTATCTCAGCTTATTTTTAATGCTGCCCTTACTTAACCTGATTTGTGGAGTTTGTTATAACTTGAGATAACCAGCTCTTCTTCCCAGCTGTGGAGCAAATTGTCTTTGTGACCCTCACATCCTCTTGAATGCTCTTTGAAATGTGTGTAGGAGCTCTTATCTATCTAATCACACAGTGGCTGGCTCTGTGACATTTTGCTGTATTCCTACAAAAAATAGGTGCCTTGCTCTAATTATTAAAATGAATTGTGATGCACATTTCCAGCCTTCTGTGAGCTGATTAAATCCAACCAAATAACTGTGTTAAATGTGTCTGTGGTGCCTTTGAAAACAACTTCTCTGCCCTGCCATCAGCTCAGACTGACTAGGTCATCTTGCTGAAGATCCCTAGCTTGTGGAAATTTTGCACTGCTGGGAAGCTGTGTGATGAACACAAAAACCTATCCAGAGGAAGGGACTTGCAGTCCTAAAGCTGGATCTTAGCAAAGGCAGTGGGAATGGCAGCAAAAGGCCAATGGAATTAAGTGCTAGTTATATTTTCTGCTCCACATGTAAGCAGTGCTGGCAGTAATTATCTGGCTTCTTTCTCAGCCACTGGGGGGGAACTCAGTGGCAAAAGTCCTTGAGGTGTGTTTCCTTTCTCAGGCACCTGGTGGTAATTATGGTGTGGGTCAGTGGGGTGCCATTTATCTCTCATTTGTTTGCAGGGTGGATTCCTTCCCTGTGGATCCATTTGTGTCACTTGGCCTGTGCATTGCCCCATCCAAATCTGAATTTCTGAGGCTGTGAGACTCTTTAGAGAGGAGTGCAGCTTTCCTGGGGAGTGGCAGAGGGCCCTGAGCCTGCATTTCTTCTGGCAGGGTGGTGCAGGAATCAATAGCTGTTAAGGAGCTCTTGGAGGAGCTTTGTGTGCTTGTGCTGGATCTCAGACAGGTACCTGTGTTCAGCCTTTTCTCTGGGCTCCCACACATGGATTTCTTCCCTGGGCTAGAGGGGTTTCATTTTGAGTTGCATAAAGCCTTGTTTCTGGACCAGATTTTGTTCTCAACCTTCTACAGAGGTTCTTCTTGTTCTTCTTTACAACTTTACAGAGCAGCACTTTGGTGTTTATTGCACCCTTACAGGACCTTACTTGGTTTGCTTTTAAATCAATTTTTTCTTTTGCATCTTGCCAAATTTATTTATTTGTTTATTTATTTATTGGAGAGTGATGCAATCCCCCCATACCATTTCCTCCCTTTTATTTTCACACAGTCTGTGTTCTCCAGCATTGAATATTTTGCATGTAGAAGGCTGTGCTTTCCCTTCAAAGGATGTTGGAAAGTTTTCTAGACTGTCAGAGGACCACCTGCTGCTTAGATGCCATGTATTACCATTTTGGACTATAATAAAAATATCACCTTCACTTCCTTCTGGGAAGATAACCACCTTATTCCTAGAATATTCTGGAAGGGATAGCACTGTGGGGTTTGACAAATGGATGTCCCTGGGCTCTGGGCCAGCTGAAACAGAGGGAAGAGTCTGCTGCACACCCTGGCCATGGGTGCTGAGTGCCCTGTGGGGTTTGGAGGTTGTGGTGCCACTAGATGGTGGTGCTGGTCAGACCCACCAGCTGATGGGGATGGCTGATGGCAGGAGCATCCCAGAATGAATGTGGAAATTTAAATTTCATGAACATTTCCCCAGTGTAATCTGATCTGATGATGTCAGGCAATGTAACCTTGTCTTCTTGTGGGACTGTGGAAAAAATCAGGCAAAATCAGCTGTGATTGTGGGGCCATAAACATTGCACCACAATTTTGTGTCACACCCTTTTTGAACTGAGTGTATTCTTTTCATTATACCACAACACACTGTGCCTCAGGAAGATGTAAATATATTTTTTCACTTTACATGTTGAAAACCCTATTAAATTTGGAAGTGATATCCTGAATCTTCAAAGTGCATTGACTAGTCAAATGTCAGTGAATATATCTGTAAGTTTGCTTTCTCAAGTAACATAACTTTAAAAAAAAAAAGCAAAGTAATATTTTGTTCCTCAATTTTATTTTATGACTCTTTCTAAGTTAATATATCCTGAAGCTGCACTGGAAAATATTTAAATATTTGTTCAGGGAATCTAAATGGACTATCTAAAGCGAAGGGTGATCTTTCCTCTCTTTTCATTTTCTCCAATAGGTTATTTTACATATTTCAGATAACATCAAATGGAGAAAGTTTCTTCCTTTGGGCTGCTTTATTAACTTCTTTGGGTGCATAGCAGAGATAGATTGTTCCAATGTATTTGCTGAGAGCTCTGAAAGCACTCAGCATAAGGGCATGTGGGAATGTGAATGGGCTTTTCTGCACTTTTAAAAAATTATCATTGCTGGGGGAAAAGACTGCTCTACTTCATTTAATGTATTTTGGCAAAAAAACCAAAGGCATCAAGAAGTGTCAGTTTTCTTTCCCCTTTTCCAAGCACTGCCAAGAATGTTTGACTGTTCTCTTCTCCATCACCCCTTTTCATCCATGCAGTGCTCCATTCTCTTTTTTTACTGATAACACATAGAGTGAAACTTCTAACCTTAACCTACTCTGATGTGTTTTCTCTGAAAGTGCCAATTGGATTTATGTGCTCTGCTGAGCTGCACTGCATTGTCCTCCTCTGCAAATGTTTAGGACCTTCCTCCTCCCTGTGTCTCATCTGCTCTCTGGGTCCAGCTGTTGTTTTCCAGAAGGCAGCTCTGTGACCCAAACACCCTGAGCCCTCTGAGCAGCCAGCAGTGTCCCTGCAGCTGGGATCCCAAAGGAAAAGCCATTTTAGGTTGTTCCCACAGCCCAGCCTTTTTCTTGACTGCTTACTTTCTCCAGGGCTTGCCATTTCTGCTCTCCTTCCAGAGTTTTTTTCTTCAGATTGGGAACTGACCTGTTGACCCCAGTCCCTGCATCAAGTCCATTTTATCTCTGAGCTGTTTTGTGCTGCTTCAATGATGCAAAACAATCTTCAGGGCTGCTTAGACAGAGAAGGGCTTGGTTAAGTGGGGAGTGTGGAAATTCTCTGACCTGGCCTTGGAACTCTGCTTAGTTCACATGTTTGCTGGCTGGTGAATCAGACATCAGTATTGCTTGATCTGGAGCTTGATACAGAGTTTAGATCTGGAAAGGATCCAGATTTGAGGGATGTTCAGACCTAGGGTTTGAGACCAGCTCAGAGCAGACACAGATCCCAGCAGCAAAGTTTGAAACATCCTTTATTCTCCAATCACTCTCCTCAGTTTTTAACCATTCTCTGATAATAATAAAATTCCATCAAAGGGACAGTGGAAAAGAAACATCATCAGCTGTTCCTTTGGCCACCTTGGTGCCAGATAGACATGAGCATTCTTGGTGTATAAACCTTGCATTGAAAGACCAAAAACTCACACCACCCACCAAAATGGCACTTTGCATTGACCAATAACATGTTTCTGGCCAAATTCTGTGGGTTCAGCACTCTGGCCTCTCTGGAGTTGTACTCTGGCCCCAGAGTGTCTGTTCATTGTTGTTTTGAAATTCAAAAGAGAGAGAAAGCTGATTATGTCAGCATCTTCTTAAAGTCATAATTCTTCCTGCTGTTTCCTTTAGAAAATATTCAAGATGACAGGAATTCTTGTAAATTCTATTCTATCACACATCAAAGAATTGGCCATGATATTCTACTCTTTTAAAAGATGCAACCATGGTTGCACAGTTTTCTCTATGAGAAAAGCTTCCAAGTTCATTAAGATCCTTGGGAGTGAGTATCTAAAGTTCAAATTTTTCTCCTTTTTATTTTTTTGTTGTTGTTGTTGTTATTCTAATGGTATTCTAAAACTAAAATTGTTATTGTCTGGAAATACATCTGGCAAACAAGACTCCTCACAGATAAAAGTCTGAAATTCTGGATATTTGTCACTCTTCCAGTTATCACCCACCATTTCTCTTTGAAGTTCTTATCTTTGCTGAGTGGCTCTGCTCCATACCTCCAACCTGTCATCAACCACATTTCACATGTGTATTTCAAATAAGGAAAATTTGTCCTTTGCCCCATTTAGAAATAAAAAACAGGCTCAGAGGGCTGAAGTGATTTTACCAAAATCATGGAGAAGAATGAGGCCAGGGCTCTTGTGCTGTTCATCTCAATGTATTGGGTCTTTTTTTTCCTCCCAAAGGTTAGATCCCCTTTATTAACCATTTAAAATTTCACTGTTTTCACACTTAGATGAAATACATGGGAATGGTGGAAACAATGCAGTTTTCTGTGGGATTCAAGGGGTTGTGAAACCACCAGCTGACCTTGAGGAGGGGGAGGAGGGGACTGTTTAACATTCTTTTATTGCCTAGCAAAACGTTCAAGGTCTTGTGTACCGAAAGGAGCTGCCAGGGGAGCTCCAGCACAGACACTTTTCCCATTTACCTTCACCTCTGGTGACCCTGGGAGGGTGGCAGCACACCATAAACTCTCCTTTCATGGTCTCCTCACTGAGATAGCCTGGCCCCACAGGCAGTCTCTGCTCAGCCCCTGCTCTCCAGGCAGTCTCAGCCTTGCAGGGTGAGGTTCCCTGGCTTTTATCACAGAGCAGAAAGTGAGGTTGCAATAAATAGCAGAAGATGTGGCTGAGGTGCACTTGAAGCAAGCAAGTCAACCCCCTTAATAAACTCAAGCTCAGGAATCCCCATGGGGTGGATAAGGGTTTCCAAATGAGCAGTCTGAGCTTGGTGCCAAGAGACAGAAGTTTTGTAGCAGAGCCCAAACCAGACTGCTGATCTTTCATTTCCTAGATGCATTTCTTAATTTTTGTTAGTGAGGCTTGAAAAGAGAACAATTCCCTGCAGCTGAGGAACTGTCCCTGTAAACCATCAGTGCAGTACTTAATGTACTAAATAATTTTTAGTACATTAAGTACTGCATTATTTTTTTATTTACATGCATACATGTACTACTAATGTATGCATGTAAATAAAAAAAAAAAAATTAAAAAATCAGCCATTCCTTAGGTCATGGAGAAGCAGCCACTATTCTTGTTATTACAATGAACCTGTGCCTCTAATTTTGTATGATTTCCAGCACTGCCAGCTCGGACAGAGAAATGACAGCAGTTCTTGGTTGTATCTTTTATTCTTTATTTGCAGCATTGCATCTGGGAGAAGATTTTTCTTGGGGCAAACATCCACTGAGGACAGGAGGAGAACATTGGAGCAGCTGTGATCACAGTTAAAAAGCTGCAAAGCTTAGATTCAGTATCCTCTATTCAGAAATTCATTTCTCTTGCCTTTCTTGAATATGGAATCATGTAGGCCTTGGACAAGGTGATCTTTCCAGAGTGATGAGCTGATTTCCTATGGACAAGGAATTGTTAGAGGAGGATAACCCAAGTTAGGGGTTGGAGGTGAAAGGGTTGATGTGCTTTTGGATTTCCTGTTTACCAGAAATAGCTGCCATTAAAAGTAAGAATATAATTTTTCTCTGTTTTCATCTCCTTGCCTTTCAACATATAGGGCTAAGAAATGCTAATTATGCAGTTACCCTTTTCTGCAGCCCTTTTTAATAGAACTTCTCATTGTTGTGAGTGAAATAAGGAGTCACCCTTTCTAATGCAGTGGTGTAAATGTGTGCACTCTGCCATCCCAGGATTCTTCAAATAAAAAGAGAAGTAACAAGCAACAGTGAGATTTTCTATTGGACTTTTTTTTCTGTCTAGAGGTCACTATTTGAGGTGTGCCAAGTGCTCCTGCTGTGGTGATAGTTATTTGATCATCCCTGGGTGGAATATACAGGAAAAAAAAAAAACCTTTCATTGCAAAAAACTTGATTTAAGAACTTGATTTTTTACTTAGCGAGCAAGTGATTTTTGGACTGAATTGGAGGGAGAATATACCTACAAATAAGGGTAGAAAAAGAAAATACACAGGCCTTAAAAGATGTTATTGGTTCACTTACAAGAGTGTAAGAGTGGATGAGACCTTAGGGAAAAGCAGCTCAGAAAGAGTTGCCAAAGCCTTTGAAGCCAGAATTGGCAATTGTTGTGGTTATTTCTATTGGAAAAATTATAAATCTCTAATTTTTTTCCAGGGATGTCATTGGTCTGAAGGGATGACTGAGTGTGTAATTTTTGAGTTCATGTTTAACTGAGTGTGGAAGGAGGCAGGAAGAGAACTGCACTGTGGGAATCATGGAGTGAAAATGGAGATGACTGAAGGGTAGATCTGTCTTTAGATATTTGGACAAGGAGGAGCAATTAGAACATTTACAACAAAGATGTTTTTATGATTAAAAACCCTCCCCACTATCTAACTGTAGTATTTTTAATGTTCATGACATGTTTTTAATCATCAAAAGAGAAAATAGTAGTTGGTTTGAATAAACATCTTGATGCAGTTTAATCATTCTGGTAGGAACACTATCCTTGTTTCTCTCCATTTATTCCAGAAGAAAGGAGCATTGGCTATTGATAGGAGCTTTTTCTTGATTTTAATGACTTTTTTTTAATTACAGGTGCTATCAGAGGGCCATCCCTCTTTTCCATGGGAGAATCACTTGGTGAGCCTCTCAGAGGAGCTGACATCCAGTTCTCCCTTGTGCTGCAACAAGCCATGCTGCTTTAAAGAACCCAATATTCATGTAAAAGAGAGGAATTGGTTGGAAATCTTGAAGCTGATAGGAGGATGGACTCACAATAAATACAATAAGTAGTTTCAGCTTTTACAAATTACTCCCTGTCCACTAATAGAATAAAATCAGTAAGACAGTTGGGCAATTAACTTTGGTCATGTCCACTTTGGTGTGGTTTCCCTGAGGCATTTTAAAGGGGCTGAGGGTTAATAAATTATTAGGAAATTATTAAATTATTATATCAATATATAATTATATAACTATATGTAATGTCTATAATATATATCATTATATCATTATATATCTAATAGTTAGATATAATTATATATAATTCTTATATATATATATATATTATATATAATAATTATAGATATAATATTATATCCCTGTATCCAGTTAAGGGAACAGAACTTAGAAGTTTAAGGGTAAAGATTCAGATCCCAAAGCTCCTGAAAGCATACTGGGAATTATTTTTATTAACTTCAGTAAACAATGAAACAGCTCTAATTCAGGATCAAAAGGGATCTGTCTGAGGCAGTCTGAAAAGTGAATTTAGTCTTGAAGAAGGTGTTTAAGTAGTGAATTATTTTGCATTCTAGTCCTGTCCTGCTATGTATTTTTGAATATTTTGCAATTCAGCAAAGTGCCTCTCAGTACTCTCACCAGTCTTTGGGAGTCTCTGGAAACTTTCTCTGACTTCTCCTGGGGTTTGCCATTGGTACACATCCACTTCATGTAATTAGAAGCAGCTTATTCCCTTCCTGAAACTTGATAAGCACAATAATTGCATGTTGGAAACACCAACTTTTCCAAAAAAGCACTTTTTTGTGCTTTTTTTGTGCTCGGGGTTCAGGCTGGGTCCCAGAAGCCACTGGATCAAATCCATGAAGAACCATGTGGGAAAAGTGAAGGCTTTCTGACTGAGCTGAAATGCCTGCTGTGGCTGTAAATCAAAGCCAGCTGACAGATTAAGGGACATCATCTGGAGCTGCTGGTCAGCCAAGTGGTGTGGCCAAGGACACTGATGTGATAATTATTGTGACAATTCCTGAATACAGGGAATTGATTAGAGCATGCTTAGTAACCTCTCACCTGCTGACATCAGCTGTGAGATCATGGCATGCTCTCTGCAACTAAAATTAATCAATGAACTTGTTTTCATAAAGGTCTGTGGGAGTCTACAAGAATGTTTAAGTGCCCTACTGACCAGAAGTTCACACTAGAAAACAACAGAGTGCACTAAATTGTGTATGAGCTGACAAAAAAAATAGGTTGGATTAGCTCTCTTTTTAAAATAATTGTGAGAAATAACTCTTTTAAGCAGTTATTGAGATCTTTGCACTGAGATCATCACAGTAATCTAAATCAAAGTGTGGTGGGGATTGTTCTTTTGGAAATGTTTTCCAAATGTTTCAGTGGAAAACCAAAACCAAACTGACTTCAAATCCCTAAATTTTGGACCAGCAATTTTCAGGTCTTTCCTTGGAGAAGACAAAGGCACCAAAACAGACCAGAATCTGGTGGAGAAAACTTGGTGCCAACACCTGGGAGAGGCATGGCAGAACATTGTGTAGCTTATGGATTTCTGTCTGCAGCCACTTCTACAACCCCAGGAACTGTTCATGGGCTACACAGGTAAATTAACCTAAAGATCTATTCTTTGCTCTCTGCAGTAATAATTATCTTTTAAAAATCTAAATTTAAAATTCAGGAAACAGCTCATCACTATATGAAAATGTCAGGGTCCTTCCCAGAACTTTACTTAGATTCTTGTCTAGGAAGTTGAGGATGTCACTCTCCCCTTGCTTTCTGCCTCTCTAAAATAACTCTTTGTCCTTCCTGCTATATTTTCTATTTTTTATTGAGTTATAAACTTGAATGTTTTAACTCTATTGCATAAAAATACTGTCCTTCCCAGAAATTCCCTAGAGGAAGTTGAAGGCTTTTTGTGTTTATTATGGTTATTTCAAATATTGAAAAAAACAGAGAAAAGAAGCTACAGGCAATTTATTGGTCTGTTACAAGAGGTTTAATATTTACAGAACTATCTAACATTCCTTTGCCTTCTTCAGTTCTCACAGACAAAGCATTCATTTGTTTATGGAGTTCTGTTAGATACAGAGTAAAACTCTCTGTATTTTCTGTTGTTAATAACACTCATTGCTTTAGAATTGAATTCTGTTCCAAAGAGGGGAAATACACCCTGAGTGCAAAAGTGAAATAATTTGGATTGAAGTAGGAGTAATCTTCTGTCCCAGGTTGGAATTGAGCTGAATGTTTACATGAGTGTGGTTTGGATGGTATCTGTCCTTAGGAGGGACAGGATTTTTGGATAGCAAGTGTCAGTGATCAGTGTTCTAGCACTGGCTTTGGTGAGGAACTGCAGAACTGCAGAAAGCTCTGCACAGAGAAACCCTAACAACAAGGAGAAAATTATTTGGACTTTTTAAAACTAGATTTTTCTCCTTTTATTTTCTTTTTCTCTCTTTCTCTCTCTTTTTTTTTTCTTCTCCTCCTTTCCCTTTTTCAGTTTTCTTTTTCTTTCCCCTCTCCACTTCTCTCCTCTTGATTTTTTGAAAGTTGGATATTAAAAACCTGGCATCAATTACAAATTCCAGACCGAATGTCTGTTGAACAATAATAATTTTACTTCTTTACAGTTAGACTTGCAAAAAGAAATCCAAGTTAAAACCTCAAAGTATTTCACTGTTTCTGATTACTTAGTTTGGTCAGATCACCTGTGTACCAGCACTGGTAGAGGAAATCTTACAATTGCTTTTCAGGAAAATGGGAATTCAACCTTTATTTGGATTATGTCTCTCTGGGGTTATTTATTGGGGGTTTTTAATTTGATTTTTTTTTATATCAAAAGTTCCATCTGGGTCTCCTTGATATTCTTTGTAGTAATGACAGCTTTGACCAGGCTAGAGGAAACAGAGTGGAGAGTTAAATCATGTGTGCTGACAAAGGAGTTTGATAAAAACCCTTATTTTTTACATTTCTGATATATTCTTAGCCTCCAGAACCTGCTGGATTTTGAAATGAGGTTCTGTAAATTCCTGATACCACATAAAATTTAAAAAGAAAGAATGTGCAGGTTTCTTCTGTGAGGTATAATTTGAAGTCTGCCCATAAATTGTTTCCAATTTTTATTATTATTATTATTCTGCATGTTAATATTTCATGGCAGGCCATGGCTGCTCCTTATGATGCAGAATATTTCAGTCTGGTTTAGGGCTGGTACTTGACACACCCATCTGTACTACAATGATGAGAGGTCCCCTTATTGAAAAAAAAAGAATTATTTCCAACTCTTCAGAGCTGCTGTGTTCAGTGTTAATAATTTATATCCAGAGGCATTTGCAAATATCCATCCTTGTGAGAGTGACCTCTGAGAAGTGATACAGCCTCTTTGCCCAGGTCAGAGTCTATTAAAAAAAATCTATTTAACAAAACCCCAAACAACCAAACAAAACTCAATATTACTTTGTTTAATATGATGGAAACAGCAAAAGGCAAATGATGCTTTGGGGAATCAAGCTGGAGATGAAAGAGACCAATCCAAAAAGGCCAAACTCCCCTCAAAATATTGGTTTTGTGTGGATTTAGGGTTTCCTGCCAGTCTGCTTAAACAGAAAATGGATAAAATCCTTCAGGTGGATGAGAGGACTTGGCCATTGGAGTGTGTTCTCCACACTTTGGCTGCCAGGGCTGGGGACCAGGGCTTGACCCAAACCCCCCAGAGCCAGCAGAGTCCTGCCCCAGGGATCTGCCACCTCTCCTCCTGCTGCACCAACAGCCCTGCCCAGGGGCAGTGCTGCTTGCAGAAGCCAGGCTGAGCTGGCCTCACACCATTACCACCTCCTAGGAACCTTGCACAGCACTGGACAAGCTGCTGCTTTGTACTTTCATAGCCTGAGGTCATTAGTGCCTGGCATCTGTAAAGGAAATGCACAACACTGGAGTCTCTAAGATGACACTGTTTTCATTACAGGTTTAATTTTGCAAAGAGCATAAAGGCAGATACATCAAAATGCCAAGAAGCCTCTGTTAATTAAAGCCTCTTTTTCCTTTTCTTCTTAAGATTTGCATATGTATTGAGCCATTAAAGAGAAAGATAAAAGGAACCCCAAGACTCTTTATGCATAGCCTTTATGACTGCAGCTACTTACTTTGCAGGAGACATTATTTTGACTGGAGCAAAATAATGTTCTGTGGCTTGACAGGACTCAAGGCTGCTTTGTAGTGCTCCAGAGGCAGACAGTGACTGGTGTTGGGAGGTTTCACCTCCCAGCACAGATCCTGCACCCAGGTTTTATGCAGTTCTGACATTCTTGTACCATTCCTATACCCCCCACTCCTGTTCACCCAGGTTGGCCCAGGTTTGGGGGGCAAAGAATGGATTACAGCTCCCCTCTGCTGTGCTGAAGCTTCCTCTGCTACAGCTTAATACCCACACTGTGTTTGATTATTTACCATTCATATAATGTACCTTTCATAAGGTACAAGTTTTGTACCTCCTCCTCAGATTAACAGTGAATTATCCTCAGAACACGGGCAAAGTTGGCAGCAGGTGAAAAGTTGCCTCTGTCCAAATCACCAGCATAAATCTCCCAGACTTCTTGTCCCAGGATTTCACCTCAGAAGCTTGGGATCAAGGTCTGTGTTATTTAGTTGGCAGGACAGATTTTGGTGGGTTTCACTGAGGTTAGTTAATTTCCCTGTAACTTTTTTCATCAGCCTTGAAATCGTTAGCAAGGACATTTGGAGCTGTGCCTCACTGGAGATGCTGTTTGACTCCTCTATTCCAGGACTAACAGCAAAATAAGTTCAAATAAAATGATCCAAATTTTACAGTGCTTATTCTGGTACAATTCACTGTTTGTTTTCCTTAGATAAAGATTAAAGAAGAACCAAATCAGAACTTTTGGAACTGGCCCCTTAATAGCTGGAAGGAACATTGGAGACATCTAATGGAAGATCAATATGTGAGAGTTCAGTACAGAAAACACTATATTTGCTTTTTCTTTTTTATTTTTTTTCTTATATATTATCTACAAGCACGAGCTTTCATATTTTTTAATGTAAAAATGCATACAGATCATTATATATATAAAAATCAACTAGCCTTGTAGCAAACTGCCAGATCCAACCATCCCCAGGTTGGGGACAACCTGTCTGGATCCAGGTGCAAACCCAGTGGCTGATCCTCACCTCCATCTGTAGTTGCACCAAACCCCCAGATACAAAGATTCTCAAAGTTCCAGGGAAGTTTTGGGTCCTGATCCAGGTCTTGCAGCACGGGCATGACTAACTCTTCATCAATTGAAGATAAATATTTTAAAAACTTCATAAATGACAGTCAACTTGTTGAAGGTAACAAGTATCCCTTTCACCTTTTCTCCCCATTTTTATCTTCTTCCCTGTCCTCTCTCTGCAGAAATGGCAGAGAGAAATTCAATGTTAGTGTCACATACACACACTTCAACAGCAGCAGGAGAAAACTGAACAGAAAATTCAACAGAATTGAATCTGTTGATGTCTGCTGCAGAAAGGCTACTGAATGTGGGTTCATGCTGCACTCAGCCTTTTCAATGCTTGGGCAATTTTGGGCTCAATTTGCACATTGTTGGAATATGAAAGATTTATAACATAGGTTGCAACGTTGTGAGCATCAGTAGATCAAGTTGCATTTAGTGCTATGAAATGCATATCAACAGAAGTGGCTTAGAGGGAAACCAATTAATGAGCAATTAAGTAAAGAAGTTTGTGTTAGTTTTGGAGGAAAGGTCACAAAATGGCAGCCTCCTTTTTGACCAAGTGTTTGGCAGTTTTCAAATTCACTCTTTGCAAAGGAATGTTACTATTTTTATTGTAGGTTCTTTATGTAACAAGGGATGTTTGCACAGTGGAACATTTTATTTTCACCAGGATTTTATAATTTATCCACAGAGATGTTATTAAAGAAGATACAATTTGCTGGAAATCTTTTGGAAAGTATGAGGGTTGTAATTTAGCTTCTCCTTCCTTTCAGCTCTTATATGAATATGATTAATTATTTTCTCTTGTCATTCATTGAGAACCTTTTTGTATTTTAAATGCAGCTCCAACCTGAACCCCAGGAAAGGATTTTGAGATGAAAGAACTGTTGAGGTTTTCTGAGCAGGATGAACCAATTGATTAGCATACCAAAGTAAAGACATGACTACGTTGCCATGGGATTGCAGGTAAGGATTTTGTTTACTTCGTGCACCAGCACTGATTTGAAAGATAACAGAACCTCAGTGCTTCAACTTACAAATGCTCACTCTGGCTCCTAATGTAACTAAATTGCTGGCAAGTTCAGTCCCTCAGCTAAAGAATTCTGGTTTGTGAACAGGCACTAGCTCACTCTTTTACACTTGTGTTGATTCTACAATACTAAAAATGGCTAAACCTCTATTTTTTTTTTTTATTTTTATTTTTTAAAAAAGTTAACGATATGATGAGCAGTTTGGGAAGAAGTGTGTCACAGAGGCCTGTTGCAAGAACCCCCTGCCTAGAAGCACACAGTGAAGTTTCCATTGCAGTGTGTCCAACTGATGTACAGCAACACATGTGAAGGTGAGGACCAAAATATAGACATTCCAGGATAGTGAAATGAGTTTTTACCACCTAGAATCCAGAAGCAGAGAAAACAAACAACAGCCCAAATAAAATATACATCTGAATGTGATGTTCTTTGCTGGCTGGGTAAAAGTGAAAGTTAAAAAAAAAAAAAGTACTTTGGTAAAATATCTTTAAGTGAATACTTTTAATAGAAGTCATAATTTGGAACTTTTCTCTGTTCACATGGATATACAGATCTGCCTCTTCAGCCTGTTCCACCACCTATATGGCTACCTATATAGCTCTACAAAGTGCTAGCCAGGTAGATTTACTCACTTGCCTACATCTGTGGCAATTTGCTTTTGGAGTCACTTCCTCACAAATAACCACAAGAAGTACAAAGCAGTGGAGAATAAAGTTGTAAGCAAATGCTCCAAGGGGCTGTTCCTCAAAGGAGAACACTGCTAATCTGTCATGCAAACCCTTGGCTGTGGTTTTACATGTTGACAATCTGAGCTGCCCAAAGGGATGCTACACCACTGGTGGGAGACCAGCACAATCTGAATTAAAAACTTCCAATCTTGCTCCTTGCATCTTTTAGCAGTTAACAAACCAACTAGACAGGAGGCAAAACTTGGCAGCTGGCTTAAATGCGATGATGAGGGAGAAGGAAAGCACTGGGCACCTTTTATCCCAGGCACCAAAATCTGATAAACTGCATTTCTGCTTCAATGTGCCAGATAAAAGTCACAAAAAACCTGCACTGCTTGGAGCTCCAGAGTGCTCCAAGCAGCATCTGGGAGTTTAAACAGCTGAAAATTATAGTCTTTTGATATGGTAGAGGCCATTCAGATCTGATTTACATTTGGGCTTAGACTTTAAATTCTTGCCTTCCCAAGGATTCCATTCTTCTTCGGTCTAAAATAGACTATGAGGAACTACTTGAATCGAAAAAAAAGACCAAAAAACCAAAAAAATCTAAAAACTACCCATAGCTACATTAATAGTAATATGGTTCTTTTTTTTTGTTTTCAGTTTGATTTCCCAACACACATACTCCCATTCCCCCAAGCACAGTATAATGCTTTGAGGAGGAAATGGTGAAATGCTGCTGGACTAGATTATTTTGGAGAACTCTGCAGTTTCAGAGGAGCTGGAAGAGCAGCTGAACTTTAGCTCTCTTGAAATGTGTGTCTAGCTGGATAAACACCCCAGGAAATAGACCTTTCCTGTATTTTTTGCATACCTTGCTAAGAACATCAGCACTCATGGATTTGACAAAAATAACAAGGAAGGAGTGAAAGCATACACTGAGCCAACTCAGAGCTGGTGAAGGTGTCAGGTGAACTTTCTGTTTCAACACAGCAGCCTCTACACACATTCAGTCCTGCAGAACACCAGTTGTGATGGCTGTGGATGGACTGAGGGCTGAATCTTCCTCTCCAATGGCTACTGAGCAGCTGTCTGGCTGGAAGTGATGTTTAGGCACTACTGACTTGCAGGGGATTGGAGCTAGCCATGTAGAAGCAGAAGATTCTCTCTTGCTTGCCAATCCCCACAATTGTCTAGTCATTTGGAGTTCATTTGGTGTTTGTTTTTGTTGTTGTTTTTTTTCTTTCCCACATTAGTCAGAAGCAGTGTGGCTAAATACATTTCAAAACAGGAAAACAGTAGGATTCCGTGTTACTCAAAAAACTGGTGGTGTTTGTCTTTTTGTTGTTTTTTTTCTTCATTGCAAAGATTTGACCATTCCTCGTTAAACCTGCTCTGCTTGCCCCACCCCAACTCCAAGCTAACACGCCCTAAAACGCTTCTCTGGCTTAGGACAGCTCTTTTTTAGCTGCTGATTTTGGTGAGCATCTTATTGATGGCCTGCTTGACGTGGGTGGTGGAGCTTCGCCTCCGAGTCTTGCCCTGGACCATCTTGCGGCGCCGCACCTCGCGGCAGAGCTCGTAGAAGGCCTCCATGATGTTCCCCTCTCCCGTGCAGGCGGAGCACTCGTAAAAAGCACACGCGAGTTCCGTGGCCAGCTTTTCACCTTCCTCCGTGCTGACTTGCCTGGAGTGATCCAAGTCTGCTTTGTTGCCCACCAGGATCAGGGTGACGTTTTTGGGCTTTTTGACCTCGTCCAACAAGTTCTTAAGCGGCAGCATCTCCTCGAAGCTGCCTCTGTCCGTGATGTCGTAAACCAGCACGAAGCCCTCGCCCCATCGCACGTGTCCCTCTTTCTGAATGGCATCCTCCTGGTGGAAAAGACAGGAAAATGGCTTAGGAATTTCATTTATGAAGAAGACAGCAGGGCTTCAGAGAGGTGCTGGTCCTACAAAACTGTGTGCATCTGCTTTACCTTATACTTTGCTCATATCACCTTTTCTCTCACGTGGCATAGGAGATCTGTTCCACCCAGTGCCATGATCTATCTGGCCTGTGCAGCACCTGCACCTGTCATGTTTTACAAGGGAGACCTGACTATGAGCAAATCTGCTCTTCACTTTGGTGGGAATCATTGGCTGAAGTTGCCAAGCTCCATCACTTGACTAGAAATAGAGTGTGACTTTGTGCCTTCTTCTTGGGCTGGCCCTGAATAAAAAGGCATGAAAGCAAAATCATTTCACCCCCAGAGTAAACCCCTTGACTTGTTTGTTCTTCCAAGCAGGATCCCTTGCAGAAGGGTGATTTATGAAGAAGACAGCAGGCCTTCAGAAAGGTGCTGATCCTACAAAGCTGTGTGCATCTGCTTTGCTTTATACTTTGCTCACATCATCATTTTTATCACGTGGCATAGGAGATCTATTTCACCCAGTGCCATGACCTATCTGGCCTGTGCAGCATGTTTACCTTTTTTAAAAGGGGGAACTGACTATGAGCAAATCTGTTCTTCACTTTGGTGGGAATCATTGGCTGAAGTTGCCAAGATCCATCACTTCACTGTAGAAACAGACTGTGACTTTGGGCCTGCTTGCTGGGCTGGCCCTGAATAAAAAGGAGTGAAAACAAAATCATTTTACCCCCAGAGTAAACCCCTTGACTTGTTTGTTCTTCCAAGCAGGATCCCTGCTCAGAAGGGTGTGGATCCAGCACGGGGCAGGAGAGGGGGTTCTGCCCAGAGGCAAATCTGTGTCCCCAGAGTAGGGCACACCTGCCAGCCCCTGCACTGCTGCCACCACCACAATTTCCTGCCCTGCTGCACACCCAGCCAAGGCACTGGGTAGCAGCAGCACAGGCACCCACGCACCTGGCCAGCTGTGTCTAGTATCTCCATGGAAACCACTTCATCATCAATGGTAGCTTGGTGACGGTATGTCGACTCTAAAATAAGAACACATGTTGTGAAACGTATTAGAAGAACGTAATTTTCTTTTTTTCTCTTTTTTTATACCTTCCTCACAGATCTCCCAGCACAAGAGCAGACATGTGACGTGCAGTTTGGCTAAATTTTCCTTGCTGGAGCTCTTCCAGACATCCTGGAGCACACTCAAATCCTCTTTTCTAAAACAGCAGCACTTACCTCTCTCCATAGGGCACAACCTTCATTTTCCCATGGGTTAGACCTGCAAAAGCCTGCTGGATGCTGCAGTCTGCACCCAGCAAAGGACAGTTTGCTGTGGCAGAGAGCCCTGCAAAGCTGCATCCCATTTTTCCTGTTTGCCCCCAGGAAAGGCTGCTACCTTTAGAAGACAATACCAGAACTCTCAAAGTATCCAGCTCAACAGACTGTCACTGCATAGCTTGTTGATCAAAACCAGGATGGATGCAGATCAAGGAACCCAACCACTAAGCTCAGGCCTTATACTGTGAAAAAAATTACAGACCAGTTAGGCACGTTAGGAATGTGTGTTTTAAACATGCTGAAATCATCACATTCCCTTCTTCTAGCAAGGGATCAAGCAGTGATTTCCCTGTTTATGATTTATAAGGATAACCAGTGGGCATTAAGCATTTACACTATGGAAAAATAGAAACCAACGACCCTATTTACTGTCACAGGTTTTGGAACCAAGCAACTAATCAGAAAACTAATGACAAAGCAGCTTGTTTTATCTTAATAAGCTGATAAGCTAAATTTGATAGCATTTGACCTAAAATGTGGAAAACTATCTGTGCTAACATTCAGATTTATTTCTGCTGCTAGCTCACAGATGTCCTATATCAAAAGACAAATATGTATGCTGTAAAAGTCTGGCCAGTGACCATGAATGCTTTGCATTGTCAGAGACAGAATTCTTTCATTTGGTGTAAATCTCTTCAATAGGAACAAAGGAAGGAAACTCATTTCTTTAACTTGAACTTCTGGAAGGGCTCGTGTTTGGTGAATGCCTGTTTTCATTATTCACTTAAGAATGTCACCTCTTCACAATCAGGAATGTTTCTGTGCTGTCAGTGCTGCAAAGTCTCTTCCCAAACCAAAAATGTCACTCCCTCCCTGTGCCACCTTAATTGCTTTAACAGCCCAGCTGTCTCCAATAGGGACAAATGGCCAATTGACTTGGGCAGATGGCAAGCAAGCTTGCTGTAGGGTTTCAGGCCATGAAGATTGGCTTCCCTGAAGGCTGTAAATACCCCTTCTGGATGGTATTTCCAGGCTCTTGAAGAAGCTGGAGTCTCCCTTTGTGATCCTGAGGCTATGCCTACACAGCAGAGTGAGGTATGTTAAAGTCCCTGGGTGGAATGTCTTATCTGTGCCTTCCACACTCCCTCCTGGCTCAGCAATTCCCTCAGGGAATGCAGAAAAAGCAGGAAACTCTGGCTTGGTGTTAGAGCTGCACCTTCAATGAGTAATTTCAGTGCTGGGTTGGGATTCCCTGTGTAGTACTCCAAGCTGGAGGTTATTTAGGAACTGCTGCTCTGTTGTTTTGGGGGAGGGTGCTGTGCAGGAGAGATGGCTCTGCAGTAAGCAGTGAGATTTTGGCTCCTTACTTGCTAAGGCTTTGCAATGCTCATTTGCCTTCAACCATCTGGCCCTGCTTGACAAGTGGCTGCTGAGAATTTTTCCACAGAACCTGAGAAAGTGCTCACCCAGCCATGACTGCAGGATATCTGTGAAATGTCCTCAGGAGGCAGGAGGGGGTAGGCCATCCTGTGACATTTATAATAATATAATAAAAATATCATATACAAAAATAAAATATATACTCTATAAAAATATATTCTATAATATACTGTAATATATAACATATAATAACTTATAATAATATAATCAAAATATAATATATAATAAATCCTTGATATTTATTCTCACTATGAAATGGATAATAAATCTCAAGGAATAGACTTTTGCTCACCATGCAAAAGCAGCATGAATCTTAAATGATACTTCTCAAAATAGGACTCTGGCAGCACTTTATGTTGCAAGTTTAACTTGCTTTGGCTGCTCATGTTGGGAAGGAATTTGATCTTGGATGAGTAGCACCGATTTAGGTCAGATTGGTGTAAATAAATCTTCCTAAATGTGCGTCTGCTCCTGTGCTCTGGAATGCATGGTAGCTGGGTGAATTTCAATGAGGAGTGTAAAACAGCTGGATGTTGAAAGCATTTTTGGTGTAATCACAGACATGGCTTCTCCTTCAAGGGAACAGAAAAATCTGAAGAATCTGGTTGTCTTGTAAATTATGAGCCCTGAAGATGTGAGTTCCAGTCTGCTCACACTGATCCCATGGTACATCACAAAAACATTGCCTTGCTTTGGGATTTATTTGTGTCATTTTCCTTGTGGCACTGCCTTTCTTTTTCACTTTTTTTCTTTTTTTTTGAGACATGCAGCCAGAGAGTAACTTCAGGGCTTGAGACAACTGCTGGACCCCTGACTGAAAGAAACACTGACAACACAGGTGTCTGTGACTCAGCTGGGCACCCCTGACTCCTATTAGAGTTGGTGAAATAAAATAGGTGCTGCTGGATATAGCTTGTCTGAGCTCTCTCCTGGATTAAACAGCACCTCAGAAGTACCTGGAAGTCCAAAACTGGTCAGATGAATCCAGGCTGTAAAAGTTTCATGCTTGCATCATCGTGGTTAAGTCGAAAAAAACAGGTGCAACACTCTACCAGCAGCTCCCAAGATGATTTCAGGCAACTTTCTGCACTTCAGACTTTGCTTTGCACCAAGTGCTGCCCATCTATTCCACCTCTGGCTGTGTGGCTGAGCCCCCAGAGATGAACAGACACCACAGAGCTGTGCTTTGCTCACAACAAACTCAGTGTCAGAGCAGAGCCAGGAGCTGCTGTGCACATGAGCCTGCCTCAGCCTGGGAGTGCTGTGGACAGAGTTTGATTTATTTGCTCTGTTTCAAAATAAATCAGTAAATCTGACCTGTTCTTGCTGTGCTGCCTGTCATATTCCCAGTAAGAGGCTCAAGGTGTGGTGATGCCAGATTTCAGAGTGGCTCCTGGTCATAAAGCTGAAATCCCCCAGCACTCCTGCAGTGCAGAGCACTCTTGGTTCTCGTGGCTCCATTGTTTGAAAAACTCAGGTTTATTTCAAATCTATTTAGGGCTGTTAAAAGGCCTGAGAAGCATGTTGGAAAATGGCAGCAGTTGGTTTGGTTTTTGAGCCACAATAATTAATTAATTAATTAATCAAATGACCACGGCTGCTGAATAATTGTGGGAAAATTATTTTGCAGGGAAAAAACCAACTTCCCTGGGGGCTCTTGGTGTTGATAAACATATTATAAAATATTTCTATTCTTCTGAGCAGTATGATTAAAAAAATACACGGAAAAAAACGACTTTTGTCTGGAAAACTTTGAAGCCCATGATCCACAGACTGTCTATGGATGAAATATTCAGTCACAGCTTTTTCACATCACATCCTGGCACTGCTGTGACATTTTAAACAGAGCTTTGGCCTATGAGACTTGGCTGGTCATCTCTCAAACCTTTGTTTTGTCCAGGACTATCCTGTTTTTCTGAGTGTATTTGTTCCAGAATATTGTAGTTTGTAGAGAAAAAC
The DNA here is from genome assembly GCF_022539315.1 of Serinus canaria. Taxonomy (NCBI): domain Eukaryota; kingdom Metazoa; phylum Chordata; class Aves; order Passeriformes; family Fringillidae; genus Serinus; species Serinus canaria. Next base: position 68,189,022 of record NC_066314.1, read on the forward strand.
TATTATCTGGAAATTAATTTCTAGATTTTTGAGTTATATTTGCAGTGATATAAGATGTTTTAGTGATGTAAAAAAGTTATTTTCAATACTTGTTGATGTTGAACCAGCAATATATATTGGGCTGTGTCACAGCTCTAGAAGATATTATCTGCATGGAAGTGTTTCTTGGTTTTGGAAGTTGGTAAATCAGCTGAGATGGAGCAATTATTTTTTACAGACAAACTTAAGCCAGCCTGGTCTGTTTGCTCTTAAGGGATAAAACCTCTCTTTTCATACATAATTTTAGTTTTTTTTTTTGTTTGTTTGGTTGGGTTTTTTTTTTTTTTTTTTTTTTGGTTTTTTTTTTTTTTTTTTTTTTTTTGTCAAGAGAGTTTACTAAAACAAGGCCATATAAAAATGCTTTATGTAACTGTGGTGTAATGGTGGTTTTCAGCCAGGTGGATCTGAGAAATGCAGGAGTTCTGGAGAAAGACTTTTTGTGTAGAGATTGCAGGAGAGTTTTCAGACCAAAAACCTCAGCTAATAGACATGAACTTTAAAATCATGGTTAAAATCCTGTTGGATGGCAATGTCTAAGACTGAAACTCCCCATAATTAGTTCTGTTAACAGAATAAATGTTCTTGTTTATTGTTTGGGGTGGGTTTGTTGGTACCTCACTACTCATCTAGACTCCTGCAATCTTTGACACCCATCAGGTGCCTCTCTCTGTCACATTTGAGAACAGTGGCTTTGACTCAGCTTACAGGGGTTGGGGAAAAAACACCCCAAAAAAATGATTACTAACCGTGGTGTTGTTCCCCGAACCCTTCCTTGCCCCAGCCTTGGTGAGGTGTGTCCCCCTCTGCATTTCTCTGCTGCTGCAGGAACTTTTCACCTTTTAGAGAGCCCCTGTAAGCTGAGTGTGTCCTCCTGAAAGTCTCTCCTGCCTCCTTCCTTCCTCAGCCCCAGCTTTTTCCCAAGTGGAATTTATTTTTCTTGCTTTGCCCCTGGCTGTTACATGTTCCCTCTGTTGTTTACCTTACAGGAGGGTTTTTATTTTGCCACCAGCAGTGGTTTTACAGTAAGCACAGTATAACACAGTCCCTTGTGTATTTAGCACATTTTTCTAATGCTAATGCAACATAACCTCATGTGTCTCTCTATTCATTAATACCACAGGCCCACAAATGAGAAAAGTTGGGTTTTTTATTAATAATAGCATCAAACAAGATCCATGAATGGCCATTGCATCATTTTTATCATGTGTAAAAGGAGAAAAAAACTAGTAAAAATAGTGGTTTTGAAAGGAAGCCTTGTGACTGATAATTGGATTTGGACTCTCTAATGTTGTGCTGTGCATGTGCAGCCCCAAGTGTCAGGAAATAAGGAAGGAAAAGTTCCTGGAGGTTGTGCACTTTGTCACTGTCATATTTCCTGAAAAATCCCTTCACCAGGATTTCTTCTCCTGGGAAGCTGAGAAGCCTCAGAGAAAAAGGAAAACAATATTATCTGATTGCTTCTCCTGTGCTTTGCTGCTTTGGAATGTGGTTGGAGATTATTTATCCAACATGTGAATTGTTTTTATTTAATGACCAATCACAGTCAGGCTGTGTTGGGACTCTGGAAGCAGCCAGGAGATTTTCATTGGTATCTTGTTAAGCCTTCTGTCAGTATCCTTTCTCTATTCTTTAGTAGAGTTTTAGTATAATATAATAAATATAATATAAATCATAAATAAATAATAAGTTAGCCTTCTAAGAACATGGAGTCAGAATCTCAATTCCTTCTTTGTCCTAGGGCCCCAAAAAATGCCACACTCACTCCCCATGGGTGTTGTGTGCTCTTCATGTGCAGCTCTCAAGCTACACAAACCCTCTGTCCAGCTACAAATTTCAACCAAAACATGGATGAAAGAAGACATTTGTTGGCAGAGATATTTAAACCAGATCTGGGGTTTCCAGCCTGCCTCACATGCAGTGGATGCTGCTCTGGAATTCACATGGTGATGTGCAAACTGATTTTTTTTTCTAACTTTGTTTTTTGCTGCTCCTTCCAAGGCCACCTTTGCCAAAATCAGGATGGTGACTGCAGTGCTGCAGGTGTCCCCAAGCTGGGCACAACAGGAGCCACGTGGGAGGCACTGAGGGCACCTGTGCTGGCTCAGCTGCTTTCAGTGCCTTTCTCAGTGCCTTTCTCAGTGCAAGGTGAAGCTCTCAGAGGTTTCTGTTCTGTGTAAATCCGGGCTGGGTGAGGCATAGCAACCCCACTCACATCCCTAAGTGCTGGAACCCTGGTTACTGAGAATTTTAGACTTCGTGCTGTTAGGCACTGACCCCCAAGAGATCACTGCATTTGACCTGAGGCTGAAAAAAAAGCTTTCAAAATGGAATGATAAAACTAAGATTATGAGTGTGTAGTTTGAATAGAAGTGTGTAATCACATAGCAGAAAACTTAGAGTTTAAACTTTTAGAATATAGTAATATATATAAAGCAAAATAGAAGTTTAGGACAGTGGCTAATCCTTCCTTTTCACCTTCTTCTTCATAGGTTTAGGTAGTATTATATAATTAGATAAAAAAGTCTGCATTGCAGGCCATGAGTAGTTAGTTATCAAATTAAAAGTAAAAATAATTTAGGTGTCATTTATTAATTAAACAGTTTATCCTTAAAAAGCCTTGTAGAAAGAAAGATAGGGCTCCATTTTTAGTTTAAGTCAAGTGCTGTAGAACTCACAGCTTGTGAAATTATAATATAGATAAGAACTCATAAATATCTAAGTCAGAACAAGAAATATCACCTCACACATTTAATCCCAATCTTAACAAAAAAACCCCAAAAATCCATTACCTAAGGGGGCACAGGGCAGTCAGCAGGCAAGAGGCTCTGCAGAGGGCTGGGGGTGTCCCTGCTCCATGGAGATGGGAAGAGAATATTTGTGGGTGACCTGAGCAGAGCTTCAGGTGCTGTGGGGACTCCTGGGGGAAAGGATGCTCCATGGAGCACAAGGAGACATGCAAAAAACCAGCTACTGTAGAGGGGAATATGGAGAACAAATCCAGGAGGAATGAGGCTTGATCAGGTTGCTGCTTAGTGAGAAGTTTTGGTTTTATCACATTTTCCTATTTTTGATTAAGGGGAGAGGCAGTACATGGCTCGTGTTTCTATAGCCCTAATAGATATCAAGTTCTAATCTTGGTATGAGAGGATCTGTTGCATCCCTAGAATTTCCTCTTTTTATGTAGAACTCATGGGTAATATAAACCTAGTCTAGAGAAAACCATTTTTTCTTGATGTGTTGATATTTTCAATAAATAATATTTTGGCCTCCAAACAGAAATTGCAGAATAGTTTTCTTGAAGAGGACTCTAAAAAGAATGAAAAATGTCTTTGTTTCCTGCTGCATGTAAATATGATTTTTCTGCTGCATGTGAATATTGGGTTTGTTTTGGGGAGTGAAGTGGTGCTGCTTTTCCTTTCCTCTAGGTTCTGTCCTCATTCAGCTTTTTCTGGGAGAGGCCAAGAAAATGTGGGCAGGTACCTGGAGCTGAATTCCTCAAGGCATGCTAAAAGCAAACCAATAAAGCCAGAGCAGTGCTAACAAGTAGGGAGTAAGCTCAGAGGTTTGAACAGTTGTTGGTTGTTTTGGTCTGTTGGTTTTTTGGTTTTCATTTAATTTTCTTGCCAGTGCTTGGAAGGGAAGTTGGTTCTTGGTAGGAAATACGTCCCTGATAAATTTAAGCCTCAATAAATAATATTTTGCTATGCCTTTTTGTCTGATTTGTTGGTGAAGCTGAGTTTCACCTAGCTTCTGACAACATAAGTGAAAACTAACCAGTGAGACTTTTCTCACACCCAAAACAAGTAAAACAAAAAGCCCTCTCTCCTGAAGGAGCAGAGGCAAGTACTGGAAAATTCTGCCCATCTGGGAAACATTTCAGAATATGATGAGCAACAAAAGTAGGGGAGAAATATTTTGCAGCTGTAGCTATAGCAAGAACAGGCACTGCCATTCCTGAGTTTTGCTGTCTGTTGAGCTACTGTAAAAAAGCAGTGTTTTTATTACTGGCATCAGGAATATCTTCATCTTGAGACTCATATGAAAGAAAACAAACCACATTTCCAGATAACTGCCTCCCATGTCATTGTAAGCATCCTCTGTTGCTGCTCTCAATTACAATTTCATCATTTCAAGGCTTTGTTGAGAATTTTAGAAGGCAGAGTTGGTGTTTTAAGGTGCTTTAGGCCATGTGAGCCCATTTCCTTAGAAACACCTCAGAGAAACTGGGAATTCTTTCATGGCTCATTGCTATAATACATTCAGTATCAATTCCTCCTGCTGAAGAGCACAGTAAAAATGATACAGCATATTAAATGTACATCAAGTTAAATAATGTTTCTGCTGTTTTGATGTAGGAAAAATATGATCACAGGAAGATGCCTAGGAAGGCAAAACCTAGACTGCTGAGGACTGAATCCCTTAAGCACCGAGGCAGAAGGAATGAGTAACTCTGTCAATAAAAATCCACGAATAGCTGGAGTCTGGCTTGAGAATAAGGCTGTTTCCCAGTGATTTATGAAGTGCCTACACATTTGTCAGGGCAGTCCCTGAGGCACAGCCTGGCAGCCCCAAGTGCTGGTTACCATCACACCCCATCAGCACCACGTGTGTCACTGCCAGCCTGTGCTTGGGCAAGCTGGACTTGTCAGCACGGGTGTTCAGGTGAAATATGCAGAAGGCAAAGTTCTGCAAGATGCTGGCAGAACTCTCTGCCCTTCTGCTCACTGTAGGAAATTGTTATTTCCATCATGAGCTGCTTGCAGACTGCACTGTCCTGTGGGGCAGCTGGAAGGAGAGAGACTGGCAATCCTTCCAGGGCTGGCAGCCTTTCCACCCAGGGGCTGCAGGGGCATCAGTTAATGATTTATAAACCCCTCTTTTACTCTGGGCTGCTCTCTTAGAAGCTCTGTTTGCTGTCTGGGCAGTTTCTCCCTCAGCTGTGCTGCTGCAGGCAGTTAAACCTTCAGGAGTGTTAAGGCAAACTTGCTGAGTAAGCCACCAGCCAAGAAAACCAAAAAACCCACAATGCACAAAGAGAATGTTTCTTTAACTTGGGATCTGCAGCAGGGATGGCAATCCCAGGGATCAGGAGTTTGTATTCACATGGTATTCCAGCTGTCCAGACAATGTGTTTTATTAGCATAAACCAGACAGCAAAGAAAATCCTGGAGAGCTCTACTTGGACCTGAGCTCTTTATCATGGCTTCAGGGGCACAGAGTTGTCCCAAAAAGAGAGTTCTTTTTTCTTCTCTTGCTAGGATATAGTATATAATAAATTATACTAAATAATATAGAATTATTTCTATAATGCAATATTATAATTATATAATAATTTATATAATTATAGTGTTATTACTATAATACTATATCTTTGACATTTATGGTATTGTATCTTAGTAATAGATAATAAATTATATTAATTTTATTTATGTTTATATTAAATATATTATTTATATTTACATTTATTTAAAAAATAAATATATAATAAATGATACTAAATAACTATACTTCTACTCTTTAGTGAGGTTTTGATTTCCATAGCTAAGCTGTTTCTGGTTCTCAACCATTTTGAGGAAAGCCAGTTTGGATATATTCCTGATATATTCCTGATATATTCCTGATATATTCCTGATGTATTCCTGATATATTCCTGATATATTCCTGATATATTCCTGATATATTCCTGATGTATTCCAGATATATTCCTGATATATTCCTACTTTTCTCTGCTGTTTATGTTGCTCATACAGACCTGTATTTATCCAGTGCAAAAAACAAACTCAGGCCAGCATTATTTGCTAGTTTTGCCATATTATTTACATCCTGTATGGGACCTCCACCATTTCCTTGTGATTCCTGAGTGATACTGTTCTGCTAACAGAACCCCCCAGCTATCAATGCAAGCCAAACTGCCCTTCTAATGTAAAAATAATCATCCTTGCAAGAAGTTTTCCAGTGGGAAAAGCCTCCTTGCCAGTGTAAATACCTCCACAAAGTCATTTCTGCTGTTCTTGCCACAGTGGTGTGATTTGCAAGTCTTGAGCTCGTCTGCAGGAGATTTAGTTTTGTGCTGTGGGAGAGTTCAGGGCTCTAAGAGAGGTTTCTGCCTCCTTCCTTCAAGCAGTTTTTACTACTTTGTCTCCTCTCTTTCTTGCTTTGCTGATGCCTCACATCTTACCCACGTTTGAAGGTCTCTTATGGGCTGTCTGTGTGTTGCACTAGACAGGACTTTATAGAAACTCTGTTCAGTGTTTTATTCTGCCAGTGGAGAAAAAGAGTGAATAAAAACCTGTAAAGAAATTGTGATACAGTTGCAAGAAATACTCTTCAAAAATGTCACTATTAATCTACTAGTCCTGGCAAAATTGTAATTTTTCTTAAAACCACCATTTCTAACAGTTATCTCTACCCCTCTAAAGTAGTGAAGTAAAGTAGTGAAGAGTCTTCTCTCTATCCAATTAAATTCTCTCTCTTTCAAATGAATTCTCTCTATTTCAAATTAAATAAACTCCTTTGCTTTGTGTCTTTCCTTGCCTTCACACACAGTCCTGTTCTACTGATCATCTGCTGATTGAGGGTTTTCTTTTCAGAGGATTGCCAAAGTCTTATGAACTGTGTGAATAGCTGGAGAAAGACATCCAGGGGCAGTGTGAGAAAGCCAAGACACTTTGAGAAAGGTCAGCAAAAATATCCTCTCCTTGTTTGCTGACAGAAGTTGATTTTTGTTTCATATCCAGGCTTTGCTTGGTGTTTCTGTGTGCCTTTGAGTGTCCTAAATGTGAGTATCAGTTACTCTGAGGATTTGGAATCCTTCTGTAAGATGAAGGATTTTGGAGGTGAGACACAGAGACTGCAGGCAACAAATCAGTCACTGAAACAAGGAAAGAACTGAGGAGCCTGTCTCCTGCATTTACCTGGGGTTTTATTTGTTTGGAGTTGTTTCCTATATAGCAAAAACTGATATTTAAGCCCTTAAGCCTCAGGAACCTCCTGATTCTCCCAGCTGTACATAAAAATGCTAATCCAAAACAAATGACAAAACAGAGTTCAAAATACTCCCCATTTTGAGGGTTTTTTTGTGTTTTCTTGTTTTGTTTTGATTTTTTTTTTCCTCCCAATTGTTGGATACCCCAGCTCTGTTTCTAGTAAAGCAAATTGTTCAAGTTTTGGTGGAACAACAAATGTGTACTTAGAGAAATGCTGCAGAATTATCTTTAAAAGTGCTCAATTAGAATTTTTTTTCTTTCATCATTTGATCCAGGAGATTGTCCCTGCATGCCATGGCTTTTGGAGGCAGGAAATTTGCTGCTACCCGTGAAGTTCTCTGCAGGCCCCCCATCTGTCTGCTGCTGTGTTGGCTCTTTGGGCTTTCTCCTCCTTTTTTTGCCTCCCAGGAAAAAATAAATTTAGCAGTTGCCTTGATTGCTCTGATTCAGCGTCTCCAATTTTCAAATCAATGAAATATCAAAGTCAACCACAATCTCTCTCCATCTTTGAGCTCAGGAGAAGGCACCATAAATTCTGGGCACTGCCAGTGGCTCCTGGGGGGAATTGCTGAGATGCAGGCTCAAAAATTGATATTGCAATTTACTGGGCCTGGGGAGAGCAGCTATTCCCTGCTGAAATCCCTGAAAATGATGGGGTCAGGCCCTGGAATCACTGAGGTCCATGAGAGCCCCACATTCATGGCAAGAGTGTGACTTCACTGGTGCCCTACCCAGGGAAAGCATTTTGAGGCTTTCTAACATCACACTGAGCTTGCTTCTGTGTTTTTCAAGTTTTGTTCTATTTAAAAACACATAAACATGAATGAATTTGGGTGAAATCCATGTGGGAACTCAATCCCCTTTCTCAGTGCATATTTAACTAGCTAAAGAAGACTAGTTTAGTGCTGAATTATTCATGTATTTAATATTTTAGAAAACAACTGCATTTATTTTTTTTTAAATGTGCTATTCCAGCCCATTTCTACATAGACCTCTTTCATCTAATTCTGTTGAAAATGTGAGATAGCTGCAATTTTCTGTAAATGAAGATGGATGTGGAAACCCATTCACCTTAATAATGCCAGGTAGGAATTTACCTCGAGGAATTTAGCACCTTTTGGAAAAGCAAACAAAATCCCCATGCCAAGATGGTGACAATGAGCTGCCAGTTAAACAGAAATATTGGACAAGTCAAGGCTGGTGGTTAACACTCCCCAGAAAATGACCTTTGCAGAGCCCTGACTTCAGCAGCAGCTCTGTTTTTTGATTTTTTTTTTTTTTTTTTTTTTTTTTTTTCAGGGCTCAGTGATGTTCCTCCTGACAGAAAATGTTATTTTGTGGTTGGTGATTTGGCTCCTGGTGGGTACAGCATTCTATCCAGGTGCTGCTAAAAATATGGCCCTTCATTTTCTCCTGGCAGGTTGGAATAGTAGGGAATATTTAGAAGGTGTGTTTTTTCCCTTCCAGTTAAAATGTGCCACTCTTGAATAAAAAGAGGAATAGTTTTTTTTTAATATGATGCTTACTTTAGGTTAATGTTGAATTTCCATCAGGCCTTGAGCAGCTTGGTGAAAGCTTTCCTAAAAATAGGAATTATCTGGGGGTTTCTTGCATCAGAGGGCTAATGGGTGGTTGAAAACTTGACATAAGAAATAAACTAGAAATTTGATGTTCTTGTCTCAGCCCCAGTGATTTTTGGCAAAAGCTCCCGTTGCTCAGGAGCTGGATGGTTTGCATCTGTTTTACTCCTGTCCTGTTAGAATAGCTTGACAAAGCTGCTTATTTCTCCCTGTAGAGGAAATTACCCTCACTGACACAACTTTAATTTTTTATACTGATTGAGCATGATATCCCTCTTTCCACAGAGCTGCCAGCCCATGACTGCTGAGAAGAAATGAATCTATTCTGCTGAAACTCCTCAGTGAATTCAGATGTTTGCAGGTAAGTGGACACCAAATCACTGCAGGATGACAATGCTAAAAGACAGAAATGCATTTTTTCAGGCATTTTTTGGTTTTCAAAGCTTTTCAAGGTACAGTTTCTTTCTTATTGATCTCTGAAGGCCTAAATAGTGGTTACAATTTCAAGATTATTTGTCATCTCTAACGCTTCAGAACCTTTTTTGAATCCCATTGTGATCTGTTGTTTGAAAAAATAATACTTTACAAAACAATCTCTTGGTGAGCAGCTCCCACCAGAGATGGCTGGGATTAGGAAATAACTCCTTGACAATAGTTTATTAGTTTCTGAATTTCTCAAACCTTTTCCTAGGAGCAACCTAGAGAGCTGAGCATCACAATGACTGTAATACATAATTTAAGCTATTATTCTCTAGACTGAATGGTGATGTAGAATTCAGTAAGTCCAAGGAGATTTAATTTTTTAGTGTATTGAGATAAGACTGCTGCCTGCAGGAAAGCTTTCCTCGTTGCAAAGAGAAGACAATTAGATTCCTGAGGGGCACAGTAATTTGCAATTGCATTCATTTGTAAAACAGAAACAAATGTCAAGCTTTGTACAGCAAAAAGGGCACGGGGCCCTCATAATGGGGCAAAAAATAACAAACCCTGTATAACTTCATTTGTGTGCTTAAACAAGGCAAAAAGAATGCTTTTGCAAGCAGTGGCCCTGTAAGAAATTGATGAACTTGGACTACACAGATAGAGAAGGCTTTATACACTTCTTGTCAAGTTCTTAGAATGATGTACTGGTGATAGAGATGTGAGGTACTAGAATAATGCCAAAGGAGCATTCTATTGAATAATCCACTGTGCAGCACAAGGCAGGTGACACAATTCACTGGGGACTACGCTGATAGTAGCAGATAAAAGAATGTATTTGAGTGCAGGTTGTGCTGATATTTATTTTCCCAGGATGGGAGTTTTGGTATCTGTTATCTCTCCATTTTGCCAAACAAAAATCCTGGATACTTGCTTTTCACAAAGGGCTGCCTGGGTTCTGTAATAGAGTGTATTAAACTTCATTGCTGCTGTGCAATTTTATGGCATTTTCCATTTCCTTAATGCAACCTCTTAAGGAAAGAACATTGATAAAGAAATTATTACTTAACTCTATGATCTGTGTTGGAGCCTGCAAAGAAATGTTAGGAAGGAGAGAGGAACACATTGTTGGAGAAAAGAGAACTTTCCAGCCCTTTACTTTGTGTGTGAATTACTTAGTCCTGAGGTATTGGAGGCACCTTCTAAGAAGTGAATGCCTTGTCTTGGACTTGGCCTGGATCTGCAGAGCATTTAAATATATGCTAAGTTAAGAAATACTAAGAAAATGGATCTTGGCACAAATTTTAAGTGAAGCCTGTAATTCAGAGCAACTGTTCTACAGGTATTTTTGAGATATCTGAGCCAGCTTCTTGAAAATGCCAGACCCAACAGAGCTAAGTGGGAGCAGTGGAAGGGACATGTTGATGCCCTCTAGATGATGGGTGCTCCTATCTGGTCATCCAAAAAATGAGAGACAATGTATGTTTGAAAATGAGGATGAAAAAATTACCTGAGTCTAGGTAGGCTAACTATAAAAACCTTTCTTTGGCCAGGAATTTTTAAGATCTCTATCCCAGAATACAGATCTGTATCCCAGTATCTTATTCTCAAGCAGAAGACATTTGGGTTATTCAAAATGAGAAAACTGATCTCACACTAAATGATTTGAAGAGTTTAATGCTGAAGCAGGTAATTTCAATGGCAGAATTCCCCTGGATTTCTGAGTGGGCAGAAATGTGCCTCACACAGTAACTCAGCCTTTGTCTGGTGCTGCTGCTTCTCTATTCTGCCATCTTAGGCAACAATTTGTTCCAGCTTAAAATGACCATAGAGAAGCATTTTTGCAGCAGATTTAGAGGCTGACTGAGGCTTGGAATTTTAACTCTGTGATTCCATTGCTTCAGTCATGCCATTCCAGGACACAACTTCACATTTTCTGAAAAACCCCTTTGCCCAGGATTTCTCTCCTGGGAAGCTGAGAAGCCTCAGAGAAAAATGAAAACAACAATTATCCCGTTGCTTCACCTGTGTTTTGCTGCATTGGAATGTGTTTGGAGATTGTTTCATTGGTTTCATGTGAATTGTTTTGATTTAATGACCAACCAGTGCCAAGCTGTGTCAGAACTCTGGAAGGAGTCACGAGTTTTCATTATTATCTTTTTAGCCTTCTGTATTCTTTAGTATAGTTTAGTTTATTGTTGTTTTATATAATATAGATCATAAAATAATAAATTAGCCTTCTGAGAACATGGAGTCAGATTCCTCATTCCTTCCTTCCTCTGGGAACCCCACAAGTGCAGGACACAGCCACCTACCCAGCGTTGGGTCGTACTCCCAGATGAACCTCTTGGTCAGGAAGCGCACCACGAGAGCTGCAGGGACAAAGAGATTTTGGGTCAGAAGGACAAAACATCAACAGATTGTTTTTAAAGCTCTCCCAGCAAAGTTTTCTGTGTGAGTGGACAGCTAGCAGCTCCCCTGAACTGTGAGCTTATTGGAGCCCTTGTCTCTGTTTGTGGCCCACTTCACGCTTTTGGATGGGGGCAACAGAACAAATCAAAACAAACAAACCAAAAACTTTTTGCAGCATTAAAGCCACTGCTTTGGCTCCTTTAGGTGTCCTATAACCAGTGGGGAAAGTGTTGGTGGCTTTGGAACCAGCTTTGATGCTTCAAAATGAGGGGTTGATCAAAATAATTTTCTTCTTGAAAACTTTCCTTTGGATTGTAAACCTTGTAAGGCAGAAATAACTGGCTAAATAGCTTCCTTCTCTGCTTTGCCTTGCTTCCTTGTAACAGTTTAATTTCCACATTTTGTCCACTTGAAGAAAACAGATTAAATGTTTCAAACCAATGGTCAACACATGCTATTAATCAATTTGCAAAAATATAAAAAATGTTTAGATTTTGGAGCACTGGACAGGGAGTTCTTAGTTTCAGCTTATAGGATAAGATCTTGCTACTTGCTACTTATATTCTTGTATTTAAGTTTTTCTATCCCTCCAAACCCTTTAAAAACCAACTTATATAGACTTTGATTATTCTTGAATTTAAAACCAAGCAGTGCTTTGAATTCCAAGTGATGCAAATGAATGATTTACCCCTGCAAACCATCCAAAATCCTTTCTGCAAATGAAGGCAGAGATATCACTGCACAAGCTATGAGTGCAGCAATGATAGCTACAGGAAAACTTTTCCTTGTCATCAGAGCCAGATTGTTCCATCTTTTAGCTGCAGGTGGACAGTAAAACCCAGTTCTGATCCTTTTCCAAACTGAAGCCAGGAGAATGCCCTCCATCCCACACTTCTATGCCCAGCAGTAGGATAAGAGTCTGCACAATAAATCTAATGACTTAAGATTTCCTTAATCAGACAATTTCCTTAATCAGAATATTAGTTTTAAGAAGATTAATATACCTCCTCTTGCTTGGAGGGGTAATAAGAAGCTGATCCTTAGGAAATGAGATCACCACACAAGAAGCAATTTGAAGTTGGTGTTATTTTAAGTTTCTATTTTTCCTTAGCAAATCCTACTTTGATTTTTTTGCTTAGGCTTTGCTGAAATGCTGTCCTTGCTCCTCAGAGCAGATGTGGCAATTTCTAGTCAAAGTAACTTTTCAAGTCATGATCCTTAGCCTGAATTGCATAACAAAACAGGATGACCTCTTTGTAGCTGAGTTCCCATCCATGGTGATGTTGCACCAGCACTTTTTTTCTGCACCTTTTGAATAGTTCAAGCATCTTGTTGTTTTGAAAGCTTGGTCATGATTCTTAAATTGCTAGTAATAGATTCTCTCTTATTAGCTTCTTTGTCAAGTACAGATTTAAAAACAGATTTAAAAAATTTAAACAGATTTGACTTAAAACAGATTGTAAAAATCAAACAGATTTTTAAAATTTATTTAAAAATTTTTAGAGAATTTAGAAATGTTTTCCCAGCCATACTCTGAAGGAGAAGCAGTGATGGCTACCTGTGTGGCAGAGCCTGAGCCTGTGCCTGTACCTGGAGAAGCTAATGAAGAAACAGTAAAGGCAGAAGCACCTGTACAACTGATTTATACTTAAATATGGTCCCTTTATTTATGATAACCTTGTACTTGTAGATGGAACTTGCTGGAGAGGGGAGTAGAAATGGTGGAGGGGATTGGAAGTTTGTCAAGCATGACTAAGACAGGTCACAGAGAGCTCTGAAGGGAAAGAGGAAGAAGAGCTGATTTTGGAGGTGCCCAAATATAAGACAATAGAAGGTGACAGGCCATAAGAAGTAGAAGTAGAACTGGGCTGGAGGTGCTGAGATGAGCCTGGGAGGAGAAACCCAGGTTACACAAAAAACTCAGGGTACATAACCCACAGTTCTGCACACAGGATGAAATGCTGCAGAGGTGAAGAATTAGAGATCAGAGGTGTCAGCTCTGCTGAGAAGGGGGAAGCTAGGCTGTATTTATCTCCAGCACATGCAGATACATAAATAATTACAGGTTTAGGAAGGTGCAGAACTAAAGAAAGGAGGGTGGGATGTGGCTGCCCTGCACTGTCAGATGGCAATCAGCCTCTTCTGGCAGACCTCAGAGGTGAGCACAGAAAGCACAGTGAGCCCCTTGCTAGGCACTGCTGCCAATAAAGTATTTTTAGAAGTACTTTTCTTTTCTTTGGGCCCAGTGAAGGGAAGGAAACACCCCCTTATCCCAACCCCAGTGAGTGGGGAACTACCAGCTCCAGAACCATGTGCTCTGTGTCTAGGGGCACCTTGGGGCTGTGCAGGACTGCTGCCCCTCCAAGCTGGCTCTTCTCAGCCTCCCTGCTTCTGACCCAGTCAAATTCCTTCAAAATGCTGCTGCTCTCTGTCCTGGCAGTGCTCACAGCACATCCTATAAAGCTTTTTCACTTCCACACACTTTTATGAGGCTGAAGAATGGCAGCTAGCTGCATTTCACAGAGGGGGAGCGTGAGAGGCTCTTGGTCCAGAGCCTGTTCTGTTTATAAGTATTGCAGACCATGTTGGATGGGAAATGTCTTCACTTTTTCATCATCAGGGGTGCTCAGCAGATGGGCCTCTGACATCCAGTGGGGTATTAAAGCAATGTATGGAACTTTGGTGCCTGATTTGACCGAAAATAGATGAGGAGGGAAGAGCTGGGAAGGGCATCCAAGTGCTTGGGCTGTGAGTCTGGAGACCAGCTTGCTGGCTGGTGCCTCCTGCCCCAGCAATGATCCCCTGGAGCAGGGGTATTACTGGAGCCAGGCTGTTTGTGTTGAGCTCACTCACTGCCAGATTACATCACTCTGCTGTAAAATAGCTCTGCCAGCAGAGGAATCAGGGGTGAGGACATCAGCAAGACTCGGACCTGGAGCAGTCAGATTGCTGCTGCTGCTGGCTTAAATGATGCTTTGGGCAAAATAATGAAGTCCCCCCCTCCCATGTCCTTAATGTTTCATATAAGATGAGTTGAGAAGGGCATTACTTCCCTCTCACCTGAGCAAAGGTGTGTGTACTGTTTGACCAGTCAGTTTTACTTAGACATGTTGAACTCCAATGCTAATAATGAGCCAAAAATAACTCAAAAAACTAAAGAAAACCAATCCAAATGCTGGGTTTTGATTCAAAATAACACTGAGACCGAGACTGTCTGAAACACATCATTTTCTGATTAAATTAAGTGACTAATTCCAATATTCATATTAAAATGGCTATTTTCAGTGCTCATCCTCAAACTGATTATGAAGCAGCCCAGGTTCAGATTGATGCAGCAGTTAACAGGAGGGAATTTCATGGCTCTCCACTGAGACCACTCCAGGCTCTTCCCTGAACACTTACAGCTTGTGAAACACAAGAACTTGCAGGCTTGGAAGGAAAGAATCCCCCACAAGCTGCTTTGTGGGTTCCTGCTGTGTTTGGAGACATGGCCATCACCAAGAGGAGCTGATGTAACGTCCCAGCCAAGGAAGAACAGACTCATGTCTCCTTCTGCCTTTCCTGACACCCTCACTTCCAACTCAGCTGTTTCATACAGGGCATAAATTAGGGCAGAACTTGGCACAGGGCTTTCATTCACTCATGTTTAAAACTTCTGCCTTAGAAGTTATTCTTGGAGAAGAATCATGACTATCTGTCAAATACATTTGCAGTGCAGCTCCACTCAAGACAATGAAGTTATACCAGGATTTAACATGGCATATAAACCAAGGTTATCAACCACATAATTAATCAATTTCTTTCTGGCTTGTGTGGCTGAGTCCCTTGCTCAGCTTTAAAAATCCCATTCCATATATTTTGGGACTTTTTTTTTGTGTGTGTGTGATATTTTGCATCTTGCTTTAGATCTTTGTTTGGATTTAGTAACACAGAAATGCTCTAGCTGAATTTACAATCTGTCTGAATACATATCTTTGTGGATTTGGTATCGTTCCAGCTAATACAAGCTGAGTTTTTTGGGGAAGAAAGGAAGCAGGGTTTTATTTGAAAAACAACCCCCTTCCCAAAAAGTTACAGAGTTCAAAGTTATTCTAAGAAAAATAACAGTTTTCCACAATGAAATAACTGTATGATGACTCTTTTATGCCATGAGAATTTTCAGCTATAAAAATGGTCTGAAAGTAGTCCCATTATTTAACTTATCAACAAGTCCATTCCTGGTGCCACGATGATGTGTCATCAGCAAACCACACTTGGCAGGAGACACCAGAGTGGTTAAAACCAAAGGTTAGAATGATCAAAAGGCACTTTCAGAAATGAAGTATTTCACTATTTCTTAAATTTTAAATTTTTTTAGAGAGTTCATCCCCCATTCACCCTCTCAGAGGCCCTTTAGGTATTGGAATTTCAGCCCCCCTGGAAGATGGGGTGAGTTCCAGCCTGCAGGATGGCAGTGCTGCTGGATTCTGGCAGGTGATGTTCTCTATGTCCACCTTCAGGAAATAATGGTTTGTTTTAAAGACAAAACCAAGAGGATTTAATTTGCTTCTGGAAGTGCAGGTCGTCTGGGGGTGTCTGTGTGTGGGGGAAAGTGTGAACTTATAATGCAGAGTCCTTTTCTGATCCAGCAGGGATGGAAGCATGCACTCATTGCCTTGCTCTGCATCCGTGGGCCTGCGTTTGACTCAGCCCTGATGGGATCTCTGCAGCTCTGTGATGTGGGGATGTGAGAGCTGGCTGAGACATCGACAGCAGGACCTCTCTGCCTCCTCCCTTGGTTTGCTCACCATGGTCACTTCTGATGTTGGGACCTGCTGCAGTAAACCAGACTTTTCCTACAGTCAATCTAATGGAGCAAAGCAAGATCAGTGAGAAAAACAAGGGAGAGCTCAATGAAGCATAAAAGTGTTTTGTTTTACACTGCCTTGCTGTTTCAAACTCTGCATGTCTGAGGCATTTTTAAGTCACTGTCTCAAGCAGTGAGCTGTTCAGAAAAATTCCTGTTTATGATAATTTTTCTTTAACAGCACCGGGAGGTCCTTCACTGACTGCCAATGTCAGTTCAAAAGTATACTTTAATATATAAAGATCAATTAAACAAAAATACCAAATGTATATATTCTTTTATATACCACACAGCAATTTATATGCAACAGTGTGTGTGTATATACAGGTGTATATATACAGTGCTATAGCAAATACAGCCCAGGATTGAGCAGCTGTGGGATGAAATGTGCTGCTTTTGCCTTTCAGGAGGTTTCACTGTGTAATGCAAACCTTTTTCTTCAGTGGTGATGGAAAGGGCTTCAGTTCTGTGGATTCAAATCTGAGCAGCAAGAGGGGTTCAAATGTCTTTTTGTTCTGGTGGAATATAAAAGGACTGGAGTACCTGTCTCAAATATCTCAATTCCCACTGCAGGATCATGGTTGAAACCACCAATCCACGCTCAAGTATTTCAAAACCACTAATAAGCTTTCAAATGTACAATATTAAGTTCTATAGACTGGATTTATCTTTAGATTGAATAATATTTTACATGCAGAATGTGAATGCAGCAGCACTCCAAAGGTTGTTTCAGATAATAATTCAGCAGGTTATCTAATTAGATGTCAATAATTGACCTTCCCAAGCTGTTGGGATGCTCTTTCCAAACAGCTGTGGAAGAGACAAAGCT
This sequence comes from Serinus canaria, assembly GCF_022539315.1. Lineage (NCBI taxonomy): Eukaryota > Metazoa > Chordata > Aves > Passeriformes > Fringillidae > Serinus > Serinus canaria. The sequence goes on from NC_066314.1 coordinate 68,206,134, forward strand.
CACACTCCTGCTCAGCTCTGCTTTTTTGCAGTCTCCATCAGGTCATTCATATTCCAGCCTGACTAAATGTCAGTGTATTTCATGCCACTGTCACTTTTCAATTTCTGCTACAAGGTTTTGGGCAGTATTTCTTTTGTTAGTGGCAATTTCCATCTATCTCAGATGTAATTGCATTTTGCTTCTGTGGGAAATATGCAGCTTTAGGAACTTCTGAGTGGAAAGAGCCTGGGGAAAAATAACCTGTTTCAAGGAGTTCATCTGAAATTCTGGAAGTCCATGGCACAGGGTATTTACATATTCATCTCAGCTGTCTTCACAGGAGACTGGACATCTTTGTATGCTCCTCTAGATTTTTTTATTGATTAGCAGTCATTCATCCCATCCTCACTGGACAGGAGGATTTTTGCTGTAATGTTTTCCTCACTGCTTTCAGTGCTCATGATATATTTTACAAAGGTTGCTGCATATGGAACTCCAGCAGGAGGCTTAATTTACATTACATTACCCCATTCCATAACATATAGTTTCAGATTAAGGTTGTTTATTTCACATGAGTGTTATTGCACTCCTGTGAAAGATAAGTTATCAGACTGGTGTGTCCAATGGTTTTGATCATTTTAGGGTAATATCCACACTTGTATCATTTCTCTCTCCTGACTTCATTGTGTAACTTGTTCTGTCACCCCCTCTGTGAAACCTAAACTTTCTGGGGTGCTGTTGCTGACACACAGGGGCTGGAACCCTGGTCACTGAGAATATTAAACTTTCTGTGCTGAAAAGCACTGACCCCCAAGAGAGCACTGCCTTTGACCTGGGGCTGTGGAGAAATCTTCCAAAATCAAATGATAAAACTAAGATTCTAAGTGTGTAGTTCAAACAGAAGTGTGTAATCACATAGTAGAAAACTCAGAGGTTAAAGTTTTAAAATATAGTGATAACTATAAAACAAAAACTTTAAAACATGCTAATCCTTCTTCTCCACTTCCTCATAAATTGAAGTAGTATTGTGTAATTACATAAAAATCCACATTATGAATCACAAGTAGTTAGTTATTAAGTTAAAAGTAAAAATAATATGTTTAATTTCTTAATTAGACAATTTATCCTTAAAAACCCTTATAAAGAGAAAAATGCAACTCCATTTTTTAATTTGTTAAAGTACTGTAAAATTCACACTTAAAAAAAACTATAATAGAGAATGGCCATAAACACATGGCCAGTGTTGAGGTGGGGGTTTTTGTTTTGTTGTGATTTTTTTTGTAATTGTGGTGATATTGCTTTTTGGGGTTTTTTTTTGTTTGTTTGTTTGGTTGGTTTTGTTTGGATTCTGTTTGGGTTTGTGTTTTGGGGTTTTTTTTGAATTTTTTTGTTTTGGTTATTTTTTTGTTTTGGGTTTTTTTTTTTTTTTTTTTTTTTTTTTTTTTTTTTTTTTTTTTTTGTTGGGGGAGAGTTTTTGTTGTTTTTTGTTTAGGGTCTCTTCCAGCTTTTGGTCTGTTCCCTGCTCTCTTCCCTCTCCCCTGCTCAGAAGCCAAGAGAGGAGTAGGAATAACCAGAAGAAAGGGGAGAGAGGTGAATTTGTTGCCTTCTTAGTGCACACATCTGGGGAGGGCTGCAGGAACAAGCAGAGGGGGCACAGTCTCATGCACCAAGGAGATGAAGAAATGTTTCCAACAAAGTTTAAAGAGATTTTTCTGTGAGACCTTGGCCAGGGTAGGGACTGGTGAGCAGGGCCCAGCTGTCCTGTGAGAGCATCCTGGCTGCCAGCACCAACCTGGCCAGAAATCCCAGCCCTGCCAAGGGGGAAGCTGCTCCTCAGGAACTCAAGGAACCCATCTGCCTCCTCTTGGGGTTAGGATTTGATAGTTCTGAGGTGTTCCAACATCTTCCCTTCTGCTGCTCTGGCAGGGTGCAAAAGACATTTTGTTTGACGTGGTGTGTTCTGGTAATGACAAAGTCATTCTGGAAAGGCACAACTCACTATTTGCAGCTTAGAATAAGTCAAAATGCTTAAAAAATACAGTTTTATCAGGCTCTGGTGAGTCAGTTTGAATGGGAGGGCAGTTGGCACACTGAGTGAATAAAGCATTAATGCTGGATCACTGCCTGTTCTTGTAATCTTCACAACACAAAAAGTACTTTTGTCAGAGTGCCTTGCTCTGCCACTGTTTCCCTGAGAGTGGAGCAGCACAAATGGTGACTAGAAATGTCATAAAGAGATGCAGGGCTCTCTATTTCATGTTGGTGGACAGCACTGGGTGTTTCTGTGTGGTCAGAGTCTGAACAGAGTAGCTGTCACCCTCTTCTCCTCAGCCTGACTATAACAATTTTCCTGTCTTATTTTCAGTTATATCAGTATACTATATCAAATGAGACTACAGCTTGCATCAAATTAAAAACAAGCTGTTCCCTGGCTTTTTCTGTGATAAACTTCTTTTTTTTTTCCCCTTGCACACCTCACACCTTGGCTTTTTTGGATTTGGCTCCATGGAAATCTCAGACAAGCTGGAAAAGCTTTGCATTGTGATTACAATCCAGCCAGAGCAGGATGTTCAGGAAGACCTTGAAAGATCATTTGTCCTGTGCCATTTCCATCTTTCTTTGACAATGGAGCTTAGGTGAGCACCAGAAGTTTGCACCAGCCCTATTGATTGATGACTGATGACTGAGTCAGTTGATGGATGCAGGTCTGGAATGTCCCAGGAAGATGAGGAATTAAGGCCACAAAATACATTGAAAACTGACTCATGGATTTTTTGTGATCCTCTTTTTTTTTTTTTTATGATGACATAAGCCTTGATAAATGTTACATCTTTTTAACACAGTGCACAACACAATATTCAGGGGAACCCATCTTTTTCAAAATCAGCTGTTATTCTCATATTTTAGCTATGTGTTTTTTTTTTACTCTCCCTCTTTTCTCTGTGTTGTAAAGACACCTGCACCTGTTATTTGCTAGCCACCTGGAATCTTGAACTTTTGTTTGCACCAGGAATTTTTTTAAAAGAGAAAACAGCTTTGCCTTAACACCTGGAGAATTAAGAGACACAGCAGGAGGAGCAGAGAAGCTCTTTAAGAGGTATTTCCACAGAAGTGGTGCAGGATGAGAAAAGAGAATGATAGAAACGCTATGATCAAGAGCTGAAGTGAAATGGAAGGCAAACACTGTGGACCACATCTTTCTCACAGCAAAAATAAATGTGTGGCAAAGTGTAGAAATGGTTAGCTGAAGACAGAAGCTCAGTCTGAGCAGAGGTTTCCTAACATGATTGTTCTTGGAGGCAGAAAAGTGACCCCAGGGGAGGTGGAATTGGTAGGTACCTGATGGTATCTCAGAGTATCCCCCCAGCACCACTTTTCCTTGGTGGAGCAGCTTGGAGGAATGGGTGTGGGAGGAGAGCAGCTCCTCATAAACCACCAGTGAGCAAAGCCTGTTCGTGCCTGGAGCCTGACTGGTGACCTGCCTGGGCTCACATCCCTGCTCATCCCAGACAGCCTCTGTCAGGGGGAGGATGATTAATCCCAGAATCTGGAAGCAGTGATTTCCTACAAGGCCATGTCCTAATGGGCAGAGATAAATGCAAGTGCTCCAGTCAGGGCACTACAGAGTGCTGTGCTTGGTTCCCAGTGCTAGTGACAGCACTAAATGAATTTAAACTAATTCATTGTTTTGATAATCAGCTATCATCTCCTATCTCTGGCTGCAACTATGGTTTTATGAGCACCCATTTGGTGCCTGTAATAGTGTAGGGGTTATTATTAGCCTTCTGCTTGGAATCTGGACACACAATCCTGGGAACTGTTCAGGGTAAACTTTAAAATTATGTGTGTGTGTGACAGGGGGAGAAGCATGATCTAAATTTAAATGGTAAATTTCTGCTTTTATTCTCAATGCTTAAGGGCATTCAGCTAATAAACATCACATGGCTTCAAACAAAATAAAAGCCACAGTAGTAGATAATGGGTGCTGTAAAACCTCTGACTTATCTCAAGTCTGAAGCTTGGAGGATTAACATAACTTAGTTTATGATGTTCATCACAGCTGCCAGGAGACCTGGCCCTGCCTGCCCAGAGTGCAGGAGCTAAAGGGAGTGCTCTTCTGGTCTCAGCTGAGTAATTAGCTGTACTTAGTTAAAAGCCTGCATTAAGGAAGCATTTCTACATTTATCCATGCTGAATAATGAGTTATACCCTAAAAGTCTGAGGTGCTATCTGTGTGAGATTCTCTTGTCCACAGAAATTACACAGATAAGAAATATAGCCAGTCATATATTCAGGGCTCTTTCAGTCATTATCTCATGCAGTGGTTTATCCACTTTGAAGTGACCTTGGTGATGGGATTTTCTTCATTCCTTTTACATGAGGCTGAAAACACCAAGTTCCTGTTTGTTCCAGGGGGACTTTAAAGATCCCACAGCAGTTTTGCAAGGGCATCCTTCCCTTCAAGGATCCTCCCCTCCATCCTGAAGCTTGGTAGATGCACACACCACAGTGGATAGCAGTGCCAGGGGCTCAGAGATCATGCAGCTCTAAGGAAGTTTGCAATTATGATGATATGAGCTGTGGCTTTCACATTCTCTGAAAAAATCCCTTCACCCAGGACTTTTCTCATGAGAAGCTGAGAAGCCTCAGAGAAAAGGAAAACAATTCTTATCTCATTGCTTCTCCTGTGCTGTGCTCATGTGGAATGTGTTTGGAGATTATTTTCCCACAGGTGATTGTTTCTTTGGACTCTGCTGGGAGTTGTTTTCACTCTTTGGCCAACCAGGGCCAGGCTGTGTCAGGACTCAGGAGAGAGTGACCAATTTTCATTATTATCTTTTTAACCTTCTCTAAGTATCCTTTCTCTATTCTTTAGTATAGTACAGCATTCTTTAATATAATATAGTATCATAAAGTAATAAATCAGCTGAGAACATGGAGTCAGATGCATCATTCCTGCCTTTGTTGGGGCATTCTCTGCCAATACAATAATTAGCTTCTATTATTTTCTCAGGCTGGTGTGACAAACCTCTCAGGGCTAAGTTTTCCTTCTAATGCTTTGTTTTAAGAACACTTCCTCAGTTTCACCCTGAGCTCTTTCCAGAGTGAGCAGAGAGCACATAAACAACTCCACTCTCTCTGACAGCAGCTGAACAGCACAGTATACATTTCCTTCTCCTGTTACTGCCCTGCAGAGTGCCCTGGAGTGGCTGCAGTGATCTGAGTTTGTTTAGCTGCTCACAATGACATCCTAGGAGAAGTGAAGAAACACAGCCCTGGGACTCCAAATTTAACAACTTAAAAACCCTCCAACTGCTCATAATGAAAGCTGGTGCAGTGACTAGGGAACCAGTCCAAGAGGAGGTTTACATTCCTTGCTCCACTGTGCTTTACATTTTGCTTTGCCCAGAGTAATGGGTGATCACCTTTCCAGCACTGTTAGTGTGCCTGGCAGAACAGGGAGGTAGAAAACAGAACAGGGAGGTGGCCAGCAGGATGCCCAGCAGTATTTAAATGGTGTTGGGCTGAAAGGATGCCCTTTCCCAGTGTAATCCCATCTGTTCCTGCCCTCCAAGTCTCTTGTCACCCCCCAGTCTGTAGCTCTCCAGGTGCACCCACCCAGCCATATTGATTCACTTGTCTGAGGGGATGGACTCTATCTGGAATTAATTAAATTCTCCTGATTTAAAAGATAGATGCTCCTTCCCCAAAACTGGTTTGTTGTGGGTTTTTGTTTGCTTGGTTCTTGTTTGTTTGTTTTCATTGGTTTTGTAGTTATTTAGTTTGTTGTTGCTACACCTGGAGATGTCTCTTACACTAGGGCATTTCTAGAAATTTTTTTGCAGCTTGTCTTCCTCCTTCAGTTTCCAAGCAGCTGTTGAAAATTTTGGTCTTTGTTTTCCCTTTTGCCATTCCCTGGTTTCCTCTGGAACTTGTGTGTAATGCTATTGCTGCTGGTATAAATGGATTATCACTGCAGATAGACTGATGCTGACAAAGCAGAAGTGTTTTAGAAATATAAATAGCACTTGGATGCTGAAACAATGCTTTCACAAATGTACCTTTAGAGGCTGTTTACAGGCTGCAAGAATAGTCTATAACTCTTGGTTCTCTACTGCTTTTAAAAGAGGAAGCAAATTTAGATGGCATTTTTAACTTTCCTGATGCATCCTGGCACAGCCTCCCCAGGAGATAAAGATGAGCCTTGTGGTCTCACAAATGACTCTGCTGAGGGTGGGGTGAGCTCTTCAGCTCCAGCTGAGCTCAGCCAAAGCTGAAAGCTTGGCTGACCTTTTTTACAGGAGCAAGGGTTATTTTTTAAACTAGTCTTAAATCCCTACTTTACTCTTCTGGTTCCATATAGAGGAGGAGAGATGGTCTTTAAACTCTACTCACAAGTAGTGCCCTGCCCTGGAGGCTTTATCTTGAGATGGAAGAGCACCTGGGAAGGCTGAGGCACCTCCTGCTCATCCACTCAGATGTGATGGAGCTCTAGGGAGGGACATAAAACCCAGCAATCCTGTTCCTGTGCCCCCCAGCAGCAATTTTCTGTTCCTCTCTGTCTGCCCCACCTGCTGTCCTGGAGCACCAGCAATCAAAGCAGCAGCTCCTGCTCTCACCATTGCCATCCAGTTCAGAGCTCAAGCAGGAATTTTGTTATTCCACCCCATTCTCTGAATTCCCTTCCCTCCCATTCTTCAGGGTTTAGCCCAAGAGAAGTGGTAAGAAGAGCTGAATAATTCACTGCTCTAAAGCAATGAGCATGGTCTGGCCAGAAAAGGGGCAAACAATCCACTCTCATTTTAACCAGATAAAGTTCAGCACATAAAGATATGTCAGGCATTGCTAGGGCAGATAAGACCAGGACTGTGAATTTGGGAAAGCAGAGAAGCAGCAGGCCCAATGCAAGCTACCAGATAAACCACTGATAGAGAGCTGTGTGCTGGAAAAATAGAGCTGATAGAGACAGAGAGCTGTGTGCTGGAAAAATAGAAAAACATTCCTGGAAATCAAGCTGACAATGAAAGGGAAGAAAATTCATGTGCCACTGAAATTATTCCTAGTGAAACACCATCAGGAGGCTATTTTGGATTGGGCTGTTAAATTTTTCAGCAGCTGGGAAGTGCCCTGCCATTGCTCAGTGCAGCTGGGTATATTTCTGGGATGGTTTTTGTGCTGAATTCTTCTTTCCTCTAATGCAGCCTGAGGCACAACCTACTGGAGCCATCAAAGCTTTTCTGTGTGTAGGTTGAAGCTACAGCCCCAGGGAGTTGTTCAGATGCAGTGAGAGAATTGATCTTCTCAAATTGATATGGGCAGCAGATCCAACCATACAAGAAAAAAGTTAAGACTGAAATCCCAGTGCCTTCAATAACTAAAAACAAGGAGGCTTAGTTAAAGTTCCTCAACTGTAGAGTGGAGTCTCCTAAGGAGAGAGCTTCTCATCTCTCTCTTCTGTGGGAGGGTTCTTGCAAATATTTCACTGTGTTTTCAAGTTCTTCCTATGCTGTTCATGGCTTGGAAAAGCTTGCCTGGAATATCATCCTGCATGTAAATGAAAGTGCAACTGCTGTATGTCAGCAGCTCTTGTGTGGATAGGCTGCCTCCTGGTCTTGCTCTGGGGAAACCTGGCTAAACTACAACATTTCAAAAATCATTGGGAAAAGGACTGTGAGACCAAGTTTTGACTTTTTTGGTGGAGAACTCATCAGAAACTCTTTCTCCCTAATTTTTAATTGCTGTCCTGTGTGTCTGACCCTTCCACAGCTGTCTGGATGATGCTGCTGGGGAGCAGCCCAGCCTCTCCCCAGTAACTGCTGCAGGGTTCAGGTGCTTGCTGTGGATCCTGCTGGCACATCCCTTGGCTGCAGATACTTTACAAGTGTCCACTTCTGCTCCAAGGCATCACCCCAAGTGCTTACCAACCTCCCAGTGCCATTCTCACCAAGCCAAACCCTCATTTATTCACTCCTGAAAATCTTCCAGCTAATTACTGAAGAAACTAACAGAGGAGTACAACAACATCCCACAGACATCCACCACCACATAGCTGAGGAAACATGGGCAATAAATGCTGGCTAGGAGTAGATTCAGCTGGTTTTTGCCCCACCAGACTGAATTTCTCTTCCTCAGGCCATGGGCAGGGTGTTTTATGAATGGCAGATGGCTGTGCTGTAAATGACAACAGGCAATTAATGAATTAATCCACAGTGGTGGCACTCAGGAATCTGTGCCAAATGGGCCATGGTAAAAACACTGGATTAGTGAAATCACAGCCTGGGGAGAAGGGGACAAGGCAGAGTGGTTGAAGTTCCATAAGGGAAGTAGAAAAAGTGTGTGGAGAAAAATGAGTTTTGTACCATTATGTTGCCCTTGCCAGCAGGGATTTGATTGGAACTTTTTTCATTAAACTGTTCCCATTTTAGGCTGTTTCCCTCTCAGTGACCCCTCCCATTTATGTGAAAGAAAACCTGAAATACTTCAAATTTAGGTAAAATTTCATGTCAACCTTCCCCTTTATTCTTCCTGATCTATATTTCTTTTGCCCTTTCAGGAAAGACCTTCTTTTAACACTAGTTAAAAAAATAAAAAGAAAACTTTTCTGCTAACCAAGGTTTGAGCTAGTTCTTAGTAATGATGTTCTCATATCCTTTCTTTTCTCTTACTCATCCAAACAGTGTTGGCCATATTTCCCACAGGTCTTTAGATTTCTGTATCTGAGTCTTGATTCTCCAGCACAGCCAAGTCAGCTGTGATCCACCCACACAGGCTAAGACTTATGTCAAATTAAATTTAATTTCATTCCATTTGAAAAGATTAGGCAGTAGATAAACTTTCTTAGGTTTCTCTCCAACAGGACTTGAATTGATGCAATTATGGGGGTTTTCCCCTCCTTTGGTCAGTAAAATATCATAAAAAGAAGGTTGATAAATAACTGGTCACTCCATAGGCTTGCACAGAGCTTTTCCACCTATCCCTGGCAAAATGATCATTCCACTGCTCTGTAAGACCAGAAAGTACATTTATCACCAAAACCCCAATCTGAGCAAATTCCTACAACATCTTTTGGTCTATGGTTGTCAAAATTTTGCATGACACCAACCTAAAAGATTAGGAAATCACTAAAAGGTATTTGAAAGATTTCCCAGTTCCTTCAGTGAGGTTAGGTTTTTTTCAAAGGCCCAATTCCAACATTAGCCTCAGCTGAAAATTCTCATTTATCATAAATAAAAATGTATTTTCAGATGCAAATAGGGACCTAATCAGATTTTCCTGGCACTTTTTTGCAGCTCTAGAAACATGCACATAGGAAAAATTTTGGCTCTCAGTCTCTGTTTATGGCTTTAACTCTCTGTCATTTTTATGATTTCCAAGAAGAGGTACACCCCCTGCTAACTTTGCAAGTTTTACTGCATCTGTGCCAGTTTAGACTTCCATTGTAGATTTTATATCAATGTAAAATGATATGTAATTGTTCCTATATCTTCCATTTAAATTAACTAGAAGTTTTGTGCATAAATATGGAACTGGATGAGCAAGAGTTTGTTACATGGGACAGAAGAGCAGATGTGCAAATCACAGAAATAAATCAGGAGTAAGTACCAAAGAATTTAGAGGATTTTGTTTCCTCAGAGGGAATCAAGCTAACAAGGTTTTCCTGCATGTGAAAGAAGTATATTTTTCAGCTGCAAATCCTACTGGCAGTACCCAAAAAAAAAAAAAGAGACAAGTAAGAGAGGCCCTCTATAGCCTTAGCTGGGAAATCATGATGAAATTTCAAATGATTTTGAACAAGGTTCTTCACCCTAAATAAATTGGCTCCCAAGATTTACACCCATCTAATTTAACAGACATGTAACATGTTTAGCCACCTGCACAATCAGCTAAATTCAAGAAAACTCAGAATCTTAGGTTGGTATCTAAGATGTGTTGGGGGATATTTGATATTTTGGCCTCATGAGGGTAATTTCTCCAATAAATTTTTGCCTAGTTGATAGATTAGGATTTTGCATTGTGTTGTAATCTGGATTAATTATAATCTACCCCCACCTATGTCCCTGGGGTAAAGGGTTGCAAGGAGCTTATGCCCACATTTAGGAACATATTCAGTTTTGATATTAGGATAAGGATTTTTGGGTTCCTTGAGAATGCAAAAGGGTCCTTTTGGCACACTGTAGGAAGGTTAGGGACAGCCCAGGGCTCTCTGTGAGGAAATGTGGAGCCTGTGGCTCTCTCACAGACAGCTGCTCAGGAAACTTTGCTTCTCTGAGTAAGAGATGAGAGAAATGAGGGGCCAAAAGAATCAGCAGCCACCAGCTTTGATTTGCATTGGTACTGCAGAGTAAATAGTTTACCAGCCTAAATAAAAGCCAAATTCAGGCCTGCCCTATTTGACACAAGCAAAAAGTATTTAATTTTCAGTCTGAGCTTTTTCATTAGTTAACAGAAAAGGCCTGTGTGGAACCAGAGGCAATTTACTGTGAGCAGGAGAGAGAAAGAAGCAGGAAGAGTCAGCAGAGCCCCAGTGGAAGGACAGCAAACACTGACATGGACAAATGCAGCCAGGGCACAACTCCAGCCACCTGACACACCAGAAAAAGCAAAACACTCCAACAGAACTGCAAGGTTCACCTTTCTGCAGGACCTCCACTGTGCTGTCTGAGTCCATATCTAAAGTAGATGGGGCAGGGGGACAGAGAAGTGACCTCTTAGCCCTGGCCAGAGGCTCCTGACAAAGAAACAGTGGGTCAGACTTGAGCAGCTGATTCCTCTGAGCTCAGGGGCTCCATGGAATGCAGGGCATGCAGAAATTCCTGAAAGCAGAGCAGGGAGTCCCACACAGCCAGGGAAGGCAATCCCCTCACCACACCACCTTTTATTCCATCTGCAAGTGCTTCAATGCATTGATTTGGATCAGGTGAGTATGGACAGAGCCCAGAGCATTGGCAGGGATGGATCCCCATTTCTTTGGACACCTTCCCTTCCTTTTGCCAGCTTTATGAGAAACTACAGCCAACAAAACCCCAGAAGGGGCTGGGACACGGGACCAAGGGCTGTGACACAGGACCAAGGGCTGTGACACGGGACTGGACCAAGGGCTGTGACACGGGACCAAGGGCTGTGACACAGGACCAAGGGCTGTGACACGGGACCAAGGGCTGTGACACGGGACAGGACCAAGGGCTGTGACACGGGACGGGACCAAGGGCTGTGACACAGGACCAAGGGCTGTGACATGGGACCAAGGGCTGTGACACGGGACTGGCCAAGGGCTGTGACACGGGACCAAAGGCTGTGACACAGGACCAAGGGCTGTGACACGGGACTGGACCAAGGGCTGTGACACAGGACCAAGGGCTGTGACACGGGACTGGACCAAGCCCAGGCATTCTGTCATGTCTTGGACTGTCTCTCTGCCTTGCCCTCAGTCCCAGCAGCCTGCTGAGCAGACCTGCTGCTGTTTAATTAGAGAGTCTGGGTGCCCCTCCTGTCCTCCTGTAATGACATTAGTCAGGAGTGAACTGTCTGGTTCCTGCCTCTCCTGGGCCAGCTGAGCTGCTGGCCTGGAGCTGCCCAGATTGCTTAATTGCACTGCTGACTTTTAAAGGTCAGCTCTTACAGCATCTAAGAACACTCAGGAGATTTCCAGCACCAGGTGGATTGCAAAGAAGAGCCTGGATCCCTCCCAGGAGGAGTGGGGCAAAGCAAGCACCCTGTAGCAGAGCCACCAGGGCCATGGCCACGTGCTGAAGGGCATCTCCAGGGCCAGCAGCCTCCTTCCAGGAGGGAGGGCAGAATAAGGGAGATATGTGTCTGGGAGGAAGTGGTAAAAACAGATTACTCAGCTGCTTTGTCCTTTTATGAGGTAGCTCATCATGTGCTAGAAATTCTCCATGCTTGGAGTATCCCAATAGGAAAGCTGAATGGCTGCTGGAGCAATTTCTGTGGGGTAGAAGAACTCAGGAAACTGAAAACTGGCTGAAATATTTCAGTAAGGGATGGGTGTGCTCAGTTTCATGCATATAACTGTCCCAAGAAAGCAGATCTGCTGCTGGGGATACCTGACCACAATCTACAGTCTCCATGGTTTCTTCATCCTAGATAAGAACCTCTACATTTGACAAGCAATGTTTTACCCTCTTCTGTTTTACCCTCCTTCACAGGAGTGAGGCCAGCAATGGGCCCTGTAAGACCCTCTCTCTTGGTGGTTGTTATTATTATTGTAATAATAATAATAATAATAATAATATAGTTGCCCTTTTTCCCTCCCTGAGTGCCCTGGCAGCAGGAAAGGAGATCCTCACCTGGGACACTCCTCCTTTCCTCAAACAGATCCTTTCCCCCTCACCTGAAGGAAACAGCTGCATGCCCTAAAATCCTCCAGCCCCCTCAGTGCTCCAAATTCAGCCTGCCTTGAGCCAGGTGGGCTCCACTGGAAGAGCCACAGAAAAGGGGAAATTTTGGGAGATATCAAAGAGGAGCTTTGGCTGCTTCCAGAGGAAGAGCAGTCAATAGATTTGATTGCAGCTGGGACTTCTCTTCTTGGCAGACAGTCTTGTTTAAAATCCTTCATTATCAATTCACAAGTGAGTTTATACAAGATGAGTAGATAGTTTTTGTGTGTGTGTCTTTCTCTGGTTGACAGTTTTCTAACATTGTTTAGTGAGGAAAAGTTTGAACAATTGCTTTTATATTTTACTTGATTTTCTTCATCCTTTTTCATCCCTTCTTATTGAATTTTTGAAGCCTTTTTCCCTTGAATTTTGGCCTGGTTTTGCATGTGCTTATTTCAGACTGATTTGCATGCAGATGATCAACTGGAAATGCAGTTTGGGGAAGATGTTTACAAACTGATATTAAATCACTCTGCTTGTTTGCACTAAACAGTAATTGAATAAACACTGGTTATTAGTTTACTTGCATATTTGCTTTGCATTCTTTCACTTGGTTTCCACAAACAACACAGGGATGTTTGTTCTATAGTTAATAGCATCTAGAATAGTCTAAAGTAAGCAAATAAATAAATAAAATTCTTGGTGTGTTCCCCTTATAAAAAGAGGGTTGAGTAAGACTTAGAGAGTAGCTTTAGTTTTTCCTAGTATTGCTGTTTTTTGATTATTCACATCTTTTATTTTTTATTGCATATTCACTCACTGAGCCCATCTTTTATCCTTTTTTTCTTCTTAATTGTCCTCCTTCTTCCACTATACCCATTTTGCCTACAGCAAGCCATGAGATTAATGAAAGAAAGCCCTGCATAAATGCACTTATATTTTAAGTACTGAAACAACATTTATACTTCCTATTTTTGTTACATTCTTTCTATATCAATGTAAACTTCCATTCACAAAAAAAAAAAGCCAATTTCATGCTGCTGTGTTGTACAATCATATGATGTTACAGCTTTTTGATTTGCTTTTCTGAGTTTCTTACCCAGGGTCTGTGTTGCCTTCCTTCTGCTGTGACCTTGATTTTGTATAAGCTAAATTTTGTGTTCCTAAACCCTGCAAGACCTCCCAAAATATTTTGCCAGTTTATTGCTGATAAGCAATTGATCTTTCCTGCTTTCCAGTTAATTGCATGTAGCTTTTATCCATGGGATGTTTTCAGCTATCCAAGCAGGCTGATATAAGTATTTGGTATGAGCTCTTTGATAATTTTGTTTGCACCCACAGTTCTGCAAGATGATTTATTAACCAGAAGACTTTATTCTACCATTTTCTGATAAACAGGGGTTATATGGAGGTGACATGATTTGCTGAAAGCCATCCTGCAGAGGTGACATAAAAAGAAATCTCCAGTTCTGGACTCCATCAGGTAATGCTGCTTTGTGACATTTTACTGCATGGGCTAAATTTTTTAGTAAAGTTAAGATTTTAATATTAAGATTTTTCAAGTTAAGGTTTGTAAGATTGCCTGTATTTTTTTTCATAAAATATGAAGTGTATTGCATTCACTAATTATAGTTCTATGAGGAAAAAGAGCATTCAGAGTGACTTAGATTAGTTTGAATGAAACCAGAATGGCATTCTGTCTATTTGTTTCTGTTACTTGGAGCTTCTCTGTGGGCTGCAATTGCTCAGCACTCCTTTTGAAGTTGGAAAGTTCTCCTTGCTTACTTTTCCCTTAATTCTTCCACATCCTTCTGCACTGCCTGGCTTTGAGTGAGATCAGGAGCAAAACACTGAGCTTTCCTGGCAGCAGGTTCTCTTAGGGTTCTGGTATTCCCTGTGCAAGCAGGGATGAGCTGCAGGAAAGCCCCCAGATGTTTCTGCACATCTGGCAGCCCCAGCCCCGAGCTCTCCTGGCCCCTTGGAGCAGCCCTGGGTGAAGCACAAGGTGCAGGCTCAGGAGGAGCAGCTGCACTGTGTAAGCCCTGCAATCTGACAGGCAGGACTTCAAAGCAAGAATTGATTTGATTAAATGCTCCTTCAATTTGCCACCACATCCTTCTCTTCCAGCAACAGCATTCACTTGAAGCAACAAGAATGCAAGGTGCATGACAGTGAGGGCATGCCAAAAACTCAGGGGGCAGGTGGGGCTAAAATATTGGCTCAAAATAATTTGCCTGTCTAGATGCTGCAAGAATCTTTTTCTCTAGTTGTACTTTACCTTAAAGTCTGCTTATGTATTTCTGATATGTTTGGCTATATATATATATATATATATATATATATAAATATTTAGCAAAATTGGAGTCACGTGCATGGTTCATATCTGTGCATGTGGGTAACACAGAAAAAGGAACCACACACAATTAAATGGTCACCAAGTCCCAAACTGACTCCTGGCTCTTTAAGCTATGAGTTGCAAAAAGCATCTCTGGGATGCCAGAGAAAATCCCCATTTCATGGGATTGCTCTCAGAGATGAGTCCCAGAAGAGCAGTGACAGGACCTGAGATCACTCTGGGTGCCTCTCTGTGCTCTCCAGTTGTCTACAAAGAGGTTACAAGGAGGGAGTGACCACTCTGGCTGCTTCATGTCTGGGTTTTGAAAGGCCTGGGAGGAGCAGGTCAGGATCTGACTGGCTCTGAGCAGAGGGGAAAATGCTCCATGAAGCCTGGCTGGCAGGAACTACATACTACTAGTTATTATTCTTTTCAGAGAGTGAGGTTCTCAGACTGTAACTTTAGACAAACATGAAGAAGTGACTAGATTCCACCTTTCCCTTCACAATTACATGTTCTCTTATTTCCCATTCACAATGAATATTTATCCTGCACTCTAGAGTCTGATGTGAACTCTAATTTTCTGTAGTGCCCCGCTCTGATTTTTTTTAAATTTCAATTCTGAGCTCAGTAGGAATGATGATGAGAGTGAATTATTGTGCAGTACAGTTTTATTACAGTAGTTTTTATTTGAGACCCTAAACCTGTCTAATGTTTCCATTGGACAACATTTCCCCTGGAACCAAAACTCTGTGGCATAAGTGCCTGTTTCTCTTCCAGTACAGGAAGGTTTGAGGAGGATGAACTCTTTGTCCATCTTGCTTGATGTTGTTTCTCCTACTTTGGGCTTCAGCTGTCATTAAATTTTATACTCTGTTAGAAACTGAAGCTTGAAGAGTTGCTGCACTGCAGGAAACTCATCACAGGGAGAAGCTGCTGTGCTGCTGACCTGGGGGAGTGGAAGACTGGCAGCTCCTACAATAGAGAACTGTGCTCTCCTGAGCAGCAGAGCTTGAGGCTTTGCTGGAAAGTCACACCTATTGCAGCCTCTGGGTGTCACCAGGGATTGCACACAACTGATAAAGCCTTTCAGGCTGAGAGCTTGTGCTTCTGAACATTGATTATTGATTCTAGGGTGTGAACAGGGCAAGGAAAGAGCCAGCACTGCAAGGAGACATCCCTGTCAGAGCTGTGAGCTGCTCTAGAAAATCAGTGCAACCCATGAAGCTTGACATTTTAATTGCAAGAACTGAATTTGGTAATGAAGAATGCTGTGATTAAAGGTTTGAAAGGTGCCATGCATCCTCAGATCTGCACTAGAGTGAGAGCACTCTCAAAGTGCAAGGTTTGAAGTGGATGCTAGCAAAAAAGGGGGCTGAGGAAACAAATGAGCTTGTCAAAACCAAATTAAAATGCTTTTCCTCCTCCAGACTGTCCCCTGAAGAGCTATTGTGTTAGAATTTGGTTTCCAAAGCTCCCATTAATTTGTGAACTAGCAGGGTTTTTATGCTGCAGTTGTCAATGTACCTGTAATGCTGGAGTCTCTAGTGATCCTCCTGCAGTGGGATCTCTAGGCTGTATTTGACTTTCATCACAGTAGTGAACAGTTTAGGGGGAGATTAAAGGAGTGCAAAGAAGCATTTATGGGTTCTGGAGCTCTTTCTTGCTCTGCTAGGGCTAATATCACTGAATTTGATTTGCTAAGAAAAAAAATCTCCAGGATGATGATGCAGCCCTCTACCTGAAAGATTCCTGGTATTTTTCCCATTTAAATTAATTCTTTGCCAGGAGACAACACCAACACCCAGGTGACCTTGAGCACAGATAAAGAGCCAAATGCTCCTTCAGTGCAAAATCTCCTTTGGTTTTATGGCCCCCCTGGAACTCAGCTGTGGCAGAAGTGTGTGTGGGAAACTGTGCTAAAACTGCCCCTTTGAATGTCCTAATTAGAATCTGTCAAGCCTATTTTGCCTGGAAGCAGCTCATGACACAATGAACATAATTTTTGGCCTTAAAAGGATGCAAAGACATGAATAACAACAAAAAAAGCTCATTTCATACTTGTTATATACTTTTGTTATGAAAGTCAGACAGCATAATTCTCATCAGGGATGTACTGACTACAAAATCCACCTTGGAGCTGTGGGTTCTCCAGAACAGCAAAGCTTTTAATTCTGGTTTTAGGCTGGGGTTGTTTCAGGTTTGGGTGTTTACTGCCCAGAGCCCTGTGTTTGTCAGCCACACATGAACGTGGCCTCTCAGAAGTGCCTGATATTTATGGTGCACACTGCTGTAGGATGAATGAGTCACATATTTACTTGCAGGATTAGACACCAGGGACCTGCAGCACAGCAAACCACCACGCCTGGAGGTTCTGAAGCCTTTGGGGGCTGTAAAGCACCAGAATAACGATGCTGTTCTTCCTGAGAAATGTCAAAAATGCCTTTGCTATTCAAATACGGCCTCCAATGGTATCTGGGAGAATATCTGAGGCAGATAAAGGGAACCAGGGACAGGAATTGACAGGCAAGCAGGCTGGCTGGTTGTCACAGCTCAACTTTTCAGGATATCAAGTTGTTTTCTAGACCTTGAGGTGGACTCACTCTCCCCACAGAGAACTTCAAAATTTTCTTGGTTTCCTGGTGTCTGAGAAAGTCTAAAAGTTTAAGAAGACAGGAAGAGAGAAGGGCACAGAGATGCCCTGTTCCCATTTTTTAGGTCAATTGCAGGGAGGAAATTATTTTCTGCCAGGGAAATTTCTGCTTTGGGAAAGGTTTTGATTGAGAGAGCTGAGCTGTTGGCTCATTTCTTTGGAACCCAGAGGCATTTGCCTCCTGGGCTGTGCTTGCTGCTTGGCTGAGTGCACGAGGGGCAGTGGGGAGCTTTGGTTCAGGTACCAAGTGGTGCCAGACATTCCCTGTAGTGCCTTACATGGCTCCAGCAGCCACCTAGAAAAGCACAGACAGGTCCTGACAGGTCCTGTCCCACACCAGCCAGCCTCCTGCAGCTGTCCCAGGTGGCACCAGGTGACTCTGTCCAAGCAGCTTCCCCCCTGTGCACCCCTCATTCCCATGGGAATGTGAACATGCAGGCATGGTGGAGCTCAAACAGAACCCTAGTCTTAGTCTCCCTCAACATCTCCTCCAAAGGGACTTTTTATGGGATTTGGCACCTCAATTTACATTGGAGGTGCCAATTGGAGTAACTGTGGCCCTGTAATAATGCTCAGCTGATCCTATGAGGATGATGGTGTAATCTCAAAATATTGGGATTTCTACTTTTTTTCCTGCTTCTTGCAGATGAGTATGAGTTGTTTCCTACTAATACCCTTGATTTGCATCTCTAAGGATTTTCCTCCATCCAAGAATGCAAATGGCAAGTGAGTCAGAGCCAGCTTAGGAGAATACCCACCTGTGACAGAGGTGCAGATTCACAATCCTGCTGGATGATCCATAACTAAACCCTTTCTATGGGTATTGCTACAGGAGAGTTCACAAACCACCAGAACAGGGATATCACATCAGCTTGGGATGACCTTTGAGAGGCCAAACCCCACAGTTTATCTCATCTTAAATTGCTCCCACAGGCCAAACATTTGTTTTGCCTTTTAAACAACCAGTGGGAAAGCAATGCTGTGGTGAGAAATGGAGATGTGCTCTTTGCTCTCTGACTGGGAGAGGAGTGACATTTACTCTCTGAACAAGATTACTCTGCCCCAGAATTATCTGAGAATTAAGAAGGGAGAAGGTAAAAGTTTATTTAATAAATATTTTACAAGCAGTGGATGGGAAAATTAGATGCCCTCTGCTTTGGCAAAATACCTTTTTTCCCCCAAAGAAAGCACAAAAAGCCAAACTCAAAATAGCCTCTGTCTTACAGAAAATATAGGGATTGCTAAATCTTGCTCTGCATGTACAACTTCCCCCTTCTCAGTGCCCAGTTACAATCCTGCTTTGTGCAAAACAAATGAATCAAGTGACTGGAAAGGCCCTGATGAAAATAACACACATGCTCTGACACTGGAGAGATCAAACAGAAACCTTGGCTGCAAGAGATCAATATCAGCATTTGTGACACTACATAAACCATGGCACAGAAAGACAAATCCTCCCCCTCCAGCTAGACACTGACAGAAAGCAGAGCAGGTCAGGCAGGGAACAGGAAAAACTGTACAAATGTTTTGGGGTTTTCCCTGCCCTGAGTGGGTTCTGGTACTGCCCATTCAAACTTGCTCATTGGCATCACTTGGGTGGCAGAGGGGGCAAAGTCACATGGTATAAAATCCTCAGTGGTTTGGAATAGATTTATAATTTAATTTCATTTTGGATTGTGAGCTGTGTAAGAATTGGAGACCTTCACTTCTGGTGCTGTCCAAACCAAGGAGTTAGACAGTTTTTGTGACCCCTAAAGTAGGACTTGAGAGTGTTCTTAATTATGCTACAGCTCTTTGTCTTGGAAAAACAGACTTAAAACTTTGCACTTGTTCAGGACACATTCCTTATTTGTGTTTGGAACAAGAACAAAAAAAAATATATTTCTGGATTCTGAGGAAAACCTGCACACCATGGACAAGTAAAACACTGAGATTTATTTCCACAATTCTCATCAATTTTCCTTCTCACCCTGTAGTGTAAGCTTGCTTTCATTGCCTAAGGTGGGAGTGACTGAGGAAGTCAAGTATTCAGTCATTTCATGCTTGATGCTGTGAGATTGCCTCTCCTTTAACTTAATTTTCTTTGGAGCTCTTTTTTCTAAGGATGCTCCTGTGCTCTGGATTGGATAACACTTTGTGTTTTTAGCCTCCACAGGCTCACTCTGCTAAGTGTGTGCTGCTTCCAAATGCAGTCTGTAATTCCTGAGCAGGTAATTCCCTACTTCTTAGAGCATCACAGCTGCTGCTGTACTCACACCTGAGTTTTGCACACACTCTTTGGTCTGAGGCACCTTCCAGTTCCCTCTCACCTTGCAATTTTAGTCCTGGCCTTCCCAGCATGTACTCAGGCTTGGAGGCTGAAAGGGGAGGCTCTATTTAACCTGGGTTCCCAAACACAGACCTTAAATTGCAGGAAGAGAACATTGGAAAAGGTTAGGAAAATGTTTGGTAGGTACAATGACCAGGATTTCAAAATGATGCTCCAAAAAAGTGAAATATTTTGTTTGTATCCCTTTTGGTCCCTTGTGACCTTTTTATTACTGAGTGACGTTTTTGCAAGCAGTCTATCAGTGACACTTGCCCTCCCCTGAGCAAGATGTTGTGATCCTTATCATGGAGCTGCTGTTTGTGATAGCAGAATGGCCTAGAGCAAATATCCAGCCTGTGTGATTTGGCATAACTCCATGGAAATCACTGAGGCCACGAATGCTTCTCCAGGGACAGGATCAAACTCAGAGTATTTGTGTTTTTGTAGGAACATGCTTTCATTTTTTGTATACTTCAAACTCAGAATCGTGATTCAAAAATTATTTTGACTTTTCTGGTCTCCCCAAGAGCTTGCCATGAGGTTGGAAAAGAGCTCCTGATCAATTTCACTCTCAGAGATTATTTTATTTATAAACTGTGAGAGATTATTTTATTTATATGCAATGAAAAACCAAAAATAGCTGTGTAGGTAGAGGAGAATGGCCCTTTTATCCAGGCCCTGCATTTGATAGTTGTGATTTCATGAGCTGTGGCCAAAACCAGGACATGGGCAGATCAAATTTCTCGTGCTGTTAGTGCAGTTATATTACCTCAGGGAGGTAATTATTGCCTCAGAGTTTGCTCTACCACAGAGAACACAAACAGTTAAAATCCCTGTGTCCAGCATCTTCTGACTCACAAACCAGCAAGGGACCTTTCCCTGCCTGAAGGTGCTGGCAGAGCTGTGTTCCCAAGGAGCTGGGGTGGCAGGGACAGCACAGCCAGGGCCGCTGTCCCAAGTTCACAACAGGCTGAAGCACCAGCACAGTGGTGGCCTGATCACCACCCCTGTCACTGACATATTTTATGAAAATTCCTTTTGCCAGGTTTTTTTCTCCTGAGAAGCTGAGAGGCCTCAGCAATGAAATGCAAACAATAATTATCTGCTGCTGGGGAAGGTGGCAGGTGCATCTTTGATTGGTCCATGTCAGTTGTTTCTACTTGATGACCAATCCCAGGTTCCAGCTGTGTTGGGGCGCTCTGGTCAGTCACAAGATTTTGTCATCATTCCTTTCTAGCCTGTGAAATCCTTCTTCTATTCTTTTAATGTAGTTTTAGTTTATCATTTTCTTTAATATACTATACTATACTATACTATACTATACTATACTATACTATACTATACTATACTATACATACTATACTATAGTATATATATATTATTGTATATTATATTATTGTATATTATTATTGTATATTATATATTATTGTATATTAAAGAAAATGATAATATAATTAAATATTATATTATCATTTTCTTTAATATACTATAATCAATATTATATTATGTTATATTATATTATTTTATAGTATGGTATAGTATATTAATATATATACTATATATAGTATAATACTATATATATAGTATATATAGTATTTTATATATACTATATATAATATAGTATCTATATAATTATATACTATATGTATATAGTATCTAATATATATTATATATATTATATTATATACTAAATATTATATTATTTAGTATATAATATAAAATATATAATATATATTATATAATATACTAAATAATATAATATTTAGATATGTATACTAAATTATAATAGTATATAATCTTATACTATTATAATTATAATATTAATATAATATAATATAATATATATAATATAATATAATATAATATAATATAATATATATAATATAATATAATATAATATAATATAATATGATATATCAGCCTTCTGAAACATGGAGTCAAGATTCTCATCTCTTCCCTCATCCTGGGGACCCTCAAACACCACCAGGAGCTTTTCAAGAAAACTGAGGCTTCAGGCTGGAAAATAATGGCTTTTTGTTGGGCTGGGGCTGGGGCTGGGACACAGAGGCAGCTCTGCTGGCATGGTCTCAGTGACAGTCCCACTGCTCTGTGGCTGCTCCTACTGGAGATGTGTTTGCCTGAATTTGCCTGCATGGAGCACTCAGGACACAATGTGAGACTCTGCTCCAACCAAGAGCACAAACCCCAGCCAGACCCAGCTAGGATGTGCTGCAGGCAGCCACAAGCTGCAGTGACTCTCCAGTGTCCTGGCTGATCTCCAGAAGCATTTGGATGGGAAAATGCTTTTGACCAACAGCCATGTGGGATAGATCTGCACCAAGGATGAAAACTAGAATCATCTTGTTGCTGCTTTCCCACATGCCATTTCTTAGCCCCCTAGCATGAAATTTGCAGTTCACTTTTAGCTAAAAGCCAGTCACTCCCACTGGAAATGCTGAGCCCAGGGAGTTACAAATGCATTTAGCAGCTTCTCTTTATGAGCATCTTCTTGATTTCCCAGCCAGCAGCAAAATACCCCAAAGATTAATTTCATTCTGTTCTATGCAGACAAAATACATAAGCAACTCCCAAGGGCATAATGAAATAGTAGAGATGGATTTTAATGAAAAATTATGGTCGATATTTTGCAGGTTCATGAAGCGGCGCAGCGTTAGGTTCCCTTAGTGGGAAAATGGGGGCCCCAACGTGGAGAAGACAGGGTTTCCGCCAGAACTGGGAGCCTCGAAAAGGAAGTTGTGGCCTGGGGGGGTCGGTGGGGGGGGGACGGGGGGGCAGGGGGGAGGGGGAAGGGGGGTGCAGGGGGGAAGGGGGAAAAAAGGGGGGAAGGGGGACAAAAGGGGGCAAGGGGGGGGAAAAGGGGGAAAAGGGGGGGGAACAGAGGGGGAAAAAGGGGGAGAGGGGAAACAAGGGGAAACGGGGGACAGGGGGAAATACGGGGCACAAAGGGGGAAAAAGTGGGGAAAAAGGGGGGAAAAGGAGGGGGGGAAAAAGGGGGGAAAAAGGGGAGAAAAGGGGGGGAAAAGGGGGACAAAGGGAAAACAGTGGGAAAAGGGGGTGAAAATGGGGTGTAAAGGTGGGCACGTGTGTGACAAAGGGGGTACACGTTGTTTTCCACTTTTTCACCTTAAACTTTTCCCTGTTCCCCTTTTTTCCCTTTTTTCCTTTTTCCCTTTTCCCTTTTTTCCCTTTTTTCCCTTTTTTTTCTAGTGCACCTCTTTCTTACCAAGAATCCTACAAGCATGAAGATATGTTTCACTTTTATTCTGCTTTGTTACCAAACATTTATTTTACAGAACGAGGATGGAACCTGGCTTATGGTGTTTGCTAGCATTCACCAAACTTCCCTCCCAAATTTAATTCATTTCACCCAAGTCAATTCATTGTTCTGCTCTATTTTGTGTCAGATTATGAAACCATTCGTTTCAAGACAAATGAGGAATGTTTTCCATGCAGAGGAATTCCTCCCAGTGTGGAAGTGAGCACTCAGCCAGCATGTGCAGGTTAAACCACACTCTGTTCTTACATGTTTTCAATGGTTTCTCCATGCCAGGGTGATCATTACTCTTGGAGTTTCCTCTTCAGTGCAAAGGTTTTGCCATCACTGATGTGCAGTAAAATAAAACTAAAGCCATATGTGCTTTGTGTTACCACAGCCTTCACCATCAGCCACATTTGGAACAGGAAATGGATAAATTTGGAGTAGGAAATGGATAAATATTTACAAACAGCACAATCTAAAGATGGAACGAGTGGCCTCTGACACGAAGCACATTTTATCTTTTATCCCTCAAAACAGAGTGGGAGAGGACCACAGTGCCTCTGTCTGTGTCTCCATCTCCTCCCCTGCAAAATGCAAGATGTTCCAAGATCTTTGTTGTGCTCTGGTGAAGCATTTGCCAAACTTTAGGCCTCGTGAGCTGCATGCAGGGCTCCATATGGTCCTCAAACAGCTCCTGGGAATGTGTCAAGGAGCAGAATTTGGCTTAATGAGGTTTCCCAGACCATCAAGTGGGAGTGGGTTCTTCTGCCCCAGCTCAATGTCATGGCAGGGGTGATTTATCTTGAAACTTCTAAAATGTTCAGGGAAAAGCTGACTCTGTCTCCTGCAGTATTTATTATAATATAATTACTCTTCCTTGCAGTCAGTGGGTCATTTGTCTTCCATGGCTCCGGATTTTTAGGAAAACTTTCCAAACTCAGAGAAGATGGACTCTGTGCTCATTTTTTAATTTTTTTTTAGGTCATGACAGACTCTGATCCATAGAGTTGGTTTTCCCCCATCTTTTAATGCCATATATTATTACAAGCTTTTCATTTAAGAAAAGGAATGGACTTGGAAGTTGTGCAGAACCTCTACAAGAATGAAAGCTAGTTCAGAAAGAAGTGAGAAACGCTGCTTTTACTGCCAATATAGAGGGAAAAGGGTGAGTTCCTGAGCCAGTCCAATGCTCTCTTTAAGCTGAGAATTGTTTTGTGAGTTGGGTGTGCCCAAGAAAGGGTGAAGGGCTGGAGAACAGATCTGGAGGAGCAGCTGAGGGAGCTGGAGTTGTTTAACCTGGAGAAAGGGAGGTTTAGAGGGGACCTTATTGCTCTCTACAACTCCCTGGCAGGAGGAGCCAGGTGGGGTTGGACTCTTCTCCTGAGACAAAAAGAGGAATTGGCTTCAAATTGTACCACAAAAAGTTGGATGTAAGAAAAAAATGCTGTCACAGGAAGGGTGACAGTGGCTGAGCCACCAGCCCTGGAGGTGATTAAAGATGTGTGGCTGTGGTGCCGGGCTTGCCTGTGGTGGGTTAATGGTTGGATGTTGTGACATCAAAGGTCTTTCCCAGCTGAATGATCTGATGGTTTTTGTCTGTTTCTGTACCAGCACAGAGGAAACCTGCAGGCCTGCTGGGTTTCAGTTGTTCTTTCACTGGCAGTGTTAACTAGCTTGCAGAATAGTCTAAACTTTTTCCTAACAGGAGCCTATTCCTTTTCCCTTAGAAAGTGAAATATTTTCATTTTCCATTACTAACCACCAAAAATAATTTTTAAAAACAGCAAAAATATTAAAAATATGAAGTCCTCTATTTTCTGACATTTTTCCCGAGACCAAATTATTATTTTCTTCAACACCCTCTATTAATAATACCCTCTAAGATCTCTTGAAATCTTCCCAGTTTCAACAGAATAAGCCACTGCTTTTGGCAATATTATTTCCTATTTCTTTCACACAAGCACTCACATAAAGCACATCAGCCTGTCCTAAAATCTCACTGATTCATCCTTTCATGCTCAGCCAAATTAGGATGAAACTGCAATTAAGATCCTTGTCTTCCCCTGATGTGTGATCATTTGTGCATTTTATTGTTGTTAATAAACACTGACGATTGCATTAATTGTCATTACAAACTAACAGTTTTATTTTTGACAGCCCTGTGTGGTCTTTGTTCTGTGCACAGCCACAAGGTGCAGCTTGTCTCTTCAGCATGTGCACCCCTGATGGAGACAAAAGGTTTCTGAAGTGACCTCTGGTGACCTGAAACCACTGACCCAATGCTTTATTGCTGTGTGTGATCAGTGTGTGTGTTCACACTTGGTCTCCCAAAAAGGTAATTTTATTATCCTTGGCACAGTGACATGAAAAGATACCAAAATGAACAGGCAGCAAAATATAGTTGAGCCTGTTTAAAGAAAAATGGCACAAATTCATAGGATAATTTAGTTTAATTTGGTTAGTATAATTCAGATAGTGTAATTCAGTTTAATTACTGATCAGGCTATATTTATGCATAATGAGAAATAGGTTATTAAAACAGCTAAATGTAATTATCTCATCTCTACTCTAGACAGGTCTGCCTGTCCTTGTACAAAAGCCAGCATGTCAGCTCATCTTTGGTATCTCTAATCATAAGCTTTATCCAATCTGCCCAGCAAGCCTTTTAGTGGGTAGAAAATAAGTCTGCATCTCTCAGTTTATCAGTAGAAATAACTGATTCCACAAAATTCTGCTGCAATTTCCTTGCTGGAGCACTTGGACTGATACTTTCTGGACGCCTCAGCCCATGGTATAAATCAGCCTCCCCCAAAAAAAGATTGTTTATATTTAACAGCAGTTAGTCCCATAGGAAACTGCCCCCTGAATCCCACCTGGAGGGGAGGGCAAGAATTCAGTTGTTTTATTCCATCCCATGCAAACAGCTAAAGGACCAGACCTGGAGCAAAGCATGCAGATGAAGTTATGTGACAGGGTGGAGACACTCTGAACAGTTCTGGGGGTTTTTTGGGCCTTATATATACAAATGTGATGTGAATTCTCATCTCCTTTTCCATTTGTGCTAGGTAAGTGCTTCATTTTATTTACCTACAATTCAACAGCTTTGTATCTTTAGAACCAAACCCACTGAATTTGGAGCTTTTTATTGACTTTTTCCCTGACTTATCCCAAAACTGGTTATTTATTCTACAGCTCCTAAGGTGCCCTTAACATCCAAATATTCAGTGCTGTCCCCAGCACCTCTGCCTCCTTAGCTGAAAGGTGACTCAGATATTACAGTGCAAGTTGTTGTACATTCCTTTCAGGGATATTTAGAGAGATGCCTCAGCCACAAAGACTGTAACCAGATCTGAGTCTGGCTGAAAGGCTGCTTCTGTTTGGATCCAATTGTTCTGGTTTATGTCCACCCCTAGGAATGTTTAGTTATCCTTTAATTGTAAATGATGTTATTCCTTTGTGTACTTGCTGTACCTTCTTCTGCTGTTAGTGACATTTTAAGTTCTGCTCTCAAGGAATTAGGGTAGAAACCCCCAAAGCACTTAAATCAGTTGAATATGCTGAAACATTTCAGCTTTTGCAAGCTGTGGGTGTTACTTTGCCATTGTGCTGACAATGCCACTTAGAAAAGCCTTGTGGCAAACACCTGAACCCACCAGAACTTTAATAACAACTCAGAGCAGCACCACTTCCCCCCTTCCACAATTTCAGCAAACTACAGACTTTGACCACAGGGGCAGGGAATGTGAGATCCTTTCCTTGGAAAACACAATTCTTAATTGGAATATCTCCTTTTAAGAGTATTTCTGATCTGAATTCTGCTGTTCCAACTCAATGACAGCAAACTCCAGTGCTTCCATCCAAAGGGTGCCCAGAGCAGTTCCATCCAAGGAGCTGTTTCCCAAGGCAGAATCCAGCACAGCTTAGAAAGGATCTGTTAGAACTAAAAAACTAAAAGATCAAGTGGAAAATATTTACACTTGACTATCAGTGCTCTCTAAACTTACATTTATACCTTATCAGCTTCAGGTGGAACTATTGCTTAGGTCTGCTGATACAGCATACATTAAAAAAATCCTTTGACAACAGCTTCAGGTGCATTGAAAATATTACTTAATTAAAACCACCTAAGTAAATGTCAGCAGTAGCCTCCAAAGCTTTAACTTTAAAAAAAAATAAATGCAGTTTTAAAAAAAATCTCTACAACTGCCTCTTCAGTGAAGGTTGATGAGTTAATCTAGTACTTTCTGAAAGGTTTAATGTAATAGTTTTATTATCCAGGAAAATGGGCAGGTTCAACCACTCCACATATTTAGGCAGAGATCAGATGTAGATGAAAGCTCCCACTTCAACCTTATTGATGTTTAATGAGACAATTTTACAGAGCTGCTGTTCCTTCTCTTATCAGCAGCCTCCTAAATCTCCTGGATTGTTAATGGCTTCTGTGAAGCAAATCAGATCAGCATCTGGTGTCTTGTAAAAACCAGGGCAGCAACGTGTGCTGATGCCTGAACAAAATCTGATTTTGAGGTCTGAACAACACAGAAATTTCCCATTCAAACAGCTGCAAATATTTTGGTTCCCTTTTTATCTTTACAACCCTCATCAGTTTAGTTGGAACCCAGGGATCTTGCTCACATTTTGCCTCGAGGAGCAGCCTGGAGTGAGGAACGTCCTGGGATGTGGCTGCTGCCCTGGAGCTGCAGGGCTTTCTTTGCCCTTGGCATTCCCTCCCTGAGTTTTTCCCATTCCAAGCCCTGAGAGACCATGATGGATGTGCCCTCAGCAGGGCCAGGAGTGTCTGGAGATCCACCCTAGCAGTCCCCATGGCCAGCTGCTGGCCTGCCTCAGGGGAAGATGAGAGGTCACTGTGCATCCTCATGCTCTGTGCAGGCTGGCAGTGGAACCCTCTTCAGCCCAGAGTATTTTTCCTGCTGCTCAGGACACAGAAATCAGCTGTGTGTGTGCCCTGGGCACTGCAGATGTGCAGGCAGGCTGGTGAGCTGCTCAGGGCACAGAAATCAGCTCTGTGTGTGCCCTGGGCACTGCAGATGTGCTCACAGGCTGGTGAGCTGCTCAGGGCACAGAAATCAGCTGTGTGTGTCCCCTGGGCACTGCAGATGTGCAGACAGGCTGGTGAGCTGCTCAGGGCACAGAGAGCAGCTCTGTGTGTGTCCCCTGGGCACTGCAGATGTGCTCACAGGCTGGTGAGCTGCTCAGGGCACAGAAATCAGCTCTGTGTGTGTGCCCTGGGCACTGCAGATGTGCAGGCAGGCTGGTGAGCTGCTGCATGCAGTGCTGCATGCCAGCCACAGCTGCAGTGCACTGGGAGCATCCTGTGCTGCAGCCTCCAGCTGTGGGACACTAGTGAGTATTGCTGTGGCCATCCTGGGGACACAGCAGAGATCAGGAAAACTCCCTTAATCAATGGGAAATAAATATTCCCACTTAGGATTTATGACACAAGTTGGAAAGGAAAGGACAGGAAGCCTCTTCTCACCTGTGCTAACTCAGCTGGGTTCTGTTTGGGATGGACTGTGGGGAGGGAGTGGAGCTGAGCAAACTCCCACAGCTGGATGGGGATGGACTGGATGAAGCAATTTGCTCTGGTATCAGTCCAGGGACAGGAGAGGAGCTAGAAACCAAAGGAGGTTTGTAAACAAAATAGTAATAAAAGGAAAATTCAGCTTTAGGGAGGCTGAGACCATTTGTCAAATCAGGAAGCAGTCTGCTCTGAAAGGAGAAAACTGTTTCAGAAAAACTAGAGAAAAGTCCAGAGGTTCTGGCCATTGTGAATCACCCCCAAAGTAGTCTGGTTTGGATAGAGAGTGTTTTGCAGCCAGAACTAAATTATCCCACCTGATTCTGGGCAGTGGGGCTGTGTTGGGAATGTGGATGTGCAGAGCTGACAGAATGCACACTGAGCAGGGACTGAGGTGCACCAAGGACTGTGTGCATAATTCAGAGTCTGAATAATTATCCTGGTGGAGAATTAACCTCCAGAATTCTGCTACAGAGCTCTTTACTCTGCAGCTGTGAAAGCTGCACAACTAAATGGGAGCCCATGAGCAGAACTGCCTGCTTCCCTGACAGCACTAATTGCAGCTCACATCATCCTGTGGAACAGCAGGCTCAGGACTCTGCCTCACAGGTCATCAGAGGAGCACTTCATCAATCTAAATATCAGGTGCATTGGTGTCATTCCCCTGGTTTTCAGCTGTCATTTCTAAAAAAAGAGTAATTTTCTCGAATTACAAATAGAAGAACTGATAAATTACATTAAATTGGGGTTAGAATGAGCATTTCAGGCATTCAGGTACGGGTGGAAGTCACAGCATATTTAGATTATCTGCTTGTCAGACCCGTGAGGATGAATGGGCTATGGCAACTCCCCTTTGTGAATCCTTGCCATGTTCATGGTGGCCATATCCTCACACACTTTCATCCATCCTTTTCCAGGAAAAGCACCCCTGAAAACCCACAAGAACATCACTGTCTAGCCAACAAGGCTGAGACAGTGAGGAGAAGAAGAGAGAATATTTGTCTGCAGAGTCAGCTTGATTCAGTGCTCACAAGACAACACACAGGTGTTCAAGGTATGACAATACTCCTGAAATACCTCATGCTTTATTTAATATACTATTACACCTTATTCCACATACTGTTATACCTTAAAAATGCTATGACACAAATGGAAAGAGTTGAGGCAATCTTTGTATTCCCTTATAATTTAAACCAGGGAATAATTTTTTGACTGAAGAAGCAGCTCTGGCACTTGCTGATGTTTTTCATGTTCCTAATCTCTTTTATTTTCACTCTATCAAAACAATCTCCTGTTGATTTCTACAGTGCAATGTCTTCTTGAAGGACTCCACATATTTGTTAATCTAAAATAGAAGACAGCTTATGGATGAGACAATTTTTCTTTTAATACACTATTCAATAGAAGGCTAACACCTGCCAGGGCACTGAGGACATGAGAGATTAGGATCAAAAACCAACCAAGCTATCTCCTAACTCTCTGTGCCTATATCTCCACACCTTTTGTATGTAAAAGATTTATTTACATGAAACATAATGTAAGTGTTTAGGTGCATAAAATTAATGGGACAACCTTTTTTAATATTAGCTTTAACAGACACCCAAATAATTTTCTTTCTTATTAATATGCTTGCTAAACTGGTAAGAAAACAAGCTGTAAATATTTGGCATTCAGGTTGTCTATTATGTCTTAATTCTTTGAGTCTATTATACAATATTTTATTTATTTGTATTGTTAATACAATTATTATACAATATTTATAAACAATACATGTTTATACAACATGTAATATTTTTCCAGGAGCCCAGTTCTTTTCTGTACTCAATGGAGGGTGGAGAGCAGATTCTTGATAATGAATAAACTTCTGTATATCAGAGATCAGTTTCCTTGGTTGCAGAAGGTGGACACCAACCAATTTAGCTCTGGATCTGATTCTGTGAAGCTCCACCTGAGCAAAATGACCTTTGATGCTATGGCAGTGAATATGTTTAGTGAAAGGAAGGTCTTTACTTCCAACCTGAGAATTCCTTTTTGTTATGGGCTACAGAGTTGTAGTGATAAATTTGTTGGTGATAAATTTGCCATCAAAAGCAGTCTTTACTGTAAATTGACTTCTGATTAGCCATATTTTGTATCAAATACTCCTGTGTACAACCAAGTTCATATGATGAGATAAAATTAAAATGAGAGTGGAGCAGGCTTTCAGCAATGCTGTGCCTCACCTGAGAGAATGAGCTCTCAGCTGTCACTGCAGCCATGGCCAGGGCACTCACAGGTATCAACACATTGGGTTTTAGTTTTACTCTGTTCCACTTCATCTAATGAGCTTCCAAACTTCAATATTCAGATCCCACGTTTCCTTAAAAAAGACCAACATTAAACACAGTGCCCCAAAAAAGAGAGTTTAATTGCAAAACTCATCCAACTATCATGTTGTGTGCATACTCCTTGTTTAGTTTAACTATTATTATGAAGGCCTTTGGTGAGTTACTAATGTAGTAATTTTGCAGACCTGATTAACATTGGGATCTTTGCCTTCAAGCAGTACTGGATAAATTGTGCTAAAAGATGCTTTACTCTGGGCAGATTTTAAACTTAGGATATATAATTCCCAGCACTACTGGAAGAGCAAAATGTTTTTCAGTTTATTTCCTCAAAGTGGAAAACAAGACATTTTCAGAAGTCTTAGCAAGTCAGATAAAACCCCCAGCTAAGATTCTACTGAGTACCTTTTCTGGCTTGAATAAATAATTTACCAAAATGTTGTGATTTCTCTTTAAAAGATATTAAAGGCTAAATTTAGTTTCCATAAAGGGAATGAACCCAAAGATGTTAGTATTTTCCTCCTAAGCTTTTGAGGGATGGGACTGTGTTTTCTTTCATATTTGTATATAGCAAAAAAACAGTCCTGACCCTTTATAGCATAAACAAAATAATGGTGGCAATGCATAATGATTAGAAAGGGAGCAAGAATCACTCAAGATTTTATAGAACAGGACACACAAAATGCCCAAAGCAAACACACAAAAGAGAATTTACATAAAAACTATAAAGAAATGATTCCTGATGAACACAGGAAAGCATTCTGTGGTTCTATACAGGAAAAGCAATAATAAATAATAAATAAAGAGTAGAAGAGATGCTGTTCTCCTCACTGACTGTGATATTCCTTTCCACACCCTTTTGTTTCTTCATTGTGCTGTGAGGCTCCAAGAGGTAAAATACAATATGAATGATGATACATTGTGCTTGGAGTCTGATATTTCATATTTTAAACATGTTCATTTAATACCTAATGGATGAAATTCTGCTTTCAGTTACACAGAAGCCTGCACATGAATTTTATTGATTTCTTTGAAACCACTTTGACCTTGTTTCAACTAGAGGCTGCCCTGATGTTTTTCTAACTGGATGGAAATGTGAAGAGATGTTAAGAATGTAAGATTTTTCTTTTAATTGGGCAGGTTTGTGGTGTGTTCTTGATATTTGTGTTTCTGGCATGGAGCATATTCATAAGATCTGCACTAAAATTATTCCTTTGTTAAAACACAGAAAATTATTGATGTTATTAAAGCAGATTGGGGGTTGGTTTGGGTTTTGATTTTATTTGTTTCTCTTGACATAGGCAGGGCTGTATCTGTGATTTTTCTGCACAAAAACCATGGTGCTCCTTCAGGCTATACAACCACTCTGAGGTCAATTTCCTCCTGGTGGAGTACTCCAGGACAAGGGAAAGGTACCATTTTTATTGTGCAATACCTTGTGCAGTGAATGTAAATTAACATTCACTAGGATGTAAATTAAATATCTGTTATGACAAGGCCTCCCCCATCCCAAAGTGGAGGTCATGCTCAGACCCACCCTCTGACGTTCATATTTCAAAAGATGATTTAAATAACCCTATGGATATCAAAAGGATCTAGATCCTTAGCAAAAGGAATTCAAAGCAGGCAATAGTAATTTATTTTGAGCCATTAGTCACAGCCCTGTCAATGCCAGCAGGGTTCAGCAGGAGTTTCATGGATACAAAAATGGGCTTCATCTTATTTAACCCAAAGGATTGCTAACAGTAGTAAGAACTACAGTTCCACTCTGATAATTTCAAGTTTGCCCAGATTTTCTAAACCTAGACTTAGTCTCTGCTCTGCTGCATCAGATTTTCAGTGAGATAAGCTTTACTAAGCCAGTGAAATCTTAGCTGGCACAAAAGTGCTGTGGCAGAGTAGAGAACCTGCCCAGAGACCACCTCCTCCCATCTCACTGTCATTTGCTACTCCACAGTAACAGGAGCAGCCAGCCTCTGAAAGTGCTGAAATGCAGTGCAAGAAGGGCTGGCAGAGTGCTTTACCACCCCCAAGGTCTCCCAGCCACATTTTTAACCAGGGTATGTCACAAACTCAGGCCTGACTCAAACCCAAATATTCCCAAAGTTGTCCCAGACCATTCAGATTTTTAAACATTGTGCTGCAGTTGAGATATAAATCTCTGTATGCATTCCCTGGCATTCGTTTTCCATGGAAGTCATTGAGACTGGGAAATAGGAAGAATCAGACTTTCTCAGCAGACTTCACATTCTCCTTGGCTCCTGCCCACTAAACTGACATGGGAGCAATCTCTCCCGAGGAATTCTGCTGCCCCTGGTTCTGGTTGACATCAAGAAGTGTTGAGGTATGTGTAAAAATTAACATTTCCCCCCTCTGAATCCCAAACAGCACACAAAGTTCAAATGCAGTCACAACCAGACGTCAGTTGTAAGTTCTCCGTGTCCTTGCTGCAGATATTTCATTTCTAAAAGCAGCCTGTTAATGTCAAACATTTCCATTCTAGCATTCAGAGATTATGAGTTTATTGCAGCAGCTGTAATCTTCCTGTATTTCAAGGGAAATGTATTAGGAGACATTTTAAATGCATTTTCCTCTATTAACATAAATCTTGGCATCTTGTGTAATAAAGTCAAATAACAGGGCATAAATTACACCAAAAGTCCTGAAACAATGAAGTCCTAAAGGCAAAATAAAATAAAATTAGGATTTCAGGTTTAAAATTTTTGTGTGGGAAGGCAATTCCTCACACCAGGTAGTCCTTCTGTCACCAGCACACAAACGCTGAGGTGCTTTGGAACACAAAGCTTTTCACCAGAGGGTTTTAATCCCTGCAGCTCCACAGTGTGTGGAAAACATGAGTCTCCACTGTCTGGCTGCTTCTTGGTGCCTTCTGCAGGGCAAGTTCCATGGACACTTTAGAAACGGGCTGAAATCTTCATTTCAAGTTTTTTTTCCCTTTTATTCCCTTTTTTCCCTAGGCTGCTCAGGACAAACTCAACTTAAACAGCATGTGCTCAAGCACCCTCAACATTGTTTAAACTCTGCAAGCATGATGGTGCAGCATGAGAAACCAGAGATGGTAATTGATTCTTTCATTAATTCAGCATAATTCATAAATATTTTGGGTGATCCCTTCAATTAAAGTCCCTGGATTTACACTCCATATTTAGTTAGATTGTTGTCGTGCCCTAATGGCAATTCAGGCTTGTTAGGGACTTATTAATGGAAACTTCCTCTCATTGCTGTGGGACTACAAGTGATCTATTGTATGCTTGATTGTCTCAGATGCTCTGGTTTACATGACCTTTCTTCCAGCTGCAGAGCTAAACTCAGCATAGGCTGAGAAAATGCCATGAACATTATTTCAAATAGAAGAAATTTCTGTGCAACCTTAAGCCCACTCTTCCCCTTTTTTTTTTCCACCTCTTTGTTCACCCACTCCTCTTCTTTGATTTGATGCCTATTTCTGTTTAGGAGCCTACCTAATGTTTTATTTATCGACTGCATAGTTTCCAAATGAAAATAAGAAAGGAGGGAAATCAGAAGAGAGATATAACTTTAGGAAACACTGTGTATGAGCTGAGGTCAGTGTAGTAAAGCCCTTCATATAGTAGCAAATCCAGCAACACTTTTTCTGCCAAGGAACAAATCTTTGTGTGCATGTCAAAGCACTCTCCCACTCCCCCAGAACTTTCTTGCACTCTTAGAAAGCTGAAAACTAAAATAAAGGTAGAGTTTCTGGGGTTGTACACACCCTGTGCCTGAAAATGCTCTATTTTTAACTCCCATTATCTCTTTCTTTTGGCTTGTTCAAGTGTATTTTTAGTGTTTTCCTCCATGCATAGCATTCAGTAAGGAGCCAAGTCAGAACAAGGTCTGTAAGGGCTGAAGCTCCAGGTAACCATGCTGCCTTCTGCCACCTGAGGCAGGTGGGACCTTGGATTTCTCTCCAGATGTTCAACAGGAATCCTGCTAGAAGGCCAAACATGAGCAAGGTTTCCAGAAGCAGCTCTTTAAACCATCCAGGGATAAATAAAGGGGAGGCACTTGGGGCTTTTCTCTGGGCCAGGGAGCTGCAAAACCCAAAGGAGCTGAGCTCTGAATCCTTCTGCTGACACAGCCCAAGCTGCACCCCCATCCCTGCTGGGGATGGGCAAGTGGTGGGCAGTGATGCCACCCTGCAGGGGGATAGAATAGGAGAAAATAAAGATAGTGGAGGAAGTAATCTTACCCCTGAGGAGCTGCAGCTGGGCCAGTTAGCAAAGATTAGGCAGAGGCCTGACTTTAACAGGCCACAGATGAGAAGAAAAGTGCCATAAAAGAGTGGTTGGGAAGGGAACTGGAGTCAGTTGGCTGCTGTGTGAAGAAGAAAGAGTCAGTGCTCTGAGGAGCTGCCCACCAGAAACAGAACACCAAGAAGGTGTGAAACTTTTGTGATAAGGAGACAGCAGTATGGAACCCCTGCAATGAGATGACACCACCACCCCTGCCTCTCTCCTGAGCATCCTGTGACAGCAGGAGGCTCTGGAGCCACAGCTCCTGGAGCAGGCTGAGCCAAGAGCCCCAGCACACTGCTCCACTCACCCCTGCCCTGGGCAGCTGCCATCGCCCTCAGGATCACTCAGCACCAAAGGGAGGCACTTTGCCCAGAGTGTGAAAGAGATGGTGGCAGTATTTTCCTCTTTTCTATAGGTTTTACCAGCAAATTGTTGGAAATAAGGACCTGAGGTCACCCAGTCTGGCCTGTGACAGTCCAGCTATAGCTGCTCTTGACAGATGTTTCTCTTGTGGGTCTGATGCTCCTGTGATTCCCCCACCTTCCCACAGCAGCCTGTTCCAGGGTCTGTCATCCTTCCTCTTGGGTGTTTGGCCTTAAGGTCTGACTGAATGCTCCTCACTGCAATTTTAACCCCTTGCTTTGCTTCTGTTGTGAGCACAACTACATTTTAACCCTTGGAAAATCCTTCTTGTTGCTGCCTCAGTCTTAAGGAGCTCCAAGCAGAGTGGAGTGATTACTACAGATGATACTTGGTTTTAGACACCCTGCTATGATAATTTCCCTATTTGCCACAGGCTGATTTGACTCATGGTCACAGCTTCTGATTCATTACAGCCCTCAAGTCCTTGCTGGACATAGTGATTGTCAGCCAGACAACCCCCAGGCTGTGCTGATGCCATTAATATCCTCTGCCTGATTGCCACAATTTCCACTAGTCAGTGTTGTATCACAACCTCTTTCTAAATAGAAGTCAGAGAATATTTCCAAATAGAAGTGAAAGAATATTTTTCTTGAAAGAATATTCATCTCATACCACCACCCCAAATCACCAGGATCATTTTGAATTCTTATTCCACTCTGAACACTTGTCCATCCCAGCATAATATCACGAGTATATTTTCCAACCCATCATGAAAATTATCAATTATTATGCTGCCCTGTGTCTGTCAGAGTTTAGGGATTAACAAGGGGTATTTTCATCTTGAGCCAATGTCTCTCTGCCCTGTTCTTCTCCTGAATCATTTTCCAAGTAGATCCTCTTTGATACTTTCCTGAGCAAGCAGTTTTCCCATAAATAGTTCCTGACTGATCTGGGGAGACTGGCTCTTTATTATTCACTCAAGGCTGAGTGCTTCAATTCTCAAAAAACAATCCTTGATCTCACTGCAAAGCACCAAGGCACTAAAACTGCTTCAGAATAAATGGAAAAATTGTTGCAAATTTCTTTGGTACTTCAGGTTAAAATCCAGCTGTGATTTGAGGTTTAAAGTTTTGACAACTTCTGCTTTTTCATTCTTTGAGCATCTTGGTGCACAATGCACTCAGTCGTGTCCAGCACCCAGCATAGCTATATCTCATTTTTATTTATCTGCTTCTTCTGACCACAAAACAAGCCTGGCCAACATCCCCAAGTTGACTATAATAAGCAAACCTAACAAAGTTAATGCAAATAAGATTTGCAGAGTCTGTTACACTGAGTACCTTAGTGAGTGGTTCAAGCTGAGATGAAACTTTCTGGGAATGTGCACTGGATAACCAGAACCAGTTATCCTTGGACCCCCCTTGAGCCTGAAAAGTTAATTTCTAACTTCTGTTATTTTTTCTATTCCAGTGAAAGCTTTTGCTTTGAAACTTGGAGTCACACTATGATCCCTGTTTTTATTACTAAGCAAGAAATTTATGACTCTTGGATATAAAGATGAGATGAAAATGTAACCAAACCCATTACAAAGACTCAAAAATATAAATATGAAATACAAGCAATTCTATTTTTTTTTTTTAAGTTACAAGGCAAGTTCCATCAGCTTGTGAAGAAATCCCTTCATTTGAGATGAAATATAGGTCATGATTTCTGAGTCCTTGGGCTTGGCAGCATGATTTTTGGCCTGTGGCTCAAAATGGAGCTGGCCATCTGCACTTTGGGAATCCATTACTGCTGTCACAATCACACAGGGTATTGTAGCAACTGCCCAAAGCAAAACAAAACCAAACCAAAATACTTCAAGATCCTACAGTCATTCTAACCACCTGCCTATCTATTTATAAAGCAGTTTGCTGAGGTACTGCACTCATTCTGGAGGCAATAACTTGCCACTCCTGTTTATTTTTGCAGGTGTCCTTGAGCCACGTTTAAAAAAAGCAAAACCAGCGCAGGGCTGAGAAGGGGAGAGCTTGTTTGCTGCACTGAGTGAAACAGTAAGTCCTTTTCTCAGAGCCTGAAAAATGATACATCAACTGCAGTGAAGAATTTCTGGAGCTGGTTCCATTCATTTGACACTTTGGGGAATACTAATTGAGCATTCAATAGTTCAGCACTGTGGGAGTGGGGTAAACCAATCCAGGAAAGCCATCAGCCATGGGGAAACCAATTTCCTCTCTCAAACTTATTGTTCCTGTGTGTCAAAGGTGGTCCCAAGGGATTCTACTTACTGCTGACACATTCCAGAAATCATTTAATTTTCCCACCTTTTTTTTTTTAATTTTTTTTTTTTTTTTTTAATTTGCTGAAGCAAGCAAGAGAGTTAAGTATCCCAGGGGCAAAAGAGAAATCTTGAGAAAGCAATGTTGAGAAGAGAGGCAAGATAGCTAACAAAAGGCAAAAGTGCCAAACCTGCTGTTTCCACTGCCCTTGGAATACTGTGCTGTCCATGTACATTTGTGTGAACTAATAATTAGTGCATCTGCAAAAAGATCATTTGTTTGACTGCTCTCTCTGCTGATTGGAAATAGAGTAGCTCTGCTGAACTCATCAGAATTCTGTCTTTGTGGCTGCTGAGCCCACTCCAAAACTGAGACAGAAGGTCCTTGGAAGGTGAAGCTGTGAGACAAATGTTGCTAACCTGCTGAGGTGTGGCTGCCCCAGATGTGCCAGATGCAGCCTTGCTCTCCAGCTGTGCTTGAGAAGCCATCAGAATTGAGAGAACTTCCAGGAGAAGCAAGACCCTTTCTATTTCTCCTCCAAACCAGAGTTATCTGGCAGTCCCTGAGAGGAACAGTCACAGGGACAGCCACAAAGACTTTTCACAAAGCAGCTGCTACACCTGTGAGCATGCAGAACAACAGGCACCTCCTAGGTGCATTCCTTTTCCTTTCCAACAGCTAGAAAGGAAAACACACAATTATCACATTTGCATAATTCCTTTCCAAGACTTTGTCTCTCAGCGGTTTCAAAGACATTGCTTCATCTCCTTCTCATTTCCTGCAAGGGATGTTATTGTCATCTGGAAAATTTAAGTCCACCTGACAACAAATTTTCTGGTTGAAACTAATAGCAACACAGCAACAGCTTTCAAACACTCTTTGCACTGCTTGGTTAGGAAGCCAGGATTAAAGATATACTGTGTTTCTCTCCTTCACTAAAAGCCTGTTCTTCAATGTTTTAAAGCTTCTAAAATTGTGTGCCAATAGTATCATATCTGTCACTGGCAACAGTATTCCTCCTGCCAGTGGCAGAATTCAGCTGTGGGGAATTTACTGTGGTTTCCCTCGTGCTGTGGCAGATCCACAGTAGTTCATAATTTCTCACATACGAGGTATTTTCCCTGAAATTTCAACACATGCAACTCTTCCTCACTTCTTTACAAAGTTTAGCAGGCCTGTCAACACTGTTACCCCAGGATCTCACATTAATTAATTTACCCTCACAGCACTCCTTTGTTAGATGCCAGATTTTTCAGAGAGCTCAGACTCAAATTTTTGAGCGCTCAACACCTAAATTGGAGCCAGATTTTCCCAAAAAACT
Source organism: Serinus canaria (assembly GCF_022539315.1). Taxonomy (NCBI): domain Eukaryota; kingdom Metazoa; phylum Chordata; class Aves; order Passeriformes; family Fringillidae; genus Serinus; species Serinus canaria. The sequence goes on from NC_066314.1 coordinate 68,245,127, forward strand.
GAGCTCTCTTTTGGTTTCCTAAAGAAGGTGCAAACTTTTCAAAGTTTCCAACAACCCTAGCAGCAGTGCCTGCTGCCCAGATTGTGTGAGAAGTTGAGGACTCAGTGTGCTAAAATCCTTCTCTAGGTATGAACATTTTGGTGCCTGAAGGGGAGGTGATTTCCTTGTGAAGTCTGGCTGTCAGAGTGGGAGGCTGAGCTCTTCTGAAAGCCTGGAGTTCTATTGTAAGGTTATCACTGCTTTGCAGGAGACAAAGTGACAGCTCAGAGGGAAGGAACATTTGTGAAACAGGTGGGAATGAGATCAGGAGCCAGGCTGTGAAACCACCCATTTCTGTCCAAGGAGCTGGGCTGCAGTGGGGCTGGCTTGTGACAAAGTGTTCAGCTGCAGGGAGAGCTGTGTGTCACGGGCTGTGACGTGGGCACGGGCTAAAACACGAGCTCCACTCCATCCTGGTGATGCCAGAGCTGCTGCATGAGACACAGGCAATGAGGCAGAGTGAGGCAAGTTCCTGGAAAGCCACAAGATAACGCTCTGCACTCCTCCTACTCGGTGGAACTGAGAAATACAGATGCACTATCTGTGCTTACATCTCAGAACTAAAGCAATCTGCAAAGGGAAAAAGTGGTTTCTAGATTTTTTTTGTTTGGTTGTTGTTTTCTTTTTTGTTTTGTTTAATTGTTTTTTTCCCTGCACAAATGACTCTTTTACTGTGTCTGGCTTACAGCTTGAGTGCACTGCCCTGGGATGTGGATTGATCCACTGCAACTCTGTGAGCCCATGAAGTGGTGGCAGGTCACCAAAGGCTCCTGCTCAGGACAGCCCCAGGAAGAGAGAAGCCCACAGGTCAGACTGAACAGGCAAGCACAGATATCCACTGCTGGATGGCACAGGGGAAGGGAGCAAGAGTGGGAAACAGCCTCAATCATTCACACTGTCCACTCACCAGGTGGCCCCATCTTTGTTCTGGACTGTGCTAAGCAGAGACAAACTGGGCTCTGAGGAGAACTCAGGGCTAAGAACCTGTCCTTAAAGTCAGTTTTGTGTAGCAGCAGAGGCAGAGCCACAAAGCCTTGCCAACAGAAAAGGTTAATTACCCTGAGCAGGCACACATCTCAGCTGTTCCACTCCTCCTTCCTGAGTGACCATTTTCAGTGCTCACTCAGTGAGATCTGAACTCACTCTTTGACAGGGAGCAGCCTCACCTAAGGCTGAGAACCCAGCACAGCCATGCCCAAAGGAATGGTTTTGGTGGCACAGGAGTTTGGCTCAAAGGAGCCAAACAAAAACCAACTATATAAAAAACTTACTGTTCAGGTTCAGATTCCTCCCCCACTTTGAGAATGTAGGCAGAGCTAATTTTCAATTATTCCTGTTTAAGCTCTGGTGATTGTTAGGCACCACATTTTTCACTTCTAACAAAAGTGTCTCAGTTTTTAAGGGTCAGGAGCAAAGGCCATGGTCACAGATGTGCTGATCACCAACAGTGCAGTTAGAGAGGTGGTTGCTCATCCTCTGTCAAAGCAGCTGAAGGAAATTTCAAGGTGGGTCTGGATTCTCAAGCTCAAGGTACTTCACAGTTTATTATTCTCTCTCCTTTTCCCAGTCATGTAGGCAGCTCCTTGTCCACTCCCTCCCTCCATACAACATCTTAATTTTTAAAAATATTCCCAACCATGCTGTGTTAATGTGGCAGATGGGAATTCTCTGTCAGCTCCCTTCTGGTGAAACATTTACAAGGGGTTGTATGGCTTCAGAAGGCAACAAATTAGAAAACTGGGAGGTGGAGGGTATAGAGGGAGAAGCTTTCTTATTTTAATTTTAAGCAGTAGGAGCATGAGTAGAGTGAGTCATAGCTCTTCAAATATGAATCCCAAATAACAAAATGGGAAGAGGAGAAATATAGATCAGGCAGACAGAGCAAACAATGCTGTTAATCTCTGGGGCAATTTGGTTGCAAAATGCCCAGGGAATGGCCTGAGGTGCCACACATGGGTGTTTTAGCCACAGGGGAAGGTGAATCATTGCAGGTGACTTCAGACATGAGTGGAGCTGCAGTGATGGGCTGCAGAATGGCCAAGGGGCCACAGTTTGTGACCCCAGTCCTGCAGGGAGGGAGGGATGGAGGGTGTGCAGTGCCTGGGGGAGCTGCCTTCTCCACAGCCAGCTGGGATGTTTACCCAGCCTAGAAAATTGGAATAGTAATTAATTACCCAGTCTAGAAAGAGGGAACAGTGATTACCCAGTCTCAAAGAGGGAACAGTAATTAATTACCCAGTCTAGAAAGAGGGAACAGTGATTACCCAGCCTAGAAGAGGGAACAGTGATTAATTACCCAGTCTAGAAAGAGGGAACAGTGATTAATTACCCTGCCTAGAAGAGGGAACAGTAATTAATTACCCCGTCTAGAAAGAGGGAACAGTGATTAATTACCCAGTCTAGAAGAGGGAACAGTAATTAATTACCCAGTCTATAAAGAGGGAACAGTAATTAATTATCCAACCTAGAAAGAAGGAACAGTGATTACCCAACCTAGAAAGAGGGAACAGTAATTAATTACCCAGCCTAGAAAGAGGGAACAGTGATTGCCCAGCCTGGAAAGAGGGAACAGTGATTAATTACCCAGTCTAGAAAGAGGGAACAGTGATTAATTACCCAGCCTGGAAAGAGGGAACAATGATTGCCCAGTCTAGAAAGAGGGAACAGTGATTAATTACCCAGCTTAGAAGAGGGAACAATGATTAATTACCCAGCCTAGAAGAGGGAACAGTGATTAATTACCCAGTCTAGAAGAGGGAACAATGATTAATTACCCAGCCTAGAAGAGGGAACAGTAATTAATTACCTAGTCTAGAAAGAGGGAACAGTAATTAATTACCCAGCCTAGAAGAGGGAACTCTTCTTGTGATTGCCATCACACAACACAAAGGGTGGGTGGGGAAGGTATTTCCAGTTTTGCCCACACCCCCTCCTGGCACTGTCACCTCCATGAGTACTCCCAAAATGTGATGGTATCCCAGCAACAGGGCTGGAAGAACACCTCATGGATGAGTGGTACCTGTGCAGCTCTCACACAGCCACAATCCTCCATTTGTCAGTCAGGGAGGCACTGGAATACCAGTGAGTTTTTGCCAGTCAGAAGGAGGGAACAGATGTGTGTTTTTCCTGAAGTCATTATTTACTTGTTTTGGCCAACAGCAGGTTCCATTTGCTCTCCTGGATGGATTCACCACAAAACCAGGCTGGATCACCTGTGTGGCACAACAGGGTTTAGCTCATGAAGAGGAACTTTCTTGATGTGTTTATTACATGGTGTTATTTAGAGACCCAGCCCTCTCTTGGTTTCTGTGGTCCAACACACCTTTAATCTGGTCTTTATTTTGCCACTGCCAGATTGCAGAGTTAGACAGCAGGGCATGCTTTCCTGTTTGCTTAGCTGGAGCCATTGCACTTCAGTGTTTACTAGCATGGCTGATAAAAAAATCCAGGAGGGTTTGGTTTGGGGTTTTTTGCTATTTTTTTTTCCATTAGCATTTGTTTATTTGTCAAAGTTGAAAGGTTTTGAAGAGATGGTTTGGTTTTGACAGTTTTTTTTCACAACCCAGGAAGTTTTGGGATCAGTCAGCACAAAGGCTGGGTTTTTAGGGCTCTTGGCATTGCACTGCCTGTAGGGAAGAGAGCCAAGATGTCTGCTTCAGAGCCCTAGTCCCATGTCTTTTTCTTTTTATAGAGGATTTAAAAACATGTCTCTCGTCAGAATATTACCAAAATTCAAACCATCTAAATTTTCTCTTAAGCAGAACCACCTTTCAATGCAGAACTGCAATATTTATGCACTTAACACCCTTGCCAGAGGCACAGAAGTACAAAGCAGTGCTATTTGGAATATTATCCAGCACCTACTTGTATTACAAACAATAATGCAGTGTCTTGCTAGAGCACATGTGGAATGGAAGTTCTCCTCTTGTTGATTCACTGCCACCCAGATGACAAAGTCTGACTGGAAATGAATGCACCTTGCTGGATCTGGGACAGATTCCAGATGCTTCTCACTGGCTTTTCTGATCCAAATGCTCTCCACATTTTAGCAGCCATGATATTTTTACACCTCTCCAGCATCTTGTGTCTTAGGGCTTTGTGGCAGGCCTGGGAGGTGGAGGAAGCACTGCAAGCCCCTGTTCCATAAAGGAGAAGGCTGGAAGAGGAGGCTGCCAAAGATCACAGTGCAGAGCCAGGAGAGCAGGACAGATGGCCACCCTTGCAGGAGAGAGGAGCTCTGTTATTCCTGGCACACTCAGGCCCCTCCATTCTGCCAGCCTCCGCTCCAGAAGCTGGGATGGCTACAGGAGCCTGTCATTTTCTGTCCAGAAAAGTCACAGCTACTTTGTGCTCTGAAAAAGAATCCAGGCTTTCCCCCTAGGCCGGATCCATTTCAGGAGAAAGTGAAACAACTTGCTCTGAGTGGCAAGTGTGAAATGCTGGGAGCCAGGGCAGAACCATGCTGAGAGCAGAGCTCCACATCCTGCTGTGCCCCACAGGGATTTAGGGATGAAATATTTCATTTCTCCTGCAGAAAGGACTCCAGTGTTTTCCCAGGAGCTTGATATTGTGCGATGGCATTCATCTCACAGGGTAGAGAGAACTTCAGCATCCTAGGCTATTACCACTTGCAGCATTTTGAGAACCAGTGAACACACTGTCTGCCTGGCATCTGTTACCATGGCCTGCAAGCACTCATTTCCAGAAAGAAGAGCAGCTGTGGTAAAGTAAAAGCTGTAGTAAATACACAGCATATAGCTGCACACTGCCTCAGAAGTGCTACAGAAAGCAAACCAGCCCCTTCCATTTCTTCCACACCCTCCTGCCACCTGCACCCTAAAGAGTGGCCCAGTTTCACTGGAGAACTTTCTCTCAAATTGCTGAGGCTGCACCTGCTTACTCAGTGCTGGTGAATTTGACTTACAAGCACAAAATTACTCTGGCATCTCCAGGTCTGTTTTCATTTCAGTTCACAGGCCATGAATAATTAACTACAGCTCTGCCACAGAGGCATCTGCCTTGGCAGAGAAATTCAGGGCTGGGGCTGCAGCTGAATTCAGCACTCGAGCATCATTCCAAATGAAGCCCTCTAACTCTCTCTTTGGTTCACTTTGGGAATATGACAAGTGATGAAGAACTGCACCTAGACTCATCCTTTGTTGCTCCTTGCATTACAGATGTGAAGCAGTGTGGGAATGTCAAGCAACACCAGTTTGTTTGTCTGGATGTATTTTACTCTGGAGCTATTTTCTAGGCATGATTCTGCCCTGGGACACCACTCATGATAATCTTTGCTCTTGGTCTGTGTTTGCACAGCACCTAACACAACCTCAAGTGCTGCAGCCATGGAAGGAACTCAGCTGGGAGGAGCAACACTGAGGGAGTCCAGGTGTTCTTCCAGATGTTAAGCTCAAATGTCTAAAGAGGAGAGCTCACAATGACCAATTTCTACAGCCAGGGCTTTCCATGCACTGTCAGGACCCAATGTGCTTCAGCTAGCCATATCTGTTTGTCAAATTTGGATGCAGCTTGGTCAGCAAATAATTAAAATAAGAGACAGATGGCTAAATAGAGCAAGATGGAATGAAGGGGGGAAAAATGATGTTTCCTTAGGAAACCAGGACCACAAAGGCAACAGTGAAATGGAACTTTTGGATTCACATATTTTCTCATTACACAGGTTTTTTTGGTGACAGTTCACACTTTTCCAGAAGTTCCTCCTCTTATTGCTTTTACCTTGCTGATTAGACTCGTGCTTCTCGTGTAATTAAATGTGAACCTCCCAATTTCTCAGAGATAAAATTACAGTGTAAAACATAGTGGACTACAGGAAGTTAATATGAAATTAGAAGAGCAAACACAAAGCACATTTAAGATAATTCCTCACTAATATATACCATGACAGGTAAATATTCCCAGCTCAAATTAGGCCTATTTCAGTCTTAGCAAACTTAAACATTGATTTCCTCTACAGTCCAGTTCAAGCAGAAGCAAAGAGTTCCACAAATCTCATTATAAAATGTATTCCTGCAAGGCTTCCAAACTATTTTAGGAGGTTCTGAAACCTTAGAGAAATACAATCAAAACAGATTTTTTTGTGTTCCTTCCTAACCAAGTTATGTGGAAGTTTGACATACCATTCTAACAGCAAGACCTCTTACACAAGAGAACAGTTTTATAATAAGATGGTTGCAAAACAGTTCCTTTTGATTTCTTTAGTTTTGAAGGGAAAAAAATCTGAGATTTATAAAAGTGATCTCCTTCCTCAGCATTTCAAAAGGTGAAATATGCTTGTATAAGTGGAGCAGTATTGTGGCCTTGGTTGAGCACAATTCCTGGTGTCATGATACAGGACAGAAACATTGCACAGGACATTTGTTGACCCTTTGTACAAGGCTGTACCCTGAGATACAAATCTAATTAAAAAGGAAAAAGCCATAGTGATGGGAAGACCACTTCATCTCCACCTTGGAAATGTTCCACCATTCCCATCTGCACAGGGGGAAAACAGGAATGAAACCATGAAGATTTATGAAAAAATTGAAGCTGAATACTGGCAGGTTTTCAATATATACTTCTCAAATCTGCAGCCCCCTGGGGATTCTGTGCAATAGGCTGATAGTGCCCATGTCCTGATATAACTTGGGGAGTGTTATAAAGAAAGGATTCCTCTCTGCTCTGATGAAGTGCACAGATTGATAAACTCTCCCAATAAACTCTCCTTCAGCTATTAAGAGCTGAAATATTGTGCTTTTGCTGGATAACTCATAAGTTACTCAGACATAAACATCACATCATTAGCAAGGCCTGTATCAAATGTAGCTGTAAATCATGAAAATAAAGCTTTTACTTATAGATCACTGCTTGTAATCTTGAAAATTTATGCTTAGACAGACAATTTTACTCATCAAGACTGAATAATTAAGCCACAGCTTTAAAAACTGGTATTTTGGCACCACAGTAACTTCAGGGCTTGCTGACTTCCTTGGGATGTAGGATTGTACTCTGGGCTCTGGCTGACCACTCAGGTACAATAGTCTCCATTTCAGTAGCTGGAAACACGTCAGAATTATTCATACTGCCTAAAAGTCTCTCTCACATTGTTCCACACTCAGTTTTGCTGGTATTTTACTCTTTTAACGGGCTTGGATTGTGAAGAGTGATGCATGTTTACAGCATGGTGCCTTCCCTGTCCATCAGCTTCATTCCAGAGCGATCTGCCAAGCAGAGAGAGCAGCCAAGGAGCTTGCAGAGCCCCTGCTGAGAGCTCTGTCACCCTGCCTGCCCTGTCACTTGCACCAGCTGGCCCCAGGGCTGCTCCTCCACCACCTTCCCCACAGGACAAAGCCCTGATGGGAAATGGAGCCTGTTGGAACCTGTTGGATTGCACAGAGACTCCAACCCTTGTGCTTTTCCCACAGAAGATTGGGGACTTTGGGTTTCTTTATGGATGGGGGGAATCAGTGGGGGTGTAGAAATTTTTTAGATGATAGCTGAACTATGGGTTCAGCCAAATGTGTGTCTGACACATGGCTGACAAAGTTGCCAGTGCAGTGTTCATGGTCCAGACAAGAGGGGGAGATGTTGGAACCCTGGATGCTGAAAAGTTTGAACTTTCTATGCTGAAAGGCACAGACCCACAAGAGAGCACTGCACTTGACCTGAGGCTGTGCAGAAGCTTCCAAAACTGATGGAATAAATGGATAACACTGGGATAACAAATGGATAACACAGTGGATAACACTGGGATTACAGGTGTGGAGTTTGAATAGGAGTGTGTAATACCTCAGGGTGGAAAAACTTAGAGTTTAAGGGTTTACAATATAGCAATGTATGTAGAATGATGGAGGTTTTAGGGTAGAGACAGGTTGCTCTTCTTCACCTTCTTCCTTCTTCTCCATGGGTTTGGGTGGTATTGCACAATCAGACAGAAAAGTCCACAGTGCAGAATTTGAGGGGTTGGTTATTGGGTTAAAAGTGAAAATAATTTAGGTGTCAGTTCTTAATTGGATAGTTTAGCCTTTAAAGACCTTGTAACAAGAGATAGCTGGCCATTTTGTGCCTTGCTAATGAAAAAGCACAGAGCTCCCTGCTGTGATAAGAAACAATAAACACCTAGGTCCCAACAGGAGCTCTCCTCTCAATCCCAACAGAGGTAGAAAAAGGAGCCCAAACCTGGCAGCAGCCTGTGGCTGACTGGGGGCCAGGTGATGGAGATCAGCTGATTGCAGCCCTTCCCTTAACCTGCAAGCCCCTCAGACTGCTCAGGGCAGCCTGAGCTTGGCCAGGATGCTCTTGGGGGACTGGGATGCTCTGTCAGGAGGATGGGAAGGAGCCACATGACAAAGGTAAGAGTCCTGCACAGAAACTAGCAACTGTTTGTGGGTATTCCTGGAGTGAATTTTGTGATTTTGTGTCTGGATTCCACACAGGGATTTTCATGTCTACCCACTTACATCAGTTGCATTAATGTAACACATGTGTGGACTTGTGTAAAGCAAGCCCAAAAAGCAGTGAGAACTGTTTCACATTATACAGGCTTGCAGCAGGGAATTCAGGGAAGGCTCTGTCTTCTGGCCACAGTCAAAGGAGCAAATCAGAAGTTCTTGGGGAATTCAGACTGGACTGGCTGGGGCAATTTTTCTGCTTTGCATTTCTTGTGTAGAGAGCTACTTGAAAAAATTCCAGCTAACTATTTTCTTTTTTTGTTTTTGTTTTTTTTTTTCCCTTCTGGAAAATTCCAATTCATGAAAATCAACAAGTTTCATGGGAATATGCTGTTTTTTTAAAATAAAATATTTTCATTGCTCAGAAGAGCAAAAAGCAAATGGTGATGACAAGGTCAAGGAATGTTCTGATATTTCATTTCAAGCTTGTCAGCTTTAACATTTCATCCTGCATAAAATTTTAAACAGAGGCAAAAATGAACCATGACTTATTTAAGTAAGAAAATTAGTTTACAGTTAACTTGTGGAGCTGGAAACAGGGTGTACAGAAAATAACAGGCTTTTTGTGAGCCTCCAAAATCTACTGCTGTTGGTCTCACTAAAGAGTTTTATCCTGGATCAAGGAGATGGGAGAGGGTGGAGCTGTGAGTGCCCACTGCTTGGGGCCCTCTTGAGGAATCAAGGTACTGCTGTTAATAGTGAGTTTCAGAGAGGTCATTGTGAATCCCTGGGCATGGAACTGCAGCTCATTGCTGGTGCCTTTCACACAGCTGTGTCACCCAAACCTTGGGATTAGATGCTTTGTCTGGAAAATCCACTCTCAAGCTTTAATTCACACCTATCCCTTTCAAATACTAACTCTGGATTACTTGAGTGTCCCATTTTATCTTTGTGGGAGTGGGACTCTAATAAATCCTTAACTGGGGCCAGTGAGGCTCCCAGCCCACTTCTGTGAGCAGTCCTGTGTTCATCCTTCTGATGTGGTAAGATATAAAATATCACCAATTTTGTTTTTAATTAGTGATGTCTGCTCAAGAACCCAACTAAGTTCAGGTTCTCCGCCTGCTCCTGTGTTTTTCCTTTTATTAGGACAATAATTTTAATTTCTTGGAGGGCTTTGGGTTTTTTTTATTGTGGAGCAGGGGTTGCATGTTTGGTTTTTACAATGGCAGTAAGTTTTAGAAGATGTGCTTGTCCTGGAGATCTAAATGCATGTGAACATGAAAAACTTGTAGAGAATAAAGGGCTTTTGTAAAATTTTGAGATTCATGGTCAGCTTCTGGGCTAGAGGCATTTATTTTTCTGTATTTAGTCTAAATGAAGCAAAGGAGCCCATTTGAACTCAATTGAATAAAAAAACCTGCTCTTGAAATATGGCTTTTATGCAGAAAGTGTCAATTTTGTAACAGAGCTGTACACTGACTGCTTCCTACATGCAAACTGTGCCCATGTTGAGGGTAGAAGTGTTAAATTCAGCACATGCTTCTTGTCTGGAGATGGGGGAGCAGCTCAGAGCCCCCTGAGAGGGCCATGTGTTGAAGCTGGCAGTCAGACCCCACTCACAGACAAGGCTGATGTGAATGCCTGTCTGAACAGCTTGGGAGCAGAACTTTGGGGGCTTTTCCCCACTTCAAAGGCTCCTCCCACCATGTGAGTCAGGCCTTTGCTATCATTTATCTAGCTCTGCTCCTAACTCATTTTATTCATACCCAAAGCTCCAAACAGCCCTTTATGATTTGTTTCACAATGCCTTTCCTGCATGCTTTGGAGAACAAGCTGAGAATCCAATTTATGACAAGGTTTGCTCTCACAGAAGGGACCCCAAGGACCATTGGTTGAACTCTGGGCACTGCAGAGGATGGGAAATATCTGATGTTCTCTAACTTGTATTCAGTTTCAACCACACAACTGGGTCATAGCAAATAGAACCTGATCTGTATGTGGTAGTCAAAAAACCCTTGGGGTGATCTAAATTTTCCTAATTCATCATGGTGTGTTTTTATGAGGATGTGGGCCTTCAGCAGCTTTACTTTTGTTGCCTTGATTATTTTTCTAAACTTAGTTTGGTTCAGCTGATGGAAGAGATCACTTTATTTCCTGTCCTGGAGATCATGGCTGCATTCCTATGCTATGGATCACCTGCAAGCTCCAAGTGCTTTGTGGAATGCTTCCCCTATAGGGCTCCTTGCTTTGAGAAAGGGCTTGTCCAGAAATTGTGAGCTGTTTTGAAAGATGCATTTAAATAATCAGCTTCCTCCTAGGAGCCACAATGCAGGGAATGAGACTTTTGGCTTACACTTCAGCAGGTACCAGAGCTGCAGCACTGATTTTAGCAAGGCAATGCTTTTTTGTCTTCTTCTCTGGGGCTAACCAGGCTGTGCCATCTGTTCTCCCTGCTGGACAGGACCCAGGGAAGTGGCAAGCAGAGAAATGGGGACAGAGCTGAGCAGCTTGGAAAGTGAGAGGTGAGGGTGGTGAAAAGGAGATGCCACGCTGGGCAGAGGAAAGCAGGACCAGAAAATGATGAGCAGAAAGGGAAATATGGAGGGAAAAAAAAACCCCAACAACCCAGTCATGTCCTACATGTCTTTGTGTAGCCTGTGCCTGGCTTGGTGTGACTTTCAGTGCAGTGTCAGTGGTAACCCTGCTAATGGGAGAACTGAGTTTAGGAGCTCAGCAAGTGAAGGAAGGCAAGAAGACTCCCAGGTGAAGAGATGCAGCCCTTATCAGAGTTGGTCTTGGCTTGTCTGACCTTAAAAACATGCAGGTGCTAGGAAAAACTCTGTTTTAAAGGGATGTGACTGACCTGAAGCCATGAAAAGAAAGGTGGTGCCTGGCTGCAGCCAATGGAAAGCACCAGGAAACCTTCCTAGGCAGAAAATCTTCTGCACTGAAGGTTCAGCATTTGGGCCTGAACTAGTCAGTGATTTCTTTGCTGTTTTCCTGGATTTTTGGCTCGACTCATTTGTGAGTGGCCCTTCTCCAAGAAAAATGTTATGCTGTTTCTATGGGATACACAACAAGTCCAAGCTTTTCCAGGATCTGATAATCCTACTTTCCTTGTATGCACTTTGGGATCTGGTGACTATCTGCTAGCTGCTGGTGCTGTGTTCTGGCCCTTGCACATAAACACCACGTGCTGCCTAGAAAATATGGGCAACTTTGGGGTTTAGCAGCAATGAACTCCCTGAAGACACAAAGCCTGTCCCAATGAGACACTCAGAGTGTAATTCTATAGTCCTGAGCTCTAGCTACCAAAAACTTGGCCTTGTTGTCTTGACTCTGCAAATCTTATTGCAGAACCTGTAGGAGAAGTGGTGTAAGGCACTGAAGCCCCTTCAGACAGGGAATGTGATCATGGTGGCTTATAAAGCAGGATGTGAAACTTCAAACAGACAGTTCCAAAAGCCACTTGATACCACACAGGCAATATTGTAAGCTTGTGGCTTATTTCTGAATCCCTGATGTGGGAAATTAAAGGTAGACAGTTTGAGCTCTTGGAGATGTGTTTTTGAGCAAGGACAAACACCTGAAAAGGAATTCAACTAAATTATAAAATGCTAGGCTTTAAATCAGGACAGAGTATTCTGGGATAGTCATGATGCTTCAAATTAACACTCACTCTCCTAATTTCAGAGCAGCTTCCTTGTCCTCTGGGAATGTTCTTGGCTGGATGTGCTCACCTCAGAGCTGCCTGTCATTGCAATCTGCTGAAGATGAATTAGGTTCCATGTACTTCTAAGGCTCTGCTTGCTCATCTTTGCCCACAGCAGACCAAATTGTGCACACCTTCTCTGGCTCACCTATGGCTGCAAAGCCCCTTTGTATGCAGGCAGAAATACTGCAGGAAGGCCCTTTGGCATGGGCAGCATATTGAAATTTCTCATCTGGCTTAAGCTGTCCTGACCAAACTGTGTGGAGCAGGCTGCCTGTATTTGTTAATAGTAAATTTTCACACTTAGAGGGGGAGTAGGATGCTTTTTATTTCTTTTTTTTTTTTGGGTTGATTTCTGACTAGGTGTCTGTCTATAGTCTTGGTTCTTAAGGGGAAGCATCCTTAATTCTTACTGCATCCTTAATTCTTTCTGCACCTGCTTGCAGGCAGGCTTAGTGTCTCAGCCCTCCTGGTTTCCACAGGAAAAGGGCATCAGGTACACATTTAAGGATTAATAAGTTCCACTGGGATGTTGCATGAAGGTGTTCTCTGGGATGGAAGGTTCTGCAGGGGAGAGCTATTTCAGATGAGTGCTTCAGTGCCAATGGGAAAAACGTAGGGAGAGGGTTTAAAATGGACTGAGAGGAAAAACATTTTCTTTGAACCAACTCGCTGAGTCTCCTGCATTCCACTGAGAAACATTTTATAACCTTCAGTCTTTTAAGAGCAAGAGCACGAGCCTGCCCCTCAGCACACAGAGAGCAGAATTTTCTTCTACTTCTGTTGGAAGCCAATGTGCCCCTTGCTTTTCAGAAGGGCCCTGGTGTGTTCCTGGGTCAGGTACCAAAGGTTGGGGACTTGGGGGTGGTGTTTAAATGCCTCACCAGTGAGATGGGAGGAAATGCAGGAGCACAGGGATGTGTTCTGTAGGACAGAGTGGAGTCACCTAAGTCGTGGACTCTGGTTGATCCAAGCAGGAGCACCCAGAGTTGAAGGCTCCTTGAATCCTCATGTCCTTGAGATCCCACACAGAGAACATGTTCTGCTGGATGCCCAGTGAGTGGACAAGACTGGACCTTGAAATACTGCTGGAGAAGTTAGGACAAAATGGGGAAGGTACAGGTGAAGATACAAAATCCTTAGCTTAAAATATTCTGATTGGTGGCTTTTTCTCCCCTGGGGAATTGACATTTCACATATTCACACCCCCAAATGTTTTTCTTAGACATGATCTTTATGGTCTTTTTCTTTTACAAGAAATTTATTGTTACATTAAAATAGATTGATATAAAAATAATGTGGAGGCCAAGGAGGTAGCCACAAAAGAAATCTGATCCACTCCCAAGTTTTTACACAATTACAACACAAAGCTTGTGTTGTAATTCTGTAAAAACTGTTGGGAGCTTCCCACTGATGTGGTATTCAATTTTTTTAAGGCCTAAAAGGATTTAATACCCCCAGGCTTTTTGAAGTAAACCTATAGTCTAGTAATAACACTAAGATTGTACAAGACCTAAGGTTGTACAAGAAATCTCTGACAGATTGAAAACCAACAGCTTGAATTCAAATTTTCTAAGACATCTACATCATTTACTTTGTCCTAGCTGCTGGTTGGGTAGTCTTTTCCAAATAAAGAAAGAAGTTTGCCTCCCATGAGGGCTGCCTTGAATCTTCTACAGTGTTTCTTGCAGATAGAAAAGTGGGGGAACAAAAACGTTCTGCTGGGCTGTTAAAGGTTTTATTTGAAACCTGATGATCAGCAAACCTGCCCCCAAAATCATAACATTAGTACAAGCAAATGGCTTTCTGCTACATCTGCAGAAGCATGGAAAGTCTGAAAGTGGTTTCTAAGAAACATGACAAAGAAAACTCCTCACAGAAAGGACATTCAGGGAAAGCTCTTTAAATTTAAGGAGAAACACTTCCCCTGAGTCATAACTACATTTAACTCCCATATGTCAGATGTTGGAAATTCACAGTGAGCCCTGTGGCAGGGAAGAATGATGCATCTGATTCCATGTTGTCAGAAGGCTCATTTATTACTTTGGTATGCTATATTATATTAAAGAATGCTATACTAAAGAATACAGGAAGGATACTTACAGAAGGCTAAAAAGATAATAATGAAAACTTGTGACTCTCCAGAGCCTCAACCCTTGATTGGCCAAAGAGTGAAAATAACTCACAGCAGAAATCCAATGAAACAATCTCCAAACACATTCCACATGAGCACAGCACAGGAGAAGCAAATGAGATAAGAATTGTTTTCCTTTTCTCTGAGGCTTCTCAGCTTCCCAGGAGAAAAACCCTGGGTGAAGCAATCATGTTCAGAGAACGTGAATGCCACAGTCAGGGAAGGAGGAGGTTGTGGCATAAAGGAAATGGGAGATTCCTCCAGGAAAACTTTCAGCTGAGCAGTTCCTTCTTCAGGCATCTGTTTGTAGGATTATGCCAGACGTAAAACTTTGCCTCCATATGGTGCACTGCAAACAAGGCACTCACTGCCACACAAACATCAGCTGATTTCTGCACATCCTCTCTCTGCCTTCTAGCCAACCCTCTAATCTCTGCTGGGGCTTGCTGGGTCCTGCCATAATTAAAGAGGAAGCAGGAAATTAAAAGGTGCTGTGTTCTTCAGGGACAGGGATAAACTGAGGTAGAGAACGACTGGGACTTGCCAAGACCACACAGGGAGTGGGAGAGCCCTCAGATGATTTCCCAGTTTGCAGCCCTCACTGGGAGATGTGGGACTTGCATTGAAAGTAGGATTGCTCTTAAAAAGCATCATGAACTTGGGAAGTGGCTCATTGGATTCTTGGTCTGGATAATCTCCTGTGTCCCTCTGGCACACAGGGACAATGGCAAGGATGTCCTCAGGGTGAACCATCCTGGGCTTGGACACAAGTTGCTGCACACCTTCTTCTTTAGTGATTTCATGTCCCTTCTAACTGACTCAAAATTATCAATTCTGAGTGCTCAGGCTGGCAGAGCTCCTTTGAAGAACACTATGGTCCCACAGGGGTTTTGACAAGGGTGTTTTAAAGCACAGTGGTGTAGCTGAAGTGCTTATTTACAGTGAGACAAATCTTTCTCCTCCTTGGCTACAGACTGATAAGGTTTTTTTACCTAGGAATATGGTTGACTGTTAAAAAAAAAGAGAAATAAAACCCCAAAAAACTCCAAAATTAACAACAAAAAAAATCCAAACCAAAAACCTGCAACACTTTGAATAGCTCTAGCATGAAATATTATTAGACTTCTGAATAAGCATGTGTGTTATCTTCTTTTATGAGGGCTAAACACCCTTGCTTCCAAAGGAAAAGAACACCTTTTGGATGGCCCAGCCAGCACAGATCTGTGCCTTCAGATAAAGTACCCTTGCCAAAGAGAGCAGAATGAAATATGAGCCAGTAGCTTGAGAATCCCAGTAAAATGGAATGCAACTGCCCAGATTTTGCTCTCCATTTCACTGGCATGGCTCTGTGCTCAGTCTGTTGAAGAACTTCCTAGATTTAAGGGACAATTCATCTGTTTAGCCTTAAGAAGAACCACCCCATAGTGCTGTGACTGTGGTGAAAGGAGTCCTATATGAGAAAAAACAGCCAATTTTATGCCAGTTTTGTTTAATACCTGTGCTGAGACTTGAAGTGCTGGTTCTCTTTGATGGAGACCTTTGAAATAGGTTAACTCAAGGAGCTTTTTGGTTTGTGGAGCTGAGTGCATATAAAATCATCCAGATGGCTGAGAGCCAGATGCAGCCTTCTTTAGTCACAAAAGTATTGTCATTTCTCATGAGTTAACTGCAATGTTCTTTTGACATTTGCTGCCTTTTCTGCATCCCTGACTGATGGCAGCAGACACTGAGAATCTCAGCTTTGCCTGAAAGCCCATGGAGATGTGTGCTCAGCCACAGTGATTGTGCAGGTGTGTTCTGAAACCTCACACACAAACAGAAGGATCTCAATCGCTGAAATAGAAGTGCAGGAATTCCTTTCCACCTTCCCCTTCTTTTACTCTGTTCCCGGGAGATTTTCTGTCATCCACGCTTTGCACCTGTGCAGCTGCCACAGGACAATGACTCTCGGAGCTTAGGAAAACCTTCTCCTTGAGTCTCAGTTTAGGATGGTAAATAACTCCAAATTGATCAAAGATTTTTCAAGTTTATATAACAAATACCAGCAGAATTAAGAATAGATCCTGAAAAACTAGGACCAAAGTCTCTTGCTGTCAACAAGCTCACTGTGGTTCACTTTGAGAAACAATTACTGGAGAACATTTTAATGTTACTTCAGACCTTTACACCAGCCTGACTTCAAGGTTAAATATTGAAATTAATGCCTTTTTTTCTGGCTGCTAATTAACTGTTGGTGTAGACACACGTGGACTTCAGAACTGTCATTCATTTGCTCTCTGCACATAAACACAATCCACAATGCCCTTGTATTCATATTGAAACTCTTCTCTGTAGCAGTTAAAATTCTCTGGGAGTAGCTTGGGGCATTCAGGAGAATTGATATGAATCAGACTGTGACTCCCTAGGAGATTCAAAAATTCAGGGAGGTGCTCTCTGCCTATAACACAGGATGAAAATTACTGAATACTCTGCATCAAACTAGTAAAGCAGTTAACTTTTTTCCTTTCTAAAAAGATTTTAAGCCCACTGCTCAAAGAGGCTCAAGCTCTTCTCAAAATCCCCTCTTTTTCATACAAAAAACATGGAAATATGTTGAGGGGAAAGCTTCCATAAAGAAAGAGAAAAATAATGTGCCATTCTAAATCTGTAGCATCTCCTGTATATTTGCTAAAGATCAGACTTTTATCACTTGCTAGAGGTGTAAAATTAATATGCCTCAGATTAATAAAAGCACTAATTTCATGCTCCTGCAAGGCACAGGGGAAATGATGAATCAGTGCAGCTTTTGCTGTGAGCAAAGCAAAGGTTTCAGCAGGAGAAGTCCAACACAAAGACATCCAGTGTGGAAGGATGTGTCCCCAGGAATGGCAGAGAGCTGCAAGCTCCCCTTCCCACTGTTCTTCAGCAAAGGAAGAACTTGAAGGGACCAGGGAATAAAGGGATACTACGGGGAGGCAGTGGCAATCCATCAAAAACCTCCTTTGTAGCAGCACACAGAGCCCAGGAAGGACCAGGGAATTTCAGGCCCTAAACTCCTGTGCTCAGGGACAAATGCTGAAGGGGTGTTTTGTTTCACCAGGCAACAGTCAGAATGATTAACTTAACACTTGCACAGGCTGCTGATGCTGCCCTATAAATAGGCTTTAAAAGTTTTGAGTTCCACAGACTTAGGGCTTAAGCAAACAAGGTGCAGTTTAATGGGAATATCAGGACATATAGGATCAAGAACTACTTCCCAACCCAGACCTTTTTCTTTTTTTTCCCTGCTTTTCTCTTAGTAATGCACAAACCAAAGCCCAAATGTGGACATGCTCCCAGGGTTTTAGGATTCTGCAGAATTGAAATTGGCCTTCTTCTCACTGGGATAACAAATTTTTCATCGTGGCAATTCTGGACAAAGTGAAAAATCTGCCTTTCAAACAGTTTGCTTCAGTATTGCAGCACTGAAGCAGAAAGTGGAGGGAACTGGAGGGAAGGGCAGAGGAAGTCACTTTATAAAGAAAAATTGCACCAAACTAGCTTTCTGAGAGAAAATGAAATTGAAGTTGCCCTTAAATGAATTATTTCCCCCACGGCTTGTTTCAGCAGCAGACAAACTGCAGAACACTCATTTATTCACTTGTTGCTTTGTGGGGAAAGGAGACAATTATCAACTTGTGTATAAGGCTCTGGCTTTTAAAAACTCATATCAGCTTTGTGTCATTACTGCATGCACATATCAATTCATCTATGCACAGAGTAAATGCATTTTTAATATAAATTTCCTGGTGAAAACTGCACTGATGCTGGTAAATAGGGCCTGTGTTGGTGGTAAATGTGTTGAGCTTTACAGGGAGATACTTTCCACCCCTAATCTAAGTGAGGCACCAGCAAATCCATCAGAGGAGATTGATTTAAAAGGCTCATCCCAGTGCTGGCCTTGAGCAGTCAAACAGGCTCTAAAGCTCCAGCAAAGCTGAGCAGCAGTGTCCTGCTGGGCTTGTGTAAATGCCAGTGCATGGAGTGCCCTGTGCTCATCACTTGGGGCAGCCCAGACTGGATTTTAGTCTGCCCCAAAAGGATTTTTAGGATTTTTGTTTAAAAACAAAGGGCTCCCCATTGCTCTGCAAGTGCTGAACCTTGGGAAGGCTTTGGGATCACTGACTGGTTTTGAGAGTCTTAAAAGCATTTAGCCAAGACAAACATCTAAGAGTAAGGTGAGCACCCCAAATTAATGTGATGCACTGACAATGCCTTCTGGAGCTACTGCTGTGTGGTATATATATATATTATATATATATGGTATATACTCAGGGTTATATTATATATATATAAAAAATATATATAATACACTATATTTATAATCTACTCATTGCTTCCCAAGCTGCTCACTGTCCTGACTTGAATAGGGTATTGCAGCCTGGCACTAAAAAGCCAAAAAAACCCATGAAAATAAAAATGCAGCAAGCAACTAACCTTCAATTGAAATGGATGAAAAAATAACTCTTCTGGAATGGCCTCTGTTAAGACAGTAGATAAAATAGAAAAAAAAAACCATGCCCTGATGGTGCCTTAGTTCTAGGTGCACTGGATGGAGAAAAGGTGCAGAGTGTAAAAAGCTCCATCAAAGCCCAAGCCCAGAGGAGAGAGTTTCACAGTGATGTGCAGAGATGAGGTAAAGCAGCTAGGATTTTGCCACTGATCTCTGATGCTGGGAGCTGCATTTTTTTAGCTTCCAGAGCCGCTTGCCAAGACAAATCTGTTTCAGATAAGCTAATGGAAAGGCAAACTTAATCCTAAATTGCTATTTGCTCTTCATTTCTTGGGGCTTTTGTCTCCCATGTACTTCATTTCCTCTTCAGAGAGTCTGGGCTCAATTTTTTTTTCCCTACACAGCTTCTTGAAAAGAAAGTGTCCTATATCTAGGGCTGGAATGTTTTCATGAGGAGAATTTAACTTTTACCTCCAGCATGTGACAGACAGCTTGGAACTTCCAGAGGCATTGGTTTGCTATCAAACACAGTGACACTTTCAGAGGAAAAGAGAAAGAATACCCTTGCTGCCATCCTGACCCCACTCTTGTCATGTTTTGTGTTCCTGCTTTGGGGACTGATAATACTGGAACACCTGGGCAAAGCTGCTACAAGGATATTTTTTAACACAGACACACAGCTATTTTTTGTTTTCCTAACCTTGTTCTCAGAAATATCTGTATTGCTTCTGCAGACCATCTGTATTGCTGCTTTTTGTTTTTCTTCCAGTAAAACAAAAAAGCAGCTTGGAGCAGACACCCAGCATGGAAATGTCAAGTCTGAACAGTTAAACCTAAGCAATGTCTGAAACTCAGGAGGGTGCTGGTGCTACCCTAACACTATTTAAGGCTATATTTAGAAATTTTGCTTTCAGTGAAGCCTCTAGTGAAGACTGAGGCTTATCCTGACACTCATCCCTGTCAGAGAAAGAAGTGCAGGAATCCACTGACTTCACTAAGGTCAGCATTTAGAGGCAGCATAGCTAAATAGATCCTTTTATTGAACTTAGGATCCTGACATGTCCTGTGCTAGTCATTATCATTGTCTCCTCATTATTTTAATTACCAAAGCTCTTAGCAAGCCACCCCTTTTTTTGTTTTCTTTGCTCCTCTGAGCAGTCCAAGCCAGGCTCATGTAGAAGTACCAGAGAGAATCTCCTGACTTTGGGCATTTTCTTGCTGTCCTGTGCTAAGAAGCTCTGTACTAAGGGCTTGTTATCTAGGAGGTGAAGACCCAAGGTTGTGGTAAGCCTGTATTTAAGAGACTGAAAAACAGAGCCTGCTGATAGGGGCAGTTTGAATCATTCAGACAGCAGGGAGAGTCCTTGGTCCAAGGAGTCAGCATCTGGATTGAGCTGGAATGGTCTGGTTGGTCACCTTGGCCAGTTTGGGGTTTTATTCAGGGTGAATTCCTCAGTTTGTGAAATCCCTGCTGCTGCAAGGGTGTCTTAGTGCTCTGCTACATAAACTCTGCAAGGCAGGGGTGGGAAAAAAGTATGAATATAACTTTTTCAGATGATGTGTTTTTGGAGAATTTGCAGGAATTTCTCCAAATTTTGAATGAAAAACGATGCAGCCCCTATGACTGAGGATACAGCCCACCACACTTTTCCTGCCTCTGTGGCTTTGCCCTTACAGAGCTTGCTTTCAAACTGTGTTTTGTCTTTCAGTTCATTATATTGCTTTCTGGCAGTCTGCTAGCACTGGTTTGGGGTGATCCCAGACCCCCTCTTTCCCCTGGGGGGAGGCAGAGTGAGCATGGTCCATGGCATGACTGATCCTGCTCCTGGTGGCTTTCCCAAGCCCACAGAAATAAACACAGGCTTTTTCTTTTTCATTTATTTTCATATATCAACCTCCTCCTATCTGTGAGGGCCACAGCACAAGGTTATTTAGTCTAGCACTTCGTGGAGCCTTGAATTAATCTTTAATTTTCCATAACTAATGTTCTGTATTAGCTTTGCAAATAGTCCCTTGAAATTTCCATCTAGTTTTGAAGAGTTGTAACTAAAGCTCACCCTCTGTGACTTTGCTTTTTCATCTTCCAACAGTGTTAGCTTAAGGTTTGTCTTTCTAAATCTGACTGCTTCTACATTTCCTCTTTGATAGGTGCAGATCTTCTCTGTGCAAGCTCTTTATTTCCCAGTGTGTTTTCAAACCTTACACCTTGTTCAGAGGTAAAAATATTCCTGGTAGCATGGAAAGCTCTGCATTTTTGTTCTGATCTCCATGAGAAAAAAAACTGCATCTGTATTCTGCTCCTCTGTGTGCTCCTGTTAATCTCTGTTCTTGCAAACAAGCCACTGTTGCACAAATTGTGCTGTTCATTTTAATGAGTTCAAAAGCATAAAATTTGGATGTTCTCATTAACATCCCTGCAGTGCAGTCCAAACATTGACTTGGTGAATGCTTTCAGCCTAGTGCCATAAAGTTATATGCTAAATAAAAGCAATGCAGAAAGTTATAGATTTTTTTTCCTTAGATATTTAATATTAAATCTTAAAAAAGATTTCTTAACAGTGTTATGAGGATCTGCCTCATCAAATGAAGAGAGGGCTCCATGTGGTTAGTGTGTAGGAATAAGCAGATATATAGAATACAAGCACTGCTAAAAAAAAGGGAAGTGGCCCAGAGGAGAGGATCATGACTACAGCAGGGTTTTAGCTCAAGAGGAATTAAAAATCCACTAAGCACCAGGGAAAGATTGTTAATTTAGTATAGTCATGGTCCACAAGATCATATTTTTTATGTCAGGAATGATTATTGCAGTCCTCTTCTCTGACCCCCTTGCAATGAAGGACACGAAATACTTGCACTGGGGAAATTCTTTAATGAGGAATAATTAAAAAAAACCCTTGGGTGTTCATGAGGCTCCTAGAACTGGACAGGTTCTGCACTGCTGAGAGCAGCAGGGCAGAAAGCCCTGCACTGGCTGCAGGGTACCACAGCATGGACAGTCCAGGCTTGTCTGATATTGGAGTGTGGTGCCAGGTGCAGCACCTGTGGGACAATATTTGGGTTTCCTTTCCAAATTCAAGGGCTGAGGGAGCTGCTGTGATTTGCCTTCTGGAGACACAGGTGGCCTCCTACAGCAAGGTGGTGCACAGCACTTGTTTTAAGGGTACAATTTTTCTTTCTTTAGAAGCAGTGGCTGTGATGTTGTGCTGAGAGGTACAGGGACAAAGAAGGTGGAGCAGTCATTAAGCAGAGACAGTCCCCATTCCCATATGAGCCAGCACTTCCATGTATTCATGTACTTTTCTGGGCTATTTTGTGGGTTTCTCTGGAATACTCCTTGCTCCTCAGAAAGCTGCCACCCAGCTGGGAGCCAGAGGATGCCACGCTGTGCTCCAAGCTTCAGGAACATTGGTTTTTCTACAGGTTAATACTAATACTGGAAAAAACCCAAAGCAAACCCACCACACTAATTTTGCTCTCCAAAGACAAGGGCAAGATCACTAAAAGCATCCTTGTAGAGGTGATATTGGATTAGCCCTTACCAAGAGACCCAGGTGCAGAACAATTCTCCTGGTTTGGCACTCTGGGAGTCACGCTGAGCATTCTCTGTTTGTGACTGGCCTGCAAACCTTTTTCCTGGGAACACTCTGAGATCTGAGAGCATTTTTAAAACCAGCAGGTGCAAAGTGTTCTGAATACACCTTTGGAATGTCACAGGGCTGTGGAGTCCTGAAGAGTCACCTGCTGAAGTGAGCAGAGAAGTCCTGGACTTGCACAGTGACCTCTAACACAGGATGTCAGGTTGCTCATGCTTAGAACCAAAGCCCTTTTTCCATCCCCTGCTGTGTTATCCATAACAAAACCATCTGAACCTTCACCAAGAGCAGCAGTTTTGATGGGAATGAGCAGAAATAACAGTGCACAACCAAGCTCCAAGGTACTTTGGTCATGAGCATGTTTCCCTGAGCCCTGTTCCAACCCCTGCTGTTGGTCATTGTATTTTCCCTGCCTTTTTGAACATGCCTGCCAGCCACCTAGTGCAGCACTAGAGGCAGGATCTAAGGTGGCAATGTGCTGTTTTAACTCAGCTGGGAAGGACATTCCCTTCTGTTGAGTCCCTGACTTCTATTTGCAGCCAGTCCCTGTCTGTGCTGTGGCACTGGGAACAGAAAATAATATTTCCAGGGCTCTGATGTGCAAATAAAGTTCTTAAGGCTGGATGATATTAATGTTTTCACAGCTTACTGGAAGGGCATCGTTTAGTAAATGTTTAGTAATTGAAGAAATGCTGCAAAATGAGCCATGCAAAATTATTTTAGGTGGATAAAAAGTCTTTTAGGTGCAGACCTAATTTGAGGTGAGATATATCATACTGAGCATGGAATTAGTCTTAATACTACTGAAACTTTGTCCAGCTGGGTGTGAAGAGCTGCAGGCAGATCATGAGATTTTTCACACCTGTAAAACGTCAGAACTTAAGAAACTGCTCAAAGGTTTTTCTGCATTTTCCATGGTCTGCCTCCTGCCTCATCTTTACCAGGATACCAAACTATCCTGCTCCAGAGCTAATACTGACTGTACCATGAACATCAGTAGCTGCATCTGATTTTACAGATAAATATACATCACAGCTGCTTAGGAAAAAGGCAACTTTAATGAGGTTTCCTCATAAAAATAAAATAAAGAAAATCTATATATTTTGGTGCTTTATTCTGAAGAGGGAGACTAGGAAAACAGAAGAGGAAAAGCTCCTCTCTTAATTGAGAATCCAATATATCTGCCTTATCAAGCAGGAAAGAGTGGAATTAGAGTGTGGCCTTTTCTGTGGAGTCCTCAAAAGTGTGCAGAATGATACATAAGAGCTGTCCAAAGTATGGAAGTATTTCTTGGAGTACAGGCTCCCAAACTCCTCCCAGCCTGCACTGAACACTATGTGAATTTCCAGCACAGTGGTACCGAGTTAAATCTCAGGGGCCTCTTTCATACAAGATCCCAAATAGCAATTAATGAAGAAACCAGTCATACTGAGTATGTTTAAAATAGAGGTAGTTTGTTTTCATGAGAGAGGCTTGGTTATTTCACATGCTGGGTCAGAAACTGCAAACAAAACTTGCCAAGAAATTACCAAAGTGATGCTGAGGATACACAGTGGTGGGTGGTGAGAACTAGACTGGTTTAATTGCACTGAACACTAACAAAAGAGTATTTTTGCATGAGATGTTATTATTTGAGATTACCATGGGAGACTGAAGATAAGTGTATGAATGTTTGATTGTCCAGGACACAGTTTACTGTAATATCTTGAGACCTATCATGCTCCACGTAGACAAAGGTCAAATTTTCCTTAATTGGAGTTAAATTTTTTTGAAACTTTTGCCAAGACATATTGTGGATCACTATTAAATTACTTCATGCTGGAAATCAGCCTGGAGGAGAACCAGCTCCAGTGCACTTAACCAAAGGAATCCAGTTGGGCTGAGCAGCAGTGCATCACAGATTCTGCCCCTGAGGCTGGCTGACAAGGTGTTTGTTTTGGCACTCCTCCTCCCATGTCCAGCATTTGGGAGAGTGTGGGGTTTGGGGGGGATTTTTTTGTTTGTGTGTTTTCTCTGCCACCCCTGGGTTTAATACTGCATTCTTCTGTGGTGACTCTTCAATAATTTCCAATTTATTCTGCAGTGAAAAAAGAAAGAGCTGACTCTGATCTTCTTACACTTTCCTGCTCTGAATGGCACTTTTGAAGTTCTCACTTGTGAAGCTCCTCTGGGTCAGTTGCTGGGTAGGTCAGGCAGAGATCATGCCTGACAGCTCTAACTGGCTTCCACTGCTCTGGGGAGGGGGATTTTTGTTTCCCAGGGCAGGCACAGAGACGAGCTGCTGACAAAAGCAGCTCTCTGGAGTGAGGTTGTGCAAATCTCTGATAGTCTATATTATAGTCAGACTGAGGCTTGGATGGAAAATGCAGCCACATGAAGGGGGGAAAGGAAGTAGAGACAAGCTCCTTTTGTGCTTGTGGTCCTGTGGGTCAAGATGAAATTAAGCCCTATTGGAAAAGCAGTGAAAGACAGGATTGCCAAATATGTTTTTAATGAAAATAAGTGCTGCTTCTGTGCTTTATTTTGCTGTCAATAGGAAGTGTCAGTGGAAGAGCCATAAAGGGCCAGAAGGATCCCAGAGGGCTGGCAGGGGTTGGCTCTCAGACACTGCCAGCCTGGGAGCATCCCTCAGGCTCCATCTCAGCAGCCCTGGCCCTGAGGAGAAGTGATGGAAAGGAGCTCTGGCAATGCCCAAGTCACAATTCCCTGGATTCCCAGCTGACTTGGGGCTCTCAGGCTCCCCTTTCCTTCACCTCAGTTCCCACTGTGGCCCCTTGAGGCCAGTCCCAGTGGCCTGCCCTGCAGGAAGGAGGATGTGCTGGTGGCCATGGCTCCCAGAGCCCTTGGGAAAGCCACAGTGCTGCTCAAGCACTGAGGAAATTCCCTCCCTGGGAGAATACATCCTGCCCACTTGCATCCTTCCACCCTGAAAACTTCTCAAGCCACTCATCCCAGCAGTTCCCCTGTGGTAACACAGCACTGCCCCAGGACTCTGCTCTGGCTTTTCTGCAGCTCCTCTGCTGCTGACCCCAGAGGCAGCAGAACAACCTGGGGATGTCAGCAGCTCTGTGTGCTTTCAAACCCAGGCTGGATGTTTTCAACATATTCCCTCATTTTCCTGCAAGCAGACTACTGTCTAACATTCCTGGAAAGGCAGCTGGAGGCCCCAGCCAATTTCTATCACATTTTAAAGCTGCACATATGTTTAATATATCTACTACTTCCTTCCCCAGGGCTTCATGCTCCTCTTGCCATTCATCTTTTCATGCTGGATGCAGAGAATATGAGTTATCCACAGCATCACTGCCATAACATATGGCACTTCCCAACACCTACATGGCAAATCCATCAGGAGCTGCAACAGCTGCAGGCTGACTCCAGCAGTGTGAATGCTCTACCTGGTGGGAATCAGCCAAAAAAAAGAACTTTTCCCATTCAGAATTGTGAAAAGGCTGTAGAAACAGAGGCACCTCCCTCAGCTGTTTGCCTGTCTCCAGGAAAAGGTAGGAGTCAATGAAAACAGGAGGGGCTGGTTTGATCTGAGGTGAAGGGGAGGAAATGAGGGCTCCAACAGCAGCCCAGGTGGAGATCTGTGAGCTGGGAGTTCCAGAAGTCTGGGGGAGCTCCAGCAGCACCCCTCAGACTGCCTGTGCAGAGGGAAGGGAAGCTGAGGGGTGTCCCTGCCCAAAGCTGGGGTTGCCTCTGCAGCAGGGGGTGTCCAAAAGGCTGCCAGAAATACTGAGCAAACACAGACTTGGAAAGAAAGCAGCAAGTGGATGAGGATGCCACAGCTCCCTTGCCACCTTAGAGCAATTCTTTGTCTCTCCTGCTCACCAGAGCCCTGCAGGAGTGTGGTGAGAGGGTACAATCACCTCCAGTCACCAGCAGATAATCACAGCCCTGTAACCAGGGCTCAGCTAGAGCCTAAAGCATTTCATTGATCCTCCTGCTTTAGGGCAGTGTTAGTTTTTCATACACCTAACATATTTATTTTTGGGTGCTGTAAATGTGAAAGGCTCAAGGGTGACACCAAAGTAAATGCAAAAATAAAGAGGTTTTTTTGACAAATACAGACATAACTTGTTTCTCCTGCTCTGCCACAAAGCCAAAATAGGTTAATTTACCCAGTTCTATGACCAAGACTAGCTATGTACAGATATAGACTGCTTTCCTTTTCAACCTGTGCAAAGCTGGCTTCAGGCAATGACTGCCTGGAACAACCAACATCCTCCAAATCCACACCAAGGAGTGGTTTCCAGGACCAGTTCCAGTGGGAACCACTTCAGAGTGACTGTTCTTTGCTGCATCACACCCCTGCTGCCAGGATTAGCTCACCTGGGTCTCACTGAGCATTTGATGATGCACAGTGTGGGCAAAAACAGAGCTGGGGATGAGAAACAGAGATGGGAGGAAGCCCAGAGTGAGGAGGATGAGACAGGAACTGAACATACCAAGTCCTTCTGTAAAGAACAAAGCCATTTCACCACAGGCAGTCTTTAGGGAATATGCACAGTTCTAGGGAATTGGAAGGAGGAGGGTGACAGCTGAGAAGAAGCAAGGCAAGAAAAGCATATGTAAGGCAAAAGGACTTCAGATATCAGGGAGGCAGCAATAAGTTTGTGGAAGATGAGAAATCTTGCTGTTTCTGAAGGCACCCATGTTCTGTGCCCTGCTGGGGAGCAGCAGACTGACCCAAAGAGTGCAAACCTTTACCAAAACCAGACAAACCATTCCTGGAACTCCAGCAGGAAGCTTTGCAGTTGCCTTTGGCAAAACTGCAGGAGACAAGGGGGCAGGGCAGCTATCTTATCAAGGCAAGAGCTGCAGGGGGTGGCCAGGCACAGGACTAGGGAAAAAATTTGTGCTGCAGGCATAAATCTTGAATCCTAGCATTCCTTCCTCAGTAATCAAACAGCAGGCTATATTTAGCCCAACCTAAACAAGAAAAAAAGAAGAGCAGCAGGACTAGTCTTAGCCCCAACAGCTGCCAGCAGCTGCTCAGAGGGGATGCAGGTAGAGCTGGTGTCAGATGTGGTTAAATGAGATGGAACAGGAGAGGCAGCTGTGCTCGAGTGAACAACGTTGGCATTTGGTTAGAGAAATTCTGCATTTTATGATTTCATGGTGAGGCAGAAGGATCAAATGCTGGGCAGAACATGAATGGTTTCCACTACAGCAAGGGCAAGGCTAGAGTGAACCATGGATAGGCAAACAAGCAGAGGAAAGGGAGGAGGTAGCAGACACAAGCAGAGCAAATGTTTGCATGTCTAGCCCAGGTTCCTGGTGTTCTTCTCTTTAGTTCTAGCATGACAAGATCAACAAATGCAGTTTTGAGAAAGGCTGTTGGCTAAAGAGATTGCATCTGTGTGCTGAAGCCACAATGCAGCTTATTTCACCAATGCATGCACCTGGGGCTCTCCCTCTGAACGGGCATCAGCATCACCCACTGAGCAGGAGCTTGGGATTATTTCAGTGCAGCTGTTTGCTTGCAATAGTCCTTGCTCCAAGGGGACACATCTGTATTTTTGTTGGGGAAGAAATAATCTTCAAGTTACAGGCCTAATTACTGTTATGACTTACACACATACATGCACAGTCCCTTCAGAGAAGGTGGAGCTGGTTGGAAAGTGTAAAACCAGAGAATGTAAAAAATTTGGGGTGTTTTATGAGCACTTTACCAGCAAAATAGTACAAAATAGCAATTTTTTTTTTTAATTCTGCAAAATAGCAAAATTAATATAGTGGGTGTTAAACATGATCACTGAATAATCACTTAAGCATCTGGCTGTCATTGCCATTCATAAGAACAAAGGGGAAAAAAAAGGCAACTGACCTGTTTTTTATTTACACTAGTGTAAGTAAAATTTAAAAAAAAAAAAACCAAAAAAACAAAACCCACAGCAGAAAATCCAGTCTCTTTCCACCCACATTTCTGCATTTCAGAGGCACCTTATTACAGTAATCCATACATCACTTGGTACAGCAAGGACTTTGAAGATCTCGTGGCAGCTTTCCCTGCCTTACCAGCAGAGCTGTGAGCTTGATAACTAATCACTCCTTAATAACTCATGCTTCCTCTGCAAAAGTCCCTGAAATGCAACTGGTGGGGGAAAATATATGAGCAGGGATTTGTGAAGGAGAAAAATCACTTTGGGCTTCTTTCCCAGTAACCCACAGGGTTTTTTGAAGGGGGGGGGGGGAGGTGAGGTGATAATGAATGCAGTTCCATTTCCCACATGCCCGGACCTTGCAATTGGGAAGTGATCCCTGATAGGGTATTTCAGACATATCCCCAAATGATGAAAACAAAGCACAGATTTGTTGGACTCTCTGGTTTGGCTGATGCTTGAATTTTTCTGTAGGAACTTTCAAAACCAGGTATCTTTCTCCCAGCTATGTTCCCCCATGCTGACTTAGACATGGGAGAATACCATAAACCAACAGATACAAATAAATATCTGCTCAAGACTTTCCCAACTGTGACTCTAAAACAATTGGAGCTGCTGAGATCTTAATTTCTGTGATGCCACAGGCTCTTTGTGAGGTGACACTCACTTTCTGGTCACCCTTTTGCCCAGATGGAAGCATCCAAGCTGTTGCTGGATCAAAAGGTGGGAACAGCCCTCTGCCCCACATTTGTGATTGCACAGGCACTGATTTGCTTAGGAGCTGATACATTTATTGGGGGAAATCCTCAGTATCATTTACTGGGGGAAATCCTCAGTATCATTTACTGGGGGAAATCCTCAGTATCATTTACTGGGGGAAATCCTCAGTATCATTTACTGGGGGAAATCCTCAGTATCATTTACTGGGGGAAATCCTCAGTATCATTTACTGGGGGAAATCCTCAGTATCATTTATTGGGGGAAATCCTCAGTATCATTTACTGGGGGAAATCCTCAGTATCATTTACTGGGGGAAATCCTCAGTATCTTCCCCATTGCTGAATCTTCAATATCTTCCCCATTTCCAGGTCCCATTCCTCAGCTGCATCTGCACAGCCCATCCAGACAGATGAGAACTGCATCTTCCAGGGGCTGGGCAAGCCAGCCCTGCCAACCCAGAAATTTGGAGTGCTCAGCCTGGCACACACACAGCAAAAAGGCACCTTGGGTAGCACATGCTGCAGCTGGACACTGTCTCTTTTTTGGCCAAAATAGAAAGGCTCCTAAGCCTTTTGAGGTATTTTGAGTGTTCATAGTCAACTGAGTTATGATTTGGAAGAGCATCAGCCATGCAGTGTTATCCAGCACGTGCCCTGTTTTTCTCCTCCTGCTTCATACATTTTCACTCCTCTTTAGATTTCTGGGCAAATCCTGTGTCTTGTGATGACATGGAAGAACAAGGCCTTGAAGTCTTTATTAATTGCTACCACTGTAGTTTTAAAAGGAGCTATTTAGGAAATCCTCAGTTTTGTTACCATAGGAATGAAGCTGTAGGATTCAGTGAAAGAACAATTTAAACAGCAGTGTTTAAGTGATTCACTTCAACTTTAATTCTCTGCTCCATCCAAGCTCCTCTTGGCTGTAAAGAAAAAGACTCTAAAAGCTTTCTCCCCTCCTCAGTGCTGCTTGACTCCAGCCCAAATTAGGAGGTACAGCCCTGTTATCTCTCGCAGGTCTCAGCAATGTCCCTTCCCACCCACAGAGCACTTCCTCCTCTTCCCGAGTGAAGCAGCTGCAAACTGCTCCTTGGCTCAGGCAGAGCTCCTCATCTGGCTTTCTTCAGCTGTTTTAAAACAATGTTTATGCAGCTTTTATACAGTAAGAACGGGGTGAATGGAGGAGTACCTAGTGCACTGGATGAGAGCAGGTTGTACCTGGTGAGTTTGGCCATTACTCAGTGTAACTCTGGTCTGGGGGAAGCCCTGTGTGCCTCCTTCTGAGCTGCTCTGCTCTTCTTCTATCTGAAAGGTTTAGCTCTGCATTAAGTAAAAAGGCAGAAGAGGACAGGTGAGTTGATTAGCCATTCTGCTGTTCTTCTCCAGCAGGCAGGAGGAGACAAGGCAAGGAAGGAGAATAGTGAAAAGCTGACACTTACATCAGCCTCCTGTTTGTTTTTTAAACCTTTGAACCGTGGAAACTTGGTAAGCAGCAAGAAAGTGGAAAGAAAGAAATGTTTTGTTTTCCCTGGATTTAACTCTTTTGTTATATCTCAAGTTTTGAGATATCTCAAAAGAGATTTCTCTTTTGATAGAGAGGCTATCACTATTCAGTGAGTACATTTTGAGATATTTCTTTTGATAGAGAGGCTATCACTATTCAGTGAGTAGATTTTGAGATCTCTTGGAAGAGAGGCTATCACTATTCAGTGTATATTTTGAGATATTTCTTTTGATAGAGATGCTATCACTATTCAGTGTATATTTTGAGATATTTCTCTTGATAGAGATGCTATCACTATTCAGTGAGTACATTTTGAGATATTTCTCTTGATAGAGATGCTGTCACTATTCAGGTTTGTGAGCAGTGTTCTGTTCCCACCTCACATTTTGGAGAGTCTTAGGAAGGACTGCTTTGTACAACAGGGAGTCTTTCACCCTTAAAACAGGTGCCTGGCATTAACAGTGAGACTGGGATGTTCCTCAGCTCTCAGGAACAACAGCTTCTCACAGGTCCCACAGCTTCTGTAGTGCCTGAGGGACAGCTCTGGCTCTCCACATGTCCTGGAGCCCAGCACTCCTTTCTCCACAGCTGCTGTGACTCACTGACCCAAGCTCTGCTCAGGCAGTGGGAGAGGAGCCTCTCCAGGAGGCTGCAGAGCATGTCTGGAACTCCACAGACCCTGTCAGGTGCTTCAGCCACTTACAGATTAAGAACCTCATGCCTGGCTCTTCCTCAGCAGTGAAGATGAGCCAGGAAAGCGAGCCAGTGACCATATTTTGGCATGACTTTCTGGCAATTACAGTGGCCCTATTTATCACCCAAAGTCTCCTTTTCACTGCATGAGTGCTCCAGCATTCTGCCTTGTGCTCTTGCTTCTGGAGTCTGGCTTATCTTCCAGCTTTCTGGCCAAGTCTGCTCCTGCAAGCTCTGACCACAGGATCCTGTGCCCACAGCACATGACAAACTGGTCACAGGGACAGGGCACGATGGGGTAACACCAGAAAAAACACATTCCCAACACTATTCTAGCAGGGTGCTGCCCACCAGCCCCAGCTGTCTGGAGGCTGCTTTGTGCCCAGCCCTGCTCCTAGCAAAGGTGCAACAAACAGCACTTGCACAGCTCCCACTGTTGTTGCTGTTGGCTACAGGCACATAGGTATTTTCAGACACCACCCCCCTCACACACACACACACACACACACATTTATTTCTCTGCAGTTGGCCAAGCTGTTGAAACTGGATCCTTTTATGGGAATGTACAAGAGGGGTTTTCATAAGCAAGATTCTGGAAGGCACAGTTCAGGCTCTGTTCAGGTAGCTGAGAGTGCTCCGTGGCCCTTCCACCCCACTCAATTCACCCTGCTGTGCTGCCCACTTATCTGTGCCTTCACTTCCACACAGATTGGCAAATGTGGTCACAGTCAAAGGGGGAGCTCATTCATATTTTATGTAATATTTCCTTGTATCTCAAAGAGGAAAAAAGGAAAGGAAGACTTCGAAGAACTTGGATGTTTCTATTTGCTTTCTGTTTCTTCTGTCTCTCACCCAATTCCAGGATTACAGTAACACTTTTTTATACTATCCTAGTATATATTAAAGTCTACAAAAAGGATACAATAGATAAAAAAAAGCTTTTGTTGATCCTGTGCTGGTGTAGCATTTCAACGGAGCACTTCAAAGGTAGTTTTGTATTTTTTAAATATAAGCTCTCAAATTATTAAGAATATCAGGGAGGGGGGACTCTTTAAATGTTTCTGTTTTCCTGAAAATATTTCAATGTTCTCTTGCATTATTTTGAATCCAGCCAAAAGTAAGGAAAACCACAGAAACCATCAACTGAATGTAAGATAAACCAAAAGAGGAACCACTGAGGTTGCAAAACTTAGGTAGGACAATGAAATATGAATACAAGAGAGGGGATGGGGTAAGGGCAGCAGGGAAGAAGGAAGAGTTTAAACTTATCCCAGTATATTATCAGCATTCCCTGGGGCATTCCATTCAAAAAGGTGGAATTTAATCTGCATTGCCTTTGAATAAGCAGTATAATCTCTAAGAACTTTTGCCTCACATGTGCCTTTTGTCCTGATAGCTGACAGAGCTGCTCCACTGATAGTGCTCTGCTAAAATACCTTCAGGGTAAATGTGCTTTTATAAACAACCCATTCCCAAGTTATTGAAACTGTAATGCTTTTATAGGACAGAAGCTTGGCATGAGTAACATAAAAGTCACTTTGGGGAACTGGAGCTGGTTGATGGCAGCTGAGTCTGGCTTAATGCTCTTACCAGGACATCCTATCTCCTGCCTTCTCTTGTGCAGATTTTTTTTTTTTTTCTAAAAGAAACAGTATCTTACAGTTCTCAAAGTGCCACAGGAGCATGACTAGGCTCAGTCTCCTCATTTCCTCATCCCTGTGGTGCAAGGACTTGTTGGAGTGGTCGTGGAGCTGTCAAGTTAATGCAACACCCCTGAAGTACCCGAGAGAGATTGCAAGCCTCACACTCTGCTCCTCATCTCACCAGAGGAAGGGCTGTCTGCAGAAATGGATTTTTAACATTTATGCCTCCCCCTTGTGTCTCTACCATATGAAATCAACAGACTATGTTTACTTCTCAAAGGATCTCTGCAAATGCAAACTTTACACATGGTG
Source organism: Serinus canaria (assembly GCF_022539315.1). Classification (NCBI taxonomy): domain Eukaryota; kingdom Metazoa; phylum Chordata; class Aves; order Passeriformes; family Fringillidae; genus Serinus; species Serinus canaria. Next base: position 68,278,222 of record NC_066314.1, read on the forward strand.
CTGCCTTAGATGGCTGGTAAACATGTAAATCCAGGAGAGCACTGAGAACAAAACTTCTTTGAGTTGCTGAGTCTAAAATCTCCTGTGGAAATCAGCCAGAATTACAACTGTTACAGAAGTCATCTAATATTTAACAGAGGATAGGGAGCATAATATTCCATGCCTTCATTGAGCACAAGCTAAGAGGCAAATTGAATATTACTAATTCTGTTCCACTGGGGAAGAATAATGTTTCCACTCACTCAATGAGAAGTGGGTTTGATTTAGGAAGTTTGTTTTGGTGTTGTTTATTGTTGGGCTTTTTTCTTAAAAAGTGATAAAAATACTTTTATTTGGTAGAACCTAGAGCAAATAGCATGAAAAGCCAAAGAAGGGAGAATTCCTGGCCTGATCCCAACCTCCCTGACAAGAAGCTCAGAGATGCCCTTTTATATGAAGAGTTTATCAGCACAGAGGGAGCAAAAAGTTACCTAAAGACAAGCAGAGAAAAAAATCAGAAGTCAAACGTACCTGACTTGCCCACGCCAGCCCGACCGAAGATGGCCAGCTTCACTTCTGCACTCTTGGCCATGCTGGAAGGAAGGCAGTGGTGGCAAACTCCCTCAATTACCAAAAGTGAAGCAGAAGAACTGTTCCCAGCTCCTGCCTTCAGCTTCACCGTGTCATTGTGACGTCAATGCAGAGCCTGGGGAAGAACAGCACAAGGATGGAACTGCAAGGAGCCAGGCTCTCCCCTTCCCCTGCCCACCCCCTCCTTCTTCTTCTCCTTTTTAAATAATCATGATAATTGATGCTGTGTTCCTGCTTTAAGCATTGCAGTAGCACCACTGACACATTTGGCACTCTTTGTGCAGAATCTACCTTCAGCTTTCACGCTATTGCTTCGCTTCACACTGGCACTGTAAGACTGCAAAAGGTACTTAACAACCCCAAGCACCTTGAAAGCTCCTAATTATTAATTTCTTCCTTTCTCTTTCAGCTGAAATTGCATCTATTTACCATATTTGAATCATATGCAGGGGATAATTTTTTGTGGAATATATTTCCTAGCTGTGAGCTCTCACTAGCAGTGCCTGCAGATAGCTACTCTTTCCTTGATCCCTCCAGCTCCCAAAGGGTTTCAATTCCTCAGCAGCAGTTGCCTAAAACCTTCTAAGCACTTGTACCTTGCTCACTGCCCTAAACAAATCCATACCCAGAAAGTTCTCTAGCGCTCCTTTTTAAGCTGCCTCAGCTCATACATAAACATTCAGCAAAGCACGGGGTCAGCAGGAGGATGCCAGAGTTACTGGCACTGCACTTTGAGCACGGGAATTATCTCTGCTCACAGTTTTGCTGCATTACCTTGATTTTGCTAACCTGGGCAGTGAAATCTATAACCATACCTGTCACTGTAGACTGCTTAAAGATCTTCAGTGAAAACATGGCAATCGTGATGATGGTGATCCCCAGCCCTGACTAAAACGTCAAATACTCGGTCTCCCCTTAAAGCAGGGTAAACTTTGTGTGAATGCAGCCAGTGACGGGTTTGCTGCTGAGCTGAAGTGCCCACTTTAGCCATGAATTCTAACAGTAGCGTAGGATGCTTTCCTTGTCAGCACTCCTCACTTACAGCAAAATGCATTTCCATCATCTTATTTGCAAAAAAAAAAAGCAGAAGACTTTCTTCTTTACAAAAACGCTTGTAAAAAGAAAAAGTAAAGACACCTTACATCGAGGACGGTCCCGATTAATCTTTGATGTCTAAATGCTCCTGGTTCTTTTTGCTTGAGTCAAACCACTCTCAGCGTGCACGGACAGCACGAACTGTTTCAGGACGTGTCTGGATGGGATACTCAGGGACCGGGACAGCGGCTCAGCCTCCCGCGGAAGCTCCCGCCGCCCTCAGCAGCGCCGCTGCCCCGCTCCGCAGCTCTGCTTCCCATTTCCGTGCAGGCTCCTATCGATTCCTCACCGGCTTCCTCCCTCCGGCCGGGCTTTGCTCCCCACCGCTCCGGGCAGGTGCGCGGGGCGGCTCCGCGGCTGCGGCCACCTCCCCGCACTCCGCATCCTCCCTTGTGCCCGCACCCGCGGGGAAGCCAAGCCCCGCTCCGCACCTCATCCTCCCTTGTGCCCGCACCCGCGGAGCAGCCCCGGCGCTCACCTCTCCGTGCGCAGCTCGGCGGCCCGGCCCGGCCCGGCCCAGCGCGGCCCCGGGCGCTCCCGCCGGCAGCGGCGCGGCCGCACAATGCGGAGGGTCCGCCCGCCCCTCCGCCCCTCGGCCCGGCCGCGGCTCCGCAGCGCTCCCCGCGCCCGCGGACCTGCCGCGCCACCTGCGGGCCGCCGGGAGCAGCCAGCGCCGAGCCGGGAGCGATGCGGAGTGAGAGGGATGCGGAGTGAGAGGGATGCAGAGCGGGAGGGATGCGGAGTGAAAGGGATGCTGAGTGAGAGGGATGCGGAGTGAGAGGGATGCGGAGTGAGAGGGATGCGGAGTGAGAGGGATGCAGAATGGGAGGGATGCGGAGTGAAAGGGATGCAGAGCGGGTGCGATGCGGAGAGAGGGAGGATAGGACACAGAGCACGGCCCAGGCGGCTCCGTCCCCTCGCAGTATCGTCCCGGAGCGTAACCCGTGCCCGCCGCGGTGCCCGGGAGGAAGGGACGCAGCCCTGTAATTCGGCGGTGCAGCAGCCTTTAATTATGTGGGGCAGCTGCTGTTCCCTGCATGGATTCTGGGTAAACGCTTGCTGGCGGGTCCGGCCAGGACTGCCCCGCAGTTTATTTTAACATCTCGTGCTCTCTCTCCTTCCCTCTCCGTCTCCCTCAGTGCTACCGGCCTGTGCCACCCTGTCTCTCCCGTCCCGACACAAAGTGTGGCAGCAAAGTGCCAGCAGGGCTGCTGCCCCATCAGGCTGCTTTCCAGCAGCGCCAACTTTCTACTCAGCTTTTCCTCCCGACTTCCACACTTGGCTTATGGCAAAAGAAAGTGTTGTTATTTCAATTTGGGAATGGGCAGAACGAATCATGGAAATGCATCAGCCTCTGCAAGATTCGTGTCAGAGCCAGGGATCAAGTTCTGAAATGATAGGACTGACAGCTCTTACTTCCTTGTTTATTAAACTATCCAGTAATATAAAGATGCATTAGTAACAGATGTGAACCAGAGCTGGAAAGCACTTAGAGTTCAGTGGGTGTTCCTCCTCTGTTTCTGTTCCAACTCAGATCTGAATGAGATACCAGATGAGTAAAAGAAACAGCTCTCCCCTCACTGTCTTCCTTCGTGCGAAATTAAATGAAAGTTGGATTGGAAAAGATCTTCCATGGCCCAAGACTTTCTACAGGAGCAAGATAAGTGTTTAGGGGGCAGGGTGGCAGTCCCGAGAACCTAATTCTCTCCAAGAAGTGCCTGTTGGAGGCACTCAGGAGCAGACCTTAAAATAGTTGCATTGCAGATCATGGAAAGGCAAAAAAAATCAGAAAGCAGAAATAAAGCAGTAGTGTGGTTTATGCTTTACTTCTTAAAAGCAAAGGCTTTAAGCCTGTTCTCACTGCTTGGTTTGCATAATTTAGAGGGATTAGTTTTTTCCATCCTCCTAAGAGAGCGACTGATGTGTATTTTGCATCTGGGGAAATGTCTGTTGGTCTCGAGGCCTGACATTTGTTTTGTGTCTATGGAATTCACCCTGCATGGGGCTGTCAAATTAAATACCATAACTGGCTTTTCCAAAACAGCAGATAATTTATTGGGCATTAAAATCCCAGGGGCTGTGCAGTCGGCTTGTGCTGAAGTCTCTTATTGGTGAAGAATTCAGTAAACACTAATCATGGACACAGGAGAAGGTTTCAGAGGGTTGAGACCCAAGACTGGCCCAGGAGTGCTCCAGTTGCTGTTTGTTTTCTATGTACTCACTGTGCTTCATAATGCTGATGAGGTTTTGGGGGCTTTTTTCCAACCCAAAATGGATTTTGAAAGCCTCAGTCTTTCATCCTGTAGATCAAGGGCCACCTTGCTTTGTCATAAGCAATGTTTTTTTTGGTTGTTGTGGCTGACATAATGTATTTTCTCCATGGTTTTGCCATCTGTGCTGATCAAAAAATGTAACCCTGGCACTGGTATCGAAACCAGTGAGTGAAGTCCATCACATGGCTGAAGGTTTGGGGAGGTTCCTTCTCTGCCTTTCCATTTTATGAAAATTGGAGAGGAGGGAAGCACTGCTGGGGTCTGATACCTGGTGGTCTGTGTGCTGTCAGTCTGAATTCAGCCTCATCCAGCAGAAGATCTGGAGAACACTCTTTCCCATCCAGCACAGCCAAGTGTCTTAGAGTTCTCCCTTCTGCCTCCTGGTGAAACTCCTGGTGAGTTTCATGTTGTGTTTCACAGCATAATTAATTTTTGAAAATAGCATTTTGGTATATTTAAAAATATTATTCTTGTTTCACCAGGAGCAGGAGTAATCCCAGCACAAGAAGACTGGGAATGTCTTATGGGAATTACTGGCTGAAATGAAGTTGAGGGAAGCTCACTCCTCTTGGCACAGCTGCAAAAACAGCTGTGGGGGATATACCCAGTTTAGCTCCCTGCTATCCTGCAGAGATCCTGCACCCCTTTTTACTTAGGAAGATGCCAGCAGTTATCCACAAGGAGAATTTTGGTTCATTTGCTGTCTAGCCTGTAGTCAGAGGACTACCCTTCTTCACCAGAAACTTGGATGGCTGAGGAGCAGAATGAAATAGGAGTGTGAACAGCTTGAAATGCCAATGAAGCCACACGTTCTTAAGTGAAAACAGAATGCTGTTTCAGGATTGATTAACAGAGGTCCATCCAAGCAGTTACAGTTGACAGAAGCATTTTAGAAAGACTCACCATTTCAAGTACCACTGAACAAAACTTTACAGCTTGAGAAGATGTACCCAGGTGCTGCCAAAGCCCAGAGAGTTCTTTCTCCCTGGTCTGGAGGTGCTACTTTTTTAATGCCAGGCATTTCCACTGGCTTATTTTTTCATCCTGGATGCTTCTGGTGTGTTTTCTGAAGGTGTCTTTTTTTGTGAAAGCCAATGGCATTTGATTCCTGAGAGGTGGGAGACAGGACTGGTGGGACACTGCAGGCCTGGGAGCTAACATGTGAAGAAGAAATGTAAGCAAGAAAGGAGCTGAAATTGTGGGTATTTGGTTTTTTGGTGTTTTTTGTTTTCTCCTTTTCTTTTCTTTTCTTTTCTTTTCTTTTCTTTTCTTTTCTTTTCTTTTCTTTTCTTTTCTTTTCTTTTCTTTTCTTTTCTTTTCTTTTCTTTTCTTTTCTTTTCTTTTCTTTTCTTTTCTTTTCTTTTCTTTTCTTTTCTTTTCTTTTCTTTTCTTTTCTTTTCTCCTTTTGAAGCTGGAAATCCCATTGTAGATGGCAATTTTGCAGGTTCCAACGACTTCCAAAACGAGATTTGGGCACGGGGTTGTTGACACCCATGAGAGATGAAAAGCAAGACAGAGATTTCAGAAGGTCATTTAGGAGTCTCTGAATACTGTGGAACTGAGTGGAATTTCATCTTCTGAGCACCTCTGTGCAGCTGAGCCCAAGTGTCTCCCAGCTGTAGAGCAGATCCTGGCACAGGTGGCATGGATGAGAGAGCAGAGTCCTCTGGGACAATTCCTGCAGTAAGGAAGGGGCTGTTGGACTCAGGGCTGCTGTTGCAGAGAGCAGCCCAGATCTGCCTTTAGGATTGGACTATAAGAGAGCACATCTGGTCATTTTTGCATTCAATAGCAAATCAGTGACTTGGTTTATTTGTCACCCTTCCTTCTGCTGGGAGATGAGATGATACTTGATAACTAGTAGGAAAATTACCAAATAAATGGTATGTTAACACTGTGTTTGCAGCTATTACTAAAGGTTCACAGGGAAGGATTCAGATTGTTTTCTTAATTTTCAGAGAATATCTTCCAAATGTTTTTGTGTTGGCTCTCAGCAATGTACATAAATCTGCTCAGTTACAGTATTCTAGCACAGTGAAAAATATTGCAACTTTTTCATTAAATTATGGATAAACTTTGCTGTTAGTTTGGCTTGTAGTCAATGTGAAATATTGCTGGTTTAAATTAATATTGCATTTTCTCATATTTTCCCTGGTAGCTTAAGAAATGCTGATTTTATAGTTATGGGTTTTCTTGAGTGTAAGCTAAGCATATATAACTTCTTTTCCTCTCCATTTTTTCTTTATATAGAAGAAAAATCAAATATGCAATGCAGGTTTTATTCCTTAGAGGTGTTTATTTCTAATGGAAGAAATAAACCACAATCCTGGGAGTATTTGGACAAGCTTAATGGAGTGGCCAGAGGAGGTACAGCTCCCCCATCAGTGCCACTTGAAGGTGCTCTGTGGAGCTGCCTGCAGAACCCAGGCTTCAACCTTTTGTCCCTTTTGGCTCTGTGAGGTGCCCAACGGGGCACAGGAGATGGACATGGGGTGCCCTTGACAACTCAGTGTGGATCTCACACCTGCAAATGCCTCTGTCCTAATGCAGACCTTCTGTCCCAGCAGGCATTTGGCACTTTTGTGCAGAGAAAGAAATACACAGCTGGGGTTTCTTGCAGTAGCAAGATTGTTATCAGGTATATTTAACAGTGATGCATGAGCAAAGCTGAGAGGCACAGCCCAGCAGCAGCTACTGCCAACAGAGGAGAGAGGTATCAGCTCTTGTTTTATGACACATGGCCAGCAGATACACTTCATATTGCCTGAGTTAAAATTCTGCTAACCTTTGTTTCTTCTCACCATTGAACTGGTTTTGTGCTGAGAGTCTGTCTTTAAAAATGGGCAAGCTGAGAGTCCACTCTCATGGCCACACAGCTGTGACAGATCTGATCCCATCACAGCTTGGTTTGCTGTTGTTGGGTTTGCTTTTCTGGTATTGCTATTTCTCTCTCCACACTTAGATCACAGAGAGATTGTTTAGGTTTTTGTTAATGTAAATGTAATTGCTGTATTATCAAAAAGAAAGCAGGGTGACTGTAACTCTCTTCCACATATCTTGTAATAATTAAAGATGTGCTTACTGTAAATATCTACTGGAGCTACTGTAAATATCTGTAAATATCTACTTACTGAACAAGTTCAGTTTCTGCATCAAAGTAAATTTGAACTAAAAACTAAATCACCTACAGAATAGTCTGCAGTGGGGCTAGAATTCTTCTCCTAGAGAGATTTGTGTTATGGTTTTAATAAAGTGCACTTCTAGAATAAAAACCCACTGGTAACAAACGCAACAAATTTTGCAACAAATGTGCAATCCCAGACTTTATTAATGAATGAGTTTCACTGGTGTGTCATCTTAATTTCTAACAGATGTATTCATGTTCTTTGAAAGCACCAGTGGAAATTGTCATAAATTCATTTGCTGTTCACATTAATGAATGCTAGCCCTTATTCTTCCTCAGTGGTATTATGATTGCAATCTGGATTGCTGTAGGGACCCCACTGTAATCCATCATTGCTTCAGCATTCAAATTCTCTGGTGGAACCAGATATTGGTGTCGACAACATCTGGAGCTTTATGTCTCTCATCTTTTTTCTACCTCCTTCCTTCTGTTTAATCAAGAGAATGGAAAGGGGAAATTGCTGCTGCTGTTAATGTCTTCAAGACCCTGAGTGATTGCTGGGAGTTTGGAGCATGGGCACACCTGTGAGGGAGGGGACACAGCCCTGTCCAAGGAGGTGAGAGTGAGGAGCAGCTACTTACAGCTCACTGCAGGCCTGGAGAGGCAGGAGAGCCCTTTTCCATCTTCTATTCTGAATCCAAGCAGTGGCTGTGACAGGGGATGCCCTTTCACACAAGAGTGTCTTGGCAAGCATATCCCCTGTTTCCTTCACCAGGCTCATTTCATGTTCTATAAACCAGTTCTCTACTTGTATCAAGGGGAGACATAGGTGGACATGGATTTTAAATAGGAATCTTTTATGCCTGATCAGATCCTCTCCTTCCTCCCCAAATCCTTCAGATAGAAGTCCATTCTCAGGGCCAGGGTTTCAATGAGCTCAGGAGTGCACTGCCAGGTAAATCTTGAGTGTGGCGTGTTCTTTAGATTAGAGTGTGTCTGCCTGTCCTTACAGAGTGTGACAATACACTGCTTTGTGGGAGTGTGACCTTGGCCCAAGAGACACTTTGATATTTATAAATCCTCCAGAGAGAATTTTCCCTGTCCTGTCTGCTGTGCTTGGGAGGGGCTCACATAAGAACATCCTTTAATAAGATAATTCATCATCCTCCTTCCAGTCTAGCCTTTAAAATTCCTCCTTGCCACAATACCTAACATCAACTTGAGAAGTGTTTGTCTCAGATATGACCACTGCCTATTGTGCTGAGGAATATTTAACAATCTTTGTCCTTCTCCATCTATCCAAATCCACCAGTTGTCTTGCAGGGCTGGGGGTGTGTTGTGGTGGGGAACCAACCTTTGTGCACCCAAGCTGGAATGGCCTCTGTGCAATTCATGTCACTGGGATGGTGACACTTCTTCTAAACACCCTGAAGGAAAAGTAGTAAGTACACTTTTTAGTCAAAGACTGGATGATCTGCTTTCCATGAGCCCTGCAAACAATCTGAGTCACTGCTGGGGGCTAAATTATTTCTTCTCTCCTTCCCTGTGTGCTTGGACTATGTAATTTTGCCTTGAAGTATATTCCTTCTCTTTGGTGCTCTTTTAAAGGATGATAGACTGGGATTCATGTTGCACTTTTCTCCACAATATTTTCTAAAAGAAAAAACCCAACCAACTATAGGAATACTTGATATGTTAATGTCATCCAAATACTTTCTTAGACCTATCCCTGAGTTCATTATGTGCAATTTAGGAGCCTCAGACTCCTCCTCTGGTGGAAGTAATCAGCTCTTCCAGCATTAGGAAAGAGCTGTAGCTGGTAACAGATGCTGAGCATTTCTGTGCTGCCCTGTGTCTGTAGGACAGGAGGTGATGGGGCTGGTGGATCATCCATCCTCATCTGGTAATCATTATTGCTGATTAGTCCAGCTTTTGGGCACTAATTACTGTTGTCATATTCCCTGTCAAAGTTTCTGGGAACTGGTTTCTGAGATTTTGTGTGTGCACTGGAAGTTCCAGGCATCAACAAAGACCTTTAGGCACCATTTGTAAATGAAGGATTAATAGCATAAAAGTTTCTTAGGACAGAATGAGAGAAGCAGTCAGAGCTTCCCTCCAATGAAAAGGAAGAAATTGTTAAAAAATGGATGTCACAAATTTCCCAGCATGGTATCCTGCAGATAGCTCTGAAAGGACCTACTTTAAAAAGCAACTAGTAATGCCAGATTTTCAGAATCTTTTAAGCACAAGTTGAATTTCTATGGACTCCACACTCAGCTGATGGCACTTGAAGGATTCAACAAAAAGCAGTAATTAAAACTGCAGGAAAAAACACCCCTAGTTCTTTACTCAGGGTTCCCATCTTCATATAAACACAAAACCCATGGAAAACAGTGTAACCTTTTTATGGAGATTAACTAAATAAGCAGTCACTAATTAATTTAAACTGTTCATTATTTCAGTATCCACTGATGGTAAGATTGCAGGAGCACAATGAAGTGTTCTCCTTAAGAACCACTATTCTCCAATGCCTGTCCTATACCCTTCATTAGTATGGTATCATCCATAACAAAATGTAGTTTAAAAATTCATTAAATGTTTTGAGATGTAGTCAGAAAAAAAGATTAAAAGAATAAATGTTCCATTTTGAAATACTTGGAGGTAATACTTAAAATTGGTTGGATTTATTTGCTGTTTTGGCTTCAGTTAGAAATGTAAACTCTGCAGGAAACTTATAATTTAGAACAATGAATATAGCTACCATATTCCTGCATGGTTAAAGAACATGCTGTCCAATGGTACATTGTTTTTTTATTTGTTATTTGAATGTTCTGTCTCAGGAATGAAACAGCATTTTTTTTTCCAGTCACACAAGATTGCAGTTCAGCCTTTTAATGCATACAGGTGCAGAGCAAATGGGCACTGGGAAAGAATATATCAAATGAAATAGCTTAGTTATAAGAATTTTATAATATTTTGGCTGGTGTGGATGCAATTTATTCCAAACTCTGAATCTTAAACAAAAAAGACCAGTACCTTTCCCACAGTCAAAAGGATTTCTGTTTATATATTCCATTTCCATCTGGTAAAGGACAGAGTTTATCTGAAGAATATACTTGTAGAAAAGAATGAAAGATTGAGATTTTTCTTTTGTTTTCCAGACTGAAACACCAAAAGAGCAGCTCACTGCTGACCTTGAGCCAAAACACAGAGATGCACAAGGGGTAGCTGTTTTTGGTGATGAGAGCAGAAATGGTTTCAGGTATTACTATTAAAGTTCATCCATTGCTAACACAAAAATCTTAGTAAAAAAGTGTTGAAAGGTATTTGCATTCCAAATATTTTTATTTCTGTTTAGGAAGTCTTTAAGAGGTCATGATATTAATGAAGAATTCTGAAGCACATTTTCTGAGTCCTCTGCTGCTTTGGGGGCACCAACTCTTGCCTAAAAGTGCTGTTAATTGGATCAGTATTCATCTTGTGAGTGGTTTAATGAAGGGATGTGGAATCTGCCATCTCTCCTAGGAGGCTGATGTTCAGACTGAGTATTTTGTAAATACTGGTTCTGTGTTAGGGCTTTCCAGAACTGGGGGGCCCCATCCCATCCCTCCTGCCTGGGGGGTGGCTGTGGGTCTGTGTCCAGGCTGCTTTGTGTTGTTTCCTCTCCTGATTTTGTCAGGAAACAGGCAGAGAGCCCAGCCTGGGTACAAGGATGTCCTCATGTGTGTTTGTAACTGGTGTCCCCATGCTGGGTGTGACTGCTCACAGTGTCCTGTTCAAAACAGCCTGGGCTGGCTGGGTTATTTCATTTACCTTTTAAAGCCATTTCATGCACACCCACTCCAAGCTGCTGACCTCATTTTCTGCAGTCCTTGGAGTTATGGACTGCAGTCCATGGGGTTATAATCCCCCTCTAACTCCATCCTCTCTGGCTCTGAAGGCATCTTGGAGGCTCCAGTGTTTCAGTTAAACCTAACAATTTCCTGCTGATAAAATCTACTTGCAGCCACCCTTCTCACCCAGCTGGAGATTGGTCACAGGCATCCCACCTCTGCTCAAAGTCACCGATTTTGGTGAGATACATTGAGTTTAGCACAGTTCTTTTTGTTTTTCTTCTTTTTTCCCCATTGCCTGTGAAGTGATTTTAGTTAAGTAGGTTAGATGGAGCCATTTACTATTGATCAAATAAATCATATTTCCAGCTGAAGTGTTGAAGGATTCATTCTCAAGGTCCATCCCTATTTCCCAAGAAGTGACTGTCCTGCAGCTGGAGGTGTGGGACTCCCCTCCAGGAGTTCAAAATTTGGCATTCCTATTCTTTATGATGTAACCTACCAGGAAAGTTGGTGGCTTTTGTTCTTGTTTTTACAGAAGATGAGAAATCTATTAAAATTACATATATTATGGTACAATCTTGTTTTTACTTTGTTTCCATGGATAATTTTTTGCTCTCCAGACCACAACAGCAGCATTCTGAAAAGCTTCAGATGTGGCACTCCTGAGAGTTTTTCACTCAGCAAACTTTGTCTCAACTCCTGGTTTTGTCTTCCTCCCACTTTTACAACCAAGACCTTTTACAGCCACTTTAATTGTGAACTATGCTCTGTCTGGCTTTATTATAAGATCTGAGGCAATCACCATCATCACCTGCAGCTAAATAAAGGGCTTGATTGCACTTTCTCTTGAGCCTGAATGGGGCAGACAGCTTGGTGCACCCTTATCCCCCTGACAACCCCAACCCTTGCACTGAAATGAGCATCCCCAGAGGCACACAGCTATTTACCACGGGGCTCAGGGTGGCACCTCTTAAAAGGCACAAGCTGCATTTAGAAATTTGAATTACTAGGCTGACTTTCAAGTGAAACAAAGATAAAAAAACCCTTTCAGGTTTTCAAGGCATGCCATGGGGAGAGGAAGGTGTTTTATGTCTTTTTTTTTTTAAGGCAGGCAGCGTGCGCATTCCATGACCCTGTGCCATCTGTATCATTAAGCCACCTTCTTCCATGATTTATGGAAATCTCACAAGCACCAAAACTCTGCTAAATATCCAGCCAAACTAAAAATAACCTCTGAGAATAATCCAGTGTTAAAATGTTTGCCTTCAAGAGAGAAAGCATTTATTCTTTACAACCCTTCTACTGTGTTAAAACTCTGATTAAGTTACTGGTTACAGATGGTACCAAGAAATGTAAAGCTACTAATTACCTGCCAGCTTCTTCTGAATGATAATTAGAGAATCCTGGGGTAGGTGCTGCTTTGAGCTATTAAAATGCTCTTAGATTGATGTCTATGGAAGAAACATAGCCCTTAAGATTAGACTGTTTATGCACAGAAATTCCCCTAATGGGGTGCAAATTTATCTTTCATTTGTACCAAGTGTTGAACATTTACCCTATATTTTAAAGTATTTTCCTGATTTTGTTCATTTTTCACATGACTAATTGGAAGGGTGTGTTAAGAGATCAAAAAATCTGCAGAGCTGAACTACCACTAGCAGCAGGACTGTTCATGAAATCCTGCTTTCTGTGCATGCCAGCTTGAACAGACACATTTTAACTACTCTGTAAACAACCAAACAACTGGGGATGTGGTTTCACAATTTGGGATGGCTTTTATTTAAGGAAAGGAGACTCATCTGAGTGCTGCTCTGTTGTCAGAGGAGAAAGGGGAGGAGTCCTGCAGGTAACTCAGGACACCTGCAGAGCCTGATTTTTCTGGTTTAACAGCAGCAAATCCTGATCTCTGCCTATAAAGGGAGCAAAGATGTTTAGCCTCTCTAGGTAATTTGGAATTAATGCCTTTGCCTGTTAAGACTCATAACTCCCTTAAGTGTCTTCCCAGGTAAGGAGATGGAATGTCGGGATGGTGACTGGTCAAAACATTTATTAATAGCTACATCAGCCACAAATTGTTGTTACACACCAGCTCTGGATTTATTGGGAAAGGTTCATTGTGTGCTCTGTGTGGTGTAAGGCTTTGAAATGTCACAGCCAGGCAGTTTCTGGCACAGGGAGGAAACTTCTAGAAAAGGATCTCATCAACATTTTTAGAATATTTTTATTTAATGCATAGGAGAAACAGAACAACAACAACAACAAATAAAAAAGCTCCAAAAAACCCCCCAAAAATCCCACAAAAACAAAAAAGTCACCCAAAAATAGACCATTAGTGGCTTTTTTGTAATGTGTTGGGTTTGAAACTGCTGAGACAGTAGAATAGCATTGGAGCTCTGCAGCCAAATCATATTAGAAATATTTCATCTCTGCTATGTAGGACAGTGGCACTACCTGAGTGAGCACTCACAAAAGGAAGCAGGTGGAGAATCTCCAGAACCTCTGTCTGCCCACTTTAATACTTGAATTCTGAAAAGCTTTATCAATTAATTGTGAATATCTGAAAAAAGTGCTGGAAGGATTTGTTTACAATAGGGTAAACAAAGTGATTTGGTTTGAATTATTCTTACTAAAGACATCTCTCTGTTTGATGCTCCTGTTCTCAAACAGCAACTTTCATTTTTAAGCAGCACCTTTAAAACCAGGGTCCTGTGCAGGGATGACGACCTAATTTCTGAGTTATTCCACATCATTGTGTCCTCCTGCCCCTGAATGCCCTGGAACTTGTCTGACCCTGAGGCTCAGCAGGGTTGCACCCCTAAAGTCAGCACTGGGTGCTGCAGGCTTGACATGAAGGGGACAAAGATCACCCAGAGGACAATCAGACCTTGGAAAGGGCTGCCAGGGAGGCTGCAGTGGACTCTGTTTTGCAAACCCAGCTGAAGGAGCTGTGGGCAGACAGGTCTGAATTCAGGGCTGAGCTAGAGGTGCCATCCAACCTGAATTATTCCAGGGTTCTGTGCTCTGAGCTTGAATTCTGTGTGTTTCAATGCCTTTGTGTAATTCTTTTCTATAAAGCAGCATGCTTACATGAATTGACTGTAATGACAATATTCAATAATTATGATAATTGTATCATTAAAAAGAGGTCATGTTTTCTGGCAGGAATAGACTAAAACCTTTTTTTATAGATTCCTAAAGATAGCACTTATTGCCATAAGGCCTACTTTGTTTATGCATAGGAAAATTTTTCCACCAATTGCTAATGACAGGCTAAGATAATGGCCTATAAATGGAGTAAAGAATTAAATAGTAAAAAACAATTAAGATAATTGCAGCATAGTTACTTAAAATAAGAGGCTTTCGAAAGATTTTTCTCTTTAAGAAGTAGAAATGTCTAAAACCAGGGGTGTATTTGTTACAGAAGAAGAGTGGGTTGGAGTAGAAACTACACAATTCAGATATCGCATAAAAGTTTTGCTTTCCAACAATCACCCACTTGTTGAGTCATGTTGAGCTTAAAGCTTCTTGTTTATGTTACAATATTTTCATTTTTCTTTCAGATGGAAGATCAATTCCTGCTCTTTTAAAAGGATGTGTTCTCAGTTTTGGCCACTGGTCCTTCAAAACAGGTAATTATTCAAATGTTTTCCAAGTTGTCCATTTCTGCATTGTTGAAAAATAACTAATTCATTGTTCCTGTGGCTGTTCTGAAGACTTGAATGGCAGAATTGAAGGCTTTGAAAATGTGGAGAGTCCAGTGTGGTTTTATTTGAAAGATTAGAAAGATATTCTTTTTTACATTGCAGAAAGGATTGTTGAAGTTTTGAAATTCTTTAACAACAGAAATAACAGGGAGACTCTTTCAGTGACTGAATATAAGTGAATATTTAAATTTTTGTAATATTAATGCAAAACCAGATTTTATGCTCACTGAAGGTTGAGCTAATGCATTGATTGGGATTACAGGTAAATCATGGCAAAGTGGAAAAGATGGAAGTTTTATTCAGTGATAGAATTTATCTCTCCAATATTTCTTGCTTTGACTTTTACCAAGTAGAACCAAAGTCAATCACAAAAATGAGTGAGCTGTGTTTTTTCCTCTGTGAAAAATCTCCACTTTTTAAGGAAATTGTTTAAGGTTAAGGCTTGACCAAGGAAGAACTTTCTGATGAGTTCTGTGCTCCAAAGGGCCAGCAGTGTGTGGGTGCAGCAGTTTTGTGGCAGGCCATGGGTGATGTCCCTTTGCTGTAAACTCACTTTTACCTGTCAGAACTCAAGACATACCTCTGAGAGTCTAAAGTTTCCTAAGACCCTTGCCAGGCAGCTCAGAGACCCTGGCACACAGCCCAAAATACCAGCGAGTTCGAGTGCGGGCCATAGAACATCTTGGCACCTTTGCATGAAAAAATATTAGCCACAGCAGTTTAGATAGTATAGAAATAAAGTATTCACAGAGTGTAAATGTAAGTTTTAAGATTTTTAATATAAGAGTTTCTAGTGACAAGATGGAGAGATTTGAGCGTGTCTAACCTTTCTTCTTCTTCTCTACCTCCATCTTGTCTAGTGATGTTAACACTTTTAGATTAGTCTAGAGTAGAAACTCAGTGTCTAGCGTAGATAATAAGTATTAGAAAATAACTGCAAATATTGTACACGTAGTTTGTAGTATATAAAGATAACACCGCCCTGGGGGAGGGCAGAGTGCCTCTGACTGTCCTGCTGAATGGATCTCAGCTAAACAGAGAGAAAGAATTTTATAGATAAGATGTAATAAACAACCTTAAAACTGAAAAATAAAGAGCCCTAACTCCTTCTTCAAGCACCGGGCTGAAAAAAGAAACTTTTAAACTTTTTCGGGGTCACTCTGACCAACTAGAGAGAGAGAGAGACCCCGACACTACCTTCCATGAAACTGCACCAAACTCTTTTCCTTCCATAACCAGGCTCAGTCAGACTGCAGAAATGTGCTGAGAATGGCTGCTCTGAAGTGTCAAAAGCCTGCAGTATTTTTAGTTCTATGACCTCATAACCCATGGCATTTCTGGCTTTTCTTTACCTCATCTTGCTGAGCATGAGCACATGGTATTTTATCTTGTCTGGGAGTTCTTGCTGCATGGAGATTTTTCCCTGCTCAAGCTGCAGGTCTTGGGCAAAGCAGCTTGCTGGGGAAGGCTTGGAGTCAAATGTGATGAATTTTGACCTGGATTTGGCAAAGGGAAGGGCTGGGGGCACCCAGAGAGGTTGGGTTTGAAGACAGACTGAATTTTGACCTGGATTCAGGTATTTTACATCTGTGCTGCTCCTTGGAGCTTCAGCTAGAGCTCACTTTGGCAAGGAATATGAAATGCAGTCCTGGAGCTGTGCTCTTTGCCAACAGGCAAGTTTGCTGGTTACTTATAGCCTTAATTAGTCCTGGAGGCTTCAGGAGCCAGCTGTTGGGAGGAAGGTGCTCCTTAGCTGGATTACCTGAAACATTATCCTTCAGGGTGAGGCTTGGTGGAAAAGGCTGAGTTCCAGGGGGGAAAATAATCATTTGCATCATATAATTAAGGAATGTGTCACTGAAAGTGAATTATGGAGGCTTTTGGGCAGATTAAACCTGGAATTTCCTATTGTGTGTGCTCTTCTTGTGTTGTTTTTTTTTTTTAAATGCAATGTACTTAGCTCCCAAGATGGATATTTGATCTGAAACTGTACAGAAGAGACTAACATTGCAATGCTTTATAAACAGAGAGATAATTCAAGTAGGTTTGGATAATTCAAGCAGCTTTCCTTGTGGGAATTGCATGCAGTGAAGGTGCCACAGCAATCTTCTGTAACATTCACCTACAGGAAAGGACATAAAGACAAACAGATTTTTAATTACAGTACTTAAAAAGACACTACTAGAAGTTCAGATTTCTACTTTTATTTATTTTTTTTAACCCCTTCTTTACTTTCTGCTTAAATGAGGCTATACCCAGGCTCCAGAGCCTGGGAATAATCTTTAGGTCTAGATTTATTTTGATACAAGCCAAGGTGAGAGCCCAGTGTGCACCAGGAGTCAAAGTCTGCCATGCTTTCCCCCCAAAAGGCACCTGGGATCCATCTGGCAGCAACACCAAGGGTTTCTCCTCCTTTTCCCCCCAGGAATATAAATGGAGCTTATCTGGGCAGGGACTTGTGCTGGCAGAGGAACTGATCCAATTATTCAGGATAATAATTATTATCTATTTAGGATATAATATTGTTGTACAGATCTGCCATGAGATGCTCTCAAGATGCAACTCTTCCCTGACCAGCCCAGCTTTCTGTTCTTGCTGAAAGCTGCCTCACTGCCTGTCTTAGTTAAAGCATACCCTGAAGGAACAGCTCACACAAGATTGCATTAATATTGGCATTAAAGAATTAACATCATCCTGGCATTGATTTCTACCCAAGCAGGTTTTGTTTGAGGGATTGTATTTAGCAGTCCTTAATTATATCAGGTTTAGCCAGAAGCATTCTTTCCTCACAGAAATATGTGCCTAGGTACACTTGCTCAGTAGCCACCTCAGCTTTTGTTGGGATGGTCAAATAATAATTCTTTGGAAAAAAAGAAACTAAGAGCTCAAAATGTTGAAGAAAATCAGGATTCATTAATTGTTTACTTCAGTCAAAGCAGTTTGTATCTGTAATAAAAACACCAAATATTGAAAATTTTAGCACTTTTATTGAGATGAAAAGTAGGAGCAATCTGCTTAGAATGATTGGCTCAAAGTGAACTTGAGCTTTGATTGTTGTTTACTGGATTAGACAAGATGCATTTCAGCTGATAAATAAAGAATGGAAATTTTGCCAGATGATTCATTTTCCCTAAATCTTGGTTGACTTTGACAGGATTTGCTCGGCTTCTTGTGTAGTTTTTCTGTTACACAGCCTGAGATGAGCTTTGACCACGAGATGTGATTACTTTCTACTGCTCTGTTTGACTGCACAAATTGCTGTGAGCTGAAAACCCACTCACATGCTGGAGCTTGGACTGAGCTTTCATCAGAGCTATGGAGAGAAACTCCATCACTCCTTCTGCATCCTTTTGGCAAGGCAGGGACAGAGCAGACTTTGCCCATCAACATGCAATAAAATGGTGTCAGTGATATTACTCAGAAAATTCTGTCAAATAACTTTAAACTGAAAATTAAACCCCACAGTGAAATTGCTTTAGACTTCCACTCCCATGCAATGTGAAAGGCTCACTCTGATAGGTTTTGAAATCAGTTAGAACAAAGGAAACCAAAATTTTCCAACACCTCACCCACAAAAATGAGAATTTATTCCGTGGCATACCACAGATTTCTGCCTCGGTGATTTTTGCCAGAAATGCTGTTAATTTGTTTTTTAAACTTGCTACATCTAAAAATTAATCATCACCCTTAAACATGCAGGCTTCCAAACCTTATATTGGAATAATGGATTTTAATTCTCTTGCTCTCTTCCTTGTCCAGGCCCTCTTTATTATCAGGAGGAGTTTTTGAGTATCCCCTTGGCAAAGACCCTGTGCTTGTTTCATTCTTATCACAAAGAGGAGAAAAATCACACTTTGGTACAGTTTTATTCAAGTGTACAGTGGTGAAGAGTTTTTTCCTGGTGACCAGCTGCCTGAAAGCAGCAGTGCATAAACACTTCCATTCTCCCAGATAATCATTTTCCCAGATTTGATTTAAGACACTTCATGGAAGTTGTTCTGCTCATGTAAAAGAGCAACAATATATGAGTGAGCCAGGCCTTAGGCCTTGATTTTCCTCCAAAAGATGAAAGCAAATGAAGAATTTCAGAGAACAAAACAATGTCTAAAAAACCTGGAACTGAACCATTTCTGCAGGGAGATTTAGGACTTAATCCTGGGAAGAAAAACCTGCTCTGGCTCTGATCCAAAACAAGTCTTAACTCTAACTCCATCAGCAGTTTCCCTGAAGACAAATGTCTGTCCAAGTGCTTTGGAGACTGGGGGCAGAATATCAGCAATTTGCAAGGCTAAGCCCCCAAAGAAATGGTCTTGGCCAAGTGATAAGGAGCTGAACTTGTAAGAGATGAAGGAGCTGGCTGTGGGCACATCAATGGGTTGTAAAGTCCAGTGAGGATTAGTACAGAAGTTGGAGCAAACCTACTGAAAGAAACACCTTTACTATCATTTAAACATTTTCACCCTTCTCTTTCTTTTCTCCATAAAGTAATTGCCAAGTAGATTTTGAAATAATGCAATGCTTTTGAGAATTGACTTTTTCCTTTTTGGTTTTTGTGTTGTCATTTTTTTTTTTTTTTTGTCCTCAAACCTGCTATCCAGATTTGTTAGGTCAGAATTGAGAATCAGAAATCAGGCTTGTTAGAATGCCTCCAGCTTTGTTCTCTGGATGTAGAGGTTGGATTTCTTGTCCCATAAATACCTCTGGTGTTCCTCTGATTATTTGATACCACTCTTGTGCTACATGTGTATAAATAATATATTTATTATATTCCTATTTTTTGCTATCAGCACACTGGTGCAGCCTATACCATTACCAATTTTTTTACAGATTGCTGCTCCTTAAACCAAAAATTTACTGAGCCATTTAAAATAATGTTTGTTCCATGGTTCCCACTCTTTTCAGGCAGACAAAAGAGCAGTTATTTTGGCTGTGGGGGGGGAAAGGCAGCCTCTGAATGGTGAATTTCTTTTCAGAAGGCCAAGCATGCCTGTAAGAACATCAGTGGAGATGGAAATAGATTGCAGATAATTTCTTGGCACTGAGTGTGGGTTAGCTGAGGTGGGAGGCAGCCCAGAGCTGGCCAGCCTGCATCCAGGGGTGACACAGCCTGGGGAGCCTGGATGTGCAGCTGGGTGGCCAGAGCTGCCTGTGGTGTGCCCTGTCCAGGGCCAGGCTGTGTTTCAGACTCTGTGTCCCCAGCCTGGGACAGAGGGGCTGGGGAGTCACCCTGGGCTGGGCTCTCAGGGCTTTCAGGTCCTGCAGGGTCAGTCCTGCCTGGAACTCACTGTGGGGCTGCTGTGGTCTGGGTTCTGCCTGTTCCTTTTCAAACTAAATGTGATAAAAAATGTCTTTATAAGGAGTGATTAGTGCAAATAACCCAGGAATCCATAGCTCTTAGGGGCTCAGAGTTCAGCTTCAATTTTGAGCTCACACTGGCTTAGAACACCTCACTCTTCCCAAGATTTCCATTAGCATCCAATGCTTGTTTGTTGGTTATTTTTCTTTTTATTTTCTTGGATGTCTGGATCTGGGGCTGTGGTTTGTACCATTTGAGAGAGGATATTCACATCCAGACATAGTTTAAATGTAGATTTAATCTGAGCTGTCTGTAGTTACAAACACAAGAGAAACAGGGAACAAAAATACTCACTAAATTTCTCAGTGTTCATGTTCAGTTTCACTTGTGTTTGGACAGAGATTTGAATCATTCTCAAATTATTTAAACAGACCATCTCCTTTGTCTTAATTTAAACTGGACCTCTTTCTAGACAGATTTTTTTCCAAGTGCTGCTGCAAACCAATTACAAATGACTGATGTGATGCAGGAGTTCCTATTTCAGAATCCATGGCTTCTGGTATTTTGCCATTTCCACTGGATGATTTACTGGCTAATAATTTAGATGGTTAAGAGGAAGACAGGAATGAAAGTGACTGCAGATGGTCCCCAAGCTGCTGGAGTGCCACATCCAGATCTCCCAGAGGCCTCCAGCTGTTTAAATTCTCATTATGCAAAGCAAGGGTTGCCCCAGAATTCACTTTTACTGCCAGCCCCCCACCAAGGCTTTGACCACCCAAATGGCTATGAAGGAAATTTCTACATATCCTGCCTCATTTCCCACACTTCATTCCATGGGGTAAATAAAGAGAACAAAAATTCAACAAGAATCCTTTTGCCTACCACCCCACCTGGGAGTATCTAACCTTTACATGGAGGATGTGCTTTTGGAGTTCAGCCAAGCTCATAGTGGTCCTTCTTCTACATTTGCTTGTCCTTAAGAAAATGCAGTTCATGCCCTTTCCCACTGAGTAAATGTTCTAATTATATGAAATCTTTCTCTTTTGGTTTTTTTTTAATTTTCTTTTTTTTTTTTCCTTTTTTTTTTTTTTTTTTGTTCCCAGCATTTAATCCCTGGCTTCCAAAAAGCCTGGACTTGGAAGAGTCTTGTAACTCTGCATGACCAGGAGAGTTTAGCTCTTATCTGACTTAATCTTGCCCACCTCAGGGATAATTTACAGCTATTTGATCTGTTGAATAAAATACATCCAAGGGTATTGACCTCTAGTCCCACTTGCTCACACAGGATATTCCAGGGTTGCTTTAGCTCAACTGAGCAGAAATATTTTCTAAAAGTAGCCCCAGTGAAACTTGTAGGGCTGGCTACTTGTTTAGGAAAGTCATTTTTACTGTGTGAAAGTAACAAAGCTGAATTTCTGATAATGCTGCCTCCTTGATGAAGACAATTATTGAGATAAGGCACGAAATGATGACACAGACACTGCCGCTCTCGAGGGGAACAAAAAAAGAGGACCTTTATTTTCTGACTCCAACTTTTATAGTTTTCCAAAGGTGACAGTGGATTGGAGGGTGACAGTGCCACCTCTCCAATGCCACTGGACAGACCAAGGGTCCATCTATTCTCTCCACTTCCATGAAAGAATGCAAAACATAGGTTATTTACAGAATTGTGTGTGAGAAAGTTTGTTGAAAGAATATAAACATCAGAAGGCTTTACAAAGTTTTACAAAATCAGGACGACAGACAATTGCTCTTCAGCTGGCAAAAAATAAAATAAAATAATCAACCCCCCCATCAGAGCCAGTATCATTAACAACATTCCTTAAAAAAGGATATCTGCACTTTTCTGAAAATCTGAGGTGTTTTATAGGGCTTAAGATGACTGCAGGGTTCACGTGGATCATCCTACAACACTGAGCTGCTTTTCAGGATGGGGGAGGCTCCTTGAGCCAGCCCTGGCGTGCAGTGCTTGCTGTGCTGCAGGAGTGACTCCTTCCCACTGCTCTGGTGGCTTTGGGCAAACTGGGGTCAATCACATCCTCTGCAGTCAGGGGAAAAGGGGTGGCCTCCTGGGTGTCCAGGTCTGAAATTGCTACTCACAAGTCACAAAAAAGGAAGGTGTTGTCTCAGCTTTGCTGGTTGGTTGGGTTTTTTGGTTCCTTTCTGATGCTGACTTAATGTTTTGAGAAAGTTGACTCAAAATGGATGGATTTATGGAGATGAAAGTGCAATTAGGGGTTTAATCCATGCCCACCTCTGAGAAACTGTGTAAAACCAGTGGGAAGGAGCTGTGGAGCCACAGTCACATGTGCTCCTGAAGTCTGGTGCTGATAGTGGCTCCTTGGCTGGGACCGTGTGACCTCTGAAGGGCTTGACATGGAAAGAGGAAGAAATGTCTCCTGCCTGTAAAAGCCTTTCAGCCTCTGATAAATTAACTGCTCTGTTCAAGTGACAGCTCACCCTGTTTGAATGCCAACAAAGGCAAAAAATGGGAACGTGCCTGCCTGGCATAGAGCATGGAAGCAAACCACATGCCTCTGTCCACCCCTGGCTCCCTAAACCCACAGAAATGCAGCATTTGGAATATGTCTAGGAATGTGTTGGATGCAGCATCAAAGCATTGTCTTGATCACCATCATCCATTCACAATCTTGCAGGCTGTAGTAATGCATATTTTCTTGCTTATTCTTAGATTTGTAGCTTGATCCATGAGAATGATTTTAACTCTTGCTGGGATCGGGGGAGCAGACAGGCTGCACTCCAGCTTTGATATATGAGCTGATTAGAGCTTCTGGCAGCTTCCAGGACAGGGTTTCTCAGCAGCAAGTTCTCCAGAGGGTTTCTGAGGGTGGGATTACTGTTAAGGATTTTTTTTTTCTCTCCTTGATCACAGTCCTGCTGGTAGAAAAGCGTGTGAAACAAAAGTTCAAATGTTGGCATCCCCTCCTGTGGGATAGCAACACTCACAGGAGATAATGTCCAGATCTGAAATAAGCTATACAATATTTTTTTTCAGCTGAAGCAGATTCAGTGATTTCTAGTCTAGTTATTAATGCTTCTGTACTCCTTTTCCCATGCTCATGCAAATTATTGTAAAAGAAAAAAAAAACCTCATAGTAGTTATGTGATTGCTTTTCTGTAAAAACAGATTATCAAGAATTGAGAAATCAGAAATTCCTACCTCCTCAGATGCCTGAATTAGAAGCACAGTCATTTTTCAGCTCTGATACAGTCTTTGTAGAAAGTTTAACAGCTGAATTTCCTCCAAAAATGCTGATTTTAACCAATGACAAAAGAATAATCCTCCTGTGCCTAGATGTTAAATTCAGTACTTAAATTTGGATGGGTTTAGTTATTCCCCTCACAACTGCTGGCACATTCTGGGGCTTGCTTCTGTGCCTCAAGAGCTTTAAAATCTGTGTTAGAAATATAATTGGTTTCTTTTTCTTTCTCACCCTGTTTTGAAGGACATGGACCTTACTGTGGTAAACTGGGAGACTATCAAGAAAGAGTATGTTTCAGACAGTTTAAAATAAATTCAAAATAACCAAAACACAGGAGTTGCAGCCTTTTACCAGCCCCACAACATGTGCAGGATAATTGAGCAATATGAATTTATGATCTTCTCTACAATGCAGTATTAGGTTTAAGGGGATTATGAAAGGGACTAAGAATTTAAAATCATCTTTTGCTCCCTGCAGTAGTTGATCACCATCTGTGAGCCCTGGTTTCTCTCTAGTGCTTCTACTGGAGAAGGTGAGAGTTTCTTTCTCTCATCCAGCTGAGTAAGAGAGCTGGGCTCTGAGATGTGTGTGATCCTTGTGGCTTCCAGGGGAGATGCTACAGCTGAGCAAAAGCTCCTTTCCCTCTCCTGGCTCTGTATTCCTCATTACAAAATTCATTCTGGAGTTCCCACTGTTATCACCTTCCAAAATTCATTCTGGAGTGCCAGAATTCATTCTGGAGTTCCCACTGTCATCACCTTCCCTTGCTGCTGTCCTCAGGGTCCTTGATAATGAGGTACTAGGGGAGCTTTGCATCTGCCAGCTTTGTGTCTGTGGAGAGAAGAGAAAAGGAAGATAAATTATACTCTCTCTTCCTTCTAGCAGTACTTAAAGTGTTGAGGCTCCTGGAATAAATCCTTGGCCCGAAGGAGTCTTAAATGTACCGAGCACAGAGTGGTAATTTACACCTCCTTAGAGCCTGGCAAGGTCGGCCAAGTATTGGCTACTGAAAGCATCAGGTAGAGAATTCAACAAAATCTGATTCTTCCCAAATCCTGTCACCCCAAAAACCCACTGAGAAAACCTGTAAATGATGGGAGATTAACACGAGTATCAGCAAACCAGAAGTGAATTCAGCACTGGAATGCATCTGGTGAGTGCCCAGTGTGGGATGAAAATAAACGAGAGGTGATGGGGCAGGAAGTGGAACAGAGGAGAAAGGAGAAGGCAAGGAGTGCTGCATCCACTCTGCGGAACAGCATCCTTAAAAACACATCCAACATTGCCACCTGCGGGTCGCTTTGGTGAGGAGCTGGAGGGGCCACTCTTGGAGAGGCCACGAGTGAAAGAAGGAACAGAAATAGGCTGGAGCACCACTGGCACAGTAATTGATATTTTACTCTTCCTCTTTTCCTTTTTAAATATATGTAGATAACATGAACTTTTAAATTCTGTGGTTTGGGAGAAACACTCTTTTTTTCCCTATCTTTGGAAGAGATATGCAAGTCCTGAGACCCTGGGCCAGTGCTCTCTGCATTTTATTTATGTTTTTACAATTAAACAAGGAGCTGATAAGATTGACAAGGAAGATATAACTCAGGAGCCCACCAGGCAGCTGCCTCCAAACTCTCTGGGTGATGCAGAGAGCAGTAGGGTGTGAAGCCTGCTTTCCAGTGTGAGATTAATCCATAATAACCTGCTCACTGACATCAAAGTCACTTCCTAGAAGGCACTTGCTATTTCCCCAAGTGCAGGAGCTGGAGTGTTTGACAGAGCCTGGGCAGAATGATGAAGAATATTCCTGTCAGATTTCTCCAGCAAGAGAAACCCATCCTCATGAAGGGTTTTGTTCCTGTGTGACAGGGTGTAGGTCAGAGCTAAAGCAGTGCCCAGCAGCATTAATTATTTAATCTACACTAATTATTTAATCTGCCCCTTCAGACATGTGGGGTCTGAGCAGTGTGCTGGAAGTGGAGGCACAGAGGCAGGGGAGGGTGGGAATGTGGGAATGTGAGCAGCCAGCCTTTGGGAAGGGCATGGCCAGCACAGGGGAGTTGCTCTGTTCTTCCAACACAACAAGTAGTGCTGCTGTGAGACACTGGGGACTGAAACACTCTTCCCCTTGTGAAGCATCACTTTTACTGATTTAAGGGATGGGAGCCATTAATCACAGAGTTGTGGAATAGCTGAACTGGTTGGGCTGGAAAAGACCTTTAAGATCATGGGCTCCAACCATTACCAGCACTGTCTGGCCCACCACTAAACCCTGTCCCCAAGTGCCACATCTATGTGGCCTCTGAATCCCTCTTCCCTGGGCTGGACAACCTTTTCCAAGACAGAATTTTTCCTCACACCCAATCTAAATCTCCCCTGGCACAACTTGAAGCTGTTTCCTCTTTTCCCCTGGACAAGAGGCTTGCAGCCTGGGAGAAGAGATTGGCCCCCACCTGGCCACAGCATCCTTTAGGGTGGTTTGGGAGGGCAGGAAGGTCCTCCCTGAGTCTCCTTTTCTCTTCATTTCCCTCCTTAGGTCAGATTACAGCACTGGCAATCCAGCTAAATTTCTCTTTGTCACTGGGTATTTGGAGTCACACACCACTCTCTTTTGCAATGTAGGTTCCTCAGTAGCTCCATCAACTTCCCTGGGTTTTACTTGCAGGGAATTTTGGCTTTGGGTGAGTTACATCAGAAAATAATTTGTCAATTACTGGCAAGTCCCTGGCTGAGTGCAGTCACTGACCTTTAGTAAAAATTATATTCAAGGGCAGCCTTTATTTCAGCAAAGGGTGAATTTAGCTGATATATATTCATTCAGTAGTGCTTTATTTAAATGCAGATTTTAAATAAAGATTTAAGTTTCTTCATAGCTTCATTCACTAATCACACATTCTGATTGTAGTTGTACATTAGTTTACATTAGTTTTACACCTTCATTGTTAGAAATGAAATACAGCAGCAAACAGTGAAATAAAATTGTTATAAACCAAAAGAAAGTGGTATATACTATCTATAGGTATATAGTTATATATATATAGGTAAAAGACTTGTTATGTATGTGTTCATGCCTACAAAAAGGCCAAAGTCAGAGGATAATGATGCCTTTAAATTCTCCAAGGAATAATTGAATTATCTTGTTCAGGGTTCTGTTTATGCAGGTGCTGGCTTAGAGAGAGAGGCAGTACATAATGCCATCTGTAGTATCCTGCATCTTTCCAGAATATTCCATTCCCTCCATAGGGAGTGCATAGAAATTAATAATGTGCTGATTTCACTGGATCTGTGCATTTTTTGGAGATGTGCTGAGAGAGTTGGAGTTTTTTCCTGAGAAGAGAAGGTTCTGGGGAGAGTCTACAACACCTTCCTATTGGAAATAGGAAATGTATATGTTTATAAAGGACCTACAGGAAAGCTGGAGAGAGCAAGAGGGGAAACTGAGCAATATCAGCTGATGATGGCTTTGAATTGTGGGAGGGTAGTGTTAAATTAGATATAAAGGAGAAATTCTTTACTGTGAGGATGGTGAGGCACTGGTACAGGTTACCCAGAGAAGTTGTGGACTCCTCAGCCCTGGAAGTGTTCAAGGCAAGGTCTGATGGGGCCTTGAGCAACCTGGAAAGTGTGGGAAGTATCCCTGCCCATGGCAAGGGTGTTGGATCAAGGTGACCTTTAAGGTCCCTTCCATCCCAGACTGCTCTACCATTGCCCAGCTCCCAACTGATGATTGGGTACCTGGCAAAAAAATCCAGGCTGCTTGGCAAGTGTTTTCCTGACCAGGTTTTCCTTCTGGAAGGAGCAAATGAAGCAGATGGAAAGCTTGCAGAGCTTTCAAGTGGTCAGCTGCAGCAGGAGAGCTGCTGGGGTGGAAAGGTGACTGATGCCATCTCTGCCAGGGAGCACTGCAAAAACAACCCCAAAAAGACCTTGGAGCATTACACACACACTGCTCTTCTGGGAAAAATGAAAGCAGGACTTTTCATGCTTTCATGTGGATTTCTCCACCTTCAGAAGCTTGAATGTTGGGTTTTTTAACAAATCATTGCTCATAGAACATAGAGTTTGTAGGTTATGCTAAACGAAATTACTGCTGTTTAAACTATCCATTGCAATTTGTTGTGAAAAACATGTACTTCACATGAAATATAACTGTGAGGGACAAAATCAGAATGAACTGAAAATAATTGAGACCTTCAGAATTATTACTGAATTATTTTATTATATTACTATATAACATTTTATTTTATTACTGATTATTGCTGAAATAATCCTTCTAAAACAATTGAGACCCTCAGAAATATTTGATGCTCCTCTTTCTATTCTCTCTGGCTTGTTTCACAATCATGACATTTGGATTCTCTCTGGGACTTGATACATTTCTTGTCTAGTTGTAGGGCAAAGACATCAGATTGACTTAGGCTGTATCATTTGAAGGTTCCTATCAGATTTTAGGGTTTTTTAGAGTTGGGCTGAAACTTCTTAACTCTCTCTCTCTGTCTTTCCCCTTGGAAGGCCCTGGTTGTGTTCACAGCCTCATTACCCCACCCCAGGCCAAGGAGAAGCAAATGGGGCCAGGCTGTGGCTTCAGCCTCTGCTTTAGAGTTTTGCTGCTTCTGCATCCTGTGAATTGTGATCCCCCAGTCCTGTCAGAATGAGTGCAGATCATAAAAGGGGAAGGAAGGGTAGGATGCATTTGAATGTTTTTAAGCTTTGCTGAGGACATCTGGCCTGTGCTGGTTTGCTTAGAAGAGGATTAATTGGAATGCAGGCTCAGGAAGAACGGGGATCCCTTAATGACAAGTGTCAAGTATACAGGATGTGCACTGTGTATAAGAGCCAGTGGAATTAAAACAGAATTATAAAACCTTCCTAGGATCTCCCTGATGCTTCCAAATGCTTCAGAGAAATCCATTGTGCTTGGAGAATTTCCCCAAGAGGAATTCTTCATGTCCTCAACATCTCCCATTTTAATAAATGAGTGGTTTGAAATCCCCAGTCCCAGCAGTGGGGTGAAGGCTGTGCTGTGTTTTCCCTGTGCACAGAAGTGCTTTGCACAAATGCAAAATGCAGCAGTTGGACTGGCTTGTGTCAAATGAGAGTGTGGTGACATCTAATTAAACTCTGACTGCTTTGTTGCAGACAGATTTTAATAAGAACCCACAGCCTGATTGCTGAGGGTGAACATTTGCAGCCCTAAAACCTCCCAGACTCAGAGAGCCCAACCAGGCATGGCCTGGGGAGCTGGGGCTGGTACAGAGACACCCAGGATAGCAGAGCTCCCAGCCAGTGGGAATTTCCCCTGCAGGAATCTGCTTTCCAGCAGAGCTCTGAATGCAGCCCAGAGCTGATTCATTCATGATTTTTGTGGCTGTGGTGCTCAGGTGAATAAATCTGCCCCAGGATGGGCTTTGGCTGTGGTCCTATAGATACACGTGGGGACAGGTTAATAAATAAACCAGAACTGGAATGGGATTTCTCAGGGGTGACTGGACCAATTCAATTTTCTAATAACAACAGAACTTGCTAGTTTTGAAAATGAGATGCTGAGAGTGGAAAATTGCTACTTTCAGAATAACATGGAGGCCAGCTATTACAGTCTTTACATGAAATAAATATTGGATACCCATAAATAACTCATGTTAGACTCAGAGATGTTAGAAGTCTTTGGCTTTTTGTTCTTAGAATGTGCTTTTGTAGAGCATCAGTTAGGAAAGCTGTGGTGCATGTTTTAAAATATATTTTCCCATTCCCAAATATTTAAGTATTTTTTTCCATTCCCTCTAGAATTTTTTTTTGAGAATCTGAGATTAAATGGCAAGTCTGTCAGAAAAGTAGCTGTGTGGTCAGGAGTGCCAGGGAGAGAGCTCTGTCTGGCAACAGGAACTTCATTTTCTAAAAGTCTGTATAAGAAGGAGGTTCAGAACAGTTCAGTTCCTTTTTTTTTTATTCTTTTTAATTTCTGTAACTGACTGCTTGTGAGACCCAGAGCCACAAGCAAATAAAACTGTCCATTTCCTAAGACACAACCCCCAAAAGGCAGGAGAGGGATGGAAATGTTTTTTCTTGGTAGTAGTGTTTGTTGGATTGCTTACTGCTTCAGATTGTGGCTTGCTTCCAAACAAAACATGAACTTAACATGATAAAAGAAAACAAGACTGAAATTATAAATTTTTTTCAACAACTTGAGGGTTTTTTTTTCAGGTAATTGCATGAATTTACTACAAATTTCTGAATCACGTCAGCTGATAAAAATATTTACCTTTGCCAAAATGTTTTAGTGACTCTACTGTGACATTTCCAAGTCACTTCAGCTTCTGCTGTCTCCTGCTGGGTGCATATCATAAATGATAGAATTGTTAGATGTGATATAATTATTATTTAGAGAATCATGAGAAACTGTGTTAGAGGTTTGAGGAGATCATGAGAAATCCATGCTTGGATGAAATCAATGTATACAATAGAACAATGTAAGTTTAATAATTAACATGTGAGTTATATAACTATAAAATGTGTTGAGTCCAAAACCATGGCAGAGTCAGATTTGGGGTTGTGCCCCCTGACCCCCAGAGCTCTTCAATAAAAGCACCTGCATATTGTAAGAGCTGAAATGAGGGATGTGGGACCCCAGGCAGCTTCCCAAAATGTTGTTTGTTGTATCCAAGATGTCACAGCAGTCCAGGGTCAGTGGTGACAGAGCTGTGCCTACAGCTGTCAGCTCCAGCTGCGGGCAGGCCTGGACACCCTGAGTTTAGGTTACAATGCATTATAGACTTTTCTTTGCTGAGCATCTTCATACAGTAGAACCAATCTATCCCTTAACTATTGTCCATAGCCTATCATAACTACTATCATTACCATATTCATGTCACTGTTCTCCAATCACTAACAGTCAGTACATTACAGTTTAAGCTAGAAGTTGTTTTTCAGTTTTCTTGCAGTGGGAAATTCTGAGACCTTTTTTCTACTTGCAGCATCTGCTGCCTTGTTTGCCCGTGCTTTCTTTCTGCTGACCTGCTCAACAGAGAACTGAAAATCTTTTACTTTGGATGGCCACAGTGTGGCAATGTTTCAGAGAATTTTGTTCAAGTCTGGTGAGCCCAGCCCTGGGCCGATGGAGGAGCATTTCCCTGTAACCCCCTCTGTACTCTGCATGATGATTCAGTGTGGCAGTGGCAAGCTCCAGTGTGAAAGAGGGAGGAAGGATGCACTGAGATGCTGTGGTAGAGAATTGCAGTGATTGGGCTGAGGATAGGGTACGGGGATTTAATTATGGTTTTTTAAATTCTCATCTTATTTTTAATTTGTAATAGGAAGAGCATTGCTGGTCTCTGAGCTCTTCATGTTCTCTTCCTGATATTTTTCCCCTCTACATCCTACTCAAATAATTTATTTTTCTGTAGGTAAAACCACAACTGTGATTTTTTTGAAACTAAACAATTGGCAGAGTTGCACACTTGCCTGTTTCTTATGTATTTGTTTCCAAATATTCTGTAATGTGAAAATAACATATCATTAAGGTATGAATTGCAATTAGGTTGTTTAGCACCTTCCACATTATTGTTTTTTTTCCATAAAGTGAAGTAACCCATGTTCACACAGATCCTGTTTTAACCTCTCAATGCACTGACACTTGTGCCTATTGGAAGCTTTACTCCAATAAATGCCTGTGAGGGGGTAAATGCCAATCTCATTTCTCAAATTAGACATATTTTACAGGGGCCAGAGAGAGGACACTGCCAAAACCCTGGATGCAGCTTCCTTCGAGCTTAGTCAGAGTCTTGTAGCTGAAGTAGCTATCTGTATATTTTTTTAGTGCCCATATTTCCTTACAGAATTATCCTTATTTAAATATTTGGGCAGGGAAAAAATTTAATTTGTTGGGTTTTGGTTGATCCCTGGAGTTATGGCTTGAGATTATGCCCTGTAATTGTGTAAAATCAAAGGTAGCTTTTCTCTTTTCTTTCTTCTTTTGCCTGATCTTGAGGTGGAGCCTGAGGGCTCTGCAAATGCACCTGCTCTGCCCAGACTCCATCAGGCAAAACCACTCCAACTTGTTTTCTGTGCTGTGGAAGATCAGGCTCAATGTTTAGCTTTATTTTCACCCACAAACAAGGTCCAGGGGGACCTGATGGCTGCAGCTGCTGCTGTGAGGAGAGTTTTGCGGTCAGTGTCAATTTGTGTGGCACTTGGTGAGTGTGTTGCCCATCAATACCCTGGTGTGTGTGAGCTCCTTCTCTATCCAGTATCTCTACTGTCTCTGCTTGCCCCATCCCTCTCATTTCAGAGGAGCATCTCTGAGTGTCCCTCTCAGCACAAGGAATGACCTGAGCACCAGGAATTAAGAACCATGTCCCACCAATTCAGTGATGCTCTTTTAAGTCTCACTGAGCTCTGCACAGGCCTGCTTTAACAGCAATTAGTTCCCAATGACATTCCTGCTCCTGAGGGGATCTTAAACTCACTGAAGGGTTTTCCTTCCTCACTGGAAGATATGAAGCAATAGAGTTATCTTTGATACCAATTTAATTAATTCTGCTGCAAGACACCAATGTATTCAGAAGGCTGCCATGGATATTACATGCCCTGTGTTGCTCACAGCCACTCTCATTTAGGCTGCTGCACTTGTATTGGTTTTTTACCATGGCAAAATTGAGTCAGACAATAATGCATGGGTTTGGAAAAACTCTGTAGTTCATAAACACTGGCACGTTCATATTTGACTTTGTCAAAGGAAAATTAGTTCAAACAAGGTGCAATGATGCATTCACTGCTCTGGGAGCCTCCAGTTCAGAACTTGACACTGATAAACTGTTATAATTAATTCTTTCCATTTAACAGGATGGCTTATACTATCAGCAAATGTGAGCTTTGATGTCTACATATTATATTGACCCTCTTCCTGTATTAATTAGAACATGACTTGATGGAGGCTTTTCTTACAGAAGACCAAAAGACAAATCCAGTGAAGTTTGTTTGTGTGCCTCACTAACTGCACATATTGAGGCAGCTCATGAGTACTTACCCTGAATCAGAGAATGGCTTTTAGTGATAAAGCAGGAGAAATTGGGAAAGTGAACTTCTTGGCTCTCTTCCTGCATTTGTCATTGAGTCAGGCAAGCCATTAGACACAGTTTGAGTCCAGCTCACCTATCTGTTTAATGGAGATAATAACACTTTCCTGTTGGGGAGGGGGATTTTAGGGCTTAATTAATTCATTTTGTGGAGCTCTTTTCCACACTAAAATGAAAGTCAAAATATTGCTTGCCGTAGGTTAAATTGGATGGAAACAAAGTGTAATCTGACAGTGCTTTAATTTTATGCATTTTTACTGAAAATTATACTAACTTGATTATATTGATGCTAAGATCCACATCAGAGTTATTGGAGTGCTTGTACTAAAAATGAATGCAATAATGGTTTGCAGATTTGCATGTAAAGGGCTAAGAATAGCTGGTTACTGATCCTGTTCTCAGCTGATGATTTTATTTTGCTTTATGGGTGCAGAGAACGTGCCAGAAAAATAAAAAATTGCAGTGTGTTTTGACATTAACAGACACTAATAAGTGGTACTCAGTGGAGCTGAAAAATAAAGTGATTAAGTAGGTCAGCTTACTTAAAGAATAGGGAATAAAAATAAGGTTAAAACAAGTGTAAATGCGTAGAAAGCATTAAATCCATCAAAGACAGCAAGATTTGTACAGGTGTGCCCAGGTAGAGACAAAAGGGGAGGTTTTAATGTAAAACAGTCTGGAAAAAGAGGGGGTTTGAGGTCCATGTGTGGATTCCTGCTGTGCATGGGAAGGAGGGGAGAAGCAAAAGGTGATTGGTGTCAGCCACAAACTGCTCTGTGCCACATCAGGCTAGTGCAGCACCTGTCTGCTCTGAACTCAGCACCTGTCTGCTCTGAACTCAGCACCTGTCTGCTCTGAACTCAGCACCTGTCTGCTCTGAATTCTGGGGGCTGGAGTGCCCTGCCGCTCCGCAAGGGCTCTGCTTGCTCCTCAGGCTCTCTGCCAGACTCTTGCTTCATCATGTGTTTTGGATGCTCAGGATAAGCATCACCTTAAACATCCACCTCTATGGATGATCTGAGCAGGAAGTTTTCATTTGACTTCCTTTACTCTCTCCTTTCTTTAAAATACATTTTCCAACATTATTCATTCCATCTCAGTGATAAGAACATTGCTGTCTTGTGTCTCTTTGATGTCTACTCTGCTCTGGAAGAAACAGATATTTTCAGGCTTTGCCCAGCAATGTTTATTCCTGTAATTGCAACAATAACCTTGTTCCTGGCAGAGTAACCAGCTTCACCCTTCTGATTCCTGTCACGGTGACTACTTGAATCAGTATTGCACCTCAGAGTGAAAAAATACCTTGATTCAGGATGGATGGATCAGTGCTTTGAGGATGATTGACAGAAATCTTGCAGATAAGTCTCTGAGACTTAGAATGCACTGAAAATTATCCTGAAAATCTGTGTTTTCATCTGGGTGTTGTCTGTCATTTTAGTTTCATCCTCCTTTCTGCAGTAATTTCAGTTGACCTCAATATGTTGTGTTAGTTTTTTCTTGTAGCACAGTCTGATTTCTGCAATAAAGTGTGTTCCCATATATAACAGGATCCCATTTCTCATCTCTGTCAAATGGAATTTCTCTGATGGCAATGCATTCAAATCCACCTTGATATTACAATCACAGTTGTTTCACTCCGTGATGGGACAGGAACTGAAGACTTGTTTCTTTTTTTAACATGGGCTTTCATGGTCAGACCTTTGCAACAATGCTGCTTAAATTTGTGCCTTGGTAACCTGAGCCCCAGCACGTACCTGTGCCTTTCTGCTGTTTGTGTGTGCTGCTGGAATAATGGAGCCATCTTAATTTCAAGCTGTCCAAGTTCAGAAAGCTCCTCAAATTAGAAGCAGATCTGGGTGAAATTCCTGGGAGCCAGTATCTAAGGAGACTGGGAGGAGGGTGTATGGGGCTGGCTGCATCAGGATAGATTGAAAATGGGTGGGAATCCCTGTAGAAGACAGGTGGAGAAATTATAAAAAGAAAGGCCTCATAAGATCAGGCCTGTTCTGCTAAATTCATGGCTGACCTGTCACTTGTTCTAAGTGCAGCTAAGTACTTTGCAAGTTCCCATGCAAAAACAATCTTGGTATGAGTAGTTTGTTAACACAACAACCAATTCTTGGGGACAAAACCAACTAGCACCTGCATAAACATTAAATCTGTCCCATGAGAATCAGTGAAGAAAAGATGTAAATAATTCAAGAATAGAGATTTGATAGACAAGTAAAATATCTCTTACTGATCAATGGCAAGAAAGCTCTTAACCAATTAAAGTTGCACATGAGGCCTGTGAAAACTGTAGAAAATGAGTTGTGTGAATAAAGAATTGGCTTTTCCTGCATGAACAAAATGGAGTTAGGTGATTAATTACATCAAATCCCAAAGCTGAAGTATTCTTGAGATGTATGTGAATTATTTTCAGTGTCACCCCATGAATTCCAGGGAGCGAGTTCTGAGGATTTTACTCTGAATAAAGGAGGTTTTCTGCTATAAAGTGATCCACTGACTTGAGTGGACATTTGTCACAGGAATGTGATGCTCTAACAGAGCAAGCCATTGTCAGGAGCAGTCACAGCACTTCCCACATTTCTATTGGTGAACTCCATTTTCTCTTCCTTTGCTGGATAGAAGTGTAAGATACATCAAACCTCATGGACATCACCCTTTCTTAGCTGCTTCTGGCTACACCCAAAATTTGGGAGGAAATGCACCTGGTTGCCTTTGGTTTTGGTGGTTTTTTAGCCCTCTGCATGTATTTGGGTCACATCAGCCAGCAGCCTGAGCAAAGCTCCACATTTAATTATTGCAGCTGAAGCTATTCTGCTTGGAAACACATTACCTCTCTCAAAGTCCCCATAATGTCATCCTGATGTTTTCTGTGCTATTGATCTGCCTCCTGCTTTGTGCAGCTTTCCTGAGCTGACAGAGAATGTCAGAGCTGTCTTGTCCAAAAGCACTGGGCCACCCCAGCAGTTTCCAAGGTGCTGGGCAGCCCTTGGAGCAGCTCTGTGGATTCCTGTTTGATGTGTTCCAGGGTTTCACCCCGAGCTAATGCCAAGCTTCCACCCTGTGAGATGGAAATGCCAAGGTAATTTCATGCTTTGTAAAGCTCTATGAATATTTTTAATTACGACAAAAACGCCATGGAAATGAAGATTGTTCTGGGTTTCATTGTTGCGTGGAGTTCTGTGTGACTCTAATTTCATAGCAGTTTAGTGCATTTGGCACTTTGAGGTTTGTGGGTTGTCTGGAAGCATAAGGAAGTGAACCCCATATTTGTCAAGGCTATCAAACCTTGGCTAAGCTAATGTGGGCACTCTTTTGCACACTGCTAGCAGTGATGGGTTTTCTGTTTTATTTTTTCATGCCACCCTTGCCTTGGAGACTGAAAGCCTTGAGGCTCTGAAGTGCCTCTGAAGTACAATATTTCCCCACACTCTTTCAGTAGAATTCAGTGCCACCCTGTAAGGACCACGTGGGCCAGGGCAAAAGACAACATGTTAGCTGGGCTTTGTCAGCTCAAACTTTGGGTTCTCTTCAGAACCAGTGGGAGTTTTCCCTTGTGAAATCCTTTCTGCCTTGTTGTGAACTTGGGGCATCAGATGGTTTCCTTTAGGACACAGGAACTGAAGATATCAGCTTAGGGCTCAGCTTTTGTTAACTCCCCTTGACAGCACAGCTGCCTGTGTGGCAGTACCAGCTGTGGGTTTCTCTGGGGCTGGATTGAAGGCACTGGGACAGTAATTCATGTTGGGACTCAGGTGTTTATATTTCTTACCAGTAAAAGAGTCTCATTACTGTGAGTTTGACAGCAAGGCACAAAATGGCCACAATCTCTTGGTACAAGGGCTTTTAAGACTAAACTATCCCATTAAGAACTGACACCTGGATTATTTTCCCTTTTAACCCAATAACTGATCCCACAGAGCCCCCAGTGCAGACTTTTCTGCCCAATTACAAAATGCCACCCAAACCCAAGAAGAAGGAGGAAGAAGCAGGATGAAGAAGAAACCCAGGATGACACCCTGTGCCCTCCATCTTGCTTCCATCCACAACACACTAAAAATCCCAAACCCTCAATTTCTCACCCAGTGACACACTCACACTGCTCTCTAGAATCTATTCCACACTTTTGTGAGTTCCAGTCAATCTTGGAGTCCAGGAAACTTTCTCATGAATGAGGGTCACAGTCAGTGCTGCCCTGGGGGTCAGGGCACCCCAGAGCAGACACAGAAATATTCCCAGTGCCCTGGGTTTCCACAACCTGGCTGCCTTGCTCTGCTCTGCTGCATTCCTTCTCATTTAAGGGCTGGTTCAAGGTGTCAGGGTAGGCAGAGCAAACCACAGCCCTGGCACGTGTTCACAGCCAGCTCTTCCTTTTTGGGCTGTGGAGGATCATTCCTGGAGGTGGAAGTCGTGTTAGAAGACACAGTTGGCTGCCCAATCATATTAAATTGCTTTCCAAAATACAAGGCATCCTCTGTCTGCTGAAGTAAAACATGCAAATCCTATTAGTGTGAGAGTGTGTTAGCTCATAATTGCTGTGTTTGACATATTAGTGTGCTAATTTATGTAAACTGGGTGGACTGTGGAAGGTGATCATGGAAAAGGAAAGTGGGCTATTTTTAATTAACATTGTGCAAATAGCTGTGTAGTGGGTCTAAAAATGGAGGGGGAATTTTATGGAGATGTTCTAACTTAAGTTTCAAAAAGATTTTTTTTTCCCCCTACCCACTCTTGGCTATCTTTCAAGTGCTCTGGAATGAGCCCACATATAATGTACAGGAAGGCAGAAATGAAAAAGAAATATCATGCATCATTCTGTTCTTTGTGTTTAACAGTCTTTTTGACCCCTGAGATTTTGAAATGCTAAAGATTGAAGTTAAATAACAAACGTTTTTGCCTTAGCTGGTAAATCTACAGATTTTCTTGCTATTTCCATATAATAGGTAAAATTCTCTTAAATCCTGCCAACCCACTTTCCTTGGTGATTAGAATACCTGACTGTGCCAATAACATATTTGCTGAATCTTCTCTTTTCTCCCTCTCTCCTTTGAACGAAATCCACCCCCTAGGAAGTAAATTGTTGGTGAATGAAATGGGATTTTTATGAATACATTTATGATTCCAAGCCATTTTCCCCATTCTCACATAGCTGCAGGCCCACTTTCCACAAGGGGTTGCTTTTGAAATTGTTTACTCTGAGTGCCCAGTAATTGGCACAATTAATCAAACGTTGTG
This sequence comes from Serinus canaria, assembly GCF_022539315.1. NCBI lineage: Eukaryota > Metazoa > Chordata > Aves > Passeriformes > Fringillidae > Serinus > Serinus canaria. Next base: position 68,315,650 of record NC_066314.1, read on the forward strand.
ACCAATTGCTTTAGTCAGCTCCTGTTGCCTGATGGATCAGCTGGGGTTTTCTGATGCTATAAAAATATATCAGAAGTGAAAAGGCTGCTTAGTGATGCCATTTGGGACATGGCAGTGAAAAGGCTCTGTTTTAAGGCATGAAAATTTATACTGGGATGTGGTACCCCCATACCAGGGAGACAGAGGAAAAAATATCAGCACAGATGCCAGGAAAGAAAAGGATGTTATCTGTGCAAAATTTCAGCTCCTGCTGAGAAATGTTTCCTGTAACTATGACTCAGATTTCTGTGGATCAATAGAGCCTGTGAGGGTCAGAGGAAGTCACTATATTCAGAGGTGAAAGGTGCTAAAAGTCTCTGGCTGACTGGACCTCACATTTTATTTAATTTTTTTTTTAATAAAAAGGCTGGATGGTTCTGCAATGTAAAGTGGAATTACTGAGAATCGCACCCAAGAAAGATCTACCCATCTTAAGGAGAAATAAAATAACTTTTTCACTTTTTTCAACTTATATGGCTTTAGAAGTTGCTGAAGACAGTGAGAAATTGCCAACCTGCCTCTTTCCCCAGCCTTTGGCCTGCTTAGATCACAGACAAAAATGGAGAAGCAGGTCCCATCTGGAAGGAAACACTGAGGATGCAATACAAAATAAGAACAGTTAGAAAGTGCAGTGATTTATTTATTTATTTTTTCAACCATATCTGCTGAGACTGGAGAGGGAACTATAAGAGTAAAAGGGACATTTTGATAACAGACAGGGCTGGTCAAATACTTAATAGCTTGCTAGAAAGGTAAATATATGAATATTTTTTATCTAGAATTATGTTCACAGAACTCAATCTCTTTCTCAGGCATCCTGTAGCATCCAGACACCCTGAGACAGATAAATGAAAGTGGAATACACTGTTTAAATGTTAAATAATCTCATCAGCCTTGTGGGTATGTTTATTCCTTCCCTTCTGCGGAAAAAAAAAACCCACAAAAACCAACTCAGTGCTTCTCCATACCCCATTTCAGTGCTAAAGGAAAGAAACATCAGACAAAAATCTTTCATGTGCTTATTTATGAGGCAAAGATTCAATGTCAAAGACAGATTTCTGACTGCTTTAGAAAAGGAAATGACCTTTTGCAGGATAGTTCACTGCTTCTCCTGCACTGGAAGACTAATAAGTGTCTGGGAGTTGATCAGGTTGCACATCTGAAGTGTGTCAATCATTCTTGTTATGAAAAGACAGATTTTAAAAAAGCTGATAACTTGTTTGTTAGAAGGGCACACTTTTAGAAGTCACAGGGTTTGTACTTATCAAACTGAAATCCAAGATAAATCTGCACTTGAGCAATAAGTGCCAGCCCATGTAGATTGTTCTAGCCACCCTTTGCACTTGTTTTTGTTATTGTTTTATCCACTGCTGTCATTGAAATGAAAGGACTTGAGGTGAGAATACATTTAAGAAGGATCCACACTTTATTTTCATAAGAGCATTTGTCACTGAAAAATATCTTTTGCTTCAAAAACTTCATGGACCAGGATGACTTTTACTTGGAGTGGGTTTTTTATAAACCTCCTTTCATGTCATGCTTATCCAGACTTGCTGAGGCCTGTAAATCTTCACATAAATCGGGGTTTATACTGCAACTAAGAATAAATGGTAATTTACAGCTTTCTTTCCTTAGGCCAGGCAAAGTTGGTAGATCTGACAGAATGTTGCTTTGGGGTTTTCAGGGATAAGGGACAAATTTGCCATAAACCTTAAAGCAAGTCCACATAAGCTACCAGCAGGAGCATTTATACAAACATTTGAAACCATGAAACATTTGATTTCTATTTTTCTCTGATAATCAAGGGTGATATAAGGTAACTAACACTGGTTTGGTTAGGATGATACATTAACTAAATAGCTGATTAAAGCAAACACCAGTGTTTTAATTAATCAGGCCATTAAATAAAGGTAAAGCTCTAGCACTGTAACTAATGCATCCTTCAAGGGGGTGATGAACTACCTGAGTTTGATGTGGAGTCCTCCTTGGAGGTGGTGCTCTCAAAATGCAACAGGATTTTCTTTAAACTATTTTTGTCCTCTGGGGCTGTGTCCTAATAATGCCTTGAAATACTTTATCATGTTCCTGCATACTGCACGTCAGAATAAATAAGAAATAATTACCATAATCAGGAAAAAACAATCCCTGCCCAGCTTTTACAGTAAATGTAGAGAGTAGAGACAGAACCTTGTAGCAAAATACCACATTGTGCACCTCTCTGTCAGGCTCTAAGTTCTCTGCTGCACTGTGATTCTGCCAGCTGCATTCAGAGAGGGCCAAAGTCCCTTAAGCCTGCTCTGACAGGTGTCACATTTTCTGAAAAATCCCTTCCCCCAGGATTTTCCTCTTGGGAAAGAAGCCTCAGAGAAAAGGAAAACAATTCTTATCTCATTTGCTTCTCCTGTGCTGTGCTCATGTGGAATGTGTTTGGAGATTGCTTACCCACAGGTGATTGTTCCATTGGATTCAAATGTGAATTGTTTTGACTCTTTGGCCGATCAGGGCCAGGCTGTGTCAGAACTCTGGAGAGGGTCACAAGTTTTCATTATTATCTTTTTAACCTTCTCTAAGTATCCTTTCTGTATTCTTTATTCTAGTTTAGTATAGCATTCTTTACTATAATAGAGTATCTTAAAATAATAAATTAGCCTTTCTGAGAACATGCAGTCAGATTCATCATTCCTTCCTACATCTGGGGGCAACCCAAATGCAATAGACAGGTGCCCACTGCAGCCCAGTTTGTCATAGACCAAGAAAAAGTTAGGATATCTTCCAAGTAGAACAGATCCTGAAGGAAAAATGAGAGATGTTTGTAATGCATCGAGGTCTTGTCGTGAATCGATGCTGTAGTGGAGGAGATGGGTTTCCATGATCCTTCCAGCTCAGGAGGGTCGGCCATGCCCTAAATGACTTGGATGAGTTCTGGGCAAAGGTGCAGAGCTCCACAAGTGTCAGTTTTGTGTGAGTGAAGGGGAGTTTTGTGGGAGTGTGGGAGTCTGTGGCCAGCGAGCTGCTCTGTGCTGCAGGAGCTCCACAGGAGCAGAGGTCAGGGCTTCCACTGACTCCTTGCACAGGGCTGCCTTGGTCATTGGGAATGTGTTCCAGCTTCTACTCTGCCAAGAAGGGTTTTTTCAGGTTTCTGGAATATAAAGAAGAGAGGAGGGGAAAAACAAATCAGTTCAAATCGCCAAAACCCCAATATCTGATTCAGAAAAAGCCACAAAAAATGTTCCCCATTTTTCCTGATTTTTAAAATTTTTCTCAAATGCTTGTGCATTTTTCATCCAAATAAATGAAATTGCAATTTGTGGGGTATCCTGCTGAGCACTTCCTTTCCCCCTGGGCCCATGCAGAGGGTTATAGAGCATCAGTAGTTTTTTCTTCCTGACCACTCACAAATTCCCCTGTTTCTTCTTCCATGAGTACATAAAAGTTATCTCATTGTCTTTATTTTTAAAGCATCATCAGGTGTATTAACAGACTGGCTGTTTTTATAGCTTAGATTCAAGAAACAAATAAGGGTGACTCTGTTTTCATAGATGATCTTCTTTTTTCCCTCTGCTCTGTATTTTTTTTTCTGCAGGATTAGGCTCTATTTACAAACTGGAATCTTCCAAAGCACTGGCCCTTTTTGAAAGAGTTGAATAGTGCCATACCTCCATAACTTAAAGAGGCTGCAATCCTTGAATTCTCTTGGCTGCATTTTCCTCAGCTTCAACAGCCAGATCAGAAAACTTTATTATCTTGGTACTTTATTGAATGTTTCATTGCAGAAATGTTTCTCACTTCTTTCAGCTATTGTTCACTCTTTGATTCCAGTAGTGTTGTCCTGAGGCTAAAATGCTACTAGAATTTTATACTTTTTTTTTTCTCCTTTTAAGTATCTTTGATCTTTAGCCTTGCTTATGCCATTATCATTTTAATGGCTAAATGTTTATAAATAAGTGGAATACTGGAGAAGAAAGAAGCATAAAATACAGTCCTAAGGACAAAAATCATTTAAATTCAATTTACCTAATAAACAAGAGGTTCCCAGCCTCAAGTTCCACCTACAGCTTTCCAATACTGGCAAAATTTGAGTTTCCTAGAGAAATCCACATCTTTGTCTTTCAGATAGCCTCTCTTAATTCTAAACCTGGATACTGAGGGATATTTAGCTAAGTTCAACCCCTTGCACACCAATTTCAGATAATGCTTCAAGCACTAACAGAGTAGGGAGTACCCAAGAGAAGTCTGTGTCCTTCACTGGTAGCATTGAATGTGTCTCTAATGTCCCCAGCTTCTTATAAATGAACATGTGGACAGCATTTGCCTTTTGGATTTCTAAATTTAGGCTTTGTGCCAATATCTACATGGGGCCTGAATTTCTCCTTCCCTTTCTGGATTAATCCCCATCAAGTGTGGCCAATCTTTGCTCAAGGGCCCATTTCAGTACAAAATAAGCACATCCCTCTCTGGCTTTGGCCACTTTGAAATCAAGCTTTTGTTGAATGAGTGTCCAAGTTATAAGGAAAATCAAAAATATGCCATGTATAAGCTGGGCAGGGCTCTGCAACACAGATTCATTATTGCCCAATTTAGCAGTGCTGGTAGAAAACAGTTTTGTAATTGTTTGGTTTAAAGGACATTCCCACGAGACTGGGCTGGAATTCATCTTGCCTAAATGATTTAGAAAATCTGAAAACCATCCCAGAATCTACTTTTAGCCACTACTTTAGTTTTTGAAGGAAGAGTGAGGTGGTGGTCTATTCTAAGTAAGGGCACTACACCTAGACCCAAAGTTGCTCTGAAGTTTAACACCCCAGACTGTTTATTACACTGGCAACCCCATTTTGTTTGAATTTATCTTTGTTATAGCTCTGGTAGTGTTACCAAGGATGTATCCTGATTTATACTGTTGTGAGTGAGAGCATGGTCTGTGACAAACCAGATTCTGAGGTAGTTTCTCATTTTGGAAAGACTGTTTTCATCAGGGTGGTCGAATGGGGAAGGTGTTTGAGTACTTTGGGATTTTGTTTTGGTTCCTCAAAGTGTTTGGTTTTGTTTTTGTTTTCTGGGGACATCATCTTAAGCAAGACTCTTGCTGAGGTGTTTGGAGATGCAGAATTACTGGGGGGGATGTGAGGGTAAGACACGACAGGGGCGGTGCCCTGAGTTCTCTCAGTGTCCCCCTGGCCCCCCCTGAGTATCTTGTGGGACAGAATGAGTTCTCCATCCCTTGCGGGTTCAGCCCTGTACCTGGAGCATTTGAAGAGCTGTCCACCCGAGCGCAGCCCCAGGGACGTTCTGCCTTGGGTACCAGCCGGGTACCAGCTCCTGCCCCTCCAGCAGCCTGCCAGGGCTGGTCCGGCCGCTCCTTCCTTGCCCCACCAGATGTCCCCCGGATGCTGGGGACATTTCTGTCCCCTGATCGCGGCGGGGCAGGAAAAAAGACACCGGGGAGGTCTCGGTGGTGAGCGGCGGTGAGGATGGCTCTCTGCCCGCGGGGAGAAGCTGCTGGGGGAGAGGGGGGCCGGGGGCAGGGCGGTGCGGGGGCGAGGGCGGCTCCCGGCTCCCATCTCCCATCACCTCCCATCCTCTCCCATCACCTCCCAGCCCTCGCCTTCCGCCGGGGGCCGCAGCTGCCCCCGCCCAGGAGCCGGCGCTCCCGGAGCCGGCGAGCGGCGCGATCGCCCAAACTCCTGGGAGGGGAGACACCACCCGCCGTCGCCTCCTCTTCCTTCTCCTCCTCCTCCTCCTCCTCCTGCTCCCCTCCCCGCCGCAAACCCCAAATAAAAGGGGCGGGGGGCGGCAGGATGCGCCGCTCGGAGGGGAGGTCGGCGCCGCCGCCGGCCGCCTGATGCTGCCGCAATTCGCCATTGCCGGGCACGGCTCGGAGCCGAGCGGAGGGAGGCGGGGGGCAGAGCCGGGGGTCCCGGGGGCACCGGAGCAGCAGCCCCCCCTGCCCGGCCGCCCCCGCAGGCCGCGGCCGCCGTCCTCCCCCATGCCCGACCGCCGCCGGCGGGGGGCCCCGGGGGCCCGCTCCTGTCTCCTCTGGCTCTTTGTGTTGCTGAAGGTAAGTGCCGGGGAAGGGAGGGGAAGGGCTGCGGGGCTGGAGCATCCTCCGCGCCGCCTTTGTGTGCCTGCCCTGCCCGCTGCGCGCTGTCCCCGCTTTGTGCTGCGCGGGGATGCGCGGGGAGCAGCCCTGGCCGCCTGGACCGAGATGCGCTCCCTCTCTCCCTCGGTCTCCCACATCCCCCCGAGGGAGCGGGGCTGGCTCTGAGCCCCATCCTGTGCCCGCTCCGGAGTGACCCGCCGGCTCTTGGTGGTTTTGGGGAGCGCTGTCCTTCAGCACCGCTCCCTTCGAGCGCTCGCACCTTTTCCTCCCCCGGCACACTCGGCTGATGAGGATGCTGCTAACAAAGGGGCTGGATCGTGCTGGGTTTGTCGTGGCACAACTGAGCAGTTCTTTTTGTGTTTCAAGCTCAGCCTGTCTTCTCGGCAGATGAATTTTTCAAAGTTCCGCCTCGTGCCGCGAGCTCGGTTTTCACACGGCGTTTTTCATCTCTGCACTTTAGCTCGTTTCATGGTTTTTAAGTGTATTTAATATGCTTCGTGTAACTTCTAAAAGAAAATGTGTGTGCTTCAGCCCAGGTGAATACTGCCGGCTGCAAATGTCATTGCCCTAAAGAGCAGAGCTCAGCACTGCTAAAAACTTTGTTGTATATTTGTCAGTCACTGTTAAGCAGAGTTCTGCAACTAAGGACCTGACCTTTCAGAGCCTTATAAATGTAAATGTTCTGTGGAAATCATCAGGGCTCCCTGTGTGAATAAGAGTTTGCAGGATCATGTCCTAGAACAGCAGTGGTGTCGCTTCTAAAATTGACATTGCATTGACAGAACTATTTAAAGGGAAGCTTTCACAGCATCTGTTCACATATAGTAGTCAACTGTCAGCTGTCTCATTTTCATAACTGCTGAAACATACATTTATGCAAGATAAAATGCTAATATACAGGCAAAATGTTGTTCCGTGGAATGTGGTAGTTTAAAAAAATAAAAATAAAAAGGACAGTAAGTCTGTGGATGTTATGGCCCAGTAGAAAGATGAAGTTTCTAGTTTTTTCATGAACACAGAAGTGCACACAGTTTTAAGTAGCTGTTTTATCACACAATCAGAGAATGTACATTACTCCGTCCTAGCTTAAAAAAAAAAAAAATAAGGTGTTTATGTGCTGTATTTTGTTGGGTTCTTTTTTAACTGGCACTGCAGTGGTAAAGCAAGACAGAAAATAGGTAGTTTAAATCTGTATGAAATGAATACTAAATCTGAAGTAATTGGGTAAGGTTTGAAGGTAGCCAAGGGCCCAGGTTTTCATTCTGTTGGAAAACAACCATCAGTTCTCAGCTGAGTAAACCTGAGACTGGCAGGACAAAGAAAGCTGAGGAGCATTAGCAGAATTTTACAGAGTGAGAGAAGGTAAAGCTGCAGCTTCAGCTAGAGGTGCATCTGTATCTCCCTGTGTCACTGGATCATGACTTTGGTTGGATGGCAAGCCCGCTGTAATTTGTTATCTTTGTACTGGTATTGAACACTACAATAAAAGAAGTGAGACTTGAGGAGATAGTCAAAGTAAATCTGGTTACAGGAGAGAAGTCGGGGAAGCAACAACAGTGCTTGGTTCAGATCACCACAACAGGACCATTTTCCTAGCCTGAAATTCACTGAATATATTCAAGATCTGTGCAATTCTTTTCAGTGACAAATAATTGGAAATACCTCATTTCAAAACGAGGCTTTTCCCCAGTTGAGCTCTGTTAAGTCCTACCAACCTGTTGAAGCAATACTGAGATTAGGCAGACTGGATTTGTTAAATTGGTGCTTCACCTGGAAGTTAATCTCGTGGAGAAAGCAGTGGCATGGAACTGATGAATCTGAAGACAGGCAAAACTGATGTCTGTGTGCTTGCTCTTTCAGTGTTAGCAGCCCACATGTCACTTGCTAAGCTGAATCTGCTTGATGTGGCCTTGATGCCCATCTGGCAATTTGTGAAATCATTAGCAGACTTTGCAAAGTGATAAAGCTGCTCAAAGCACATTTTCTCCTCTCTTCTCTTGTCTTCCAGTTGTCATTATTTCATGGTGTGAAGTAATAGAGCCAGTTTATTCCAGCTCCTGATGCTCTCTGAGGCTGCTGAAGGGTCAGTGACACATGGGACATTGCCCACTGCATGCCATGTGCCAGATATGGTTGCCCTTGGGCCAGTAAGGTGTGGTTCCTTCTTTCACAGTGTGATGTGGGTGCTTTCTGTGCCCTGGGTAGGAGCATAGAATTATTCCTGGAAATACAGCAATGTGATCCTGAACCTTTACCATTCTCATTCTTTAGCAGTTTTTTTTATGTGGTGGAGAATTTAGAAATTGGCAGAAGAAAGGCATTGTGTGTGAGCTCAGACACCAGGATGGATTCACAGTGCTTGTGAGAGGAGCAGGGCTCTGGGTTTTGCTTCAGAGAAGACTCCAACCATGCTGCTGTAGGAATCTCTTAAAATATTGCCACTTTGCAGTAGGTCTGTGTTCTCTGTTAGTTTATTTCAGTCTGAATGGCTGCAAGGCAGACTCTTCAGCAGCTTGCTCTGTAATCATCTCATTTTGGTGTGGCAAAGGCTGGGCTGAGCACAGCCCAAAGGAAAAGCTGTACTTCAGCTAAATAAATAAGAATAAAAAGTAGACACATTCCCTCATTCCAGGGGCTGATGTTTTGTTTCCCATCTTTTTTAACTGCAACCCAACAGCCTTTCCTGAGCTCTGGCCAACTGAGGTTCTGCTCTGGATGGTGTCCCTGATGTGTCAGATGTCCCATGCTGTTGGTGGCTTGCACCAGGGAGCTTTAAGGTTGCTCTGTTGTATTATTTCTGGGGTAGAAGGTAAAGCTTAATTAGAAGACAAAAGCATCTTGAACAAGCCAAGCCTGGTGCTGGGACATTGTTTACAATCTGTTCCACCTCCAAGATGTCCTGAGCAAGGCTCTCAGGAGGACAATAATGAGAAAACTGGTTGTCACAGTGCTTCCATGTCCTGGCTAAAGAGGAGTGATGACAATCTTCAGGCAAATTTTCTAGAAGTAAAATAATGCATCTCTTATTTCCAGGAGACTGAGATCTTTGTATATCAGTCTTATATATGCTCTTCATTTAAATCAACAACACCCTCTTTCTTTCTGTCAGCAAGGACAACTTTTTGTGTCTGGCAGGGCAGAATTTTGTCCAATACTGCATCAGTTTTTGTAGTTTGGCGTCACAGTGAACTCTCAACTCAGGTTTAATGGACCAAGACATTCAAAGAGACTGAGGTTCTGTAAGACTTTACTCAACCTCACCCAGCAAAGGAAATCTCTTTCTACTGGTGTAATTTTCAAGAATATCTACATCTTCAGGTAATAATCTGAAGCAAAAGCCTTGCCATTAGGGTGCTGCCTTTTCCTGCAGGAAAAACCTTTTTGAGAGAGAGGCTGATTTCACAGCTGAGAGCCCCAGTGTGTCACTGCTGTTTCCTCCTGCTGGGAAAAGCAATGAATGCATAATTTGAATTTTGCTATGGAGTCCTTTTGGCAACTCTTCTCTCTCCAAGAGATGGCGGCTGAAGCTCTTGTTGAGACAAGATTTGTCTTCTTTCCTCATGGTTGTGTTCTGCTAGTGTCAAAATAAAATAAAGAAAGACCCAAACCTACCTTGCCAGCTCATTTCTGTTTGCAAAACAAATTTAAGGGTTCCTCACAATGGTTTCAGGCCCAGAGGTAAAAGTCTTTTCTACCTACCACTACTCTGGGACTGTATGGGAGAATAAAGCATCCTCCCAGGAAAAGCAAGGACTTTTCTTTTTAAAAAAGCTAATTATGAATAGTCTCCCTCAGCTCTAAACTTCTCCAAGTCAGGTTCTCTTTCATTTCTTCATTTTCATGGATAATATCTGGATCAGGGTGGTTCTGGAGGGCAAAGCCAAAGGAGAGGCTGCTTGTGCCAAGTCATGTTTAGGGAACTGCAGCAGGCACTTGCAAAGCCCTCTCTGCCAGTGAAAGAAGAGTCTTCCATTACCCTCTGGCAGATTTCCTGGAGATGAAATGACAGTGGAGCGTTGAGAAAAGATCCTTCATGGCTGCAGGAGTCGTGAGCCCCAGGCTCAGATTGCACAGGGTCAGCAAGGCAATTTCTAGGGTGTATCACCTGGGTCAGAAGCTGCACTCAAGGGTGATCCCTCATCCAGGCTGGGCTGGATGCAGATTTACCTGTGCTGATCCCGTGGCAATTCATGAAAGGGCTCCCAGGCAGTGCTGGCTGAACCTGAGAACCCCACTCATCTCTGCATTTCTGCTGTCACCACTCAGAGCAACCCAGGCAGATCATGAAATGACCTTACAGAGCTTCAGAATGAATGCTAAAGTGAACAGGGCCTTGTGTAAATCCAGCTTGAGACTTATTTTACCAGACACTCTCAGCTCTGGGGAAAGGAGCATTTTTTTTACTTAGGCATATGAGTCAGGACAATAAATATCAAAAAATAAACCTTTGGGAACAGGTCTATTTGCTGAAGAACTTAAAAGACTCATAGCTAACTTTGATTCTAAGTCTCAAAATTCTTCAAAATTATTTGCCTTCTTCATTGGAGAGGTATTTGCCTTTTACATTGTCAACCTGAGCACTCTTATCTTCTAGTAAGTTAGTGATTCCATTTTTGTTTCCTTACTTTTTAAGGTTTTAAAAATTCTGTTCTTTACACAAAACTGAGTTGGTTGCAACGTGAAGAAAAAAAAGCTTTAATAAATATTAAAAATATTCTGAAATTAAATCTTTACCCAGACTTGAGTACCTATGAGTGCACTAATATAAATTAAGAGACTGGTTTATTAAATATTTTGCATGTGACATTGTAACTTCTTTTTTTTTTTTAAATTAAATTCCTATCAATGTAGATAGAGTTGAAAGGGGGAAAATCTTTGAGACAAATGTGGCAACATATGCTAGCTGCCACATATGGAGTGCAACAGATGAACAGAGAATGGGAAATACTGGAAACAGAAGGTTACCTTGCTTTTCTCAGCACTCTGCAATCTCAAATGAGTGGCAGCCAGTGAAGGGAGCAACTCCTGGGGAAGGAGTTTGCCATCTTTGCAGCCAGCCAAGCAGGATGCATTCCATTTCTGGAACCCCCTCATTCCTGTGCTGGGAAATTACAGTGGCTTTTAGAGGGAGTTCCAGAAATAAAATGATGTGCATGGTGTCTGGCTTGCCAGAAAAGATAACACTTTGCATCAGGGCTGGGCTGGAATGAGTGTGGCAGGCTCTGCAGTTCCCCTTCTTGGTGGATGCAGGTATCTGGGGAAGAGATGATTTACAGAAAGTGTGGGTGATGGAAATGTTGGTGTCACAGCTGACAGCAACAGGGAGGAGAGTTAGCAGGAAGAGTTTTAAGCTTTAATTCTACTGGTTTTGAGGTGGTAGCATGGACATGTGGGGTATTTGAACAGAAAACATAATATTGGAGGTGGCAAAACGTGAGCATGGTATTTAAGCACAGGCATTGAACACTTCAGAGGAGCTGAACAGAGATAATGGGAGTAAACAACTCTGAGCTATTATTCTATGTCAGTCAGAGATTTAACATGAGGTAGTTGTTTGCTAGATATGAACCTCTTGGGGATAAAAATCCTAAATTCCTTTCTGAGTTCTCTGTAAAAACAGATAAGGTTGCCTGTCAATCTACACAGTTGTGATTTTTGAAGTGATTTGGCCTCAGCACTTTTCTCTGTTGTTGAGACAAGGGCCTTCTTGTCTTGTCAGAAGGGTTTGAACAACTGCAGCTCCTTTGTGGGCTATAAACCTGCAGGTCCTCAGGTTAGTTGTGCTGATTTCCAGCTGTGCCACACGAAGGCCAAGTCTTTGGGCTAAGGGAGGTGGGTCCCAGTCATTAATTTGTCAATCTGACCAGCAGCTCCTTCAAGTTTAAGGGCTTTCCATAATTTCCTTGTCACATCCCCTAGAATGAGCCATGGAGGGGCTGTTCTTCATTGCTGGGAGGAGCCCCCAAAGCAGGCAGACAGTCCCAATTCTCTGATTCCCTTTGTGTCATTTCCTCTCTGTCTTTTATCTGCACCACAGCTATTCTGGATCGTTTCCTCTTTGTTCATATGGAAGTCATTTGAACATGGGAAATCTTCACTCCTCACTGATCTATTAAATGGGAAGGGATGGCTTCATTCCACTTACAAACATTGAAGAAATGTTAAATTTGAGCAAGAGAAAAAAAGCCAACAAAACACTGGAAAAACCCACACACACCCAAAACCCCAACATCTATTACATGTGGTGAAGAACAGTAGAAAAAATTGGGGAGAAAAAGAAAAAACACATGGAAAGAATGCTAATTAGTGTTTTCCTAAAGCACTGCAAGGCAGATTTAAGGAAAAAAAAATCATTTTCCCAGAGCAAGGAAATGAATTTATTATTATTTGCTTAGCACTGCTGTGCTTAGCTTTGTTCTGTATGCAAAATACCTGCAGACTCTGCCTGGAGTCTGGAAGATAGACACATCAAAATAAGGATGCTCTAGATAACTTAGAGATGATTATCATAAATGCCAGTTGCTGGTATTCTCCAAGGGCTGGTAAACCTTCCTAAGAGAAGTCACAATTGTTTCCCCCAGGAGCTGAGCAGAGGGGTTTTGGTTGTTGTTGTTGTTGTTTGTTACTTGTTCTTTTTTTAAATTCAGTATTGATTTCTACAGGATGTTGTTCTTCAGAGCTTCTGGATGTTTACATCAGTTTAAAACATCAAAAATAATTAATAATCAATGTGGCTTTAATCCCTTCAAAGAGAACCCATTAACCTACAAAAAATGCTCTAGCTCACAATAGTTTCATGAAAGTGACTGTAAGCAGGGTGGGAGATGAAAGAGAGAAACATCACTCAGATATTTTCCTTTTTCAAAGAGAACCTGTATTTGAAACAGAGAACATAGCTAACATTTTATTGTAGTCATCTCACTGTAAATTAGGAGGTTTGAGGGTTTTTAAAATAATTTTCTTTCTCTAACTTGCCTGACTAATCTTGCACTGGTATTTTCTTGAGTCATCAGTGTCTGCTTCTGAGGAAAAGATGATGATGTCACAAAATCAATATCAGAGCATCCTATACTGTAATCCCTTTTCAGGGAAGTCCATTAAATCAATGCCTCTCCTTCTGTGAGTAATGACTGTAGAATGAAGCCCTCTAATTTTGCTGTGTGAAGGAATAAGCAGATGGGATGGGATTTTGCATAATTAGCTAGCAGTTATTAAATACAGCAAGAAAAATTATGATGTTTTCTGAAAGTGAAATGAATACATAGTGAATATCTAAATGTATTTCAAAACGATCTCTGGTATAAAATTACTTCTCAGTTGCATTGCAAAATAATAGGTTAAAAAAGCTGAAAAAGCTTTCTTATTTTCCAACCTTTTGAAAACTTACTCAGGACTCCATGAGCTTTGAAGCTCCATCAGGTTTCCTTTAGCAGCACTGGGGGAAATCATGAAAACTGCAGTGATGTCACCAGCATTTCTCTGGCATTGGGGCACTCTGGCAGCAGGGACAATGGCTTTGCCACCTCACCTGTTGTTTATGAGCAGGGTCAGTGTCTGTTAGCTGGAACCAGAACTGACGGGTTTCCTCTAGTTCTTAGGGGCTGTCACAGAGTCTACTGTGCTTCTGGGAAGGGCTCCAAAGCCCCAGTGGAGTCAATGGGTGTTTTTGTGCTGCTGTAAATGGGCTTTGGAGCAGGCTGCAGTGGGCAGGCTGCAGTCCCAGCCGGGGGATGTGGCTCTGACACACGGCACAGAGCCAGCGCTGGTGGCCCTGGTGGCCCTGGGCTGGCTGCAGTGCCAGCAGCACAGACTGGAGGCACAAACAGCATGGGTGTGATTTTTAGAATCTGAGAGTCTGATTCTCAAGGAGTCTCCCCATCAGATCAGTCCTGAGGAGCCTTGTTGTTGAGAGGGTTGCTGTGTTGGCAGGAGGGGGGGTGTTGTAATCCACAGCTGAAGCCAGTGTAGGAACTCACTGATTCTGCTCTGGGCTGCTTTTCTGCACACAGAGCCATCAGCCTCCTCTTTCCCTTCCTCTGCTCAAATAAGAGCTCACATTTGAGGACATTTGACACTACAGCTCCTGTTGCTGGCCTTGCAGCATCAGCACAGATACTTGGATGTATGGAAACCAAATTCTGCGACAATGTCAGATACTTCATCTGGATCTGAAAAATCTGGCTGGTCCCTGCCGCTTTAATCATGGCACCAAAACCCAGTAACCATCTGAAGCCTTCGAGTTTCAGAGCATAAACTCTCATCCTGCTCAGCTCAAGGGCAATCAGAACACAGAGCTATTATTTCCTAGACCCTTCCACTTACACCTTTGCAGCTCACTAGGGACCAGCAGACTGCCAGAGGTGTGATAAAACAGATGGAAATAACAGTTCAAAATATACTTATTTCAAATGAAGAAGTGAACCAAAGTTTGTTAACTAATTTAGTATTGGTGCTTGGAATAATTCTTTTCTAATGGGCAAATGCACAGCCAGTGATTCCAAGTTCCATATTGAGTGGGAGAGCTTGGAGGAACTCATGGTGAAGTCAAAGCCTTTGAACCCTTTCCATGAAGAAAAGTGGATGTGTTCTTAGATGTCCATGCAGAGTGATTGTACAGACTAACTAAGCACTGTCTATTTCTGCTTAAAACTTTAGGATTAGAGGGCTGCATTGTCAAAAGCAATTGACAGTAGCAATAAATAAATAAAGAGTTTTGGCCCTTTGACTATAGTGCTTCACAACAGCTTTAAATGGGACCTTTATCATTATTTACTTCATATTGTAAATATTCTTTAAAAATATGATTATTTCGGTTTTGGTGGTTTTTAAAAAATATTCAGTCATCAATGAACTGAACTTTGCAGCATCGTTTTTTGCAAAGTATTGTGGCAACCAAATACCATGCAGCCACTGTCACCCTGGCTGGTGGGATGGGGAGGAGAATCAGGAAAAAAGGTGTGGGTTGAGAGAAGAAAAGCTGACGTAGGGGCACTGAGCTCTGTGCATTGAGTCACAGCCTGTCAGACACCAGCTTTTCCTGGTGGGCATTACTGCACAAGGTGATGGACAGCCCAAATCAGGATGTCAGTAGGTGCCCAGGTGGAGAAAACAAATTCTGGAATGTCTGTTGTAAGAGTGTTCAGCCTGGAGCAGAGCCACTGTGCCTTCCCAGGAGGATGGTGTGACCAGAATAGTTGCAGGTGACGTTATTTCAAGCACAAATAAAACATGTTTGTGGACATGATGAGGTTAGGAGATAAAATGGAAAAGAAGCAGGAGCATTTTGGAACGTGCCAGAGCATATCTAGCCAGCTTTGTCTGTTCCAGTTATGCACAAGGTTATTTTTGCATCCCTTCTGCATTTGGTAGCTCATCTTTAATGAAGATGTGACCTGTTTGAAAATTGGCTTTTAGTAATGATACCTTGCAATGATTGTATGGGATCAGCTGCTTGTTGTCAATTTGGGCTGTGAGTAAAAGTCATCTGCTGAGCAGAGCATTTCCAGTTTTTATCTGAAACATTTTTATTTCTTTCTCCCCTCCCTGGAGGGAGGGATTTATTTCCATTATGATCTCTGGTTAGGTGATTAAAGCATATAAGAGCTACTGGACTATCAAAGGATACAGGATATCCAGAAAACCTCAGATTTTTGAGGGAAAACCCCCAACACTTGCAAGGGGAAAATGCCAGAATTTTTAGGGAAAACCCCCAAAATTTTAGGGGAAAACCCCAGAATTTGGAGGGAAAAATCCCAAAATCTGAAAGCAAAAACCCCAAGATTTTAAGAGTAAAACCCCAAAATTTTCAGGGAAAACCTCAGGATTTTAAAGGGAAAACCCCAAGATTTTTATGGGAATACCCCACGATTTGTTTATCCTTCTAGCTGGCTTTGAGCTGGTATTTCTCACTCCATGGCATAGCTGGCAGGGTGTAGAGGGCAGCTGCAGCACGTGGGGAAAAGGGGAGGCAAGAGATTGCAGGGGGGTGTTGAGAAAGGAGGCTCTCCAGGATTGTCCCCTGGTTGTCATCAAAGGGCAAAGAATGTGGTGGGGAGGAGGGGCTGTGTGATCTCAGAGGGTCAGGGACACCTGGAACAGTTTAGGGCTGTGCAGTGATTGAGGCTGGAAGGGATGTCTGTAGACATCTGCTCTGATCCTCTGCTCAGAGTCAGGTCAGGCTCAGGGCTCTGTCCATATCAGTTTGAATATTTGAGGATGGATATGCCACCCCTCTCTGGACGCTCACCTAGAGGGCCTGCTGGAGAGGATGAGCCATTAGTCCTTTTAAAGGTCATTACATTGGGATCAAAAAGAGTATGAATTTTATTAACCGACTGTTTCTGTTTTGCAAAGTCATATTAGATAGTTGGGCACTTCTTTTGTAGAATTTTCGAAACTCTCTTGGTTACCGTCCTAAGCTTTATCTGAACTCTGCTTGTTTTTCTTGCATTCATCAGTGCCTTGAAGCTTGACTTTAAATATGAAGGATAAACTTTTTAGGCTGCCAGTGTTGGAAGTACTTAATTATCACTTTAGCTTTCTGCAGAGTCAGGCAGGGGTCCTTGGCCCCATCAATGTCATTCACTTCACACTAGAATTCGCAGGAGTTTTGTGATTCTGTTCCGTCCCCCTTTTTTTTTCTTTTATTTTTTCCCCTCGAGTGTTTTTCCCCGCCTTTTCTGATTACACTCTGGGAGTAGAACGATGACTTCCGTATGTGACCGCTTAGGTCTTGGGCAGGCCAGGAAACCAGTAAAACCTCCTGAGGAGATTTGGGAGCAATAGAGTTAAGTTCTTGGTGTAGGACTGGCCGCTGTCCGGCAGAGAAATCTTCATCACTGCCCCCAGCTAACACAATTGGTTAGAATCTTGGTGGGCCCATCGCCTGTCTCACGGATATGGGTTTGGGAATATTCCCTGAATATTTCTCTTCTCTTTCTTCTTTTTTGAATTGTATAACGAAGCACTGCTCCTAACTCAAGGACAAGATTACAGGGATCAAGTGCTCTGTGATGAGCTCCAAAGGAACATGTGCTGTGATTACAGCTTCGGTGTTGCTTGACTCGGGCGGGGACCGGCAGTTTATGCCTAAGGATTGCGTACTTTGGAGGGAGGATTGAGGGCAGGAAGGTCGTTTTGTGTGTCCCCAAAGTTTTGGCCTCGAAGTAGGTCAGTTGCATACTCGTTAACTTTTACCTTTGGCCATCGGACGAACAGGATGTCGGGTTTTTAACGAGGGTTGGACAAGCTTCGGGGTGGTCCGACCACTGCAACCCTTCAGTAGGGTGAAGGGGATGGCGGGGATTGCTGGTGCCCAGGGGGAATTTTTGCAGTGGTAATGAAATGTAATTTTTGCATGAGGAGAGGAGCCCCAGCCTGTGTGAGGGGAAGCAGATGGACTGCAGAGCTGTGCCTGCATCCTGCACCCAGGCATGCACAGGCTGAGTTAAGAAGGCTAATAGAGGGGAAGAGGAGTGTCCCCTTCTGTCCCTGCTAAATCCATCTCTGTGCTGTCAGAAATGGCTGTCAAATGGGACTGCTGGGATTTTTCTCTGCAGAAATGGTCTAGTCACGTTTATCTCTTTTCCTCTTTGCATATTGGCCCCTTCCTTCTGTGTGCCTATTTATCCAAAGTCTTTACTTGGAGTGTTGGACTAAAGGTCATATCATATTTTTTTCTCTCTTTCTCTCCTTTTTTTTTTCTTTTCTCTAGTCCCTCTGTTCTAAAGATGTCAAGCTAAATAACTGATGATTTCTTCTGATGCCAGAAGGCCTTCATAATATGCATATTAGGGTTTAGTGTATTTTTCTTTTTCTGCATCTCAGTGCTCTCAATTTGTATGCAGAGCCATCCTCTCACCATGAGCTCCCATGCCCAGAGCTGAGGATTATGTTCTTATCCAACATATGTACACAGCCTGAAATGCTAAATCTCAGCTACTAGAGGAACAGAAAGATGTTATGGTTAAAGGAACTGTGTCAAAGCAACCAGGCAGATCAATCTATAAACCATCATGTTGGAGAGGCAAGATAAGGACACACTTTGAATTGCTGGTCCCCTGACCAGTACTAATTCATAAATTTAAATATTGCTACTCTAACTGGATTAAGCACAAATGGGTTTTTATTTAAAATAATAAACCCCAGTTTTGTGGAAGGGAGGGAGGAATCTCTGTGGATGCTGTTTCATGCAGAAAGGGCCAGATTTTGGTAACATGTACCACGGGAACAGCATGGCAATGGCACAGTGGGCTGTTCCCTTGCCCTTCAGCCAGCCCTGCTGAGAGAGCAGAAGTTCCTGCAGGACTGGACCTGGGGATGTCCCTGGTCCTGGGGATGTCCCTGGTCCTGGGGATGTCCCTGTTCCATCCTTTCCCCCCTGCAGCAGCTCCTGTAGGGGGAAGGGAGAGGGCAGAACCACTCACCTGGCTTTGCTTTGTAGCTGCACCCATTTGTCCACCCATGGATAAAGTGCAGGCTAATCTAATTTCCACTTTGTGAAAATGTTCTTGAGGGAGAGAGGAGGAACACCTCTGAGGCAGCAGCTTGTTGGAGAGTTTAAGGAAATGTCTAAGAAAGTGAAAAGATTAATCTTTTCCTCCTCTTTCCCCTCAGGGCTTAAATACTAGATGACTTTTTTTAATGGGCAGTGTGTGAATGTTTTATTTATTAACCCTGTGCAAAAAACACTGTAGAGGTTGGGTGTTCAGAAGGTTTTAGAAGCAAAATAATCATTTGCAATGACTGAAAAACGTTATTTTAATAGTTTTTGCTATGATATAGGAGCCAAAGAAGCTTCCCAGCAAATATTTCTATTCTCCAGAAAGAACACTTCAGTTCAGCCCTCTCTAAAGAAAAAAGGAGACAGGGGCCGTCAGTCAAAGAAAATTCAACAACTAACAACCACTTGAAGTTATCTGAAAATAGTTGCAATTGACTGAGATCTGTATTTTTTTCCAAGAACAAAATGCCATCCCATTTTTCCCATTTATCCTCTCCAGTGTTTGTCCCTTTGCCATTGTTTCCTTGGCCTCTTTCCTCTCTCCAGCCCACTTCTTCCCTTTCTGCTTCACTTGCCATCCCTGAATCTCCTCCCTGCTCGAGTCCCTTTGGCTCTCACCCACACCGTGTCACCTCATTTCTCCCCTGTTTTGCTTTTAGCTCCCCTGCCAAGTGCTGTTTCTCCAGCAAACATTTCGGGATGGCAGCATGGCAACAATCAAAGCAAAGTCTCCTCTGCACGCACCATTTGCAGTCATTTAACTTCCAGAGGAATGCTAAATACTCACAAAAAGACTGTGATTACACGAAAAGACTATTTTAGTGAAGATAGCTGTTATTCAAATAGAGATGTATTTCTCAGGGAAAAAAAAGGGGCCAATTACTGAGCTTTGTCACCTACACTGTGAATTCAAATGAACTTCACTCAGAGCAGCCTTCTTACACCGCGTTTTAGCAGAAGTACCTAAAGCTTTTGGCTTTGGCTAAAGCTCGGCTGGCTGTGGCTATGGTTGGGTTCCAGAGCCTTGTCCTGGTCACAGCTCCCAGAATCACAGCAGGGTTGAGGTTGGAAGGGACCTCTGGAGATCAGCAGAGCTGGGTGCAGACAGGTTTGGAGTGTCCCTCAGCAGGGATCTCCATCACCTCTGTGGGCTCCACCACCACCAGCACAGAATCAACACACAGCTTAACAGACACTACTGTAAAATAGAAATACATCTGTTAATGAACCTTTCCCCCACAACTTAAAATTGATTTTTATTCTCCCCCCACTACCTTCACCTTTTCATGTGAGACATTTAATGCATTTTGTCTGTCTGAATTTATTTACAGCTTAATACACCCTATACTACCAAGACTTCAAGACTTCAGAAGCCTTCCTCAGTTTCTGATACCAGAGCAGGTTGGGGACTGCTGGTAGGAGCCACTGAGCCAAGGGGCCAGCTGTCACTGGCTGGGGGCTGTGTGCAAATCACAAACAGGACAGGACTGCTGGGAACGTGCCCTGAGCTGTTTGATTTTCCAGCATCACTCTCATTCCATGGTTGTGACAATGGGAGATGACATCAGCTCACATCCCAGGCAGCAGACCAAGAACTCAATGTTAAAACTCACTTTATAAGTTTTTTGACCAATCACACAAAGCAAAAGCACACTGACAGTGGTTCCATCCAACCACTGTAAGCACAGGTACCTTTGGTTAAAGCAATGCTTATTTTGGATATAATCCCTGCTTGTGAGCCTTCAAACACAACACACAGAGCTCCATTATTATCCTTAGAACTTCCTAATATCTCTCTAGATAAACTTTTCTGCAGCTTAGGGAGTTATTCTAGACAAACATTAATACACAAACCATTGTTCTATTTGTCCTTACTTTTCTACTTTTTACATAATTTTTCTGCTGACCAATCTCATGGCTACTGCTTAGCTGCAATCACAGCTCTGCTCTCTCTGAGCTGCCTTCTGCAGCTTCCCCAAACCCTCTGGTTTTATGGATTCCCACACCAACCTGCCGAGAGTGCTGAAATTGCAGTGCACGTGCAGAAGGGCTCAGAGCTAAGAGAGAAGTGTTGCCTTCATGCTTCTGAAGGTGTTAGGAAGAACTGCAAATGCCTTCAGAGACATCTGCCTGTGTGTTTCTGTACAAACCCAGCAGTTTGGTTTCCTCCATGTCACGCAAACACAATCAGAGGTGGAGCAGCGAGGCAGGAGCCAAGAAATTTGGGAGGAAAGGATGCTGGGACTGCTGCCTTTTGTGTCTGTAACACATGTCCTGGATCATTGTTCATGGGGGACGAGGGCAGACAGTAAAAATGGCCAAAGTTTTGGTGAAGATCAGATCACTTTTAATCATGGGAGTTTAGTTGCCTTCTGGCCACCTCTAGAAATGATTTGTCATTGAGTGAGACTGTCCATCTCAGCTGTCACTGGAAACAGGGTCTGGAATTGAAGTACATTCAAAGCATTTCTCATTATTAAGCAGATGAAGTGACCTGAAATGGAAGCATTCACTTGGTCAGCAAACCAATTACTACTGTAAAACCTTGCTAGACTTTGTTTTGGTAAGCTGCAGTTCTGCTCTGGAGGTGGCTATTTTTAGGTTTTTACTTCAATAGGAGTTTCTGCTGAAGTGGAAGCATCTCAGCAGATTAGCATGGGACAAAGGATAATTAAATCCTGGCACCTAAAGTAGCTGAGGGGTAGAGAGTATTCACACTGGTGTTCACATATTTGCTCATGTCTATCTCATTTCCAAAGGAAAATGAAAATTAATGATGCAGTGTTTTAATGATTCCATATCTGTGTTTAATTGCAGTTTGTAAACCTGCAGCTTGTAAACCTGTCATGATTATGCAATGAATATTCTGAGTTTATTTTCTATTTTGTTGTGGTTTTTAATTACAGATTAACATGTCCTTTTCAGACAGTTTACAGCTGGGTATCCTGCTGCCCGTGACATACCTAATGCACTTGCAGGGAAGGGAATAACATCCAGGAAAGCAAATTGCTGCCTGCTCTGATCAGAGGAATGAGCAATTTACTGAATACTGACTGAATTTCAGTCATAAGTAATGCATTAACATTGGTATTACACCATCAGCATTGCCCTTCTGCCCTTAGTAAAACTAAAGAAAGTTCACCTTTGAAATTGTATTCAGATTTATAATTGAGCACTTTGAGTGATGGGTTCATCTAATGCAAGCACAAGGAAGTGATTTACAATGTCTGTCAGCAGAACATTGTTATGTGAGGAGAGACTAACAATCATAATTTCAGACTCAACAGTATTTAAAATTCTGAATTGTCTCTTTTAATGCAAATCCTCTGTCTTTTAATACCGTGCTCTGTCTTAATTAGGTGAAATAACCCTTCCTTGCTTGGGTAGTCCCCTAAATTAGTGACCAGCCCAACACCCTCAGGATCATGCTTTTGCATTGTTTAATCTGTTCCAATCACACAAAGTGACAGAAAAAAAATAATAAACCCATCTCTTACATATGGAGCACTAGAGGCATGCCTTCAGATCCAAACTCCTCTGGATTCCTTTCCAGGTTGTTTTTATTTTAAGAGGAAACTGATGGGCTCCAGTGGGCTCAGCTCAGATGTGCCTGTGCTCTCCCTGTGGGGTTTCTGCCCTGTGGTGTCACAGCAGTGGTGTCATGGAGAGTTAGCAGAGCAGCACCAGAGTGACCCAGTGACTGCTGGCACGGGGGACAGAGGTCACCCAGGGGAGGAGCAGGTCTGGGACTGCTCCCCTGTGCTGTGCTGGCAGCAGGAGCTCCCAGCCCCTTGGCTGGGTGGGGCTGCAGGCAGAGCAGCGATTCCATCTCAGGTGCTTGTGCATAAACTGCTTTTGGTCTAACCAGGTCAGCTAC
Source organism: Serinus canaria (assembly GCF_022539315.1). NCBI lineage: Eukaryota > Metazoa > Chordata > Aves > Passeriformes > Fringillidae > Serinus > Serinus canaria. The sequence goes on from NC_066314.1 coordinate 68,338,165, forward strand.
CCTGAGCAGCAGAGCTGTGGGATGTGGTTCTGCAGCTGCTGAGCTCACAGCTGGGGTGCAGCCTCTGCTGCTGTTTCCATGGCCCCACAACCAGCAGGCACAGAGCTAAACTCCTGCCACGTGTGTATCCTGAGTGGCACCCCTCCCACGAGGGCACAGCAGCAGAATCAGACAGCAGAGCCACTTTGAAAGGGTTTGGCACTGCAGGGCAGCTGCACTTGCAGCAGGAGCCCTGGGAGTGATGGATAATCAGCCCATGCTGGCACCTCCCAGAAGGACAAACTGCAGCTGAGATCTGTCTGGGGTGAGATTTACCTCACATTATCCATTGGAAAGATGGGTGTAGCCAGGGCATGAGCTGTGTGTTTTGCTCTATGCTCAGTGGAGGGCATTATCCATCCCAGATGTTTCATATTGGTGCTAAGGTGGGATAAAGTACCCTCCACACTTGGTCATCTCCATCCAGACATGATTCCAGCTTGCTCAGACAAGGTGCCCCAATTTTGAAGGGTTTCAGCTGAGGATGAAAGAAATCCAGGTTGTCTGGCAGCAGCCAGCCCCCATGCCCAGGAGTCTCTTCCTTCACAGCTCAGGTTGTCCTGTGATGGTTTTTCTTGTCTGTGTGACAGCACAGGCAGAGTTTGTCATGCTACAAACACAATGTAGCATTGCAGATCACCTGGCATCCTTGAATATTAAGATTCAACTGAAATTTCTTTTAAAAGTTGTATGGAAAAGTGAGGGGTACAGTCTTTCTAGCAGTGCATGGCAAGATCCTTTGTGGGGGTTCTGTGCTAGAGAAAATCACGATGTTTGGAGAACTGACAACTTCAAACTTTCACAGCTATTACAAGCAGTATTTCTAATAATTATTAGACATCACAGTGAAACCTGCTTGGCCTCTGGTCCCACTATCATTTTGAAAGTCCTATTAGATTCTTTGGATGCTATCCCTGAAGTTCATATCTCTTAAAAGCACCTTTTGGGCTGCGTACGATTTTATGGTGCAAAAATCAGAAGAATTTCAGTATCTCTTGCTCCTGAAAGCTTCTGGGTTATTTCAGCAGTTCTGAATGAAGTAATTCAGACTATGGTTTTCAAAGCTCTGAGAGAGATTTAGAAGACCATCAATGGGAGGAGAATATTTAAGCATCAGTCCTATGTTTTAAGCCCAGAATTGATTTCAGCTGCCATCACAGAGTTAGGATTTCACCCTGAGGTCTAAGTGATGAAACTAGCCTGAAAGCTGGTCAGTCCTCCTTCCCTTTGTCATGGTGCAGGCTAAGCCAAGAAAGCATGGATGACATGGAGAAATATTTATGAGAGACCTTCCACTTGCTGTTTTGGAGAGAGTTTGGCTCTTAGGGCACACACAAAGCCATGTGATTATCCAGCTCTGGCTGCAGGAAATATCACTTCTGTTGGATCCTCAGCAAGCCATAAGGCTTGGAGCACAGTCCATAATTACCTAATGAGATAATTTATTCCCTCAACCTCCAACCTTTGGGTCTCCTGAGATCATAGAGGTTTTCCAAATTGTTTGTGCTGGTTATTGTATTTTTGTCTGTAGACTCCTTGTTTTAACCTCCATACAGGTAGCTAAGCAAATGTCACTAATTTTGGCAAGCACTTGCTCATATTCCTTGGAAATCTTCTGATTTTGGTTATCCAATCCATGAAAAGTGCTGTAGGAAGTGGCACAGACATCTCATGTTAAGCTGGAGGAGACACAATAGAATTGTTTCCTTTTACATTTAATTGCTTGCTAAAACTGATTTGAACTCATCTGAGATTCATTTGTAAAGCATCTTCCCCACAAGCTGAAATATTAACCTCAGCAGTAAAATCAGCCTTAAGGTGCTTTCTTTTTCATTGATGTATCTGCTGAGATACTTCTAACAGTACACAGTGAGCCCACATTGCTTCACTTTGTGTACTACATTTAATACTTTGGATAGTTTTATTTGATTCTGATGATCTAATATGGTGTTGTGGTTGTTCTTTTAAACAAAAGAAAAAGGTGGGATTTTGGAGATTTCTTTGGTTATTTGGATATATTTTTTATTCTTTTATTTTTGGGTTTGCTTTTTTTTGTCATGTTTATTGTGCATTCTTTAAATGTAATATTCCTAAAATATTTGTGTTCACATCAGGCTCCATAATAATTTTCCCATTCTCTTTGTTACTGTTACTAATGTTTTACAAAAAAAAAATCGAATTTCTATGCACCCTTTGAAAGGCTGAAATTTTCTTTGAAGTGTGGTGTGATATGGACTCGACAGCTCTTTGAAACAGGCAAGGCTGGAGATGTGGATGGCAGAAATCCTCCTGGATACAACCCATTTCTGTGCCTGAGTTTCAGAGAAGTGGGTCAGCAGATTGTGCAAGTGGATGAAATGTGTGGCCAGGATTGTTTTCTTGCTCTGGTTTTTGAGGGTGGCTCACATCTGTGTTTCTTCCCTTGCTTTTTGTCACAGGCAATTTTATAATCTACATTTTTGGTTGAGGTGTCCTATTCCTTTTCAAATCAGGATAATACACAGCTTTTATTTCAAGTGGTTCTTACTGTAGGTATTTCTGTTATTCATAATGTGGTGTAAGACTTATACATAAAATAGGATGAGTAGGGGATAAAAAATTCTCACACACTGATAATTATGCATACATCAAACCCCATAAACTGTAGAATTTCTTAAAGTAATAGCTGAATCTTCTGGTAATATTATTTTAAACAAATATTTCTTGAATAAACTGGGTGGTTAGGAGTGTTTTTTCTCTTTGCAAAACTGAATAACACCAGCAGTACATGATAATTGTTAATACCCATGTGAATATTTCCATCTCAGCTGCCAATCTGCCCCTGATTTACACAGAAGTGTGAGTAGCTTTCCTTGCTGGGCTTATGGGAGGGAGTTTGCTGTGCCACACACACCTCACAGATGGTTATGATTTCTAGAGCTGTCACTCAGTTGAGCCTGATCATAATTTAGCCCATGGGAATCCTTCTCACTTATGTTGCTCTTCCCTTTGTTAACATTAAAAAAAAAAAGAAAAATCAAGAAGTGGGTAACCAAACCAAAGTCTCTTTTCTATGGAAAAGCAGAATTTCCCTCCTGCATCATTCCTCTGCCCTGCACCATCATCACACCTCTGTGCAGACACAGCTTTATTTGGTTTACTTGGGCCAGTGAAACCTGCATTTTCCTTGGCAGGTGTGGGTGAAACATTTCCTCTGGCCTTCTCACTGAGGCTGCTGCTCCTCTTAGAGCCCCCCTGGATTTTAGGGATGAGCCTCACAGCCAGGCTTATCTACTGCCACAAGGCAGCAACATTTGCTCTCTAATGCCCTTGGAGCTGGATTAAGTAGGAACCCATAAAAGAGGCTGTATATCCCTTTCCACTACCTTCAAGCCATTGATTCCTATTAGCATAACTTTTCTGGCATCAATTTATTTTCACTCTCTAAGATCACTATCAAAATGCAGCGAAATTAATTCAGAAAAGAATATGCAAAGGAAATAAAAATATGCTAATCCCAGGGAATTACTTTTTCATGGCTCAAATAAAAGCATCTTCCTTCTCTTTCTCTCTCTGCCTTTCTGCTTTTTATTTCACTTTTATGACTGTAATTTGAAATCTTAGGCCCTCATTTTTGCTGAGCGTGAGAACAGCTTACACGTCTCACTGGCACATGCAGAGGTTTAAATGTAACTTTATCTTCACCTTGTCACAGGGGTATTAAGAGGCTTCTGACAGATGTTCTGGTTCTAGCAGAACGAAATTTTAAGCAGGGTGCAAGTGAACATGACATGGATATTGTAACAGGTTTATGCCTGGTTTAAACCCTTTTTATTTTTTATATTTTTTTTCCTACTTCCTCTTAAAGTTATTTTCCCTCTTTCTTCAGAAGTCAGAAATTTTAAGCAGGGTGCAAGTGAACATGACATGGATATTGTAACTGATTTATGCTTGGTTTATACCCTTTTTTTTTCCCTACTTCCCTTAAAGTCCTTTCCTCTCTTTCTTCAGAAGTCATAAAAGGTTTGTAATTATCTGGGCAAGTTAATGTTTAACCTCCTGATTTCCACCAGATGTATGTGCTGGGTTTGTAGATACAACCAGAGCTTTGGACCAGTAAGACTCTCTGAATTGAAAAAAATTAACTAAAATCAAGGACATACCTCAGATTGTCATCTGAATGATGTATGGGTGTCCTATGAGATCTCAGAGGAGATAACTGGAGTTTCATGACTTCTAAGACTGCTGATGTATTTAGAACACTTTATTGCTTTGTGAGCACCAACAAAATTTGATTTCAGCTTCGGGGGGGAGGCATCTGTGATTGCTGTTTTGCAAAACCCAAGCCCCATTACTGTGAGGGATCACAATCCAAGTCAGTGCCAAATTAATTTCATTCCCCTTGTGTTTATGTGTTGAGTGGGTGAGAGCAAACATTTCAGCACCTTGGAATTCTTCTAGTTACTTGCCATTTAATGCTCTTATCAGACAAACTGTAAATAAAAGTGTAATTAATTATTCTCTACTTACATGACAAGTTGGATATAAGTTCCATCCCCCTGGGAATTTATTATTTACCTGGTGGTGAGGGGAAATTACTGCAGGATTTTCTGGAGACTGCCTGGAAGATGAACCTGAGTATTGAATTTGTGGGGTTCCCAGGTGGAGGAAGGAATGATGGATCTGACTCCCTGTTCTCAGAAGGCTAATTTATTATTTTATGATACTATATTATATTAGAGAATGCTATACTGAACTACACTAAAGAATACAGCAAGGATACTTAGAGAAAGCTAAAAGATAAAAATGAAAACTTCTGACTCCTTCCAGAGCCTTGACACAGCTTGGCCCTGGATTGGCCAATAAGTCAAAACAATTCACATGGAAAAACCAATGAAACAATCACCTGTTGGATAAACAATCTCCAACCACATTCCAAAGCAGCAAAACACAGGAAAAACAAATCAGATAATTATTGTTTTCCTTTTTATCTGAGGCTTCTCAACTTCCCAGGAGAAGAATCCTGGGCAAAGGGATTTTTCCAGAAAACATGACTGCCACACCTGAGTTTTGTGTTCAGTCCACATCCTGCCCAACCTGTGAGCCAGGTTTTACTTAGAACCCTCACAAAGAAGGAAGAATTTAGGAGACACCAGCCCTTATAACTGCAGCTGGCTCATTTTCACTTGCCTGAAAGAACCAACATATGGCAAATCCTTTATTCCTAACTAAATTTTCTGCGTAAGGAAGCTGCCAAATTGTTAATTCTGGAAGCAAAATCGCTGTGCTTATCCACACTAAAGATGCCACTGAAAGCAATGCCAGCTCCACGTGTTGCAATTCCTTCCCAGAGGCACTTTTTGGGGTCAGTCTGTGCTTTGTGTCCATGGTAAGATGCTGTCCTTCCTCCTGCTGTAACCAGGGTCAGGGACTGCATTATGTTTCTGCATGGGTTATTCAAGGTGTGTATAAGGAAAATCAGTAAATCTGTTTTTCTTTTCCAACAGCAGTAGGACTGAAGCCTGGTTTTGGCCTCTCTCTTCTTTCTGATGTCTTAAAAAATAAAAAGAAATTAGGCAGAAAACTTAATCATTGCTGAGTGTGAAAAGTCCTCCAAAATGTGAGACAGGAGAGGTGTGAAGACATTTGCAGAGGAGGAAAGGAGGGAAGGGTCTAATTAACCTTTCCCTTTGTCATTTTCATGCTTTTGCCTCGAAATTTTTATGCACCTTCCAAATTTCAAGGCAAAGATCTAATGCATGAATAGATACAAAAACATCTCTCCTCCCCCTGCCCCAACTATAATCTGGGGGGAGGGAAATCATAGTTTTCAGTGAATTTCTCCAGCACTACTGTAAGTTAGAAAGGATTGTATAGAGACCATATAAACCTTAATTAGAAAGCTTATTAATAACTGCTGTAACATTAACAAGTGCTTTAGGATGACCCAGGTGTCACATAAGTAAACCTTTGTACAAAACTTTCCCCAGGTGCAGGGGATGGCAGCATTAGCAGGGACCTCACAAGAGGGAAGACTGAGTGCTGTAGTTTTCAGTATGCAATCAATGAAATTCAAGGTTGTGTGACATAATGATTTTTCTTATCTTCCTCCAGCTATTCTGTCTGTTTTGTAATTACCTACTGCTTCTCCAGGCACTGGAAACAAGATCTTTCTTCTAAGAGATACTGAGAGATTTGGGGCGTTTCTTGACAGAATGCAGGAAGACAACATGTTAATTGTACACTGTGATCTGAGAACTCTCTGATTTTAGAAATTGAGTTTCCAGTTAAATCTCTTGAAGTGTTTCCATTTTGTTCAATTGGGCTTCATTTTAAAAAAAGAGAAATCTTGCAAAGAGTGTGGAATTATCAGTTTGGGTTTCATCTGTGAAAGAAGGAGATTCATTGACCAATGAATCTCCTTGTTGATATCCAATGTGCCCTGTTGGAGATGGTCTGTGAGACTGAAAGATCTCTGAGACTGAAATGTAGTTTTTGTGCATCCCTCCAACCAGTTCTGGCCACTTCTGCTCTTCCTGATTGTCCCTAATTTACAGCACAGGTATGGCAGGCTCTCTCAGGGCCAACTAGTGTGCTAAAGACACCTTCTCCACTCCAGCATTGTCATTTTTTTAGCTCTTTCTCTTCACATAAATTGGATATTCACATAAGAGTACAGAACCAATTTTCCGTGTTCTTCTGTCTGGAGAAATTTTTCCTGGCTGATTGTCTCAGTACTATTGCAAATATTAGCCATTCCAAAAGAAATAAAAAGGACCAAAAAAAGCAAATGTATAAATCTGAATGCTGCTTGAAAGGGAAGAGGTAAATGAAGTAGAAGAAAGGCTTTACAGATTAGAAATAGGCTAAAGAAAAGCAGCTTAATTCAGTAACCAACTGCCCAAAGCCAATTTTAACCATGAAGAGGTTTGTCATTTCAGCTTAGAATAAAATCTGGGGGCAAAACCCCAAAAGAAACCCAAAAATGAAATGGTTTAGCCTTTCAAGGGGAGACAGTAGCAAACCAACCCATTTGCACACCACTGGGTAGCAGGAAGCAGCCAGGAAACATTTCTTATTTACCTGCATGCCAGGGCATGATCCTGACTGCAGCTTTCCAGGTTTGGGGGAAATTGATCTCATTGCCATTCAATTGGAGACAGCTGTCTAATTTCCTCCTCTGCAAATCTCATTTTCTATGAAGGACACAGCCAGAGAGGGCCAAAAGCAACATCCCTCAGGTAACACAGCCCTGTGTTCTGCATGCTGAGCTCTGCTCTGCCCTAAAGGAAACTGTGGTTTAAACCAACAGCACCATCAGGGAGGTAACAAAGGCCTTTATTATTATTTAAGGATGTGATTTTAATAGTAATTCTACAAAGTGAAATTTTGGAACAGAGAATGTAATGCTTTACAAGGGAAAGGGAAAGCTGCTGAATGGAAATGCTAAATTCCCATCAACCCTCTGGCTGTGAAAGGACATCTTAGAAGCTTCAAAGTTCTCTGTTATTGTGTATGAATTTGCATAAATCTCTCATCCCAGAAATGAAAATACCAAATGCCTCAAGCCACAAAATACTCAGTGTATTTCTGATTTCACTGTGACAAAGGAGCGTTGGCAATCTCAAGGAGATGAGTGCTCTCCAGGGACTCCACTCTGATTTCCTTTAGAAGTTGGCACAGCAAAGGTGTAAAATGGCTTCAGATGAAATGATTCATGAAGTAATTAAAAAAAAAAAAAACAACAAAAAAACCCCAGCCTGGTGAATGAGGTATCATCAAACAATAGTTCTGTGGTGTGGATGAGAATTTCATCAATATTCAGGAGTGAATTTTATGTCTTGCATTTTTCTGGGGTTAGCTCATGGACTCCTTGACCTTCACTCTCACACTTCAGGGACTGACTACTCCTCCTCTTTACATTGCAGTTGGTTCTTTGAGTTACACCAATTTGTCCTTCCTCAGTCCCCTAAACAGCCTTCAGCTTCTTGTGAAGGTCAGGAATATGAAGAGGATTGCAATAAAATAGCATTATTCCAAAATGTGCTTTTTTATTACCATTAAATCTGGCAGCAGCTGCTAAGGGGAAAAGATCATCAACTTTATTGGGCCCTTTTAATTACAGTAAAAGACAGTTCCAGGCTGTGTTATCCTGTCTCCTTTGTATTCAGCTTGAATCTTTCCAGGGTAGAGCTGTGATATTGAGTTCTGTCAATACAATATTCCTGAAATCAAATACCTGTGGAAGCCAGGTCCTGTTTGCTCTCAAAGCCAGGCAGACCTATCAGCAGAAATAGCAAGTTAAGTGACAGGAAAAGGAATGTGACACTTGCTTTTTTTGGCATGAAGTGAACAATGCCAATGATGATAATTTACAGCCTATAAATAATTCACAAGGAAAAGCTCAGTTTCTGTGGCACATGCTGGAACAGGGATGTTCTGTTGAATTTTTCCATCAAATTCTGGGGAAATTCAGATAAGGTAAGACTGAAAAAAGGAGTAAATAAACTCATCCAAGATGGGCTTGTCTGATTTCTCTCAGTATGACATCTGTTCTCATGCCTTGAGTCAGAGCCTGGGGTTTAAACACTCACTTGACTTGTGTTTAAATTGCTGAAGTGACAAGCCTGGACTGCAGTTCTACTGACCCAGTTCTCTCTTCTGAAGATGCCTTTTCCTGCAGAGTGAGTGATGTGTTTGCAGCAGGGCAAGCCTGTGCTCCACTCCTTACGTGCTCAGAATTAGCTGGTGTGTTTGGTATATTTTAATTTTCAAGCCACTTGCAAAGTGTTGTGGTGGGATTTTTGGGTGTGGGTTTGTTTTTTGCAATTTGTTTCTTGTTCTCTGTTATGTACAATTATCTTAGACTTAAGAAAAGTCCCTTACCTGCACAGGCTGATTCCTCATGCACCAAACAAACAAACAAAAACAAATTGGTGGAGTTTCTAATTAAGTAAAATCAGGCAGCTGAAAATTAGCAGTTATGTGCCAACCCTGGGATGTGAGATTGTGAGATGGACAAAGAGAATCGACTCCTGAGTTATTCCTAAGCAGGAATGGTCCAAAACTGTGGTGGTTGCTCTGCTCCCTTGGGCTCTGCTCACTTAATCTCTGCCCAAAGGCTGAGCCCTCCCTTCACCCAGCAATCACCAACATGTGCAGCAGCAGACCTAGGTCTGTGTGGGGTATTTTTACCCCTTTCTGGCATTCTGCTGCAGGGTTTTATGTTCTCTTTTGGGGGCAGACAGCCTCAGACACAGATATCACAACCTGCACACAAATGACCACACTGCCTGCTTCCATGGCACACGTGGAGTGGGATCCAAAGTGGGATCCAATCCCACTCTCAGAGGTACCAAAGTGCAAATCCTGGTCCCCAGCTTGGCCTCCTCTGATGCCATGATGATCACCCCTCTGTGTCACATGGAAATGCCTTTTTCCAGATGGAAACTGGGATGGTTTTACTGAAGGATGCTCATGGAAAAACTGGAGCAGAATTGATGACTTTGGCCATGCTGAATGCAATTCTGTTTTCCCTGTAGTTAGGACCTTCCCACTTCCAGAGAGGTGATGAAAAGGGGCCTTAGCAGTGTTTAATAACTTGCAAATTCATCTGTTTAAAGGCACATTTTGGAAAAGATCTGGTTGCAACCTTATCAAAGCTTTTTCTGTATCTTGATTAAAAGCATTTTCAAGGGCAGCTACAGGAAAAGGGAAAACACTGGTTGCCTGGCACTAATTTGAATTTATGAGAAAAAGGAGGAAAAGTCAAAAGTCTTCCCTAGGAAGAGAAGCTCTTGTCTGATCATGCCCATGTCTACAGAGCATTGGCACTGCTGCTTACAGGAGATCCTCCTCTGACAGCCCCATGCTGTCAAGGCTGCCTGAAAACTTTTGGCTGTTTTTTATCCAGATGCTGGATAATCTCAGGTGTGCTCAGTCCAATTCCCAACTGCCTGGTTATTCTGCAGCCCTGCATATCCTGCAGACCACATCCCTGCTTTGGTGAGGTGGGAGCCCTGCACTTTCATAATTCCATTCTGGAAATCAGCACTAACCCAGAGTGAGCTTTTCTCCTATAAATCACCAGTGATGTAAGCACTGGCGTGGTGCAGTTGGGATTTAAAGACATCCTCAGTGGTTTTTTGGGGGTTTGTAAGATCACTCACTGTGTTAGATTCTGGCTTTCAGAAGGAACTTGTATGGAGTCCTGGAGCAGGGGCAGCTGTGGGAAATGGGGATGTGGATGACAGTCATAACAAGATGATCTACAAGTGATGCACATTTTTTATTTCTTGGGGAGTATTACATCTTGAAATGAAAGCAGCAAGAAGAAGAGGGAATGGCTGAGAGAAAATTACTCCTGGATACACCAGAAAATAGACCAACTTTGGCATTATTTTTTGATTTCATTCCTTTTTACTTTCCATGGGACTGGTCACATCTACCTCACTTGTTGAGCACAGGTTCATTTTTGTTTCAAAGTCCAGTTAGAGCATGGCAGGATCTGGCTGACAGTTCTACTGCATCAAACAGAGGGATTTTAGGATGTTGAATTTAAATATTACCAGCTGTCTTCCATGCACTCCCAAATGAGTGTTACAAATTTGAAGAGAGTCTTTTAGCTTTTGTGCCTCTTGGCAAGAATTGGCTGGGGAATCTCCTGGGGGGAGTGACACAGGGAAGGTGACCCAGGAGGGAAACTGGATCTTTGTGCTAAATCCTAAGGTAAAACCTGCTGCAGTGAATAAAAGCTCTCTATGGACTTAAAAGTGTTCAGTCAGGAAGTGCTAGTGCATTTGTACATGCAGAAGCAAAGAAGAGGTGAACAATCTGCTTGTGTCAGCTCTGCTCATCCTGAAGATTCATGCAAGGCTTTGCCTTCCTCTTTTTTAATTTTTTTCCTTCCCTCTAACAAGAATATATGTCCTGGGAGTGACACAAAGAAAAGATTATTGTTTTATCAGGAAATCTTTGTTATGGGCTTGTTGTCCTGCTCCTTAAAAAGCCCATTGAAATGTAAAAAATATTCATCCATCTCATTTCATTTCTCTTTTAGCATCCAGACTGCACGCTGAGGTCATTAGCAGCTCAGGTGTATTACCTCAGCACAGTCTGTTGCTATGGAAATAGCTCCAAGCATTTGCAGTGTCTTGGCTGTACCCTGCCCAAACATCTTGGCAAGAAAGGCTGCATGCAGGGCAGCAAAGAGTGGTTTAAAACATGCTGAGCAAAATTTAATTATTTACAGGTATTTCAAAATCATGCCTGTAAATCTGCCCGTGCTTGGTGGTGATTTTATGCAGATGGATTTCCTTCTTACCTGCCTGATTTTTATCCCTTACTTTTGTGGGAAAGTGATTTCTGAAGAAAAGGAATGGCCTCTACAGAAAATTAATAATAATAATAATAATAATAATAATAATAATAATAATAATAATAATAATAATGGTGAAGATGATGAAAAGTTTTTTCCTCCCATCTGTCATTCAGTTTTCTAGGTGTTCCCATGCACAGCTTCAAGAAATATTACACACAAGCACTGCATCTAAAATGCCACTGTATTTAATAATAGAACAAGCTGCAGACAGGGTCATGTTATCCCTGAATTTCATGGTTTGACTTGTTCTCTTTATCCTGTGCTGCTAATTATTGCCTGGCTTAGGCACAGCTACTCAGGCTGCTTTGCACCTTTCATTTCAGCATCTTCATGGGCTCTACACAAGTTAGGGCTGAACTGAGCTGCTCTCAGGGAATATGGAAGAATTATCCTGGAATATCTCTCTGAGGGAATATGGAAGAATTATCCTGATATTTTCTCTGTTGCAGCCTCAGGCTGTGGCTGCTGACTCTGTGGTTTACAGCAATAACCCTTGGCTTAGAGGAGAGGGGGCATTCCATGTGTGTGGACCATGTGAGTGGTGCTGTGCCCCAGTGACAGCCAGGAAAGGTGACAGATGATCCCTGGCACTGCCAGCATTTCCCTATTCCTATTTGCTGCTGCACTCAAATGAAAGGCACTTGTGAAGGCTGATCTTAAATTTCCTGAAGACTGAAGCCTAAAGGTGAAATAAAGCAGAAAGAGAGAGAATTTTCCTTTTTATTTTCTTTTTTGTTTGTTTGTTTTATTTTCCCACCCGAGCTCCTTACTTTAACTATGATGTGGCATGTTTCTGATTGACCCAGTGGAGGAAGTTTTAGATATTTTCAGTGAAGGAAATCAAGCCTTGTGCCTAAGAGGGAAGTTGAGGCAGGAGCATCTCCTCTGAGGGGATGCACAGTAAATATTTCTTGCCTGTCTTTGCCTTTCTGCTTCTGGGCTCTTCCCTGCTGCCACTAAAACTTTGAAGCTCTTTTTTTTCCCCCTTGTTGTCCCTCTCTAAAATGCCTTTCAGAAAACCCCAGACAGTGCAATGAGCAAGATTTATGTTTTAAATCTCCCTGGTTTGAGCTGCCCACTGAGCAGTCCTCCTGTCATTCCTGCTCATTTGATTGTGCCATAAACTTACACACTTCTGTTTGGGGCAGTGCTCTGGAGGTTTTGCTAGCAGCTCATAATTCCTATAATCCCATCTTCCAGACCCAGGAGTGTGGTCTGGATCCTGTTCCCACCTTTTCCTCACAGCACAATCACTTCCAGTGGTGTCAGACAGATGTAACGGGGAGGAAATTTAATTTACACGGTTTCAGCCACCTTGTGAGGTGTTTTGGCATCAAACCTGTTTATCAGTGGCTATCAGAGGGGGGAATTAGTATTACAAAGTGTTTCCTAGCACTGCACCTGGCTGCTGCTGTAGGTAATTGGCCCATTTAGATCAGCAGGCTGGCTCAAGCAGCCTGAGATGATGCAAAACCCCCAAAAAAACCCCTAGAGCACAGCTTTGTTTGAACCACAGCAGGCAGAGCAGGAGTGTCTGCAGGATTTCTTGCTAACCCTTGTTAGTGATAGAGCTAGGCTTTGAAGCTGTGAGATTTGATTGCCTTGCTGCCCCCTCCTCACCTAAAACACACAAACACACACACACAGATTTTTCCTCAGCTTCTCTTCAGCACAACACCCTTGGAGGGGGGCAGGAGCACTCAATATTTTCCCTCCTGAACACCCAATCTTGCTGCTATCCAAGCAGGTATTTTATGCTTCCACTTGAAAGAGAAGACTTTTCCAAGCTTTTAAATTCCCCAGAGAAGAAAATGCTGAGGGTTTTTATTGCCTGTTCTTTCCTCTGTCATTTCTAAGATGTGCAGAAATCCTTGTCTGATAGGGGCTGGTAGCACTTTTAACTGTGAGGAATCTCTGCCAAGCTCCTGGTACAGAAAGTTGCACCCAATATTTAGCAGTGGAGTTTGGCTTGATTTGAAGTGCTCTTGCTGAGTGTGGCCTCTGCTAGGATGGAAACTTATGGCCATTTTATGATGTTTAAGGAAAGCTTTATCAAGTTCATTCTCCTGGCTGCTACCTTCAGTTCCTGATTTGGTTGGTGGGATGCAGGGGTTTTTATGGGATTATAAATACTAAATATTATAAATAAATACAAGGCATTGCTGTCATGCTTTTTGCACTTGATGAGCTGTCTGTGGCCCCAGGAGTCACTTAACCTATAGAACCTCCCAAAAAGGAGTGGAGGGGTGGGAAGAGAGCATTGTTTGATCCCAAAACGTTGACTATAAAGCATTACCTGCAAGAATTGGTTACAGACCAGAACTGTGCAGTGATAGGAATTCCATCTCTGAAGAAGCATATCCATCCTGGGACAGGTCTTTTCTCTTTCTTTTGTTTTTTTTTGGTTTTTTTTTTTTTTTTTTGAGGATTTGGAGAGGAGAAATGCTGACCACTGCAGGTATCACTAATGCTGATTTTTGGCAGTAATAAATCCATAAAGCCTAAGCAAAAAAAGACCAACATCTTCCAGAATCTTCATAATTGTTTCATAGAGCTTTAGATAATTATATCAGGTACCTGCAGGAGTTGTCATCAAGCTCCTGCTGAGAAATTGTAGGAAATAGTGGGCAGCCCTTTACAAAAGAAAGCTCTTGAGTAGATATATGCTATTTGTGTACATCATTGAGAAAAAAACATTGCATTGAGAACAGACTAGAATGAGAAACAGAGATGAGTTAAAAGCTGTGCAAATATTAGGCACTGAACACCTTCTAATGGTGTGGGCATTTATATTTTTCTGTTTATAGATCATTACACCCTTGCCACTTTCCAGTCCTACATGTCTATGCCATGCAAACTCATATCTGAAAAAAAAACTGTGTGTAAGAGAAAAACTAACAGACTATGAGGTCTCTAATGTCAAATGCCTTGGAAAAGGATCCCACCTGATTCTATTCAATTTCTATGTCTAAATGTGTCCCCATTTATTTATAGAGCTGTGCTGTATTTTCCCCTTTTTTTTTTTTTTTTTGGATGCAGAAGAAAATCCAAAATCTAAACAAGAGTTTAAAGGAGGGGAAGAAAATCCCCAAAAGCCACTTCCCTTCTAAACCAACACTGTAAATTTTCATTATAGAAATGTAGTCAGATCAAGTGCAGAGCTATTTATTTCCTTCAGCTGTCAGTTCTGCAGCTTTTTTGTTTATTCTTGCTGGAGATGAAGAATGCATCCATTTTTAAAGAACTGTATATCTACCACTAGTTATCAGTTCTGTGGGATTGGTTTTTTTACATTAATATTTGTATTAAAGACATGAGGACAAAGAAGCACCCAGAATCAGGCCCTTAGCCAGAAATATGTGAAAAACTTAAAAGCCAAGCAGAATAATTGGATCTTCTCTAACAAACTGACAGAAATTGTCATAGATAATCAGATTAACATGGCAGAAAGCCCTGAAAACAGTGACAGAGTAATGTTCATTTCTTACCCACAGGAAACTTGGAGTTTAACAAGCCAAAGAACAGGCTAGCTGTGCATAATGTCATTATCAAAGCCAGGGTGATGCTTGCTGTCACACCTATATCTCTCTCTTAAACCTTTTGAAGGGAGGCAACACCTGCAAGTGCTTTCCAGGGGATGCTGGAATAACCTTGGTTATTTCTCTCTGTGCCCCCTGCCTTTCCCAGTGCCACCCTTCAGAGCTGGAGCCCCATGAGTGGCTGTGAGCACCTGAACCTCCTCTCAGAGTGACTTTTCCTGAAATAACTACAAAAGAGGGAAGGATTTTTAGCACAGCTGAGCATGTTGGAAGAGTGTTCTCCCAGAGCTGCTGTCTGCTGATAAGATATGTATGCAAAAGACTTGTGTGACTTGCTTGATTGGGCCTTTCAGAGGCAAAATTAAGATAGGCTGGGGAGGAAGAGAAGGGTAAAAAAAGCAGCAAAAAGACAAACATAAGCCTATTTCCAAATCCTTCCCCTTTAAATATCCAATATGGTGATAGCAAAATCCTAATTCTGCAAATATGTATTTGGAGGTGCTTAATGTGTGAAGAGACTGGGCTTTGTGGAAACCTGTATTCAATTCCTTCAAACTGTGTCTGTTGTCTTAGGCAAATCACTTTAATCTTCCCCTGCCTCAAATCTCTGTAGTGTAGCACAGATAGATTAAGTTTACTGCAGATATCCAAATTATCAATGGCACAAACCCTCCAGGAAAAGCCTCCTTTGATCTTGCAGTAAGCAGAGCCCCAGTGAAGCTAATGAGACTGAACATGCAGGATAAGTGCTGCTGTAGGTATAATAAAGCTGCTGGGGAGCTGGGAAGGAAAGTAATTTTCCCTCTGCATCAAGATTGCATTTTGTTGGTGGAGGGATGGTGGAAATCCAAGTTGGGTCTGTGTTTGTGTCTATGCAATGTCAGTGCATTGAGGTGGGTCTGTGTCTGTGCAATGTCAGTACATTTTTGCCAGGCTGCCCCCATTTGCATTCTGCTGTCCCTGCGTTCCTCACCAGTTTGCAATCCATCCTCCTCCATCCTCCCAGTCCATCCTGGGTGATGAATTACCTCTCCTCCACCTCGTTCCATCACACTGGTGTTTCACATGGCACAGCTGGGTCACACTTGCTGCTGCTGGACTGAAATGTGCTGCTGCTGGCTTTTCCCTCCCAAAGGGCTGGCCCTGTGGGGTGTGACCTGCCCTGCTCCCCCAGGGATGCTCTGTCACCTGAGGTGACATCTCCCAGCTCAGCTGTGGGGTGCCAGAAATTGGTGTGTTGAAACCAATTTCACAATTTTGTGGTCTGTGTTGTGAGAGTGATGCCTTGAGAAGGCTGACCTAGAGCAGAGGCTGGGCAGAGCCAAAGAATAAAGCAGGGATTTATTCCAAGGATCTCCTCCATGGATGCACCTTGGGCAGCACCAGAGCCCAGCCAGGGCTGCACCCAAGATGACCCAAAATGGCCCCAAAATGCAGGGTCGGGCACAGGGTCTGTCCCTGGGATCAGCTCTGCTCCATTCCCACCTTGCAGTTCATTGTCCCAGCCCAGCTTTAGCCCAGGCACTCCCACCCTGCTTGTTTTTCTCTCTCCAGCCCACGGGGTTTGTGCTCCTGGGCTGGGATTGGGATCATTTGTCCTTGGTGCCCAGCTGGAGCAGGAATTGTTTTGTCTCCCTGCTCTGTGCAGAGCTCACCATCCCATAATAGGAAGCCCAGACCCACTCACTAAAGCAGCACAGAATGTGAAAATATCAAAGCTAAACCTGAGGCATCAAGGGATGTTGGCTGAAGAGGTCAGAGTGCCTGGAAGATGTTCAGTCTGTGCAGTCCTAGCACCGAGTTGAGGATTGCCCAGGCTGAAGCTGGAGCCCCTCTTAGCAGAGCTTATTCCTGAAGGGTGCTTGAACAGTGGAGAGCATCACAAAGTCTCAGGCTGTTATTTGATGTATTTATTTTGCTAACTCTGCTGTCACTCTGCCTGTGTAGTTCTGATGGAGCTTTGTTAAGTGCTGCCTTTCTGTCATGCTTTCTTTATTTTCTGAGTACTGTAGCAAAGACACAAAGTGTTTGGCCAAAGCATTTGTGGTTGTTAGGCACTCTGTTCAAAAACAATTCCTGAGACCAGAGATGATGGAAAAGAAATTTATTTTCTAGATTTCTCTATACAGTTACTTTTATTCTTGATTGACAATAAGGGAAATCCCTTGTTGTTCATCAATGGAGTTAGAGGGCTACAGAATAATTAAAACAGGAAGAGATCTCTGGTGGTCATCAGGTGCAACCCCTCAATTTAAAGCTGTGAATCTATTTTGTAAAAAAATCAACTTTTGGTTAAAAAACAGAAAGATAATTTTGAAGATGTGCGCTGACTTTTTTTATCATCCTTAGGTTTCTTTCTGTATTATCATTCCTAGTAAAAATCCTGCAGATATTTTATTGTTTAGGTCTTTTTATGCTGTTCTTGCTACTTTGCTCAGCTAATGCTCCCTTTTCCTGCACTTTGTCTATTTTTTGGTAACAACCATAGCCCTTAAGGGAAAGGACTAGCTGTTACTCTGTCCAACACTTAGTACATATGAATTGGGATTGTGGTTAGATTATAGTAACAATACTCTCTAAAAAAAGATACACGACCACCTGCAGACAGGCTTTTTGTAAGGATGCTAGATCCTCATTTTCTGTGACATCCTGTAGTACAGGATGTCCAACATCCATCATCCAATGTTCTTTCTTGAAGCAATGAACCCTGGGGATAAATAGTCACCACTGTGTCTTGTGCATAAAAGAAAATGAATGTTAATCATGGTAGTGAATAATGATCCCAGGATGCCTTTATGGAAAGAAATTTGTGTTATTTTATTTGCTTCAGAAATGGTCCTGTTTGCCTCAATAACAAAACACAAAATGGTACAAAATGGTACAAAATGGTACAAAATAACTCTGCTCTTAGAGGCTTGTTTGCCACACATCAGAGGTCCATGACTGTGTTGTGGTGGTGTTGTATGAAAAGAGAAAGGTACAGAACATATTGGATCCCAGCTTATGTGGAGCACTTAAATGAAAATTGTGTGCCAAAGCAACTACAGGCAGCTTGTCAGGCTGAGGTAAAACCCCCTTAAACATGAACAAGTCCAAACAAGCTTTTTTTTTTAATAAGCAAGTGTTTGTAATTGCAGTTTTCACCAGCTGCTGGCCTGGCTCCTTGGCAAAGCAGGGACTCCCACAAATTGCTCTGTGCACCAGAAGGTCTCTTGGTCCAGGCTTGTCTTCCCTCCAGGAGGGAGAAGGGCACATCAAGCCCCCAGAAACAAGAGGATTTGATGCTGCAGGTCTGCTGTGCTTCAGCCAGCATGTCCCAAATGTGGCAGAAATTGAGATATCCAGGCCCTGTGGGGTCACCCTCACATCCTGGAGTTCAGCTGGGCTCTTTACTGGGATGGTCTTTTCTATACATTGAAGGTTTACTGAATAAATTGACAGTGCCAAGGGGGTTGGAAATGACCTTTGAAGCAATCCTAACCATCAGAGCAGTCTGAAGGCTCAGGGTCAAAGACTATGAGCTGCTTTGGTTGATTTTGACTAGCAGGGATCACTAATGCCCTATGTGAGCTTTTGTTTTGGTGTAGTTTTATTTCTGTTCTGTGAAATTATTTCTGCTTTGGACTGTGTAGCACAGAGGTTAACATGTGAACTAGCTAGGCCAAGATCTTTTTAGGGCTGTGTCTACAGCAGGAAAAAGAGGTTTTAACTCCCTAATTTTAGAAACAAATTATAATTTGGAATCTCTTTGGGTGTTTCATGTCACTGTCATATTTTCTGGAAAAATCCCCTTGCCCAGGATTCTTCTCCTGGCAAGCTGAGAAGCCTCATAGAAAATGAAAACAATTTTACCTTCTTTGCTTCTCCTGTGTTTTGCTGCTTTGGAATGTGGTTGGAGATTATTTATCCAACATGTGAATTGTTTTTACTTAATGACCAATCACAGTCAGGCTGTGTCAGGACTCTGGAAGGAGTCACAGATTTTTCACTGGTATCTTTTTAAACCTTCTGTCTGTATCTTTTCTCTATTCTTTAGTATAGTTTAGTATAGCATTCTTTTATATAATAATGATAATATAATAATAAATTAGAACATGAAGAAGATTGTAAGAACATGAAGTCAGATCCATTCCTTCCTGCCACGGGGCACCCCAGAAAACACCACAGTTTCATATTCCCAGAGTGTGAATGTTTTTACACCCATGAAGTTTGGGTGCTGCTCAAACACAAACAGGGAGTTTCACAGCTGACATCTACCTAGGAAAGACAAATCCAGGCAGCTTGATCAGCAATCTTGCAGCTGCAGGTGGCCGAAGATGGAGTGGTGCTGTGATAGGAGCTGACAGGACTAAGCAGATGTGCAGTGTGGCTTTGTTATTGCAGGCAGGGGAGGAGCAGTGCCTGCCACCAACACAAACATCACTCTCAGAGAAACTGGCTGGCAGCAAAAAAGGCTAGCAGAAAATAAAATACAGAAGCCAGAAATACAGAGCCACCTCTCATCTGTGTGAGAGTGGGATTTGTTGGGTCTGTTTTTTGGTTCAGATTCAAGGCACAGCACAGTTCTTCATCTTCCTACTCAAGCTGGGTGTATATGTGCCTCAAATCTATTTATGTTAACAATAATCTCATGGGCTAGCTTTTTGCTGATCAGTCAGAACTTAGACATATATCAATTTCAAGCAGACTTTCACTGAAAAAAAGTTACTGACTCAAAATTATTTTACTTTTGAAGAAACACTGATTCTGGAAGAATCAAGCAATAGTACAGGCTCCTTATTTATCATTATTCCTGGTATAATTGTCATTTGTGCCACAAGAGAGTGTGTCTCATTGTTATCCAACTTCTGTCATTCTCCAAGGGGCTGAGTATCACATCCCTAGAGCCACCACCTGGCTCCATAACAAGGTTTCTAACTGAACATTTCCTCAGAAAAGTATATTAGATTTCTTTCCAGGAGTGTCTGGCTTTATCTTACCCTGAAACCTCAGATACATCCAGACTATTCAGAGTTTAAATTCATCATCTTTCCCACTCCCATGCAGCTGGAAGTTTCTCCTTCTCCAGTGCAGAAGGGAAGCCCCACGGGGAGGAGGAAAACTGAATTCCTCCCTTGGTCTGAGGATGGTGAAAGCAGTGAGAGGGTTGGCAGGGTCATGAGTCCTCAGGAGGTTCCTTCTGGTGTAGATCAATAAAAATTAATAACAAAAGGGGTCCCTGAAACATTAAGAGACAGAAGGACTGTCTCCTCTCTGTCCCCAGGCCAAAATTCCTCCTTGTCTCAGCAGCAGCAGCTTTAGGAACCCCCTCTCTTCTCCTGCCTGACAGAGCTGAGGGCTGATGTTCTCTGCTCCCCTGAGGCATAAAACACATCAGCCCAGCATGCAGGCAACCAGGGCCAGTGCAGAAATGCCAACATTAGTTTGCAAATGTGTCAGTTCATGCATTTTTAAACAGGTGTCAGAAAGGGTGGCTGTTGTTTCAAGAGGCATTTAATTGGCATTCCAGTTCGCCTTGTTTTAATTGCACAAAAATGCAGCGAGAAGAAAACCTGTGAGTGGGAGATTAAATAGGACAGCCTGTCTGCAATGAAATGGAGTTTCCTTAATTAAATCTGCTCAGAAGTTGCTAAAACTTTGTCACTTGTTGTATTTCACCATTTAGTTTCTGGAAAGAGGGGAGGAAGCGGGTGTGTTCACATAAAAATAATTTATTATTATCATCTTTTGTAGTTGTCTAACAGGCTGCTGTTGCAGGGTAGAGTTCCTGGCAGAGAAATGTTGAGTCACAAAGGATTTAAGTTTTTTAGAACTTCTGCATGGTAAATGCAGGAATTCTCTGAATTCTCAGCATCTGTGTGTGTCACATCTGAATCCACACACAGACTTTGAAAATGCACTTGCTGTTCAGCAGTGTAAAGCAGGACAGTGAGAACTGAGGAGCCTGACCCCAATCCCTGGCTGTTCCAGTGATCTATTTCCCACTGGGTGCAAGGGAATGCCATGAATCTGCCAACTCCACCACTAAACCATGGCTGTAAGAGCCACATCTACAAATCTTTTTAAATGCTTCCAGGGATGGTGGTGGCTTAACCACTTCCTTGGGCAGCCTGTTCCCGTGCTTGACAAGCCTCTCTGGGAAGAAGCTTTTCAAATATCCAAATAAATTCTCCCCTGGTGCAAACTGAGTTAATGACCTCTTGTCTTGTGGCTCGTGAGTAGAAATTGAGCCCCACCTTTTTATAACCTTCTCCTGGCTCTGCCTGTTGAGTTTTTCCCTTAGGGATGGGGTGGGTTTTTTTCCCCCCAGTGTTTTATCCAGAATGTGGTGTTTGTGCTTCCATAGAAGGAAACCAATAAATGCAGGTGAAATTTCCATAGGCCTCACCTGACAAGCAGCCCATAATGAGTTGGGTTAATGATACCACTTCCTCGGGAACAAATTGGGGACTTTGGCTGCTGCAGTTGGTAATTAGGGATTTCAGCTGCTCTGCACAGAATGAGGTTGAGCTGACAAAAAGGTAATTACACTACAGTGCATTAAAAAGCAGGAACTGCACGTACAATTACTCAAGAATTTGTGTGTGTGTGTTTTCCTAGCTTCACAGTCATCCCCTAACAACAGAACCAGGGAGGGCTGGTGCAGGGTGCTTGCCAAGAAAAGCAAATTAGGAGGGTTATTACAAACCAATGTTTTCCCATGTTCAAAGCCAAATTTAACAAATGCTCGCTCCCTCTTGAGAGAGGGAGAAAGAAATGGAAGGAGAACCAGAGCGTTGGATTTCTGAAATAAATTAAAGTACTTTGTTTATGTCTGTATGCTTCTGTTCTGCCTGTGCTTTAGCACTGCTAATATAATTTCACAGCAGAATGGCAGCACACAGAGGAGTCTCAGGAAGCCCTCAGAATTTATTTCCATTTTCTGACATGCAGTGGCCATCTCTGTGCAGATGGGTGGGAGCACCAGTAGCCTCTGCCTTGGTGCTCCAAACTGCAGCAGCCAGGCTGTGCAGGGCTGGGTGTCCCTTGCCTGGGGACTCTGCTGCCTCTCTGTGCTGCCCTGGTGTTCACAGGGGTCCCAGGACGAGGGAAGAGGTGAGAATCTTGACTCCGTGTTTCAGAAGGCTGATTTATTATTTTATTATATATATCATATTAAAAATATACTAAAAGGATTGAAGAAAGGATTTCATCAGTAGGTTAGCAAAGAAAAGAAAAGAAGGGAATGATAATAAAATCTTGTGACTGACCAGAGAGTCCGAGACAGCTGGACTGTGATTGGCCTTTAATTAATGAGACCAATCAAAGATGCACCTGTTACACTCCACAGCAGCAGGTAATTATTGTTTACATTTCATTTCTGAGCCCTCTCAGCTTCTCAGGAGGAAAAAATCCTAGCAAAAGGATTTTTCATAAAATATATCAGTGACACTGGCCCTGTGCTGCAGGGCTGGTCCTGTGAGGGAGGCTGGGGAGCACCAGCATTCCAGTGATGAATGCTGTTAGTTACCAGAAGCACTCTGGTGTCTCCTGTGGCCTTTTGGCTTTGGCATTTCATCTGTTTTAAGTCTGAACTGGATCTTGCATTCTCATTTGGTATCTGCCATGCCATGCCTTCATCTGTTACACCCCCAGCCCTTCTCCCTGTGCTTTATGGGGACAGCTCTGCTCCCACTGCCAGGAGGGGTGATTCCATTTTCTCCTGCCCTCCTTTCCATCCCCATCCCTAGGCAGGGTCAGGGACATGACAGCAGCTCTGTTCCCTTCCAAGACCATTCCCAGGCAGGGCATCTTTGCCCGTGAGGAGCTGCTGGCACCGCTGAGAGGACAGGCCACCTGTGTCAGCAGTGGCAGTCGCTGTCTGTGAGGGTTAATTTGGAAGTCAGGAGCTCTCTCTGTGGCCCTGGGTGTCACTGGCAGCAGGGTGTTCTGGTGGTGGTCTGCCATGTGAAAAAACTTGGT
Source organism: Serinus canaria (assembly GCF_022539315.1). NCBI lineage: Eukaryota > Metazoa > Chordata > Aves > Passeriformes > Fringillidae > Serinus > Serinus canaria. The sequence goes on from NC_066314.1 coordinate 68,361,064, forward strand.
TTCTTTCATATTCTTCCACTCAACCCCCACCTTTAGAAAAAAAATTAGAAAAAACCAACACAACAACAAGTGCAAAAAAAAAAAACCCAAAAAAACAAAAACCCAAACAAATCCCAAAAAACCCAACCAACCAACCAACCAACCAAACAAAAAAAAATAACCCAAACCTACAGGTCAAAACCATGGAGGTTTTTATAACCAGCTCTAGTGAGCTGCTCTCAGCTGTGTTTTCTTGGTCCAAAGCAGTTACCTGGTACTCCCCTGGCTTTTTTTTTTTTTTGACATAGAAAATATTTTCTCTGTAACTCTGCGTTTTTTCCAATGTTGAATCGAACTGGCTCAAGTACCAAGTTGTCCAAAGTCGCTGGAAATTGAATTCTTAAGAGAGGAAAACACTTGCAGAAGGAAAACTAGGATTATATCTGCAGCTATCCCAGCAGACTTTACATCTTCATGGAGGAATCTTTGCTGATAAAATAAGAATGCAGTTCTACATTATGTGATGAAAAGCTCATGGAGATGCTGTTTACTGGAGTTATCTGAAAATTATCTAAAATATTTAGTGCAGTGTAAGTAAGATGATGTTTCCTGTGGCACTCAGTGAGGCTGGCAGTGGTGTGGGGATAGGAAATGCTTTGATTAGACAGGAGGGCACAAGATGATGCTGATGAAATTCCTCCAGATCAATAGGTCCTGGGTTAAATACTGCCATGAGATTTGTCATTTCAGGGTCTCTGCAGACTCAGCTCATACTGCACAAATGCTTGGGGATTTTTTTTTTCCCTAGACACATTCTCAACTATTTCCTGATCCAGGAGAGTTTATAAAATTTTTCCTTTTTCCCTCTCTTTTTATCAAAGTTTTAACTTTTACTGCAATTATATAACAGTAGCCAACACCTTGATGTGTCCTGGGCCATAACAGCTTGCTGTAGTCCATCAGGTTTAGTTTAGAGGATACAGAGAGAGAAAAGGATTTTAAACTATTTCTTTAATTAAAAAAAATGAAAGGTGCTTTCCTTCCTCCCTCCCTCCCTCCCTCTCTCTCTCTTTTTCTTCCAGCCAACCAGCCTTGAGTCAATGATGTGAGACACATTTATATGGAACATATCATTAACATATAATTTCATATTGCTAAGTGGTTTGAACAAACTGGCTCTTGCTGATTCTGAATGTCTCTAGAGATGGATTTCTACCCTTCAGCAAAATGTGGAAAAAAGATAATATTATACAAAATAAACTTTCTTTTCTTAATATCTCTATTTCTTCCTAGATCTCTTTCTGCTGTCTTTGGGTAGGTTAGGTTCATTTCAGTCACAGATCTCCATTACAGGTTGTGTGGTTTCTTTATTACAAACATGCAATTTCACCAGTAATTTTTTTTCTGGACTAATAAGAACCAGCTTCTGCTGGATCTCATAATGACATCCAACTGCCTGTTCTTATGACTCTGCAGGCTGCTTCTAAGCTGTGGTTTTTATGTAACTTAAAACAGAATGCCACAAATTTGAAAAAAGGCTTAGGGAAAAGGTATGAGGGTGATGCTTGGGGAATATGACTTGGAGTGGAGATTAAAGAATCTTGGTCTACTTAGTTTATCCATGGGAAGGGAAGAACTCACTTTGGTTATAGTCTAGAAGAACCAACACTGATAGGAGACTTCTGATACTCAATAGTGTTCTGATCTCCATATTTCCTATTCTGTCAGATCTAAGGATTTGAGGCTGAGTTCAACATGCAAAAAAACCCCCAAACCCACAACATTATGGATAATTAATCTCTGTAGATACTCAGGGAAGCAGTGCACTCTTCCTCACTTGTAAGCCTTTAATTCAGCAATACCTACCTCTTTTATACATGTTTTTCTTTAATAAGGCAAAGGAAAGTTGGTACAGATGATGCCAGGAATCTGTTATGGCTCAGGCAGAGGTTTAGGCTTTAGGCTTAAGAGAAACCTGGTCAGTGTTCTCTGGCCTGAGTTGTGTAAAAAGATCATAATAGAGGACAGAATGCTGCCTTCTTTCCTTGCACAAATAAATCTGACATGTGATCAGTAAGTAAAGTGAGCTGTTACACGTCAAGGGGTGCTGCTCAGCAAAGGAAATGCAGCGACCACATGCATTGGGAGAGAAATGACCTGATAAGGATGTTCCTGCCTTGTTCCCTTCTGTCTTAGCAAACCCTGTCAATTGGAATGACTGCTGTAATTGAACCAGTAATAGCCAGTTGTGCTTTATTGTCTCTGTTCACATCCAAGAGCTGTGCAGGAGCAAATCTCCCAGGCTGGTGCTGGTTACCCTGTCAGGGAAGGGCCAGCTCAGTGATTCTGCAGGGATTGATTAAGCAATGCATCCTGACAAGGCTTGCAACAACACTGCAAAATAATCAGGCCTCTGGGAACTTTTAAGATAACCACCACAAGGCTTGGATTCCCCTGGGTGTATTTATCACATGGGAGCCTCACCAGAGAGAGCTTCTTTAAATAGACAGCTGTTTGTGTTAGAAATATTTTGCTGCTACTGGTGTGGTCCCTTGGAAGCTTCATCTGGTCTGTTTAACTTGCCACCAAAGGAGACAGTAAAGCTCTGCTTCTTAAGCTTAATATTGCTTCTCATCAACACCCAGCTACAAGCAGAGGTCCCCTTGTTACCTATCCCATCAAATTTACTCTGCAGGTCAAAAGCACTGGCTGCAGCAGCAGGGCTGCCAGGGATCAGTGGCCCAGCACTGCCAACCCATCTCTCCATAAAGCAGTCAGGTGAGAAACTCTCCTATAAATGACCTAAATAAGCTGAGGTGCCCTGTCAGTGACAGCTTGTTACCCTTGCTCTGCCAGAGACAAGAGTTTTACATGACTTCATGGTGCAAATCTCTTTTGCAAACTCATTTCTGGTATGGCAGAGAAGAAAGGAAGGAGCTTTCTGTGCTGCTGATGGCAGGATATTGCAAGGTTGTGAGGGCCCCAATGAAGGGAGAGAATGATGCATCTGACTCCGTGGATATCAGAGGCTAATTAATTACTTTATTACACTATATTATTCTATACATCTAGAACTGAACCTGCCAAGCACTCAGACCTGCACACAACTCTCACACTGCCCTGAATCTCGTGACACTCAGCCCACAGTCCTGACACACACACACACACACCCACACACACCCACACACACACACCTGGCCCTGACAGGCCAAGGAACAAAACCCCATCACTGTGGGTAAGCAATCTCCATGCTGCATTCTACTTTGGCACAAACATGGGCACAGCAAGAGATAAGAATTGTTTTTCCTTTCTCTGAGGTTCAGAGAATGTGAATCCCAGAAATCCTTGGGAAGGGTTGTGCCTTGCTTTTCTCTGTGAATAGAAATGTGGGGCTACAGCAGGAGGCTTTCCAGCATCATGCCACAGCTGTGAGCTGCACAGAGGGGGACAAAAGGGACCTGTCTGCACGTCTGTCATCCCTGCAGCAAGGCTGCCTCTTTACCCTTCACCTGCTACACACACTTCATGTGATCCTGTCTCTGCTCTTGTCTGATGGAAGGTGAAGATCAAGTCAGCTACTGAGAAGTTCCTGTGCTGGAATCCCATTTCTCTGCTTGTTTTTACACCTTTTTAGAGCAGAAGGAAACAGCAGCAGTGAAACCATCAGTCTTCATGTGGGCTGATAACTTGTCACATGGGGAAAGTTCTTGGCAGAGCTTGATTAGCTGAAGCACGGGGTCGTGTCACTTGTGTCTCTGTGGCTCCTGGATGGAGCAAGGCAGCCCAGAGCCTGGGCAAACCATCTCCCATCTGTCTGCAAGAACCATCTGTGGACAGCCCCTCAGTAACTCAAGCTCTTTCAATTAAAAAAAAATAATTGGGGTTAGCAATTAGCCCGTTGTTTCAGTGAGCTTTGGCTGGGGTTGAAGGCAAGTCCACGTGCAGTACCTGGGAGATGCCTGAAAGAGATTTAAATGAAATGCTGCCCTGGAAAGGCTGCTCTGGCATGGCTGGACTGTTTGGTTCCCTAGGCTTCCTTCTCCTGTCTTCCTGCTGCTCCTGGGAGCACAGAGCAGGAAACAGAACCCTGTGTAAGCCATCCCCATTCATGCAGACAATGCTGCTGTCACCACTGAAATGGTTTGTGTGGTGTCAGGCTTGAAGTTTGATCAGTCTTTTCTCCTGATTTAAGAATTCTGTTTATCTCTTCCAGAAGTTTCCAGGTTATGCATTAGGAGGAAAGAACAGGATAAAAGACAGCAGAATTTTCTGAAAGCTGGAATAAGTGTCCAACTCAATAACTGATTACTTTTGTATGTCAGGCTGTGTGAAATCTCCCTGTAGAGAATTCCTCTAGACTCAAACCACAAACTTTTGGCTTGTGCAGATACATAGATACAGGATTTTGCACACAAAAGGCAAAAATCTTGAGGGTCAAATTTTACACTGACTCTTCCTCACTTCATTTACAAAAATTTTGGGGGGGGGTCATGGTGGGTGGAGGTTGGCTGGTTGGTTCTACAGGAAAGTTCTACAGGAAAGAAACTGGGAGGACAGCTAAGAAAACAGATTGTAAATACAGATATTATTGAGGCCAGCTTTGTAACTTAACCAGATTCAAATAATAGAATTTAGCAGTGTTTTGCTCACTATTGCATTGACTGGATTTAAGATCTTTTTACTGGAAGGGAGGGAATGTTAGAAGTGGATGATGTAATCTCCAACTGTAATAAAATGTTAGTTCAGTAGCACCCCATAAATGAGAATGGCCTTTGCAAAGCCAAGTTAAATTATTATCTATTGAATAATGATGCAGTGAGCAACTCTTGCCTTCTTGCTCTTAGCATCTGTCGGGTTAAATAACTTCTGCATCAGTCATTCTGCCTCGTGCAAAATGTCACTTTAATAGGGCAGTGACATGGGATCAATAGCACCTTCTCTGAAAATTAATTGTATTTGTCTTGTGCTGCTTGCTGGATCTTCAGGAGGTCACAAATAAAGCAAAAAGTATTCAGGGTAATAAGAAAAAGTGAATAAAACTGTGTACCAGCAGAAGTATTGAAATATCTAACACTGGGGAGTTTGCTGTCCTGAGACAATGTCCTAACCTTCTGAGACAGCCTTAAGTGTACCCAAATGAATTATTTACATGCATGCAGGGAGAAAACTGAGGAAGAGTTGCAGGCAGTCAACAGAGCTGGAGTTCTTCTGGCACAGGAACACCTGGTGAGCTTTAATTCAGTGGGAAGACACTCTCACATCACACGGGGGAAAATAGGTCCAATGAATCCATAAATCACCTGGTTGTTGCACAGAAAAATGTCTTTAGACACCCACCACCTTGGCAGCATTGCTGCCAAGCAAGTGATTTCTTGTGGCCTTCTGTCTTCTCCTAATTGCACTCCACAGCTCAGTGTCTCACTGAAGGCAAAACTGCCAATAAAGTTAATTTCTGGGTGGAATGACTTAATGAAAAAAATGTGGGGAAGGTTGATTTAGACTATGCAGCAGATACAGAAATGTGGTAATTAAAAGAACTTACATTTTCCCTAAATTGCTCCAAAGCAAGCTGTGGGGAGCTGGAAGCAAACATGAAACTTGGTGAAAAGGAAATTCAGGAAGCAGAGTAATAGCACATGCATGAAGAAAAGAACCTGCAGGAGAAAGAGATGAATTACTGTAATTACAGCGTAATGTATCCCATTTTCCATTTTTTTTACTGATTTTCACATGTATAAAACTTGGTTTATTTATATACATCCAATGGTACAGCCTTAAATACTTAAGTATGTTCTTAAATCTTTAAGTATGTTCTTATATCCTTAAAACCTTTCAATAATATTTCATAGTTTTATCTTTTTCTTACTGGTAATGAGCATTGATCAAGTTCAGATAGGACAGTGTGTGTATTTTGACCCACAATATTTGTGAATGCTCCTTCAAGTCATCTTCATCATCAGATCCCATAACTTTTCCTACAAACAGGAAATTTATTTAAATTTAAGAAAACATAATTAGAAAGGCATTGAGGGTTTATATCCTTAAAAATGGGCATGAAGTCTACAGTTCTTGAAAATAAACATTCAGTTCTTGAAAGTAAATATTCCTGGCTGTAATGACAGAGAGAAGTTCAGGGACAGAATTTCATGAAGACAGTCAGGAGCAGATATTTACATTCAAGCATCTGAAAAATGGTTCTAATTCCTGAAAAATCAAGGGATAACTTGTAAGATTTGGTCAGTCTAAAACCAGTCTAAAACCAGTCTGAATCTGTACTTTGTGTGCCAGGTGCATGTGTATGTCTGTATATACTGACAGCTGGGCTAGGGGTGGAAAATGTGAGCATTCCTCTGAAAGCAAGGGAGATTAGGGGCCCCTAAAGTGCTGTATGTGAGGGAAAGCACTTTTGGATGCTGTTCCATTTGTTTAAAAATAGACATTCTGGTGTTGTATTTATCTAGGCACTGCATTCAAACCAGAAAAGAGCTCCAATGGAGCTTTTATTACCTTGGTGCTTGTTCTGAGAACCAGAATGGGAGGTTTTAGCTGTTGGGGTCACTTCTGTGTGGAATTTCTCACAGCTTTTCAGGACTGGAGGTAGAATTAATGTCTGAAAGCTACCTGAATGAGCAGCAGCACTCAGCTTTCAGATTCAGGTTTCCTCTCCTCAGAAACTCAGTTCTAAATTGAGAGGACGATGCCTGAAAAGGCTTCTTATGTTATTTCTGGGCTCATCATTGCTCTCAACATGTCAGTGTGATGAAAGCCACTATAGAAATGTCAGATCATTATGATCATTCTTGTTTTCCTCAGTGTGGAGTGAAAAAGAGGTCACGGGGAATGATGCTAACAAAAATGACTGGAGAAAGGGGAATGAAATGCAGCTATTTGACTCCTAATGAACATTTTGATGGATTAGATTGGAAACAGGATATTTCTCTGCTCTGACTGAAATCACTGCTGACCAGAACAGCACAAGCAGAAAGAAAATGCTGGGTCCATGTGCAGCATTATTTTCCCTCATCTTCCCTGGAAATGTCATCATGAGCTATAGTGATATTTTTGCCACTGACAAAGGAATGATGAGGAGGACTCCATCTTATCAGAAGGCTAATTAATTACTTTATTATACTATATTATTTTATATTATATTACATTTTCTCTAAACTGAATGGGCACAAGCACTCCACTGCCCAGAGTCTCATGACTGTCCTGACACACACACACACCTGGATTCAACTGGTCAGTGAATCAAAGCTCACACCAGAATCCAATTATCAATTCCCTTCAGGTAAACAATCTTCCCCAATGCATTCCACTCCTGAACAAACACAGCACATGAGATAAGAATTGTTTTTCCTTTCTCTGAGGTTCAGAGAATGTGAAACCCAGAAATTTCTTGGGAAGTTGTGCCCTGTGAAGAGAACTGTGGTGACAATGAGATGTTTAAAGCAGAAATCAAGAGTGATTTTCCCCCATGCTGTCCCACTTTTGTGGCTCTTACATGGCAGTGAGATCCCTGGATCCCAGGGCAGAGCCTGGTGAGGGGAGCTGGTTTTGGCTCTGGCCCCACCTCAGACCCTGGCTTGAGCCTTGACCTTGGAATAGCTGATTCTCCTCCCTCCCTGCTGAGAAAAACCTGTAGTAGAATAATTCTGAATTACCTTGCAAGGCTGTCGAGGAGGGGTCTTAATGAATATTTGCAGAGCACTTTGAGACCCTTGAATGAAAGAAGCTATAAAAATGCAAGATGTTATTATTTATTTATGAAGGTCCTTTGGGTTTTGGCCAACAGCATGAATTGTTGACATTTAATTATTGAAACAGTGTGCCTATCAGACCCCTTATGGTAGGAAGAGATAAATAATGCAGAAGACTTCAGAAAACCTGGTCAATACCCTCTTGAGGTCTGAAGCAAATATACCAGACACATAGCTCTAGCCTAAAAAGAACTGAATAATTAAACCAAGGAATGAGATCAGTTGTTTGGAATGCTTTTTATAATTTGTGCACAATGTTCTACAAATTATTTATTATTAGTCCATTACTTCCAAGCAGCCTTTTCTAAATAAATACCATCCACCTTTGCCCATATGTGTGTCTTCATTGGGTGATGGTGTCAAGGACCACTGGAAGTGTCTGAGCAATTTAAGGTATTTGAGCAATTACAATGAATGTTTCTTCCTGCTATCTTGGAAGTGTTGAGGTTTTTTTAAAAAAAAAAACTTATCATAGAACCAATTAATACTTTTAAATATGCAATCAGTCATTTTCATATGAAAAGAAAAAAGGCTTTAGATGCTTAGAATGCTTTTGAAGAAGTTGCTTAAAGAGAAGGAAGAGTCTGTGCAGTCACATTAATTATACAGTACACTTTAGATGATGTTCTTCATCCAAGCATGGCAAAGTTTTTACAACTGTGGAGGCTTAATGTCACTGCAAGGCAAAGTACATAATTTACAGCACTGATGGATAAAGTGAGACACTGCTGTCTTGTACAATGGCTCAAATAACTTCAATTGCTCAAATATTTTCACAGGTCCTTGATACATTCACCCAACAAAGAAACCCTTACAGCATCTCAGGTGCACAGCAAGGAAACAAGGAAATTCTAGTCTTCCTCTCCAGGGAATGCTTCCTTCTCTGCAGGCTGTAGAAAAGCAGTTTTATTAGCATTTACAGAGGATTACCAGAAAGGAGACTGGAGGAAACCAGCAAACCTTTTGCCCCACCTGCTCACTTTAACCTTGCCTGGATTTTGGAGGCACCAAGGTTTATAAGCAGCTGACTGACTGCAGGAAGATCTGCTCTATCTGATGCTCTGCTGCAGGCTAATTTGAGATTAGAGCTCCTCCACTCCATGGCAATGCAGTGATGGACAGGGTGGTAAATGAAACCTCTGGCTGAGCAATGGGATTTTTGCTGTGGTTTGAATGGAGGGACTTTCCTGCCAACTTTCTTGCAGGACACTCATTCAGGAATCTATCCCTTGCAATAGATCACAGCTATTCTGACTAATTTAGAGCTGTTCATGAAATGATTACATTCTGACTGGCATTTCAAGCAGAAGCAGTACTTCCCTTTGTTTCCAGCTGTGTCACAGCTAGCTGTACGAGGGAAGAATGCTCTGTGCAGAATCATGCAAAGGGTAATTTGCTGTCCATTGATTAACCAGCATCATCTCCTCTCTCTGGCTGTCTCTTGTTCAAGTGCTGACTGTGTCTGGCCCTGCCTCAGTTATCAGATATGACAAGCTCTCGGCCCTAGGTAGTGTGACTCAGAAACTGGGGAAAGGGAGAACAGCCAATTTCTGTGACAGCTGTAGAAGAGGATTAGTAAATTCCACAGATGTGAATGATTCCTTCCAGCAATGCAACTACTGAGCTAGAGAATACTGAAGGAAACTAATAATTCAGGCTGAAAATCCTCTGGCTGGGGCAAGTGGTGCTGCTGGATGTTGCTCCTTATCTGGGTTGGGGCTGAAAGGATAAAAAAGTCATATTCACCTTCACTTTTTTTTTCTGTCTTCTTGATCCTTAGATACTTAGTTCAGGATAACCTTTATACATTTATATATTTCCAATATATTTGTAACGTTTTGGGAACATAACTGAAGGTTAATATTTCAGCTGGCACCAAAAAGAAAAAAAAAAAAGGCAGATTATTTTCTCAGGCCATTATAGGGTTTTTCTTTGCTTTATGTTATACAGAAGGCTCCAAAGAACTTTTAGAAAGGCTTTTAAATTCTTACTGATGTGTTGCTCAGCTCAATTTTTGCAGTTGAGCTTTCAAAACATTTGCTCTGATACTTAAACAATGGGCACTTCACAGGCTGCAAAGTATATGTCATTTTGGGAGAGTTTAGTTTAATAGCACTGCTAAGTGTGTGCTTGCCATTTGACTTTGTCACCAGTAAACACTGTGCTTGGTATGAAGTCCAGAAATTAAATTGCCTGTGCCAGGATAATGGAATATTGAAAAGAGAAACCCCATCCCAAAATAGATCCCATACTTAAAAATCCAGCGTGTTCTGGGATCACTGACAGAATACAAAATGTTCCCATGATCACCTTTCTCTAATGATTCTGCCTAAATGTCTTTAAGATTGAGATTCCCTACAATGTGAGGTGGGAAAAAGCTGGGGAAGGGACAGGCTTAAAACATGAATGAGAAGGTCTGGAATCAATCTGTGGCATTGACTTAGCTTAGTGATGCTAAATAAATCAGATTGTCTTCCTTTCCTTGCTGTATTCCTGGGAATGTCTGTACTTGCCTGAGCATAAGGTATTCCTAGACAGGGAGAGAGTGCTAAGTTTCCCTAGCTTGAATAATGTGAATTTTACACAAACTTTAGGAGTGCTGGGGCGCAGCAGGGCAGGCACAAAGGGCTTGTGGATACTAAAACTACTGCAGGTTTTGAGAAGCAAGGCCTTGTATTAATCTCTTCCTGTCGTTAACTTTGCCCGTCTCACCAATATTTTCTGTAGGATGTGAAGTCATATCTGATATTGATTGCTGTGTATTCCAAAGCCCAGATCAGTGTCAGCCTGCATTAAGCTGTAGTTAGACCTCTCCCCTCCTCCCCAGCCCTCCCCCTTCCCCTCAGTGCTTTACTGCTGTAAGTAGGTCAGTGCAGAACTGGAAGCTGTATTTTTTCCCTCTCCCCCATGTGGTTGCTGGAATACATTTAATTGCAGAGCAGAGCATCAAAGCTGGAGTAGCCCAGCTCACCTCCAAAGGATAATTAGTGAAGCTCTGTTAGTGCAGGGTGCTGCAGGGTGAGCTGCAGTTGGAGGGGGAATAAATAAGCTGGCATTTGGAATCCTCACGTTTTTCAAAACAATTCCTCTTTGAGACTTCAAGAGATGTGTGTTTTCCTGGGCCAGACCATTCCCAGCTCAAAAGCTCTGATGAGTGCACAGGGAAGTAATGGGAGCGTGGATGAATTCAATGCTGTATTTTGGAGGCCTGGCTAAAACATCCAACAGAAGCAACAATCTGAGGCTGAGGAGAAGGGAAGAAATGAGGTTTTTCACTCAAAACTGTGTCAGGTGAAGTGCAAAGGGCCAGCTTCCAGCAGAGCTGTGGTAAGGCTGTGATGCAGCCAGTGATGCCTGGCACGTTTTTGGCACCTGCCCCATCACTGTGAATACATGAGGACAGCTGTTTGAAAGCACTCCATTTCTGGGTGTGTTTAACATAAGGACCAGTTAAGCTTGCTGAAGATTGAGGTGGAGAATTCAGCAGAGTAGGGTTTGGCTGGAAAAGTTTAGACAAAGTGCTGGGTTTAAGTGTAGAATAAGAAATTGGGATATCGAGAGTGTCTTCACAACTCTGCTAGGAATTTCCTAAATTAACTCCCTGGATGAACTTCTACAGTAATCTAGGTCCCCAAATAAGGATTATAGTATTATTTTAAGGTCTTTAGTAAATCACTCCACTTCAGTGATTATGAGATAAACTGGCAAGCATTACTACAAAAAAAAATCTCTATTTGCAACCCAAATATAGGCTCTCATTTTGCCTTTTTAAGCATCATACCAACATATTTTGGGAGGTTTGGTTGAATCTGGTTTTGGCTTGGGTTTTTTTTTTTTTTTTATGTGAGATAAACTTCCCCATCTTGGTGATGCAGATTGTCTTAATAATTGGACAGCTAAATGATAAAAGTTTCACCCAGAATTCTCCTGCGGCCATAAATGCACATGTTGTCATTTGTCACTGGAAAGGGCTGGATCTGCAGGGACAACCTGTCACACATTAATTCTGTTAATTAAGCTTCATTGGCAGCTACAGCCAGAAGATTTTAATCCAGATGGCTTCCTTTCAGGTCAGGAAAAAAAAAATGCACATAGACCTAAAATTTAGAAAGTTAACTTTTACCTATGCATAGGATGTTGAGCCCTCATGTTTTCGTTAAATGAGAGATTTGGAGCAGAGTAGAGTTTGGCAGTGCCCATCAGAACTGAGAGGGTGGGTCGAGCTCAGAGCTGAGGTGAATCCCCCTTGAACTTGTGCCAAGCTGGAGGTGACCCTGTGTGCTGCAACTCCTTGGAGCAATTTTATTTAGGGTCTTTATAGGGATCTTCATCAAGCTTTGGATAAATGTACCTGCTGGCTCTTGGCTGCTGCACTTCACCCATTTTCTGAAATAGGGTCATAATTGCTTGTGGTGGGTTTTTTCTTGCCTTGTCAAAAGCAAGGCTGGTTTATTCACTTGCAGCTGAATACAGATTGAGAAAGGCAGGAAAGATTTTATTCCAGAGTCAAAGGCACCCCTGCTCCTCTGGGAAATGTTTGAAAATGTGCAAACTGTTCCCTCATTTCACCATTAGACCAGCTTTGTTAAATTTGGACAAGAGGCTTCTCAGTTCCTGAATTTCTGAGTCGTTTTTCTGTAGGTTTCCAATCTACCCCAAATCCTTGTGGATGTATTTTTTCCCTACCTTTTGAGAGCCTGTCCCTGGATTTGCTACCAGCTCTGCTGGTTACATGTTCCTTTTTGTGCCTTAATTTGTGGAACAGGGTGATGCTGCTTTCTTCCTTTGTAAACCCACTGAAGAGTTACAGCTGAAGGGAGAGCTTGCCATCATTATTTTCCCTTGCTGTGTGGGGAGCTCCTTTTCTGTGGCAGAAATAATAACATTTGTTCCTCATTAATTTAAATTACAGGTGGAACATGGGCAGCTCGTGTGCAGAGTCAGGCCCTGGGCTGGGACAGCTCAGCAGATTCCACTGGAGGGGGTGAAGCTGTGATTTACAGCAGATGAGCATTTGCAATATCTCTGAAAGCCCCCTCCACAATCTGTCACCTGCTGCCGTGGGCTCAGCAGCAGGATGAGATAAGAGGAGAGATAAGGAGTGATGGAAAGGCTTGTTTTCTCCTAAAAGGGGAAAAAAAGAGCTTGGTCAAGAGAGCAAGGCAGAGGTTAGTCCATCTGTGCTCCAAGGACCAGTGGCTCCAGACCCTGCCCAGTACCTCTCATTCTGGGCCTCTTGTGCTTTTCCCAAACTTTGGGGTCAGATTTCCAGGCCAACCTTCTTGGTTAATGGGAAGAGAACGTGTGACAAAGTGCACTGGAATGAGCTCCCTGAGTCTGAAATCCTTCCCTGAAGGCCAGGATGGCTCCCAGGCTTCCTTGGACACCTCCTACCTTTTCCACCCACAGCATTCAAAGGGACCGTGCTGTCACGTCCCAGTGATGCCTGGAACAGAGGCTAGACAGAGCTAAAGGAATAAAGGAGGGATTTATTAAAAAGGGATTTATTCAGAGGTTACACCTTGGGCAGTACAAGAGCCCAACCATGGCTCCACCCAAGATGGATGAGCGGTCACAAGTTTTCACACATTTATAAGTTTTGGTCCATTTTCATATTGGGGTTAATTGTCCAATTACAGCTTCAGGTTGTGAAGTCCAATCCTCCCAGATTGCTTCCCTCAATTTGCTGCTGTTCACACTTTTGGGCCCAAAGCTGCAAACTTGTCCTTGGTTCTCAGGCTGGAAAAGGATTGTTTTGTCTGACTAAGCTGTGAAGAGAACTTGCTAACACTTTATATGAACTTCAGAGTCACACACTAAGGCAGCACAGAATCTGGAAAATATGAAATCTAAAGCTTAGGGCATCATCATTCTCTGGCTCCATCCCTGGACGTGGTGGCAGCTGCAGGATGGGCAGAGCAAGCTGCCTGTGCTGGCTCTGGGCTAGCCACAAAATGCTGCAATTTCCCTTGCCCTTTGGCTGGATGGAGCAGCTCAAAAAGAGCAGATGGCTCCAAGTAATTTGGTCAATGCTGGGTTTATTATTCATTCTGCTGCTGAGCTTTCACATGAGATCCATGGTTTGGCCCTCGCTATAAAGAGATTTTGAGAGGAATTATTTGCACATAGTTGCAAAAATAAACTGTTGAAGAAAAGGTTTTTGTATTTCTGGTTGTCTTAGAGTTGAGTTGTGTCACCTGCTGTGCTTTTAGCTGAAATGTTCAAACTATTTTTTGGTGCTAATTTTTACTTTTTCTGCCTACAAATATTTTTGAGGAAGAAAGTTCAACTATCAATATCTTTTTGGTTTTCAACAATCACCTTTAGTTCAATAGCCTTAGAAAAATACAACATTTGTTGATTTAAAGATGGGATTTTATTTTTTTTTAAGGCATAAATTAGGTGCTTTACTTTTAAAAGCAAAGCCCTTTTCCCTAAGGTGTGAAATCCTGCACTTCACTTGCCTTCAAAGACAAAAAAAATGTTGAATGACATTATTCAGCAACCATTTCTGAGGCTGTGTTTCTTTATTTTATATTTCTGTTGATTGCCATGGAAAGCTAATTATTATTTGGTTATATTGGCTGAAATGTGTAAGATATCTCTGACAAGAAAGTGGTTTTCCCTTTTCAGTGGGCATCCAAGAGATGTTTCATAATCTTAACACCTTATCTGTCTGATTTCCTTCCAGACATTTTATTTCTTTAATTCAAACTGCAAAAATGCCACAATTTTTTTCATTTGCTTGTTCTTTCAGACATCTCCTAGTCAGGTGACAGATCTCTCTTTCATGAAATTAGAGATTATTTCAAAGCTGCAGGTTTAGAGATCTTCAGGGAACTGCCTTTTGGGCCATAAAGAAAAAACCTGAAAAATTATGCTTTTCCTGTAAAGTAAAATTAGACCACTTTAAAGAAATTCTGTTGTGAAATAGGATCCTGGGTTAGTGTAAAAAAGCACATAAGGTGTTTCCTTGAACTTGCTTAGAGAGTAATAATAATAATAATAATAATAATAATAATAATAATAATAAAGTTGATGTTGTAGCATTGTTGTGTCATTATCTTTTTTTTTTTTCCTGAGGTCCTACAAGGCTGTGCAAAGCATTAAAAAAAAAAAAAAACCAAAAAAGGTATTTTTCTTTAGTCCTGCAAATAATCTTTGTTGCATCTAAAATCTGAACTTTTCCCAGCCTGTGAATTTTTTAGCCATGTTGTATTCCATGCTTGATAACAATTCAGTACAGGAAGTGGAAGTATCAGAAATGCAACAGGAAAATTGGATGGAGGAGAGTAATAGCAGAAGAAATATCTGAGATCAGCAGCTGAAGATTCCTTATTTACCATATTAAGCTCAAATGGCATAAATTTGAGCCTGACTTTTGATCCTCAGCCTGCTCAGATGTACAGAAATCTGTTTGAATAGACAGAATCTTTAAGTGCTTGTTATACACACATATATGGCACATTTAAAATAGACTGATGCATTTCTTTGGCTCTAGGGGAGTTTTTTTTGTGATCTTGACATGAAAAAAGAAATTTTTAATACTAAAATTTGCATTTCTGAGTCATCCTGAGCTGTGCATCTCAGGTCTTGTTTTATGGATATTAAAAATGATAACAAATTCACAGTTTTTCCCCTCCCCAGAGTCTGAGGAGCAGAAACCCCTCAGAAGTCAGCAGGAGAGTTTTCAGAATGCCACTTTAAGAACCACCCTTGACCCTTGGGGGTGCCCTGAGGTCCCCCCTGAGACACACAGGGCTACGTGTGCCAGAACTCAAGAGAAAATTCTGATTTTTTTACATGGTCACACTTCCCCTCCAGAATAAATGTACTCTGTGGAGATAAATAAGGCTGGCACAGAGAGCTGGGTTGGAAGCAGAGGGTTTTATGATCATCCAGAGAAAGTTTGCTCTAAAGTTTTCTGCTTTTGGGACACATCAATGCTGCACTGGTGCTGCAAACTTCCTTTTGCTGTCTGTTGGCTCTGCATCTTGACAGGGGTGTGGAATGAGTAAGAAATGTTCCCCACCTGCATGACATTAAAGCAATTTAAATGGAAACCCAGATGCTCCCTCCTCCTGCTGGAGGGCTGGGAAGTTCCTGAGGGAACAGGGAGTCTCTTGGTCGATTTTGGGAGAGGTAAGCGTTTCTCTGTGTTAATTTGTTTCTTCTTTGATGCTTTCTTTTGTAATTTAATTGATGTTCTGTGAGAAAGGAGCTGGGTTTTGAGGTTGCAGTTAATGCTGATCTCTACCTGATCCATAGGGGCACTACTTTGATTCACTCTCTTGCCAAGTGCTGAACCTTCTTGTCAAATAAATTTTGGTTGCCTGCCTTTTTTAATCCTAAAAAAAGAAAAATACTGGACAAAATTTGCTGCAGCCTGGTTGTATCTTGTTCTCCACCACTGTTAGAGAAATTTGGTGCCTACAAGAAGAGCTGAAATGGGTAGGAAGCTGCTGCTTCTAAGGCTGTGAGATGTCAGGAATGCAGCATAGTGATTTATGCTAACACAGACAATTAATTTAGATTTTCCTGTTTACTCTCTGCACAGAGAATGAAATGCTGTAGGCTCTGCAGAATGCACACTTGTTCAGGTTGTTCATATTCTGTATCATTGTTGGATGCCCAAATGATCATAAAGGCTTTTTGTTCCCTTCTGGGCTGGGTCTGTATTCTGGGGATTTATCTTCCCTTCTGAATACAGATTCCATGGAAGGGTATTTTCCTCTATAAATGTCTAAAGAAAAATAGAATATTCTAAAGCCTTGATGGGGAAAGCCCTTTATTTAGCTAACCAAAAGGTTTGGGATCTGGAGACAGATCTTTTCCTTTTTTTTTTTTTAAGTTGTAACGTGAGGCTGTGTAAGGATCAGGAACAAAAAGGTTCAGAAAGGATGAGACCAGTCACCAACAGATCACAAAACCTGACCTAGATTGTCAGTTTATCCTTTTTAGTTTTCAAACTTACATTTTTAGCTGCTGAGACCTTCTTCTGTCAGATTTTTTGGGGCTTGGGGATTTGCATTTATTTTGAGCAAGCCATCTGAATATTTTTTTTGTGTTTTTATGGGGATAGGCACACACACACACACATTTAAGATGTTTTTGACAGATTTGCTGGGTTGTATCACATCCACTGTTTCATGCTTTTCTTTTCCTTCTGTGGTACATGTTGTTTGGGGCTGCCTCACAAAGGATAAATTGGAGGTGACAGTAAACAAGGAGCCTGGCTTTGGTATCTTGTACGTGATCTGAGGGCAGTGTCGATTCCATCTTGCAGGGATTTCCCTCAAGATCTGAACCTCAGCCTCAGATGTGCCAGGGCTGAGGAATGCTCCCTGTCAGAACCCAATCCCTCTGCACCATAACACTGACAGCAAACTTACATTCCAAATCAGTCAGGTTTCCAGTGGAAGGAGAACAAATTGGATCGGTTTAGTGCAAAATGCAAAATTTGTTTCCAGCTGCAGAAATGCCTCCTCCCACCCTTCCTGCAGGGGGAATCTTTCCTTTCAGGGCAGGATGTGACTACCCTGATTTTCCATTACCTTTCACCCTGGAAAAGCTGTAGTTACTCTGATGTTAGCATACCCCACACCACGTGCCATGGCACCACTTCAATCATTAAATTGTTTTTATTTTGTTACAAAAACCTCATTGTTATAAGTTTCTAAGAAAAGGTGCACACCTTGCTGTGAATTGAATCCAGTTTCAATCCATATGTGAGACTGAATATTAACTGAGGCTGGTGCATAATTATTATGTGGAGTTGACAGATAATTTCCATGGAGGAGCAGGACTGTGTGCAATTAAATTGCTGAAGGAATTACATGGACAATTATCATATATTTTGGGTAATGAAGAAATGCTAGCTCACTAAATGGATGTCTTCTGAGTAAACAGTTATGTTCATTTCTAACCTCATTTATATAATGAATGATATGCAAACTGCATTTGGACTGTAATGGATACAGCTCAGGTCACCAGCCAATTTAAAATACACATAAATAATACAAGCTCCTTGCAGATCTAATTAGTGGAAAGTGCCAAATTTGGAGCTTTTGGTCTTGAAAATGGGGGCTTTAGCTTCACAAACTGGCAGACTCATTTGCTAAATTGCTGCACAGCTTCACCCAGCCTTCTACTGGTCAAAGAAATAAGTTACTCTTCCCATTGCATGAGACTTTTCACCTCCTTTTTTGACCTCCTTAACCCCCAACTGTCTTTTTCTTCCCTCCCCTGAAATAAAAGCAGGCTCCTAAGCTCATTTTTCCCCCTCCCCAAAGTTATTAACTCTTGTGGACAGGGGCCACTTCCATTTGAACTCCACCAGGTGTTTCACAAGAACACTGATTTTTCCAAATTGTGCCCTACCAGTAACAGTGATAAATTCTTTCAGGAGCCTTTTCAGGCTGTGGAAGCAGCTGTCCCCCAGACAGTCCATGACTGACTGATCCCAGTTTCTCTCAGGTTCTCTCCTGGTGATTGCACATGTTTTAACACCGTTGGTTTTTTGTTTTTTTTTTTCATGGATTGATCATCCCTGGCAATTCAAAGGCCATTGGGGTGAGGGCAATTCAAGTGCAAGCAGATGTACTTGAATTTTCTCATGCTTTTCCCACTGTTTCAGATGAAGTTCTTGGAGTGTCAGATTATTTTTGTACTGACAAACAGAGCACATCCATGCACGCCCCTTGCAGTACCAGGCTGAGATAGGAACCTTTTAAATGGCAAAGTTCTTAATTCAATCTTTAATTACTAGGGGAAAGGCTTAAATAGGTTTAAACTTCAGTGTGTTTTTTGGGTTGACAAAGGGAGAGAATTGACATTTTCCCCTTGAAATCAAAATTTGCAGGCTTGAATTCTAAACAATTGTAGCAGTTACAGAATGAAACCTGTAGTGGATATGGATGGCTCAGAGTTCAGGGGTACACTCCAGCTGCAGAAGATGCTCTTGGGTTTGAATATTGAGAAATTTGGAGCTATTTGGCTTCAGGATGGAGGGGAACCATTAACAAATAAATGAGTGTAGGTTCCTGAGTGGGAAGGGTGGGAATATTGAGAAGTTTGGAGTTATTTGGCTTCAGAATGGAGAGGAACCATTAACAAATAAATGAGTGTAGGTTCCTGAGTGGGAAGGGTGGGAATATTGAGAAGTTTGGAGCTATTTGGCTTCAGGATGAAAAGGAACTGTGATGGTGCTCTCAGGATGAGGGAAGAGACGAGAAAGTTGACTCCACGTTAATAAATCAGAAGGCTGATTTATTATTTTATGATTATATTATATTAAAACTATACTAAAAGAATAAAAGAAAATATTTCATTCGAAAGCTTGTTAAGAATAGAAAAAGAATGAATATCAAAAGTTTGTCTCTGAGACAGTCTAGACAGCTGGGCTGTGATTGGCTGTTAATTAAAAACAGCTACATGAGACCAATCACAAATCCACCTGTTACATTCTACAACAGGAGATAATCATTGTTTACATTTTGTTCTTGAAGCTTCTCAACTTCTCAAGAGAAAGCATCTTAAAGAAAAGATTTTTCATAAAACATGTCCGTGACAGGGAACCATTAACAGAGACAAGAAATGAGTTGGGTTTCAGTGTGGGAAGGGTGGGAGCTTCTGGGTTTAAGTGATACCTGGGATGCTGCTCTCTCTGTCCTTCCTCCTGTTTGAGGACAGGTGGGACCATCTTCCTCTACTTTCTCCTCCTTTTTTTGCTGTGAGAGAGCAATGCAGCTCCTGGGGGTTCCTCCTTTCCCTCCAGCCTGGCTCAGTTCTCTCCCCTCCGTGGCTGCTGCTGGTGAAATTTGCCTGCCTTGTTTGGGTTGAATTCCACCACATCAATCATCCTGTGGTGCAGGAAAGACAGAAATCACTACGAAATGGGTGGTTTGAGGCACCTTTCTTGATTCCACTGAGACAGGGCTAAAGAAATCAGGTTATTGTGGTTTCAGCCCTGTTATTTACCCTCTGTGGGGCCTTGAACCATTTGTTTAACATGTGGTGGTTTACAGCCAGGCATTATTTTACCTTCCCATCCTCTAAGCTGCACTGGCTGGTGCTAACCCCATGCTAATACACTTGACCTCTCATCAGCCTGTATGAGCACAGAGTCCTGTTTATCTCAATTAAAAATCATCTGTCTGGCTCACAGCCCCTGTAAAGGAGCAAGCAAAGAAATCCTTCAGGTGTCTTCATCATTGCTCTGCCTCTGGAACCTCTTAATGGGCTAATTGCCACAGGAGCAGAGTGAACACTTGGAAATTACAGAGGGCTTTTCTGGAACTCAGTGTTAATAGTTAATTAAGCAAAGTAAAAAATGTCATTTGGTTAAGGGCATAGGTAAATTTAAGAGATTAAATATTGCCTTTCCCTCCTTCTTTTTTAATTAAAATCAAGTCCCATTGAGGATCTATGCATTTTGGATCCATATCCACCCCCCAGCAAAGTTCCTGTTCTTCCTTGCACCCTGCTGTAGACCACTGGCATAGTATGGGATGCTTAACCTAGGAGATGTTATACATTGCTTTAGACTTTATTTTCTTATTAGAAGAATGCTCTAAATTTTTGTCAAGAGAACTGTCCTGGGAGGGCTGTGGTAAGCAGGGAGCATTTCTCTCAGACTGAATCTTGCTACATAGACTCAGCCTTGAGGCAGATGGACCCCTGAAGACACAGGTACTGCTATTTTGGCAAAGTTCTCACAGAGGAATTTGCCTGAGTGCTGCTCTGTCACTCTTGCTCAAGCAGCAGGGTAGGTGATGTAAAATTAATAAGCCACATGAGTCATATACACATGATACTGTATTTATAGCAATCTTGTAAGGGCTCATTACCATGTATTAGAAAAGTACTTTGATATTCTGCAGTGAAAGATAGCCCACCACAGAAATACAGAGCATTTTCCAGTCATGATAGCAGCTTCAGTAAATTCTTCAGTTTAAGACTGAAGCGCTCCCAAACTTCCTGGGAAACTGAATGATGGCCCAACGAGTCTATGGATTGAGCCCTTCCCAGATTACACTTGTACCATAAACCACACAGATTTTCTCATCTTCCCCAGGCAGCAGAGCCACACAATTAATAAATAACAAAAACCATAAAAATTCTTTCATTGCTGTTTGTTAACGGAGTAGTTGGGAATGGAGGCTCAGCTAGTGAACCAAAACATTCTCCTTTGCTCTGAATTTGGAGTGGGAGGAGGCATGGTGGGGGAGATAATGTGAGGACAAATTGCCTTTTCTCCTCCACTCTCATTTGTTTTCAGGACTGAGCTGCCTTCTGAGAGGGAGAGAGGCAGAGTTAAGGGATTAGTCACTGCAGAGGTTGTGCACAGAGGAATACACTGTTATTTCAGGCTGGCTTTTCTTGTCAAAAAGCACTGCTTCTGTGCACAAAACCAGAGCAAACTTTGCAGAAGGATTTTCTGGCCTGCCATGACTGACACTAGGAAATAGTTCACAACTGGAGGCTTTTCAAACAAAATTATTTGGTGGGGTTGTTGTGTTGCTTCAGGTCTGGCTCTTGTGTGTTAAGGATGATGATGTCCTTCACACAGAACAGAGATGCAGAACCCTTATCCTTTTGGGGTGCAGAAAATGAAAATGAAAATAGCTTTACTATCCCAAAGCCATGCTGGATGGCTGCAATGCAGGCTGAAGGAGCAGTGAGAGCTCCTGGTGGGGCTGGAAGCCTTTTGGGCTTGTTGCTAGATGAGGTAACCAGCTTAGCCTCCACAGGAGCAGCATCAATCCCCATCAGTCAGGAGCAAGGAAAAAAAAAAAAAACAACCAATACAGAAGAGAGAGAGAGAGTGAGGAGTTTAACACAGATAAATTGGTTGGAGACACAAAACCTTTCTGTTTCTGGTTTTTAAAAATTCATTTTAAAAGTGAGGAACATAACAACAAACCATATGCAAGTTTTATATGAAATCTGCTTCCTATTTATATAATTTTAAAATGTATACACGAAGCAAATTGACAGAAGCTGTTGAGATTTATTACAAACCTTTCTATAAAGGAGCCATTATTGATGGCAAGGCAGTATCATTTACAGGGAGCAGTACAGGCAGGAGCAGAAATTGGTATTTGTGTTTCCTGCTACTGGCAGAATAGGAGGCAGGTAATGGGAAAGAGTGGCATCAAATAATGGCAGCAAAAGTATTGAGTGGAAAAGGATAAAACCTTCCTTCTGTGCAGGAAAACCAGTGTAGCCCTGATTTTTTAAGATTTTTCTAAGCCTTCTGATGTTTACATTCTTGTAATGAACTTTCTCACGCTCTTCCTGTAAATAACCCATTGTTTTACATTCTTTTATGGAGGAGGAGAAATTTGATGGACTGTTGGTTTGTCCAGTGTCACTGGAGAGGTGGCACTGCCACCCTCCAGTCCACTGTCCCTTTTAGAAATCTATAAATGTTGGAGTCAGAAAATAAACTTCCCTTTTTCCACCTTGAGAGCAGCAGTGTGTGCATGTCGTGTTGTTTTGTGTCCTAGAGAGACAAACCAGTGAAAGGATTCCATATGAAAGCTGACAGCATCAAAACACACGGGAAGCATGCTGGAAATAGGAAGTGTTCCCTTCCAACTCCTTATTATCTAGGATAACAGGAGTAAACCTGGCTGAACCAAAGCCAGGAGAAATAAAACATCCATGAGCAGGGCTCTGAGAATGTAAAGGCTGCATCCACCTTGAAAACTGACAAAGAAAGGTGTGCTGTGGAACTGGAGCCAGCAGAGGAGGGCAGAGCCAGAGTGGCTGGAGCTGGGCAAGCCCCAGACTTGATCACCCAAGGTGCAAGAACAGCTCTGAGTGGTGGCTCAGGGGTTTTTATTCACACCAAATAATGCTGTGTCAAGCCCCTTCTGCTCCTCCAGTTTCCAACATGTTCACTAAAGCAGATCTTGCTGTCCCCCAGCTCGTGCTGCTCCCCCTGCAGAACAAACCCTCCCTCTGTTAATTGAGACACAGAGAAATGAATTTAGCTTCTCAAATTGCTGAATCAATTTTTTTTCCCCCCCTCCTCCCCCAATTTCCTTGGTTTCTCCTTCTGGCAGAGATCACTGTAGCAGGAAAGAAGTCAAACAGCACATTTAATGCAGATAATTGCTTCCTGGATGGTATTGGTTTTTTCTTTTGGATATGATGCCTGACAGTTAAAATTTCAAAGAAAAAAAAATCTGAGAGGTATTTAATTAAATCTTTCTTTAAAAAATAAATCTGTCTTACCACTACAAAATCCATCTTATCATTTTTTGTCTATGTGGAATCAAATCAATTAGTTCTCACAGTTGTAGCTGCTTCTGCCCTTTGAGGAGTTTTGTTTGAATTATAATCATTATTCTATCTGTGCTCTTGGTCTTTCTCCCTAGCTCCTCATTCTTGAGCTGCTCTTGCTAAAGCATTCTGAAATTTCTAGGAATAGCTCACATGAAATACTTACCATGAAACAAACCAAAACCATCCATGTAAGATGTAGACATCAAATATATTCATAATAATTTTTCAAAACTGAAGTGTGAATAAAATACCATGCAAGATTTTCAGCTTCAGCTAAAATACTTGAGGTCCCTTAACAAACATAAATCAACATTAAAATCAGCTTTATTCAGGCCAGATTGGGCAACTGTGTTTTTCTGACCTGCATCTGAATGAGAGCTACTGGCTTTTCCAGGACTGCTTAGTAAACCAGCATGGTCCTGTCCTTCCAGCTCCTGTTTTACCAAGTGTACAAGCAGACTGCTTTTTTTCCTGGCAGAGCCGTCATTTTTGTGTTTGGAATTGATTATTTGTAATGTGAGTGTAGCAGATTTCAACCAAGAATGGTGCCTCAAAGCTTTTTTTTTTTTCTTTTTTAAATTTTTTTTCATTTTGTTTTGATTTTTTTCCTTCCCCCCTCCCCATTTTTTACTGTGGGTTTTTTCTGGTTTTTTTTTTTTTCCCCTAGTTTTTTTCTTTTTTCTTTGTGGGGGCAGGAGTTTCCTGGGGCTTTTTTCTGCTTTTTTTTTTTTTTTTTGCATTTTTTGTTGAGGTTTTTTTTTTTTTTTTTTGGTGGTTTTTTTTTTTTTCTTTTTGGGTTTTCTGTGTCTTTTTCTGTTTTTTTTTTCTTTTCTTTTTTTTTTTTTTTTTTGTGGGGGCAGGAGTATCCTGGGTTTTTTCTGCTTTTTTCAAGTTTTCTGGGGTCTTTTTTTGGGTTTTTGGGGGCTTTTTTGTTTGGTTGGGTTTTTCTGTTCTTTTCTTTTTTCCCCCCCCTTTTGTTTTGCAGGGGCAGGGGTTTCTTTTTTTTTTTTCTGTGTTTTTGGGGGGGCTTTTTTGGATTTTTTGGGGGGTTTCTGCAGTTTTTTTCAGTTTTTTTTTTTTTTTTTTCTTTCATTACTCACTTTGATGTGGAAGATGGGGTTTCTCTGTAAGCCCTTAAAATCTAGAGGCAGCACAATGCCTTGCAGGACTGAAGAGGCTGCAGTGCTCTGAGCTGCACTGGGCAGACGACTGCGCCTGGTTTTTGTGTTTTTGGGTTTTTTTCCTAAGCACTGAAAGAGGAAAAAATCTTCTATTTGCTAAGATCATGCCTGTATCACTTCATAATCATTCTTTAGATCTCAAAAAGAATCCTCTATTCCTGCACCAACTTCCTGTCAGGTTAGGGATCAGTAATGAGCAGGGTCTGAGATAAGAGCGCCTCGTGTCTCCTGGCAGGGGGAAGAGGAGGGTTTGGAGAAGTTCAAATACATCAGCACCAGCCTGATCCGAGGGAATGGAGCTGTTATGTGCTCACCAAAGGTCTCTCTGAATTGCAAAGCCATCAGGGCTAGAGAGATGTGGCTGTTTCATTCTGTTTTTGCTCTGGGAACAGTCGGTGTGCTGTGAATTTTTGATTTCACACCCGTTAATTGCTGTAGGTTGCAGGAGCATGTGCCAGTTTTGTTTCACAGCAAGAGCCCTCATCCTGAATGACTCCTCGGTGCTGCTGTGCCCTTTCAAATCTGTGCTGGGTTAGTGGAAAAAGTCACACTTTATGACAGTGTGAGGTACTTGGAAAGAGCCTTTTTGGTGACAGAGGTTACACCAAGGCAGTGTATTGGGAGAATAATAGATCTCCCAAATCTGTATTCATCTGCACGTGTTGTTTTGTACATAATGGGACTTTCATCTGGCTCAAGGAATACAGGACAAATTATTTCACAAGGATGATATGTCCTTGTGCTGTTTCTCCAGTGAATTGGACACAAATAGGTTTTCCATTACCATCAGTCATGCATGTCTCTTTTTTTCCCCTCTTTCAAGTAGAGACAAATGGGGGGAAAATCCAAGATTTCCCCAGCTTCTCTTTTAACACGGCCAATACTAAGTCATTGCTGCTCTTTGGAGCATGCTCTCTAGTCTCTGGGTCTAATTTTCCTATTTATGTAGACATTCTGTGCTTGTGTGCAGCTTCACAAGGATGTTGATGTTTTTTCCCTGTCTGCCTTTTTGGCATGCAAAGTGTGAGGAGTGAATGAGGAGCTCACAGGGCTAATAAGGCAAGAAAGAAGAACACTGTCAAACTGATTACAGTTTATTCATAAACATGCAAATACTTGGTGCAAGCATGAATGTTCACTTTCACATGCATGCTCCAAGTGCTTGCAGCAGCAGAGACAAGGACAGCAGGGCTAATTTTGTTGCCATAGGTAAACACTTTTTTGTTGTTGTTGTTTATAGACTGAGCTGTGTCAGCTGATTGTGTTTATGGTTCTAATCCTTGTGGTAATTTAAGTCAGTCAGTTTTGCCTGGTGCTTGAGCTCAGGGCAGAGTCTATTACTGGTGTTTCATTAAGCTGTGGAGGAGCTGTTGCTTGGAAATGACTTTTGCTGCTGTGAATTGCAGGGAGCTCAGGGTGCTGTTGAGGGATGAGTTTCTCCTCTGGAGTCTGGGGGGGTGGACAGAAAACTCCATGACTCACTAAGCCTGAGGTTTCTTCTGTGAGAAATCATCACAGAAACCTGCCCAGAGCTACAATAGTTGATGTAACCTATTGTCAGCCACAAAAACAAAACCCCAAACACCACCTGCCTTCTTCCTTCTCTGCTGCTTTAAATTTCTAAGGGCTGCTGGGGAAAAGCTTGGGCAGGAGGATGGTTCTGTCCATTGGCTCTCCTGGCACCTGAGCTAGGAGGCAAAAATTGCATCCAGAGTAAACCTGAGCTGAGAAACAACATTGTAGACTGACCCTGGAAATAAAGAGCTTTCTCTGCTCTGTGAGCACACTGGAGTGGAAGGGAGGGAAAACTGAGTGTGGTCAGCAGGGACCTGGCAGGGAATAAGTAAATAAAGTGATTAAAATTTCAAAGGGCTATAAATAACTGAGAGAAACCACTCACTTGGCTTGGAGATGAAGCTGCCTCTGTTACCACAGGGGCTGGGTGCTGCCAGTCTGCCTTTCCTTACATCTTCCTGCTGTACATGAAGGGCCAGGCTGTGAAGGTGGAGAGGTTTGAGGGTGCACATTTAACTCGACAAAAAGAATACCTTGGTGCCCAGTTCTGCCTCTTTGAAGGACATTGTAGATGTTTATTTGTGTTATAGCATGCCACATACATTTACAAAACTTTCCTTGTGGCTTTTTATGGTCACCTTTAGGAAAAAAGAGCCATGTCAGGTTTGTAATTCTAAAGTACAGGCAGGTGTGCTCCCAGGAGGATCATGAAAATATTTTGGTTCAGTCAAAGAATTGGGTAAGACCTTAGGCAATGCATGTATTGCATGAATTTGAAGTGCAGGGTTGATGAGATAAGAGAGATTTGTATATTTACACTACAGTTATTGAGAAATTGCCACACTAAGACCTTCAAATGGCAGTCAGACAACCAGACTAAATGCATTTTTACTTGGATTATAGATATAATTATCATATTATATATTATTATCTCTATAATTATTTAATTATTCTATATATATAACAGTATATATATAATGCAGAATGAGTATGGAAGCATCACTTGCTGTGAGTTAAATAGAAGACAAAAGAAAAAAAAAAATCCCTGCCATCATCCTTTATCCTTATCCTTCCTTTTCACTGGTA
This sequence comes from Serinus canaria, assembly GCF_022539315.1. Classification (NCBI taxonomy): domain Eukaryota; kingdom Metazoa; phylum Chordata; class Aves; order Passeriformes; family Fringillidae; genus Serinus; species Serinus canaria. The sequence goes on from NC_066314.1 coordinate 68,387,879, forward strand.
ACAAAAATACTTCATAAAATGGAAGAAGAAGAAAATTACAGCATAAACAAATAGATGGTGAGCTCCTATCTAGAAGGTAGCTAGGAAAGGAAATCATTATCACTTTTAAACTCTGCATATTCTTAAATGTCAGAATGAAAGGATTACATATTGCATTGTCTAGCAGCCTGAAAGCTTTTTATATTAGCAATGAGTTAGTGCCTATGAAATAAAGCTCAGTAAATATTTACTGTGGTTTATGTCTGGGAAAGGTCATGTTGACTCATTTAAGGCCATGCTGTTTATAAATTCATCCTTTTCAGAAGACACTACAGAAGTTTAGCATCCTGAGTTAAAATGAGGAAACAGCTTTCAGAAAATTTATATTTTTGTTTTAGTCAGTTCTACTGTGGAGAACAGACCTCTCATTGCCAATTTGCACTCAGCCTTTTCTCAGCTGAGTTCATCTCTCAGTTTATTAAACCTTCTCTTGCCTGGCTAGCCATTGTCATGCCTGGGGAAAAGCTCTGTCGGGTATTAAAAGAGAAATATATAAAAGAAAGCTAATGGCAAAAGTTTAATTCTTTCAGTTGTGCACTCTCAGGGTGGGTGGCTGCCAAACCAGACAGAAATTGAATGTGTCTGCTCTCCATGCCATTACAGCTGAGCTACCTCAGCCTGAGATATTAGGCTGATGAGTTTATTTGTAGTGGTTTGACTGCATCCCTGTTGGCCACTGAAGAGCTGCCAAGTGTAAAACCCACATGACCACAGTGAGGAATAATAATTTCTGTGAGGAGAGCAGAAATTTCTGTTCTGCAGACCAGGAGGCTCAGCATCACCTAAGGGACCAAGGCTTTTATTATTCTTTGAATGACTTTTTAGCAACTTCGCTTCGTAAAAGACTCAAAACAAATTAGAAGGAGGTTTCTGGGGGTTATCACTATTTGGCAGCTCCAGAAAAGAGACCTTGATCTCCTGATTGATTCTTGGTACTCAGGGCCTGCCTGTGTCCCAGAGGCAAAGGATTTATGGACCTGCTTGCATCTTTTGCTGAGTAGGACCTTCCATGTGCTCAAATTTATTTGCCTTGCTCAGTCATGGCCATCATGCACTTTTATACTGCTGAAAAAGAGAGTAGCTAAACAGAATTGAAACCTTATAATATCAATTTGGACCAAAAAAAAAAAAGAAAAAAAAAAAGACTAGGAGCCATAATACATAAAAATGGCTTTAAAAATCTGAGTTGCAGCTGCCATCAAACCATACACAGCTGTTCCTGCTCTCCTCTGGCTCTTGGTGTTTAAATGGAAGGTGCACAGAGACAAGCCTCTGCAGGAGGCAGCTTGTTTAAGGTTAAGTGGCTAAATCAAATTCTTCAGATCCCTCTCTCCCTACAGAGTACAGAGGGAATCTAGATGATAAGGTTTGGCTAGACACACAATTTTTATTATGATAAATTGAAGCCTGATTAGTCCCACACTAAGCACTGAAGTCTCATCACAAAAGTTCTGGCCAGAAAATCTCTGAGGTGTCCTCAGTCATTGTCCCCTGGGCAGACTCCTGCTCTGGGGTGGCACTTTTACATCTGGAAGGACTTTCCAGCAGCTGAGGGTCCTGGCTCCATTTCCTGAGCTCTTTGAATTCACCCCTCTCTTTCTCTTCCTTCAAGTCAGCCTCTGGCAGTTGTGCTAAAAACAAAATGCTTGGTACACTAGGACCAAATAAATCCTGCTGGAGCTGTCCCTGCAGGGCAGGCTGGCAGTGACAGGTTCTGAGCTTTTGCAGCATTGGAGTTTGGGGGTGTTTATGACTTCTGAGCAACACACTGCCAGCGTGACAGAGCATTCTTCTGTGGGTATGAACTCAGCAGATTGCTACAAAGGGCTGAGCTGAGCCTAAAGCCACGCTAGAAATGAATTGGCAATCAGGCTGCAGCTCCAATTGAAATGTTCTGTGTGGGTTTGCAATTGACCCTGTGCTGTACAAAGAGTGACAGAGCTCATCCCTTGCCAGCAATCAGGGAAATGGCACTGTCAGCTTGCTTCCCTTTGAGCACAGGTCAGAAAAAATTAAAAAAACAAAACCAAAAAAAAACAAACAAACAAACAAAAAAAAAAAAAAACCAAAAAAAAAACCTTACCAAGCAAAACAATCAATCACACTCATACACACACACACACACTTTACCACAGCAAATACTTTAGCAAAAAAAAAATCCATTTATCTGCAGAAACTATATGTAAATAACAAGAGAGAATCTCAGCAGCTTGTCTGTTCATCTCTTGCCACTTTAGAGAGCAGAGGGTAATCAAAGTGCAGAACATCAGGTTCAACTTGGATCTGAAAGCAAAATAAAGCTGTACTTGAACCTGAGTGAACAATCTTTCAGGGACAGCCACATTACAGTTATGGCTCAGGAAGGAAGGGTAGTAAGCATGGAATATGGAAAGTGCTGATCTGGATTTAGATTGGGTTTTCCAGACATGCCATGACCCCTGTGACCAGTGAAGAAAGGGTGCTGGGTGTTTGCAGCTTTTTTTCTGGGGAGCTGAGAGGCAGGAGACTAAAGCAGACCACTTGGTTAAGGTGAGCATCAGATCAATGTGAAGTCATGAAACCAGTTTGGAACAGGTTTTGGTTTTGGTTTGGGAATTTTGGGGGTTTTTTTGGTGTTTTTTTGTTTTTTTTGGTTTGTTTGTTTGGAGGTTTTTTTGTGTGTGGTGTTGTTGGGTGGTTTTTTTGAGTTCTGTTTGTTGTTTTTTAGGGTTTTTTTAGGTTTTGTTGTTGTTGTTTTTTGTTTTGGTCTTTTTTTCCTGATGAATGCATCCCAATTTAAAATTTCAAACACTCTCTAGTAGTCTCAGAATTTTGAAAATACTTAAGGGCACTTTGGTGCCTAACCCCCTCTAAAAACATTTGCAGATGTGGAACAAAGAATTAGGATTCTGGAATTGCCCCTGTCTACAAGTAAATTCATTGTTCTCTTATTATAGATCAACATGGGTAGGGAGAGAGAGTCTGGTTCTCTTCCACCATTTTCCCTTACATTGCTTGGTGATTACAAATTAATTTGATAACCACTTTGGTCCCCAATTTTTCTGACAAATGATAACTCTGAACCCCCTCCCAGCTGTGCTGGAATGCAATATCAATATAGATAATGCAAGTAGCAAAGCATTGCATTCTGCCTTTAAGAACTTGTTCACTTGTGCACATATGAAGGGTATATATGCACCCTATTAACTCAAAATTCATTTTCCACTCCTGTAGCACCCACCAGGTCAGTCTGTAGCTCTCTGTCATGCTCTCAGCATGAATTCCAGCTGCCTCCAGTCAGTCCAGCTCAGCTGCACAGCTCTGCTGGATTTGTTTCTCAAGATGCAGCATCAGTCCTTCCCATTCTGTGGAACACCAGGAATTTTCTCTGTAACTTCCTGGTGTCACCTTTCAGCATCAGAAGCTGTTCAGAAGCTGTTTCAGCATCAGAAGCTTCTGTTACAGACTTCCATTATTGGCAGAGGTGAAGCCACAGTTTTGGAGCTGAAGGACTGGCCATGAATGAATTTGTCCTTCATCACCCAAACCCACACCTCCAGTGTGCTCCCTCATCTCCCACCAGGGCACTCTGCAACACCTCAGAGATGGTTTCTCATCATGCAAGGAGGGACTTCTTTCTAATCATCAAATTCTTCAAAATCTACCTGAATTTACTGCTCATTTCTTCACTCCCTTCTCCTTCAGCCTTGTCTTGAGGTGATCTGTTCCCCCTTCCTCCTGGGATGGGCAGTGAGCTGCAGTTGCAGGTGGGAGCTCTGCTGGGAGAGCTCTCACTCCCAATTGCTGGGTGCTGTGGATGTTCTCAGGATAATGTGTACATGGAGTTTATCCTTCTCCTCCTTTCCCTCTGCTTGTTCTTTTTGGAATTTGGATCCAGCCAACACCTCCCACCTGGCAAATGTTCAGCTCTGATCATTGTACCATTGGTTCAGGCAGAAGTTTGCTCTCATTCTTGTCCCAGGGAACAAGGATTGACTGGAGAAGGGCCCTTTTGGTAGAATTAAGGGATTTGAGGCAGTGTGATGTGTTTCCTGTGCCCTTTTTCATTTTCTGTTGTTCACATACAGGCTCAAGAGGGAAGATGCATTTTAATTAAAGCACAAGGTTCATCTGGCATGTGTTTGGTTACATCCACAAGGGATGGCTAAACTTTAATTACAGAGGCTCCATAAAGATCTGAGAGAAGGGAAATAATATTTTCTTTCATACCAAAATCATATTTTCTTTCAGCAGAATTATGCTTTTTTTTTGACATAATTTTAGTACTAGGGAAAAGCTAAAAATCTAGAGTGGAGAGAAACCAAACTGTGTCTGCCTGGGTGTGAATTCCTGTTGCATTTGGGGTGCACATGTGCAGTCAGGATCAATAACAGGGAGAAATGCCATCCTAGAAGCCCTAGAACTTAGTTTTAAACTTGGTTAACATCAAGGCCTCTGAATCACTGTGCTTGGGTGTTTCCCTCTGCTCCAGGAAGATGGTCTAGAAATATATATTTTGGAATAATAATTAAAATTAAGTGTTGGGCATGTTAGCAGTGGGATACGTTAGATGTAAGCCTTACTGAAATTAGCATTCTGGAATCTGCTTCATGCTGTTGTAGTAGCAGTTGGTTGTGTGAAGAAATGTTTCCTTCCAGGTTATTAACTTCAGAATGGCAGCAAAACATGGTGGGCTGTACATACCATAATGATGCTTGCTTAAAAAAAAAACCCACCCCCATGTTCTGCATTTGTGGGCAGAGATGGGAAAAAATACTCATCCCTTTAGAGCTGTCTCCCAGAGCAAAGAAATGGGGAAGCTCATTTATAAAATATGACCAGAGGATTGTTATTGCTGGCTTTTTGAGACTCAGAATAGCAACAGGGCTGAGGACACTATTCATAGAGCAGAACACCAGAAATGATGTGTTAACCTGAATCACAAACCATAAATTATTGAGAACTGCAGCTTTTGCTGTCTTTTTACATGTTAAAATATTCTTTTTTGCATGGAAAATCTTAACTAGACGGATTTGCATTTTTTTTTCCCCAGGGAGTATTTCTTCTGAGGGGTGTTTATTAAGGGATGATCTTTACACAACCTGTGGGGAAGTGTAGATAAAAACAGCAGCCTCAGAAATAAATATCCTTATTTTCCAGAAGTCTTTACATTTCTGTCAGAAGGCTGTAACACTTTTGTTCACACTTTTGAAGATCATGTCAGACAATCCTTTCCTCTTGCAGTCAGCACTGAAGTCTGTGCCTGCTCCAGAACTCACTGGAACACGTGGAAAGCTTAGGATGTACTTCCCTAAGCTCTTCAAGGATGTCTTTATGACATCCTTATATTTTATTTAAATTCTAGGAGTTAATAATGATAGCTAGCAATTCCTGGGAAGCATCTTTTGCAGTGCTATTTATTTCTTACCTGCTTTCTGTGGTTGGAGCACTGCAGGACTGTAGCAGAGGCCAGGATCCTGAATTCTGGATCCAAGTGCTCTCATTTTTTGGAAGGCTTGGACTCACTGCACCCAGTGACAGAGGGCTGCAGGAATGGTGCCAAGCTGGGACCATCAGCCCTTTGGCTGTTTAGTGCTTTTTCAAAATTAATTCCAGTCTTAGGTGAATCCACAGGTGTTCTGTCTGAAAAGGTCATCCTGGCTTAGTCATTCCTTTTAAGTACCTAAGATTAAGTGAGATGAATCGTGGTGAGAATGAGTCATCTTATGATTTAGGATGAAATTAGCTTTATTGGCCACCAGGACAAAATATATCAGAGTGTAGTAGAATCACTCATGAAACAGTCAATATGTCACCCAAGAGGTCTGGCTATAGTATTTCTAGAATGTTATTTTTGTCCAACACATTACAGTAGGTGATCAGCATGGTGCCTGAGAAATAGATCCTTATAGCTTTAAAACTTGCTCCTGCTTGCTTTGAAAATTCTGTGAATGCTGCAGGATTTACTCTGTAAAAGCTGAAAAAAGTCAGATTTGTTTGGGATTTTAGTTCCACTTGTCTGGCATTGGATAATGAGATGCAGTCACCAGTACTTTAATTTTACAGAGCTGATGAGTGGCCACAGCTCCTCTTAAAGTCAGCAGAACTTGTAACTGCTTGCACTTCTGGTAATTGGGTTCTGGCACAATGTGATTCAGAATGAGGCATTCAGAAGCTAGAGTCCTTAAAAACAGTAGCTGTTTTGCAGCTTTGATCTCTTCCTCATGTGTAAAACTCATTCTGTTATATGGAAATAAACCCAGGATATAAACTTCTGAAAGGGGGACTCTGAGCTCTGCTGCACACCATTTATTTTCCTATTACTCTTTGGATATTGTTTATTTGACATGTTGTATATCTCCTTGCCTCCCCTTCCTTTTCATTTTAATTGGGACCTGGTTATTGGCTGGAAATTCCACTAACATGACTCATCCCTGCACTGGAAATGGCTGTGAACAGGCACAGCATTGTGGGATTTACTTCCCCCCCTCCTTCTTTTTTTATTTCTTCCAAGTGCTTTATCGTGGCACGAGCTTGTAATAATAAACTAGGAAGGAAGTTGGAGCTAATCATTTGGTTCTGAATGCACAAGCCCTGCCAAATTTCCCCACAGGCACAAAACAGCAGCTCAAGCTGTGACACCAGCAAATTAAATCCTGGAGGTAGCTGACCAGAAGTAATGAAATGTGTATTTACCATACTGATGCTGTCAGTCTTAAGACACACTGGCTTTACAATCTAGTTAAGTGGGGCACGTTTGTCACTTCCAGTGGTGCTTAGAGAAAATACTCAGCTTTTTTTCTTAGCCTTCTTTTTAAAATCACAATCCCAGTGCTGGCTGGTAACCCTGACCTTGTACAACCTGAAGGAAGGATGGCCAGAAGGGTCTGTTCTTTTTGAAACATATTCCAAAGGAGATAAATTATTTAGTCTCATAGCATGTTAATTTCCAATTGTTTTTATTGATCTCTGATCAGTCTTAGAAGATGAAATTAAAGGCTAAAAGTTACTTCAAGAGCCAGTGGATAACAAAGAGCAGATGTCTCCCCCACACCATGTGTCCCCTGCATGCAGCAGTGGGAAAGCACACAGGGGTGTGGAAGAGGGACAGATCATCACTGGAAAGGGGCCACTCCAGACAGGGATGCATCCTGCAGAGGGGCACAGTGATGGGCTGGGTGGGGCACAGGGCTGCTGAGGAGATGGCCCTCAAAAAATGCATCATGGCAGCAATGCTTCCAAAACACCTGGACACAGATGAGGGAAGCTATCATTTCGTAATCCCCACGTGTTTAAGGTGATGGAGGACTCAAAAAAAGCTGTTTACCCCAGGCAGGTGTCGTAGGTAACAGCAGGAAATGTCTGAGAGTTTTATTTAGCTGGCAGCAGCATTCTATGCTGGTTGTGTAGGAGCCTGTGAACAATTTGCTGAATTGTTCACAAGCTTGCTGTGGATTCACAAAAACATTGAGGGGGAAAAAAGAAAAGGATGGTCTTCATCATGGTTAATACAATGCCCATGGAAGAATCAGAGAGCAAAATCACAACCCATAGAGCATCGCCTGATATCTAATTATATCCTAGGAATGTCCATGACTCTGCAATTACATGCTCAATTTCCAGCTGTACTAGATTAGCATAGCAATTGATTTATCCAGCTATAAGGAACTTGCTTTGAGCTGTGTGTTGGCACAAATAAATTCATTTGGCACTTTGGGCTGGCTCTTTGTAGCCAGGTAGGCACGGGGAGTTAGAGCTGGGGAATTCAGTGCCAAGGCCAAGGCAAGGCCAGAATAATTTCAGAGACAACACCATTTTTTTTCCTCTAGTGAAGCATTCAAATGCAAGTCTGTGGAAGGTCAAAACCCACAGATTTCTGTGGGATTACACATGGACTGCCAGCTTAGTGTGTAGAAAAAGCCTTGCTGAGTCCTTGCTTGTTCTTGGAAGATAACCATGGCTTCTGTGATACAGCAGTGCTTCTGGAAAGCCAGGTCACCTGTGCCTTCCCTCTCCTGTCTTCCCACACCAGGAGGGCTGAAGAAGGATTGATTCCACATTTTCTTAGTGAAAAGAAAGTAGGGAGGAAGAAGGGTAAGGCAACCTCCACTTGGTTTCAACCAGATCTAAGCATAATCCCCAGTTAAATGTTTGAGTCTGTGTGAATCCAAATGCTAGACTGGGATTTAAGGCAAAATGCAGCCACTTGAAATGTAGAATTTTGATCTACCCAAGGGTAAGCCTGTTGAATTCAGCTCAGGCTGAGGAAAACACATGGAAGCTTTTTTGTGGTTGTAGTTTTACATTATAAACCTTTTGGAGCAATCATTTTGCCATCTGTGAAAAATTACCCAGGCTTCCATACCAAAACATTCTCCCACTGATAACATTGGCAGATACAATTTTAACAACTTAAAAGTAATTTTTTAAAAGACTAACTAAAGCAAGCCTCAAGTCAGCAGCTGAAGTTGTTTTTAATCTCAGGCTTGGAGCTGTCTAGACAGGTTATCCTCTTTGGGTTGGACTGATTATGTGCTTTGTGCCTTATTCTCCTCTTGGATCAGATGGGAGGGTTTGTTCAGGGGCTCTGTCTCAAGCCTGGGGCTGTGCCTCCAGGGTGGTATAACCTTAGGTACTCTGTAAATGTCAAAGCCCAATGATAATACCATCAATACACATAAAGACAAACTTTAAATCTTGAACTCCTAAAAATCTTAATCTCCTTTAAGTCTTACACTCCTAGAACCAATTATTTATTCTTGGCAGGTTTATTTCTTTGTTGTTGTGGGGGTTTTTTGCCTGTTTTTTTTTTGAATGCCAGGAGTTGGCAACACCAGATGTGTACATTTCAAATAGGGATCCTGGTTCTTGCAGCATAAATCCCAGAAATATTGTTTTCATGGAAGAACAAGCACTAAACAAAGCCACAAGAAAATAGGAGGTTGTCAGGCTGCTAGAATTAATCTCTGAAGGAGCTCTCTAGCTCTCTCTGGTACAGGAAAAACTTGATCAAAGAAGTTGCAAACTAGCCTTGCTTTTCCACCTTTCCCTGAGAGCTCTCAGCCTGTGAAACATGAAGGAAAAAAATACTGTGGAGTTGGGAACTGAAAATACCAGATATTACACTTTTCATGGGGGCTAAGATAATTATAAACTGTGGTGTGGTCTAATAAACAAAAAGGCAACTCTTAAAGTAACCTTGAACTTTTCATTAATTAGAATGAATCTGTTTTGAAACTCCTGTAGAGAAGAAGTGCTTCTCCTGACAGCTGGTTTGAAATTAATAAAAAGAAAAGTGTTTTCAGCTGGCAATGGCTTAACAAGCTCATGATACATGAGAACAAGGTTAAATTGCTCCTTTTTCTCTGCTACTAATGAAAGAAATATTGAAAATTAAATGCTCAGGAAATAAAAGAGTGCCAGCCAAAACTATGAACATGGTGGTGAGAGATGCTTAGCCCTTGGTACTTTCTGAAATGGGCAAGTATGGGTTAATGCAATACCCATTTGGAAAAGCTTAGGCAGTCCCCAAAATTATTCTTCAGTTGTAGACTTTCAGAATATATTGTGCTGAGGAATATATAATCCTGTTTCTGCAAGATAAAAGAGTCTTGATTTAATCACCTCTTTTTTGGGGGGGCGATTTAAATGACGTTGAGGCTTTTTTGGAAATCCTCTTGCCCCTGATACCCTTTACAATCTCATCCTTCTTCTGCTCTACTTCACCTTTCCTCATGAAAGGATGACAGGGGCTTTATTCCTCAGGATGTAAGTGGAGTGTCAGAAAACACACAGCAGGATCCAGCCTCTGCTGCAGAGAGACTGACCTCTGACAACCAGGAACCTGTGGGCTTTGGCTGACTGTCAATTGCAGCCTGAAATAATTGCTCCTGATTGATGTTAACTCCCCAGCTGAATATAAGACGTAACTATTGCAAATATGAGGATCTTATGAGTAACAAGGGAAATAGGTGAAAGTAAACCACTAGATTTTACCTCAACAAACTTAATTCTTGTCTTGTAGAGTGCAGAACCCTTCCAAGTTTTGGAAATATGAGTATCTTATGAATAACAAGGGAAATAGGTGAAAGTAAAACACTTGATTTTACCTCAACAGACTCTTTATTCTTGTCTTGTAGAGTGCAGAGCCCTTCCAAGTTGCTGTCCGAGAAGACAATTGTATTGTTGTGTCCCTGGAGGCCTCAGACGTGGTGAGCTCATCCTCTGTCTATGTTGTGAAGATAGCTGGAGAATCCAAGAACTACTTTTTCCAGTTTGACGAGTTCAATAGCACTTTACCTGCCCCTGTGGTCTTTAATGCCAAATACCATGGCCTGTACTACATAGTGACTCTCTTGGTAGTCAACTCAAACATGGTTTCCAAGTCAGCAAGATCAATCACTGTGCTAACCAGTAAGTAACTTCTTATTCTTCTTTTCTTCTCTTTCGTGTCTGTCTGTGTGTGGCTTTTTTTCCCCAGAAGTTCTTCCTGTGAAGAAAGTTGGGTTTTTTTCAATGGGTTCTGGTTTTGTGTAGGATGCATCCCTGTGTGAGAACGGTAGGGAAGAAGTCTTGACAAGGTGTGAGTGAAAATTCACAAGGTGTGGGCAGAAAGAAAGGAAAGGCTGGAGGTTGCCCCTGGCTGGCCCTTCCTGAACACTGAGGTGTAACAAACCAAACCAGTGTGATGAATGAGCCCCCCTTGTCAGATTTTCATCCCAAACCCTTCAAACCAGGAGTTCCAAACATCTACTAAGGGTCATGGCAATTGCTGACTGACATTTCAGTGTAAATGTTCCTCTTATTTAATGAGTTTTATTCTGTTTTAAATGCTCTAATATTGTCCTTTGACTGCTGATATGTGGAAGCAATACCAAACTTGGAAAGCAGACCCCAGTCACCGAAACCATGTGTTTCTGCAGTACAGCTGAAGGTGTTTGTGATGGAGAACACATTGGTAGTAGCCTGTCTCTTACTATTTCCAGGTGCATAGATCCTGGGGGAGAATGTGTGACTTTGTTTGCTCTGTCACTGTACAAAGCACCACAGATTTCCAGCTGTGCTTCTGGCTCTGAGGTTCCACGTGCCAGCCTGGAAATTGAAAACAATTTGTAGAATAGAAAATTATTTATTCATCTGGAAGATGACAAAAAAATCTGTTTGTATGGAGCCAGACTAATTTTTCAGATTTTTTGTTTGCTTGTTTGTTTGTTTTGGTTTTTTTTTTGTTGTTGTTGGGTTTTTTGTTGTTGTTGTGGTTGTTTTTTTTTTGGTTGTGTTTTTTTGGTTTTATTTTTTGGGTTTTTTTTTTTTTTTGGTTTTTATTTTTTGTTTCACTAAATGGCACATTGGATTGTATGGGTAGTTTTAGTTGTATTACATCTGAGGAATTGTTATTATTTTTTGTACCTGTGTTATTTTGCCAATGAGGATTTTGCATCATCTATACATTCTTCAGCCTTCCCTTGTGTGCTCAACCTGTGCCCTGATGAGGGGTTCCATGGGAAAAGTATCATGTTGTTGGGTAATAAAAGAACTGAACAACTCCAGGGTTCACAGGCAGCCTGAATTTCCTTTCCTTTGACTGCTTTAACCTTGTAAGCAAAGTAGTAATTTGAATCCAATTTTCTATTTTATGTTTGTTTTCTTCAAAGAAAATAATGAAAGCATCTGTTGTCATATACAACTGGAGGAAAAATGCCTCACTATGCATTCTTAGCAGGTTTTGGGTGCTGCATTTGCTGCTGGGCAGCAGAGCCCCACTGCTCTTTGATTTCCAGAGCCCACGAGGGTCTCTGGTAGCAGGGAAGGTGTGATCCAGGCTGGCAGATGGTGCACACACTCCTGCAGGGAATCTCTGAAGGAAAAAGGAAGCCAGAGTCACTCAGCCCTCCAAAGCCACCTCCAGGCTTCCATTTCTGGCTCAGGGGGTTTCCACAAGGTGTTCTTGGGAAAGTGGGAGGCTGGGGGCTCCAAGGGCATGTCCTGTGTCACTCTCCCCCCTCCAAGGCTTGATGGTTTCACCACTCTCAGGTTTTGGGTTACTGAAATGGCTCCCAAGGTATTAGAGTCTTTTTCCCCAGCCCCATGATCGAGGAAAAAGTCAGTGTTCCTCAACTCTGGATCTCAAGGTTGTTTATTTTCCCTTATCTATGACATTCTTTCTCTGATTCACTGAGTTCTGTCCAGCAGGTTGGTTTGTGGCGCACTGACCATCCTTGAAAAGGTGTTAACTTTTTACACTAAGAACTACACTAAGAACTTTACACTAATTTTCCAATACCTATCCCCTATGTTAGACAGTCTGTCTCTATCCTAAACCAATCCAGAAGTTCACCATCACAGCAGAAGATGGAGGACAAGATGAAGAAGAAGGAGGACAGGGCACACCCAGATTCCTCTATCTTGCCTCCTGAACCTCCATTCTAAATCCCCAAAATTCTACTTTTTCACCCTGTGACAAATTAACCATCATTCTACTCAAACCCTTGTGGCTTGTAAACCTTCACACAAAGTTGTTAATTGTTTCCATGGGCTAAAATCAAAGGCACAGGGGTCTTTGACTCCGTGCCAAGGTCTCTGAGCCCCCTGCCAGGGTTTGAAGTCCTCCAGGGCAGCCAGAGCAATGTCCTGGGTTCCAAAACATCACCTGTCTGATGGGGTGTGCTGGCAGCACCTTGGGGTGTCCTGCTGCTCCCCCAGACCTTGGAAGGATCAGTGATCCTGGCACTCAGCCAGTGCTGCCAGTGGGACACGTGTAACAGAGAGAGAACTGGGGGTTTCTCTGGTTTTGCCTCAAGAGACAGCCAGGTTGATGGCAAAGAAAGGGCAGCCCTGCAGGCAGCACTGGAGGATGCTGCACTCAACCCCTAAAGTTGGCTGCAAATTGTGAGCTTTGGAAGGGACAGGATCCAATCTCCTCTGTGATACTTTCTGTCAGGCAGACTGAGGAGTTTTGGCTCTCTTGTAGCAGCCTTTGCTCCTAAGTTCATCCTTTGGAGCACAAGGCTACAGAACCAAAAGTAAATTTGGAATGAACAGGCAGCGTGGCAGGATGGGCTTTAGAAGGTGTTTCAATACCCTTCAGGTTTTGAGAAGAGATCTTAAAACTCTTGTTGTGACCACTGGTTTCTCCCACAAAAATGCATGAGGTGGTATTTTGTTTGTTGCTGGGTTTTCTCCCCCCTCATTGGCATTGTCCACTGCCTGTTTTACATAATTTTATGACTATCAATTAAGTTGATTTTTTTATCAGATAATAATTAGGATAGAGCTATATTTTTTTTTTTTGCCCTATGCTCTCTGAGTGCTTAATAGTCTTGGTTTATTTAACCATGCAAAGACACATAACTATCTAAATTATTCCATCTATATCTTACACAGAAAAGAATGGCACATTGCAATTATCTTCCTGCACCTAATTAATTCCTGCTCTAACTCCATTGGTGTCAGGAGAGCTTTACCAGTGGCAGATTGACCCCATTCATTAGGCTGCCACAAAATAAATCAACCAGGATAGCCAGTGATGCCAATGTGGTTATTCCCAAGGCAGTGCTCATGAGAGTTTCTTTGGGATCTCCTGGAGGCTGCAAAGGAGATCCCAAAAAGACCTCCAGCATTTCAGTGTGTGCTGGAGGTCTGAGTTTCACACAGAGCTGTGTGTACCCAGAGAGTGCTCATCAAAACAAGACCAAGGTGCCTCAAAGACATTGCCTACTTAGAAATTCAGGGAGAGTCGTGAGAGACCTCTGCTTTCTGGTGGTAAATCCTGATGACATTTCCTTTCTCCTGTTCCTGTCTCCCATCAATATGCTACCTCTAAGGGAATTGGCAAGAAAAAGCAAGAGAAGAACACATTTAAGAGAAGACTTTTGTTTTACCCCTTAAAGGTTTCTGGCCAGAAAAGCATTGAAAAGCTAACAAAATATATATTTTATGCATTATATATAGGCATATATGTATATAATATATATAATCTTTCATATAAATATATGGGCATGAATGTGTACATCTAAAAATACAAAATCATGTTATATAAATACACCTGTAACATAGAATCATAGTATTATTTAGGCTGGAAAACACCTCTAAGATAATCAAGTTCAACTGTTAACCCAAAACTGTCAAGTTCACCACCAGACCATGTCCCCAAGTGCCACCTTCACATATTCTTTGTACACTTCCAGGGTTGGCAACTCAACCACTTCCCTGGGCAGCTTATTCCAATGCCTGATCACCTTTTCAGTGAATTTTTTTCATCACATTCAATGTAAACCTTCAGGTTTTTCAGGGGCATTTTGCCCTTAAGGAAGCCATCCTGGCTGTCTTGGATCACCTCCTTGTGCTGCATGTGAGCATGTCACCCTTGCACATATTCATGTGCATGCCTAAGTTCCTTTTGAGCATTCCATTGTTCATTTGGTCCTGTTCTACAAGACTGCACAGCTCTGCTTGTCTCTGACTTGAAGAATTTCAGGGTTTTCTCATGTTAATCAAAAATACCACAAGCTGTAGAATTTCCTGGTTTAGGCTCTGTGGTGCAGATTGTTGCAATGAAAAGGATGAGCTATGTGAAAACTCTTAGATAAGAAAGCTGTAACGTGGAATTGTAGCACACAATGGCCCTTTTTGCTTCTGATTCTGTAGCAAAGTTGTGCTCAGCAAATTTGGCTCAGTACATCCCTGAAGGAGAAAAATGGAAAACCTGACTGCTTTTTAAAGATCCTTGCAATGGTTTTGACAAGAATAGTTGTGAGAATCTCACCCTCCTGGCTATTGACAGAGTGACCTTCCTTCCAGTCTCCAGTCTGGGCAATGTTGAAGCAGTTCTGGTATCTCACACAACTATTTCAGGCTTGCTTTCCTCTGCTCTCGGAGCTTTGGCTTTTCAATGGGGATGAAGTAACTCTGGAAATTGTATCATTTATTTAGCATTTGAAATACTTGACTGAAAATTCCACCTCATTACTAATTGGTTTTAAAGTAGTTTATGAAATAAATGAAGAGCACATCTGTAAAATCAGTGAGTGATATTCTCACTCACTCACCCTACATTTTCCCAGCTTGAAGCCTTATTTTATCTTCTCAGGGTGAGTCATACCCATAGAACATCTTCTTCTTTTTTTTTTTTTCTTTTTCCATATGCACTGTCAGCTTTACATTTTGAAGAAAAAAATGTTTATACATTTGAAGGAATGGGGAAAGCAGTACATTGCAAACCTATTGTGTGCTGCAGGAAAAAATGTGTCTGCTGGGAATAGGAGAAATCTGGATCTGAGGATCTCTGGTGGTAATTAAGAGCAGCTCTGCCTGGCTTTTATTTTAGCTGATGATTAGGAGTTCTGAGTGGTAAAATGTCTCATTGTTTCAAAAGCTGATGGTTCCTTACATGCATGGCTGTGAAATACATTCCCTTTAGGGGGAGTTCGGCCTCTGTGTCTCCTACACAAATATTCTCCTTGAGAGCTGCCTGGGACTCTGATCTCCAGCCCTCAGAAAGTAATTGGAATTACACCCAGTTAATGCTCTGTTGTCATTGTGCCAGATGCTGCAGGAAGTGATTCAGCAGGTCCAGTCCTTTCCTCTGGCTTGTTAATGGATCAGGGTTCTTTAACTCAGAGCTTCAGGGGGCTTTTTTGAATGAAATGTGAAACTTTGGCCCTTCATGTCTTTCTTTCTTAAAGGATGATGTGAAACACCTTTAAAAGGCTGGTTATCTGTGGCAGCCCTGACTTTGAAATGTAACTCACAACAGCATCTAGGTCCATTAGTGCTCCTCTTCTCCCAGCAAATAAATCATGCTATCCTCTTTTTGGGGTGAAAAAACTTCTCCATCAGAATCAAAGCAGCAGAAAGAACTGCAACCTGCTGTAATTTGCATTGTAGGGAGGGTTTTAACAATTGGCCTAAATCTGTTCAAGAACAATAGCTATGCCTTTGTTCTTGTGACAACATTATTTTTTAGGTTGTGCCATCTTTTTATTCATCACCTTATGTGGCCATGTAGAAATTACACTCTGTGTCATCATTGCTCAGGTACTATTTTCACTTACATTCCCCCTTCATAAGCAACAGCACAATATCACTATTGCCCATCATAAACTTGAACATTGTGTTCTCAAAGTATTGAACAAGAGCTTCTTTAATCTCAAAGATGGTTTCTTTTTAACAAGAGATAAAATATCCTAAAGTTTACAGCATAATGGAAGCTGGCTGTGGCTTACTCCCAGTAATGATACAGCTACATAAACAGTGTCATCCTGGGGAGAAAATTACATAATTCACAACTTCTTCCTGTAAATAAAGGGAATTACCCATGGGGGTTAGGTCACTCCATTAATGGGGCATCTATTTTATAAAAGTCACAATATGGAGGTAAATAATGATTAATCTGGGTTCCAGTGTGAGAAGCAAGAGCTCTCAGTCCCACAGTTAATGCTGTATTCTAAGCTACAGCAATAATCAATTCAATTTGTAGGGTGACCCAATCTCCACATATTACAAACAAATTATTTTGGATTGAAATATGGTACTTATTTTCACAGCACTTTTTTCCCCCCTGAATTGCAAATATTAATGTGTCTGACACAAACTGAATGCATTAATGGAGGATTTAGCATTCAGAATTTTCCAGGGCATTGGAGGAAGATGTTAGGCACATTTATTGTGCTGTCTTGATGTAAGTTATATGCAAAATGCTGGAAAATCCAGGAAAAACAGAGAAGTTGAGTTTCCTGTAAACAGATAAAATGGGAAAGTGGAGCAGCAGATTCTGAGGCACTAAGAAAAATGGCAAATTCAGGTCTTGATCCTGCAATCTTGTCTATGTGTGTATAATATAATCTCCAAGTCTAAAAATGAAGAGATTGTAAGTGAAGAGGTACTTTAAACTATTAGAGGGACAGTGAAATGCTCTAAATCCCTTCTGTAATATGACTTCAACACAGTCATTGTTATGACTTCATCAGAGCCCTTCAACAGGGCTTTTGTAAAGCTCTAAGCATTAAATTTCTGTGATTCCACTTTAGTGGAAATAAAGTCATTCCACTTTATTTAGGCTATTTCTTGACAGCCACTGAAATCTGACAAGCTGGATTCCTAAACACTGAAAATAGCAAAATTAAAAAGACCAGACTGTTTATGCTCTGAATTATAAATACACATAGTAAAGAGTGGCATTTTACATATTCTTTAATTTTAATAGCCCTAGGAGCAGTTAGCAAGTGAAAGACAGAACATGATGGTTATCTGCTGAGTGTTCTTTTAATTTCACAGTGTGCAAATAGCTTTTGATGTGAGGATTTGGTGCTGAAGGAAGTAAGATAATGGGAGAATCTTAAATTGCATTATGCCACTCATGCATCTCTGCTAACATCAGCCACGAGCAAGGAGAGGATAGTGAGAGGAAGATAGAGACCCAAAAGAGAGTCTGTGGTGATTACCACTTAATTCAATTGTTGCTTAATTAAATCAAAGCATCAGGAGGAAAAATCATCTGGATTAAAAATGAATATAGCTTCCATCCTTTATTTGATTTGTTGTAGGAAGGAATAAATGGGGGTAATTGAATCAATGGCACAAGAAAGTTTCAGTAATTCTTTCAGAAATGAGGAGACCTCAGATGTGAGTGAGACAGCAGGAGAAAGCCCAGGGCACACCCACTAATGTGGGAGATGCCTGCACACAAGCACTGTGCTATTTAGAGATTGTTATTGACATTTAAAGCACTCTGGTGTGCTGTGTGAGCTGTGCTATGAACCCTCTGGCCATGTGGGGACTCATTTCCACTCTCTATTTCGGAGGAAGAGATGGGAAGAGCGTTGGCAGAAAGAAGAGGGTAGGCTTTGTTTCCTGTGCTCTACTCCTGTTTATTTCTGGGCTATCATGAAATGTCAGCAGAATTTTCACAGATCCCATCACTGAAGTGCCTGTTGGTGTCTGTGGGATGGGGAGTTTCTCTTTGTAAGTGGTTGGTGTACAAATATACTGATATGTATCTGATGGAGGTAATGCCATGAGAAATAGTTTAATAATCCCACACTATTGCATTTCCATGCTCTGGCAGAGTTAGAAATGATGACACATTGGTTTTGGTGAGAGATTCTCTTTGCATCTATGGTTTTATTCCCAGCTGTTTTTTCTTCTCTGTTTCTCATCACATCTAGAAACTTAAAGGGGATTTGGTTTTCTCTTTTACCTTTCACTACAGTCTTACTTTTCCATCTTTGATGAACCTACTCCACCTCCTGTGGGATAATTCCACTTTTGATCTCCCATTTAATCTTCTCTTTCTCTTGCCCATTGTGACTGTATGCTCTTTAGGGAAAAATATTTCATTAGCTTTTCTCCAGGGCCTGCAGCAGCAGAATTTTGAACTCAGGTCCTGTAAGGCTGTGCTAATCAACAGCCTGAATTTTGCAATCTGATCCCTGTAGTGTGCAAGAACTAAATCACCATACTTATCTTTATAAGGGTGTAGGTGTAATTGCATTAACTATCTCTATTAAAATTGGTTACTATGACAAATTTCAGCTAACAGTATAACTGTTTTATATATATATATATATCAGTATAGATCTTATAACTTGCTTGGACCTCTTAACCACAGGATAATTGGGTTGCTGTCAACTTTTTCTTGCTGAGGAGAGCATTGAACAAAAAGTGTTCTTTCTTTTCATTTTTCTTGGGGTTTTTTAATGAATAGAGAAGGCTGAATAAAAATGTGACTCTTATTGTCAGCAACAATGCAGCAGTGAACTGACATGGCTTTCCTCAGCTGATGGAGCTACACTGGTCTGGATTTCAGATCACAGGACACAGGATATTTTTCTTATTTTTTGTGGCCTACCTGACTCTGAGTGCAGAGAGCAGCAGTTCCTGACTTGCCTCCTTCCTGTGTCCTCCAATAAACCTCTTTACTCCTCTGTACCTCAGTTACTCATCTGTAAAATAATGGTAGTGGTCCTCTGTATTTTGGTGTAGATGAACAGATAAGGATGGTGGCCCTCTCACATGGGAATGGGAATGTGGACTGTAATAAATGAAATAAACAAATATTTAGATACCAAAATAGAAAGTCTTTATTCATGTAGCTTCCTGTGGCCATTACACTGATTATTTTCTCAGCTCCTCTTGAAAGCTCTGCATTCATGCTGAAGTCACAAACAGTTTCAAGGGTTGTGTTGGTTTTGTCTGGGCACTTCTACATGATTGACAAGTATTAAAGATGAAAATGTTTCTGAGGTCATGACTGTGAGTGCTTAAAGAATAACATTTTTTAATGTCAAATATGGTCATTTTGCTGTTAAAGCATAAGTGTTAAGATACATTCTTTGAAGGGAGGGAAGTATAGAAATACTAGCTTTGACAATGTCCCACAGCTCAGTGAAACCCCAAATATCATCTGGCAGATTTAAGAGTGCTTGTGCCATACCTATAAAACCATTTATTTTCATTGATATTGTATATACCATAACTTCACAAACATTTACTTTCACTGATATTGTTTAAGTGCAAAAAACTCAGTTTGCCTATTAATCTGCCCCTTTCTTCCCTTTTTTCCCCTTTTGTTTGTGTGTCCTTTAGAACCACTTCCTGTGAGCAATGTTTCTATCTATGATTACAAGCCCTCTCCAGAAACAGGAGTGTTGTTTGAAATTCAGTACCCAGAGAAGTACAATGTTTTTACCAGGGTCAATATAAGCTACTGGGAAGGAAAAGACTACAGAACAATGCTCTACAAAGGTAGGTGGAGACTATTTCACCAAGATTTAATTGTAACTCTGCAGGAAACATCCAAAACAGTGGATGGGGTTTTGACATGTATTTATATAAGGATTTGTGCTTCTGGTAATGTGCTTTTATATTGTGAAGTAAGGCATGGGTGTTTGAATTGAGCTGGTTGTTCACTTGAATCCTAGTTCTTGTGATGTTCCCTTTCTTTTGGATTTTACAGGAAGACTCAGTGGTCTGGGTTTTTGTATTCAGTCTGAAATTAGCCTGGCAAGGCATCCCCAGTCACTGGTGGTTGTGTGTCAGTTCAAAGCAATACAAAAGCTCCCAGGCTCTTCCCTCTGGCCAAGGCTCCCTCTTTGGTCTGTAGCTGATAGGAAAGCTCTGGGATGTCCCAGAGGAGGGAAACCCATTCAATAAACCTGATTTTTGGCACAGGATCAAACCTGGTGGCTCTGTGTCTCCCTGCAGTGACACAGTGCTGTGCTGTAGAGTACATCAGTGCAGCATTCAGTGTGTCCCTAAGCTAACAAACCCTGCTGCATCACAGAAATTTCAATGCTCCTAAAATAATCTAATCAAGGACAATCAATCTAACAGTCTAGACAGCCTGAGCAAACAACCAACCTGAACCATCTAAACAAGAGCAAATTCTGCTTTCTCTTTTTGTTTGTTCATCACTGAACCCCATAGCTTAAGCACAGTATCTGTCTCAGAGATATAAATGGGACTATAAATGTCCTGTGGGAAGCACCCTAAGAGGTGAGAAAGGCACAAATATGCTTTGTAGACCCTGAAACCCCAATGGCTTAACATCCCATTGTGGCAGTACAATCCAAAATCAAAATCAAACCCAAAATCAAAATCTTTGGGCAATCCAGTAGTGCTGAATTGAATTTTAGGCACTGAATTAAGGATCCCAGCCTTCTGACTGGCCACTGGAAACCCTCTTTAAAGTCAGCAGAGGGAGATACCTCCAGAAGGAGGTCAGAGAATTTGGGGGTCTCTGTTTCAAGACAAAGTGGGGCTAGAAATCCTCTTCTCAGGGCTGTAAAATGCCAGAAGTTAGGAAGGATAAAGTCTGGATTATGGCACAAAATACAGGTGACCTCTTTGCAGAGAACAAAAGGGACCCCAGCAGTAATTTGTCTGTTCCACAGCTAATGGATGGTTCTGGGGGCTGTGATGCTAAAACTGCTGATAAACAAAAGTGTCAGCCTAAATGAGGAGATTCACTAATCAGCTTGCACACAGCCAGACAGCCCTGAGCAAGTTCTCTTCAGCCCTCCTGTGTGGTGGATGTGAGCTGAGCCCTCAGCACACTCAGTTGTTCCTTTGAACATCTCCCACCAAGGCTGGGTCTCAGTCAGCAAAAGACCAAAGAGGTTTTTGCGTGCAGCAGTCAAAGGTCTGCAGGCACTGTCAGATGCTCTCTGAGATATTCCCTGTCACGTGGAGCAGCTTGCCAGATTCAGTTCCCTTGCCAGGGAAAAGCAGCTCGTGTTTCTTGTGCTGGGCCTTTTTTTTTTTTTTTCTTTTTTTTTTTGTCTTTCTTTTTTCTGGTAGCAAAGTGACTTTGACAGCCAGGAAAAGTGCTGGCAAACTGAATTATTACAATTTCATGTCTCAGAGCAGGCTGAAAAGTGTTTAAACATCCAAAGCATTGCCCATTCACCATGTGCAGTCACATTATCAGAAAGCAAACATTTGATGCATTATCCACTTTTTTTTTTCCTTCCTTCTTTTCTCTTTAAACCTTCTGCAGATTTCTTCAAAGGTAAAACAGTTTTCAATCACTGGCTGCCAGGCATATGCTACAGTAACATCACATTTCAGTTGGTATCAGAAGCAACCTTCAACAAGAGCACGCTGGTGGAATACAGCGGGGTCCAGCACGAGCCCAAACAGCACAGAACAGGTGATGAAAATTCTTATGCACCATTTCTTCCATGTCTGTATTGCTGCTTTTCTTGCTGTGGGGAGGGGATTGACCCCACAGAGAGCAGGAGCAATCCTGGGAGCACAGGATGGTGTGGCTGTTCCACAGGCTTGTGTATGCAAACAGTGCAGAGGGAAATTTGGGTGAGTGTTTCTGTTATTGCTGCTTGCTTCTCAGAAAATTCCTTCTGCTTCACATGAGGTATCCTAGGTGTCACAGACATGTTTTATGAAAAATCCTTCCCTTAGCTTCTCAGGAGGGAAAAATCCTGAGAGGCCTCAAGAACAATTGTAAACAATTCTTATCTGCTGCTGTGGAATGCAACAGGGGAATCTGGGATTGTTCTCACCTGGTTGTTTCTAATTAAGAGCCAATCCCAGTTCACCTGCCCAGACTGTCTCAGTCAGAGACAAACCTTTGTTATTCATTCCTTTTCTATTCTTAGCTAAGCCTTCCAATGAAATCCTTTCCTCTATTCTTTTAGTATAGTTTTAATATATTATCTATCCTAAAATAATAAATCAAGCCTTCTGAACATGGAGTCAACTTTCTCATCTCTTCCCTCATCCTGGGGCCCCTGCAAACAATGCCATATCCTAGGCCTTGTGTGACTGTCACAGACATGTTTTCTGAAAAATCTTTTCACTAGGATTTTTCTCCTGAGAAGCTGAGAAGCCTCAGGAAAGAAATGTAAACAATAATTATCGATGGCTTGGAATGGGGTTTGGAGGTTGCTCACCAACAGGTGCATCTTAGATTGGTTCCATGTGAATTGTTTCTACTTGATGACCAATCACTGTGTGGGGACTCTGGTCAGTCACAAGATTTTTTTATTCATTCTTTTCTAGCTTTCTGATGTCTCCCTCCTTTCTCTTTCTTTAGTATAATTTTAATATATCATTTTCTTTTAATATAATATAATACCATAAAATAATAAATCAGCCTTCTGAAACATGGAGTCAAATGCTCATCTCGTCCCTCGTCCTGGGGACCCTCAAACACCACCCCATGTGAGGAATGAATTTTTATGCCACAGGAATAGCTGCACTGAGCAGACTATTGATCTGTCTCTGTTGGTCTGTCTCCTTATGCAGTGAATCACAGCTGAATGCTCCAGAAGACCTTCCTCTCTGAGCACTTTTCCATCACGGAGAAGGATGTCACAGCTGCCCGACTCGGCGGCCGCTCTGTGCCCTGAAGCATGAACTTTTAATTTCCGAGACAGCAATGTTGCAAAGGCTGAAAATTGCATTTGTTCAGGGTCCAGAACTAATTTAATTTGGTCCTGGGATGGTGCCCAAAACTTTTATGTTAATCTCTTGGACCTCAGACATTCGTCAAGGTCCAAAGTGAAATGTACCAGCGATAAAATCAAAAGGCCAAATCTTCAGATGAATGCACTGGTGCTGGTCCATTGCCCTGGACAGAACTAAGCCAACTGATGCCAGCTGAGTTCTGTCCTGAAGATCCTAAATATAGTTGTTGAGATATTAAACCATAACCAACAGGATCCCTATTTTTTTTTTTTCCTGCTGCCCTCCCGTGCCTCATTTTTCACATGAACTGCAATGGGAATGTAGAGTCTGGTTTTCCATTTGTGGCTGTGACTGGGATGGGAGTTGAACAAATTAGTGTGCTGTATAGTTCCAGCTTAAAAGGTGCCAGGCAAAATTATTTGCAGAGGCTACTGACACTTAGAGTGTGTAAGGAGAGGCAGACAAGCAATTACAGTGAGACAGACAAAATGCTGTGTGTTCACCTCCTGGCATCAGCTGAGGTAACTTCTTTGCGTGCCAGACTCTTGTCTTGTGGAGACCCAAATCTTAAGATCAAGCTTTCACAAATATTAAATTTTAAACTGATGTTTAATGCTTGTGAAAAGGTGGCTGCTAAAAGCATATGAAAAGCCCTACAGCAACGTGAAGGTTATTTTTTAAGATATGAGCTATGCCATATATTCGTTTTGCATATGTTTCAATTCATTTCTACAGAGGTGGGCTTTTTTTCCATGGCTGAGAACTTCCTGGAAGGCACAATAAAGACTCACTGTTAAAAATTCACACTGGAGTAGCCTTGCTGTTATAATAGCACTGAGGTTTGATTTACTGTGACTTCACACCTGCTTTACTTCCTGGCATTCTTTATTGTGATAATGCTGTGAATTTATCTGTGAATTTACTCATCTTGATCCCACTGCAGTCACTTCTGGTATGAGAATGGGCAAGAGAAGGGAGGATTTTAGTAAGAAGTTGTTATTTCAAACAATCCCTAGGAGAATGCTGTTTGTCTGGGGAATGAATACATTTAAAGGTGCAGAGAACACACCCATTAAAAGCCAATCCCTTACTTCTCTTCTAGTTCCTTACCCACCCCGAAACATTTCTGTCCAGATCCTTCCGATCAACAGGAACAACTGGGAAGAGCACAGCGGGAATTTCGCCGAAGAATCCTTCTTAGGGCCACAGGAAATCGTGAGGAAAGAGAAACCCAGGCATCCTTCTGAGAGCCCAGCTGAAACCCCAGCAGCAAACTCCTCTGCAGCCTGGCTGGATGAGCACTCCAACAGCACCGAGTATGGAACCAGCTCCCAGCCATCCTGGTGGTCCAGCGAGGCCGAGTCCTCCGAGGGCGAGGAGGAGTTTGTCCCTGCAGCTTCCAGGGATTATGAAGCCACTGATGCCAACGTGGGGTCTGGCAGACCCACAGCAGAGCCCCCTCCCTTCCTTCCTGTGCAGATGGTGCTCACCTGGTTGCCCCCAAAGCCCCCTACTGCCTTTGATGGCTTCCACATCAACATTGAAAGGGAAGGTAAAGCAGAGCCTTGTGCCCTTCTCGTCCTCCTTTTCTGTAATTCCATTGGTGGTTGTCTCCTCTGAGAATTGTTAATTATCTGGTACTGTGCTTCAGAGCATTGCTGGCTGGGGGCTGTGTACAAATCACAAACAGGACAGAACTGCTGGGAACGTGCCCTGAGCTGTTTGATTTTCCAGCATCACTCTCATTCCATGGTTGTGACAATGGGAGATGACATCAGCTCGCATCCCAGGCAGCAGACCAAGAACTCAATGTTACAACTCACTTTAAAAGTTTTTTGACCAATCACACAAAGCCAAAGCACACTGACAGTAGTTCTATCCGACCACTCTAAGCACAGGTACTTTTGGTTAAATAATGCTTATTTCAAATGCAATACCTGCTTGTGAGCCTTCAAACACAACACACAGAGCTCCATTATTAACCTTAGAACTTCCTAATATCTCACTGGATATACTTTTCTGCAGCTATTATCCTTACTTTTCTACTTTTTACACGATTTTTCTACTGACCTATCTCATGGCTACTGCTTAGCTCTAATCACAGTTCTGCTGTCTTTAAAGCCTGCCTTTTGCAGCTTTCCCAAAACCCTCTGATTTTATAAATTCCCACACAGGCGGCTTTGTTAGATCCCGTGTATTTCTTGAGGAGTTTTTGCATTGAACAGCATCTACTTCTGGCTGGACAGGAGTAAACCACAGTTTGCAGTTCTCTTTGGTTAAACAAGATTTATACTGCTGTACATATTGCCACACTGTTTGAATAAAATCCTTTTGGATACCTTTTAATCCCACAGCTGAAACAGGATTAGCATTTCTGATGTAAATAATTCTCTTGGTGGCTGGAACCTTTCAAATTTCAATTAATCCACACTTTTTTTCCCCCTCCTGGTTTAGAGAACTCCACAGAGTTTTTGACAGTGAGTGAGGACACTCACAAATTTGTTGCTGAACTGAAAGAACCAGGAAAGTACAAGTTGTCTGTAACAACATTCAGCTCCTCTGGCTCTTGTGAAGTTCGGGGAAGTCAATCAGCAAAAACACTCAGCTTTTACATCAGTAAGTATCTCATCAAACTCACCTTTTTCTCCCTGAGCAACAGAGCTGGAATGTACAGAGTTTGGCCACTGTGACATTTCTGGCACCTGCTGATGGATCACAAGGGTTTGGTCTTCTGGAATTCCCTGTGCCAGAGAAGGAAACAGAGTGCAAATATGTTAATATATTGCAACCTGCCTGGATGGGCCTTGGTTGTGCCATCCTGGCAGTCTAGGACGGCAAGTGATGTGATGCAGTCAGTGCTCAGAAGTGAAATGAGTTTCCCCTTTTGCATCTCTCACAGTGAGGATTTAACTCCAAGAATTAATTTGGTGGTTGTAGAGAGCTTTGGAAATATTTAACTTTCCTACTCCTGGAGTATGGACTGCGTTAGGGATGAGGGGCAGCGCAGGCTGAGAGTGTGGGAATTGCACAATTAAACACTGAACTCTGAAATTGAATGGTCTCTGAGAGAACACTGAGCAAATTACAGCAGATGAAGTGGTTCAGCCTGCTAAATTCAAAGGAGAAAATATTTCCCTGTAGGATCCCAGACTTTGTTAACTGGAGATTTAGTAAAAGACAAAGTAATAATACACTGCTGTGTAAACTAATGCCATGACTGACAATTGGATCAGCAAGTGAGACAGGTGTTGGTGAATTCAGATCATTATCCTTCTCATGGCTGTGGTCACCTTTGTACCTTTTTCTGCCAAAGGAAATAGATATACCCTGCAGAATGCCCATGGAATGAGACAGGGGAATACTTGCAGCACTGCACAATTTTGCATCTGAAAAGATAAAGACCATGAATGCTGCAACAAGGCACAGTAGCCAAAGCTGGCAGAAAAAAATCCCATTAAAAGGAAATATAGTCAAGCACTTCAGTATATTATGAATAAAAATTGTGCCTTTAGTAGCTCATAACCTTTACAAATAATAGGTATTTAGACTTGAATTCATCATAATGCTGGACTGCATGTAGCAATTCCACTATTGCTCCCATTTTTAACAGCTTTATAGTGGAAAGAAACAATACTTGGAAAACATCCAGAAAACAGCACGAGAGAGAGAGGGTCTCTGCTGTTGTAATGTCATTGTCTTCTGGTTTTCTTTCAGAATACTTGGGCAGCTTCATTATATGAAAAGCACTAAAGTAGATAAAGATGCATGTAGCATTGCTATTAGTACCAAAAGTTGTTCCATTTTGCAAGTGTGACATGTTTTATTTCCATTAGCAGTATTTAATGCAGTGTCCACCATGCTAACTGTGCACCTGAGAGAAATGAGGACCTGTTAACCCAAAGTACTGGGGTGTGGATGGCCAGATTAAGGATGAACCTTGATCTCGTTGTGGATAAAGTATTCAGGTGTTACAGGAAGGCAATGGTATTTTAATTTTACATGTAACACACAAGAACCTTTGGGTTTTGGGTTTTGTCAGTTCATTTTGCAGGCTTTTACAACAAAATGAAGATTCTTGGCAGTTGGCTTAGTTATTCTGTCAAATGCAAGGTCCTTAGTATTTTAGATAGATTTTATATATATTTCTGGTGGAATGCCAAATTGGAGATATGAACAAATGCTCTTAGGTTGGAATTGCTTTTCCATCCCTCTTTCTCAGTCTGATCAAGCAGGCTTTTTGTGTGGGGACCCCAGCTCTGGGTTATGACTTGAGGCATCTCTGCTGCCTTAATGCCAGTGCTGAAACAGTTTCTGAATAGTGAGAGCTACATGTACATCCTCTGTCTCCAGAGAATAATTTAATGATCAAATTCCTCTTTTTTACCTCTGTGGCTGTGAATAAATTTTGCCCCACAGTATCAATCCTATATTTTCCTTGTAATGCTTGCTTGGTGAATCATCCTGTCAGATTACTGGCTTGTGTTACATATTTTTGTTAGATCCAGACAGCAGTCAATTCTGATAGGCTGATCTTAAACCACATTCTTGCTCTGGCATTTGTTTTATTTTGTCAATAAATGTAAATTACCATTAGAGTTGCATGGAGGAGGAATGTCAAGGAGAGAGAGGTCACAAATACTGCTTAAAAGTGACAAGAAAAATGGGCTGTTTTCATTAAATACAAAATTTTGACCAAATGTATCTGAAGTTATTTTCCGAAATGTTTTTTTATCTATATTTAAAGCCATGTTCTCAACCAAGTGCTCCAAAAAGAAGGAGATTCTTCACTGTGGTTACCTCTGTGAACTTGATTTCATGCTTTGAGGCCGTGGTGCTCTTGGAGGGTGTATTAGTGTGTGGAGAGGTGAAAAAAATCTGTGTGCTTGTCCTTTAATATTGGTCAATGATCTGTACATTATTGGCTGGCAGTGCTTTTAAGCATTCCCTTGGAGCAAATCTGATCCTGCTGGGTGGTTTCTGGTAAGCAGCAGAGAATACTGCCCTCTGAATTTTCAGACAGGCACATTCCTCTTGTCATGGGCTCTGCTGCAGGTTATCCCAGGGGCTGCCACCTCTGCTCCCTGGGGGCTGTGGGGGTGGACAGCTGCCAGTCCAGCCTCCCTCACCTGGAAGGGAATAAATAATAAATAAGGGAATAAATAATGATAAAAGGGAATAAGTAATTCCCTGAAAGAAGGGTGTTTTAACCTGTGGGCCTCAAATGGATGGAGTGGCTTGCTCACCTGTGCTTTTGGGCCCTGTCCCAGGCCCCACAGGTGAGTGGATAGAGGAGCTCACTGAGAAGCCCCAGCATGTGACTGTGACAGTGCTGAGCTCCACGACTGCCCTGACGTCCTGGACAGCATCCCACGAGAGCAGTGCCAACAGCACCATCGTGTCTGTGCTCTCCCTCACCTGCCAGAAGCAAAAGGAAAGCCAAAGGCTGGAAAAACACTACTGCACTGAGGTAAGGAGCAGAGGCTGGAGCATTTTCCAGTCCAGTAAAATAATCCCACTGCTGTTTAGAATCCCTGTGCCCCAGAGCTCTCTCAGGCTGCAGGGGAGAGTGGCAGAGGGAGGGATGTGGCTGGTGCTGAGTGGAGGGGAGAGCCCAGCAGTCAGGAGTGAGAATGTGCAGTACAGCACAGGCTTGGTAAAGTGGTGTTTCTGCTGTGACTTCACTCAGGCATGTGCTGCAGTGCATCTGCAAAAAGCAAAGTGCTCAGAGGCATGGTTAGCATCAAAGCAGCATAAATTATTTCTTAGCTGTCCCACATTTGAGTACAGAGCCTGACTGTAAATCTTCTGGAAGTTCTGAGGTGATCAGAAGCCAGCTTGTCTTTTCATCCATAGGAAAAGGTGTCAGCACTGGGAAACAAACAGCAGTTCAGACCACCAGTGATTTGTATGGACAAGTCCTTTATGGGATGTGTTTAGAACCATCAAGAGTCCTGAACCCCAAAACCTGACCATTTTCTGCTACTTGAAACCCTTAGTGAGTGCAGCCTCTGTGCCTATGGTGGGTCAGTGGCTGAAATCTTTCAATTAGAAAGATTTCAGCCCCCATCTCAGTGACCTCACCAGGATGCTGACACAGCCTTTTCCTGGGCAGGGCCATGGCTTCTGTCTGGCTCCCTGAAATGTGTGATGGAGGAGGCTGCAAAGGACTGCAGGGCTGCCCTGCTGCACCCTCAGCCCACCCATGGGGATGCAGGGGACTGCTGGCATCCCTGTAAATCATTTCCTTCAGCTTCGTCATCAGCCCTGCCAGTGAATTAATACAGACAATTTGTGACCCTTCAAATGCCTTGGAAAATTAATCTCTGTAGAAGTTTTGAGTTTCAGTTCAAGAATGGCTTTGAACTTAAATGTTTGGAAGTGGCTATTACTTTAAAAGTTAAACATTTGACAATTGTTTTTCAATTGTCAGATGTTTAACTTTTAAATTAATAGCCACTTTCAATTGTCAGATGTTTAACTTTTAAAGTAATAGCCACTTTCAATTGTCAAATGTTTAACTTTTAAAGTAACTTTTAAGCATCAGCTTGTTATCTTGTTGTTACTTGTATTTCTTAGAAGTGCAGTCATTTAAATGGGAAGCAAAGTACAGTAGGTGATTAGAAACACAGACCACAAACATTCACATTTATAATTTCCACAGATACTACAGGATTCATCTGCAAACTCAAAAACAAGTACCTAATCTGTGAATAAACAAGATATCTGTAAAAGTAAATGTGAATTTACTGCAAGTAGGTTGAAAAGTCTAAATACAGTGATTTGTTTCTTTCTCTCATTATATATATTTGTATCAAATTTTATCAGCTTGCTATACCTTGAATTGTTAATAACTGTTGGTTTGACTTCTCCATGATGAGCCGAAAGGAGCAAAATTCAGTGCAGAGTTCTATCCATTTCTAACGTGGTGCACGATTTAAAATAGATTTAGCTTTCCAGAGCAGCTGGTAAAGACAAACTCTGTTCCTCACTAAATCTGTGCTTGGCAGTGATACACTCATGTGCATTGCAAAAAGCCACCAGTGCAGAGGTGGCTGTGATACAGACTTTGGGAAGGTTGTGAAGAAAATATTAGTAGGAAATACCAGCCTGCAGCTCTAGAAAGGATGTGTGGAGGCTTTTCCTCAAAGCTGCTCTGTGCATTTGCTGTTTGTGCAGTCTTCAGGAGATGAACCTCTTCCTGCTGTGTCAGACCAGGAATCACTTGGTCAGGAATTCTGCCTCCAGCTCTGACTGAAACCTGGTGGGGCACAGCAGAAATTTTAACAGTGATGTTTTCAAACTGAAAAGAAAAATCACAGTTCCCCTTAGTTACAGTTTGTAGTGCTGTGGAGGGGAGGTGACAGAGAATATTTCCTCTCTGATTTCACTGTGGAGTCACTCAGTAGCTGCAGTCAGAGGACAGATTGCCCAAAATGATGCTGCCTTCAGCTCACAGAGCTGCATCAATGAGGGATGGAAAGCCTCAGGCTCTAATTGAAAACACGTGGTCTAAGCACTCCTGAATAACACCACCTGAAAATGAATAATGTAGCCTGAATATTGAAATAGGCTTTGACAGTAGGAGAGAGTGGGTCTGCACTGAGGTGGCTGACAAGGGCAATTCTCTGAGTCAGGTCCCTTTGAGGTCAGCCCTGACCACTGCCACAGTTTTGCCACCTGGGGCTAAATGAGTGAAGCTCTTGCTGCCAATGTGTTTGGATTCGTGCCTTCTGGAACTGGAGCCAGTCTAGTGCAGTCTCAATATTCTTTTATTCATCAATTAAATGCTTCATGATGTCTGATGAGTTCCTCTCCTCCCAGGTGAATTCTAGCAGCAGCCTCATTGAAAATCTGGTTCCTGGTGCCCAGTACCAAGTTGTGGTTTACCTACGGAAAGGACCTTTGGTTGGACCTCCCTCTGATCCTGTCACGTTTTCCATTGGTAACCCTGAACCTACTGACTGAAATGCATTTATTTCTTTTTAGGGCTTGTTTTTCTTTTTTTTAAATATATGCAGTATGTTCATTACGTCCTGTAGACCATGCCTTGATTTTCCTGAGTTTAGGAGTGGGTGTCAGTGTTCTCTGCTTTGGGATTTGAAAATGAGAAGAGCCCTCTGAGACTGACACTAACATTTTCAATAATGTTTTATGTCCAACAGGCAGAGCTCCTGTCCCCAGATCTTTAATTTAGGATTCCACCAGACTCCTAAAAAGGTTCATTTAGGACAGAATTCAGTAATTTTTAGATTCAGCGTAATTTATTTTGTTAAGATTATTACTTAAACAAAATGTATTAAGTAGAGAAAGGAAAAAGAGAGAGAGATTCAGTGTACAAAGTTACATTTGCAGAGAAATATTCAACCTGTGTCACCCAGCTTCTCCTTTTGACAAAAAGTCTGCTCAGTGGGACAGCAGGTGGCTGAAACTTAGAGATCTTGAGTATTTTTAATGCTGCTTCCTCTCTGTGATGTAGGAAAGAAAGTGAAACAGAAAAAAAAGTTATCCTGTTAAGAATTTAATCCTTAAATAAAAGCCAACATGTGGCTTAGTGATTATGGTGAGAGCCTTTTCATTCTAGTCAATCTTCTTATATATTTTCATATACTTGGTCTGAATAAAAATTTGTAAAGTATGTTATACTTCAGGAAAGGAAAAATTAGTAAGTAAATATTGATATATACTTTAATGTTAAATTTTCTATCGCAGACACTTTTGATCTTCTTTCTCCCTGTAATTCAAAAATCTGAAAAATTCTACTTTTATTTATTAAAGTAAAATCATGTCTACCCAAAGCAAATAAGTTCCTTCATTTTTTCCACTTTTTCGTGGCCTTACAACCATGAAAGTTTCTTACAAAACTGAAAATGGCAATCAGTTTCTGAATAGAACATCTCGTAACTTTCATATTATAAAAGGGCTGGTTTTGTGCAGTTAAACAACAGCTGTATGAGTTTTCATTTCACAACAGTTTATTGAATATGATACTAAAATAACAGAACTGAAAAACAAATTGTTCTGTGAACTTACCTCTGGTGGCTAACGATGAATGAAACTCAAATAAAATAAAATTCACTTTAAAAAGTGTTCCATTCTCCCCACATCTATCCTCAGGCTCATTTTCACAGGGTATCAGCAGTTCAGAGAAAGCAAAGCAAAGACGTGGGAAATGATTTATAAAGGTGAAGGCAGCCACGTGCCAACATGGGCTGAAGGACCCTGGGTGCTGCTCTGGGTTCTGACCCGGTGTGCCATAGCTGGGGCTCTGCAGCCCTGGCAAATGTCAGCTCCAAGTCCTGATTGAAGTAGCCTCAGTGAAGTCATGGAGGATAATTGTTTTCCAGACCATCCAAGCTGCAGAAGTTGACCCTTAACGTGACATTCTTCACTTGGCTCTTTCTCAGTGTCACTGTCTGTGAGGCAAGAATAGCAATACATGACAGAACCTTTGGGTTCCCCAGGGAAGGAGGGCTGGAGATGAAAACCTTCCTTTCTTACAGTGCTCTCTGGCTTTTGATGCTTTTGGTTTTGAGCACCTTGAAATATCTCCTGAGCATCCTGATTTTCAAAGTGGAATAGAACTCTCCATTTTTGAGAAAACAAGACGTGTGCTTTATCCCAAGCTAAGCAGCCAACACAAAGTGGTCTGTAGCCACTTCTGAAAAAGTAGTTTTAAACTGGAGAACAAATGCTTAAAAAATGGTATTCAGCTGCTTGTGACCAGGAAGTTCTTGGGGGAATTAAAGTCAGGAGAAAACCAGAAATAGGTAGAACTTGATTGAGGAAAGGTATCATTTTAAATTAAAGTGCAACTGATAACACATGCATGTTGCTAACCATGATTTCTGCTTTGTAGTGCCCACTGGAATAAAGGATCTGACACTTTACCCTCTGGGACCTACAGCTGTGGTTCTGAGCTGGAACAGACCTTTCCTGGGGGTGTTCAGGAAATACGTGGTGGAAATGTTTTACTTCAACCCATCAACCATGACCTCGGAGTGGACAACCTACTATGAAATAGCAGCAACTGTCTCCTTGACTGCCTCAGTGGTACAGTGACCATTCCTGCCTTGCTTTCCCATGCCTGTGTGGCTCTGGCACCTCCTGACACTTTTTTTGTCCCCAGCCTTTTTCCCATGAACATTTATATGTATGACTTTAGGCCTGGCACATTTTTTTCCCCAGCAAAGCAGAGAAAATGGCCAAGGGTGCTGGAGGCATTTTCTGTTCTAAAGGAAGGCACTGCCAGCTGAACCATGCTAAATTTCAAGCAGAGCAATGAGACAGGAGTTTAGCCTGGGTTTTTTTTGTTTGTTTTTTGTTGTTCAGCAAGTCCAGAGGCAGCTTCAGTTTGTGGGTCAGTTTGTTAGTCAAGGCTTTCAAAGTTCCATCATCTCCTCGGGGGGTGCAGTGCAAAGGCTTATCTACATAATTAATATTGATAGTATGGATTTGGGGCTTGCAGGCTGGCCTCTCAGTGTGCCATGGGGAAGGCTTAGCTCTGGTTTTTGTGAGGAAAAAGAAAAAAAAAAAATAAAAAAATGCCTTCATGTTTCTGAAGCTGCCCAAT
Organism: Serinus canaria; assembly: GCF_022539315.1. Classification (NCBI taxonomy): domain Eukaryota; kingdom Metazoa; phylum Chordata; class Aves; order Passeriformes; family Fringillidae; genus Serinus; species Serinus canaria. The sequence continues at coordinate 68,421,393 of NC_066314.1, forward strand.
CTTAGGCCAGGGTTTTAACTAGGTGAGCACTGGTCTGTATAAGAGCACACTCACACATATGTTCACAGGTGCCCTTGAAGATATAAAGTGAAATTTTCCTCCTCTTTTCCATTGCTTTCTGGAGAAAGTGAAAAGATTTTATTCAGACTTTGCTGTAGTGTGAGACAGAAAGCAATTCCAGCTGAAATTAGTTGTTCAAGAAAGTTATGAGTATGCAAAAAAGATAGCAATAACTTCTGCTGCTGGTGAGAGCCACGGTGATTTACTGTAATTGATTTGCATAATAACATTTGTGGAGTCATTTTGGCTCCAGCAGCTTTACTGTAATTGGGTATGTGACTATAAATCTAACACATAAATCTCCAGGGAAATTAAAAACCAAAATAACTTACCAAACTGGTAATTAATATCTTGTAATCATGACTCAGCACAAATAGATTGATAGCTGAGTGATCTAAGAGATCCAAGAAGTAAAGCTGTCATGCAGAGTTAATGTGGTTCATTAGGAAAGGAGATGATGTTGTCCCTTAATCTTGCAAATCCTGCTTAGGAAAGCCAAGTTGGGATTGCTTGTCTGGATTTCAATCTGAAATGCATCAGTGCTGTATCACAGCTAAAGTGAGAGTTTCTTCAAGGATAATTTTAAAGATTAATCCTGAATTAGGAAAAGAATGTTTCTCTGTTATTTTTTGTGGTATTTAATGTACAGGTAGGGACTGGTGAACTTTTGTTTGGGTTCTCTAATGGTGCTCCAGAATCCCTCTGATCCCTGCTGACACCTCTGAGTGCTTCACTCTGAAGCAACAATGAGAAAAATCGAAAATCAATGCCTCCAGCAGCATGAAATAATCAAGCATTATTTCCTGGAGGGTTAACATTTGATAAGAACCTTTGGAACTGGATTTGTCTTTTCACTCTGTTTAGCTGCTTCATTCATTTTGTGCTCTGCAACTTGAAAATTGTCAGAGTGATGTTGGTACTTCCAATACAGCACCAGGAGCATGTCAGAAGTCCAATCATCTCCAAGGGTGGATGCAACTTCTTCCAAAAATCATGAAAAGAACAGATCCCACCACCTATATTTGCATTGTCTTGTAGTATCTGGAGAAAAAAGGCCACTGCAAACAACAGAGATCTGTAAAAATAGCAATTTCTCTGTTGTTGAAGTTGTTAGTTATTTTCAATTTGCTTTTATTTTGAATTTTAAAAATATCAAGAGGCTTTTCATCTAGACATCAATATCTTAAATGTCCTGTGCTGTCAGTGGAAGAATTAGAATTTTAGCTTAAGTATTACACAGAATACTATAAAACATATTGCTTTTTATACTTCATTTATATCTCATTTATATTTACATATATAATTTATATCTCCTAAGTCATTTATGTTTCATTCCTATTCCATTTATAATACATGATAATAGAAAGTGAAATACACGTGGAAAATTGGAAAAAAAAAAATACACCTCTTAAAGTGACAATATCTGAGACAAAAACATCAATTCTAATTTATCCCCACACCCCATTAATCAAACTAGAAACACCTACATTTTCCAGCTAAATATTTTGCCTTCATCACACTGGAATTGTGATGGAAGATTGCTCTGTGTTCACCCTGGAAATCCTTTGGGATTGCCATGGAGGACAGAGCCTGTGACCAGGTGGATGTGGGTGAGCAGCAGAGCCATCCCAGCTGTGTTTGCTCCCCCTGCACAGCATTTTTAGAAAATTGAAAGGCCAAATTTCAGACATTTCCTGTGGTATTTTTGGGGTCCCCCATCATGGGGAGGAAAGATGAATCTGATTCCATGTTATCAGAAGGCTAATTGATTATTTTATGATATATTATATTAAAGAATGCTATACTAAACTATATTAAAGAATAGAGAAAGGCTACTTAGAGAAGGCTAAAAAAGATACTAATGAAAAGCTCCTGACTCTCTCCAGAGCCTCAACACAGCTGGCTGTGACTGGCCATTAAGTTAAAACAATTCACATGTTGGATAAACAATCTCCAACCACATTCCAAAGCAGCAAAACACAGGAGAAGCAATCAGATAATTATTGTTTTCATTTTTCACTGAGGCTTCTCAGCTTCCCAAAAGAAATCCTGGTGAAGGAATTTTTCAGAAAATGTGACAGTGACAATTTCCACAGAAGGAAGGAATGGGAGCTCAGTAACATGAGTGTGGGCACTAGGTTTATAAATATTTGTTGTGTTTCAGAAGCTCTGCCTCACACTGGTGAGTTCTCTCCTGAGCTGCTCCTTGTGTTTTGTCCCCTTACAGAGAATAGCCAACCTGCTGCCTGCTTGGTACTACAATTTCCGTGTCACCATGGTCACCTGGGGGGACCCAGAGCTGAGCTGCTGTGACAGCTCCACCATCAGCTTCATAACAGGTAACCAGGCAGCTGAAAACTCTGGGGGAGTGCTCCTGGGGTAGAGGCACTGAGGAAGTCTGACCTGGCTGCTGTGTTTCACCTACAGATAGTTGCAAGTTAGGATATTTGTCAGCTAAGTGGTTTTTGGATTTTTGGGGGTTTTTTTGTTTAGTTTTTTTTGTGGGTTTTTTTTTTTTTTTTAATTGGTTGGTTAGATCTTTGGGGGTTTTTTTTTGTTTTTTTTTTTGTTGTTTGTTTGTTTGTTTGTTTACTTTTGGGTTTTTTTGGTTTTTTGTTTTGGGGTTTTTTGGATTTTTTTATTTAATTGGTTTTGGTGTTTGGTTTTCTATTATTTTGTTTTTAAGTCTCTGAGGACTGCTTGAAATGAACATATAAATGAATTTTTCCTATGCCAAGCACAGTGCTTGACTGCTCTGATGCAGTGCTCCATCAGCTGAGTGCATGGCTCCAGTGAGGGTCAGGTCCTGCTCCACTTTTACCACACCTTACATTTGACACGTGGAGAAGTTAATGGGTAAATTAGTAAACCTGAATTCTTATATTTCTTACTATTGTGAAACACTTTTTCATTTATCTGCAATATTTCCAAGTGTTTTTCCCTCCTTTATCACCCTCCCAGTAACCCCCAGGTCAGAGCATGGCTTGTTCAGCACTGAGATGAGTGAGCTGATGTAACCACAGGGATTTCCCTCTTCCACTTGGGACCAGCCGTGGATTTAACACACTCTGGCATCTCTTGGCAGATCCTTTGGATCCTCAATACCCAACAGATCAGCCACAGAGGGAGCAGCATGAGAGATGCCCTGTTAGCACCCTGCCATGTGTTCCCAGCACCCAGGATGGTCAGGCCAAAATCAGAGTTCTCCATTGAATCATTTTGCTTTTAAATGTCTGTTTAATTCACCTTGCTGAAGTTGAGGTGACTGAAAGCAGTAAATAATTCAGTTTTACTGTGAGTTGCAATGAAGTATAGGATGGTTAGACCAAAATCAGAGTTCCCCACTGAATCATTTTGCTTTTAAGTGTCACTGTTTAATTCACCTTGCTGAAATTGAGGTGACTAAAAGCAGTAAATAAGTCAGTTTTACTGTGAGATCCAATGAAGTATACTTGCTCTTTTCCACCTGTAGGAATCCAATTACAGGGAAAATCAGGGTATAATGTCCCAGCCACTCACCCCAAAGCAGACACTAGCCTAGTCCCAGATTTTCTGTTTGCTGAGAGGCAGAGAATGTACCTGGGAAATTTACTGAATAAGAGCAGTTTGCAATGATGATTTACACAGAGCCTGTGCCCCAGAGAGCCACGAGAGAAAAGCCAGCAGAGTTAAAGCTGTAGCTCCCCTGAAGCCAAGAGAAACCTTCCCATGCTGAGATACCTGATCCCAGGCTGCTCTGTGACAAATCCTGGCACTTCTCCAGTGTATCAGAGCTGGAGCCTCCTGGAGGGTCTCCAGGGATATCCCTTGTCCTTTGGCATCAATCAGCTTTTCTGCAGCACTGTAAGGAAGCAATTTTCCAGCTGGTTGGTTGCTGTATGAGGGGAAAAAATGTCTTTTCCAACTGATTTGGGTACCAGGTTCAGCATTTTAGAGTGGAAGTGTTCCAGTGGGACACTCACTTCAGTATTGTATCTCCAGAAACCTGCAGCAGAAATGAGGGAGATTAAGGGTCTTCTAAAAGGTAATCTGTCATCAGTACCAACCTGGATCTCTGTGTGATGGCAGGAAAGATTGCCACTGCTCCTAAATGAAAAATTTATCAACTTCTTCACCAGCAGATGCAGACAAAATCAGAAATGGATGGACCTCTAACTATCATCCATTTGTGATTGGAAAAACCTCTCTTAGAGAAGGTCACTTGGTCTTCAGTGAAAATATCCAACTGGAATGTTGTATCAATGGTTAATTTCTCTTATTATCAAGGGTTTATACCCTGTGTTTCTGAATTTTTCTGGTTTTGATATCCAGTCCAAAATATTTGTTCCACTTTTATCTTACTGATTGAAGAGACACAAAGCCTTTTTTTTCTTTTTTGGTCTCTTTACAGAATTTAGTTTGTGTTTTCTGTTAACCAGTTGCTTCCACTGAACTCTTCAGGTGCTCTCCCTTTTAGGTGTTTTCCCAGGTTGGTTTTTTTCCTCACTCTGCCTCTGTAATTTTTACTGTCTTTACTAAAGTACATAAAAACTGAAAGTGTAATAGCAGCCTGCTGAATGCTCCTATAGAGGCACAATCATCTCCCTATTCAAAGCTCTCCTGTGTGTGCATCTAAATGATTGCATTTCCTGCATCATCACACTGGAGGTCTGTGTTGATTTACTTCTATGTTATGGCTCCTAACAGAATTGATCATTTGTTGTCTACATGCTATTTTCCAACAGACCTGGCACTTTGAAATTCACTTTTTTTTGAGCAGGCCCAGCGCAGGGGGCAATATTTCAAAGCTCAGCCCTGTCCAAATCCTGCCCTCCTCTGCCATTGCCATGCTCCTTGCACGGTTCCTCAGCCCTGCTTTTCCTTTCAGGGCATTGATGAAAATGTTGAATAGCAAGGAGGTGTTAAAATCACACTGTGATTTTAAGCGAAGAGCCCTGACAAAGAAAGCTGATTTGGTCAAATTGCAAGCACTTACCAATAGATGGTCAGCACTGAATGTGAGCATTAAATGCACTCCTGTCCTCTGATTGCCTCATTACTTGCAATCTCTTCAGCTTTGCCCAGGACCTGCAGCCAGGCTGGCTTGTGAGGCTTGCCAGTTTGTCATATCTGCAGGTTTGAAAAGCTTGTCCCCAGTAGGTGCTGCCTTTTTTGCTGACTTTAAGCTACCAGGGGACTGAAAGTTCTTTCTCACCCTCAGCCTCTTTCCTCCCAGAGAGGGAGCAGATGGTTTTATGGGGCACTTGGTCCCTTTCTGCACCATTTTGGACAATGCCACCTCCCCTGCTCAGGCTGCCAGGAATTAAAACGAACAAACAAACAGAGAAAAAAAAGCCCACCAAAAAATCCTGTATTTTAAAAATACTGGAGTGGAGGTTTGGTAGGCTTGACAGCACACCATCTGTCAGCTCTTCTGTGTATAACTGGAGAGCCAACCTCCACACCTGGAGTTTCAAAAACAGAGTAGAGGGCTCAGCTGGGAGTTTGAGGATGCAGCTTGCAGGGAGCTCAGAGCAGACATTCCCTAGTGCAGCATCCTGCTGTTCCTGGGAGAGGCTGGGGCTGTGCTGAGCTTGGGATGGTGAGATGAAACTCTCTCCCACAGCTTGAGAGGAGATTTGGGGGATCCAAGAGACTCACCAGAAGCAGCATTTGTCCCCTCAGCTCCTGTTTCACTCAGGCAGAGATGGTGGCGCTGCCAGGGTTGCTGTGGTGACTGATGAGTTTTTAATGCCACCTGCTGTAAACAGCTGGATTTAAAACAACCACGAGCAAAGGCTCTTTGGACCACCAGCATTTGCTTTTGGCAGTGAGGATGCTTTTGTCTTTGGAGAAGCAGAGATTCTGGCTGCTGCTGGCTGCCCCCACATTTGCTGCCTCTTGGTCCTATGGGTGCTTCCAGCTGTCACTCTGGTCCAGATCAGCAGCAGGGTGTGACTTCCCACAGCCTCCCTGTGCTCCCCAGAACCAAGCCCTGGCCCTTGGTCTCATATTCTGGACATTCACTGGCATGAAAGCAAATCATCAATAAAGAGGTGCAGGGAGAAATCATGATATCTATATGAGATTCTTGTCAGTCATGGCCTTGAACTGCCAGGATGCACAGGGATGGGCTGGGAACTTTAAAAATTCAAAGAAATACTGCTTCAAGGATTTTATACTAAATCTCCTCAGCAGCATAAAAGGACATTTTTGGGATTAATTCAGGGGAATAATCTTACTAAACATTTCTAAACGGCCCTAAATTCTCTGTGCCCTGCATTTGCTGCCTTCCTCAGCCATGGCTTCAGTAAAGTCTCAGCGCCAAAGTGGAAGGAGCCTTTGTGAAAGCAGCAGTGACATCTTGTGGCCCTTTCCAGGAGACCTGAGCTGAGGCCACCCTGCATTCCCTGGCACCCAGGGCTCTGCTCCTCTGACCTTGGCACAAGCACGCTGGGCACAATAGGGCTTGAGCAGAGGAAGACCAGGCAGTTCACACCATTTTCCCCTCTGTGCTCCTCAAAAATCCCCTGTAGAAGCCAAATTATCCTACTCATATCTCCTTGGAACAGGGGTTGAGGACTTCACTGATTTTTTCACTTTGGGGTCTCCACTCACTGTTAATTTAACTCTTCTCTGGGCTCCTGCACCTTTGAATCTTGGAGGCAATCAAGGTGAGCTGTGCAACCTCTCCAGTAAATGGAGAGGCACGTCCCAGAGGGAATCATCATCTGAAACATCAATTTTAGAGTTGTTTTAGGGATATTCTGGAGGTTGCTGTCTTTCTGTAGATCACAGCTGATGAGAGAGATCACCAGGGAAAGGTGGCTGTGTCCCAGCTCCTGGGGGTGTTGGACAGACACGTGGATGTGGAGCTGAGTTTGGTTTGGTGCTGGATGTGGCAGTGCTGGGTTAAGGATTGGTCTCAGTGTTAAAGATCTTTTCCATCAGGAGTGACTCTGTGCTGGGTGGGCTGCACAGAGAGCCAAGGACTTGCTGGCAGCTCCAGCACAAAAAAATCCCTCCTAACAGGGTTGTGAGGGGCCCTTTTTTTCCCTCCCTTCCACCCAGGGAACAAGGGTGGTCATAACTTGGCATGCAAAGTTGTTCTTTGGAAATCTGCAGGGTTTGGGCTTTTCCTCCTAGAAAGATGCAAGCTCAGTGAAAAGATATTTTTTCCCAATGGAAAACCCATCAATGTACCAATTTAATATTTCTTTTCAGTTCAGTAACACAGTGAAACAATATCTGAGGCTTTTAACTTGAATTTGACTGACAAATATGACTCAAAAATTATTTTTATCTGCCTTGATTTTTTATAAACTAAAAGATTGCAAAAAGAAGTGTATTTTTGTTCTGATTATCTCCCAGGTTAAGCAATGGCTTTCATATATTTCAGCTAGTGCTCAAATGGTTTTAATGATGCTTTCCTGCCAGTTTTGTGATAGTCTCCTCACAACAGCATCCTTTGGCACGAGTTTATCACTGGATTTGCTGATCAGCTCTGTTAGACCCTGTCTGTGACACACTTGCCTTCTTCCTCCAGCACCAGTGGCACCCAAAATTACCTCTGTAGAGTATTACAACCACCTTCTGTATGTCACCTGGACCTATGGAGGAGATGGCCCTGACCTTTCTCATTCCAGGATGCTGCACTGGATGGTCGTTGCAGAAGGAAAGAAAAAAATCAAGAAGAGTGTAAGTATCAATGTGGAAAGTGGGTGGTGTTCATTTCCTTGAGGGCTTTTCCCCCTTTATTTTTTTCCCCCTTTACTTTTTTCCCCCTTTATTTTTTTCCCCCTTTATTTTTTTCCCCCTTTATTTTTTTCCCCCTTTATTTTTTTCCCCTTTATTTTTTTCCCCTTTATATTTTTTTCCCCTTTATATTTTTTCCCCTTTATATTTTTTTTCCCCCTTATTTTTCCCCCCTTATTTTTTCCCCCCTTATTTTTTCCCCCCTTATTTTTTCCCCCCTTATTTTTTTCCCCTTGTTTTTTTTCCCCCACCTTGTGTTTTCCCCCACCTTTTTTTTCCCCTTTTTTCCCCAGGGTGGGCTTTTGTTTGGTTGGTTTGTTTTCCTGAGTTGATAACTCAAAAAAACTTTGACAACTCTGATAACTTTGTACTACTAAGTTATATATAACTTAGTGTGTGTGTATATATATATATATATATATATAAACTTAGTTATATAACTTTGTATTACTAAGTTCCAGCAAGTTTGGTGGAAGCCAGTAAAAGTTATTGCCCAAAGTGCTTCTGTAGTGATCTAGTGGAGGTGTTGATAATTTATGTAATTTTAAAAGAGCTTAAAGACTTCTCAGCTTCAGCCAGTAAAACATAAAGATTATTCTCATAGCCAGGTATGGTATTTTCCATTTTTATTTATTAATAATCAGAGTAAGCTACTGGCTGAGGTTTTTTTCCTTTTGTTCAAGTACTGTCACTTCCCATTTTCTGACTTTATCTTCATAAATTCTGTGTTCTTTATTTTATGTTTGAATATGGGTTCCACTCATTGATGGGATGAGGATTTCACCCAGAATTTTTCACTTAGAAAATTTGCTAGATACTAAGGTGTGCTCTTGGTACATTCTCTTGAACATTTGGGAAATTTGAAGTGTGTTTTCAGCAGATTGGTCACTGATTTTCATGTGGATTTGTGTGGAATGTTCTAGCTCTCATCAGATTCCTTGTGGCTGGAAGAGTGCACCCATCTGCAGCCTGTTGCAGCATTAATCTAATTATATGATGAGGAGAATTGATAACCTTTCTGAGCAGTAGGAACTTTTAGGATTTGGATCCTTACTTCAAACAAGGAAGAAAATTAGATTTTAATTTTTGTCCTACAAATAAAATATTCTATCAATTGAATTTAAAAAAAAAATCGCAATTATATACCTCTCTTCCCATCCTTGAAAAAGTCATGTTTTCTGTAAGCTTATTATTATTTCAGGAAAAATCTGATTTCTCTACCATCCAACTTCACTGAATGAGGTAATTGTAGATTAAATAAATGTAAAATAAATGTTTAATATGAAAATTTAAATAAATTAAACCCAAAATTGAATATGTAATTTTAGATTAAACAAGATATTAAAAGTAGAGGGTATCTACAATACAGAACATCTATAGATAAAACTTAAAAGCTTTAGGGATGTCTTTACAAATGTTTGTCTTTACATTCCTTGTCAGAAAAGGGAACCCAGAGGGTATTTTTTAGGAAAATCTTGCAAAAATTTACCTATTTATGGCTAACTTTTATGGTTCTGTTCATATGGATAAATATGGGTACATGCTTGCAGGCATCAGGGCACCTGCTCCCCCAAGCTCTGTTAGTCACCATCAGGAACTGCTTCCTTTAAAACTCATTCTATATTGTGATATCACAATATGATTTTATTATGATTGCTCGTATGGTTGTTTTTCTTGTGGCATTATTGAAATCAACAGGTGACACTGTCAGGTGATGCTGACTTTTTCTTCTTGCTCCCTGTGTATTTCCTAAGTCTCCACAGAAGTCAGTCAATTTTTGGAGAAGTGATGAAAATTATGTGCAAAGCCCTATTGGTCTTTATTCAGAACTGACAGTTCCTCTTCCATCTGAAAGCTTCAGCCTGAGAATTAAGGGACTTTGAAAACCAGCATGAGATTCCTGGATGGGCCCTTCATAGATAGTCCAGGAGTGCTCTGAACTCAATGTTCTGAGTTCTGCATCCTCCTCCATGGCCTTGGAGAAATGGGAAGATTACCCTAAAATAAGAGGAAGAAGTTATTCTCAGTCTTTGGGGACTCAGCTCAGTTTAGGATCTGGTTTCAGACTTGCAGATGATTGAAGTCAGACCCTGGGATCTCTTGTCAAGTTAAGAGGTCGCCAAGAGGTGTTAGCCTTGCCCAGGTGGATTTAATTTCCAGGTCTGTAGGATGCATAGAGGCTTGCCTGCACATGGCCTGTGTGCTCTTCTTTGAGGTGTCTGATTTAAATTCAGCTAAAATTGCAATGGACTCAAGTCCATGGCTTGTTTAGCATTTTCACAACTTGAGAAACCTAGATGCTCTCAGTGGTGTGAGGGAAAATTTCAATTTCCTTACATTTCCACTGGTCACATAGAAAGTGCAGCCTAAAATTGTCATTTTTTTGCACTGTGCTAATCTGGTTTTGTGGTTGGTGCCAGTGGGAACTGGTTGATGTCACCTGTTCCCTGTTTTTTTTCAGTTTTTCTGAGCCTTCTGATGTTTACATTCTCTTAATGAACTTTCTCACACACTTTCTGTAAATAACTTATTGTTTTGCGTTCTTTTATGGAGGAGGAGAAATTCGATGGAATTTTGGTTTGTCCAGTGTCACTGGAGGGGTGGCCCTGTCACCCTCCAATCCACTGTCACTTTTGGAAATCTATAAATGTTGGAGTCAGAAATTAAAACTGCTCTTTTTACCTTGAGAGAGCTGCGTGTCCACGTCGTGTCATTTCATGTCCTGTAGTGACAGTCCCCAGTCTGCAGCACACAGAAGACGTCTGCTGGGGTGCACAATAATTTCTCTGTGGTGTTTAGAGTGACCAGGTCAATTTTAGGAGTCAGTTGTTTGGTTTGTGTGGTGTTTAAGCTGGTGTCTCTTGATTGTCCAGGTAACTCGCAATGTGATGACTGCAGTGCTCAGCTTGCCTCCAGGGGACATTTACAACCTCTCAGTGACTGCTTGTACTGAAAGAGGCAGCAATACTTCCGTGCCCCAACTTGTGAAATTGGGTAAGCAGTGCTTGTTGGTACATTATTAACTCACCCCACTCGTTTGACTGTAAGGTGACTCTGGCAGCACCTTCCTTATTTCAGTTCTGTGCCTCTGAGCCCCTTGCTCTTGCAAAGCTGTAATTTTCACCTCACCTTGCTGGGAAGATTGTCTCATGCCTGTGTGTGAAGCTAATCCCCTAAAATGGTTTTGCTCAAGAGGAGCAAGAGTGGCAAAATTTGAGTGGAAGTGGAAGTAGGAGAGTGGAAATCACTTGGTGCCTTGCTGAGAGAACAAAACCTCATAGTTGCTTGCCTAAGGTCTTGAGCACATGCAAGTTTTGAGCATGGCAACTCAGGCTTCACAGATGAACTTTTCCATAAAAAACAGAACCTTCCTTTCTGCCTTTCTGTTTCTGACAAGCCTATTTCTACACCTCTGCTCTTCTGCCTCCCTTCCTCTCTCCCTGGACATCTGCAAAGTCTGTCGACACCAAAAACTTACCCTTAAATACAAATTAATGACAGCACTTTTTATAAAAATAGTCAGATTTGTGAATGTGGACCCCAGCTTCATTTTAAGAGAAATATATGTAATATACTCACAGAAACAAAAGAAATCTCAAGAGTTTGATCCTTAATGTAAGAGTTTCAAATGTAATTTTCTACCTAATATCTTTCTTTACTTGAGAGGAAGACTGGCCACTGCACCATTGTACCTCAAGACATTTTAGTTCTCTTTTGAGTGCATGTGGAGTTGCTACCTAAAACACTGAAATTTCCAAGTGTGCCAAACTGCTTTTACAGGAATTAGCTCCACTGAGAAGGTGGGTAAGGAAGAGTTTGTAATTTGAGTGGATTATCCTCTCTACATGACTAACAATCCTTCTGTGAGTCACTGTGAGAGAAGTGAATTTAAAGGACTCTATAATTTGTAAAAGGACTCTATAATTTCTAAAAACCAACCATCTTCCATTTATGTTTCTCAGCATTCTTACTCACGGTGCTGAGGCAAACAGTGCAGACACCACAATCTGAAGTTCTTGCAGGTCTTCTTACCAAAGGCAATATTTGAAAGAAGCAGGCAAATTCCAAGAGTTTTCTTCTCCCTGTGCTAACCACATCCACTGTTTTCCCCATGCAGTTACCTGAGTGTGTTTGTTCACCCACTGAGGGGGGAATTTCCCCCTGCTACCACTGCCCAAATGTTTTAGGGTGATATTTCAAGACAGCAGCTAGCTTTATCTTTCAGACAGATCCACAAGCCTCATTCACGTTGTACACCCTGCAGCACAGTTCTATCTTCCTGTTCTTTCCCTAGGGATGGGCACTCTTTCTGAAATTGGGTGGGAATTTTGCCCTTCAGTGTCAACAAAGTGAAGGTGGAATGAATTCCATTTCAATCAATCCCTTCTAGACTTTTAAGTGTGGGGTTTTTTTTTGTTGGATTGAGTTTGATTTTTTTTTTTTCCCCCCTTTATGACATTTGAACTTTGAATAGACAAAAGTGAGGATGTTTTGCCAGAGGTTTTCCCTCTCTCTCTTTCTGAGGGGAGCAATGGGAGTTGTAATTAGCAGTAGTGGAAACTGACTCTAAGTGATAGACGACTCAGCACTTGGCAGTCACTTCAGCATTCCTGCCAAATGTTCTTCCCTCCACGATGTTTGCTTCATCCTGGCAGCTTTCCACCTGCAGAAAAATCAAGCCATTCGCTGGAAGCAAAAGGAGGATTTGCTTGGGATGCTGCCCAAATGCAGAACTCGTGTTTTAATTGAGGCCATTTTTTTACCTGGAGTGAGGGATGGAATGTGTTTGTGAGTCCAAGAGCAGATATATGTGTGTAGTTATGGGAGAGGGACACTTTCCTGTGTAGCACTGGGACAATATGTGCACTGCAAGCCCCGTGACACACGTGAATGTCCAACTCTTTCCATAATGCCAGTATGGCTTGGGCAGCCTCCAACCCCAGGACACAGATCTGATTGTTTCAGGATCAGATATGTCTCCAAAATGTCTCTAACTACTTCAGCGAGTCCCTTGTGCCAAGGTTCCTGTGACAGCATCTCACAGAATGAGGAAAACAAATTATTTGTGAAAGGAAAAAAGAATCAACCCAGAATGTTCTTGTGCATCGCCCATTGTATGCAGAGTGTCAGAATCCCAAAACTGGGTCATTGTTTGAGAATTACAGCTTTAATTAAACATCCACAGAACAGGAGACCTGAAAGCTGTGCAGAACAACTCAGAAATGTGCAGCCCAAATTTTACAGTCTCTGAAGGCAAAGCAGAAGAGCCCAGGATGACTGAGGTGTGGGAAGCTAGGGATTTCCAGTACCCATCATGTGAAGTCACCAGGATGAATATCAGGATTAAACACTAAATAATTACTTAAATAATTCTGAGGAGAAAAAGTATCTCTCATATTAGCACTGTGCTTAGGCTGTTTGCTCCTCTCCAGGTCCTCAAGATTTTCCCTGCTGTTCTGTGCTTTCCATTCCCCAGGTTGGTTTGGGTGTGGGGACAGTGAGGGGTGACCTCCACAGGGGTCCACGGGCAGGGAGATGGCCCTGGAGGCAGCAGCCAAGGCCACTGGACATGGGGACAGGGGAGTGCAGACCCCCATCCATGTTTTTTCACAACATTTCTGATGCCATCACTCCCAGGAGACCCTCCCTCTGTCACTCTTGCCATAGGGTTGTCCCCTGCTCAACAGATTCTTGTGTTTGTTTGCCTATCATCACTTCATCCAGCACAAAAGGATTTAAAATCAAACTAATTAATTGAGGACCTCTGGAGATCTGGACCTCTGCATTCCTGCAGCTCATGGCAGTCAACACAGATCCAGTAGCCCTTAAATGCTGGCCAGAGGAGAAAAAAAAAAAAAAAAAAAAAACCCAGAAAAACAAACAACCCAAAACCCCTTAACACCCCAAAAAACAACAACAACAACAAAAAACACACACACACCAAAAAAAAAAAAAAAAAAACAAAACAAAACAAACAAAAAAAAAAAAAAAAAAAAAAACCACCCTACTGGTTTGGGTTTTTTTTTAACCTGGTTAATTGGCTAAATATTTTCTCTGCTGCAATTAAAGGAACCTAGGCAGCCTTTGCTTGTGGGAAGCTGCTTCTTTATAATCTCCTGGGCAGCCTTGTGAAGAAAAGCCTTCTCAGGCCAAATGTGTGGCTAACAGGTGGACAGTGATCTTCTCTGAAGGAGTTCCTGCTAACATTGTTCTATTAATAGAATCCACTGATCATCCTCAAACAAGGGCTCTGCTGAAAAGGGAAGTGAAGTAATTATCCATCTGTCCAAACAGAGAACAGTTTAAATAGAGAAGAAAAACCAACACACTTCATCATCTTCCCATTTTACAGGGGTAGTTTGTCATCATGAGAGGATTTACATTGGTAGACTTTATCTGAAGGAAATGAAAGATAGCAGGGCATCAGGCATTGCTTTCAATTGTTTCATTTTTCTCAGTTGTCTGGAAACTTAAAGATAAGCTTAATGAAAGGAGATTTTTCTCTCACACCAGAACCAGCCCCTCCAAAATCACTGTTTGCTGTCAACAAGACTCAGACCTCTGTGACTCTGCTGTGGGTGGAAGAAGGAGTGGCTGATTTCTTTGAAGTCTACTGCCAGCAGGCTGGATCTGGCCAGGAAACAAAAGCCCAGGTATGTGTCTCTTCTTTGGTGTCCACTCTTCATCCCAGAATTAAAATTTTATAGCTAAACTACTAAAGCTAGGCTTCAAATACTAAAATGTTTTCATTATTTTGCAATATTAAGGTTGGCCTCTGTCTTATTGATGAGGTTGTGTGACTGGTTGGAGAGAAACTGTGTGCATCCAACAGTGCCAGTGGGAATGGCTCTGGTGCACTGTGCAAAACCTAACAGGCCACAAAACTGAGGGAATGCCAACCAGCAAGAAGGGAAAATTGGTCAGGTAGCTTCATAGAGAATGGGAAAAATAGACATATTAAATGCCATAAGATTTCTGATCTATTTATTTCTGGAATACTTTACTCCTGGTTTTCAGATCTGCTAACTGAAGTTCAGTAGGAGCTTCCTTGCTATTCCAAGAGTACCTTTATGCAAATGTGGCTGCTCCTCATGCATTTTATATTATTTTTACCTCAGGGTACTGTCTTCAAGACCCACCTCCTCAGCCTCACACATGAATCTCCTTTTCTCTCTGTCCAGCCAGGTACCTGTGCTCAGCAGCCAATTTAAATATATAGTATTTAGATGGGCAGTGGTGATCAGTGAAAAACAGAGAGCAGCAGTAGTTTTAATTCCTTGGCATTCAATGCTGTGCATCATGTGAGGTTTACTTTGTGCTTTAGCTGATGGTAAAATGAATCACTGTGGTTACATGCCACAAAACATTATTCTCTCATGTGCACTGTGACACGTAATGGGGAATCATTGAGAAAGAAGTGAAAAATTGCCTACTTAAACCACTGATTACCATGGAAAAGACCTGCACACTCTTAAGTCCTATGGAAGATCAGTCTGAATTATTTAATATTCTTTTAAAATTGAGACAGACAATGACTAAAGGAAGAAAAAATGCTTACATGCACTTTAATCTTTTGGATCATTTAGATTCCCCCCATAGATTCCTGCTTTTTCTTGCTGAATAGCAAAGGTCTTGAAGTCATTGTCATCACTTACCAGAGATTCAAAATAGTGATGGGATCAGGCAAGGAAAGAACCAGAGGATTTGCAACTTCAGTTCAGAGCAGATCTGTTTTAAGAACATCAGGAAAAGACTGCTTCATCTGGCAGATGCTTCAGTGGGAGTCTCATTGTTGACAGGAACATCTGGCCCTGGATAATGCAGAGATTGTCAGCTCACTCCTCATTAGATCCATCACTCTCTTTTCTGTCTCCATGAAAAAGTGGGAAGGGCCCCTTTCTGAACTGTAAAAAGGGATGTTTTCCAAGTAGGCTGGTGAAAATTCTTTGTGATTCTCCATGCTAATTACATGAGCGTTTTTGTCCCTTTCCTTGCATCTTTAAATCAGTTAAATGAAAAGCAACAGCTTTCCGAGTTTGAACATCTTGGATTTGAGTTGGCCAATTTAAATTTCCCAGAGGGGAAGATGGAAACATGCAACCAAGCCCAAGTGCAAAAGCGTGGCTCCTCCTTTCAGCTCAGGCAATAAAAGTCTCCTCCTTTACACTCATGTCTGCACAATGTACCTCAGAATTGCTCTGCAGCAGGAGTTCAGGATTAGGCCATGGCTACAACAGGCTCTTGGAGAGATCCAGTGCTTGGGACTTGTTACAGCACCTTGCATTCCCCATCTGGAGTGGGTTCATCCATCAAACTTCTCCTTCTCTCCCTTCTAAACCACTGGCTCAGTGTCCCTGTTTTTACAACTCTAACCCACTCCTGCTTCTGCTGGACAGTCCAGAAAACACAGAGCCTTAAGGAACTCTTTCTTTAAGTCAATGCACGTGTTGTTCTTGCTGTATTTATTTTCTCTTGCTCTATCAGCATTTAAAATCCCCAAAAAGTGTTCACAAGAGTCACAGTAATGAGCACACTGTATAAATGTGTTATGTAGAGTTTCTGCCAGCTAGAAAAACTGAGGTGTAGGGTGTTTGATCATAATTATTAACAAAAGACTTTGCTCTAGCTTTTGTTTTTCACCTTGGCCCCTCAAAAGGGCTCACAGGTCTCCCCACCCAGAGGAGATGCCTCAGAGGCAGAGATTTCATGCATTCAAACCAGAGTTGTGATTTCATTCACAGCAGAGGTTGTGACTGCCTTGGCTGCTCTTTGAAGAAAAATAACTTGGTTTTCCTCACGCCTGCATGGCTTAGAAACCAGAGCTCATGAGCTGTGTCCACCTCTGGGGTGGCCTGGAGGTCTCAGTGCTTTCCCACTCATGTGCCTGACCAGCCCACCCTGGGGCACAGGTCCTTCTCCCAAAAAGGCTCTGGGGTGTCCTTGCAGCTGCATTCACCCCTGTTCCTCCCCCCTTTTCAGCCAGACTACCTGCCTGCTGTCAAGGGCAGGCCCTGGTTGCCTTTCCTGTGTTTCAGAGCGCCGATTTCTTCCACCAGACCTGGCTTTACCTGTCAGATACTGATTTGTGCTCTTGCATTTATGGACACACAAACTCCAGAGTGTTTTTCCCCATGTCTGCAGGAACCTGTCACTGTCTCCTCCCACGTTGTGACCATTTCCAGCCTGACCCCTGCCACTTCCTACAACTGCAGCGTGACCACCTTCAGCCACAACAGCCCCAGCATCCCCACCTTCATTGCAGTTTCCACCATGGGTAAGCAGCACCTCCCTGCTTCCTTCTCCTTCCTCATCCAGCTCCATCTGTTCCCCTGTTGTATTTGGGTTGCCCCCAATGACAACAGGGAGGAATGATGAATCTGACTCCATGTTCTCAGCAGGGTAATTTGGTATTTTATGATGCTATATTATATTAAAGAATGCTATACTGAACTATACTAAAGAATACAGGAAGGATACAGACAGAAGGCTAAGAAGATAATAATGGAACTTGTGACTCTTTTCAGAGTCCTGACACAGCCTGGCCCTGATTGGTCATTGAGTCAAAACAACTCCCATCAAAGTCCAAGAAACAATCACCTGTGTGTAAACAATCTCCAACACATTCCACATGAGCACAGCACAGGAGAAGCAAATCAGATAATTATTGTTTTCCTTTTCTCTGAGTCTTCTCAGCTTCCCAGGAGAAAAGGATTTTTTTCATAAAATGTGCCTGTGACACCCAGGGAAGCTGGGTGTCACAGGCACATTTTATGAAAAATCCTTTCCTTAGGATTTTTTCTCCTGAGAAGCTGAGAGGCCTCAGGAATGAAATACAAACAAGATTCTCTGCTGGTGTGGGATGCAGCAGGTGGATCTGGGATTGGTCTCATCTGGTTGTTTCTAATTAATGGCCAATCCCAGTCCAGCTGTCTGGACTGTCTCAGTCAGAGACAAAACTTTGTTATTCATTCCTTTTCTATTCTTAGCTAAGCCTTCTGCTGAAATCCTTTCTTCTATTCTTTTAGTATAGTTTTAACATAATATCTATCATAAAATACTAAATCAGCCTTCTGAAACATGGAGTCAGATCCTTATCTCTTCCCTCACCCTGGGACCCCTGTGCACACCACCACAGCTGGGCAAAGGGATTTTTCAGAGAGTGTGAATGCCTCATTCCCCTTCTTTCTAAAGCTGCTGTTTGTACTGCTGGCCCCAGGGGTTGTTTGTATTATGGAAAGGCTGCCAGGTGAGGATGGGATGGAGGAGAAGCTTTGGGAAGCCCTTAGAAAAGGCCCCACTTGGAAAATATAAACTAGGGGCTCGGTTCTGGACTGGGTTTTAGAAATCAGGGATGGAGTTTGTGTCAATACTAAATATCAGCTTCAGTCAATAATGACATTGACTGCTTGATGATATTTATGGAGAAAAATGCTTTCTCAGCCAAGCCCAAAGAGGAAAATCACATTCATAAGCTGCTAAGGCTTCCTGCATTCAGCAAAGAAGTAAGAGAGGAGAAAGTTCTCTGCAGGGTCCTCAGCAGTCAGAGCCAAAAGGCTCCTGAGGGAGGATCCCTGGGAATGTCATTTTCCAGAGTAATTAAGCAATTTCCACCCAGAATGTTCCAAATCCCCAGTTTATTATTTTGCTTCTGGTCAGAAAAAGCATTGATTATTGTTGAAGAACAGATTGAGAGTGGAAATGTGCTTTGGAGACATAGATGATGATGAATATCTGTATTTTGTATTACCTTCACCATTTTCCCTTGTGTTATAAATGTCAGCTAAAGAGGAAAAACATAATAAATCAGAACATGTTAAAGTTTAACAAAAATGCTGGGGTGAAGGCATTTCCCAAAGAAATTTTCTAAGAGCAATAGCTATTCACACTCTCCCCTTATCTCCTGTGCTAGATTTTTCTCTCTCCAACACTCCAGGCCCTTTGAGATAAGTTTAAAAAAATAACATTATCACAACTCAGGGAAAAACAAAACCAAGGCAAAATGTCAATGCTTCTGAACTGAATAACTGAGAGCAATCTTCTGTCTGTGCAGTCACTGAGATGAACCCCAACGTCGTGGTAATCTCCGTGCTGGCCATCCTCAGCATCCTCCTGATTGGGCTGCTGCTGGTCACTCTTGTTGTTCTCAGGAGGAAACACCTACAAATGGCCAGGTAAGTCCAGATTTCTGCTAATTACCAAAAAAAGGTCAAAAAAAAAAAAAAAAAAACCAACCACCAAAAAACCCCAGCAAACGAAAAACCACCAAAAAAACCCAAACCACACCAAAACAAAAGCAAACCAACAAACAAAAAAACCCCAAAAAACCCCAATCAGACACTGACAAACATCATGGCAATAGTTTCAGCTGAGAATGCTTCTGTGTGGGTGCTGCTTGAGGTGCTTGTGAACAGGGTGTCTCCAAAAGAGTTGTCGTTCTGCTGTTGAGCACATCTTCTCCTTGTTTCTATTTTCACTCTTGACCTGACTGACAAGCCTCAAGCTCTGTCTTATTCTGAGCTTTTCAGCATCTAATCCATAAGTGCAATCCCATATTACAAAAGGGCTGTGTCAGGGACATTAATGACAATTAGGATCTGAGGCCAATGGGCACGAGCAGGACATTGAGGTTCTTTGTAAGTCTTTGATATGGTTTGGAACAGGAGATTTTCTTTCCCAACCAAAAAAAAACATTTTCTAGCAAGTCTCTCTCCCACCATTTGCCAGTCTGCACCAATCATTTGTACCTGAATACTGAAATTCAATTTCCTTTTCTAGGCAATCTTACCTGCAAGAGTTCACTTTAATGTGGGTTGTTGTGGCCTGTGTGAGCTGTGGAAGTTTCCCCAAACCCAGTATATTCTGTGTATACATATATATAAATTGGTTTACCTACTAGTTTTGAAGGTGTCACAGAGTCTTTGTCCTTTTATAATCTATATTATATATTTTATATTAATTTACTGTACTGTGTCAAGAAAAAAAATTATTTCATGTAAAAAAAACTTATGTAACAAAATCTTGTATTTAACAACCTAGCAGATGCTGGATTTGGTGTGTTGTGTCTAGTCTGTGTATTCCATGCAATAGATGACCACATCACACATATGTTTCAAGTTATCTTTTTAAGAAAACATTATATGGTTTGTTCCTTTTGCATGTAACTGGCTCTGAAAATCCCAGCTAAATTAATTATT
Source organism: Serinus canaria (assembly GCF_022539315.1). Lineage (NCBI taxonomy): Eukaryota > Metazoa > Chordata > Aves > Passeriformes > Fringillidae > Serinus > Serinus canaria. The sequence goes on from NC_066314.1 coordinate 68,441,381, forward strand.
TTCTATTTAATTACTGAGCAGCCAGCCCAAAGCTTTTTCTCTTCATTACTGCTTCTAGTCACAGAAGATAAACACCCCAGAAGGAAATTTTAAAAAATAAATCCAGAAAGAAGCTGCAAGCAAGTGTTAGCTTAAATCAAGAAAACAAATTAGTTTATAATTCATAGCTGAAAATAATGGACTTGTGATAAAGACACTGCTAGAATGTTATTCAGGATTTTTTTTCTTTTCCCTACAGTTATTTTCATAACTGAAAATCACCTATAATTGTCCTGTAAAAAGGATACAATTAAACAACTTCTCCTTAGAGTGGGAACAATGAATATTTAGGGTAGGAAGGTAAGTATTTAAGCTGTGCACTGAGGCCGGTGCCATGCCATGGAAAGCAGAAATCAGGACAGAAAATAAGGTCTATTTGAGAATTTCATTCTTTTGCAGCATTTTTAGGCAATTTGATCTCAGGTGGTGTTAAACATTTATTGGTTTTGGACAAGCACAATCAAGGGGTTCTAGTTCTGTGCATTACAGATTATCTCAGACCTAGTCACAGATGTAGGGAAGTGCTGAACACTCACAGCTCCAAGAGTTCTCTGTTAAATTCAGCTCTTTGCAAGTGTTGTGAAACCAAAAATAGTAACTTTTTACCTAATGGTCTTCCTGGAACAGGGAGTGTGGGGCTGGGACCTTTGTGAATTTTGCATCTTTGGAGAGAGATGGAAAGCTCCCCTATAACTGGTGAGTCTTTGAAGCAATGCTTTTGTTTTTCCCCCGTCTCTGCTTTTTGGCAAATGTTATCTATAATCTTAAAGTGCTTATTTTTTTATCTCATTGATGTCCCTCTTTAGGATAAAACTACTAGGCTTGTTAATTTTATATTTTATTCCTTGGATGTATTTTATTTCTTGAATGATGACTGAAGACATGCATTTTGTCACCTGCTATTTTTAGTAGGCAATGATGTATTTGCATGTCAGCCAAGTTGCATAGATGTGTTTGGGGAGGATTATTTTTTTCCTTTCTCTTACAGACATATTTCCTAAAATAACACAACTGTAGAAACTTGATCTATAAACTCATTAGCATTTCCATGTATTTTGCATTCAGGAGTAAACCTATTTGTAGATAACTAATTACCAACTGTCTTCATACAGTGCCTTGAATAAATATTTCCTTATGTTACAAGGAAAAGCCAACTCAAATATGTACTGTTGCTTGATGTTCAGTGCTGTTGAAAAACAAAAAAAAAAACCCTAAATAGATCTTGCTAGTCTAGAAAATCACCTGCAAGAATTGCAGGCACTGATATGGACTGTAAATCATCTCTGTCACCATCAGCTGAAGAGAGGTATTTGAACAAAGAAAATCTGTAGGATTAGCTTTTAGAGAAGTAAAGGCTCTGAGAGCCTCTGACTGGCAGTATGGTCATTTCCATCCCTTTTTTTGATAATCAAATGAGTGGTTTTGATAATAAAAGGACCAAGGTTAACTGTTCTGTTGTTAGCAATCTCTGCAAAAACCTCTTCTCCTTCAAGGCAACTCCAAGCACAGACACTTAAAAGGATGACATCAGCCCCATTCCAGTAGGTCAGGAGAAAATACATGCCTTTACACCCATGGTCAGCTCTGCTGACAGCTGAGAAGTTGGAAAGAAAAGTTGGTGCACAGGGAACTGCTTTCCATGACCTCACAGGACACAGCCTGCCAGCCAGGCTGGGATTAACTGGATTGACACTGCACCACCACAAGCCTTTTGCTAATAAGCTGCAAACTGAACTAACAAGCCCAGCAAATCTTGTCAATATCTCACTGTGCTGCTAATTAACTGGATATTAAACAAGCTTCACTTGCTTGGTTTTGCTTTAATAGCAGCCAGCTGTATGCAGTACAAATGAAACCATCCCTCAGCTTCTCCTGCTTGGGCTATATTAATGGCAAAAAAGTCAGAAGATCAAACACTCATGTTAATTAAATAGCCAAGCTTGAATGAAATTATTGAACTAGCAACAGACATTATTAAAACCATAAAAGGCTTTTTTTTTTTTATTAATGGGAAGGGAATTAATAGGTTTGGATGTGAAAGTGAAGGTTCTTGCTTGATTTAGCATATATATGTATGTGTGTGTGTATATGCATATATGTATACATTCATAAATTAAGTTATGAAATTTAAACTGAGGAAAGCATTCCTGCTTAATATCTCCACAAGCCTTTTGTAACTGAAGGCAGTGTGTCCTTATCTTATGGTCCTTATTTCTCTGAGAGTTGTTTTGTGTGCCTCTGTTGTCTAATGTCAAGAGCAGATTCACAATCCATCAAGGCAGGCAGGTGGGAAATTCAGCCCTAAAACCAGAGAGAAGGGTTGGCTTATTCCAGGGATGCAGTCAGGGAGCCATGGGCATATCCACTAACTCCTAAGGGAAGCTCAGTTGACTTTTCAGGGTTTGAGCAATCTCTGCATCTCCTTCTTTTAATTAAGTTGTTCTGTATGCCTGAGCAGGATGTGAAGGACTACATGATTGCAGAAAAAACCAGTATTGTATTTATTAGGCAATTACACATTTTTCATGTGTTGAATAAAATAAATTGCTTTAGCTGTCAGAGCTCCTAGTCTGTGAATATAAATCAGTTTGCAAGTGTGTTAGCCAGTGATTTGATAAAGTGTGGAAAATTCTTGTGAGGATTGGCAATGAAAGAAGCCCAGGCTTGAATAATTCCTTCTGCCTCTGCAGGCAAGAGGAAGTAAAAGCCTCACGTGGAGTTTCTCAAAGGAAGGAGAAGTATTCCAGCAACATCATCACTTCTCTCTCCAGGGCCTCATGGAAACCTCTGTGGCACCAAAGATCTGTTTATGGAAAACCAGATTTCATCCTCAGTCCAGCCCCATAGAAACTCAAACCACAAATGAGCCTTAAGGGTCTGATATTGAATTCAGAGTGACCCCAACACGGTGAATGATTGGCCTCTGACTCCACTGATTCAGAATTCTGAACAAATGCTTTAGTAAAACTATATTATATTACATAATACTATACTACAGTAAATTGCACAGTAAAAGAAAACTCTTGACTGTCTCCTGCCAGTCAGGACCCAGCTTTGAGTGATTGGTTAATTAACATAAACAACCATCACCTGAATCCAGTCACCAAATCCCTTCAGGTGCACAACCTTCCTAACACATTCCACATGTGCAAAAACAACAGGAGCAGCAAGCAGAGATAAGAACTGTTTTCTCTTCTTCTCTCTGTGCTTCTCCAGAATTCTCTCTGTGTTCAGAGGATGTGAATGCCTCACTCTGATTGTGCAGTTATTGTGCTGTATGATTGATCAGAAAGGGCTCTTGCCTCTGGCTGAGCCACACAAATCCTACAAAGCCTGGGGCAGGTGCCCTGCAGAAACTGCACTGCCCATTTCCTCTACAGCAGCAAAACTCATTAAAGCATAACTTGGAGTTTTCACTGCATGGGCAGAAGATTTCCTCACTGGCTGGGCAGATTGAGATTAGAGATGATTCAATTTGACATGACTGATTTATCAGGGAAAACACAGTATCTACCAACTTGATAAGAGCCAAGGGTACTGAACAAGGAAATTTAACTTTGTGTTTCCTCTTTAGAACAGCTGCAGAAGAATGGTATCATCATTTTCTGATGGGGAAAAAAACTCCACCCTGAGGGTGTATTTGACTAATAAAAAAAACCAAACCTTTTACTGGAGCTAAGCTTTTTTAAGTTCTATGAGTTTTTCAAAATACCTGAAGCCCATTTCACCAATAGGTAGAACAGGCCTGAGTGGGTTTCCTGAATTAATTCACACAGAACTTGGTAAACAGCTTGCAAATACAGAAGTTTAGAATGATTTTGTGCTCATATTTCCTTTAGCCACAGTAAAATCTGGTGTACGTTGTTATTCACAGAAAGCACAGTGAGAAGAACTGTTCAAGCAATGTTTAGATGAAAACCTAGGAAAGAATTTAAAGCACTCTGCAAAGTATTATAGGGATGCCTTGAGAAATCTGACTCAATAGATGGTATTAAGAGATGTTGGAAGCATCTGAATTTATCTCTGATATAGATCTGATATCCACAGGATCACTTGCAGGAACAAACGTGGTAGATTATGTGTGTGATAAAACAAACCATATCAATACTGAATATCTCAAAACATTGAAAATAGGCTTAATACTACCAATACAATGGCTGGAAATCTGTCAATGTTGTTTTCCTGCCCACTTTACTCTCTGAAAATTAGGAATAACAGGCCTGAATCAATATGATAAGACATATCACTAACTTTGACCATATAGAATTTTGTGTTGGATAGCTGAAAGTCCTTCAGGTTGAGGAGCAAAAATTCTAGGGATGCTAATAATATGATTAGGAAGTAAGTAAGAAGTAGGATTTATGGGTTTAGCTGATATTTAAAATAGAATTTGCTGATCTCCTGATTTCTGTTTGTCTTACTAACTCTCCTCACTTTTTCATCTTTATGTGTGTTATTTATTAATGCTCACAGGCGTAGAAGTGTATTTGCTTTCCTAACTCTGCTACCCTCATGCCTTTGGACTGATTATCTTTTGGCATTTTATGTTAATCCTTGGTAAGTGATTTCCTTGTTTTTCCATATGCAATGTGTAAACAATGTGAATTTCTATGACATGAAAAATGTGCGGCACCTTTGTTCTCAAACGGGTCAAAGCTTTTGGAGATAAAATTTTGCACTGGAACACGAACTGGCGAGGATGTGGGTATCAAAGAGTTTGCTACCCTGCTTCATCTGGTTTGTCTGCTTTTTCTCCAACCCATTTTGGTATTTAAAAGCTAATCTTCCAGTGGTCATCATATCCATCTCATTGCTGTCTTTGCAATTTTTGCTGCTTCATGATAAGTCCTGGCTTCTTCTGTCCTGGTTATTTACATGTCCATTGCCCAGCACTGACTTCTGCTGCTGCTGTTCTATTACTAAAGCTGCTTGATTGTGCCCCACCTGTTTGGTGTGTGATGTCAAATACATTTGTTTTTCAAAGGTGCCCTTATGCCCTCCTGATGTCAATTAAAATTTTGCTTTTGAAAAAAAAACAGTTCACTGAGAATGGATACAACTAGAAGTCCCAAAGAGTAAAAATAGGTTCACTGTGTGCACATCTCATTGTGCATGTGGGTATGTTTAATACTTTAGTCTGTAAATAATTTATAACGATTTAGTAAACACATGATGTTTTTTTTTGAAAATACCTAACAAAGCCACTCCTCTTAGAACCAGAATTGTTTTACAAGCCATTTAATAAATAATTCTGTTATTTATTAAATTGCTTGTAAAAATTATATTTTATATATTATATTATATTTATATAATTATTATCAAAGTTGCCTAATTCATATAAAGAAACTGAAGTTCCTGATGGTCTTGGGTCCAAGTTTTAGGATTTTACAAAAAAGCTGATCCTGAGGTTAAGATTTTATTTCCCTAGCATTTTCCCTGGTCTAACCATGAGGCACCAAAGCCCTGGCAGGCAGACATCAACATCTTCAGCACAGGGAGTTTTGAGGCTGATTTTCCTTTAGTTACAGTGGGTCTGTAGAAAAACCCATCCAAATTTTCTTGGGCTTAGAAATGAGAGTGTTTATGTAAGTAAAGAAAGGTCAATTTCTTCTGTCAGGAAAGCAAAAGTGTGTTCTCCACACACACCTCACTGAGGAGCACGTGGGGTTATTCCCCACCTCTCCAAGGTTAATATTCTATTCTATTCTATTCTATTCTATTCTATTCTATTCTATTCTATTCTATTCTATTCTATTCTATTCTATTCTATTCTGTTCTGTTCTGTTCTGTTCTGTTCTGTTCCTGGAGCTTGTCTGGTGTAAACTCAGCTAACTCTCAAGCTGCACAGAGGTGTAGGGTGTGATGCCTTGTCAAGGCTGCCCTAAAACAGAGACTAGACCGAGTTAAAGAATAAAGCAGGGATTTATTCAAGGATCTCCTCCATGGACCCACCTTGGGCAGCACCAGAGCCCAGCCAGGGCTGCCCCCAAGATGACCCAAAATGGCCCCAAAATGCCCGGCCGGGCACAGGGTCTCTCCCTGGGATCAGCTCTGCTCCATTCCCACCTTGCAGTTCATTGTCCCAGCCCAGCTTTAGCCCAGGCACTCCCACCCTGCTTGTTTTTCTCTCTCCAGCCCACGGGGTTTGTGCTCCTGGGCTGGGATTTGGCTCATTTGTCCTTGGTGCCCAGCTGGAGCAGGAATTGTTTTGTCTCCCTGCTCTGTGCACAGAGCTCACCATCCCATAATATAAAACAGACCAAAGCACCACAGAATCTGAAGAATATAAAAGCTGAAACCTGAGGTTTTGCTTTTGCACCACTGCAAAAATGCTGTCATCTTTTGTCCCTCTGCCTTTTTTCTTTTATTATGCATTAATTCACCTTTCCAGATGCATATCCTTCTTCAGAGGTTTCCCCTTCAATCAATCTACAAATTTCAGTCTAGATGATTAAGTTTACAGGAGCTGAAGTGGAATGAGATGAGATTAATCCCTCTCTTTGTATTTTAATGTGTAGACTAAATGGAATAACAGATGAAACACCAGCTAATGTTTCAAGTGTTTTTGTTTTGCACATAAGCTGGTTTAAAACATTTATGAACTTTCAGGAAACAATTGCAATGCTAAGAAACAAAGGCCTCTTGAGACTATCAAAGCACACAAAATTCTTGCTGAGAAATGTTTGTCAATCATTTGTTTTATTGCCTCTTGAAGTGTTCCTTGGAGAAGAGTTCTTAGAGGCATTCCTATCATAAAGAGCATTTAGCTTTTTTTTTTCTTTTCAAATTAATTCTTATGTGCCTGACATTAAAAGGTTTACCATAGTCACAGGGGATAGAGGTGTGTTGAATAATTTAGTGGAATTAACATTAAGATTTCACTGGAAAAAAAAAATCTTTGAGGATGGAAAATAAATACTACTGGTTTAGGTGTACAGTACATAAGAATGTACAGATAACATGATAGGCTGAAGAGGTTTATAATATTTAATCTCCACATTAATATGAAGCTGGTATTGCTATAGCTCTTGTTAGTTCTGCAGGCAAAGTTCTTCATCTAAATGGAAATGTAGTTTGACAAAATAAGAAAATTACTACAGGTTGTGGCTGCTCCAGAAACAGAATATTTTGTAAAATTTAATTTTGGAAAGTAGCCCTTTATTTTTTTTTTTAATGTAGTTTCTAAACTTAACAAGATAAGAAAATAAAAATACTCTGCTTTTTAATATTTCTTTCTGTATAATTTCATTATTTGGAATTTAAAAGTCTTGTCCTTTAATTTACTAATTGAATCTGTGAACCAAATTGTCTAGACATAGTTTTCATATCACCATGAAATTTAAAATAGCATCATTCCAATGTGAAAATAATAATAGACACTGTTTCATGCCCAGGAATTAAAAACTGACACTACTAAATTCCTTCTGAGCAAGCAAGAATCTATTTGAGCTCTGTGGCCGATTGGACAGAGGAGATCAGTGTTTTTAGACCTCCAGCCAAATTATTCCAGGGTGTTTGCTTTGTCTATTTATTCTTTTTGTTGCTTAACTTCTCTTTGGCAACAACAAAATGAACACACACCCCCCTCCAAAATTCCACCCCGTGGTAGCTGGTGTAGAGCAGTTCTTTAGTCCAATCCTTTGGGTTTTACTGCTTAACACACTCAGAAACCTGCTCACAGCTCTGGCTAGTGAATTACATCAGCCATAAATCATTGTTCAACGTGACTGGCACAATTATCTCCAGCTGTTTAAAGTCAATTAAATTATCTAAGGTTTCAGCTTGAGCCCTGTTGAGGTCAGTAGGATATTTGCCATTGTCTTCATTTATCATCAGGAGCAGGTTATGAGACAGCCTTTCTTTTCTCCTTCACCTTTCCCTGAATTTGCCAGTGGTGTTCTTGTCCCTTTACCCAACAGATGCTTCTCATTCCCAGGTGCTCTCCAGTGCTGACATCCAATTTTCCAAGCTCAGCCAGGCTCAGGCCTTGGGCACTCAGCCCCAGCCCACCCAGAGCCAGTGGGTCAGGATTTATGGGGGACCCATGGCTTTCTCTGGGCACAGGTTTTCCTTTCCAATGGCAGGTCATTCTCAGAGCCACAGAATGGGATGTGCATCCCACTGGACTCAACAGAAATCTTGCTATCAGCTTAAAATTATTATAAATTATTGTCACCAATCTCCTCCTGAGTATGATGAAAAAATACACATTTTTTAATTCAGTGCTGTCTCTGAATAAAAATAGTACAACTGCTTAATGAACTGTTTAATTCATAAATATGAATTAAAACCACTTATTTTTTAAAAAAACTTCTTTTTTTTTTTTTAGGAGTAAAAATGGATTGAAGAAGAGAAAGCTGACCAAGTATGTAACAACTTTGATATTTAAAGGAATAAGTCTTGGACTAAATAGGCATTATGGAGTACATGGCATAGTGATATTTCAATTACAAATACAGAAATCTTCTTGATAGACACATCCTAAGAGAGAAACCTGAAAGCAGGAAACAAACATAAATTGGACAAAAGCGATTCTGCTCAACAGATTGTAGTAAAATATACAAAATTAGTCAGCAGGGAAAAGACCAATTATCCAACTTAGTGATTTCAACAGAGCTTATCCTTAGTTAAAAACTGCAAATGGTGAGAAAGCTGGGATGCATTTGTTTGCAGTGATATTTCCCTGTTGACAGGGGGCTCTCATTACAGCTGTTGCTGGAACATCAGATCATTAATGCTAGCAGGTAAACAGGAGTAATTAAGTGGTGATAAGACAGGTTCCTTTGGGCATATTGCCTCCAAGTAAATGAGAAGATTACTGTGTGCATGCTCCAGTGGCTTGTAAATTAGAGTATGGTAATTAGGTGAGGGGAGCTGTTCACCTGTGTTTCATTTCTCACAGCATCAGCCTAATTATTTCTGTGTTATGTTCAGGGGCTGTGCCTGACTAACAAATAGATCTCACCTGGCAGGAAAAAAAAAAAGTGTGGAAAGAGGGGAGTCATTAAATCAGGGCTAGTTCCTACCTACTGAAGCACTCCATGGTTTTGTGTAGTTATAGACCAGCTTTTTTTAGCCACCATCTCTCTGGGATGAGGGTTGGACTCATAATTACAAATGTGTGTAGTGGTCAAAGCCAGCAGAGAAAGCAGGGCAGTGGCACCCAAAATGTAATACACCCACCTTTTGGTGGCCCTGAACCACAAGGTTTGTCCTTATTTCTCTCTAGCATTAACAGCTGTAAATAGATATTTATGGCTTGAGAGTATTCTGGGGGAAAGAAATGAAAGGTGCTACAAAAATCAGATTTTTTTAAACTTAATTTCTCTCTGTATTTTTCTTTTAAAGCCCAGTCCAGCTGGACGATTTTGATGGATACATCAAGGATATGGCCAAAGACTCAGACTATAAATTTTCTCTGCAATTTGAGGTAAATCTCTGAGGATTCTGCCCTGTGCTACTCGCTCAGATCAGCATTTTCAAGATGTTTAAAGGCTGCATGGCGTGCTCCTGTGCGCTCTGTGTTGGTTGAGCTGTGGTGTTGCTGGGTGAGCCAGCTTCACTTCCTCCTCTGCAGAATTTGGAAGTGGAGCTTGGTTTTGTTAATTCTGCATTTATTGAGCTGATTGGAGTGGCTTCTCACATTCAATTTGAGTGAACTGTCAGAAAAAAACACACTTGCTTGAAGTTTAGGGCATGCTGGCAACCTGAACTGAATTTGGGATTTTAATGGCTTTATTTTATTTATTTAATGCCCTTAATTTGAGAGGAAGCACTGAAATCAGGAAGTAGCATCAAACATTTCTATAAGAGCAAGGAGATTTCTCTCAGACAAGTTCAGGTGCAGTCTCTTAATTAGTCAAAATATAAAGTCAGTTTAGTAGTATAAAACTAAAACCCCATCCCTATCCTGGGGCTGTTTCCCAAAGATTTAAGATGGAAAGCAGTGGGGAGGACTCTCAGGGTGTTTCCATGATCCCTTCCTGACAGCAAATTCCCAAATTCATACACCATGCATTACATGTGACTACTGAAGATGATGACAAAAAGATCTTCCAAGCATTTCCCCAGGACTGAAAGCCACTTGAGGATCTCAAGAAGCCTCTTTAAGGGGGGCAGATCAGATGACCACCACAGAAATAACTTAGCCAGGCCCTGGTTTGACAGGATTTTTGGTTTGACAGTGAGTGTGGGTGGAGAGGAGCAATTCTGAGTCCCAGCTCTGGGATGGCAGCAGTGTGTTGGCAACATCAGGAGGAGAAACCCCAGCACTGCTCTCCAGCAGAGGCATCACAAAAGGACAATCTGTCCTGCTGTCAATTTATAAAGTGATTTATGAACATTTTCTCTCTGCTACCTGCCACAAGCCATCACAAGGAATTATTCTCACTGTTTTTGAAGCTGACCTTGGCATTTTCCTTGCTGTTTCAGGAGCTAAAACTGATTGGGCTGGACATCCCCCACTTTGCTGCTGATCTCCCCATGAACCGCTGCAAGAATCGCTACACAAACATCCTGCCATGTGAGTACAGCACACTAAATCCTGCTGAAATCCCTAGAGAGGGAAAGGAGACTTCCAGTAAGAAAACTGGGGAATCAGGTGATTTTTCTAAGACTGGTAAAAGCCTGTTCTACCATCCTGCTCTTACACAGAGCCAGGCAAGGGATGTTTTTATGTTAGTTTTGAATAGATGTGGCTTCCTGGGAATGTTTATGGTGGCAAGAGTTTGGAGGTGGGAAACACAAGGGTTTTTATGCTGCTGAGCTGTGTTACTGTACTTCTCTTTTGATTTTAATGAAGCCTAAGGGAGCCCAAAGGGACAGCACCTGGAGGGGGTGTTTGCAGAACACTAATGATGGTGTGTCCATGTTTGCTGAAGAAAAATCGCTCTTTTAGTTCAGTAGAAAAATAGAAATTCAATACAAGAATTTTCTATTTTTTAGTAGATTATTTTTGGCCATTCCTATAGGACTAATTTAAACTTTGCCTAGCTGGAGATGAGTGCCATATTTGAGAGGAGCTTTTTTTCCTAATTTCTGTTTCCTTTTGCAGATGATTTCAGTCGTGTCCGCTTAGTGTCAATGAATGAAGAGGAGGGCTCTGACTACATTAATGCCAACTACATCCCTGTGAGTACAGAGCTCAGTCTCCTGCACACCAGGCAGAGCTGGGCCCTTGAAAAACAGCACAGCATTTCCTGGAAGCTCTGTCATGTTCTCAGCATCTCCTTCAGCTTCCAAATATTTTGCCTACAGGGAACAGCCACAAAGAAAAAAAAAAAAAGAAAAAAAGGGGTGGAGGGGGGAAGGTTTTGGCAAATTTTGCTGCAGTAGCTGTGAATCTTTGTGACACTCCAATTGGACTGGTAGGGAAATGATTAGAAAATGTTAAAATCATTCTGTGGCCTTTTAAAATAGTGAGGTGAAAGATAAATGTTCAAATGAGGAATTTTTCTATGATTTCTACTGCACATGGGAGAAAAGAGCTAAGGCAGACACTCCAAATGCACAAAATGCACACAGCCCAGATGGTGTGTGGAGAGAACTTCTGCTTTCTGCCTCCTCCCTGGTGCTTCCCCTGCTCCTCCCTCCACCTGGCAGAGAGCAGCCACTTACTGGGGGCAGCACCCACGGTTCCTGGATAATTTCAGTGTACACAGAGCTGTAGGCAAATATTTTGACACTGGGGGTTGGCTGAAAGCTCATCAGCTCTCTCCACTCTCCCCTGAGCTTGTGCAGTCACTCAGGCTTATCCCTGCCATGCCACAAAGATTTGCCCCTCTGGGACCTGTGTGCTGTGGCTCAGTGGGGGCTGGAGAGCAAGAATTCCCTGGGGTGCTCTGCATGGAGAGAAGGCAGGGCACCAGTGCAGCCCTTTAGGAAGAGACCTTTCACAGAGAAATGAGCAGTTTTGCAGTCTGGCTGCAGCTTGAGCTGACCCTGGCTGTGCTGGAGGGAGCTGAGCCAGCATTGTGGCAAAGGAGGAGCCCTTGGATGAGTCACTGGAGCCACTTCTCTGTCACTTTGGCATTGCCCGAGTGTGCAGTGTTGAGCCAAGTGTCTGTGCTTGGCTGCTCTGTGCCCAGAGCATGAACCTGAGCACTCACACTGCAAAAATCAGGGAAAAGAAACCTTCCAGGATTCCCAGCCCAGGAAACTCCTGTCACAGGGGGTTGTGGATAACAGGATCCTAAGCAGCAGTCTCTCTCAGATGTTCAGCTCTGCTTTGCATCTCTTTAGTTCTGCTTCTAGCACAGTGCTGACCGTGGAAACTGGCATAAACACGTGGTGGTAATGCTGTTCTTGTTCTGATAATCAGTGCTCCACTGCCCCCAAGCACAGAAACCAGGGGGGATCTATCCCTGTGCTGACAGGGATTTGTCACCTAGCTCAGACACAGCCCATGCAGAGCAGGCAGCAAATTCTGTGTAGTTTAAAAAACTAGGATAGAGCTCGTTTGCAGAGATACCTGGAGGAGGCCATTTGTGGAAGTGCTCCCAAATCACAAATAATTTTATGATCCACATACAGTGGTGGCACAGAAATTGCCCAATTTGCATGGGGCCATGCTGTGTGTTGGATGTATTTTTTGCTCTTGCTAGGAATATAAAATTGCTTTCCAAATGCAGTTTTGATGATACAATCTCAGCAAATATGGTTATAGCAGATGCCAAAAGGGTCATTCTGTGGTCTTTTATTATAGTCCTAATAACAGTCTTTTGGTTTTGGAGAGGAGAAAGGAGTCTTTGCAACTAAAATCATGTTGATAGGTGTAGGAAAGGGAATACATGCAAATGAAGCATCTTAGGATCTGTTAAGGGCATTGACTCAGCATCTTTATTATTTTAAACAGAATTATAATTAGTATTTTATTAATTTAAGGTCTCATGACATAAACATGTGTGTATATTCCTGTTCCATTGACATCAGGGACTGAAAATCACCACAGGCACTGTTTGGGATGAGCAGACTGTGCATCTGAATTGGTTTTGTGCCTATAACTAAAAAAACCCTAAAATTACATAATCTGGAAGGAGCTGGAACTTTCTCTTAGGGTTCTTATTACTTGCTTTTTTAATGTTGCCTGTTTTTCTCTCTGGGCAAATGATTCATGTGGTAACAGCTTCATCTTCTGCATTTTATGTTGCTTATGCTTTGGGAGCATCAAAATCTAGCAAAAGTTGTCATCACAAAATAAATATAAAAAATAAATTTCTTTATATTAAAAATCACTTTTAGAAGTACAAATTGAACTTGGGCAAGCTAAAATAAAAAAAAAGAAAAATACATGTTCTGAAGCATGTTAGTAAGCAGGACCTATCTCTTTGTCTTTTAGGGTTATAATTCACCCCAGGAATACATTGCAACCCAAGGACCACTGCCAGAAACTAGGAATGATTTTTGGAAGATGGTTCTCCAGCAAAAATCGCAAATTATTGTTATGCTCACTCAGTGCAATGAGAAAAGACGGGTATGTAACAGAATCTTGTGTGTGGTGTCAAAGAAACCCCTCTGAAAAAGAGCTTTTTTTATGCTGAGTGAATGTCTTTGCACTGTTTGTGATCAAGAGGCAGCATCACAACCAGGCCTGGAATGGCTTCTACCTTCCCACTTCAGGACCTTCTTTGACATTTCCTGATGTTCCCTGGCCTTTCTTGTTCCTTTCTTGAACGTTGTCCTTTATCGACCTTCTTGGACCTTCCCTGACTTGCTGCACCTTATTTGACCTTCTTCAACTTTCTCTGACCTTCTTTGTCCCCTTCTTACCTTTTCTGAACTTCTTTGACCTGCTTTGACTTTGCCTGAAGTTCTTCAACATCCTTTGACTTTCCCTGACCTTCTTCAACCTTCCCTGATTTTCCTTGACCTTCCCTTGAACCTTGACCTTCCCTGACCTGCTTTGATCTCCTTTGATGTTGACTTTCCCTGACTTTCTCTAACCTTCCTCCACCCTCTTTGAACTTCTTTGACGACCCCGACCTTCTTTGACTTTTTCTGCCCTTTTACCTCCCCTGACCTTGCTATGAAGCCTCTCCTCTTACATGAGGAGACTGAGAGAGCTGGGACTCTTCATCGTGGAGAAGAGAAGGCTCCAGGGGTTTTGTCACTGTGTACAAATACCTGATGGGAGGGAAGGGAGATGAGGGACTACTTTAGTGGTGACTTGCCCAGGGACAGGTCAAGAGGTGATGTGAACAAATTAAAAAAACACATTCAGTTCCTTCTGAAGTCAGGAAACACTTATTTACTGTGAGGGGGACTGAGCCCTGGGACAGGTTGCCCAGAGCTTGTGGAATCTCCATCCTTGGAGTTATTCCAAAGTCACCTGGACATGGTCTAGAGGTGGCTCTAGGTGACACTGCCTGAGAGGGGAGGGACTGGAACAGGGTGACCTCCAGGGGTCCCTTCCAACCTCAGACTTTCTGTGATTCTGCACTCTGAAGTTTAAATAATTATAAAATACAAGTTCTGTCTTTACATTTTCCCTTGATACTGTAATAAAAATACTTGGAATACAATTTGGGGGGTTTATATGGACATTCACTTTCCCAGTGTTTTGCTCTGTTTAGACCTATTATATCAGGAAGAATAACAAAAGGCACTCTTTGTCTATTCTTCACTGCACTAAAGCTGCCCTTCTGAAAACTGATAAATTGCTGATGGCCACAATTAAATGGGAATAGTCAGACTGGAAGTCATTGCAGGATAAATTCCCTCTTTTTGCAGCAGCAAGTGAGCAGTGCTGTAGGCATTGCTAAACCCGAGGTTCTGCCTCCTTTTGCGTGTGCTTCTTTCCATATGTGTATCTTTATATAAATACAAATATGCCTGGATTTCACCCATTTCAGGTGAAATGTGACCACTACTGGCCTTTCACAGAAGATCCTGTTGCTTATGGGGATATCACAGTGGAGATGCTGAGCGAGGAGGAGCACACGGACTGGGTGTATCGCAGCTTCCGAATCAGCTACGTGAGTGAAACCCTCTGCCAGAGGAGTGGGACAGATTGAAGTCCAGCCTTTCCTTTAACTCTTGTCCATTTCTTCACACAGGCAAATGATGAAATCACAAAAACTTTCCCCTAAATTTGTTGTTTCTGAATTTCTCAGCAAAGCGCAAGGCTGAAACAAAAGTAGTGCCAGAGCTCTGGAGATTTCTGTCAACAAATGCGTGAATTTCTTCTTTTCTATATCTCAGGCACACCTTCTTGCTATAAATTATTCAAAACTTGAAAATACCAATGGAAGAATTGAAAATACTTTTCAAAAGGGCAATTCTGCAATAATCACGTCTACCTATAAAATATTTAAACAAAAAATGAGAGTATGTGATGTCCAAATTAAAGCTCCCCAGACTTTCCTTCCACCTTTGTTTCCTGCATCAGCTCATTGCCAGTGCTATCTCATGAAGGAAAGTTTAGGGATATGGAGGGGATGTGGAAAAAGCTGAGCACTGGCAATTCACCAGTGACCCAGGAACTTATGTGTTGTGTTGAGGATCTTACTTCATCTAAAGCCAATAGAAATTTTAGCATTGTAAATGTGGAGGTTTTTTTAATGAGTTTTTTTCCCAAATGTTTCCTTTGGTAATGGTTTTTTCTTCCCTTTGGTTTTTTTTTGGTGGGTTTTTTTTTGGGGGGGGGGGTTGTGGGTTGGGTTGAGTTTGGTTTGGTTTTTTTCTTTAAAACTTGAAAAGAAAATCTCTTGAGAGTCCAGGTTTGACTGTTTACCAACAGTGTTGTTCTTTATCTGTGGCGAAATGAGAAAAGGGAGAGGGAATGGAATAAAAAGGGGAAAAAAGCCCAGAGTTGAAAAATGCACCAGTTCTTGATATAAAAACAAAATAAGATGAAACTACAGCAGAGACAAAAGCAAAAAGCAAATCCCAAACCCAGAAACAGAAAGTTCATGTTGTTTTGATAATCATGGCCTGGTATCCCCCCACTTTATAATTAACTGGTTTGTTTGTTCTTTGCTAATTTTTTTTGCCTGCCTTCAGTCTTTCAGGCTGTATGTGGGCAAAAAAAAAGAAAACCAAAAAATAACAAAAAAGCCCTGAGTGTGACAGAGTGTGATGACATGCTGCTGTTCTGCTTGTCCCACCAGGCTGATGAGGTGCAGGACGTGATGCATTTTAACTTCACTGCCTGGCCAGACCACGGCGTGCCCACCACCAACGCTGCCGAGAGCATCCTGCAGTTTGTACAGATGGTCAGGCAGAAATCAGCCAAGACTAAAGGCCCCATGGTCATACACTGCAGGTAAATGCTTCAAGGAATAGCAGAAGAGCAAGGTGGGACGTTAAATAGGTTGGGAATCCACGAGAAATAGAGATTTGGGGGTTCTGCTCACCTGTTGGCTGAAGGTGGCTCTCCCTGGTGTCACGCTGTTATGCAGCTCTGCCCTGTGACCTCATGGAGAAATTCATAGAGGATATTGTTCTGTGAGTCTCAGTGCCAAAAAAAGGGCTCAATAAGCCAGGGGAGAGGTTTATATATCATATTATGAAATCAGACCCTTAATTGTTCTGGGGAGGAACAGAAGCAAGTATCAGAGAGCTGGGCATCAGCTGTAGTATTTTCTTTTTTTCAGTGAGGATTCTTCTAGCAGCAAAGAGGGATATTTTCAGGTAGTATTTTAGACTATACTGTGCATCCTAAACTACGTAGATTAAAAATAAAAATGCTACAAAATTATTTGGAGGGGCAGAGAGTTAGTGTATCGATGGACTCCTGCAGTAATTGTTCTTACACTAAAGAAGGCACAGAATTAATTTAACAGTTAATCTGTCCAAGTAACACATCAGAAGTTCCATTGTATTCATCCTATTTGAGAAAATAACACAACAAAAGTCAAACTAGAGGCCTGTTTTGTGACAGTTATGTTGAACTGTGTTGAGGTGAGCTGTTAAACATTACTGCAAACACGTTCAAGGCTTTTCAGAAAAAGCATGACAAAACAAAAGAAAGAGCTTTTGCCAAGGTACACACCCTTATTAGTAAGTAAGGTGTTGGGATGCTGTGTGAAACTCTGTAAAACCTCTGTGAAATCTGACTTCAACACCTCATGAAATTACAGTGCAAAGAATTGTACACGCATGAGAATCTCTAAATGAAGGCAGTGTGTGTTTTTTCTAGTTGCTAAGCTTCCCTTTGGGGAAAATGCAGATTTTCAGCTGAGTGGTAGCTATTTCTGTCTCATGCTCCTGAGGCAGAAGTCCTGGAGTGCAGACTCTTCTCGTGATGCCTCAGGTTTAGCTTTGATATTTTTCAGGTTCTGTGCTGCTTTAGTGTGTGGGTCTGGGTTCACACCAGGGGATGGTGAGCTCTGTGCACAGAGCAGGGAGACAAAACAATTCCTGCTCCAGCTGGGCACCAAGGACAAATGAGCCAAATCTCAGGCCAGGAGCACCAACCCCGTGGGCTGGAGAGAGAAAAACAAGCAGGGTGGGAGTGCCTGGGCTAAAGCTGGGCTGGGACAATGAACTGCAAGGTGGGAATGGAGCAGAGCTGATCCCAGG
This sequence comes from Serinus canaria, assembly GCF_022539315.1. Taxonomy (NCBI): domain Eukaryota; kingdom Metazoa; phylum Chordata; class Aves; order Passeriformes; family Fringillidae; genus Serinus; species Serinus canaria. The sequence goes on from NC_066314.1 coordinate 68,458,940, forward strand.
GAGAGACCCCGTGCCCGGCCGGGCATTTTGGGGCCATTTTGGGTCATCTTGGGTGCAGCTGGGCTCTGGTGCTGCCCAAGGTGGATCCATGGAGGAGATCCTTGGAATAAATCCCTGCTTTAACTTCATCCAGCCTCTCTTCTAGGTTAGCCTTCACAAGGCATCACTGAGGGTTTGTCCTTTGAGGATGAACTGCAATAGTTCAGCGACTTTGCAAGCCAAGAGCTTTGCAGTGTGGAAGCTGTGGAACTGAGTCCTGCATGTGTGACCCCCACTCTCTCTGGGCATCCATTGTTCCTGATCTCCAGTCCCTGGGGTTGCAGAGGTCTCATGAAGTCAGTGAGGGGAGCAGTGACAGCAGGAAGAGCAGGGAGCTGAGGGTGGGTGAGGCTGTGTGTGCACGTTCCGTGTGCGAGTGCATCCGCTCTGCCCAACCAATGAGTTGTGTGCCACTTAATCAGATCAGCCAGCTTGCCTGGCCTCAGATCAGTTCCATCTGATAGCCACAGCTGCAGCACTCCTGCCTCTTGCAGTGCCACTGGTTTTGCTGTATGTGAATGAGCTGCATGTCTGTGTTGCAGCGCTGGCGTGGGGCGGACGGGAACGTTCATCGCCCTGGACCGGCTCCTGCAGCACATCCGTGACCACGAATTCGTGGATATTTTGGGCTTGGTGTCAGATATGAGGTCCTACAGAATGTCCATGGTGCAGACAGAGGTAAGGTCTGTTCACTCCAGCACTGTGACACTATTGTTGTGCCCATTTCATACCCCTCTGCAGCATGTCCATGGCTGTTGTTCCCCCTGAATGTCACCGTCATATTTTCTGAAAAATTCTCTTTGCCAGGATTCTTCTCCTGGGGAGCTGAGAAGCCTCAGAGAAAAATGAAAACAATAATGATCTGATTGCTTCTCCTGTGTTTTGCTGCTTTGGAATGTATTTGAACATTGTTTACCAATTGGTCATTGTTTGATTGGTTTCATGTGAATTGTTTTAACTCAATGACCAATCACAGTCAGGCTGTGTCAGACTCTGGAAGGAGTCACGATTTTTCATTATCATTCTTGTTAAGCCTTCTGTCTGTATCCTTTCTGTATTCTTTAGTATAGTTTAATATAGCATTCTTTAATATAATATAATATCATAAAATAATAAATTAGCCTTCTAAGATCATGGGGTCAGATTCACTCATTCTCTCCCCTCATCAGGGTTGCCTGCAAATTCAACACCCTGAACACTTGATAAAATCACTATCAATCAATACAATCAAGTGTTCATTTTCATTGTGATATTGTCACATTATTAATCTGCTGCATAGGTGGGTTTGATGATATATCTGCACCCTCACTGTCTGCCAGAGGAAATGAGTTATTCTCACCCTCTGTGAAATGAATATGCAAACAATGCCTTAGAAGAGATTAACATATGAAATTGTCAAGCCACACTGTAAAGAGCTGGGCTTGCTGAGGGGATTAATGGCTCATGAAATGATATCAGTATCAGGCAGCCTTGTTCAAGTATCATGTTGGTATCATCCAGCTCATCACACAATGGAATTTCAAACGAGCAAAACAGACAAAAGGATTGTGAGTCTGCCAGACACCCTCCTTGCCCCTCTCCCTACCCAGATATCTGCTGAGTAGTTCTTTGACTGTTTTTAGACAATATTTACTGGAGGAAAAAAAAAAAAATCACAAGCTCATTTTTCAAAGCAGAAGACTTCATGCATCCGAACCTTCCCAGTTCCCCTGGAAATTAGGGAAATATTTCATATTTCATGCCTGTTGTACTCTTCCTTGGTTAGACACACAATATAAATGCAGCTGGAAGTGCCACCATCATTGTTTTCAGGCTAGATTGTTGATTGCCAAAGTTTGTTGAATTGAGAGCAAAGAAATAACTTGTAGAGGGGCGAGGAGAGGAGGAAGAAAACCTGCAGTGACAAAAACTAGGATCTGGAAATGAAAAAAGAAAGTAATTTTCAGTCCATTCTGGATCATTCCTATCAAACTGCCACTTTTCATCACAATTCACTGTACTAATCCAAAGGCAGATCCTTTCCACCAGAGGAAGAAAATCCTGATGGTTGATTGATTTCAGCTGCAACTGTTACCACTCCAGAGGTGATGTGGGTTTTTGTAGGGTTTTTTTTTTTCCTTTAAGTATTTCATTTTTTCTTCATGTAGAACCTCATTGCATGGCTAGGGCTGATGTTAAGGGCAGGTACTGAGCTCCTGCTGCCACAGGCAGTGGCCAAGCCTGGCCTCAGAGGTCACCAAGTGACACTGCCACTCAGTCACAGAGGCCACCAACCAGATTTTCCTTACAAAATATGAAACCACTGACAGCTCACCTGAGTTCACATTGTCTGGTATGCTGGAAACTTGGCAGTGTCTCAATGAGCAGTTTAAAAAAACAAATGGCCTGGGCCCAAAAAGGGGTTTAGAATGGGGAATATCCAGACTTGAAACCAGGCTCTCCAAATTAGCTGCTCTGTGAGCAAAATGGGGCTTTTCTTCTTGTTGATCAAGAAGTCAAACACTGAGGAACCTGAACCTCATTAAAATATTTCATGTGCATATGAGGCATGGGTGCAACCTGTTGCACATAAAGCACTCAAATACCTTTGATTTATTTTTAGGCAATGTAAAATAAACCGACTTTAACTCAGATTCAACTCTTCTGTCATCATGCAGGTTATTAATAAGTGATTATGGTGTCAGGTGGATTTCATTTCTGCTATCTGTAGCAATTGTGGACTATTATTTTGGCAGCTGATTGTGCATTGTGAGGGGCTGAGCTGGGAGACATGGAGCTGTGCAGGCTGTTACTGTGAGCCATCAAACTGGTTGTGTTTTTTCAGTTTCTGGGGTGCCAAAAATGCCCTTTTCTTTGGTCTTTTCTCCTAGGAGCAGTACATTTTTATTCACCAGTGTGTGCAGCTGATGTGGCAAAAGAAGAAGCAGCAGTTCTGCATCAGTGATGTCATATATGAGAACGTCAGCAAATCTTAGTTCAGAGTCACAGGTGGTAAGTCAGGCAAGCCTGGCCCTGTGCCTTGCCCACAGCCTCACATCCCTGCTGCCAGTTTGGGGCTTTTCTTATCCCTCTTCCCTGTTCACTTGTGAGGAGAGTGAGGGGAAAGTCCATCTCACAGTAAATAACCAGTAAATAATCCAGCCTCTCACAATAAATAACCCCCTACCCTTTCCATGGCACTGTAAGAATATATGGGCTCACTCATGTGTAAAGAAAAAGAGAATCCAAACTCCTGGCGAGCCATCTAACCCTGCCACTTGTCCTGACATGCCTTGTGAAGCTTAAAGGCAGGGAGAACTTCAGCTGTTCTCAAACAAGAATTTTGCCTGGTTACCAAGGCCAGCAGGGGCTTGGGGATGCTCTGCTGGAGGGTGAGTTGGTACCCAAAAAGCTCTGGCATGAAACAGTGGGCAATGTTTTCCTAAATCTAAAATCACAGAACCAGCAGGCTCTCAAAGTGGTACCACCTGCAGCATAAGTGAAGGGTTGGTCTCACTCTCCCAGGGGTGAGGGGTCCCAGGATCAGGGGTCTCTGACCCCTGTGCCTGAGCCAAACGAGTGGCTGTGACCACGAGGTTGGCACCTGGAGACAAGCTGTGGGGACGTGTGCCACTGCTCTTTAAGCTGCCAAGCTTTGGTTCATTAGGTGGCAGCAATAACCCAGCCATAACCTTAATTGTCCCTTTTGGGTGGAGCAGGAAGCTGCAGACTTTGACACAAAGTGCTTTTTGAGCAGCTGTGCTGAGGGCAGCACCTCCAGCGTGCCTGCTGTGTGCCATGTGTGTTTTTTAACCCCTGTGTGCATCATCCCCTGGTTAAAGGGTTTGATGCACACCTGAAGGAGCCCCAGTGTGCCTCACTGTCCCTTGGGTTCAGGGTTACTGTCCAGTCTGAGTCCCAGCACCCTGTACAGGTGACCAGCCTGAGTGGAGGGTCAGTAAATGCTTAAAACTCTGCTGATTTCCTTTTCTTCTCTCATTTCTTCATTCTGTTTGTTTGGTTGCAGGTGAGACCACGAAGCACACCCATCTTCCCTTGCTTCTGATTTATTTTCTGTTGATGGTTTGAAGGGGCAGGTGTTGTGCCACAAGAGACCACTGCTCTGCAGTGCATGGACAATGAGGGAAAGAAACTTTTACCTTTCTGAAGCACTGGGGAGACAAAGCCTTAACAAGCCTGCGGTGTCTTTTGAACTCTTTAATTTCTGGACTTTTTTTTAAATACTGGACCAAATTCAGCTAAACAACATGAAGGAAAAGACACTATATGTGCATAAGACAGATTGCTCCAGAGTGTTGGGGTTTTGTTTGGTACTTTTGTTTAATTTCTTTCATAATATTTTTTTTTCCTGTGCAGGTTGGGCTTAAGGTTAAAGTAAGTGCAATATTTTTTAATGGTTGACTGGAGAGCTTTCTTCATGTGTCACTGGTCTGTCCCTAGGAGAGCAGGCATTGTTAGTATCTAATAATACCTCATTAGAGAATAGCGAGGCATGAACATACATGAAGAAACCTGGAGATTGTGAAAGGGGGCTGGGAGGGTGGGGGGGGGGTTGCTGGGTCCATGGATTTGATGGATTTGACTGTTCCCTTACAGCCCTGATGGACGTGGGGCCTGGGGGGAGCACGAGGAACAGACAGACTGACAGCAGAAATCTGAGCTGTGATGCTGAAATGGGCAGCTGAGAGAAGGGGTGGGGTGGGTTCCTGACTGGGCTGCCACTCATTAAGCAGAGGGATTGCTCTTTTTGCCAACCTTTTTGCAGTAATGCCACTGATCAGGCTCTTCTCTTAGATGGATCTAATCACAGGGCAGCTGGGATATCTTAGCATATATAGCATTTAACTGTCTGAGCAGTCTATGGTGCCTATACCCCTCACTCATGTATTATTTTTAGTAATTATTAACCCTGAGTAAAAACGTGAAGCTGGTTCAGGTTGGAGGGGTGGAAAGAAAAAAAACAAAAAAAAAAAAAAAAAAAAACAAAAACAAAACAAAAAAAAAAACCCTCAAAAAGTGCTTTAACAGACAGAACTATTTTTCCTGAACCAGGAATTTACAATGTTACAAATACAAGGTTTTGGCATGTGAAGGGCTGGTTTCCAATTTGTTGCTACAAGGCTGCCAAAGTGTCAGTATGGATTCCTGCAGGGCCTTTGGGAGCAGGGTGGGGGGCTCTTTTCTTTTTTTGCTGTCCATTTCAGTTCTAGTCAAAATAATTAGCTATATATATAATTATTTTCATTTTGGTCTTTGTATAATGCCGGTACATCATTGTGTATTGTGACATGGATGCTGTCAGAATGGATGTTTGATGGCATTTTTGTAACCTGTTGCTTTGTGTCACCTCATTGGAAGTTAGCAGCAATGGTACTCAATGTAAACAAAGACTTGAACTGGAAGTAAACACACTGGAATTGCTTACCTGTGGAGAAGTCACTGTCAGCAAAACAGCAAACACTCCTGCACGTGCTTTTTATTTCATTTACCTGGCTCTGCTATCACCTGGCAGGGCACCAGGGTGTAGGGCAGCAGCTCAGCTGCCCTCAGGAGCTTGATAATCTCCTTCAGCTGATTTTCTTTTTCCTTCCTTTCTTCTGGCAGATAAATATTTATCAAATCAAATGCTTATTTGATAACTTCATCGTGGCATTGGTTACAGTGGAAAACTTCTTTTAAGCTGTATATTATGCAAAACTGCATCGACTTAACATAATTGCCAGATAAAACAGGTCCTTGTGAGGGGTACTGAACAAACAGGTCCCCACCACTGATTAATAAATGAGTGTGATAGGCATTTTCCTTCCCTTCTGTTTCCAGGCACCTATATTTGCTACTTCCACTGCTCCCACTGATCCCAGTCCTGGAGCAGGGATGCTGTTTCTCCAAGCACAAGGTGGATGCAGAAGGGAAGAGCCCCCTGTTCCAGGGAGCCAGCTGGTAACAAGAAAGGCTCCAGTGGTGCACACTTCTCCCTCATTTCACTGTGTGCCTCAGCTGGAGGGCCTGCCATTCCAGTAGGAACAGCAAAGAGCCTAAACTGAGCAGAAAACAGAATTATAAACGAGCACTTGACCGTTTAGACCTTGCCTCCATGCTTTAAAAAAAAAAAAAAAAATTCAGATTTTTATTACATGCTTACTCAAAAAATGTGTTTTTATCCCTGTAGACAACTGGAAACCAAAAAAAAACCCACAAGTGTTTTTTCTCATCTACTGTCTCCTCCCTCCTGCTGCCATTGCCCATTGAGCCAATACTTGTTCTGTATCACAGAGCAGGATATGCAGGTTACTGCTAAATCATTCCCTGTGTCACAAGGTGTCACACTCTGAGCTGGCTGTAACACAAGCTTGGCTGAACGTGGCAGGGTCCAAAACTGCTGCAAAGATGCCAAAATCACATTGTTGTAAAGCAGCCTGAATATACTGGACAGTTTTGAGTGCGTGTCAGAAATGTCTCCACTTGCACAGCAGCAGGTGTGTATTTCTCCTTTAATAGCTACTTAATCACAAAGCCAATTCCAATGAAAACTCCATCAGAATAAAACCTTTTCCAGCCCCACACAGCATGCAAAGCTGTGTCAGTGGACATGGGGGATGGCAATGGAAACCTCCTCTCCCAGCATTCAGGACATGAGTAAAGCAATAAATGAGCCTGGAAGGCACTGGGGTTCAGAAGACTCAGGCAGAGCCTTTTAGTCTGAATTGACACATCACAATTTTGGCTTTACCTCACCATGCACCTTCAGTGTGAGTCCAAAAGAACAGTGCTTTGGACTCATGCTTTGTGTTACTATTAAAAAATATTAAAAATATAAAACCCTCCTGTCATCACAGCTGTAAAGCTGGCTGAAGCTTCAGGATTGGTAATAGATATTTGGAATTATGGGCTTCATGTCCAAAGCTCTGCTGACACTATTGATGCTTTTCATTGATCTGCTGCTCTTCCAGCATCTGCTGCCCCAGATGTCTGTAAAAGCAGCTCTGTGCTGTGAGTGACCATGAACTGAAACCAGGGCAGGTTTTCTCCTTGTCTCTTGCTGTGTGTGCTGCCATGGAAGGAAAAAATAGGTAAAATTAAATACTTAGGAGTGTTAAGAAGAGTGTGTTGGAAGTGTGGCCTCTCCAAGCACTCACATGTAGAGTGAGCCCTGGGTCTTCAGTACTGTTTTCTTCAAACCTCACCAAAAGATGAAGAACAGGCCAGGAAGCCTTACTTGTGCTTTCTTTCACTTTAATGTTTTGGGGTTTTTTTTTCCCCTACACCAAACTAGGATGAATTTCCCTGGTCAAATAATCAACAGCATCATCTTATACTCTATAAGCACACTCACACCACCTGCCTCTCATTTCTAACTTTTTAAGGGCTTGTGTCAAAACTGTGATTTCATTGAGGCAGAGAAAAGCTGTTATTTCAGCCAGTTCTTGTGGCAGAATAATGGTGTTAGTGCTCTTGACATGGCTGGAGCAGGGTGGGCTGAGCTTTGCTGCTGCTGTGACAGGCAGCAGTGGGCACTGGCAATCTTCTAGGAAGGCTCCCTGTTTTCACTCATCTCCTCTTTTAATCTGCAAATATTACCAAGGAGTAGAAGCACAGACTCAAATCCTGACTCTCATTTTGGTCTGAAAGCTTAGGAAGTAGTTAGAGGTCAAAGTGCAACCTCAGCAACTCAGAAACTGAAAAAAAAGATAAAGCCAAGCCAAAGGCACTTTTTGCTAATAAGTTGACATAGCTGCAGTAGAAATTTTAAAGTCTGTGAAATATTTAAACACAGAGCCAACACAGATTCCCTCTCATATCTAATGTTGGTGCTTTTATGTAGAGGTGGGAGATTGATCTCCAAATCATTCCCTCAAATACTTTTGGTGTATCAGAACCTTAAACCGGGCTGGGTTAGACACCAGACTCAACATAGCAGAAAAACTGGGCCCTATGAAGGGGTAAGTTGGTCAGAAATTTGAGTTCCCATTCATAATCATGTTTCCTTTTTGCTTGAAATGCAGGAAAATCAGTGGTCATACCTGCTTGAAGAGGGTCTGGTATTCAAGCCATAGCTTGCTTCTGTCTGTGCCCTGAAAACTCAAAATGCCTCACTCCCCTATCAAAATAAAAATTCTATGAGCAACAGGTTTCATAATTAGAAAGAATTTACATCTTACAGATCCTCGTGGATTCTTTTGTTTGTTCCCTTCAATTATCAAAATTCTGAAGCTCACAAACACTGGTGAACACACTGAGAGCTCTGCACATTTCACACTATCATTATAAATTTGGATATGATATCTGTACTGCTTCATAAACCATTTATTTCTGCACATATCAGTCATGGATATATGCACTTATTTCCCAACCCCACTCAAAGAAGAAGCAGACAACAAACCAGCAATTTTTATACAGTTCAATGCTTTGGAGCAATGGAAGTTTGTATCAAATCCCACAGATCACATTTTCTCAGAGCAAAGTCCTGTTTAACATTTGAATTTCTGGATGGTAAGTAAAGTGCTCCACCCATCAATATTGGCTAGAAGTGTTCTGAATTAATTCTCTGTGGTTTGTGCTTTGAAAGCACAGAACTGCTGAGTGAACACAGGATGCTAAAACCCCCTCCTCAACCCAGTTAAAAAGCAGATTGATGGCAGAAAAATAGTAAATTCCTCCCACTTATCAAATGTCTAATAAGGCACTGATTTTGGCATTTTAAAAACTGCTTTCTTGCCTTCTCAAAGACATATCCTTCCAAAATATTAGTATTGAAAAAATAAGCCTCACTGCTCAGAACCTAAAGAAAACATTTGGAATGAAACACTACTTTTACTACTGGTTTCGTTTTAACCATGGAACATTCTGAAGAAAACATTTCATTTTCAAATGAGATCTCCTTGTGATTTCTTCTGACTGCCAACAAAATGAAAATTCAAAAACTGCACAGCAGCAGGAGGGTGAAGCTCCCTGCAGTGCTTTAAAGCACCCAAGAAATTCCAGCAAACAGGGAAATATTTCCCTCAACACCATTCAGATTTCCCAGACTGTAGCACAGAAATCATAATGGCTGGTTCAGCAAAGTTTAAAGGGTAAACACAACTCAGGGAGCACCTGGTTGTTAATTCATTAGCAGTTTAGAAACTGTGAAAAAAAGACACAAACCCACCAAGCCCAAGATGGTTCTGCTTATTCAGTGTGTGAAGGGGTTTCCTCTTTCCCCCCAGGTACCTCCCAAGGTGCCTCTGAGCACACTGACCACATCCAGACTCGTCTGGCACTTCTTAAACACCAGCTCCACAGAAACCCAGCTCCAAAAAAACCCCAAACTCTTGTGAAGAGACCTCTTCTCTCTCAGAGGTGGAACGTGAGTTCTCCCCTCTGACACTTCAGAGTGCCAAACTTTACAGAGTCTGGGATGTCCCAGGGCTGGTGCCTCTTTCTGGGCAGAAGCAAACCATGTTCTAAATGCTGAAATAAAAGCCAGCAGAGAGCATCAATACTGGCTTCTTATTTTGGTAATTATCAGGGGAGTAGAGGTGCAGGTTACCACCAGAGTGCTTTTTTTAGAATCAGACATCCTTCCATGAGAAAAGGCAGGGACTCTAAGCTTTAGTTTCAAAGACCTTTTAAAAAGGTTCCTTCTCCTGCACTTCAAGTAATGGGATTTATCACTTGTTAACCCATTTCTGAATAAGGCCATGTTTATGCAGACAGGTAAAAAGAATATATATCAAATGTAAAAGCATACATGGACACAACCAACCACACAGAAGCAGTATTTGAGAGGACATTTACAATAAATTTACAATAAACCAAAGCCAGTGCCTTTTCTGGGCAGAAGCAAACCATGTTCTAAATGCTGAAATAAAAGCCAGCAGAGAGCATCAATACTGGCTTCTTATTTTGGTAATTATCAGGGGAGTAGAGGTGCAGGTTACCACCAGAGTGCTTTTTTTAGAATCAGACATCCTTCCATGAGAAAAAGCGGGACTCTAAGCTTTAAATAAGAGTTACAAAGATCTTTTAAAAAGTTTCCTCTTCCTGCACTTCAAGTAATGGGATTTATCACTTGTTAACCCATTTCTGAATAAGGCCATGTTTATGCAGACAGGCATAAAGAATATATATCAAATGTAAAAGCATACATGGACACAACCAACCACACAGAAGTAGTATTTGAGAGGACATTTACAATAAATGGCACTACCACCTTTATTAAGATTTTAATTTTTCATTTGTGAAAAATGAATAGATTTTTTTTTTCCCTTGTAGACAGAGGAAAAGCAAACTAATGGCAAAAATCGAGATTACTTTCTTATTTCAATACTGTCTTTGTAGCCACAAAGATACAATAATTTAACAGACAAGAAATACTGTTTATTGCAGACTTTAAGCTGATTCATGTGAAAAAGGCACTATGAAACTTAATCAAACTAGATGATTAAATTTGTCTAAATTAAGTGATATTATATATTATATATAATACATATATTATATATAAAATCACATGACCATGTGAAACAGAACATTTTGTGACAAAAATCATTGCATCTCCAAAAATAACATTTTCTGTAAGGGATGTTTCTCTTTTCTTTTTTCCCCTGTTTTACCTTCAAGAATCCACTTTTCCAAAAGATTACATTTATAAAGGCAATTACAAAGGCTTTTTGCATGAGGAAAAACTGATATCTGGGATCAACACACAGAGAAGTCTAGATTATACACTGTTCTTTTGGAAGGGTTAAGTTACAGACAAAAAAAATGCAATTATATTTTAAAGAAAAGTATACTGTGAGTTGTTGCATGGCTACAGCAGATCTCATCACCTCTTTGAGCTGGGTTGTGTTACTATTTTCTAGTTACTCTTTCTTGTGCAATATTATAGTTCATCACAGGTGAAATACGGGTAAAATCAATGTACAGAATATTATTTTGCTATAAACAGCATCATTAGTAATAAAACATCTTGGGAGTGATGCAGGAAAGATTCAGTCTGTATTGGGCTGCTGTTCATTCCCTAAACATTTCCTCCACATTTAAGTAAACATCCTGCAGCCAAATGTCTGACAAGAAAGACTGAGCCAAAAGAGACATAATTGCACACTACAGCAAGAGATGGGATTCAAAATCTTATTATTACTGAAGGGTTCAAGTGCTTTTTATTGCTGGCTCAGCTTCCCTCAGATGAATCACCAACAAAGACGTGCTCCAATTTATCTGTCATGTTAATTCCATAAAGCCAAGACTCATCTCTGGGTGTAAATGAATCGTGTACCAATATTTTCACCTGTCAGGAATCTCCACTGCATTTCTCACCTGTTCATTTCTCATGATGAGGAGCCAGCAGCAGGTACTTCTGTGGAGACTACTGTAAATTTTCTTTATGTTGGCTAGTTATGTTTACAATACAATAAGACATTCCCCTTCACTGCTTCCTAAAGCAAAGCTGGATGGTTTAATGCTATGGACAATGGAATTAAAGAAAAGAGGAAACACATTTAGTGGCTGCTTCCTTCATCAAAGGACTCCACACCTGAATCTGTGGCAGCTGCACTGATTTTTTCTTGCCGTCTTCTCATAATTTCTTGCAGCTCTGAACTACCACTGCTAGCCTATAAACAAAAGAGAAGAGTTTACTTGTGGCTTGAGAGGGGCTGAAATTCCTCTGTCAGCATTTTGTTGAGACAGTTGTTTGAACAAACTCACCTTGCAGCTCCAATAGACAAGTATTTACACTTAAATATAAGTCCTTAAATATAGACCAGAAAAAAGTCTGCAAACTATTAAAAGCATATTTCATCATTGCTGAGCATCTTTAATTCCCACATGAGGCCCTGGAAGTGTTGGATATTTAGGGGGTTCATAAAATATGGCTTCAGTAAAAGCAGAGTTAAAGCTCAATGAGTTTGTTAGGATTCCACACTTAAAAATCTGGGCAATCATATTTAGAAATTAAACATGTGAAAATAAATCCTTGAGGAGTTTAGAAGCTCACACATGCACATGGGATTGCACAGGCAAGACCTAAGTAAGGATTCAGTCTCAGGCTCTCACACAATTCACCATGAGTGAATTGCACTTGCAGCACAGAAACACAGGTTTCAAATTTAGAGCACACTCATAGAAATTGGACCATATTACAATATTAGCAACAGTGAAGTATTGTGAGGGCAAGGCTTTATTTCACCTTTTAAGAGTGAGAACCAGGTCTGCTGAACCAGCTGCCAACATTGCTTTTTCAACATCAATGAAATTATTAGCAAGGCCAGGACATCTATTCACTAGAGCAGAACTTCCCAAAGTGTGCATGAATAAAACTGGGGGATTCTAAAGCAAGAGCACATCTGCTACTGTACTATCTGGCCAAGACAGGACCTCCAAAACTTCAAAATCAGCTTCCAAAATACCCTCTCAGTAAGGAAGCAGAACCTGGTTTTGAAATTTATAGAACAAATTCCAGGACTGTTAAGGGGAAAACCCTGCAGCTGATTCTGAACTCTTAAAATGCATCCTATTAATTTTGTAAAATTTCGTATAGATTTATTCCATTATATCCATTAAAATGCAGCAGCTGGTGCCACAAAGAGTGAGACAATTTCTAAATGAACTACAGTGCTCCTCCTCCTTAAAACACCATTGATCTCCTCTCCCAGGGAGGAAGGGCAAGGCAGGGAGCCTGGAAGTGACTCTGAAATTGAGGGAGCAGCTTTATTTCTCTTAATTCATCTTGCCCTGCCCTCTTGGTTTCAGATACACAAGTGCAGCACCCATTACTGAGGTCATACATAAAAAACCATCAGCAGATACCCAGCAATGCACTTCACCAGAGGTCATGTACAAATATTTTTCTGAGAATAAGTGAGCAGCCCAAGCTGAAACAATTTGCCTTCCTGATAGCATCAGTGACAACAGGACTGATGAGCCTGAAATGCATTATATTATAATATTGTTATAGGGAGAGAAAGGATGGTGAAACTTCCTTTGATGACATAATTCAGCAAACAACAGGCTAAAGCCTTAAGGAATTGCATAAATTCTGAAATTCAACCTCAAAAAACCAAGGCAGAAATGAACATTTCCATTACCTTTTCCCCAACAAAAAAACAATTAACTTGTTAGACTCTAAGTGCTTGCTAATTACCTCTTGAAGGGAATTTATTAGACAAGTTTTGGACTTTTGAGTTTCCTGCAGAGTGAGGCCTGACTGGGGCAAGCAGAGTAACAAAATGGAGGGGAAAAGACCCCTCTAATCCAGGGCATCTCTGCTTTTCAGACCAAATTCCACTGTAAATGTGCTTCCATCTCAGTACACTGAAATAAGACAGCTGACATGCAAAAAAAGTTGAAAAATACAAATATATCTTCACTAGGAAATGATGGATTGCCCTGGACTGGACTTCTATTCCTAAGAGTAAAGGTGAAATATTTCTCCTTTCCTTTAACTGGAAAATAGGGTTTGAAGAAGAGAATAAAGCAATTTTGACAGTGTTAGAAAATGATGCTCTCTGATCCACACTGATTATGTAAAGTGCAAAATATGCATCATCATAAGCCTGTCTTTAAAAAATAGGCCTGGTAGTTAATGTTTAAAATCATTTAAGTGAGACAGTCTCAGCTTAAGAAGAGGAAAATATTTTAAACCTCTTCAAGATCTTCTTCTAAATAGGATGTGGAGAATATAATTTCTCATCTGGGTTAATCTCACATCTAGATCTTTTCTCCACTTGCCACAGCAAGTTTAAAAAAAGAAACTAGAATCTGCCATTTTACTGGTTTAAAATTGTCAAGAATTGTCCTTAGCACAGCTCTGGATACAAGCTTAAGGATTTTAAGAGATAAAACTTCTTTAATTAAAGCAAAGTGCTGCAGAGCAATAAATACTTGATCTTTAGTTCAGAAACTCTGCTAGCACAGTGTCCAGTGTGTTTTCCCTTCAGTGCAGGTGCCCCAGTGTTTGACCTGAAAGGCCAACAGCAGTGGGCTCACCCTACCAATTTCTCAACCCTACAAATCAAATCTCCTCTACAAAGATAAAGCAAAACTTATCACCACCAAAATTGTCAGGAGTATGTGTTTGTCCAAGCACCAGGCAAAGCAAGAAGCAGAAAAAGGGGCATTTTACTCCCCTGCTGTTTCCCCCAAAGCTCTTTTTGGCTGATTTTGTCTTACTGCAGTCTGGTTAAACCACAAAACTTCTTAAACTTGAGTGCTACTTCTGATGTTTCTGGACCCCTTTAGAAGTGGGGAAGATCTCACCGGGTGTTTTGATGAATGCTGTCCCAATGAGTTAATACCAAATAACTTAGGTGAAAATAAAGTTTATCAATGTGATGGGAGCTGAGGGAAAACCACCTGCCTCACAGAAGGAGTTATCTAATCCCACAGGCTCAAAATTGGTGACCCAAATCAGGTGAGAGAGAAGAGCTGTCCTTACCTCCAAGGCAGATTTCTGTACCGTGATTTGGTTGTAGACTCTTGACCCTTCTGGGCAAACAGTCCTCAGTTCCTCTTTGTTGAGGGAGAAGAGCTGAGCTCCTGTCAGCACACCGAGGCTGTTCACAGTCCTGGGACACAGCGAGGGGGCAAACAGGAGATCAGCAACACCCCACTGGCCAAGGCTGGCTTCATCCCACACTGCCTGGCTAGGGCTGCTGAACTCAGAGCAAATCTGCTGCAGCAGGACTACTGAAGTCAATGGGGTGCATAAGTACACTTCTTGGTGGAGGATAAAATATATAAAACTATATTTATATACTATATACAGAGTCTATAGATATAAAATATATAGAGGTTCTGTAGCTCTATAACCACACTGACATATATTTTTATGTATGCATTAGGTGCACTTATGTACACATGTATATATATAGATCTATATATGAATATACATGTGTTTATAGATTAATATATATCTTTATATATTCATATATAGATGTATACATCTATATGTGTATATAGATGTACATATATAGATGTGTACATATATAGATGTACACCTCTATATGTGTATATACATGTATATGTATGTATAAATAGATATAAATATATATGTGCATATATACTTGTATATATATATGTATCTATTTGTACAGATATATGTATATATACACATATATGTCTATATATACATATATGTATCCATATGTGTATATATATTTGCATGTAAAATATATGTGTTTATAGATGAATATATATGTTTATATATGTATATATAGATGTATATATGTGTGTATACATGTGTATGTATATATATATACATATATATATTTATGAGTATATGTAAATGCATGTAAAATATATATATTTTAGATGAATATATATGTTTATATATGAATATATAAATGTATCTATATGTGTATATATAGATGCATATATATGTGTATAAATATGTGTGTATATTTACTTGTATATACATCTATACATGTGTACATATATACATATATATACACACATATATCTCTCTATACATATATGTATGTGCATATGTATATATATGCATGTAAAATATGTGTTTATAGATGAATACATATGTTTATAAATGTATATGTAGATGTATATATGTGTATACATATGTATATAAATACATGTGTATATATAAGTATATATGTGTACATATATATGTATATATACATATATATACATATATGTATGAGCATATGTATATGTAGATGCATGTAAAATATATGTGTTTATAGATGAATATATATGTTTGTATATGTATATATAGATAAATATGTCTGTATATATAGATGCATATATATGTGTAAAATAGATTATATATGTGTGTGTTTATATGTATATATGTGTACATATATATATGTATATACATATATATGTATATATATGCATGTATGTATGTGTATATTTCTATATATATGTATATATGTGTATATATGTATATATATGTAAAAACAAACTAATTTTTCTAAGAGTGCAGCTGACATCTCTTGATCAAGAAATCATCTGGATTTTCAGGAGACTGCCTGACTTTCAAAAGTGCTCAGACCACATCCTGGCAGGAAAACAATTCCTTTTCTGTTCAAAGGAGTTTGGCTGCATTTTCCCTGGGACTTACACAGGGTTGAATCCTTTGGACTGCAGCCAGGCTTTGACATCCTCAGGGGAGGAGTCGTAGGTGATGTTCACCACGGGGATGTTTGGCCGTGGCACGTGGAATTTCCTCTGGGCAGCGCTGCGGCCGATGGTGAGCCTGTGCACAAGCTCATCCTGCACTTCCTCCATCTGGGATTTCCTGCCTAGAGAGAGAGAGACATCTCACAGAAACGATTCTCTTCATCAAAGCCAAGTCATTTCTTCTATGTCACTTCAAATCATAACCTTGTTGGCTTTTTTTTTTTTTTAATTCATTCATTAGATCTGATTGAATTCAATTACTCTCTTTTACCCCCATGGAATATTTCAATATTCCCAATCCTCCCTTTGTAAAACAAAGCAAAAATAAACAAACACAAAACCCCAGACAGAATTCAGCTAAGCCCCCAGAGAGGAGAGATGACTGGATGTCACAGAGAGGTGCAGAGCAGTGTGACAGCACCCCAGCTGCAGAATAAAATGGGAATGGAGGTTACTCAATTGTCATAGTCTGGCTTGTTTCCAAACAGAATTGAGGGTTTAAAAATGAAAACAAGAAAATGATGAGGAAGGTTATAAGACTGCTCACACTGTGGTAAGGCAGTACTTTCCATCAGTTCTTCAGTTGAAAGTTCAACTTTTTAGTGCAAATCAACATTAAAAAAAAAAAATTCACAGCTGCTGACATATATCAACTTATATCTAATGAGCTTTTGTAGCAATTGCATTTTTGATAAGGTTTTGAGAAATTTGAATTCACTCCAAGCCTTGAGTGGCTGCTGAGCTGAAGCATTGTCACACTTTGCATTAAAAAAGTAATAATAAAAAAAAAGGGGATAACTGCTCTCACCAGAGACTCAAGAACTGGGCAAGATTTGTTTATTTATTTTCTCATTTTAAACAAAACTGTAAGAATCCATTATCCCCCAAAACACATTTGCTGTTCATTAGCAGGCAACAAACTGAAATGCTTTTCAGTCATTTCAACAAGATCAATTATAATGACAGTGAAAATTGTTTAAAATTACTATAAAAATTTCTGTGGATGACTTCACAAAACCAGGTAGAATTCAATGATGTATAAATAACCTTTTGGGCTCAGAGAAGGTGCTGATTTCACACAGTTAAATTCTCTGTCCCATAACATTAGAACAACTATAAAAATCCTCTGACAAACAACTCCAATTATCTCAAAAATTCTCAGGATTTCCTTGCCAAGATATTTTTAGGGATTTTTATTCAACCTTCTCACTTTGATACACAAACAGTAACTACACCACCCTCTCAAAGCGCTCAGATGGCAAAACCTATTCCTTTTCTCCCATTGCACTGATAGGAACAGATAAAAACAACTCAACTTCAATATAAAAAAAACCCTGTAAGATAGAATTTTTGCCTTCTTTACTTTCCTTTTAAATTCTCTTAAAACCTCTCCAGGGGTTCTCTCAAAACCTCTCCAGGGATCAATATCTCTAGCCAGTTAAACAAATAAAAACAAGCTTTACATAGGCCTCCAGGATTATTTCTTTAATCACCACAGCAGAAAGAAGAAAAAATGTTGGGTTAACCATTTCCTTTTTTCTTTTGCAAAACAGCCTCAGGTTGAAAGTGGAAGAAGTATCTCTGCTGTAATATTGGAGGCATTCAGGCCCTGTTGTGTAGGGTTTCCTCATCTCCCCCAGGCTGAGTGTGAGTCAGAAGCCCAGTGACAGGAGCTCAGTGATTCCTGCAAACCTGACAGGGGTTATATGAGGAAAGCCTTCAGGCAGTGCTATCAAATCTTGCACCCACTGCTTTCCCAAGCAGGAAGGGACACAGAACATTGCTATCTCCCTTCTGTTTACACAGATTTTGAAAGACTTCTGCTTAATCTAGACCAAGACTCTATCAAGAGACAAATATTTAGCTGTTAGGTAAGGGATCCTTCCCATTGTTAGATGGGTTATGAGAAATAAGCAGGGTGTGGGGCAGGCTCTGCTGCGTTCTCTGCAGGGTTCAGGTGGGTACTTGGCCTTTGCAAAGGAACCTTTTCTGTGAGGGTTTTGAGGTGCCTGAAGCTCATTAACTGGGCGGGATCTCCTGTGTGTGACCCACAGCCTCTACAGTAACTCTTCAGACCTCACACACACCCTGTACCTGAAGGCAGGGTCATGGTCTTCTCATTTTCCATCTGGAATGGATAGAGAAGGCCATCATGGAGTCACCATCCCTGGATGTGTTCAAAAAAAGACTGGATGTGGCACTTAGTGCCATGACCTAGTTGAACTGTTAGAACATGGGTTGGACTCGATGATCTTAAAGGTCCCTTCCAACCTAGAAATTTTGTGATTCTGTGATTCTGTGATCATGGATTCAAGGACACAGCCGTGCTATGACAAAGTCCTTCCACAGACATAAAATTTTCATTTTTGTGCATGTGTGTGTGTGGAAATCACCCTGACTTCTCACATCTTTTGTAAGTGTTTATTTGTCTGCTTTTATTTAAGTAACTAACTCTTTCTTTGGGAAGCAGCAGTGAAGCCTGCTCCTCCAGCCAGGCTGCTCTCCAGTTATGATTTCCAGCTAGACAATCCCTTAGGTGAACATAAGGAAAAGTTCCCAGAGCCTTCCTGAGCTCAGAGCTTAGGCAGGAGCCTGTCCTCCACCAGGCAATGTCACCACAGACCCCCACCTACAGGATTATCCACACAGGGACACTTCCCATCCACTGGGGACAGGGGGCAAAGAAGCCCTTCCCCAGAAATATTCTGCTCAGTACCAGTTTCTGACCTTAGAAGCAGGATTTGCTGGTAAGGCAGTGAGTACGAAAAGCTGTCAACTCCTGAACTACAAAAAGCTCATTATTTTTACAGCTATTACTTTAAAAGCTGCAGCAAATGCTTGCCTACATGTTTCAATTATTTCTAAGCCAAGCAATCACACTGCCTAAAGTGCATTTAGGACAGAAATTACTGACTAAACAAGCTTTTCTAACCCTACCTGCTTTTCAGTCAATACCGAGTAGCAGCCTCAGCATGCCTCAATTGGCATATTTGCAAGGTGGCCTTAATCAGAACTTCTCAAGACAGCCACACACTGTTGGATGCACATTCCCAAGCTTTTCCAGCTATGGAGGTATGGAATATGTCCTGTGTCCTCCTGGGACAAGGACACCAAAGTCTGCTCCGTGCCAGCTGCTGCTGCTTTGACCAAGCCAACTGTAAAGTAACTCTACAAAACTATTACACAACACGGTTCTTGTGCATCACCCAGACCTGCAAGTGTTCTTGAAGCTCTGAATACATGTTTCAGAATGGTGCAAATAATCTAGAAATGTGGATGATCATGAATTGAAGTGTGAAAACAACATAACTGATTTTACAAGCAATTTAGGTTGTAATGTGGCAGTGAGTTCAAGTCATTACATATGCTGCATTAGCCAGCATATCAGCAGGGGCATTTCCAGTGCTAAAAACCACTGACTAGAGATCCCAGACATGGGAATTTTGGGTTAGATGTTAGAAACAAGGTTTTCATGGAAAGAGTCATAAAGTTCTAGAATGGCCTGCCCAGGGAGGTGGTGAAGTCACCATCCCTGGATTTGCTTAAAAAAAGACTGGATGTGGCACTCAGTGCCATGGTTTAGTTGAGGTGGTGTTAGGGCATGGGTTGGACTCAATCCTAAAGGTCTCTTCCATCCTGGTCATTCTGTGAATTCTGTGATTTGGGATGGGACAAGTGTAAAGTGTTTTTCCCAAACTACCATTACGGAAATTATAACGAGGGTCAGAACACACATCCGTAGCCAACCTGTATTTTAAACATAACCTTAAAACCAAATTTTTCCACCAAGATTCATCTGAAACACAACTTTAAGGGATTTTAGAATTAAGCCAAGCACACAGGAACGGGATGAAAGCCTTTTATCGTGCATCTTAGGGCAAACTTACGATCCACGGGGATTTGCTTCTGCCGCTGCGTGTCGCGGGCCACGCTGCCGCCGCTGTCGCTGGAGGTGCTGCTCTGGCGGCTGACGGCGGCCGGCGCCTTGGGCACGGGCACTGGGATGGGAGCTGGGGCACTGGGGGGCAGGGGGACAGGCACGGGGACAGGTACGGGGACAGGAGCGGGCGTGGGGGGCGGCGAGGGCGTGGCGGGAGCCGGCTCGGGCTGCTTCGCGACATAGTCGGTCCTTTGCTTCTGCAGGAGGCAGAGGGGCTCAGTCAGGAGACAGCATCTGGGCAACGTGTCAGACAAATCCAGGCTTTGCTCCAAATTTTGCACCTTTTATTCCACTAAGGCATCTCACTTGCCACCTAGCATTCCAAAATTTGCCAAAAGTTGATCTGGCATCAAAGTTTGGCATCAGTTTCTTTTGTGTTGTGAGGTCCCCAGGACAAGGTGGAAGATGAGAATTTGACTCTGTTCTCAGAAAGCTGATTTATTATATCATGATAAAGTAAAAGAACATTATATACTAAAACTATACTAAAAAGAATAGAGAAAGGATACATCAGAAGACTGGAAAAGAATAATGATGAAAACCTGTGACTGACTCAAATTTATCCCATTGGCTGTGCTTGGCTATTAATTAAAAACAATTCACATGTTTGGATAAACAATCTCCAGACCACATTCCAAGCAGCAAAACATGGAGAAGCTGGGGCTTCTCATCCTTCCAGGAGAAGAAATCCTGGGAAAGGGATTTTTCAGAAAATATCACAGTGACAAGTTTCTCTGCTGGACACAAGACTCACAGCAAGGAAATCCTCTGAAACACATTTCTTTCTTTCAAGCAGAATAATTCTATAAATGAGATTCTTTTTAAATCTCAAATTCCTACTAACTGGCACTTTTTAACAGCTTTCAAAACTTTTGACTTACTGAACTTTATCAGTGTAAAAATGTAATGTTTTATAGAGATGTTATTAAAAAAAAACCCTGAAAAATGAACACATTCAGCCACACCTAAACTCAAATAGTGTTTTAACTTATGAATGTCACTGAGGTAGCACAATGCATTGTTACTTGAACTGCAGACAGCACTTAAGAGCTTCCTGCTCCTCCTTTGCCTTTTCAGCTATTGACATGATCACTACAAGCCATCTCAAGGCAATAATCTGATTTTAAAACAAGCCCCAGCCTGCACAATTCTTGAAACAGGGCTGTTATTTCTTTCTCCCCCAGTTTATACAACATTCTAACAACATGCAAGCTATCATACTGCTAATAACTAACTAGCAGGTGTCTCAGGAATAACTTTGGGAAGTTATTTCTTCTTTGCTTTTAGAAGGGGACCAGTTACATAAGAACACCTGTATTTTCCCAGAGCAATCATAAAGACAGACAAATCCATAAGCCACCTATGCTGCCCCTTTCCCTCAGGCAGTTCAAACTCCATATATCACTGTTTAACAGTGTTCCCTCTCCACAATTTTGGCTTGAAGGTTCAATATTAAAGTTTGTTTGCTCAGTAGGGACGCCTCATCTCGTAGTCATGAGAATCTGCTTACTTTGGTATGAAGAGAGATGAATGCATTCTCCAGATTCATTGCTCCTTCCTGAAATGCCTTTCCCTATTCCCTTGGAGGCAGAGGGTTTTACAGCAGATCAAGCAGGGAAATATTTGTAGGAGCCATATGTTAGAATTTGAGCAGCAGATCACTGCCCTAACAACCAAACTTCCCTAAATGTCAGCAACTGCCCTGGTACAGCAATCCCCAGCTCAGAGAAGTGCAGCTGATGGACAAGGATTTATTAGTGACTGTAAAACATCTCAGCAAGACTGATTTACACCAGCAGAAAATTTATCCCATTGGCTTCTCCAGCCAATCAATTCAGCCTGAGAAAGAAGCCTTACTTCCCCTGGATATTTTTCACTTAAACCGTGGCAGTCAGCTAATAAATCAAACATACATCCCTGCAAAACATCTCCCAATAAAGTTTTTCATTTGTTCATTTGCTTCTCTCTCAGCATTTAATTGTTCAAAGGCCTCCACCTTAACTGCTTTGTGCAATGTGGGGAGATTGAAAAAAATCATAATTAACTTTTCTGTATTTTAATGCTACAATGTTAAGAAAATGAATGCTTCTTTAATTGTTGAATGACAAGGAAAGTGAAATGTATAATATAAAAGTGAGCAAGCAGAATAAATATATTTATAAAACTTGCCCTATTGGTGGGAAGAAAATCCCCCACCAGGTGTATAGCAAATTATTATATATAGATGTACTGTAATACACTCAAAATCTTGTCAAATAATTTTAAAATTCCTCAGCTACTAAAAGGTCCTAATGACATTCATATCCTTTTATCTTGTTCACAGATTCCAATTACTGGTCTGTTATATCCAAAATGCACCTTCTTCATGTGTGTTTTGATCTTCTTGGAAAAAAACACAAAGAAAAAATAAAACTTTCATGATAGAGAGGATTGGTTACAAGCCAAGACATCCACTGCACACTGCCACCATCATAATCCAGAAAATAAGAGAGCTCAAAACTCCATGTAACTTTCCATGGATGCTACTGGAGGAGCTGCAAAACCATGTTGTGCTGCAATCATCATCCTCATCAAAACAACTTGCTGCAGTGAAAACAAAAATTAATCTGGAAGCGTCACTCAAACTCTAAATTTACAAATGCAACCACATTAAAATACACTTTGCATTTTGCTAAGCAGTGCCCAAAATCCAATTATATATTTGAATCCCATTTAATGCTTCTTTTTTTAACTTTAGATCTTTTGAGGACATCCACACATTCATCCCTATAAAAAAGAATTGTTCCTTGCTATAAAAAGAAGCATGCACTATGGAATTTGGTGACTACAGAGTCCAAAAGTGGAAATTTTGAGATTCAATATCAGAAGAGTAATTCAGTTACCTCTGAAAGCTCTCCCAGTAATTGCTGTGAGGAAAATGGAGCAAATCACATCAAATAGTATTGTTAGAAAGGTGAAAAGTAACTGTCTCACAAATCACTCCTGAAATTTCATACACATTAGCAATTTAAACTAAAGAAACATCAGTCTTAGTAATTACCTCTTCTTAATCACTAGGAAACTAAAAGTTTTAACAGCATGTAAGAATAAGAATATTCTAATATTCTTTTTTTGAATAGGGAACAGAGTGCTGGCTACAAAACATTCACATGTGATGCCATATAAGCAATCAGCTCTTTTCAGAGCACCTAGCCAGACAGAAACAGGCTTAATAGAAAACAAAAGGCAAGGAAAAGAGTGCCAAAGGGTTAAAGATTGTGAGGGGAATGTAAAGAACTCTTGTAACTGGAGAAAAATAAGAGTTAAGTCACAGCAGGTATGAAAAAAGTGCTTAATTTTTCTAGCTAAAGAAATGTTGTCCAGCTCAGCAAATGAGATGAAGGTGCTGCTCACAGAAGGGCTTGGGTTGGGAGGGACCTGATGGCTCCATCTCATTCCACCCCCCTGCCATGGACAGGGACACCTTCCACTATCCCAGATTGCTCCAACACCCATCCAACCTGGCCTTGAACCCTTCCAGGGATGGGGCATCCAAAACATCCCTGTGCTAGGGCCTCACCACCCTCACAGTAAAGAATTTCTTCCCAATATCCAACCTAAACCTGTCCTCGTTAAAATTACAGCCCTTATCCCCTCTTCTGTCGCTCCCTGCCCTTGTCAACGTCCCTCTCCTGCTCTCTTTGGAGTCTCCCCAGAGCTGAATGATCCCAGCTCTCTCACCTTTCCTCACAGGAGAGGTGTTTCACCCCTCTGATCACCTCAATTCCTGTAAATTGGAACAAAGTGCTTTAAACTTGGTTTAAATGGTTTTCCAAATGCTTGGAATGGTGATGGTACACACACACTCATTAAAAATCTGGATATATCATAAAAGCTTACTGGGACTAAATTTTGTTTTCTTATTTCTTGCCAGAAAAATCTTTGATTTTACAGGGAAAAAAATAAGTCCCAAAGCTGTTTTCAACACGCTACAGGCTGCATCTGGTGAAAAAACAAGATTTGGTATGATTCAATCTATTTTTAATGGAAACAAAATACTAAGTTTGAGTAAAAATGCTAATGGTTCCAACCCTAATTCCTGATCAGAGTAAAAGAGTGGGAACAATGTATTTTCAAATATATTTAGGTAATAAAAAATGGGAATATACATATTCAAACGATGGGAAAAACAGACAAAGAGGCATTGGAAACAAGCAAAACCAGTGGGAAATGTTCTCAGTAAGTGAACACAGACACAGAGCTTTCAGTTTGCTCTCTTTCTGAAGGTTTCAGTGCCACATTCCTGTTTGCACAGTGACACCAGCCCACCAAGAGGGCTGCAGAGCATTCAGCCTCAGTTTTGTCAGCAGAACTGTGGTTTGGATCCTGTCCTGGGACTCCACTGAAGGGACAAGAGAGAACCAACCACTCATCTGCAGCCAAAAGGGCCAGTGAGGTACCCAGGACTGGAAGAGAAAATTTCAAGCAGGGTCTTTTGCCAGAGTTTATTTGGTGGTTTCAGCTGTAATGCAAACAGCTGCCTACTAAAATCCCATTAAAGTCCCCAAGCTGCTCTTTGCAGGGCATTCCACATTTGTGATTTTACTGAATTGACAGGAAATTTAGATAGAATTTACTTATTCAAATTGCTATTAGCTAGGATTAGTCCCTAATTCTTAAAAAAACCAAAACCTGCACCTTATTAAACATTTACTCTCAGCCTAAGGATTTTGTACACATCACTGATAATATAATTGTCTCACCTCCAAAAGGGTGTCAGGAGATTAATTAACACACCCACCAAGATACACAAGTCTATCCTAATTATGTTCTTCAAACTTCATTTTCAAGAGTGTTAAAACAAAGTCAATAAAATGCACACAAAATAGGAAATATTATAATGTATTATTTCATAGGTTCACCAGCAATACTTTTACAAAATAAGAAATCAGAGTGCTTGGGAAACCCTTTATGTTCATATATAATGGGATAGGGAAACACCAGTGATGGCTCACAATAAAATAAACAGATTAATGGAGCAACATCCCAGAAAACTCTGATGAACAAGAATTAAAAATAGCAGAAAATAGAAGAATTCAGCAAAATTCTCTCCTAAAAGTACAAGGGTACCAAGCAAGCAAATTACTTTTTCCTGGAACTAATTCAACTGACCAGAAGACAGTGTTACATCCTCTGACTCACAAAGATAATGAAATAACTGGGATATTGCTGGCAGTGTCCTGCAAGTATCACCTCAGTGCTCTCAAGTGACTTTTTGGGACCTGGATCCTGAAAGGAATTGAGTGAAAAATCAGGATTTAAAGTAATGTGTGGCCTTAGAGGTCACTAGGCAGGGGGACAGAGTGAGAGCAAAAAAAAAAAAAACCTTTACAGCTCTGAGGGTAATTGTGATAATGAGGTATCCATCTCTCAGAGAAAGGGTGTCTGCAGCACAATCAAGAGAAAAAAATCCTCTTTTTCAATGGAACCCTTAATTCTTCCTAACAATCTCTGAGCACCCTTTGGTGAGCAGTGCACTGGTGGTTATTAGTCTGTAAAGGAAGACACTGCCCTGGCTCATGACACTTATCTGCAGCTGGCCACAGCAGCCAGGCCACTGTGAAAGCAGCTTTTTGAAAGCTGAAAATGACTTGGGAGAGCAGCAAAAGTTGCACAGCACCAGGCACTGCTCCTGTCCAGGGTCTGGCAAAAGTGCTGATAGGAACCACTCTGATTTCCTGATCTAGCCACAAGTTCTCCTGTCTGACTTTGGGCAAGTCATTGATTTATTTAATTATTAAATCAGTTCTCTCTGAACTGGTTTAATAATTACAGCAGCAATGTCTCAGAAAACAGAAACAGCAGCAAAGTCTCATAGTGCAGTTGTGAAAATAAATGGAGTTATGCAAACACTTCCCAAATGTGTCCATCACAGGAAAACAGACAAATGAGAGTGCTGAAATTATAATAATCACCACCAGGTTTATACAGCATTACTGAAATGTCTTGGTAAAGGCTTCATTTATCCTGTGCAATTCATTACATTCATAAATAATTTCACAGTATTTCGAGCTCACATTTGAAAATGACCAAGCTGCAGAATAACCTGCCAAAGTAACAAACTTATCTTAAACCATGTTCCCTGACCCTAATTTTCATAGGTCCATGGAGAATGCTTTGTGGAAATGATCATTTTATTTTATGCCATGTCTTGTCATCATTTCAAACAGAGAACTTCAAACCCTGCAGTGCATTACAGAAGAATAATGTGAGAACCTCTACTCAAAACTGTGCTCAGCCTGCTCAGGACTTGGTGACAAATCCAAACACACAAAATAACGTGCACAGGAAAAAAGGAAAACCAAGCCAGATCTTTAAATGAGGATTTGAAAAGCACTCTAGATGCATGCTTCACTTCACAGACAGGCAAATCCACAACCAGTGCAGAATGAGCCAAGATGTCACAGGCAAACAGTTTGGGACAGCAAAGCTCAGAAATGGTCTGAGTCAAGCCCACCAAGATCAAGGCAGGTCTACTGCATTATTTTGCAACACATTGTGGTATTTCTTGGTTTTCAGTCATCAGCTGGGAGGTGAAGAGACAATGAATTAATATTAGATTAAATTATTAAACTTCAAGCTTCAACAGAAGTTTGGTTTAAAAGTCTGATTTAGAGGCAGGCCTGGAATTTCTTCCTAATTCAAACTTGTTTGCCTAAACTTTCAAGATCATTAGAAAAAAAAGAGGGGAAAGAAAGAGGTCTTAGAAAATAGAAAAACTTCTTTTAGCAGCCTCTAACCCCCTTAAATTTTGTCTAAAAATTCATATTACAACTTTGTCCTGTGTATCCTTACTTGGGTGGATAATTGTGCTGATGTAAGTATTTTTTTTAAGTAATTCTCTCTAATTCTGTTCAACATATAAAAGAAATAACAACAACAAAATTATTAGTTCCACAACTCTACATGAAAGAAAGAAAATTAAATGAGATCAGGATAATAGAGTGCTATTGATGCACAGACATAGTAATTTAAAAATACCTGCTTTGTGAATTCAAAAGCAAATATACCTCCTTTTTATGACTCCAAAATTACAATAATTAAATAAATTCAGGAGTGGGCTAGAGACACACAAAGACAGAAAATAAAAGGAAAAGCTGGAGCTCACTCTTCTAGGAAAAACAAAGATGACCCTACCTTAAATAATTCAAACTCCTTCTTTGGCATCAACAGCTATCAATTCACAAAGGATATTTGCAATTAAAATAAATGCATAGACAGGCACTAGGACTGAAGTTACCACCTCTAAGCAAATAAGCAGGCAAAAAAAAACCCCAAAAACCTGAGGTAAAACTTTATTGCAGTATCTCTATCAACTGTATCCTCTGTGAAATACACACATCACTGTTGGAACTCTGGATATTGAGAATTTTAGACTTTCTGTGCTGACAGACAGTGACCCCCAGGAGAGCACTGCATTTGACTTGGGGCCATGGAGAAGGCTCCCAAAATTAAGGGATAACACTGGGATTAGGGGGGTGGAGTTTGAATGGAAGTGTGTGATACCACAGGGAGGAAAAATTTAAGGGTTTAGAATGCAGCAATATATACAAAGCAAGATGGAGGTTCTAGGGTGGAGGCTGGTCCTTTTTCTTCACCTTCCTATTTTCCTTCTTCTCCTTCTTCTCCATGAGTTTGGGTGGTTTTGTGTAATTGGATAAAAAAGTCCCCATTGCAGGAATGAGTGGTTGGTCATTGGGTTAAAAGTGGAAATAATTCAGATGTCATTTCTTAATTGGACAGTTTATCCCTAAAAGGCCTTGGAGAGAGAGAGATAGGGCTCCATTTATAACTTGTTAAAGTGCTGTAGATAAGAACTAGATTTAGATAGGAACTATAAACATCTGAGTCTAAACAAGAAATACCATCTCACACATTTAATCCCAACCCTGTCAAGAAAGAAGCAAAGACTCCCCACACCAATCTTCTAAAAGAAATGCAAATTTTTTATGCACACACTGACACTTCCAGAGGAAATTTCCCCCCAGGATGGGCAGTACCTGGATGGTGCGGGTGTAGGCAGGCTCTGGCCATCCCTGACCACCTTCTGTGTTCCTCAGAGGGTCCAAAATGTTGTTTGGCACAAAGCCTGTGCTGCCACTTTTGTTCTGAACCTTCCACCACTGCTTTCTGTCGTCCAGAATCTGAAATGATTTGGTAAATTAATTACATGTCTTTTCTGACTTTCCTCCTGGCAGTGCTTAGGCTGTGAATCATTTCAAAACAAAACCACGGCTTTGCCAGCTTCAGTGTCTGCCAACAGATCTTGCACAGATGTGTCCCTGAGAAACCCCTGGATCTTCCCTGATTCCCACCATCCTTAATTCCACATGGTTCTACTGCACTTTTCAAAGTGGGGCCCTCAAGAAAGAATATATAAGTGTGGAATGGAGCTCTGTAAAACTCAGGAATGTGCTGGATCAGACAGTGGAACAAAACCCAAATTCTTGCACAGAGATGCTGCCATCTCTACAACCCACATGCTGTTGGCAAAAGGAATAAATAATTACTAACCATCCAAGTAAAGGCAGCTCTGGGGGAGCACAAATTTGGAGATACAACACTTAGTGAGCAGGGAATGGGGATCAGGATGGCCTGGAGCAGTCAGGAGTCTGCCTGCCTGCCCCACATCCTCACACTCAGCATTTGCTCACTTTGTTGCTCCCTCCCTTCCAAATGTATCTCACTTTTCTGGTGCCACATCCTCTTGGAAAGAACAATCCTTCTCTATACTCCATGTGCACACAGATAGTTATTTAAACACGACTCAATATTTGAAAGCAGCTCTGGAGAAGGTGGAAGGAACACACAAATGTATTTTGAGCACGGATCTCCACAGCACCCTTCCCAAGTCAGCAAAATCAATGCAAAACAAATTTACTGAACTTTCCATACTGAGGCAGACAGGTCAAACACATTGAAGCAAACATTAAGGAAAGCCACACTGTCCACAGGAAAGGCACCCTCAGCTTTGAGTAGCACCAGAAATGTGTGTGTTGTCTTTGCAAACAAAATTACCTCCACAATCTCCTCTTTCATGACAGAAAGCTCACTGTTGTTTCTTGCCACGAATTCGTACTTGCATTTGGCATATTTCTTGCTCTGTGCTTTATTGTGTGCTTCATAGTTTCTGCAAAGCAAAGATCAGGCTGTTGTTCAGTGAGACAGTCAAACAACTAAATACACAAAATGTCCTCTTTGAATAACTTGCAAAACGTTTTTTGAAACAAAACCCTCAACCATAATATGGTGCTGCTGCAGGACTACCTATTCATTATATACTGATTTAAGTGCCAAAAAAAAAATAAATACAAATAAACAAAAAGAAGAGGTGGCTGAAATACAGAGACCTCAAGAACTGCTAATCTTTATTAGCTCACTGCTTGCAAGATGTGTGATAACAACCTAGATTAGCAGGTGCTATTGTTTCAAAATAAACATGTACTCTATAGTTAGTTTGTTTACCTACAGAAGGTTAAACAATCATTTGCCATGTAAACAAATGACTATACTTAGGATATAACTGATAGCTGGGGCTTTGTATGAAATTGTATTTCTAGTGTTCACCACAGATTGTTTCAAATACATGATAGATGAATAAATTGTTGCCATCAATACTAATGGAGTTAAACTCTAAAAAATGTTCACCTATTGTAGATCAGTTTTCTGAACTGACCACAAGATACCATTAACTTCAACAACTTCAAGTTACTTTATCAATTAAGAGAAATAACTTCTTACACACGGGATTCATTGTAGAACAAGGCACATCACAGTAAGCTCTGTATCTCTGTTTCCATGAGGAAAACCTGTCCAGAGTGCCTTTGGTTATGGAGCTACTGCTTTCTTTGACATAACACTTTTTCAACTGAGAAAGAAGTCCCTGGCCCATTCCAAACAGGTCCAGAAATCCCTCCAGTAACTTTATAGACTTTATACACTTCCACAGCCCAGTAATTTTATACACTTGCTGCAAATAACAACAACAACATAAACCCACACTGAACAGTAAAGTAATCAAACAAAAAAACAAACAAAAAAACCCACAGGAACAGACAAATAAATAAATAAATAAAGAAATAATCCAAAGAGTTAATTAAAACATGAAGCAATCCATGGCTTGAAATGTTGGGTACAAGGTCACAGCCTGGGGATGTGAGCATGGGTGGTTGCTCCTCCTGCTGCTGCTGCTGCTGCTGTGTAACTCTGGGTTCCAGGTGTGCCTGAGCAATCCAGCAGCTACCTGGCTACTGCATGGCTGTGGAGAACTGTCTCACTTGACTTGAAGAGCAGAACCAAGGAAAATCATATTTAGATTGAAAGATTATTTTGAAAGAAAGAGAAAACACTCGCAGTATTTAAGGAGAGAGGGAAAAGCAGGGGATGACCCCCAGCCTGCAGAATACCTGTTACAAGGCTGAACAATGTCTGAGTAATACCAATTTTTCCTGCTACCCCCCTAAAATTAACATAATATTGTTTTTCTTCCTCAGAGATGAGACTAATGCAGCTCTGGCAGTACTTTTACTTACAGGCAGCCTTTACAAAATCATTACAATATTATATTCCATTATGGTGTCTTCCTATTTTGTCCACACTTAACTATCCTGATTAGTTCAAAAATGTAACTCAGGAAGAACTTTTATAAATGTCCACATTTTAGTTTTACTGGACTGTGCAACATGCCCAGAACATGAGCCAGACAATGCATGAATGCTTCTGAAGAGACCCTAATTCTTCAAGCCCAGCCTAATGAGCCAGTTAACTCTGGGCACAAATATTCTGATCACTTCCCTCCATCATCCTCCTCTGTGCTTCTCACTGCCTAGCAGATATTCCATAATTTCTGGAGGCCTCAGCTCTTCACTGTACCCTGCTCAAGAGCCTAGAGGGTTGCACAGACTTTCAGAGCTTTTCTTCACATGACAGTGAAAGCCAAACTCCACAGCCAACTGCTGCTTTGAAACAGCACAAAACTTACTGAAAATGATTCATCGCTCTTGTGGCACCAGAGTTCCTGAAATACCTAATATCCCTGAAAGTCTAAGACTCTGACACTTTATTTGCATCACCCAGGGGAGGGATGTCTTACATCAGTGGTGAGAAGCAGACACCACTACAGCAGCTCTCATTCCACAGCTTTCCAAAAGACTAATTTCACCTTTCATGAAATGCTTCTTAAAAAACTTCCACTTCTCTTTACTGCCACAAAGGAGGCTTGGATAACTCCTTCTGCTCCAGACACCCTGATTTCATCAAGAGCTCAATGCAGTAAGACTCTGTCTCTAAAACTGGAGTGGAGGCAAAACCCTTTGCATGGAATATTCCTACTCTGGAAGGACAAAGCAGGTCTTACCAAATAACAGGTAAGAGAAAGGAATTTAGAGAGCAGATCATCGAGATTTCAAAATAAATGGTCCCCAGACAAGAATGCAACAGGCAATCAAGTTTGAGAAAACAATTAAGAGATGACAACTCTGCTGCTGTTGCCATGAAGAATAAATCCAAAGTTCAGAGAAATTAATTGTGTCTTTAACCTGCACACCACATGGGGATTGGCTTGCATGCAAATAAAAACAGGATCTTTTAGCACATGGCTCAAAACTAGGGATTCTGAAAGGGTTTTCATCAAAAGGGTTATATTGAGGATGCTTTCACCAGCAAGTTGATCCCCAAAATTTAGCTTAAACATCTTCCATGGCTCATAAGACAAAATGCTTTTCATATAGTATGTATGGAATATGTTTTGGTACAGGAGAGCAATTCCAATGCTTCTTTACTGATGTGCCTCCACAGTCTGTGCTGGTATAAACTCTCCCCAGAGACAAGGCCAAGGATCACTGCCTATCGTCTTGTCAGGTTATTCACTTTTAGGATAAAATGAAGGGGTGAAAGAGGATGTGCAAAAAGACACTGTTTGCTATGCAAACATTTCAGAGCATTTTCTGTAACATTTGAAAGAGGATGGAAGAGACAAGGTGTCACTGTTTTGAAAGTGGGTATTTATATACCAGCCCAGAAAACAAAAAAGCAGGAGATGATGGAGAACTAAGTGAGCAGCTAAGAAAATCAAACAATCAGTCAAAACAAGGACAGGTGAATCTCAGAGCAGACTTGTCATTCTTTGTAATTCTGAAAAGAGCAAAGAGTGCATTTAAACATGAAACAAATCAGAACTAAAATTTGAACCAAAGTGGGTGGATTCTGTGCTTGCAATTGAGTTGGAACTCCACTGCATCATTTTTGACAAAAGCAGCAATTTAACATCACAGATAACCAGGATACCTCATAGAAATGATACAAAAAGAGTCCAAATGACACACTTTAGGTAAGGAAAAGCACTGCTAAACAGAATCTCTTCCCCAGCAGACACAGCGCCACGACCAGAGGCAGTCACAGACCCCGCCACCCCAAGAGCAAGAAGTGGGGACAGTTTTCCACAGCACCAGTGGGCAGGGTTACCTATCTACATGTCGGCTAACAGTTTGCTTAAAGGCAGCCACAGCTGCCCCCTGGTCCAGCAGAGGCCCTCTCTTGTACACCGTGTTACTGAATGCATACCCATCCGCCGGGGGGTAGTCGGGAACGCCGGGAGGCTGCAAGACAAAAAGGGAACAAAAAGAGGGTGGATTAGTGCCATCCTCCCCTGAGCTCCATCCACCCCACCAGGGGCCCTGGCAGCATTCCCTCATGTCACCATCCTATCTTCTGAAAAAACCTCTTCACCAGGATTTCTTCTCCTGGGAAGCTGAGAAGCCTCAGAGTAAAATGAAAACAGTAATGATCTGATGGCTTCTCCTGTGTTTTGCTGCCTTGGAATGTATTTGGACATTGTTTACCAACTGGTCATTGTTTGATTGGTTTCATGTGAATTGTTTTAACTCAATGACCAATCACAGCCAGGCTCTGCTGGGACTCTGGAAAGAGTTTTCATTATCATTCTTGTTAAGCCTTCTGTCTGTATCCTTTCTCTATTCTTTAGTATTCTTTAGTATAGCATTCTTTAATATAATATAATATAATATCATAAAATAATAAATTAGCCTTCTAAGAACGTGGAGTCAGATTCAATCATTTCCTCCTTCATTCTGGGTACCCAGCAAACACCACACCCCCATCCTCAGGTGCTCACAGTTCTGCCATGAAAAGTTAATAACTTCTGCGTTTCAAGTAGGTAAATGCAGAGATCAAAAGGATGAGAATAAAAGAATTTCCATCCCGAGTCGTGCCACTGCATTAATATTGTAGGGGATGTTCTGTAGAAAAACAGATCTCTGGGGTGAGGGCTGTGTCATCTCCCAGCTATCACCACAGCAACACAACTTATAAACAATGGCTGAGGTGTTTTAAAGTACCCAGCACAGAAAATCTGCTCTGGGTGTACAACTCAAGCCACAAAGCTCTAGGCCAGCCAGCAGTAAGTGTGTGGAAGGCATGAAGGAAAATCATCACTCTATTGCAAGAGCTCATTCATGTCACACCCTCACTGAATATGGCTATAGTCCATGAAGAAATGCAAGAATGAGTGACAGTTAATATCATTATGGTTTTTAACTTGGGAAAATAATCATACTTTATCACAAGCATGTATGTAAGAACATATAACAAAATAATCATACTTTATCACAAGTATATATGTAAGAACATATAACAAAATAATCATACAATATCACAAGCATTATGTAAGAACATATAACAAAATAATCATACTTTATCACAAGCATATATGTAAGAACATATAACAAAATAATCATGCTTTATCACAAGCATATATGTAAGAACATATAACAAAATAATCATACTTTATCACAAGCATATATGTAAGAACATGTAACAAAATAATCATACTTTATCACAAGCATATATGTAAGAACATATACCAAAATAATCATACTTTATCACAAGCATATATGTAAGAACATATAACTAAATAATCATACAATATCACAAGCATTTATGTAAGAACATATAACAAAATAATCATACTTTATCACAAGCATGTATGTAAGAACATTCAAGGGTTTAGGAAATTCTTTTTTTTTTTTTTTAACAAAAAAACCATCTTAAATTCAGCATTGACACTCCCCTTCTAGGCAAGAATGATCTTAATCACCATTTCCAAAAGCAAGACCAAGCTTAACAGGGCATTTGTGAGAATTATGATATTGAAATAGCTAATTTTATATCCTTTCCTTGTACCAACCAGCTGCACAAGTTAGACTGGCTGAGATTCACCAGAATTTGCCAGACCTTTAAACCTGGGTTGTTGTGGGTTTTTTAGTTTTCTCCTGCCTTCTTTGTGCTTTTGGCTTATTTTTTCTTGTCCCTGATTATGTGGCTTCAGAAAAGTTACTCACCTAATCTCTACCTCCAGGTGTTGTGACACCCAGAGACCCTTTCTTAGGGCACTGAGGGTTTATGAAAAGCAATTAATAAAATAAATTGAACCCCACAGAACTGCCCATAGAACTAGAATATTCTTTAAAACACGAACTAACACTTTTTTGGGGGGTGATAACAATGATAAAAGCTACATTTCATTTTACTGTGCCCATTAACTTCACTAAATGCTTTTCTTCTCAAAATTAATCACTGGTAAAACTTACTTTTTGTCACATTTATTCTTGTGTATCTTGTTAGGCATAAAGCCAAACAGTGCTTTAAGTAATCAAATATCTATCATGTTATCCCTCCTTTGCTTGGCAGGGTTTTTACCAATTTATTTTTTTGTCTCTATAACTGAGTAGACCTTTTTTTTTTTTTAATTGACTAATAGAAATTTTCATAAAAACAAAGTTTTAATGTAACTGGGAAGTTTTTGTTGGGGAGGTTTTGCTATCTCAAATTAGAGAATTGATCTGCAAGAAAACAACATCCCATAACAGTCAATAATAATTCTCCAAGATAGAAAAGACTCCTAAGTGAACCCAAGAAGTTCTTAGGTGTACTTCCATCTCATGAATGCTAAAAGGGTATATTGGATTACCTAACCCTAAATTTAAGCTAAACCAGAATAGAAGAATAAAATAAAAAATTAAATTAAATCTTGTGTCCTCCCAGCAAAAGACAGAACCTTCCAAAAGGAATATTTTTTGCATACTTCAAAAGGCAATGCCCTCTTTTTTGTTAATTAAAAAGCATCAAAATCCACATATATTCTTAAAATTTTCACCAAAATCAAAGTTCATTTTCTGATAAATTCTATTGAAGAGGAAGGGATAGAATTTTGGTTGAGAAACAAGGGGCTGGCTGTAAAGTTGGTCAGAAAATGCACCCTGGTTTCTCTAAGGGTTTTAGATGGTGATGCATATTTCCACTCTTTAAAGAGAATAACCTAACTTTTGCTAAATTTGTGACATTTCTTTGAAGAAAAGTTTGGGAAAATTCTACATACAATCATTTTCCTAATCAGCAGGGGTTTTTTGAAGTTGGCCTAATCTCCCTGACATGGTATTGCCCTGACAGCACCTCGAAATATTTATAAGCAATACAGTGAAAGTATCAATAGATCAATGAAAGGAATGATAAATCCACGTTTATGAGGAAGCAGTTTAAGTCCAAAATTCCACCAAATAGGGTGGTTCCTTTCCTTTGGATAGTGTGTCTGTGATTGACAGCACTTTGGTTCAAACACTGCCTGTGGAATTTGCAGGCAACCCCGACAAGGGAAGAGGTGACAATCTGACTCCATGTTTCAGAAGGCTGATTTATTATTTTATGATATATATTATATTAAAAGAAAATTATATATTAAACTATACAAAAGAAAGAGCAAGGAGACATCAGAAGGCTAGAAAGGAAAAGAATGGAATGAATAAAAAATCTTGTGAGTGCTCACAGTCTTGACACAGCTGGCTGTCATTGGTCATCAAGTAAAACCAATTTCACATGCTGGGTAAACAATTCTCCAAATCACATTCCAAAGCAACAAAACATGGAGAAGCTGAAGCTTCCCAGATTCTCAGGAGAGAAGATCCTAGTGAAAGGATTTTTCAGAAAATGTGTCTGTGACAATTGCCCAAAGTATTTATGCCCAAAATCAATGGGATCTGATAGCAGAGCTCATCAAGCTGAACCTTGGGGGCTTGGATTGTCCCCCCAGCTGAGGCTCAAGGAGAGCAGCAGGCAAAACACCTTCTATTTTCCTAATTGCATTTTTGGTGCCTGAGCAGGTGTTTGGTTTCCTATAACTTCCTATAAGTGTGGGGAGCTTCCACTGTGGTTACTCCAGGAATGCCCCTTGTCCTTAGGAAGGAAGGGGCTGGTGTTAATGAGCTAATTAACAGAACTCTTCTGCAGTAACTTACCTCACTGGAGAGTCTTTTCATCTCCTGCTTCCTCTGTTGCTCTGCCACGTTTGCCACAGACTCAGCCAAATGGTTGAGCTCCTGCTCCTTTGGAGCTCCCATGAAGTTCAGCAAAGGAGGCTCCCAACCATTCCTGAAACGGGGCACGTACGGGGGGATAAAATGGTCTTTTGGCCATTCAGCTCTGTGGGAAAGGCACATCAGAAATCTGTGTCAAGGGCCACACAAATGCTGGTTTAATAAGGTTCAGTTCATAGAAATGGAAATGCTTCAGAATTTTTGTTAGCATAGAGGAGAGGCTGGGATTACAACAGAGGCAGAATCATGCTGCAGCAGAGAGAATCAGCAGAACACATTTATTGACCTCAGCTATGCTCCCTGCAGAAGGAGTTTGCTCCTTCTGTAAGGACACATCAGTGCTAAACCACAGCAAACTTCTGCCTTATAGCAAAGATGGGTTATAGAAGAACCAATCAAAACAAATCTAGGGCTTGTTTTAATGGTGAGATGTGGGGGAAATATTGCAATGCTCTATTTGTGTGAGAGCACCAACAGAAGAATGCAGAGAAACAGCCAGCTTTGTAAAAAAACCTGAAAGCATGGAAACCCAGGGGGCCTAGTTATACCAAAACCAAAAAAACAAACAATAAATTTACAGACATAACCCCCACCCAACTCTACATGCTCCAGGACACAAGAATATCATCACATTTGCTGTTTTATGGTCCAGATTGATCTTTATAAAATCCTGTGCTA
This sequence comes from Serinus canaria, assembly GCF_022539315.1. Lineage (NCBI taxonomy): Eukaryota > Metazoa > Chordata > Aves > Passeriformes > Fringillidae > Serinus > Serinus canaria. The sequence goes on from NC_066314.1 coordinate 68,496,137, forward strand.
CTTTTCAGATTTCCACCAGCATTCTCTGTTGTAATACCAAACACCTAAATTAATGCTGTCCTGCTCTGCCCTTGCACTACACATAACACTCAGTCCCACAATATACACTTAACACTCAGTCCCACAATACAAACTTAACACTCTGTCCCACAATAGAAACTGCTGTGTCTCCACACTGGGAGCAGAAACAGGAATGTACATCACAGTCTGCTAACAGGCTCGTGCTGACACTGCCCAAAATCAAGGAACAAATGCTGCCAGTCACAGGAGCAGGCAGCAGTTCCCAGCCTGTTAGGTTTGGGTCAGTAATCCCTGATTTTATCATTCCCCTCTGCTGCTACATCCCACCCCAGGGCTCCTCTGGATGCTGAGATCAATCTCACCACCAATTCTAATCTGCACAGATCAGCCAACTACATTAAGTGCTTCATTCTTCACTAGAAGCACCAGCCATTTCTCTTTCCATTCCCCTTTTTTCAGGATGGACTAAACAAATGCAGTAGTTCCCAAGACTAGGAGCCCATTGTTTTCCCAGAGATCCATTTTCCCTGCTCCAATGCTATGAGGCCATTTCCACTCCTCCCCTGCAGCCTTCCTTACACTCTACAGATTTCAATCAACTAAATAATTAATAAAATAATGAATAAAAACAAAATCCATCTGGTAGGCATTTGTGTTCCAATTTGAAATTTAAGAGCAAGGATGAAAAGACACAAAAAAGCACGCTGCATTTCCAGCCCAAGTGATTGCATACTTCATCATCATCAAATGTACTCATCTACCACAGATTACAGTCAAAATGCACCTTGTTAATTTAAGATTCTTCTTTTGCATGTTCAAGTCACTGAATTTCAAACTACAGGATTACTTTGAACCCAACAAATAAGAAATTAACTTTTATTTCTTCAAATAAAGAGGTTAACTTTCAGCTAAGATAAATCCATTAAATGCAGTGCATAAGGTATGCACATGTGGCACAGTTCTGTCAATTAATATTTTTTATAATAATTACGAACATTTTTATAGCATTATGACGCTTTTTAAAGAAGTAAAGGCATTTCAAATTTTTAACTTTAAATAATTATTGGAGATTGAAAACAGACATTTGTAGCTGTTATTTAATATTTTATCACTCTTTATTGCATCTTCAAATTGTTTTTTAATGAAGTCCAGATAGATGGGCTGGGAAAAATAACGGTGAAAGACAATTGGAAACATGCAAGAGACAGTTCAGAAAAAGATACTCCAGAAGATTATGTCAAGAGGTTCTGAATACCACTGACAAAAAACAAAAACAAAACCAAAAACAAACAAACAAACAAAAAAAAATTATCTGCATTTTGTCTCTCCTTGAGATCCCAAATCTCAGCAAAGCTAGAGGGTTCCTTTCCACAACCCTCAAAGAACAGAGTAACAAAGTAATATTGAATTCATTGGGGGCTGGATAACCTTTTTAAGACCATATCGATAAACTCTTAAAGAAAATTTAGAGAAAATTCTAAAAAATTAGAAAAAAAATTCCAAAAAATTTAGAGAAAATTTTAAAAAATTAGAAAAAAATTCCAAAAATTTTAGAGAAAATTCTAAAAGACCTGAAGATTCTCTAAAACCTGAAGGTTTTTTCTCACCTGGCTTTGGTCCATGAGTCACCCAGGGACATCCAGAGCTGCCCCTCCTCGCTGGTGACGGTGTATCTCAGGAAGTCGATGGTGTCTTTTGTCAGCAGGGGGCTGAGCACGGTGCTGGCAAGCTCTGGCCCTCCTGTTGTCTGCACCACCTAAATCCAAGGATTAAAATCATGCCAGGAACACACACGTTGTCATTAAGGAGGTGGCTGTGAATTTGTGTTACCTACAGAGCTGCTAGGAAAGAGTCATTACTCATAAAAACATCCCCCAGAGGTAAAAACCCCTCTGAGAATCTAACAACGTGTCTTGATGTCACATAAATTAAATAAACTATTTATTGCTGGAGAGCTGTTGCTCTGGTCACCACCCCTTTTTTGTTCAGACCCACTCTGAGCAATGCTATTTTTGCTTTACTGGTCAAAGGCACACATACTTCCATTAAATATGGTTCCAACTCTCCTCCTGCATCATGTAGACAACCTCAATTTTTTTATTGCTAATTAAAGATTATAATGGCAAAGTGTAACATGAGGTTATAGATTATTTAAATAAATACATTTCATAGCAGGGAAAATATGCAGAAAATTATAAGAATGGTTTTCTATACAAAACCTCATCCTGAGACATAAACATTTCTCCTTATTGTCCAAGGACACCACATTTCAATCTTGTTATCACTGAAGAGGTTGCAGAGCATAGAAATACAAGAGTTCTGAAGGGAAACACTGAGAAAACTGTAAAACCTCACCATATGTAGTGGGCTAAAGAGAAAATGGACCAGATCAGCTGCACTAGGATTTTGGATGTGGAACTTCAACTTGGCCTGTAAGAATCCAACAAATAGTACATTTTAAGAAACATTTCACTGTTAAGACAATAAATACTTCACATAAGAATGGCCCTGGTCCCCTAAGCCTGCTTGGCCTGCAACACCCACTGAGTGCAAGGGCTCATCCCTCCCATTGCTCCTGACTCCATGCATATTTTAGCACCTATTGTGCAAAACAAGAAGTCCCACCACCAAATGACATGTTTTGTGAAGAGGCATCTCCTTTGGAAATCTGACACCTTTTACTTTCATTAGTATTCTGCAAACTCTCCAAATAAAACTAAATTGTCCTTCTCAGCTCAATTTTTCTAGCAATGCTCATAACCATTGACAGCCTTATTACTTATTCCTGAATCTGGTCTTTTCCAGGCTGAAGTAATTCCTTCAAGCATTCCTGTTCACCCTGGACCTTCTTCAATTTTGCTAGACTGCCAAAAATATCAGGCCAGGTCACATAATGGCATGTTGTTAATGTGCTGTTGTCTATTTTTCCCTGATGCCTTTTATCATTTGCTTGGTTGATCACACTGAACACAGATGTCTGTCTCCCAGGAATCTCTATTACATCAATATTTTGTTCTGATTTGTTTTATATATGGGATTTTTTTTCCTTGTCAGTCCATGACTATCACATCTATCAATAGTGAATTGCATCTAACACTTTATCTGTTATAATAAAATACTTCTATTTTAAAACCTCTGAGATCATCAAATCCAACCTATGACCAAACACCACCATAAAAAAAATATTCTAAAACCCCCAAACTCTCAAAAAATTCATTCACTGATAGAACTTGGAGAATTTCTTTTGTCTACTGATCACCCATTGGCTTGGTGGGCTCCAGAAATTAGAAACCCAAATGAGCTTTAAAGAGTTGTAGTAGTTTCTGTTGCATCTTGCCATCTGTTCTCAAACTGCTTTTGGCTGCCCTTGTTCTGCTTTTATATCCAACTGTCCTTCCAAATGAAGAAAGGAGGAGGATTTTGCTTCTAATCACTTCCTAAATATTGTTCCTCAGTCATAACAACCCAGTCCCAGTCTATCTAAAGATCTTTGACAGATGGCAGGCATTTCTAGAAGCTTCCAGTGTGAGGTTTTGAAACAATTTCCATTCTACTTGAAGATTTTATTCTTCTAGCTACTCCTTTTCTTTTTAAACCAGATTCTTTATTTTATACAGTTCTCCTTGCCTGACACAAAGCACAAAATTCAGGCTTTTGTTGCTCCTGCAAAGATGCTGAATTAAAGAATTGTTTAAGCACTGTCACAGCACAACTCCTCAAAAGCAACACCAGAACCAAGTCCCAGGGTGCTGAGCATCAAAACAAGAGCTGTGACTTTTTCTGCACAGAAGAGAAAGATTCAAAGATGCACAGATTGTTCTTGAGTAAAAAACTAATTTCATGCAGAATGTAGCAAAAATAATTAAAAAAAACCCTGGGCAATTCATCTTTTCCTGAGATGGACAAGCATGTTCCAGGATACTCCTCCTCCCTCAAAACAGCAATCCCTTAAGGTCAGAACCAAAACACTTGATGCAGCTTTATTTTTATTTTTTTTTTAAAGATATTTTTAACATGTCTAAATATTTCCTACAGCCCTGCAATCAGAATTCATCCCCCAGGAGGAAGGAAGGAGCTGGTTTGACTCAGTGAATTCAAGAGCAGCTTTCCCCCCTGGCACAGCAATGGGAAGGGACAGCAAATGCTGTCCCACATGCTGCCTCCCTTGAAGAGGAGACTCCCCCTTGCAGAGGAGGAGATGCCAGCAGAAGGCTCTTGAGTTATCATCTCTGCTTATTGAGAACCCATAAAAAACCAGAAATTTGTTGGCTGGAACGTTCTGAGGCCAGGAGGTCCTGGGTAATGATGGCAACGAGCACAGCCAGTCTGGTGGGCATGGCTGAGTAAAATCAAAATAAGGGCACAGCTGGTGATGCTGGCAAACACCCAACAGAGCTGTGAGGCCCCACAGACCTTCCTAGGAATCCTTCCATGACTCAAAATCAAATTTCCCAAGTCAAAGGCTTGAAAGAACCAGGAAAGGAAAAAAACCAATGATGCTGAACACCAAATATGCTCATCCAGTCATTGTGTAGAGAACCTGAGCAGCAGCATCCCAAAGCCCAGAGGCCAAGCTAGCCCAGAGGTGGCCAGCCCTGGTCTGGTCTCACATCTCAGACTGGCTGCTATCACTTACCAGGAGATTGAAGCCATGCTTGAATTTTTGGAAGCAGTCAACAAATTCATCTGGGGGAGGTGGCTTTGCACGGAGAGTAAGAACACCCTCTGGTGAAAAAATGAGATTTTTACACACCCATTTATATGTGTACAGCTTCCATAAGTATTCCAAATGTAGTAAGCAACAAAATACATAGTAAATTCACCATCTTACAGCATTTTGTAAATATAGAACTAAGGCAGGAGCTTATTCTGTCATCACATCTCTAATTAGTCATTCCCCACTGATTTCAAGCAATTAATTTTCATAGATTTCCCTCTAAGCATACCCTGCACAGGAACCTTTGTGATCAAATTGAGAGAAAATTGCTACACTGACTAAGAAAAGCCACACAAAAAGACATTTCCTAGCTCCTTCAATGGTCCTGAGAGAAACAGAACTGTGTGCAGCATGAACTCTTACCTCCAGGTCCTTTCTTTTTACTTTTTTTAGTTTTCTTCCTCTTTGAAAGTTCAGCAAATGCTTCAGCAGCTTTTTGCAGTTTGGTGACAAAATACTCTATGTCATCCAAAATATGGTTCAGAATTTGCTGTGGGAGAAAAGAAAAGTAACTTTTTCTCTACAGAATCTATAGCAGAAATACCCCAGAAATTAAAATGTCAGATTCCCAGACACCAACAACTTCCTTAGAACAAAGTCCATGCTGGAATATTCCACATTTAGATTCCTTGTGTTCCTAAATTTTTAAATACAGTTTTTAAATACCTGAAAAGTATTTTAAATTTTATTTTTTTTTAAAACGTAGGCCTGCTGGAAGTTTTTTAATTATGTGTACAAGATAGCTCATCTCAGATTGCAATTACACAATTTATTTCCACATTGCATTTTTGCTGAGAGCACAGAAAAAAATGAAATTATTTGAACGGACAGCATTTTCATAAAGATTATAACTTCATAATCTCTTCTTGTACTGAGTATTAAGCTGCTTGGTGAAGCTCTCTACAAATTAAGCTGTTTGTGGAGAAGTGCTCTTTGAAGAATGGATTTCAAAGAGTAACTGGAGAAGAATGAATGAAGCCCAGGGGAAAACACAAAGACACCAATCCAGCAGGACCCAACATGCTTTTCTCAGGACCCTCTGGTGTTGCTGAGGGCAACAGCAGAGTGGAGAAGGAGAAAGTTACAAATGACAGAAGGGGCAATATTTGATCCAGCATGTACCATGGAACATGCCCAGTATTGTTCCTTATATGCAGGAATGCTTGAAGTTATAAATAAAAAGGGTCCACCTGTGTTCAGGAATGACCATGTTCATTTTCCAGGTGTTACACATATCCAAGTCCTGCTAAATGGATGGAATTTTTTATCCTTACATAGTTTGTTGAAGTCAGTCTACCTAAAAAATTACAATTTATATTTCCAGCTCTTCACAGTCATCAGCATTCAGTGTGTTTTTCTTCCTCTTTGAAAAAGAGTATTAAGGAAATAAACTGCCACCAGTTCATTTTATATCTAGCACAACAAGCAGAGGCTGCTTGGAAAGCTTTTCTCCAGAACTGCATTTCCCACGTGGAGAAGAGTTTTCCCACAAAGGAGAGCTGCAAAATCTCACAGACAAGAAGCAGCCTCATTTGTGGCTGCTCACTTACAACATCTCTGTCAATCCTGGCTGCTATCATCTCTGCTGTTTCCTCCTGCTCGTGGTATTGTCTGTGCTTTTCATCTGCAAAGAGGGGAGAAGAGAATGAGACATGCATAAATGTGGGATTAGGATATTGGTATTTAACAATTTCTATACAGTTTAAGCCTTAAATTACACTACTGTAAGAAAAAGATGGACAAAACTCTGCCTTCCCTTTGCAAGGACTCCACACAAACTGAAAATTTTGCATCTTAATGCCTCGTCCTGTCCAGGCTCACAAAGCTTCTGGATGTGCTTTCAGTCTACTTTACTGCATAAATGAAGTTAACTGCAGGAGTATTTTAAATTTAAAAAATAATTAATTCAAAGTGGCAGGTTATAAATACAACACAATTAGGAATCTTCCCATTTGGCAAAATATGCTGAAAGCTACTCCAGCAGAAGCAAGCAAGAAAGAGTGCAGGGGCTTTTAAGACAATTATGTAAAAAGTTATCAGCAAAAAGGAATGCCAGAAAAAATGAGGGAATGATGTGATAGAACTGATATTTCCAAACAACAACACCCAGAGTCAGTGACTCTTTTTGAAAATAACAAGGGTGAATTTTTTGAGGAATTGTAAGTTTTGCATTTTTAAGCCACACCTAGTACTGCCCTGCATTTGTGAGCAGGTGGGATTTCAGTAAACACATTTTAGAAAAGATCCACCTGAGTGGAGCAAAAGGAACTGCAGGAACTCAGATCCACAACTGCTCCAACAAGACACCAAACTAATAAAACTTTCCTGATGTGACAGCCTTTACTCAAAACATGTATGCAGGTACATAGATTAAATAATTCTTGACATTTCAGATTTCCCTGCAAATTTGTAGCTGTTTTCATTGCATAGTTGTGTGCTTTGTTAAGTGATACAGATACAATTTAATAAAACAAAAACTAAGGAATCCAAGGTTTTTAATGTTCTTAATATCTATTTTTAAAATAACCCAAGAAAGAAGCTAAAAGAGGCTTCATCTTAAGCTTTTCAGTCTGTTTTATAGGAGGAACTTTATTATTTCTAAAGAACTTTTATTTTTCAAGAAATTTGATTGAAATGTTTTTGCATCCCTTAGGGATGTAAAACAAAATCCTCTGTGTCTTTGCTCTAAAAAAACCACAAACAACCATCGAACAGAAAAATCCTGACCCATTAAGGAATGGTAAAGTTACAGCATTTCCTAGTTAAGGTTTAAAATAAAAACAAAAAACCCAACAAACTAATTAGCCAAAGTAGCCATTATAAAAATAAATATAATATAAATAAATAATGATGATATCAAGTCACCTCTTATGCATGAATATACTTTTTAGTTGTCCAAAATATCTGGCCCTACTACTGGGGAGAGCATCATTAGATTGCTGTGTTACTGTTCCCACCTTCAGAAAAAAGCCCAGATCAAAATCTGGAGCCCTCACCCAGCACAAGCAAAAGCAGCTCTGAACAGGGATCCAGAAAATGGCTAAATGCAAGGAAATGACAAATCAGATTATGACAGATCTTTGTCCCCAGATCAGGCAGCACTGGCTTGGGGCATCTCAAACTCGACTGGGAAAATCTGCTCGCAGCAAAGGCAGACCTTGCTCAACCACTTCTGCCATTGTGAATGTGGCCTTTCCAAACCTCTTCTGTTGCTAGCAAGCACCATGAAAATCCACTCCAGGCCCCCCTGTGCGTGGCACAGCCCCAGGAATACTCACAGTCCCCCTGCTCCGAGGCCCACGCCGACCAGGCTGCCACGCGGCTCCGCACGTCCACCTGGGTGATGGTCCCTGGGGGCACGGGGGCAGGGGCCCGAGGGGGTGGAGGGATGGCACTGTCAGCTTTGGAGATCATCCTGGAGGGACAGGAGAAAGCCCACCAGTGACACTGGAAGGAAAAAGTTCTGTTCTCCAGTGCTAGGTCAGAGGAAACAAGGAGGCTTCACGAGGACTGCACACCACACCATGGGCTTGCCAAGAAAGCAAGGCAGATGTGTAAATAAATAAATGTGTTCAACTCCAGACCATGGTGTGTAAATAAATATGTTCAATTCCAGACCATGGTGTGTAAATGTGTTCAACTCCAGACCATGGTGTGTAAATAAATATGTTCAACTCCAGACCATGGTGTGTAAATGTGTTCAACTCCAGACCATGATGTGTAAATAAATGTGTTCAACTCCAGACCATGGTGTGTAAATGTGTTCAACTCCAGACCATGATGTGTAAATATGTTAAACACAGCACAAAGCCACTCCAGCAAACCCACTCCACCAGTGAGTGAGCAAACCTTTGTCACCTGGGAAGTCCCCAGGCAGTGCCAAAGAGCACAAGGAGACCTGGCAGCTCACACAGATAAATTCAGGGCCTTGGGCTGATTGGGTGCCATTTTTTACCAGCAGGTGCAGTTGTAAGGGTGGGACTTGTCTTTTGTATGAGAGAAAATGAGAAGGTTTGAAGCCACCCTTCAACCATCCCAAATCAAGTATCTGGTCCTCTAAATCTGGCCAGCTGTCAACCACCTTTTGCTTAAACCCTGCCAACAAAACCAAGTTCACTGGCTGATTTGTTTTCTAACAATGATGGGGCCTGTTGATCCTTTCTCAATACAGACATATCAATATCATGGATTGTACTACCTGCAGTTTTCCAGTTCTTAGTGTAGTTTTAACTGCTGTAAGGAAAGAGATTCTGCAGTCTATTGATACCAACAGACAAAAAAAAATCACAGTAGCTCCAGTCATACATATCCCCCATTCCTTCCCCAGAGCTCTACTTAAAAACTGGATTTTCACCTTAATTCACCTTTTATAAACCCATCTTGTTCACAGCACTCAACAACAAGACCACAAAATATCAAATGCTGTTTGGCCTTTGAGCAGATATATATAATAATTAATAATAATAAATAATAAATAAATAAATAAATGTGACCATAATATTAATTTATTATTATTAATAATAGTAATAATCATAATTGATAAATTATTAAATAAATTTCTTTTGCCTTTCCTTCCTCCAATCCCCTTTCACTCATCAACAACCTTGCAGCACCTCGGTGATGCCTCAGAGGCTCAGTGAGGCAGGAGGGTCCCTCCCTGTGACCCAAAGCCAGCAGGCACATGAGCCACCAGGGAGGAGCCAGCACTCAGCTGCCACCCACGTTTGACCTCTGGGCCTCACAGCCCTCAGAGATTGATATCTCAGATTATTTGTCCCAACAGATGTATTGACCTACATTCTTTTCCCAATTAAATCTCATTAGTTTCCCAGCACGTCCAATGGGTTTGAGTCCCTCTGAAATGCCTCTCAGTGCTTCTACCTGGTTTGCAACAGTCCCACAAATGGTAAAGTCTATTTATTTAATTTTAAACCTGAAAACAGAGTTAGACACAGTTCAGGTTTGTTTTTTTTTTTTCCTAGGAGTGCCCCTTGATCTAGGAAATCTTTGTAAGTTGCACATCAGAATGTAACATATATCCAGAGCTATTATACATTCATTCTAATTTTTGTCCAGCAGAGAGTTCTCTATCTGAGCACAATTATTACTGAGACATACTATCAGCATCAGTTACCCACTGAATTTCTAACAAGCTACTACCACCACCATTCAGTATCTGATATATTTGTGCCCTTCCTTTTATGCCTCTGTTTGCTACCTCTCATTTCTGTATTAATCTTCTCTGAACCCAACAGATTCTTTCCCTCACATTTTCCAACAGGCAGAGAAGATTTTGCTACCAGGGAAACAAGAAGTCTTCAGCATCATTAAACTGGCAGGCAGGAAGATTATTCAATCTTCAGTTGCTGTTTTATTTAACATCTTCAGATCCCAAAACCTTTTAGCATAATATTATTTACTTGGAGATATGGGGAATATCTGGTTTTTAATTTAAATTCTGAACTACTTGACCTATATGCAGAGCTGAGACGTGCAATGCCATTCTCTGGCAAGTGGAATTGCTCTCAGCTGTTCCCATCACTAAGGTGGAACTGGGAAAGGTAAGACTGACACTATAAATTGAACAGAACATGAGAAAATTATTAAAGCAAGATATGGCTTTAATACACATGGCTTTGGGAGTATATTATTAGCTAGAAGGAAAAAAGTTCAAGCTCCCCACAAAACCCCAAAAAACAGCAGGCAGACCCAGAGAGCTTCTGAAAAATGTCATACTATCTGATAATCCTGCACACTGCCAAGAAGTTGGATTTTTACCTCAGTGTCTCAAGCCTCTTCTTTTGCTTCCCACTTTTGCTGTCACTGATTGCACTTTCAATATCTTCGTGAATAAGGGTAGCCTAAGGAGACAGGAGCAGGAAACATCAGGAATCAGCTGCTCTTTGAAATAAATATCTCACCTTTAGACAGAGAATACCTGATCAAATCCCATTTATTTAAAAGCACTGGGACAAATTATTTTATGCATAAGCCATAAAAAAAGAACAGAATAAAATCTGGGAGTTGGCATTTTTGTCACTACTCCAGCCTCAAGCATTATCATCACACAAGAACACAATCTAGACACCAAATTTGTCTGAGCAGCTGTAATTATCTCAAGTCAACCACTATTGCATAAGCTACTTTTTCCCTCTGCAGAGATAATTTTTGGTTGCCTCAAGTATTTTGTTTGTCTCAGACTATAAAAGGAAAAATCTACTAAATATAGAAGCAGCAAAACTGCTATAGGTGGCAGCAGCATAAGCATTAAGAATGTAACTTGTCATGGTTCAATTTCCTTTCAGAGATAATGACAGCCTCCAATTTCTCTCTGATGTGACAGAAGATGAATTTTTCAGAAGATTCCCTAACCTGTCCCTTCCTGCCCCTCCACAAGTGCAGCCTGCCTCCACCAGTGGCCCTTACAAGTGAAATTTTGATACATGTCTGAAGCATTATTTTAATAGATCCTGCATTAAATAGGTCATGGCTTCTCACAGGATTTAGAATGCTCTGTTACATGTCTTCAGCTGACAAAATAATTTCCTACAAAGGCTGTCAAAGCCCAAATCTGTCAGTGCCTGGCTCACTCCCAAGGACCATGTCTTTCCCAGTACCCTCACCATGCAGAAGTGTGTACCTTTTTGGGGGGAATCTGTGACTTCTGCTAGGACCAGAAGACATTGTTGAATTTAGGATTCCAGGGGATTACAGGACTTTTCAGGCTATAATGGATTGCACTACAGAATAGTTAGGATACTTCAAGCTTACAGAATTAATAGGAAAAAACTGTAGGGGACCAGAGGAACTTAAACCCAGAAGAAGTCCACTAATCCAACACGCTTGGTATTTACTATTTAATTTTTTTCTTGTTTATAAAATGTCAGAATGCCCCAAAATAGTATTGATTTTAACAATTTTTTACTGCAGAGGCTCCTGGAGTTGCTTGTAACTTCAAGCAAAAGCAGGGAAAAGCCAAAAGAGAAAGACCTAAACTTTCAAAACCAGAAAAGTTTCATGGGTAAGGAAAAAAACCCAGGGTATGGCCACAGAATGAAACAATACTTCAGAACTAAGGGAGATATTGGACTTCCAAGTCATGCTTCTGAACTCTATATTTTTATATCTCCACAGAGGAACAACTTCAAAAATGAAGAGGGACCAACTCTACACATTGAGAAGCTGGGTCCAAACCCTCCTGAAAAGGGATCCCTGCATTATTTAACACAACACCCCCTGATCTTCTGACAGGATCCCACTTCCCTTTAAAACAGCAAATTCTGTGCAACAAATCACACAATAACTAATCATCCTCACACCACTCCCACCATGCTAATTCCAAAATTGTTCCACAGCATGATTAACAATCTGGTCTTTCAAGACAATAACACAAACTACTACAAAGGAATGAAGAAATCCCCATGAAATTATTAACTCGAATTACAGAATTAAAATTTATAACCTCAGAAACAAAGAAATATGGCAGAATACATTAAAAAATAATTTACACTTGAAGGCAATATTTCCATCAGAGACAAGCAATTTCTTTCCTTGTTTTGCCCCTCCTGGAAGGAATATTTTCCCTTTCAAGATTTCTCCAGCAGAGCAGAGATGCAGAGAGGTGAGAATGCAGAGAATGTTTAATTGCTCAGTGACAAAAAGAGCAGGAAGGGTAGGTAAGATTCAGGGCTCAGATGAGCTCTTTGCAGATTATAAAATAAATTTGAGAAAGCTCAAATTATTTTACACCACTTTTTTCAGAAGTGGGAAGGCAAACCATAGACATTTTCCAAAGCTTTATACATTTGCAAACCCAAATTAGCAGCTAGAGAGTCCAAGAACCAATATTTACAGTAAAGACATATTTGAACATGCACTGAGGAGTCAGTTTAAATATTAGATTACTCCTTTGCAATAAATCCTACACTACATTTACTGACATACTCTAAGTAGTGCTGATATCATAAGTGGATTAAACTTACAGCATATTTACAAGAATAAAAGTAAAGAATTATCTTCTATGAATTAGCTCATTTATCTTTATCCACTGTACTGGCCAAGTCATACAATCTCCCCTATTCAAATAGCAGATCTCCACTATTATCTTACCTTAATTTCATCACACTGGAAAAGATGCAAATCAGGCTTGTTTTGGGTTGGTTCTTTACATATTAATGCAAGAATTGAGTTGTAGTTGCACGCATTCATCACAGCTTGGCAATGCTGAATTGTGCTTAAAGGAAAATTCTCCAGCTCATTCTGTCAGAAGAGGAAAAATAAAGAAGAAAACACAAAATGCCACCTTACTATACAGTGTCCTGATCTCAGAAAAACTGCATGAGCAAAAAAGGGAACGTGATAATCAGCTAATTAAAATCCTCAGTCTCACACACATCATTTTTCTGCTGGCTCCCTTTTCCCCTCTCTCTGAAAATGAGACTGTCACTCACAGATCCTACCTTTGATTCCAAGTCCACCAAGCTGACAGCTTTGTCATCCACTTGAAGAATCATGTCCTGAGTCCACACTTTGCCTTTGGCATCCAGCAATTTCAGCTTCCTTATTCCATCATCCACGGTGATCATCGCCTCTTTTCGGTCCAGAACAAACGTGGTCAAGTGCTGGGGAGTAAAATGTACATTTAAAAGGAATTAGGATTGCAATTTTCCCTATTGTTCAGGAGTGCCAATGTTTAAATTGTCAGGGAGTAGCAATGCAAATTATTCATGAGTAAAAGTGGCAGAGCCCTCCTCTAGGACATGAGGAAGGATGTTCAGCCCAAAATGTCATTTTAAGTCTACTGATTTCTGTAGCTTGCTTTTTGTCACCCACTGTCATTTCCTCACTACTGTGAGCAGTCAGACTTGAAGGCACATTCTGACATCCTCCAGGTATCAAAGCTAGCATTAAACCACGAGTTTTAATTAGCTTTTGGAGGAGTAAAAACCTGTCTCTCTCTCTCTCTTGGCAAGCTGATTCAGGAGGTGCCAGCAGAGGCTTCCCAGAAGCTCCCTGCCAACGTAGCTCCACCACCACCACCCTGACCTGGAGTGTCCTCATCTCTTCCAGAGCTGCCAGAAGCCTGCTGGTGGCAACCAGGATGGGCTTGCATCTGACTGGGACACCTTATGGATGGGCTGGTCACTTTTCTGTGCAGCACAGAAGAAAATTGTAACAATTTTTTGCTCACCATCAGCTTGGAGTATTCTCCAGACTCAGTTAATGGCTTGGAAACTAAGTAGTGCCTCACAAACATCACCTCAGTTGGCTTCCTTGTCATTATGGCTGTGGCAATTTCTCCTTCAGCACGCCAATTGTGCAAGAAAACCCACAAAGTTATTTTGTTTTGTTCAAGCATAAATCCACCTTCACATTCTAATTGAAGATCTGGTAACACTCATTCAAGCTGAACCACATTTAATGTGTGTCTTCTAAATAACTTTAAAACCCAAAAATAATAAAAAAGGATTAACTGTGCTTTCTTCTCTTACAGGATAACAGCACATGGTAATTAGAGAGAAGAAAGTAGGTGTAAGCTGCATATAATCAAAGTATTTTAAAGAAGTAAAGTGAAACAAACTCTGCACTGGCTGCTTACCCAGGAAAGCTCAGATTCTACATGCAAGTACTAATTGTTATGCCAGTACAGGAGCAAAACAGTTATGAAGAAAGCACAAAAAATAGACAGGCAATTGGAACCAACACAGGGATTCATTTGCAAGCTGATTGTTGGACTGAAGCACTTGAAATTAGGAGCCTTCTGCATATGATCTCACAATTCACAGATGATTTAAAACCCAGCAAAAAGGATCTGAGGATCTGTGGTGTTTGTAAGACTTGGCTTAACCCATGACAGTGGTCTGGTGGCTGCAGGAGAAAGTTTAAGCCAAAGCAAGGCTCCAAAAGGAGGCACTGCATTCAAAAATGAATAACAGGCTGCACACAGGCACTCAGGCTTAGCCTGCTGAATATTTTAAACATGAGAGCAGCGTGCAGGAATTCTGCAGAGCAGCTTAAGGCAGCAAGGCACACACTCTGCTCTTCACTCTGTGTGTATTTAACCACCACGTCCTCAGCCCACTGGGGCTTGGAGGGTTAATGCTCAGCTCTCTATGACTATTCTAAAACCTCTGCTGATCAGATCTGATCAGGGTTTTAGTTTTAAACACCACCCAGAGTGCCTTGCCAGCAGCACAGCCTTGTTCAGCTCTGCCTCATCCTTGCCAGGCTCAGAGACAGGGCAGCACAAGGTGGGGAACTGATGCCCCATTGAGGAGCCCTGTCCTGTTCTGCTTGCCAAAGCACTCACAGCTTTGCACACACCCTTCCACATCCAGAGTTCAGCTCATTGGGGCAAGGCTATAGAATTTGAGACATTTCAGGGTAATCTGCTCTGAATTTGAGACATTTCAGTGTAATCTGCTCTGAATTTGAGACATTTCAGTATAATCTGCTCTGAATTTGAGACATCTCAATGTAATCTGCTCTGAATTTGAGACATTTCAGGATAATCTGCTCTGAATTTGAGACATTTCAGTGTAATCTGCTCTGAATTTGAGACATTTCAGTGTAATCTGCTCTGAATTTGAGACATTTCAGTGTAATCTGCTCTGAATTTGAGACATTTCAGTGTAATCTGCTCTGAATTTGAGATATTTCAGTGTAATCTGTTCTGAAGTGACCCCAGGCTGCAGGGATATTTTGGAAGATGCAAGTGCCTTCAAGCTTATAATATATCCTCACAAAAAAGAAAACAAACCCATGTAGGCAAAACTAGCCAGATGTAACTGAGAGCTGTAATTGGTGTATCCCTCTCATCTCACCTCCACGTGGTACTGTGATGTTTCAGATATGCTGCTGACACTGTCTCGTGCATAATTCTTCCTTTGTTCTGCAGATGGGAGGAAAAGAAAGAATAATTATTCATTCAGTGCCTTATCCTGGTGCCTTGACTGCTTCTCAGAGACACTTTGGACAAGTTGCATCCATGAGGAGAGGAGATAAACTGTGGTTAATCTCTGTATTTCAGCAGAAAAGACCTCCACCCCCTCGTGGCCCAGCACAAGGACCATTTTTACGTCAGCAATGTTACCAGGGAGCTGGTGGGTGCCCAAAAAAGCCACTTATCTCACCCAGTGGGTCAGGACTGAGCTCTGACTGCCAACACTGCCTTGGGAAGGCTGATTATTGAAATCTTTGCCTTGCCACTGTAGCAGCAGCATGATAACTGGCACAGGGCTCGTGTATCTGCATGAGCATCCTTGAAAGCAAAAGTATTTTCTGATATACACAAATAATTCTCATGCTAAATCTGCAAAGGCACACACACAAAAAAAGGCCTGACTCAGCCTTTATTTCTTCATGAAGTATTCAATTCATTGAATTGCTAATGTAGAAATAGGCATGGAAATATACATAAACACCCCAAAATATCTCCAAAGAGGAATATTTTTCAGTTAACAAAACACAATGCTGCAAAACCAGAAACATTATGTGCCTTTTAATCTGTGCAGTAGATTGACATTAAACAGGAGAGGAAGGAAGGGGAAAAGCAAGATGAAGACACAACACACACCCACACCACAAAATAATGAATTTAGATGAAACCTGAAGAACACTTTTCAATTCTAGTGGAAAAAAAAACCCACAACAACCTTTGGAAGTTGTGGGGTTTTTTCACTACAATCACTTAAGTGCCTGATCTGGAAGACCAGGAGCTTTGTTGTGAAAAAGTCAGTATGTGACATGGCCAAGAGAGGTCTAGGGAAACTCTGGATATTGGTAATTTTTTTCCAAATTTCATTAAAGATCTCGATTTCTAATCATCAAGTAAAACAGGTGGTTTGACTTTTTTTCATGTGAATGAAAATACAAAACATACATATGAAATACATCAATTTCAGCACACTTGGAGTAGCTTGAAGCAAAATAAAAGTGATTTTTGTTGACAGGAAGGTGAAGTTACTTTGTGCAAAATAAAAAAAAAAAATCTAAATACTATAAAATATCTGATCTGTGACATACAGAGATGTGCAGTGAGGAGTCCATAAAAGCCCCCCTACCAAAGTCCCTTCTGTGACCAGGGCTCCTTCATGCAGGAATTCCAGGTGCAAAGACAGCAGTGCCCTCCCTTTCCAAGGTCACTTGTGGGACGATTTGTCACATTTTACAAACACACCATTATCTCTTCCCTTCTCAGTGATTTTCACAAAAAACAAGTTTCTGAGATAGAGCACTGGCTTGAAGCTCCCTTCCCATGGTGACAAATGCCACTGAAGCAGCAGAGTCACCCTAATCCTGTACAGCAGCTGCTCAGTTTGCTTCAGTGAGGAAAGTCTGCAGAGCAAACAGTCAAATGCAAGGAAATGATCAGAAATTATCAGAATTTTCAGCCAGGTGTGTGAATATTTCAAAACAGAGATCTTGCTTTCATGATGCATTATTCTGAAATCCCAGGGCAGAGGACCAGCCTTGACCATTCCATCTGCACCTACTATTTCTGCTTTTGCAGCATGCTGCTGAAATGATTTTTTTTCAGCTGATTTTTGTCTTTTGAAGCACAGCACACACACATGCACACCCCAACACCACGGTCAGTAAAGCAGTGCTGTCTGATTTGCTACCTTTCTTTTTTTGTTTGGATGATGATCTGAAGAAGTAAAGTCCATCTGTTCCTAATGAAACAAGGGGATTAAAAAGCAGTATCTAGTTTAATCCCATAGAATTATTTGCATCTCTAAGGGGATCAGTTAGCAGCCTTCTGCTGTGGACTGTAAATGATACTTAAATACTGTCCAGTAAGAAAGAGTATCTGCTTTTAACAAAACAAACAAAAAAAGACTTCTTTCAATAACAATGCACCAAATACTCAGTTTTGAGAGTTGTCTTACAAAAATGTAAGTTTTGTGCTATTGAATTAAACAAGCATCAGAAAGTTTACATCCACTGTAAAGTTTGTAAATGCTGCAAACAGTAACTTTGGAGCTGCTTGAAATAAACAAAGGAGGCTCCAAAGGAATTAAAAAGCAGAGAGTAAATTTGCAGGAGGCTCCTTATTCTGCTTCTGTGTTCAGGCAGGAATTTCACAACCACTTGCAGCATGGATTAACAGATCCCCTTCCACAGAGCAGCTCAACACTCCCAGCCAGACAGGATGGAAAGTGTCCAACACACACTGTCATGGTGAGATTAAATGGGAATTTTATTAAAGTCTTGTTAGTATTATGTTGTAATTTACAGCAACTTTAATAAAATTGACATTTAACTAAAGTCAATCAATGGTTTTGTTAATAAACAAAAAGCAGGGACGCAAGAACTGAGAGTCCAAATTGAGAGCAATTCAGATTTACACATTTATTTCTTTAAGGCAGGTAGAATGAGAATTAGAACCTGCTGGAGACTCAAGTTATCATTTAGAGCAGAACAGAACATTTCATTTGGGACTGAAACACTGCTATAGAGGATCTGGAGGTGGATTCTACAGCTGCACCCTGGAATTATTCACCCATCAAAATGCATCTTCTAACACGAGTCCTGGCATCAGGCAAAATTCTTCCATTGTTGGAAGGATTTGTCTTCAGCCTTTGTTTTTCAAAGTTTTTACAATCCAATGGTTCCTAAGTGAGTCTCCTTTCTCTTAGAGCTCCCTCAGACATGGTTTTCTTGGCTGCCTGGCATGAATCACACTGAAGGAAGAACAGTCCCCCCATGATGATATGAACATTACCCAAAGAAAGAGGAAGAAAAAAAGAAAAGAAAAAGAAATAAAAAGACTGCCAGCTAAAATGCATTCCCTGTCCCATAATTTTTTCCAGCAGCTCAAAACAAATCTTCAAACTGCTTTCTCCCAGTGCTTGGCTCCTGTCCCAGATGCCACTTGCAACCCTCCAAAAGTTCTCCCCTTTCCATCAGAAAGGACAGAAACCCTTTTGCACCCCCTCCTGCTGAAGTGTTCCACTGCCCTGAGCTCCTGGAAAAGCTGATCAAAGCCTGCAAATCTGCTCTCTGCCTCCTCCCCAGATGACACAGGGGACTGCTGCTCCTTCCTGCAGCACCTCTGTGTTTCCATTTCTGAGTCAGGGAGATCTCAGCTGGTGATTCTCACAGGTTCTTTCATCTGGATAAAACTTTTTCTTTTCCTACAGAGGTGCCCATTGCCATTCTTCAGGAAATGCAGCTTCCATCTCTCAGCTCCTTCACACATCAGAGTGACAGATTATTACCCATCAATATTAATCTGGCTGCTTTTACAGACATCTTAAAGCATCCCTTAACTTATCACACTGACTTCAAGTGCAAGTAACACAAGCTCTGCTGCTGAAAATGAGCAACAGAATTTGTTGATGTGCTGAATGCAGTGGGTCTGGCTAGGATGGAGATGATTTTGGATCTGATAACATGGGGATATTTTAGCTGAGGCTGAATGGTTTCAAAGTCTTCTCTAAATTTCTTATTCTGCTGCCCCAGTGAGTGGGCTGGGGGTGCACAAGAGGCTGACACAGCTGGGACAGCTGGCCCTAAGGACATTCCCTACTGTTTAATATCCTTGCTCAGCAATAAAACTGGCAGGAAGTCTTCCCAAAGACTCCTTGCCCAGGTGGTTTGGCCATTGCTCTTCTTGTGGAAGGTTGTGAGCAAATCCCTTTGTGCTGTTCAGTCCTTTTTCCTCCCTGTTCTTTCCTTCACCCCCTAAGCCATCTTTATCTTGATCCATCAGGGTTTTTTCCTTACATTTTCTCTTCCAATTCTGCCCCCTGTTCTGCTGCAGAGAGGAGACAGGGGAATGAGAAAGCAATTGGGAGGTCCTCAGTTGCTGGCTGGGGTCAGCCCCTGACACTGAAAACAAAATTATGTTTTGTATGCTCTGTTTCATTCTCCTCATCCTCCCAATCAGTCTCAGCCTCTCACAGGTCCCTTCATGCATGAAGAGCCTATTGAAGCTGAAGTGAAATACTACAATAGAGACTTCCAGATGTGAGGCATAAAACTATCAAAAGATGAATAAAACGATCAAAATTATTGAGTTTTTTTCCTGTACACTCTGCTCATTGCAGCTCTTACATCCACCACCTAAAGTACAGTGCAGCCCTAATAAAAGGTTAGCTCAAACTCTGCTGATGTGCTGCACAGCATTTAGATAAAGGATTTTTCATTTGGTATAATAAAAAAAAAAAAAGAAATAAGAGAAGATCATGGCAGAATACACTTAAGTTAAATTCTTAACCACAATCTATAGCAAATGCAACCCAGAAGAATTTGATTTAAAAAAATCTCTCACAACACAAAGGCAATAAGATAAAAAGCAGCACAACATTTCACTTATAGGTCCTGAATGTAACATCTACCAGCTACTGAAGGTTCCAGAGGAACAGGAACATTGATCCACAGAAACCAGTCCTCTTCCTGATTTCTGATGTGGGCAGATATTACAGCAATTCCCTTTGTGTGAAATTACTGAATTCACCAATCATCAGGAACAGACCATGTTTCTGTTTTCAAACACAGGTTGAACACTTCTGATTTTATTTTCATTTTTGAAAGCATCCACAATACCAGAAAACACAAATCAACCTCTTGACCAAAGACTTCCAGCCAAGTCAAAAGTTCTACCAGCCAGTACATGACACAGACCACCAGGACTGTGGATTGCTCTGAAATTTGATGGCAATCCACATGGCCATGGATTGAGAGTCTCCTCCAAAATCTGTCCCCAGAATCCTGGACTGACAGCATAAAATATTTCTACACATCATCAAGCAGAAAAACTCAATACTTAATTCACTACCATCTATCTGCATTGGACTGATTGTTGATACCCTTTAAGAATAAATTGCAAAAACAAAAATCAGCTTGAGGCAGAGCAATGTGCAGGAGATGTGACCTAAACATCCGTGGTCAGAACTTGAGTTCAAATCAAATTTCCTCTTCAGAGGAGCAAACACTATCATTTATAAATCAGAGATTCATGCCAGAGGCTTCTCTCTGATGGCTGTGTGGAAGAGGCTGTCAAAGGAAGTGTGTTGTTTAGAAGTCAATTGTCACATTAACCTGAGAACCAAAACACTGCGAGGATGTTACGTGGAGAGCTTCTTTCAGAGCACTCATTTACCTGCCTGTGAGCTTGTGAAAAATGTGTATTTTATGATTAAAATGAATATTATATGTGTTATGTTAGAAAGTTATGCTGTATTAATTTTCTTAAGTGGTGTGTTAAATATAGTTTTAGGTTATAACAAAATGTTAAAATAAGAACTGTGCTATGTAAGACACTTTTTTAAAAGAAAGAACTGGTAGTGAGATAGCAGCCACAGGACACCTGAATCTTTCAGAATGAAGAATTTATTGCTCCATTATCAGAAGAAATGAACTTCTTCCTGCCTTGCTCAGCCCTGGAGATGCCATCAGGATTCAGAGGAAAAAGTTGACACTGACCAGACAGAATCCTGTGTTTGAATGGAATTTATGCATACACCTCATTATGTATGAATATGCATACACCTCATACAGGATGCTTTAAGGGTTTATCCTCTGTTGCTTTTAAGGGTTAATCCTCTGTTAAAGTGGGTCTTTTTTGGGCTTATTTTGCCCAGAAAAGGTACCCGGACCACCCTTTGTTTTTTATTTTCACATTTTGTCCTAAATCCTAATTGTCCAACTTTTTATTACTCTAATTATATTACTATTTTTATAACCATTTCATTACTATTAAACTTTTAAAATTTTAAAAACAAGTGCTTGTCATTTTTCACAAGCTGCTTGAGGTTTCCTTGAATTTGTTACACTGCAGTTCTTGCTCTGAACGAGGCATATGAGCAATGCAAAAAAATGTGTAGCATTCACATCCTCTGAAAAAATCCCTTTGCCCAGGATTTTTCTCCTGGGAAGCTGAGAGGCCTCAGAGAAAAGGAAAACAATGCTTATCTCATTTGCTTCTCCTGTGCTGTGCCCATGTGGAATGTGTTTGGAGGTTGTTCACCCACAGGTGATTGTATTATTGGATTTCTGCTGGGAGTTGTTTTCACTCAATGGCCAATCAGAGCCAGGCTGTGTCAGGACTCTGGAAAGAGTCAGGAATTCTCATTATTATCTTTTTAGCCTTCTGTCTGTATCCTTTCTGTATTCTTTAGTATAGTTTAGTACAAATATAATATATTATGATAAAGTAATAAATTAGCCCTCTGAGAACAGGGAGCCATATTCATCATTCCTCCCTGCCACGATGGTCCCTGCAAATACAAAGCACAGGCAATTTCACTTCCAGCTCCAAATCACAGCCACCAGAGTATACACTCAGTGCACAAACACTAAGTCTGTTCTAATGTGCTGTGAGAAGACAATTTTAGCAACATCTTTCAGTTCTGGGCTGTACAATAACCTGACAATTTGGAGTGAGCTCCTGGTCCATCCCTGCTGAGGAATGATGCTGCTCCTCTCTGTGTCAGGGGCTGGCAAAGCCCCAGCACAGCCCTGAGACTGCTGCTCCTCTCCCCACAGGCAGAACTGCTCAGGACAGATGGAGGAGCCAATGCTAGAACAACAGATGACAGCAGAAGCCAAAACCCAGCTCAGATGGAGAGAGCAGGAAGCAAACGTTGAAACAAACCCCATAAAAATGTGCAGAGAGCACCTTCCCTGCCTCAGAGGGAGATTTGTCATGCAAATAGAAAACAGCTCATTTCAGGAAGGAAATGAGTGAAAACAAAGGGATTGTTTGACACAGGAAAAAAGGCAATTGCAAGGAAGTTTTTGCTATCAGACAGGCACATTAGAGATAGTGATGGCTCCGGTCTGGCTTTGAGCTGAACACCAATAATAACAATAATTAATAGCTGAACACCAACAATTGGTAACACCAATCTCCTTTCCCACAGCACCCTGGCCAGTGCTGTGTGGTGGCTGAAGGGCTGAATATTCATGAATCACCTCAGCAATGGCATCAAAGACATAAACATCATGCCAGGACACAAACATGCCAACATATATGCCAGGACAGAAACATACACACCTATAAGAACAAGCAAAAATAAATAGGAGTAATAGTAATAATAGCAGTAGTAGTAATAATCATCATCATCATCTTATTATTAGTAGTATTATTACTGATTTTATTATTATTTAGTCTTTACTAAAAATAATAACATCAGTAATAATAGTAATAATATTTTATTATTATTTAGTCTTTAGTGCGTGGAAGAAACTGAGTTCAATATCAAGTGGGCACTTGATATAGAATTAAATGGCCCAGGCACCATTTTACTGGATAGTCAGGGATAGGTGGCTCAGTCCAATTGACTCTCAAGTTTCCCAAGAAAAGGAAGATTTTAATAGGGAAAATCTCCTGCTGACCTCATGCTGTCACATTTTAGTAAAACTAAAAAAACCCACAGTCCATTTTACTTTTACAGTATAATTACATATATTTTTCCCAGCATAAGTGAACCTATTAAACACACAAGCTTTCTGTATTAACCTAAATAGTACACATACATTTAAAATATATGTACACAACAAAATATAAAAAGGAAGCTGAGACAGCTTCCTCCTGCTCTATAGGATTTCAGTCTCAATATTCTCAAAAAAAATTTAGTTAGTTATTAATTATAAGTAAAATACTTTGTAATGAGCATTTTCAACCCTGTTTAATAATTCCAATATCACTGAGTTGCTTTTCAGCCCATTTGGGAGAGTATGCACAAAAAACTTAATATCCCAAAGGAAGAAGAGGCACATGGGATGCAGCAGAATAGTAACTTTGTTGCTAAAAATTTGAAAAATTGCCCTGAATTTGAGAAAGATTTTAGGTGTTTTCCTTATTTTCTCCAGCTCATAAATGTGGTGATAGCAACACCCTTCTTCTTTATGTATAAAAAACAGAGCAGAAGTAGTAAAATGTGCAAACTGTAAAAGCTGTGCCAATTCATATCCACTTGGAGCTCCAAAATAACTGATTCCTCTACTTCATTCAGCTCCTGGCAACTGCAACTATCATTCTGTGATTTATCTACCAGCCACAAAAGTGAACCAAGGACAACAATTCCCTTTACAGGAGCCCCCATGCAGCAATTTCATGGCAGCATTTTCCTTAGTGCCTGAATTCAGTTAAGTACTTTGGGAGTAAAAAAAATACCATTATTCACATCAAATTCTCTCACTTGTCCCCATCTTCTCCTGACACATGGCCATCCCAAATGTTTGATATGAAAAGGCTCACAGAGATATTTTAAAGCCCACAAAGATTAAAGGACACAGTTAAGACACTGATACTGCCATGCTGTTCAAACCATTTACTCCTGAAAAATTATGATGATGACATTGAATGAAAAAGGAATCACAACACTCTCATAAAGAAATAATCTGCTAAGAGTTTTTTGCAATGTCTCTTCCTGGTTTCTGTTGCCACCCACTATTTCTGTCAACACTTGCAATCAGTTTGCTGAGTGAAGCCATGCAGGATGCAGAAATCACTCTTTAAAATGATCAGCTCAGACTTTTCCTCAGTTTCAGTTCCTGCCTTCAGCCCTATGTCAAGAAACTGGCTTTTGTAGCATAGCACTAAAACAAAGTAAATTTGAACTTTGATTCAATGTTTAGGTTGAATATTAGGAAAAAAGTTTTCACCAAAAGGGATGTGAAGCACTGGAAGAGCTGCCCAGGGCAATGGCTGGGTCAGGATCCCTGGAGGTTTGAGATGTGTTTGTGAGGCATTCAGGGACAAGGATCAGAGGAGGGCTTGGCAGCACTGGGTTAACAGTCAGACTCGATGATCTTGAAGGTCTTTTGCAACCTGAAATGATTCTAAGGTCCTAAAGCAGGCTGGCATCACTCCCCTCAGCTCTGAGCTCCCTCCCAGCCACCACTCCACCCCACAAAGGAGGGAGAGAAGATTACTGCTTGGGATGTTGCAGCTATAGGCACTGCTCTTTGAGCCTCCCAGCTGGTTAACTGCAGCTGGTTAACCAACCCAGCTGGTTAACCTGCAGCTGGTTAACCAACCCAGCTGGTTAACCTGCAGCTGGTTAACCAACCCAGCTGGTTAACCTGCATGGAGGGAGAGCTGGCTGAAGTCTGAGGGGTCCAGCACAGCACCAGGCTCTCAGGGGAAGCCTTGACTCATCAGTCACAGTGATGCTCAAAAGAGCATTTAGCAACAGGCACAGACTCACAAAGCAGAGCTTCTCACAGCTCCCTGCTGCTGTTTCCACCACCAGCACAGCCATCAGGGGGATGTAGCAGGATGACCTGAAAATGGTGCAGTTTGGCTGGCAAGGAGCTTGACTACATTTCTCCTGCACAGAGATTTGGTGTCAGGCTGCAGAGTTGTGTGTACAGCCAAGACAAACAGCATTTGTAGTTGGTGTTTGTAACATCACATCTGACAGTCACACAGCCTGCTGAAAACAGCACTCTCCAAGCAGGACTCCAAATCTGTCACACCAACTCTAATTTCCATTAAATCCTGGTGTCAAAGAAGAATATTGTAGGTGCCTTTTCTGCTGGCAGGGGATGAAGTTAGGGAGGCAGAGGGAGGTACAGGAGAAATAAAACCCCACAAGGGTTTAAGCACAGCTAAACCCTTGAATGCCTTCTCTCTGGTGCATAACTTAGCTACAGGATCACTCTGAGTTTTGTGATGAATGCTGCCTGGAAAATGAGCAGGTGGGAGCTCTCTGCTTAGTAAACAGCATTTTCTAGGTAGTTTTAGTAGGAATAAAACAACTTTTTTTTTTAGTTCAGTTGACAGACACACCCATGTGTATGTACATACACTTTCAGATTAATATGTGTAAAATATTTCCACCACCACATCACAATCACTATTTAAACAGCAATTTAGCACAGAAGTTTAGAGAGTTTTTGCCACCTTACCATAGAGAGCTTTTGCACTTGTTCTGGAATTCTGCTCCCTCTCTGCCTGAGCAAACGTTGGGGAGCCATAGCCACTGGAAGAAAACATTTCTGATTATTTTCTGTACAGATATATTTGACAGGCACTGAAAAAAAACCCCTCCCCTTACTACACAAACCTACAACATTAGTAACAGAGGGAATGATACCAGATATTTGTTCCACAGCATGAATATGAGGGAGAACATTTCACTTGGGCTGCAGGCCCTTCTGAGCTCTCTTTTGTTGCATTAATACAACATTGTGCACAACTGGAGTGTGGGATCCAAATAAACAACACCTTAACTCCAGCAACAGACTTCACAGCACAATTATAATAATGATAATAATAACAATAATAATAATAATGACTATGCCAAAGAACTGGGTAAGATTTGGGGTTTTTTTCCCTGCATGCACAAGTGTTGAACAGCTTTCAATGAAAAACTTAAAATGACTCTGATTGTCTGACACAAATATAAAGGCAATATGACTGCAAGTGTTTCAAAAATGAGTGATATATGAGTTCACTTTAATGAGAAGCAAAAGACACCCCAGATATCCTGCTCCATACAGGAATGCTTGTTCCCTGGCATCAGATGGGCAAATTCTCATTAGTGCAGTGAGTGAGTCAGTGCCATGCCCCTGATGCAGGGATCACCCTCTCATCTCAGGCAAGGTAACACTTTCAGGTAGCAGTTGCTCAGCTCTCTTTCCTGGGAAACAGTCTGTTCTCACAGATGGGAGAGGCAGCCTCATCTTTTATGCATAAAAATGCATTCACTCAGAGCTAACCTTAAACATCTCAGGCACACAAAGGCCTCTCTGAGTAACATAATAAGGATGTTATGGCTACTGCAATTTATTTTGCTCTTCCAGATGAGTCCATGCAACAGTTTTCCCTTACATGCACACAAAAAAATCTGTCACTCTGGTTCCACAGTTATTTCTTCTACAAAAAAAGCCTTTTTATCATTCCAGTGGGACCTACCAATTACAGCTCTGAAATGAAAGCCTAAAGAAGGAGGCACAACACTATTTTGTCCATAAAAGGCAAGTCAAAGGCAAACCTTACTTCATTTGAGGGAAGTAACTTCCATATCCACCGGGAGGGGTGTTTGATATGTGTCCATTCATTCTCACTGCCACTCACTGGGAGAAACCACCTGGGAAAAGGAAAAACAGCACATGAACTGAAGGCTCCTAAAAGGTGAAGGCTGAACACAGGTGTAATACAAACCTACTGAGGAAATGATGGCTGAAATGGAACAAAATGGCATCAACAAGTTCAGTTGTTGGTAACTGCACCCCAGTGATGCCCCAAAGACCCACAATGGGACTTCTCCCAGTAGCAATTTGATAGTTACAGCTTCAAATAATTTATAATTTTGTGAACAAAGCTATTATTTTTGATACAATGGTCTTTAGGAATAGCTGTAGAAATAAAAGGCTCACTAAACAAAGAACAAGATCTACTGCAAGAGTGAACAAGATGTTCCAAATGGTAACTTTATTGCTCAAGCATGCTTGATTTCAGCCCTCAATTCGTTTCTTTCAAATGCAACTCTTGAAATGACCTTTTGATACACATTCTATGAAACATATCAGCTGAATTGTTAGAAAGATGCATTATCAAATTAAAACACAATTGTTAGCACAAAAGGAAACTTGGTTAGCTATTTTAGTCCTTAAGAAAACTCTTTTTTTTTTTCCTTTTTTTGTTAAGCAGCACTCAACATCCTGCAAGTTTGGCGTGCCAAATGAAACCTTTCCTATAAAAGCAGTGCTGAACAGGCCATGATAAAACAGTTTAAAAAATTCTCCCTTGTATAACACGTCCATTGAAGTTAAAACTAGCTCTGGAAAGTGACTTTCACAACCCTTTCATGTTGAAATTTACCACGGACAAACACTCTTTCATTTACATAGATATATGAATAATATAAATTTGAATATTTCTCTACATTTCAGTCACACTGCAGAGCAGTCAGAAGTGTATCAGATGAAATTTGTGCCTACAAAATCTCTGTTTCCAAAGTAAGCACAGCCTGCTCTGTTTGCACTAGAGCTGCCTTCTCTTCTGAGGCCCCAATCCATCTCCCTGCCCCACCACAACTGTTCTCCTCTTGTTCTGCAAAGAAGCAGCAGCTCTTTGACCTGCCAGGACCCACTGACTGCCCACATGTATTCTGATATTCCTTCTTCCATGCAAAAAGCCAACCAAAATCTGTGCTGAGCTCTAAACCCATCAGTCAGTTCAAGAGGAAAACAAGCTTTGGTGGTTTTTGGTGCTGAGGGCAGAGTTTTTATACATTTCTGAGGAACAAACCCTGGATGCAGTGAGCAAAACCAACTAGAACAGTGTATTTGGTGGTGTATTGGACATGCCAAGTGAAATGATGTACTTGTATTTGAGGTGTGTTTGACACTCCAAGTGAAATCATCTGCAAGAGCAGTGTTGCTTTTAGTAGGTATATACTTGCTAATTTGGCTTTATATATATTTATAAAGCCAAAATATATATATAATTTATATATATATATATATAGATATATATATATATATATAGATATATATATATATATACACATATATATATAGATATCTATATATATATTATTATATAACAATATAATAATTATATATATTATATATCGTTACTATATATTATTATTGTTGTTATTTTTATTGTTATTATTAATATTATTAAATTTTTTTTTCGAATCTTAGCTCCTTACAGAACCTCTTAGTTCTGTAAAGAGCTAAGATTTGATATAAAATTAAATTATTATTATTATTATTATTATTATTATTATTATTATTAATAATAATAATAATATAATAATAATAATAATAATAATAATAATAATAATAATAATATAATAATAATAATAATAATAATAGTGCCACAAGCACATTTTGCCCCTCAAATACACCTCATATCCAAGCTGGTGGCCTGTTTGGCTGCTCTAAGACTTTTTATGGAGTGCAGTCCTTAAGAGCTGTCTCCAATAAATTACTACCCATGTTGAGTGCTGCTCAATTCATTAGAAATCACAACCTTTGGGAAGCACCCTGAAATCATCCCGTGCCTTGAAAGGATACAACTGTTCATTTTCTCAGCAGAATTTGCCAGCTCACTGTGCACTCCCTGCTCCATGCCTGGCTCAGAGTGCTCCTCTCCAGCCCAGTCTGCCTCTGAGCTCTCCACCACTTCCTATCAGCTATAAATTCTCATCATCATCTGCAGCCATGCTCAATTTGCTGCCTGCTTAGCAGTTTCCCCTGTGATTAGCTTCCACAGAGACACCACATCCAAAACACACAAATTATCCCCTCTGCTGCTTGGTATCCCCACTTTACTTCCCATCCACACATTGTTTAAGACAGTACTTATTGAATAATTCTGGTTTTCATAATCTTTTTTGATTTGTGGTCTTTTTCATAGGCCTATTTGTAAGAAATTCTTCAACTATCTGTCTTAAAGTGAGATCTGGGGTGAAAAAACCCCTTGGTTTAAAACTCTCTCAGAATAATTCCACTGCTCTGACATCTTAATCTGACAAATACTTGGTTTGTATTTGTATTCACTCCGTTTTATGGAGGTGGTGAAGCAGATATTTTAAGCAGAAGGAATGTAATATATCAGGATGTAATATATTAGAATTTCAAGCCTTTGAAGTCAGCATGACACGCTGAGTTTGAAAGCAGCAAGAAAGCTGAGCAGCAGATTTGCACACTGGGGAAAGAAACCATCCCTCATGACTAAATTCTTGCCCACTGTAAGGCACAACACCACTTAAATACAGAAATTATGTTTTGAGTGAAGAGATACTGAAAATCTGACGTCAAAAAATTGACTATTAAAATAAAAAAAAAAAAACCCAAGCAGCTTCTTCTGCCAAGCAAACACAAAAATTTCAGTCACCTTTAGCTGATATGCAAACAAAACACCACTTGCTATCAGACAGTTGAATAAAACCAACAATATTTCCTGTCCCTCATGCAATTTTCCAGTGCTTTTGAAATGCCAGCACATCTGCCTTGACATGACACTTCCAATGCTCCTGGAATTTCCTGCAATGCTTCTGCCACTTGGTTCAAGAAACCTCCAGAATGGGAATACAAACAAACCCTTCACTATAATCATTTATAATTAGTTCAAATATTTATAACAGCATCAAAAAGCTACTCGTGACTCCCCAAAATTATCACACAATTGGATCTCATTCAATCTAAATGTTTCATTTTAAAAAAATAATTTTTTTTTAAATTAAGTGTATGATGAAGAAAGTAAAAAAACCACAAAAGGGTAACAGTATGTGCAGGGCTTTATTATTGCCTTGTTCATCTTTCTCTGCTGTGTTTCTCATCTCAAAGGCTCTTTGATCTCTTATGAGCAGTCAGTCCTGTAGCAAAAGTCACCCCCTGCACACTGCAAGGCCATTGTCAACCAGGAGTTTATTAATAAACTCCACTTCCTCTTTAATCTTCCCTTTCACCCCAGCCCAGCAGTTCACAGCAACCTCCAGTGCTGTCCCAGACTTTAAAATAAACATCCTTCACAATTAACTGTAAATCCCTCTTCAATTAGGCCTGAAGTATCAACAGTTTAATTGTGAATATGACCAAAAATGGTCACATCTCTGGATCCTGCCAAAAATTCACCCAACTCATGCCTGCTCTGAAAAAGAAATATTTTAAACCAGGAAAGCTAAGTAAGATTTCAAGAAGAAAAGAATAATAGGAAAAATGATAAAATAATAATAAAGGAAATATCATGGTATTTATCCTTCAGTATATTAAAATAATATATAATTAAAATAAGTTTAAAATATTTATGAATTTTTCATTTTGAAAAAAAAAAACCCACAAAATTCTCTCTCAAAAAAAAAACAAACACAAAAAAAAAAAAAAAAAAAAACAAACCACAAAATTCTCTCAACAACAACACAAAAAAATCCACCTAGGACTTCCCTGCTGCCATCAGCTTTATTTTTGAAGGGATATTGATGGTCAGGAGCTCTGTAAATGACAAAGGTCCAGCCTTCATGGCAGAGAAACCATTTTTGAGGCTTTTGTTCTTTTGTTCAGCAGTTACAGGTGGTAATCCCAAGCATGGGGAGAATCATGCCAGTGTACAACATAACAGTCATGAACACTGTTTTATTTTTTAAAAAATTACTCTTTGTCTTCCCCATCTTGTAGCACAACAGCCTCGAGAAAAAAATGCAATTTTTGTGGCACATCAGCAGCTCACATGTCCTGCCATGTCATTTCCTAACAGCAGTTTGAAAGTTACAAAATCCCCAAGGTTATTTTGAAAAAAAACGACCCAAACCACCTTTCCCAGAAAGGCAGAGCTGCATCATTAGAGCAAATTAGATATTCTAGAGCCTGGTGCTGCTCTCCACTCATCCTGAAGCCATCAGTCCCACCCAGAGGCAGATCACAACATCATATGGAAACCAAAAGGGAAACAGCTGAATGATGTGGATATTTTAGAAATTATGGAGGGGGAAGGGCTAAGGAGAAAAGGATGCACAGGGAAGCCAATAATGGCTGCAATGATTATTGTCCACTGATTAAGAAAATGTTATTATTATCATGTGTGGCCCAAACCCCCCAAAATTCTCCCCAGGCAGAGCACAGGCTGTAACTCCAGCCTAAAGAGAAAGCAGTGGACATTACAAGGCAGCACTATTCCCTGGTGAGTGCAGCAATGTCAGATAAGGACACTCTCTCTCTCCACCCTTCCCCTTTCAAAAGAATTACGGAAGAAAAAAACAACAGGAAAAAAATTAAAAAAAAAAAAAACAACCAATGTACTCAGGGCTCACTGTGCATTCAGGAAAAATGCCTCTCATTGCTGTCCCCCAGCATTCAGCCCTGCTGACCTGCAGAATGTACAGAAACTGTTTAGCTTGCTGTGTGACTTGCCATTTTTCATCTGCTTCTTCTCAAACCTCATTCTGCTCACCCACACACAACTTTCCCCACTGGTGCTAAATTTTCAAACAGCATCTCCTGGTGTCTGCCCTGCTGCTCTGAGCCATTACTCTCCTGTTTGTATCTTCACTCCAGCCACAGATTTTACAAAAGGGAAACTCCTGGCAGAAGTACATCCTGTGGAGCCAGCTGAAATGTGGCTGCTGCCCTTTGCTTTGGGACTTCAGAGCACAGCCAAGAGCAAACACGAGTTCTGCTGCTGGTTGGACATCTTGCCTGGAGATAAACCCCAAAATGCTCATGAGTGCATGAGTAAGTGATCCTTCTGAAATGATCCCTGGGGATTTTCCAGCCTCAGTGCACTGATACCAGAATTTCTCTGAGAAAAATCTGCCTTTGGTTGAGCTGGCAGCAGCTCTGCTCTGTAATGTTTTCAGTTTCCTGTTCAGCAGGTTGGAGCATCCAAACGCTGGTAGAAAAGATGACAGCAAAAAAAACAATGCAGAAAATTGAAAGCCAGGCCCTTCAAGGGCTAGAGTTTGAACCCAAATTAACTTGAATCCCCAGCACTGGGACTCTTGTCCCCTTTGCCTCTCTCAATCCACTGTATTTATATTTATTTTTGAAGCTCTCTGAGATGTATATACTCCAGTATTCACTCCTGTGTCCAAGCACCAAGAAATATGTTGATAAAATAATTTGGGAAAAGCTTTTTCCTTCAGGACCTGCCTGCATTCAGCATGACCCTTAGCACTAACTACACTGCACTTCAGCTCATGCAAATCTGCTCTTCTCTGATCCTGGTTTTAGGTTTTAGTGCTGGATGCAGTGTTAACTAACTGGGGTTCCTGCTAAAGAAAACTGGAGGTGGGGAGGAAAGGACTGGATGAGTCTCCCTCTCCTGCCTGAATTTTGCTCCTAATTGAAAGCTGAACTCCACCCCAGAATATTCCTGACCTGTTGGGTCAGGGGTCACAGGGCAGAAGCATTTCAAGCACCTAAAGACAGTGACAGACAAAAGCCACCACTGTGTCCAGGCAGGGGACAGGGACAGGGCACACAGAGTGCCCAGGGGGGAATTGTCAATGCATCCACATCCTTTCCACAGGGCAGTGCAGCAGACAAGCTCCATCAGTGCTGCCTTTGCCAGCTTCAGAAAGTGCTTTGACTTCCACTGACACTTTCTGAAATCTAACACTCTTCCCTGAGTCCCTCAGCAAGGAGGAGTATCCTAAATTCATCAGCAGCGTTCCTTTCAGCAGGAGGGAGAGGATAAATTTATTAGGGAAAATTTGTGATCATAATTATAAACCAAAGTAGATAAAGGCCTGTCTTCAGAACAGAATTGCTACCTAAAATAGAAGGTTTCCATTGGAAATCTAAGATAAACATAATTAAAAAAAAAATTAAGAAAGAAAAAAAAATAGTAATTAGATAAAACAAGATTTAAAAAAAAAAGCCCTGGAACTCTTCTTTTTCCTACTATGATATTTCCCAGTTAAAGAAATATTCTAACAATACAATTAGGGTGGCTATCTTTTATTTTGTGGGAGGGGAGAAATACGAAGAGCAACAGGAAGAACTGACTGAATAAAGCTCAGACCATGTTCCTAGACTTTGCCCTTATTATTGCCTCACTCATAAAGACCCTGCTTGAAAACAGGTTCTTATTCTGGCATGGCAGAATAAGAACCTGTTTTAGTAATAGGTATTTCCATCCCTTTCACTCAGGCCTGGGCCATGATTTATAATTAACCATACTGAAAGAAAATAAAACAGCTTTACAGACACAAAAGCTTCAAAGACTTAAAATCCCCATTGCAACAAAGGAACATTAATAAATATGCCAAGCACTGAAGGCACCACTCACTGCTATTTTTAATTAGAGAATTAACCACCTCATCTAAAGCAATGTGACTATTAATTACCAAGATCAAGATCATTATGCAGTCCTTGCAGAATGTATCACCACAGCTGGAATATCTTGTATAAAAGAAAAAAGAAAGGATAAAAAAAATATCCAAACAAAAAAACTTCCACATATACAGAGCAGTCCAAAGAGGAAGGGGTTTATGGCATATGAAGGAATTTGTAGAGGAAAGTAGAAAAAAGGGAATTTATTGTACCATAAAAATCAGTGTATTTGGTGAGTCTTTGCCAGGTAAAGCAGTGAGCTGACAAAAGACAACATTTTTATTCATAAAACCCAATTCCAATGTGCCTACAACAACACACTCAGTATCTTCACTTGAAGAGAGATGTACAAAAACTTGTCCTGGTTTGAGTTTTTGGTGGGTTTGTTGCTTGCAATTTTTTGTAGGGTTTTTGTTGCTGTTGTTTTTTGCATTTTTCTTTGTTTGGTTGGGTTTTTTTGGTGTTTTGGGGGTTTCTTTTTGTTAAATTTTAATTCTTTTAATAAAACAAAAAAACTGCTGACTGGTGATTTCTGCTGACCCAGCACAGAAGCCACAGCTGTATCTCCCTTCTTTATACTCCCTATTTTTTTTTTTTTCTTATTTCCTTTTATTCTTTGATACATCACACTTCAAATGAGATCATTAGATTTCAAAAGATGGCACTTCAGACACTACTTTGAAAGTCAGTTTGCAGTATACAGCCAACTTTAAAGCCACCACTTTAGAAATGGAAACTTCTAAAATCTTCTAAAGTATATAAAGGTTAATAAGATAATGCCTTTAGGTGATGTTTTAGATAGTTTTCCTCTAATTCTGGCCAAAAAATGAAAGAACTTCCAACAGTTAAAAAGTTAAAAAAGTTAAAAAGCTGCTGCAAGTTGCCCAAATGAAACTGGTTTAACCACCTAGTCACATTTATTAGCCAGTTAATAACTGTGCCATGGCAATATTAAACCTGGCGTGGTGCAGTTCATAACAAAAGCTGAACTGAAACCTGATAATGACATACTCCAACCAGACTGTAAAAATTCACATGAAGGAGGAGGAGGGGAAGAAAAGGCAGGAGCACTCTTCAATACCTCTCTAATTTGATTAAAAAGAAATGTGGCAAGATTTAATTTTTGTTCTCACAATTTTCTTTTCTTCAGTTTTGGTGAAGTTATTGAAGTCCATTGGTTATTCCCATAGAAAACCAATTTCTGTGTCTGGAGCAATTTAAAATTCTGGATTGAACAAGACAGAGTTGAGTAGGAGGAACATCCACTGGCTTCCTGATGACCTCGAACACTCAGGCTCCAAACCACTGTGGATGGACCACCCACTGATGGCATTCCTTGGTGATTTAGCTTTGTTTATTGAATCTTCAGCTCTTTCACCAGTAAAGTGCTCTGAATGCAAACTAACATAAATCTGGAAGGCCTCAAACTTTACTGTGGCAAGGGTTCATGCTCCAAGTCTTACTGGAAGATTTAGATTTTCTATATTGTACCCCAAAAAAAAATTAAAAGGCAGTTTGCATGCAGTGAAAAGAGAAAAGGCTCTGTTTAATAAAGGTGAACAAATAGGTACAACTGAAAAGTTAAAAAGTTATTGATCAGACCACAACAAATCAGCAATGCTGAGCATAAGGGTAAGCTCACGGTGGAACTCAATAGCAAATCCAAATTTTCATTTTAAAACTTAATAAATAAGCACATACTATTCTAATGATGCTGACTAACTCTTCAAACTTCCCTGACTCAAATAATGGGCAAACAAGGTTTCACAAGACTGATATGCAAATCCTCATGACTTTAGGTAACACAATCTAAACCAAACAACACCAACAAAAGTTTTGGGGATTAAACATTTTTTAATGCCAGAAAAGCCAGCAGAGTACTCATATTCTCAGAATTAATTTAAAATATTCCCCTAATAGTGTCCGCATGGTAACAAGTCCATAGAGACTCTGGAAATGAGGCAGAAGAGAGAAAAGACAAGGAAAGCATTTTAATTTTTATTTAATTAGCCGATTTAATTTTTAAATAAAATTGGAGGATAAGTTGCACTGTAAGCTATTTTTAACACTAGCAGCAGCAGCCACTGAGTTTTACAAACAACAAATTTGTTCAATTTTCCCATCTATGAAAAAAAAGAACCCATAACACCATCACCAGACCAACTGAGATATTTAATTTAATGCAGTGAAAAAACACAATTATTTTGTTTTCACTCAAAAATTTGCACTGGGAGAATATTTTTCAAGGGAATATTACTTTTTGTTTTTATCCCTTCTGCTTGAAATAACTCCTTGCTACCAACCAGGAAACCCAAAATCATTTCCTACTCCACAGCAGAATAAAGTAGAGACCTGAGAAGAGCTGTGTGACTTGTTTGCTTGCACAGAAGAGTGAAGTCAAACAGCCTCTAACATGCAGCATTTCCTTGATGGTTTTTCCTTCTGAAGCATGAATCTGAAACAATAAACTTCAAGGACAACTCCCCCTCACCTGAGGTTAAAAACAGGCATTTGACTGCAGTGGGTGCATGACCTTGACTGTGGTCTGGGCAGCTCTCAGCACTTTCAGACTTGAAATAACTCACCTGCACCCCAGTGATGCCTCAGGTTTAGATTTTATATTTTTCACATTCTGTGCTGCTTTAGTGTGTGGGTCTGGGCTTCACATTATGGGATGGTGAGCTCTGTGCACAGAGCAGGGAGACAAAACAATTCCTGCTCCAGCTGGGCACCAAGGACAAATGATCCCAATCCCAGCCCAGGAGCACAAACCCCGTGGGCTGGAG
This sequence comes from Serinus canaria, assembly GCF_022539315.1. NCBI lineage: Eukaryota > Metazoa > Chordata > Aves > Passeriformes > Fringillidae > Serinus > Serinus canaria. The sequence continues at coordinate 68,532,407 of NC_066314.1, forward strand.
AGAGAAAAACAAGCAGGGTGGGAGTGCCTGGGCTAAAGCTGGGCTGGGACAATGAACTGCAAGGTGGGAATGGAGCAGAGCTGATCCCAGGGAGAGACCCCGTGCCCGGCCGGGCATTTTGGGGCCATCTTGGGTCATCTTGGGTTCATTTTGGGGCCATTTTGGGTCATCTTGGGTTCATTTTGGGGCCATTTTGGGTCATCTTGGGGGCAGCCCTGGCTGGGCTCTGGTGCTGCCCAAGGTGGATCCATGGAGGAGATCCTTGGAATAAATTCCTGCTTTATTCTGGGACTCTGTCTGGTCTCTCTTCTAGCTCAGCCTTCTCAAGGCATCACCAGCATCAGCTGGAGAGGTTTGTTGGGGACACCTGAAAATTTGAGCATTGACTTTTTTGTTTGTGTTAACGCACACATAACCCAAAAAAACACCCCAAAAAATCCAATATATTCAGCAAGTAAATAATTCAGCAAGTAAACTAAAAGCACTGTCTTGTGCCTTTGTCCACATCAGGGACTGCAATTATTCAGCAGAAAGTGAGTCAAGTGTAAAAGAACTGCCTGCACTGAGGTCACAGCTGACTGAAGTCACACCCTGCACAGTATTTACAGTGCACTTATGTAACTCAGCAATTGTTTCCTGGATGAAAATAGGCTGAACAATAGCAGATCCCACAATTTGTGGGAAGGAAATAGGATTTCAACTTTTGGTGTTCCATGCCTCTGGTTTTCTAGTTGCAATCATTTATGTTTTGCTGTACAATTTTCTCATCCATTAATCTGGGCCAAGCCCTTCCTCTAGGTGTATTTCCATTCCAGGTACATATATTCAGCAAATGTCATATTTTTCAGGTTTTGTTTTAAATTACCTGAATGAGTGCATAAATATGATTATTTTCCAACTCAATTCACAGATTCACATTTTCAAAAGCAGGCTCTGCTGTGAATGCCCAGCTTGGCAAGTTTACAGGCTTGACTTCCAGAAGCAAAAGTATCTATACTTTCTAAAATTTTAATGCCTTTACAATCACATATTTGGTTGCCAGCAAACATCCAGTGATTAAGAATGGCAAAATTAGAAACCTTTATAAAAAATAATCACCACAAAATGATTTTTGCTGCAATTACCTTAAATGAGTTTGAATTTCATGAGGAAATTTTCCCCAGGAATTTGTCATTGATGGTTACCAAGCCAAATTTAACAAACTCTCACTAGAAATGGATTCTGAAGTGCTACAACAGGTATTTTATTGCAATTTGTTCATTCATTCAACTGAGGCATTTTTTAATGTCAAATTTACCAAAATGCTGAGGCATTTTTAATGTCAAATTTTCTCCAAACTAATGTCAGATAGTGTGGGACAGAAGCCCAAGATACCTTGTCTCCAGGAAGCCTCAGTGGAGCTACACTTTTTGGAAAGCTCCCACAGGTTTTGAAGGAGGAAAATAATCAAAAATCTTTCTGAACATGAATTTATTGTTCTGCAATTGCTTTTATTAGGAATAAATGTATGTGAAGTAAGTGTGGGTGGGAAGGAGAAAGGGAAGGAGCTAAAATCCATATGGGGTAATGCCTTTTGATCCTTTCCTTGCTGGAGGAATGGCAGGAGAGCCTGGGGAAGTTTGACTGCTCCATTCACTTCCAACCTCAAAAAAAAAATTGTTCTAGATGTGATTCTTGTGATTTTACACATTATTTAAGAAGCAGTCATCTAAAATCTTACCCTCCTATGAGCCTCAGAAAGGTTAAATAATTAACTTTTATTACTAATATAATAAAAAAAATAATAATATAAATATCAAATTAATAACAATCAACCTTTTAATTAACCTGAGACCCTGCTGCTCCAGGATGCTGCCAGGTTTTGAAGAGCAATGACACAGCAGCACAGGGAGCTACAGCTCCAACTGGAATTAGAAGAATTACCCATGGGTGCAGTCCTTAGAGCAATGAATCTTATCTTAAAAACTATTTTCCATAACACCCTTATCCTCCTGGCTACACCCATGTGGCCAGAAAACATCAGAGCCCTGAGAGATCCTAGAGGGAAGGGATCCATGGAAAATTTTTGGGGGACACAGCTACAAATAATATAAACAGAGCTTCATCCCACATTCTAGGCAACTAAGAAATGATGCTGCTTATAATAAAACTATCCCAGCTCCTCACCAATGAGTAAATTTTGCTTTTAGATCTCTGGGCTGCCTGAACAAGAATATATTTTATATTCTGTGAGATTAAGAAGTGTATTTTTCCCTTTTCCAGAAGGCACACTAGATAAACTTTAAACTCGTAGCCAGTTTCAAAGGAAAAATATTTGTCCTGCACAAAGCCTCTATTCAGTGTCCCTGTTTTTACTACAGTAAGAAAAATAGCTGTGCCCTGGGTAATTTGTTCATGTATGCCAATAAAAGCACATTGGGCCAGAGCCAGCACTTCTAGCAAGCTCCCAAAGACTTCTGAAGTCCTGTGAAAAGCAGAACTTTCTTTTTCTCTACTTATCCTTTTTCTAGTTGCCCTTCCCAGAACTTAGTACTTGTTTCCATTACATTTGCCTTTATGTTACTGTGAGAAGCAACTGAAAGAAAAAAAAAAATAAGGCTAAAGAATAAACCCAAGGCTTTTAAAGAAGCCCTTGTGCAAAAATAAAGCTTTCAGATATCTTCATACAATGTTTCAAATGTTAAGCATGCACTGTTCTGAATTCCATGGTGTTCAAAAATTGCTAAAGAAGCTCAAGTATATTCACATTTTAGACATGAAATATATAAAGAATTAAGGAGCATGCTGACATAAATACTTAGATTTCTATGCTTTCAAGAAACTTGCTGTTGAAGTAAGTCATGCCTGTGACAGACTCAGGGTAAAAAAAGAGCTTGGACCAAATTATTGGGAAGTTATTCAGGACAAAGCAATTGCCTGTTCATAGGTGCTTCCCCAAAACTCAGTGTTTTTTGAAACAGTTTCCAAAACAATCACAGAAATGGGGCTGAAAAGGAAGGAAGTCATCTCACAACCTTAAGGCAGGAGCAACTGTGCCGAGGTAATTCCCAAAAAGTACTGCTTCCCAAGCTCTTCCTTGGGCCTCCAATAAGGGAGGCTATCAACCCAGCCTGGGGAAACCCAGGGTCTCATTAGCCTCATTCTGAAAAAAGCTAATGAGGCCCTGGGTTTCTTCTCAATAAATAATCTAAATCTAAGGTTCATCTCAATAAATAATCTAAATCCACGTTGCAGTTTCAACTCACCTGACACTGCTTCTATCCACAACACACCCAAAAACTACATTAGATTCTTCATTTTAGGGGGAAAAAAATGTAACAACGTGCATGAAATCAATGTTAAACCAAGCTTATAAAAATATCCTATTTCTCTGTCTTCTTCGATCAAGAATATTTGGCTTGTGCTACCTCCCCCCTCTCCTAGACCTTCTCACTCACATCAGCACTGCAATGGGCCCACAAGGACATTGTCTCCTGTGTATCATCTCATGTGTTTTTCCAGCTAGGCAATCCAAAGTAAGCAGATGTCAACTACTATTTTCCCTCAGGAGCCCACGAGGCAAGTTTCAGGGGGAACAATATTGCAGTTACTTCATCTATATATTATCTTTCATTATCTCAGTGTTTTTCTAAGCCATATCCCTTTGCTTCTTGAACTTTGCATAACCTCTACTCTTTCCTCATATTGTTTAATGCAGCCTTATGCTTTTCTCCTCCTTTTCTTTTTTTTTTTTCCATGCACATTTACAGCAGACTGTATGGAAAAAAAAATAAAGTTATTCAAGAAAAAAATAATTCAAGTGTAGACTCAAAAATAGTTCCTGACATTGAACCAAGTCTTTAGGATGGGGGCTCAGCTTGCCATCCACCCTATGACTGTCCTTCATCTCTGGTCAGACTGGGTTGGATGATCACTTAGAAAATTAACACTGTCAATTATAAATATTGCCTTTCCCAACAGAGACACCAAAAGAATTAGAGGTAGGGGTTTTTTTTGTTTGTTTTTTGGGTTTTTTTGGTGGTGGCAATTTTCATTTCCCAGCTATTGCATTAAGCTTTCTGAAAACTCATTCACAGACAGTTTAGGTGAAATGGCAGAAGGAATTACTGCTCTAATTGGCTGAGTAAATCCTCTTACTGGCTTTCCATGGTTGCAAAACCATTGACATAGAAATCCCAACTTCTTTGTAGATGCCAGTGTGAAATCCAGGGAAGAGGAGCAAGCTGCACCTTGCAGCAGCTGGGGTTATGGCCCAAATAAGATCCAGGACACAGATAAGGTATTCTAGCAGGATAGCTGGAAGGTTGTCAGATGTCCCACCTTTCTCCATCCACAGTGAGCTTTAGCAGTGCCCAGATCTCAGGTTTCTGTGGTTGGAATGGTTCCCGAGGTATTAAAGAGTTTTTTTCCCTGCCCCATGGTCAAAGAAGAAGTCAGGGTTCCCCAGCTGTGGTTTTCAAGGTTGTTTATTTTCTCTTATCCATTAAATTCTTTCTCTGACCTGCTGAGATCTGTCTGGCAGGTTGGTTTGTGGCACACTGACCGCCCTCAGGGTGGTGTTGGCTTTTTACACTAAGAACTACCTGTACTTTATTCACAATAATTTCCCAATCCCTATCACCTGTGTTGGAGAGTCTGTCTCTACCCTAAACCAATCCAGAAGTGCCACCATCACAGCAGAAGAGGGAGGGCAAGAAGAAGAAGAAGGAGGACAGGGCACACCCAGATTCCTCCATCTTGCCTCTTGAACCCCCATTCTGAAATCCCAAAATTCTACTTTTTCACCCTGTGACAAATTAACCATCATTCTACTCAAACTCCTGTGGCTTGTAACTCTTCACACAAAGCTGGGAATTGTTTCCATGGGTTAAAATCAAAGGCACAGGTGTGTTTGACTCCGTGCCAAGGTCTCTGAGCCCCCTGCCAGGGTCTGGAGTCCTCCAGGGCAGCCAGAGCAATGCTCTGGGTTCTGACACCCAGACTGCCCCCATGTGTTGGCCTGGCTCTGGGTCACACTGAGCCCCCTCCTCCTGGAAAAGCCCCATGGGCTGTTTCACCTGCTCCAGGGATGCTCTGGCTGTTTCCTCCTCAGCCACACAGGAGGGCTGGAGGGAGCCAAGCCACAAACAGGGATATGGCATGGCACGGTGGGAGTCACCAAATCATTCCCTGCCCGTGCACGAGGTCAGTGCTTCTCCCCAAAGGCATCTGCACAATTAATATCTAGTCAGGCTGGCCAAGGCACCTTCATGCCCTTTGTTGAAGGGAAAACAGCACAGCTGCAGCACAGAGCACCGAAGGTGACATTTGGGCAAACTACACATCCAAAAAAATTTGCTTCCTTTGGCATTATCCAGCTTTGTGAGTCAGTTCTTTAAAGCACAGGAACATCTCAGCCAGTGCCAGGCTCTCAGGTGATGCTAACAGGAGATATTCCCATCTGCTTTCTCTGAACTAAATATGAAATACGATCACAGCTCTAATCACATTGGTGGGTCAAGACTTACAGAAATCAGAGAGCAAGGAAGCCATTGGATTCAGCCCTTTTCCTGCTACAAAACCATCCTCCTAAACACAAGATTTCCAGTTTTACTGCTGGAGCAGCACCTCTTGAAAATCTTAACAACCAATCAAAAAAACCAAACCCAAACAAAACAGGTCCAGCCCTGTAGCCCTTCCTCATTGACTCTCTCCCCAGTGAAGGGCATGTGGAGCTCTTTTCCTAAAAGCTCCCAGATGATTTGAGTGCTTCTGCTTGAAACACATTAGAAAACCATGGATTTTTGTGAGGGAGGGGATCCATCACTCTACAAGCAGGGAAATCCCAGCAGATGTCCTAACATTTTTCCCGCTGCCCAAATCAATTGGTGAGCACCAGGGGCTCCTTGTGTAGTTCCCTCCTGCCAAATTTTAGCATTATTTAGCAGATGGCTTCTTCTCAGTGTGCTCAGGGCTTTCCCCTCCCTGGCACTGCGTGGTTTCACATCAGAGGCAGAGGTGCTGCTTTCCAAGGCTGCACCACCACCAACAGCATGGTCTCCCTCTCTTGCTCAGGCTTGGTGCTTGGAAGCTCCAGAGATGCTAAACATCCCCTTTCCTTTCAGTTGTGAACATCTCCTTTCCTTTCAGTTGTGAGCAGAAGGGGCATTGCAGCCCGAGCACAGTGATCAGACAGCTCTGGCAGGTGACTGCCACTGACATGTTTTATGAAAAATCCTTTCTTTAGGATTTTTCTCTTTTTGAGAAGCTGAGAAGCTTCAGGAACAAACTGTAAACAATTCTTATTTGCTGTTGTAGAATGCAACAGGGGGAATCTGTGATTGGCCTCATCAAGTTGTTTCTAATTACGGGCCAATCACAGTTCACCTGTCTGGCCAGTTTCAGTTTGAGAGAAAACTTTGTTTTCATCTTTTTCTATTCTTAGCTTAACTTTCTAGTGAAATCTTTTCTTCTATTCTTTTAGTATAGTTTTAATATAATATTTATCATATAATAATAAATCAAGCCTTCTGAAACATGGAGTCAACTTTCTCGTCTCTTCCCTCATCCTGGAACCCTTGTGAAAAATACCACAGGTGACAAGAAGGACAAAGTGCTCAGGTAGCACGAAAGAGTGGCAGCAATGATTCTCCTGCAAAATTTGGGGCATATATTGCACAGCACCCTGGTTCCCAGTAATGAAATATTAACACAAAGAGCTGCAGAAGGTGGCACTTCCTTCCAGTGGTTACCAAACAAGACTTTAATCACTGCAAATTGTCCTGAGTACATAAATTAGTGAAACTTCTCTAATGATGGAGGTGATACCCTCTTGGATTGCTCCTGGAATGGAAATGTGCAAACTGTGATGTCATGTAATTTGCATTTCCCTAATAGTAGGTTGTTCTTATCTAGTGTTCCTCTCCTCGTGTTTTAGTGCACTCCAGGGGGATATTATCCAAGAGGATAATACACAAGATGCAGAAGACTGGCCACAGGCAGTGTAAAAACTACTGCCAAACTGACCACAAATGCTTTTCCAGAGATTTCCAAACCTGTCTGAGCAGAGGCAAGGAGTGGAAGAACTCTCTCACTCCTGACTCACGCTGTTGGCCTGAACACAAGAGGGTTTGTTACTCAGAAATGGCATTTGGACCTCCCCTCCTCCCCAGGAGTCAAGTACAGCAGAGGAGGGAGGAAGCATCCACAGCTCCAGATTTATGGAAGAAGAAAAAAAGATTGCACAAAACCTGAGGAATGTGGGATATCTTTCAAGCCAAAAGAGTAACAAAGGAAATTGTGTGCAGCATAATGATTATTTTGTGTATTTTTGAATTATCCAGAGGGAACTGTATCTCCACAATATATTTTGCCTACTGTCCACATCCCACAGATTCGAGTCAGCTGTGCTGTTCTCTCACAAACACAGGAATAAGGATAGGAAGAAAACCTTGCTTCCATTTTATTTTTCATTTCTGCTTTTTTTTAGATCCCTGATGAATTTTAATCCCCATCTTGTTGCACATAAAAAACAGACACTTGAATAGGGATTGCTAATACAGGGAGTATTTGGATCAACAGGAATACATTTAAAATCAAATTACAAAAGCAGAAAAAGAAATCCATGGGGTTTGCAGGAGACAGAGCCCTGTCAGACAATGGAAATTGCTTTTAAGAATTATTTGGAAGAGAGGTGGAAGGGATAAAATCACAACAGTGTATTCAGTATGGGACTTCCTGGACACTGAAAAAGTTACTGAGCACAGATAATTAGTACAAGTCAACCATGAGATAAACTCACAGCATGGATTGGAAGGGAAAGAAACCTCTAAAAGAGCATCATGACATGCAGACCAGTCTCCCTCCAAACAAAAGCTACAGTTTTCCAATTTCCCTTTTTTTTTTTTTTTTTTTCCCTCTTTGTTGCAGATATTTTCACGGGGAGGGGTTGAAGGAACCACAGAGCAGCCAATTGCCCAGCTTCCCTTAGTCTCCTTTAAATACTGAATTTGGAAAATCCTATGCCCTGAAAATCAAGGTGATTCTCAGAAGAAAAAGTAATATTTGGATGTGCAGTAACTGGATATTTTTGTAATCTTTAACACTCACTTCCAAATGCCTCATTCAACAATTCACTTCACCACAATATGCTCGCAGGACTAAATATCACATTTTTATTTGAGAATTGCTGTTCACAGAACAATCTACTCAGAATGCCCAGAATATAAATTAGCCTTTCCTGGCTAAAAGGCCCAAACCATGACAGACAACTGGCACTTTTTGAATTGGTCAAATTAAAAAAAAAAAATTAAAAGTTAGAAAGGATATTTAATCTTTTCAGAAATTTACTATCATCGACTTTATCAGCTAATATTGATAAAATATCTCTTCCCCTGTTTCCTTTATACTCCCTTTTATTTGGATATGAAGTAAAAAAAAAAAAAAAAACTCAAATCAACAATATCAGATTGGTCAAGAACAAAAGTCAGATGCCCAAAACTCATAGCTTGATAATCTTGAAAAAAAGAAAAAAATCCAGAGAATCAATGAGCTTGAGAGCCTGTTCCTGTTTGGAATTGCTAGGCCAGTTGGAATTTACACATGGCTGCTCTGCAGTTGCATCAGCTTTTGGGTTTTTGACTGCACAGCGTTTATTATCTCATGCACATAAAAACAAGGTGTGCATAGCTTTTAATTTTTGGCTTTTTTTTGACCATGCTACATGACCACAGTGCCTGGGAAAGAAAATTAAAAGGTAACTGTTAGAAAAGTACAGCTAAAACCAGCCTGGGTTGAGTGAGGGTTCCACAGAGGTAAAGCTTAATTATTTACAGTTGAGGTCCTGAGAGACCTGGTCCCAAGGTCATTTATTACCAGGAATGAACATAAATCACTGGTTTCTATTTTTGTAGTGCAATCACCAGCACTCAATAGGAGCTATAAGGTAAGAGAAGACATCCACCCTTAAATAACCCTACAGGACAGACTTGATGAGTGAAAAACATGACAGAGGGTAAATAAATCTGCTCGAGAAGCAGGGAGGAAGAACAGGAGGAGCACAGACCCTGTGAGCCAAGCAAATACAAGGGGTTCAGAAGCAATGCACCTGGGAGCAGGCACAGCAATGTGGGCTGGCAGAAGCTTCTGGACCAACAAAACAATCCCCAGGAAAAACAAAACAAAACAAAACAAAATCCCCAGTTTTGGACTAAAACAATCCCCAGAACTGGAAGAGGTTTTGGCCCCAAGTGGTGAGTGCACCCAGCAGTGCAGAAGGACCTCTGTGCCACAGGAACCAAAATATGAAGGTTATACTGCACAGCTTGGACCAGGTTGTCACTGTGATATTTTCTGAAAAATCCCTTCCCCATGATTTTTCTCCTGAGAAGCCCCAGAAAAGAAATGTAAACAATAATGATCTGATTGCTTGGAATGTGGTCTGGAGGTACCTCACCCACTGGTGCATCTTGGGCTGGTTCCATGTGAATTGATTTTACTTAATGACCAAACACCATCAGCTGTGTCAAACTCTATGGTCAGTTTTATTATTCATTCCTTTCTAGCTCTGGTGTATTCTTTTCTCTATAGTTTAGTATAGTTTTAATGTATCATTTCAATATCATATCATAATAAATCAGCCTTGTGAGAACATGGAGTCCATTCTCATCTCTCACCTCCTCCTCCTGGGGACCTCACAGCACCACAACACCAGATGTCATCCACACTTGCATCTTTATTGCAGCAACCATCGTGGCCCCAAAAGTGACTCTCACTGCATGGAGCAGGCATGGCTTGGGGCCAGCACTCTCACAAACTCCCAAGGATGATGGTGGCTGGAATAACTTGCAAAGAGGATCCTGGATTAAAAAAACCCCAGGTGATCTGGGATGCTGTAACTTAGAAGTACAGTTATTAGCATACAAGGCAAAAGAGCAAAATTTTCAGTCTCTGCCTTCTGAAAATATTGACAGCTTCAGGTAACTAAGATTGAAATGACAAGATATAAAACAAGCACTAATTCCTGTGCTGATCTGACTTTCAAGCAGGTATTGGTAGCACTTAAGACCATTTATTGTTCCAAAAGCATAAGATTCTTCTTCTACTTCAAGGAAAAACACCCCAACACTGCACCAGGAGTTAAAGCACAGTGGAGCACAAATCAGCAGCTGCAGAATAAACACTTGGGGAGGGCACAAATCATTACAGCTGAGCAATGGTGTTTGTACTTGTGTGGATGCTTGCAGTAGCAACACAAATGCTTAGTTATATGAGGAATGAAAGTTCAATGATTCAGTAAGTAACAAGTCATCTGCAAAATTAATATATACAAATGCATCTCTAATAAAACCTATTGTTGCAGGAAGTTTTATTTTGGTGAACAGCTGGCATCACCCTGCTGTTACTGAGCTGTTCTCAAAAGGGTATAATGAATACAAGTGTGTTAATAACCTATCAGAGATGGAAAAATCTATGAGTTAATCCTTCTATTATAATCTGATCTCCCTGCCACTTGTGTAGCCTTAGCAGTAAACATTTCATGTCTAGCTCTCTTTTTAAGAGAGTTAAAACTAAGAATTTTAAACAACATTCATAAAAAAATACATGCCAGACCTTTATTTCTGTGATCTATCAATTAGTGGATTGTCAAGACCAGCCAATATTTGAATACCAGCCTATGCAAATACGTGGAGTTGCAAAAGAGAGATACCCACTGGACTCCTCTCTATTTTTTAGCCATGAATCTCCTTTTGTTTCTGAATTCTGAGCTATGCTCACCAGCCCTTTTACAGCACCATCTGCTCCTTATCTGTACTGTTTAAATAGCTGTATAAATTGCAGGACAGTTTCAGATGGGAGTGAACTCTGGAGGTCATCTGATCAAAACAACTTGGAAGCCAGACAGAGATAGAATCTCTAATGATGTACAATAATCACAATTACTTCCCAAGCCACCAGAAATGAAGCACAAACATCTCCTGACCACAAGTTCAATAAATTCTCCCATTTTAGTCCCGTGCTCATGTCCTGTTACATCTGAAAGGGATCAAGAGCACAAGTAAAGCTCTTGGCAGGAGCACAGCTGCCAACCTGGGACTCAAATGCAGCCCAGCAGCATTTTAAGAAATGTGGTGTTGAGACAACCAGGCTAAGGAGGGGCAGCATGTCAAGGACAGAAAGCTGCCAGAACCAGAGGAGCAAGGAGGACAGCTGGGTGGGTGGAAGGCAGCAGAGCATTTCTCTGGAGGAAAAAAGAGCAGCTCCACTGACTAACCCAAGGAGAGGTTCCTGAAACCCATTTAGTGTGGCTTGCATGGTCCCTGGAGTTGTGGTTTAGCTCCAGATCACAACCAGGTACCACAGAGCTGCTCCCTCCCTCCCTTCCCTTGATGGGATGGGGAGGACAACCAGAAAGAAAGGTAAAAAACACAGATGGAGATAAGAACAGCCTCATAACTGAAACAAAGTATAACAGTAGTAGTAATAAATAAATAAATAAATAAATAAATAAATAAATAAATAAATAAATAAATAAATAAATAAAATAAATTTTATGCTACTGCTACTAATAATGATAAAAATGATAAAAATGATGATATTTTTGTATTGGAAAGTTAAGAGACAAAGAAATAAAGCTCAAGAAAGACAAGTGCTGCACAAAGCAATTGCTCACCCACTGCTGGCAGATGCTCAGCCTGTCCCCGAGCAGCCCTGGGCACCTCCCAGCCAGCTCCCCCCAGTTTATATACTGGCCATGACGCCCTGTGGTATGGAATATCCCTTTGGCCAGCTCGGGTCAGCTGCCCTGGCCACGCTCCCTCCCAGCTTCTGGTGCCTCTCCTGGCTGGCAGAGCATGAGACACTGCAAAGTCCTTGACTCAGGGCTAGCACTACTTAGCAACAGCCAAAACATCAGCGTTATCAACCTTGTTCTCTACCCAGCTCCAAAACACAGCTCTGTGCTGGCTACTGGGAGGAAAATGAGCTCTATCCCAGCCAAAACCAGGACACCTGGTGACCCAGAGATCTCACTGCAGGAGGACACATCTGTCCTGGGAGCAGCCTTGCTGCAGCTGTTCATACATTCCCCTTCACCGAGGCCTCACTCTGGGGCCACGGGGAGAAGATGAGATTGAGTTACAACAAGCTCCATCCTCTAGAGCAGGCAATCCACATTTCCTACCCAGCATGGACAATCTGTCAAGCTGAGAATTGACATAATTAGCATTAGCACCATTCATATATACATACATCCAGATCTAAATGGGAGCTGTGGCACCTCAACATGCCCCAACGAGTCTGATTTTGCCTCTTTGGATTTGACACACACATCCAGGCTACAGCGAGGACCTGTGCCAAGTGCAACAGGCTGTAGATTATTTAATGGCTTGACCATCCTACAGCACAGTTTGTCATGGTTCCCATGAGCAGAAATGAGCCCTTTTAAGTTAACAAGCTTGAAAATGGTCACTCTGGGTAGTGCTGAAAGCGGTCTGTGTTACAGGGTGCGTCCAAAAGAGAGGAACAAATTTTGCTGTTCACACTTTGACCATGCTGGAAAACTGAATAACTGCTTCTCTACCAGCAACAGCACCAACAGGAATGTTCTGAACAAATTCCAGGTACTTTAACAAATCACAGTTCTTAAAATGACCCACGGCTCAGAGTCCCTTGAGGTTGTAGTGGTTCCTGGCAAACTGAAAACATTTTTCCTTCCACGCTTCCTCTCTGCAGTACAGCTGAGTGACCTCGGTGGTGGGAGGAGGTCAGAGTAGATGAGAAAAGAGTCTTTAAAAACACTGTTTGATTTTAAGTACCAAATTCACATTTTGAAGACAAAGCCAACCTAATTAAAAACATTTAAGTCTTGCAACTTAAAAGAAGTTGCAGTAGTTCCAAGAACAACTATTTGAGACTCCCTGGCCTCCCCAACAATCCCTTCCTGCAAGTCAAGGAAGCAACAGCATGAAGGACCTCAAAAACATCAAATTAGTGAAACAAAAAACAAACAAACCAACCAGCCCATAAACGGAAAGAGGGAAGGAATGGGATGAGGAGCTTGCTTCTAAATTCACAAAGTTCTAACTTTGTCCTGTATATCAAACACTGACATAAACCACTTCAAGCTTTTGCAGATCACTCTTAGGATTTGCTTTATTTGTATTTTTGTTCTTCCCCAGCCTCTTTTTGTCTCCTGTCCTCCAAAGAAGGAAAAATTGACAATGGTATGGAAGTGAGTTCAGACAGTTTCTCCATACATTGGAGAGGTGACTTACAAACCTCTACAGAGTCAGGTCTCAGCATTCTTCTCTTTTTTGACAGACAAGCATCCTTACCTTTACATTGTTTCTCTTAGTGATAAAGCAGTCAATCTCAAATTAATTTAAAACTAAAGTTTACTTTATGCCACTAGTGCCATCTAGACTTGAGGTGTCTCCAAATGAGAAGCTGGGCCAGAAGCCACAGAGTAGACATTAAATAAAGGAATATTTGGCCCAGACACTGCAATCCCAGTACTCAGAGGGGCTGCAGCAGCCTCCCAGGAAAACCTCTGCATCAACCCACACCCACCTCAGCTCCCCTCACTGCTCTTGAACCTGATTCTGCCTCTCTCTGTCCCCAGAGCTCTCCTCATGTTAAAACATATTTAGAAACTGGTAGAAATTATTCTTTCCAACAATCAGCCTCAAATCCCAGACCTCTTAGAGCGTCCAGAGAAAATATTACTCCAGTGTAATTAATTCCCTCTATTTCCTCTTCCCATCATAACTCTCTGCCTGTTTACAGCTGAGTTGCATCTTCTCACGTGCTTGCCAACAGTACCATAGCAGCCTTCTTGTACCTCTGGCCACTGGCTAAATGATAAAAATAAAGCCAAGAAAATTAACATGCACAAAAAATAGCAAAGCCAGGAATAAATTAAGTGTCTGGAAACCTTCTGCTGGTCTTGTGCTATGCTCCAGCTTGCTCCACTTCTAAGGAGGCTGCTAGGTATTTTAGCACAGGTACTTTATCAGCAGCTCTAGGGTGGCATCAAGGTGACTTAAACAGAAAGTTTCTTTGAAGCTGATAAATATTGAAATAATGGAGGAAATAAAGGAAGTAACTTCTAAAAGCAGGCTTGAAGCATTTTTCCCGGGTGCTGATTCTCCTCAAATAGGTTTCTACTTTTCTCCTGGAAGAGCACCAATCTCCAAAATAAATAAAGTAAATGCTTTGAGAGTAAAGTCAGTAGTTCTGGTCTGATAAATAGCAACATAAAAGTGGTACCTTTGCACTCAGCAGATCTGCTGCTGGTGTGCAGTCAGGAGTGATTGCTGCTGACTAGCGAGATAAACAAGGCTCCACTGCTTTCATGCTTGTTTGAGGCAGGATATCAGTGCTATTGTTGTGCAGCAAACTGAATGCTAGTGTCTTCCATAAAAAGCTAAGTTCTTCATTAATTTCCAGTTACATATCTGGACACTTCTTGCTGCCTCACACAGGAACAGGTAATGGGAGACAGAGACAACATCAGAGCACGCTTCGCTCCGCGTGCACTTTATGATGCGAAAACGCTCAGGAAGGGAGATGGGTCTGGGAGATTGGGAAATGCTTCGTGAAGAGCCAAGCAGAAATTCCTGCCTCATAAAGCTGCTTTTGAACAAGCACTTTCCAGATTCAAGAGCTGCTGTTTCTCTTTGTAGAACGAAATCAAACAAAAGAAAAACCGGCGGGTTGGTGTAAGAGATAAATCGAGCAATTTTCACTGCCAGCGTTCAAGGTCAGGTGTGTAGGCTGTGGGTATAGTACATAAAATAAACAAAATTTGTACATGGACACCAGCTCATCATTTCAAGAAAGAACATAGGCCAGAAAAACCTATTTGAATTTATCATGCTACCATAATATGACTAAATTTTAATTTACAGGAGTCGTTGGCAAGTGCTAGTAAAAAAGCAAATTCTCAGCGTTCAGACTTGCAAATCTTACAGAAACTATTTAGGAAAGATATGCTTGAAAGTGAGGGTCTAAAATATTTTTGAGTGTATTTTCACAATACATAAACAGTAATAGAGTCTGCTCTTTAGAACTTCAAAGTCATAGAGATAAGGATGCTTCTGAAAGAAGAAACAGATAGGAAAAGACCTGCTCATACAAAAATTTATCACCACAATTTTTTTACCATTATCTGACTTGCAGCTCCTGAAAACTAACCAGTTCTCTTAAATCAAGTACAGCATACAACACATTTCCATCTGGAAGTGCTTGCATCTTTCTTAGCATCTTAGTAAGCACCATCTAAGATGCTATTTCACATCACACTGGCTTTTTTTTTTTTCCCCACAAAGCCCACACAAAAATCATTATAACAAGCCTGAAATTTCTCATTAAAAGCCAAGCAGTATTTTTCTCTTCTAGTTAAGAAGTTCTGCCTCAATGAAGTAGTGAAGGTTTTAATAAGCTGCTTGTCTTAATGAACAGAGACTGAATTAGAAGGCAATGCCTGTTCTAAAAAAGCTTTGCTAAAACCACTCCATTTGTGCCAGTAACTCTGTACGTGCTGTTGACTTGTCAGAGACATTTCATTTCATGACACGAAAGAACAAGTCAAGAACTTAGGTCAGGGAACAGAAACAAATCCACAGAAATTTTCATGCTGTTACTGATAATCAGAGCTTTTCGTTCCTTGCATATTTCAGATTTAAGAGGACGGTAGACATCAACAAAATATTTTCTTTACATTGAAAGACTCTGAAAATGGTGCCAAAGAAGATCAGAGGAACTTTCCTTTTTGTTGCATCTTGAGGTCAGACACTTTAAATAGAGTTTTTGGCACGCCATAAAATAAACTAAATCAACTTCTCTCAAATTCCTGGCAGTTTATAACCCAAGCTGCCAAGCCTTTTAGTTATGCCAAGAATTAAATACTGCTCAAGTTAACCCAGCATAAAAGGCTGAGTGGTTATCAGGTGAAGATCAGCAGAGCTGCCAGGGCTTGAGGCTCCCAGGAGCTGTCAGTGGGCCAGGACTGAGCCATGCCAGTGCTCACCTGCAAGCCAAGGCAGCTCTGGGGAGCAGAGTGGGCTCACCTTCCTGCCCTTATTTATCACTAGTGCTATGTTCTTCTTTACCCCAATAACACCCTGAACTGTTTGGGCTGCTCAGAGATGTGCAGAGTGAGGCTGTGCCCCAGGGAAGGCATTGAGAGGCTTGCAAAGCATCTTGATCCCACCACAGGCCTGGGATGCACGGGAGAAATTCTGGCTTTTTGTGGAATATTTGCTTACATAGGTTCCAAACATTTGCACACCAGAAACAGTTATAGCAACTTATTTCCATGCATTTCATATGGTGATGCTTGGTTTAAAAATAAATGTGCTTTTTTGGTGAGAAACTGCCATGCAAGCAAAATGTATCTTTATTCTATGATTTCAAAGGTGAGAAAACCATTTCTAGGCATCCCTCCCAAGGCAGGCTTGGGGTTATCCCTGCTCCTCTGAGACCTCACACCAACTGCAGCTTTGTTAGTCTGGGTGCCACATCCTTCCCCTCTGAAACATTTCACATCTGGCTTCTTTTACACCTCCTCAATCCGGAAGGGCAGCACATCTTTCACCACAGGAGACAGACTGTTTCTCTCCATGCTTTGCTTCCTCTTTGCAAGCACATGCTCTCAAGTCAGCAGGTGTCCTGGTTTAGGGCAAATTTGGGAGAAAACCTCCAAAAGGGGTCTCTTCCAGAAAGCAAACCCACAGGGCTCCTCTCCCTAACTGGTTCAGGAAGAATTTTTGGGAGAGAAGTGGAAAGAACCTGTTTATTTAACAGGCACAGCACCCCCAGCACACAAAATGAACAATAATGGGTGACACCACTCTTTCACTGCTCTGAAAAAGATGACAAATTCAGAAAGTCTCTTTTGGGGGTGGTCACTCTGTTATCAGTCCCTCTGGAACTGGAGATGGTGCTGCAGCCACCAGGTGCAAACTCTTGGCATTTCCCAGGTCCCAGTCCAGAGCAGGCTCAAATGGTTCCAAAAAGGGGAAAGGAAAAACAGTCCAGGGAAAATTCAGACTGCTTAGCTAAACTAACCAATGAGCAGAAGCAAAAAGCAAGAGCAAAGCAGAAGGAAGAGCAAAGCAAAAGCCACTCTCTGTACTGCCCCATCTGTGTGTCCCACCAGCCGTGGGGGAGAAGCTGATAACAAACAAAACAAAACTTTCACTCTTCAGAGCCAGTCCTGAAGGCACAGAACATCATATCCAGCATAAACAGAACACACAGATGGGGTACAAACATCATAACATCACCCTAGGACAGCAGGTAAGCATCAGGCTGGTCTCAGGAAAATGTCCCTTTGTGTCCCTGACAGCCCAAGAGCAGCACACTGTGCTCTTGTTTCACAAGAAATCACCAAGATTTTACTTTTGTGCCAGTTCTTCCAGAGGGAAGATGGGCAAACTTTCAGAGTTTATCAGCAAATGTTCCCTCAAATTTATGAACTGTTTCCTTGTTTGGGCTTGAGGAGAGGAATCTGATAAGTGCTGGCATTTCTTTCACCTGCTCAACAAACCTGCTGCACAGTCAGCTCTTGTGTTTGTTCACAGCCTTCATTTGGATCACACACACATGATCTGATGGAGAAATACATCAGAAACCTCTCACACCAGCCTGTCCATCCACAGTGAGAGTGTTTTGGTCCAGTCCTTAAATCAGCAGTGTCTGGGCACTGCTGCATTGCTGCTTGTGCTGCTGAAGCTCCTAGCCTGTGCCTGCACACAAATGTGACAGAGCATCCCCCTGGAAAGGGACCTGCTTCCAGCTCTGCAAACAAACACCACCCAGGGAGGAGCAGATGGATTCTCACTGCACAGGTGAGATTCCTGTGATTCTCACTGCACAGGTGCTTACCACAGGGCATTTGGTCTCAAAGCTTTTGTTACAGAGAGCTGACACAGAAAACAGAGAGCAGGAAATCAAACTGTTGGATAAACCTAGCACACAGCTGATCCAGCTGGTTAAAAACATTAAGGACATCAGCACTTCTGTTTCCACACTCCCTTCCAGCTCCTGGCCAGCATCTTCTGTACCATTCACCTCAGCAGCTCCCTCTGTCATCACCTTCTCCCCTCTTGCCATGGGCAGTCAGGTAATGAAGCAAGGTTTTACACAGGCAGGAATTATCCCTTCAGTGCCACCCCTCTGGACTTCAAAAGTCATTCTGCCACCTTCATTTCCAGTCCTCAGCTGATTTTTGCTGTCTGAAACCACAAAGTTCTGTGTTTTAACAAACTCTTCAGAAGCTTTGTCCTTTGCTACTCTCTGCACAATCCTCTAGTAAATCTGGGTGCTGTTTTGGAGAAGTGGTTGCCCCCTCACCACTGCAAGCAGATTCTCAAGGAGCTTTGGCTCTGGATAAGCAGCTTCTCCATTTATCCCACCCACTGATATGCTGCAATGTTCAAATTTTGTATTTCTGTTTGAAAAGTTTTTAAAACTGTGGGTTCTAATTCATAAGCAGCGTGATAGTTTGGATTTGTCAAGCATTTTTTAGTACAAACAGAATTAAACCACATTTAAGCTCAGCTGTAAACAGAGATTTTTAGTAGACTCTTAACAACTCAGGTAGCAAAACAAATAGCAATATTTTTTCTAGGCTAACCCTGATGTTTGGACAGTTGTCTAGGATTTATGTGACATGATGGTTACTAAAGTATTCACATCTGTGCATGCAAACTGTCACAAAATTACAATTCTTTTCCCTCCCTCCTGATTCAGATAAAAACAGGAACAAAACAGTGCCTTGCAGTTCTCAGAGTTATCTCCTTGGCTGATCACAGAAGTGAATGACCAGGCTGATTTTCTATTTCCAGCTGAAAATGTGTAAGTGATTAACAGCCCCCTGCCCTTTGATACAGTGCTGAAAGATCTCTCCTTCTGAAGCAAACACAGCCCTCCTCTTTCTTTTTACAGGCAAAGGGAAAAAAAGAAAAAAACAAGGAAAAAGGGATGGGAGGAGAAAGGGTGCTTTCAGTTTTGTTTCTGCATGCCTTTCTTCACAACTTAAATTTGCATACCTGACTTTTCTTGAGAAGAGAAGGGGTGACTGGAAAACCTACACTGTTATATAAAAAGAAAAAAAGAAAAAAAAAGGTTAAAAATGAACTCCTACACTGTCTACCCAACTCCTACAGAGGCTGCTACAAGTCAGAGCTCCTCAGTGCTTTTCTCATTCACATGGTTTCCACTCCCATCACTCCCCTTAAATTATCAGTAAAACTCCAAAAGTGAAGGACAGCAGAGGAGGGTTTGTGAACACTGAAGGAAAGAGCCCAGCCTGGCAGTGCTGGCTCCTGGGGAAGAGGCAGAGACTCATTTCATGGCTTTGCTTCCCTTGGGACTGAAAAAGAAAAATAAAACTGAAAGAGATGAAATTTTTAAATCTGGCCTTTCCTGTTTTGCCCTCTTTAATTATGTATTGAAGGGAATTCATGAGTTTGATGTGCCAAATATCAGTGTAAAGCCCAGCATACAAAGTGGGGTAACAAGAAGGAAGAAAAATTAACCTTCAGAAAGAAGGGGAAAAAAACCAAAAGAAAAATAAAGAGAAAAGAGTCAGTTTTCCCACATGTTGAGGTCCTCAACTATTATTATGCAGCTACTTGAAAGCACCCACTTAGCCCACGGTCAGAACTTGTCTTTGGAAGCTCAGCAAGAGCTTTAGCACCACACAATAAATAAACACACAAATCAAAATGAATGAAAGTTCTCTTTCTAAAGCAAAATAATTACAAACACTGCTGTAAAAAGTCTGATGAACTCTAAGTAGTATTATTCCTTCACACTAAAGAAATATATACGATTTTAATTATTTTATTTTTTAAAATATAGAGGAGTTGACAGTGTCTTTTTCAGGACAGGAGGAGAGGGAGGCTGGGTGCTGTGGAGAAGGCAATTGAGGAGTAGAATAAATCCAAAAGTAGGACAACCATCAGTGCTGCATCTGAAGCAGCCATCACTGCTCACCAGGCTGCTGGAGCCTGTGCACCACTGAAACTGAAATCATATTAAAAGGCACTCAGACCCTGGGAAGCTGCACCAGGGAATCCTTTAATGTGGCTCAGTATACACAGCACAAATTCAGGGTGCTTTAAAAATACATTGAAAAGTTCTAAAAATCCTCTCACACACATCAAGTAGGGTTGTTTGCAATTTCACAGTTTTGCTGATGAGAAAATGTTAACACTCTATTTTAGCACAAATGATGTAAAATAAAATATTAAGGTATTGATATTAAACATATTGAACTGTGCAAAATAAATCAAAAATAACTGTATCAGGGTAAGGGGACTAAGAACAGTTTTCTCTCCAAAAAGTGGGGGGACATTCAGGCCAACTTACAAATTCTAAGAAAAACTTCAGGTTAAATCCTATTACAACTTATTGCAACCTTAAATGGAAAGCAAATTTAAAAATATTTCCTACTGCTATCAACTTCACCTCTTCTACCAAACCCCCAAACTTTAGCACCATTTTTAATTCAGAATTCAAACTTTAATAATATTGTCCAAATGCCAATGTGGGGTCTCCTGAAGAAATCACTCTACAGCAATATTTTTTGAAATATCACATCAATCTTAAAAAACAACACAGATCATGAAAAGCAGACTGTGAAATAATTGGGGGGAGGCATTTCAAGAGTAGCTGGAACCAGAGTTTGGGTTTAAGGAGTTTGGGTAAAAAGCCACTTGTGCAGAATCACTCTGCTCATCCCTGGGGCTGCCTGAACGTGGGAGGGGCAGCACTGGGGTGTCAAGTGCTCCATGTTTAACATCATTAGCATTCCCAGTTATTCCTTAGCAATTTGGTCAAACACAGGCTGTGGAGTGGGTCAGCCCCCTCCACAATTAGCTGACTAATTCTGAAGGTCAGACACAAAGAACAGGACACTGACACCCAAAGGATGCTTCTTGCAAAAGGACTTACAAACCAAACTGGTCAAAGGGCAGGACCCTTGTGCCTGAGAAGAAAAGTATTTAAAAAAACCCAAGAAAACCAAATAAAACAAAGTAGTGGAGTAATGCTGCAGTTCAGTTCAACGTGTCTCTGGAAATTTCCAGTGGGCTGGTTGCAGATGGTGGGAACCAGATAACTCTAAGACACTTCTCATTCTCCTCCTTAACTCAATAACTCTTCTTCCCAAGCCTTCGAGCTAGGAACAACTTGTTGCTGCTAGGAACAGCTTCTCTCAATGGTTAGGGCAATTCAGAGTGAAATTAGCATGAAAACATCATTTTATTTTAGAACAGCACTCCAAACAAGTGATTCTTCACCATTTGGAAACAATTTCAGTTTGATTACAAATTATATATACACCAGCCAAAAAAAAAAAAAACAAAAAAAACCAAAACAAACAAACAAAAAAAAAAAAATCTAGGTTGCATTTTGCATTTAAGCCAAGTTTTTTACTTAAATACAAAGTTTAGTTGTTCTAATGCAGCATCTGCTTGCAAATCTCTATTGCCCCTAATCCTTAACCAAATGTTGAAGGTAGTTAGAATCAGAGCCCTTCATAACTTCTGGCACAAAATCCTAACACTTGGGAAGGAAATCCTTGGGATTAAGATTGTGTTCTCACCTATAAAATCAACCTGGACTCTACTTTATTAACAAATTGAAACAGAAGTGTGTAAACTTTGTAGTTCAGTACCAGTAAAGGAGCTTCAAATGAAGCCCAGGACAGTTGTGGTAATCACAGTTTTATCATCCCAGAGCTATCAGAATCAGAAGGTCCACCCTGCACTAACTTCACTATCTACTCTGACAAATGACAATTAAAGAATTAAGATCCATAAACAGCAAAAAACACATTCTTTCATAGTTTGTAACACATTCTTTCAAACCCCTACCTGAAAAAAAAAACCTTTAAGGCACAGCCAGGCACTCCTGACACTGGAGGTGCTGCTTTACCTCTTCCCTAAATGACAAATGGCTTTGCCTATCAGCAGAGAGATGCCATCTCCTTTGTGAGTCAAGCATTGTCTGAGTTCCTTGTGGAGTTTTCCAAGGGCGTTAAAGGAGATTTCTCCCCTCGATGAAGTCAATGGTGACCTTGTTCCCAGGGAGCACCTCTCCATTTCGTTAGCATTTTACAGGGGTGGATACCATCATAAAAGGGAAGAGGAGAATCAGACCCGGGCTGCTCAGAGGGGTTGAACCGAAGGCATCACCGAGTTGCTATCAACAAAGCACTAAAGCACCGAGTATTTCAAAGCAGAGAAGGTGGTTTTGCAAGGTAAACATCTGCACTTTTACTGCAGTCTGTTCAAAACCCCCAGGACCAAGGTCAATTTTATTGTGCCACAGGAGATAAGGACTTTTCAAAGGTATAATTGTCTACTTATTGTAATTTTTAAAGCATGTAACTTGAAAGAAAGAAAAAAAAAATTTCTAAATTTACAAAGTAGCACAAAAACTGTGAGAATTTCCAGCAACACAAATGCTGCTTGCAGTGTTATGCTTAGCAATCCAAACCTCACTGAATATATTCTGCAACACTGTTTACAATGAAAACCAAGCACATAAAGTGACTGTCATGTCCTGTTTGCAAGAACCCCATGACATTTCAACCACACCTTTTTAATCCCTACCAAACTTGTCCAAAGGTATGGAATCTGCAGAGGTCTACAGGAGATTTAATGTCATCAATTAATATGTCAAATACTAATGTCATATAAAAATTTAAAAAATACAGGAGACAATCCACAGGACACATAATGTCATGCTCTATTATTTCAACAACAAATGCAGCACCTGACACCGGAGCATGGGGAAATTCAGAACAGCAGGTGACAGGCTGGGTGTATTCTGCATGTCAGACAGGGCACAACCTCCCCAGAGCTTTGCTTTGCCAGGTCTTGGGTACCAAGGCAGGAGACTAAAGGTTAAAAACACCTGAGCTGAGCTCACCTGTGTAGTTTTTAGGAAAAGCCCAGAGCAGACCACAGCTGCTCAAACCAAAGCTGCAAAGTCAGAATAGCAGCAGGTTTCAGGAACTCCTCCCACTCACCATCACCTAATCTTTAAAGTAAATTATAAATAACACCGGGAAGGTTTTGCTGTTTCAACAGCAAGGGTTTGGTTAAAGAATGGTAGGAAACAGTAGCGAGCCCAGTGAAAAGAGGGCAGAGAAAGCAATTCCCACTCACAAGAGCACCAGGAATTACAGGAAGCAGGAAATGATTGGGGAAAGAGAGGAGGGGAAAGCAGGCTGTGGCTTACAGCTCCTTGGCTAATTGTACTTTTCATACTGATAATTAACTTTAAAAGCATGCTTAACTCTAAATATTTAAAGTGAGACACTGCTTTTCTAAATGGCCACATGGTAGAAAGATTTTGAGGTTTGTTCTTTTGTTGTTTTGTTTTGTGATTGGGTGGTTTTTGTTTTTTAAGATAAGTAATGATTATAAAGACCTAGAAAGAGTTCTGGTCTGAATTCACTCCTCCAAACAAGAGTAAGAAGCATGAGAAACATGAACCTCTAGAAGGAATATTCTACTTTTTTTTCCCTTAAGTATCCAGAAAAGATTTGCAAGAACTAAAAGAATAATTCATTTACACAAGAAGGAGAAGCCACAGTTTAATTTGAATGAGAAAAATTATGGGAAACAAGGAAAAAATCTTTGCAACACATACCCAGAATGACTCATGTTTGATCCATTTGCTTTCCTATTTTGGGTTTGCCAGCAGCCAGTGCTCCATGGTCAACCACAACATAAAGCAGATGTGATCTTTGCTGAGAATTTTAGGTAGATAAAGTCTGTTCCTAATGCTGAAGGGGGCTCAGCATGGAAAGCAAAGTAATCCTTTCCTTTTTAAAACAACTTGCTCTTGTAAAGCAGGGCATCATAAAAATAAAAATAAAAATAAAAATAAAAATAAAAATAAAAATAAAAATAAAAATAAAAATAAAAATAAAAATAAAAATAAAAATAAAAATAAAAATAAATAAAAATACCATTCCTCTTTGAAGCCTTGAACTGGTGCTTGCATTTCAGTGTTATAAAACTGTAGATGTGTATGAATTCCTTCCAGTATCCTGAACTTTTCCTTTGCACAGAAGGAATATGCATTTCCTTCTTTGCTTTACGGTGTATTTTCCTGCATTTCCCCTCTTTTATAGGAATTATTAGCTGCAGCCAGCTCCACCTTCCTCCAAACAGGCCAAAGCTCCTGGTTTCCTGAAACTCTTTGGGGAGCACACCCCATTCATAGGAATATTTCAGTACTGTCTAAGCTGGATCAATCCCTGTTTATCAGCAATTAAAGTCTACCAAGAAATTAGCAGAGCAGCCTCCTCTTTTGTCCAAAATAATCAGCTTTTCTGCTTGCAGCACACAATGGTGCCAAAACTCCTCATATTTCAAAACAGGTTGTAAAAGCCAAAGGAAAAGAACTTGGATTTAAAACCACATAATTTCATCCTTAATGATCAGTACAGTCTAGAGAAGAGTTTAATTACTAATTCCCTGACCTATCAGAGCTGCAGCAGTGGGCTTGGCATGCCCTGCCTGTCCATGCTGGACATTCCACCTGAATATGAGGAGAGGCTTCCTGACCTGTGAGGGTGGGCAGAGAACTGGAACAATCTGCCCAGAGAGGGAGGAGAACCCAGCAGCTCTCAGAGGTCTGAGCATTGCCAGGTTTCTCCATGGCTTTGCAGAGCTCTGTGGCTCCACACCCTTCCCTGGGGCACAGCTGAGCTGGGATGCTGAAGGACTGGATGCTCCCTCTGCATCTGCAGCTCCTTTGCACATGCTGCATGGTTCTAATCCAGAGTCCCAAGTGGGTGCTCCAATGAGTGCAAGTTCTTAATAACTGTATTTTAACACTCTCAAGTGTTTTAAAGGAAGATAACAAAATACTGCCAAGCAATAGCATTCCCTCATTAAAGACATGCAAGAAAAACAATGTACTCCATAGGAAAAAAGTTTAAAAAGAGCATGTATTGACTCCTTCTGTTAGCCATATTTTCTTAATGCAAGCCAACATCAATCAATCAATCAATCTCTTCATTCTAAGTGCAATTCTCACCTCTCCATGTGGAACACGTTAATGAGTTTCCACTTTCAAAAAAATCATCTCTATTTATCAGGTACCCAGAAACAACAGGCTTCAGTCTTGCTTTCTCTGTGTTAAAGAAAAGCTAAGAGTTCTTCTCTTTCCATAGGATATCAGACACAAAACACAGCTCACAAAGCCAGCGTGGGTGTTCTGTTTTGGTGTATCAATTTTTTTTTTTTTTTATCCTCTCTGTGTTTCTGCCAGCCCTGAATTTAGTGTTAATTGAAAAGTGCTGGCTCAGCTCTGCACCAGGAATGCAGCAGCAGTGCAGCTGCAGGGCTTGCAAAAAAAAAGTGAGATGGAGAAACTTGTTGCAGAAAAACGGGGGTGGGAGGAAGGCCACCAGGTCTGCTGCAGGTGACAGGAGATGTGACCTCCAGCAAAGGGTGGGCTCTGCAGCTCTGGAGAACATGAGAAAGCCTAGAAATAAAACATGGCCCTCCTGCAACTTCCATAAGAGTTTTACAGTGGCAAAGGACGCTCTGCTCCTCCAAGAGAAGCTGCCTGTCTTGAAGTGAAGTGATGTAATGAAGGTTCTATTAGTGGGTGAATGAGCTTCTGGGAACAAGGAATGCTTTTCCCTGGAGCTGTACACCAACCAGCACAAACACAGCCCTCACCACACCAGTCTTGGTGAGGAGCAAACTGGGAGAAGGAAGCCAAGAGAAGTTACCCCTGGATATGATCAACATATTTCAGGCCATGAATCAGCTGGCTCCCATATCCAGTGTGTCATTTTCAGAGAATATTACAGACTGAAGATTTCACTTAAAATTATGAGAACAATTACTGCAATCAGGAAACAACCATTTGCTGGGTTTAAACTGTCTTAAATGCAGTTTGCTAAACAGCTTCAGGAGACACATTTTGCTCATCTCTACTTGTAAATTACTATAAAATATGATGCATCATATTTTATGGGGGGAAAAACAAACAAATAAACAAAAAAGCAGTGTGGTCTCCTCTTGCTGATTTGAATAAAACACCTCTTCTCCTCTTTAGCTCATCCTCTGAAGAAAAACTCCACAACCAAAAAATTTAAAGAACTGGTGATGAGGTCAAAGGGTCAGGATTAAAAACCAAGAAGCAGCCACCACACACGAGTTCTACAAAGCTCACTGCAAGTCAGCTCCTAATTTCAGTCTACATCTGAACAACTCTCTGTCTGTCAGTGCAGAGGTGCTGCTTGCAGCCACTTTGCTCTTGTCTCAGCAGGCTAAATCACAGCTCTGCAGATGAGGCCACAGGGGGATCCCAGAGCCCATCCAAGCACTCTTCATTTAGGTTTGTCCTTTCCTTTTTGGCAAACATCACTCAGATACTGCTCTGGTGCAATCAGGTCTCCTGACAATGTGAAACTCACACTTTAAAGAGCCCACTGACAGATGGAGTCAATTGAATGTACGAGTCTGAACAGCTGCTCCTGATCACCAGCTTGTACAGCACACTCATTCATCGCAAAATATTTCAAAAGGCTGAGCTGAAATGGAACAAATGAATTTGAAGGAGTATGGGAGGTACTGTGCTAACCTTGGAGAATGTGTCAGATGTAAAAATCATAGCTATGGGACTGCCATGAATTCACTGCTGTGAATGCTGGCTCCACTCTGCTAGCAGCATTCTCCAGATCCTCCAAAATCCAGGAGGGCAGCCAGAATAAGGCATTAGAAGATGTAATTAAATACTCCTTACTGAAGGTGATTTTAACCAAGTCAGTCACTAAAAGGAGCTGACAGCATGTTTGAATTGTGCTGGGGACAACTTGAAGATGACAAGCCTCAAACCATTGCTGGAAGGAGAGGAGGTGATTTCCCCAATGTTCTAGCTCAGAAAGAAGATCCATCAGTGGTGCAATGGAGGGCCATGGACCTGCCTTTGCCACCTTCATCTTCAACACTGTGAGAGGCCTCACTGCTTTTAAAAAGTTTTCCTCTTCCTCTTTGGTCCTTCAGTGCCAAGAACAAGGCACAGCCTGGCAAATGAAACCTCCCATTTGAAGGTCTCTGAGGAGATGGAGAGCTGACACAGAGCTGAGTAACTCACATTCCTTTTTTTTTTTTTTTTTCAGGACTTATGAATCTAAAATAGAGATTTTGAACATCACAGTGTTTGTCATGGCCACTGCATCATCTCTGAGTGAGTCAGTTTTTCACAGAGCATTTCCTATGAGTAGTGCACAGGGCAGCTTCACAGATGTTGGGTACCAGGGTGATATGCAGGGAGGAAAATTCTCCATGAGCTGCCTCAGGTGGCAATTCATCCTTGCCAGATCCTGCTAGGATTTCCTAGGAGGGGGAAAACAAGTTTCCAAGACCTTTTTGAAGGCAATTCTTATCTAGAAGTGATACTTGCAGCATCTTCAGACACCTGCATCATCCAAGCGTACTTGTACTTGTGTGAATTCATGAGGAAAGCATGTAATGCTTATGTAGAATTCCAAATTTCATGAGGAAAGCATGTAATGCTTATGTAGAATTCCAAATTTCACCCATTTTTGTATCACTATGCAGTTTTTTGTGTCTTACTATGAAAAGCACACTTCTATTTTGAGCTGTGGAGAATTTAACAATAATTTGTTGTAACACTTATTGATAAATGGGAAATAAAACGAAAGGAAGTTTCCCCAGTAAATAAAATGCAATCTTTGCAATGGTAGGGGAAAAAAATAATAAAGGAGAGGACTTTTAGATAATAATATTTCCCTCTTTCTTTTTACAGAGAACCTCTGCCAGTCTCTTGCTCCACCTGCTCTCCTCCTTCTTCAAGGGCAGGTAAGGAGATAAAGCTCAGGTGTCATAAGCTTGCACAAACAAGGCACAAAATAAGGCACAAAAAATTAAATTAAATAAGGCACAAAAAAGGGCAAAAAAAGGGCACAAAATAAGGCACAAAATAAGGCACAAAAAAAAGGCACAAAATAAGGCACAAAAAAAGGCCCAAAAAAAGGCCCAAAAAAAGGCACAAAAAAAGGCACAAAAAAAAGGCACAAAAAAAGGCACAAAAAAAGGCACAAAAAAAGGCACAAAATAAGGCACAAAATAAGGCACAAAAAAAGGCACAAAATAAGGCACAAAATAAGGCACAAAAAATTAAATTAAATAAGGCACAAAAAAGGGCAAAAAAAGGGCACCAAAAAAGGGCACAAAAAAAGGGCACAAAAAAAGGGCACAAAAAAAGGGCACATCAGCTCCCCTGCTACACAAGGGGACAAGGGCACTGCTTGCCATCACCCAGGCTCCTGCTGCCTGCTGGGAAAGCAACCAGGGGAAGTGCTGAGGAGATCCCTGCCATGTCAATAACCAGCTCTGAGCAGGTTTAATTGATTTTGGGAGCCCAATCCACCACCAGGGCACACGCTCTGATGTGGGGGTGAGAAACCCTGGGCTTTGTTTGATCTGCCAGTGCCACACAGGCTCTCACACCCTCTGCAAAGGTTATTCATCACCACAGCAACCTCCAAACAGAGGTGGAAGCCAAGTCAGACCGCCTGGCTTCACCCAGCCCTGTCCCTCTGATGGCAGGGGGCAAAGGTGCTCTCCACCTGCGCCCTACAGGGGACTTCATTGCTGGGGTTTGTTTTAAGGTCACTGGATCTCACAACTCCACTTTGAGCACCCCAGCCTGCATGGCCAGAGCAGAGAATGGCCACACTGATGCATTAAGCAAGCAAATTCTTCTAGAAACCCAGATAGAAGGAGAGAGGATCCCAATTCCTTCCTGCCCCGCGGTGAGGCAGTGCCACGTTCCATGTCACACCACTGTCACCCCACCCTCTCCTCGGGCTCCCCCAGGGAACAGCAATAGCTGCTGTAAAATAAACACCCCACCTAAAGCCAAGAAAAGCCCAGTGTGTTTATTAGCTACCATTCTGTCCTTCCTCTCCTTTCTCCACTTCTTTTCTTCACATCCCCTCTCTCTCCACGGGGCATTAACGATTTTGGATATGCCATGAAAATCCAACTGAGACAGTGAAATAATTGCAAACTCAGCACAAATGAAAAGCAGAGTGAGTTTTTTTCCCCTAAATTTTTAAAGAACAAACCCTGATTCTTCCCCAGTCACTGGAGGAGAGAGATTATGATCATTTCTAAACCTTTCCAACCACCAGCCAGGAGGAAAAAGCACAGTCTGGGATGACAAGCTGTCAACACTCGGTGAGCAGCGTGGCTCTGCTTTGTGACACTGAGATTTCCCCTGCAGAGCCAGGCTCGTGGGCACCAGCAGCCCTCACCACAGGCAATGACAACCCTGAAAATGCCCAGATTTCTCTGCCTGTCCTAAAGCACATCCCCCACCTGAGCAGCCAGGTCTCAGGATTTAAAAGATTTAAAAGATAGAGTAACCATTTGTTTTGAATTACAGGATTAAAAAACAAAAAAATCCAATGGCTCTGAGGAATTTTGTTTTTAAAATCAAAGCTACAGGTGATTGGAGCAGATAATAAAATCTCATTATCTCTCATTTACTCCTGTGAAGAAATAGAAGTTAATTTTTGCTGTAGTAAAATCATCAGGAATATCCATCCAGCTTCAGTGGTTTTTGAGCTAGGCAAAATTCATGCTAACAACATGGTGGCTTGATTTATACCAACGGCTTGAGCTATCATTCTTCTTTCAAAACAGCCACTGGTAGCTAGCCATGAATCTTTTGCAGGCTCATGATGGTTCACAGTTGCTGTCAGTGTGTTTCAGCACCCAACCACCTGAGGCAGGAGGTTCATTTACCTGATCCTGCAATATTTCTGTTTGCCCATCACTTCAGTGATTTGGTACCTCAAGGGAGCCTCTGCAGGAAAGATGAGGACAGACTTTTATCAGGGCCCACTGCAATAGGACAAGAAGAGGTAATGGTTTTAAAGTAAAAGAAGGTTTAATAGAGTGGATATAAGGATGGTTTTTACAATGAAGGTGGTAAAAGAGGTTACCCAGAGGGGTGGTGGGTGTCCCATCCCTGGGAATATTCATGGCCAGGTTGGATGGGGCTCTGAGAAACCTGGACTACCTGAACATGTCCCTCTCCATTGCAGGGGGCTGTACTAGATGGTCTTTAAAGATCCCCACAATGTAAAATATTTTATGATTCTATGATAATACCGTTCTGACATTCTAATTAAGAACTAGAAATTGATTTTTAAAAAATAAGGAAAAAAGTGTAAGAAAATTCAGCTTCCAGATGAAAGTTCAAACTGTAGCTTCAAAAGTCTACAGTGCACTTGCAGGTAGCAAGAAAAAACAGGCTTCAGTCTTGCTTTCTCTGTGTTAGAGCAAACAGAAATGGGGCAGAACTGCAAGCAAAGTGCAAAGCACCACTCAACCCCAAAGGCAGGACACTCCCCAGACACCCTGCACTTGAAGTTCTGTGCTCTATAGTGCTCTCAGAAATAGGAAAAAAAACCCCAAAAAACAACTGAAACAAAACTAAAAACCTGCCTTGGTGTTCACACGCATTTCTTAGGTGCAGCCTTGGGCAAAGCCATGGAACTGGGTGTGCTCAGAGCTGTGATTGATGTCACAGCACAATCACCACCTGGCCTGATCAGCAGGCACTGGCTTGACTCAGTCTTTGTGAATAAAGTGAATTTTCAAAGCACCTTCCTGGTGATGTGCAGCTCCAAAGGGAACCTCTCCACATGGAGATGGTTTCCCACCCATGTCACCAGGGAGCAAAGGTTTCTGCCTTCTCCTCCATCCTGTGAGTCAGACTGACACCTCAGACACTTGTCCTAAACTGGTGTCCCCCGACCAAGACACAGATGTGCTTCTGCTGCAATTTTCTAGCTTCTAGAAAAATCTGTGGTCTCTAAGTTTTAATAGTTGAAAATATTTATGACCAAAAATGAAGTGCACCTAGCCAAGTGACAACAATTCTAAATAAATAACTGCTTCAGTAACTACCTTGCTTTCCCTATTTCTACACACCTTGAAAATCAGCTTCAACTATTTGGAAACCTCTCTCCTCCAAAGCTGCTGCTGTGAGCACTGAAGTTGCTGTATTATTTAAGTGCTGAGGTTCAGAGTTCTCCAGCAGCAGAAAGGAACTGCATCTCCCTTCAGTGGTTCCCAAGACAGCAGCTGCTATGCATGAGCTGAAGCAGGAAAAGCAGCAGCAATAAAAAGGAAAGGAACTTAAGGACAGGTATGTTCCAACTTGTTTTGTGACAATAGCACCACATTTTTTTTTTTCCTAAACTTTCCACTAATTCAAGCCTACTTATTTTAGTCTGGCTGAATAGGCTCCTGGACCTTGAAAGAATGTACCTGTATTCCTTGCTCTGCCTTTGCCCCTCCAGCAGAAAACAGAATTACCCTCATCATTTTTCAGGCCAGGGTGATTTTCCAACTCTGTTGCTAATCAAGGCAGCATGAACAGCTCAGGAGAGCACTGACCTTCAGGTCTTTGTCCAAATATTCCAACCAGCCTTTTTAATATAGCAAGAACCTGAAAGAGCCAGAGACAAGTGCCCTGGGTGCATTTTACCCTTCCTGCACCCATCCTTAGAGGGGGCTGCTCCAGAAGAGACCTTCAGGTAGTTCTGCCTAAAGCACAAAGCCCCACTCTGATGTTCATAGGACAATTCAGCACCTGATGCTGAGCTGGGTCATGCTGATGCTTTTATGGGATTCTTTCCATGTCCAGAGGGGTTATGTCTCCAAATTCCACAGAGATTTTTAAATCATTAGCTTCAGCTAAGGGCACATATGTTGTTTTTAATAGCAAACGTGTGTTTTACAGACCAGGCTGCATCTCATCAATAATTCCTTGGTGCCACACTCCCAGGAAAACAGCAGTCAGCCCAGCATGGCAGTCTTGAATAAAGCAGGGGGTTACAAGGTGTAAGGCAGCTCTCCACACGTTTGCTGTCAAAGAACCACAGCAGTTCAGCTGCTGAAACAGATTGGCATTGTTTTATCATGGAAAATCAGAGATTGGAAAAACTGACTAGAAACCACCTTTTCCTAAAATAAATATAAATGGTTAGCTATTGGCTTTGGTGATCCTGGAAACAGGATCACACCTCAGAGGTCAGAACAAGCTCCCTCTTTTCTTTACACAGCATCTTCAAAAGGAAGCTGGGGATGAAGTTTGTCTGCACACAGCCACACAGAGATTTAAACAGGAAAAAAAAATCCCAAATCCATGTGCTTACATAAAAGGCTTTGGGCAGTTTCATTTTCTATTCAGCTGGAAAGGGAGTGAACCAGCATGCACACACATTTTTAATCACCCTCGTGCTGACAGCAGCCAGTCACTACTTCTGTTATCAAAACCCCACAGCTTGGATTTCCAGGCCATGAAGCACTAAGGAAGAGGGTATAAAATCTCCTCTGGTTAAAAAAAGCACAGTGATATCATCTAGTGTAACACACAAATGCTGCAGAATTGAAGTTTGGCCTCACCAGGACATTACTCATTCAGTGGAGGGAGAGGGAAAGATAATCCATAAACATTCAAACAGTAAGGATTTCCTAAGATTAGCTGGTAACCTGGACCACTCTCATATTCTCTGTGAAAAATGTGTATTTTATGACTGGCTTTTCGTAAATATTAAAATGAATATTATAGATGTTATGTTAGAAAGTTATGCTGTATGAATTTTCTTAAGTGGTATGTTAAATATAGTTTTAGGTTACACCATAATGTTAAAATAACAACTGTGTATGTGAGATTTTTTTTTTTAAAGAAAGGAATGAGGTACTCGCACCAGAGAGCAGCCACAGGACACCTAAATCTTTCAGAGAAAGAGAATTTATTGGTCTCTTATCAAAAGAAACTTTTTCCTGCCTTGCTCCTCCCTAAAGATGCCACCAGGATTCAGAGGAAGAAGCTGACACGGACCAGACAGAATCCTGTGTTTGAATGGAATTGATGCATCAAGTTTGAGGTGTATGAATGTGCAACAGGCTGCTGCTTTAAGGGTTAATCCTCTGTTAACGTGGGTCCTTTTTCAGGCTTATTTTTCCTAGAAAGAGGTACCCAGACTGTCCCTAACTCTTTGGTTTTTATTGTCTCATATTGTCCTAAACCCTAATTATCCAAATTTTTATTACTCTAATTATATTACTATTTTAATAACCATTTTATTACTATTAAACTTTTAACATTTAAAAACCAAGTAATTGGTGTTTTTCACATTTTTAAGCCCATCAGTTACACTCTGGGAAAGACAAGCGAGGCAGGCCAGCCTGTGCATCCAGAAACAGAGTTTGTAACAAATGCCAGTGGTTAAAGAGACAGGGAGGAAGGAGAGAAGCTGTGCTCGTGTGCAACTCACCAGTGATCACTTGTGCAAATGCCACTTGTGCAATTGCCTGGGCTTAGAACTTCAGCCTGGCTAGATGCTGTCCCTGCTTCTGCTTAATTCAGCTGGCTGGCATCTCTGCAGAGGCACTCAGGAGGCAGCTGCCCAGCAGGACAAATCACTGAAAAACCAGAAAAGAAACAGGTTCAGCTTTGCAATCCCACTGCACGTTACACAATGAGTTCAGCTTGCTAATCCCTGACTTCTTAAAATGTGATTTCCCTCAGTGCATGACAGGGAGAAGCACAGTTCTGGTTGGAGTTCACCCACTACTGTCAGTGTGAGTTTCCCAAATGCCAGCAGTACCAAAAAGAGCTGCTCTGTGCAGCTAACAGGAACCCCATGGTCAGGATAACTGAACAGCCTCCACCACAAACCCTTCACATTTTGTTACCCCTCAGTTTTGAATCTGACATTCAAGACATTCATCCTTTTTTATTTCATGTCTTTATTTGTATCCAACACTTCATTCTAACTTAGCTGTAACAGGAGTCACTTCCAGCTTCATAACTGCCTTATTCCAGGCACTGACCAGTTCTTCAAATTTTAGCAAATCTGACCAATTTACAGCAGAATTTTCTCATTAATTACTTTCTTTAGGCTTTCCTTTTGGCATTATCCCAATCCTGTGGCTTCTATGAGAGGTTCCATTTCCTCTCCCTCACAAGGCCATTTACAATAAATCCAATTAAAGTTAATTAAAACATACAGATCAATTTGATATAGCAAGAGAACTAGAAAGAAGCAGTACCAAGTCAACTCCAATGAGCTGGGACAAGTGACAATAGGTCACTGCAATCAATCTGAATTGATCCAGTGGCTGCAAATTAATGTAAAAATGAAGTGGTACATTGTGCTAGTTTTTGTACTAAACAATCTGCTTACTCATATGACCAGATTCTACTGGTGGTTTATCTGCTAATCACCTATTTCTGTTGAAAACATAACATTTTTATATTTGAAGGGGAGATAAACAATTAATGGGGTTTTTTTTTCTGACCAGGAAAGGATCACAGAAGAAAGCACAACACAGCACATGGGCACAACACCTTAAGGCAGCACAGGGGGCTTTGCATTCATGAGCCTCAGCTTTGCCCAGCTCAGTGACCTCAGGCAAGACTCTCCAGCCTTCCATGGCCATTTTATTTCCTTCAAAACATGGAAAAGGTCAGAAAAGAAGGAAACAAAGGGGGAAACGAAAGAAGGGAAAGAAGACAAGGAGGGAAAGAAGACAAGGAGGGAAAGAAGACAAGGAGGGAAAGAAGACAAGGAGGGAAAGAAGACAAGGAGGGAAAGAAGACAAGGAGGGAAAAAAGACAAGGAGGGAAAAAAGACAAGGAGGGAAAAAAGACAAGGAGGGAAAGAAGACAAGGAGGGAAAGAAGACAAGGAGGGAAAAAAGACAAGGAGGGAAAAAAAGACAAGGAGGGAAAAAAGACAAGGAGGGAAAGAAGAGAAGAAGAGGGAAAAGAAGAGGAGGGAAAAGAAGAGAAGAAGAGGGAAAAGAAGAAGAGGGAGCTACTGGAGCAGCAGAGGGACACAATGATGATGAGGGGTCTGGAGTGCCTCTCTCAGGAGGAGACTGTGGGAGCTGAGCTTGGTCAGTCCAGGGAAGAAAAGACAGAGGGGATCTCATCAATACATCTAAACATCTCAAAGGGGTGCCAAGAGGATGCTGCCAGGCTCTTTTCTGTGGTGCCCAGTGACAGGACAAGGAGCAGTGGCCATAAACTAAACCACAGTGAGTTTCACCTTAACATGAGGAAGAACTTCAACATGAGGAAGAACTTCAACATGAGGAAGAACTTCAACATGAGGAAGAACTTCACCCTGGAACAGCTGCCCAGGGAGGCTGTGGAATCTCCCTTTCCTGGAGATTCACAACCCACCTGTTCTTGTGTAACCTGCTCTAGGTGACCCCTGCCTTGGCTGAGATGATCTCCAGAGGTCTCTCCCAACTCTAACTAATGACTGTGTGTGATTCTGAAAGAATTTATATTAAAAAAATTAATGGACAGACTACACCTCTTTCCTTTCCAATAGTGACTTAGAATCTCAGTAGCTTCTTACATGGAAATGAATTCTTCTCAGTAGAATGGAAGACTAAAGAATTGTGCTAAGGAAAGGAAGCAGCAAACAGTAGCACACTCATTGTTTCCAGGCTCCTTAAATTTGCTACAGGTTTTGAGATTCTCATCTGAAAGCCAATGTAAAACAGAAAAAGAAAAAACAGATTTCACTGGTGAGTTTCTGAGCTCCTCCTTGCTGATGTGATTCCTCTGTTTGCTGCCCTGGACACGAGCACAGTTAATGAATAATGACTGTGCAAACAAAATATCAGACAATGATGGGAGGGGGAGGCAAGGGTGAGATGATTGTGTGGGAGGCTCAGATTGGATTTGGCAACAATTAGAAAAATTGATGCCTTTTTAATTATAGGAAAAGGCTTTGCTAGAAAGATAAGACAGACATGACATTCAAAATACTTTAGTCTTTGGATTTAAATGTATGAAAATAGAAAGTTCAAAAGGTTGGGGTTCTTCACTGTGTTTTCCTTTGATGTTAAAAAACATAGCCCTCAAAGTGGTAAACCCTCAGCTCGATTCCAAGCTGCCACAGGACAGATTTGATTTGCTTTTATCACTCTCTAGCAATATTATTTACTCCATGTAGGACTGCCTCCTACAAGGTACAGGACATCTTTGTTTTCCCTTCCAGTAAGAGCCCAAGCCAGCAGAAGTTACAGACACTTGAAGAATCAGTACAGTGATTTATTAATACCACTTAAGGTCCTCCCCTAACTGGTTCCACCAAATATATTATCAAAAGAGGGCACCAGAGATTGCTCCCTGTTTGACTCAGGTTGCACAGTGCACATTTCCTTCTCTGCTCTTACTCCCAGTTCTGGCAGCTCCTGCCAGATTCTCACATGTCAGAAATGCCTGCTACAAGCACAGGAAATCCATCATCCCAGCACCCCTTTAGGAGCACAGAGAACCTTTAAGTGATAGAAGGATGAAAAACCTTGTAATGATGTCCTTTAAAAAGTTAAAAGGGAAAAGGACATTTCTCCACAAAACTCACACACAATTCTTCAATTACAAAATACATAAAAACCTCTTGTAGCTTTACTCTGTGCCTCTAGAGCTCTTTTTCCTTAACATCATATTTATGTGATCATTTCTACAATGAGATACAACCACTTCTAAATAAGTGCTATTACATAAACCACATTTACTAAAATTTATCACCACCTTTTCCCTTATTTAGCATCTTTCATCAGCAGATCTCAAATAGTGTTTAGAAGATTTAATTGTGTTAAACCAACTATCACTGCAGGTGTAACTTCCAAAGTGGAAGCACAATTACACAAGGCAGGATTTATCCAGGAAATATGGACTGTGATACTCAACCTTGCAAAATAACAGAGAGAAAATTTAATGTAAGGTACCTACAAACAATAGAGTGTGTGCCAAAAGACTGTTTGTATTGGTTTTACAAAGAGTGGACAGAATGTTCTTTTCCAAAGAGCCACAAAACAAACTTCCTGAACCAATGTGAGTTTTCTTTTTGCTTGTATTTAATCCAAGCTAATGTGGCTCAGCCAAACTTATTTAATAAGGGGAAAGAAAAGAATCAATTAGTTTGGCATAACCTTGTCTTGAAAAAGTACAGTCAGCCTCTTCAAAGGGAGGGGAAGTGGGCACCTGAACAGATCTAGAGCCACTGCTTCTCTGGGAAATTAGTAATAAGAGTAGGAAAGGGATTTTGGGACTGTTTTGTAAAACATTTCTTCCACAGCATTATAAGTAGCTGTAATTAACTCTCTTCATTTTTGTTTATTTTTTTTTTCTGTTTTTAATGTGAGTCTCCTGCTGCACACCAGCAGGGTTTGAGGATGTGGAGAAGAGAGAGGCAGTGTGTGCAGATGGCACTGAAGCACACAGGAAAAAGAAATCATCGCAGACCAGTTTATTTAACATCATATTTTGTCCCTAAATCAGCCATTTATGTCATCTAAAAAATAAAACAAAACTAAAGAAGTCCAAACCCAACAAAAAACCTCCTCCAAGTTCAGCTTTTATCTCTTTTGGCCTTTCAGGAGCTGGTGGGTGAGTGCCCAGGGAAAAGCTTCTTTGCAAGGCAAAGATAAAAGCATTGCTGGTAAGGTCAAAGGAGACAAGACATCCTTTAGTGTGATGCATCTGTAATCCCTGTTTTAGAAGTACTAAATTAAATAAATAACACACCCTCTACCCCACAGGGAGATACTGAGACCCCCAAACATCCCAATGTCTAACCCTGCAGCAGGTCTGCTTACCTCTACATTTGTGAAAGTTCCTTGACTAACAAAAATCCTCATTTCACCAGATACACAATGCAGGACTGCTCCCAGCATCTCTACAAGTACAATTTTTCCCAATGTACCCCAGACAGATTTGTCACATTTGCCACTCAAATGCCCATCCCTTCTCTCTGATGGGTGAGGTGCTGCATCATTTTGTCAGAATGCAAAAAGAAAAGGGAGCCTCCACAGCACTCATGTGCAAGCCAGACACTTAAAAGATTAAATTCAACAGTACAATTTCAAAATGCTGCACTGTAATTCCACTATAGAACAGTTATCCTAAAGAGATGGATAAAATACCACCCAAGAGTGGGATGGATACAAAGAGAGACAGAAATGTGAGGGGAAGATAACAGAACTGCAAGAAGTATTTCATGTTACTTATACTGATGCAAAACTTTGTAAATCCAGTCTGATGTCTAAAAGTTGTCCATTTTCATTGCCATTGGAGACTAAAATTACTCCTCCTACTAATTATTATTATTATTGTTGTTTGTTGTTGCTATTATTATTGCCACCTTTTGAGTGTCTATGCTCCCTTGGTTCCCTCTATCAAAGTTTATTCACAGCCAGATATTAGATTTCAGTGGCTGTTGTCACAAGCTGTTTCCTTGTTTATTTCTGCATCATTTTCAGCTTCAGCTCCTTACAGGGTAGACAATGAAATCTGGTTTTACTTTTAGATTCCTCCTGCCACAGTGTTTGGTTTTCAAACTCTGCAAGGATCAGGTTTAATAAATTGAAAATCTATCAGTGCTATTTTTATTTTGAAAAAAGAGACAAATTATATTAGTCTCAGGTATTATAAAAATTATTTTCATATCCCCAGCTTGGATCCACTTCTGAACCTCAGTGCATTAAAGTTACAATGTCAAATATATATTCATATGTAAAATCCTTTTCTACCTGCTAGAGGCATATCTTAGTAAGAACCCTACAATTATTATTTTTTCAATTGAAGCAAAGAGAGGTTATTAATAAAAAGAACTGCAGAGGCTAAGTGTCTGCTTTCCTGAAGGCAGTACACAGCTGGTCTTATATCTCAACAGACCTGGGATTTCTTGCTAGCACTACAAAAGACAAACCTGTCTCTTTAGATACTCACATGGGTAAGCAAACAAAACTCAGAGCAGGACATTGTTTAGGAATATCAGATTATTGATTTCAAATACCACTACAGACAGAAAGGATGAGCACAGAGAGCAGCTGGAAACAGACACTGGGTGCTACTGGTGTGATTGAATTCACCACCCACACCCACCAAGGGACATCATAAGATTGGGAATTCTCTCAAAACCTGCATCAATTCCCAGACCTTTGACAAGGGCTGGTGCAGCTTGAGATGTGTAGGAAGCATCACCTGTGGTTAAAGAAAGAGCAGTAAGAAAAATCATTTGGGTTTTGGGAAGGAGCAGGACAGGGCAGGAAGGGGTTGGTTCCTCACTGGGCACTCTGAAACGTGAGCAGAAATGTTCAGCCTTAATTCTCAGCCTTAGCACATTGGTGGGACTTGAGAAATGTTCTACACATCAATTTCTAGATACTGCCATGTGGCAGAACCACCCATCATATCTCTGTTCACCACCCAAAGACTCTGCATTTATTTCAGGGTGTTTTTCCATCCTACCACTGGCTTAGAAAGGGAGGGTGTTTGCCACAGGTGCTCAGAGCAGCAGAAACCAGGCTGTGGAAAGTAACTGTGCTTGTGCTTCTAGCTGACCTTTTCTGTTCAATTTTCCTCTTCAGCAAAGGAAAAAAAAAACCAAAACCAAACCAAAAACCACATGTCATTCCACAGAAACAGCAAAACAGAGAGCATGGACAGAGTAGAATAAAACACCCACCCTTGGTGTATCTCAGCACTAGAGAATTCCAAAATGTCCACTGTGCTCAGTAGCAAAGTAACTGAATTTCCCAGCTGCTATCAAGTCCTTCCTTTGCTGGCCCTCTTGTAAAATGAGAGCTGAAATAATCCAGGCAACTCTCCTGCTGCAGCCTGAAAAGTCAGGCTCTCTTACTTCTTCAGCAGGGCAAAGCACACCATAAAAAACACCCAGTGTTCAGGTGAAAATTTAACAAATCAAGGAGCTTGTTTAAAAAAAGATGCTGATCTTGCCCTGTGTGAAGTTACCACAGCTCATTTGTTGTGTGAGACTTCTCAAGGTGTGGAAGAAAGAAGGCAGAAAACAGGAATCCCTTTAAAAGAAGGGTGGGAAGCAGCATGAAGGAACAGTGAGTAACTCCAGAGTTAAGGAAAGGTGAATGACAGAACCCTTGGTTCAGACTGGTATAAATTTACCACTATGCACAGATTAGGAACCTGGCCCTTCCTAGCACTGCAGAACTCTACCACCAGGAAGATCTTGAATCTTTTCTGTTTATTAAGGAAAGCACAAATTCAGGCAGCTCTTTGAAATCCCTTCCTCAAAGGAAAGCAGAGGGGTTTTGACATCAATACACCTACAGACATCCACCACATTACAGCCTCTGTGGCCATAAAAGTTATTTTAAGCATGGTCTGTAGTAATAAATTAGTTTTAGTGCCAATAATTTTCTCTTTGTAGCTGAGGAGGAGGAGGAGTTTCCCCATCATGATGTAATCAGAAATTACTTTGAAGCTGTATCAAAATTTGGATTCATTAAATTTTTATCCCAAGAGAAGACAGAGCACTCCATGGCCACAGCCTCTGAAACACCTAAAAACTTCTACCAACCTCTTAATTTCTTTTCCTATACTCCTGCACATCAAATCAATTTGATTTTTTGTAGAGAGTTTTACAGACAATTGTAAAACCAGACAGTCTTCAGCAGTTCATGCTGTCCTTTACCTGGGAATCACAAAGAGTCACAGTATTCAGACATCTGGATGCCAGAATTTTCAGTCCATCTCTTCATTTCCTCAAATGCCATTTCTTCCCTTTGCCTTTGCACTTCTCCCAGTTAGAATCACTGAGTGAATCATCCACCCCCTGGGATTAAAGCACTGCACTCTTGGTGATGCTTTCCAGTCTCTTCTGATATTGCCATCAAAACCAGAAACTTTCTGCTCTGACTCAAAGCAACCTGTGACAAAATTCAGCACCTCTGACCTTTTTTCTTCTGCTCCATCATTGCTACTGACCCCAGCCCCTGAACCCCTCTACTTCACAAATTATAATTTATTATCATGCAATGAGGCACATTAAATCACATGCCAAGTTAAATCTACCTTAAAAAAAAAAAAAAATCAATGCAGCTATGAAAAGCAAGGTTTGTAATAGACTTTATCAGTCCAGTAATGCATGTAGGGGAAAAAGGGTGGAAAGAAAAAGAGAACAAACCTGTTTTCAGGCCAACTATCAGGTCTAACAAAAAAAAAGTGGCACATGATTTTGAAGAATCAAGAATTTAATAGTGTCCAACAAGGACAAGGGGGCAGTTTTTTTAGAGTGCTCTGTTCCTTCTAAAGAATTGCAGTGTGATTCTATCTCCCAACAGAGCAGAACTTCTAATTCCTATTGCAATGGGAATAAGTCACATTATATAAAGTGGTAGTGATGAGAACTGTAAAAATGTGGTTTATTGTTTAAATGTGGTGTTTTGGGGGGGTGGGTTGGGGTTTTTTTGGTTGGTTTTTTTTTTATTTGGTTGGTTGGGTGTTAAAAACTGGGCAACCCAGCCTGGAGCAGGACAGAGCTCAGGACAGTCTGAAAGGCAGGGATTTCTGGAGACCTTGGGCTAGATATTCTCCTCAGATCTTCATGAGAAAAACAAACAGGACAGCCCTTTTGTTGTGGGACAAGGTCCCTCCCTCAGTTTCCTGTAGGTGATGAAAGGTACCAACAACAGCCAAGTACTCACCAGGAGCCCTGCAAAGGTCAACTGCAAAATAATATTCCTTTAATCAAGTCTGAGCTAGGAGTCAGCTTCCTAAAAGGTTCCACTTGGTAAAAAAAGAACCCAGAAGAATGACAAAAACCACCACTTACCTCCATAAAGGTTTTCTTGCTAATGTTTCTTTTATTGAGGTCTATTAAGAAGCCATGCTTGCAGTAATGCCTCACAGCAATGCCCCTCTAAAAGTTAAGGGTGCATAAAGAGGAAATCCTCATGCTTAAATACCTTCCAACATTTCTAATTA
This sequence comes from Serinus canaria, assembly GCF_022539315.1. NCBI lineage: Eukaryota > Metazoa > Chordata > Aves > Passeriformes > Fringillidae > Serinus > Serinus canaria. The sequence continues at coordinate 68,574,253 of NC_066314.1, forward strand.
TCTCTCTTCCTCTGCTTTATAATTTTGGAACAAGGGTGTTTGCCCTTGATCTGATCCCAGATTCTCTTTGACTTCCTTGTGCCATCTCATTCCTGCTTCTGTTGCCCTACTAAGAAGGAGCTGGTTCTGCAACAGGGCAGATATAAGTACAGAAGTTAATTAATATTTATGGTAGGGCAAGAACAGGATTTATACCACAAACAAAAGAGCCTAATCCTGAGCTAACAGATCGTACAGAAAAACAAACACAGAAATGCTCAGCCTCCCTGAGGATGGAAAAACCCCCCAAAAAACCCCACCATGGTTACAGGGATACTTTTTCTCTGCTCTGTGTTGACCATTCTGCACATCTCTCATATTTCCACACTATTTTTGCCTGGCAGTTATGAACAAAACAGAATAACCCTAAATCAATATTGCTAGACAACAAAGTGAGGGCATTAAAAATCATCATGACCACAATGGATTTTTGTGCATCCCATCCAGAAGGAAAAAAAAAAGTAAAATCTTTAAGTTTCCCAAGAATGCCTACAATTTTGTCTTGCTACTATTAACAAAATATTTCAATTGTGTTTGGTTTTGTTCACTGTATGGAGTCATTACCAATGCTGAACACACTCAAAATCCCTCTGAACAAACAATTCCTAATCCAATGTTTCATCATTTCAATCACACCACCAGAATTTTTCTGGGGAAAATAAATAAAATCAGAAATCTGCTCTGGTTTAAAACAACATTCATTACATTGTTATTTTATGCACCCAAAGCTACTTTCAGACTTGCAATTCTGGCCATAAAAAAATCAATTCATGGTGATGAATGAAAAGAAAAGCTTCAAATTGGTAAACAAATTCAAGAAAAATGTGAATAAGACACTGCTCCTTGCAGGCTGAAAGAGGCTATTCCACATCTTTGCATGGAGAAATAAATTTGGGGCCAAATTACAAAAATTAAGAGGTTATAATGGAAAAGCAAAATACATCTTACACATGTGTATTATGAGGCTTTGAAAAAAAAAATGGAGAAGAATTGAAAATGGGGACAATCTCTTTAAGCCTAATGAAGAAAGAAACAGTTCCCAGCCTAACTGGAAGTTGACCTTTTCCAATCGTTTGCAGGAGATGGGATGAGGTGAGAAACTCTAGAAGTGCCTCCAGTCTGTCAGGTAACCCATGCATTATTTACATTGCCCAAGCAGGGTCATTTGTCTTGCACTTCAAAACAATTTGTGCACCCTTATTAGAGTTTAATAATAAATCCACAGTTTCCCCTCTGTTTGCTGGGGTGAAATAAAGAATTCTTTATCAAATTTATTAAATTATTATTAAATTATTAAATCATTTAGAATGTTATTATTTATTAAAATTATTATTAATCTAAAATTGTTTATTATATTATTAAAGAGTTATTATTTTTTGCTAAAATAAAGGAAGGATGTACATGAAAGATACATAAAAAAAAGAAGACAGAGAAAATTTTTATACATCAAAATCATACTCCAGGGGAAATATTTTCTCTCACAACACTGCTGTCAGGGTCTTGCCATGCCAAACCCACCCCCACACATAAACCAGATACTTCATGTTGCCCACCTAGGGCATCAATGTATAAAATATATCAATTATGCCAGTGGATTACATCGAGAACATCCTGTGCTCAACTTCCTGCAAGCTTCTAGGAATTGTTTTAAAACAAGGTGGATGAAAAACAGCCCAAAGGAAGGAGCAAATGACAGCTCCTAACAAGAATGGTTCTAGAAGACCAAAGCCAATACTGTCTTTGAGAACCCTAAACTACTGAAAATTAATATAATGGGGGGAAAATTAATATAATGGGGGGAAAATAAATATAATGGGGGGAAAATAAATATAATGGGGGGAAAATAAATATAATGGGGGGAAATAAATTAATATAATTGGGGAAAATAAATTAATATAATGGGGGGAAAATAAATTAATATATTGGGGGAAAATAAATTAATATAATGGAGAAAATATTAATATGGGGAATTATTAATATGGGGAAAATTACTATAATGGGGAAAATTAATATAATGCAAAAAATTAATATATTGGGGGAAATTAATATAATGGGGAAAAATTAATATAATGGGGAAAAAATTCTGGTGATGCTTATGTGTACATGAATTTTGTTACGACACAAGAAGAGACAAGAAAGAGCACTAAATACACACTACAGAATAAGAAATGGAGAGATGTTTTTTGCTTTACAAGAGGGTGATATTAGCCAGATAAAGAGAAATATTTTCGATAAAACTCCTTTCTGTTGGATTAAAATCAAAAGAAAAAATTTCCTCAGAAACAAGGAATAGACCTCAAGATGCAAACCTGACATCTGTTTTATTTAAATGCAGGCATCCTCAGGAGATGAGGTAATTCTGCATGGTCTCACACATCTAAGGATTCCTAGAGCAGGATCTGAATGGAAGATTTAAGTCAGCTTGAGCACACAAATATGAGTGGCTTCCATCTTTCTCACTTTCAACTTTTTCTCTTTTGAGTACATGGAAACATCCAGCACAGAAATTTTGTTTCTAATATTAATATTATTATTAGAGTTGCAAATTTCATCAAAATAATTTACAGGCTTAGCATGACAAGCCAGGTTTTATCAAAAGAGTTTTCAACCTTCTGGTCTGAAAAACAACCTTCCCATGGAGACAAAAGCACAGCAATCACCATATTACTGAAGGTCTAACTCCAGTCTAAAAATGAGTAAGCTAAAATGAATTTACTGGAATTTAATTTAAAATGTATTTACATTTTAATCAGAAAAAGCAACAGACTGCTTGTCTAATGACTGCTTCAAGCTTTAAACTCCACAATATTTTTTTCCCCTCCTATCACAGTCTGAAATTTAATTAAGATTAATTTGATCTACTGGTCCTCTAGGAATTGGACAAACATAATTAATACATTAGGCTGAAAATTCAAACTTTTATTAATGGGCTCAGGCAACTCCACAGGGACCCTCAAGTCTTTTAAAAAGTTAATCCTCATGTAAGTGTTGTGTCTTCAAACACTGGGCTTTTCAGTGAGAACGTGCAAAACCCTTTCCCTGCCCAAAGGAAAACAAAGATGTGGTAATTCCCCACAAAGAACTAACAGGATAATAGCTGGACATATAGTGAAAAGGTTCTTTGTCTTGAAAGGCATAAATGCATCTCCCTGCACAAGAGATGCTGTGCTAACTGGGGCACTGCTTGTTCTGCTACACCAAATATTGCCTCAGCACCTCAACCAAGCATGACATGGCAAGGCTCTGTGCCCATCCATGAAGTTCTTCAGAAGAATGACACCCAGGCCAGGATCTCCAAGTCCTGAACCTCTCCTTGTAGGAAATTCATGTGGGGAAAGGATGGCTATGAGTACAAAGGTAAAGAATTCAGCTTGTGCCAGTCACCTTCTGCTGGAGACAGAGGCAGAAAAATCCACTTACAACGCCAGAACTTGTCTGTAGCAGCTCTAAGTTTTGTTATCTGTAGCATCCATCAATTAACTCAGTAAATATTTGCTTAGCAGGGATGCTGTGACTTCACAAGACCCCCCTGGCAGACCCTTGTGAAAGCAGGGAGATGAACAGCCCCCCCCAGCCTGCAGAGCAAACAACATTGGAGCAAATTCCCTGGGGAAAATTAGGCAGGAAGATGAGGAGGTATTTATGGAAAGGGGAGTTCAAGTCACTTGGTTCCCTTTTTTTTTCAGCCACTCATTATTTATACTGATCCTGGCAATCATGGTTTGGCTGCAGAAGGGACCAAGAATAAAAAGTTTTCACCACAGGGCTGTCCACATGAAATTGGGGGTTTTAATGCCTCCTCCTCCTCCTGCAGTGAGTTGCAATGCCATGGAAAAGCTTTGTCCCCAGAATGCTACAGATTCCCATGGAACTGCCAGAAATGAAGTGGGCAAAGCCAAACACAGTGGGCACAGATGGATTAGACAAAGAAATATCTATTACCACCCTGCAAAAATGCTGCAGTGGCAGGAAAATGAGAATATTGTGTTTAATGTTCCTGATAAAAGTAAAAATGTTTTGCATACAAGGCTTACTTGGAGACATAACAATTCACAGAATTAAAAACATGACATATTTCTCAGCCTAATTCTTATCTAGGTACTTGAAGTGCATTTCTTTTTGGGGCTGCAACCACTCAATGCTGATACAACAAAGAGCCTGTCAGTCCTGTAAATCACATCTTTAAGTTCCAGTGAGACATGATTATGTGTTATTCAGGTTACATGTGCATTCCTCTTGACAGCATGAAAGCTGGCAATCCTCTAGCCAGGCAAGAAAACAATTATTTCCCCATATAACAATGCTGAGACTATTCCTAAAACCCAACTTCAGCTTGGCATATTGGAGTTTTTTTCAGAAATCTGCAATTCCTTTCCATTTGACAGCTTCCAGTACTATTTTCACAGTGAATTTCCTAGCAAAACCAGGGCTGAGAATTATATTTCTCTGCCACAACCTAAAGGAGAGCTTTTTGCCCCATCTGGGCACTTCCCAGGACAAGCACTGGGGCACAGCAGCAGATACAGGAGCTCTCTGGTGAGCTTGTGCCCAACAAGAAAGAAAAGACTGATATCAAAAGATTGATATTTTTGTTTATTTTTCCACACATCTCACTGCATTCTGTTCCAGCTTAAGAAAAACAAGAGGACAGAGAAGGAGTCTGGGCAAATGTTTCCCACTGAATTTGCAGGAGAGAAGGCAAATATCTGTGGCCTTGCACAGTTCTCCTCAGCCAGTGTCCTGGGGGTATAAACTGTACCTGTGGTTATTTGCACTCCAGCCAGGACTGAGATGCAAAGCATCAACAACAGATTTCTAATTATAACCATGTAAAATATCACCCTGCTCCCAGGTATCAAACATAGGAAAGAGAAGAAAAATTTTAAAAAAGAACTGTGGTCATGCATAATAGCTCTGTTCACCTCCAGGAAAGGCAGAAAATTGACTACAAGCTATTTTTTTTTTAAACACTTTACACTTGCCTTCTCTTCAGGGAGATTTACAGAGGAAACAAATTACCCGGGGCTTGCAAGCTGGTAACAGAGCTGCTCTGCAAAAATGTCTCAGCACAAAGGTTCAGGTCACCACCCTAAATTTCTTTGTATCTCTAGCCTTAGGCAAGTTCAACTCGTTTACCAAAACTGGCTCCAAAAAAACCCCACCAAAGCCACAACAAAACAAACCAAAAATAACCCACAAAATCTATAGAGGAATATTCTCCCAGGGCAAAGAAGAATTGGCAGGATTAGTTGAGGACCTGATTCTCTCTTGTGCTTCTTGGGGAGGGAGGAAGAATCCTCACCTCACAATATCCTGGCAAATGGAAGATCTGGAGTTTCCTACCTCCTGAACTAGAAAAATGGATTTCTGCTTATCAGACAGTCAAGGGAACACCACCATGGTGTTCCCAAAGAGGGAACAGGGAACAGCAGGGCCCAAAGAGAGATCCATCTTCCTTTATTTTTTATCCCAAAGGCACCAGAGCCATCACTCAGTGGCATCACTCACTGATGAGATGTAGGCAACAGGAAGCCAATGGCTGGAACTGAATAAGTAGCAAAAATAAAGGTACCAAAAATACCAAAACCCCACAAAAGCTGAATGTAGCAAGCTAGCAGGATTTACCCTGGTGAGAAAGACCCTTTGAAGATTTTTTGACAGCCAGTCCAGGCACATCTCAACAACACACGCACACAAAGTACACCAAAACCAGAGATTTCCACCCCTCCCAGCCCCTCTTCTCTCTCACCCAAATGCACTCCAGAACATGAGACCTGCTGCTGTCTGCAAGGAGCTCAGAGATGGTGCTAAACCTTCAGACTGAACAGAAAGCCAAACATAATTCAACCCAGCTGCAAGCTGAGGGAGGCACTCAGCCTGTGCTCAGCTCCACGGAGTGCCTGGGGGCACCAGCAGGGTTGGCTCAGTGTCCTACCACAGAATGAGTGGTGAAACAGCACCCAAAATAAGAGAGAATATCTTACACAGAAGGAGAATTGCCTATTTCCAAATGCAGGAGAAAGAGAGGAGCCAGCACATTCTTGGGTGTGGGAGATGCTGGCTTCCTAAAAAAATCCCTTTGGATTAGAGTTTGGCAAAAAAAAAAAAAAAGCATAAAAATCAAAGAGGAGGGTATAATTCTGACTATATAATGTAAAAAATATTTGCACAATGGTACCTTACATTCCATCCCCATGAAGATTCCCTCCTTTAAGTCCATATGCAGCTCCTGTTATTTTCTTAGGAAGGGGGAGATGAAAAGAGATGCCTGAGCTGCCCTGGACAAGGGCACCAACTCTTGGTCAGCTCTCACCTGTGGGGGGCTTCAGAAGGAAACAATGCCCAGGCAGGGCACAGGATGCCAGCTGATTTGGGGTAAGAAAGTGACTTCCAGGAGCCCAAAGCCAGCATGCAGAGAGCAGCAGCCCCCACCACCTACAGCTGGTGCCTGTAGGAACCCAGGACATTGCTCTGGCTGCCCTGGAGGACTCGAGATCCTGGCAGGGGGCTCAGAGACCTTGGCATGGGGTCAAAACCACCTGAGCCTTTGATTTTAACCCATGGAAACAATTCCCAACTTTGTGTCAAGAGTTACAAGCCACAGGAGTTTGAGTAGAATGATGGTTAATTTGTCACAGGGTGAAAAAGTAGAATTTTGGGGATTTAGAATGGGGGTTCAAGAGGCAAGATGGAGGAATCTGGGTGTGCCCTGTTCTCCTTCTTCTTCTTCTTCTTCCTGTCCTCCATCTTCTGTGATGGTGGCACTCCTGGATTAGTTTAGAGCAGAGACAGACTGACTAACATAGGTGACAGGTATTGGAAAATTATTGTAAATAAAGTACAGGTAATTTTTAGTATAAAAAGCTAACACTACCCCAAGGGGTGGTGCCACAACCTGACCTGCTGAACAAATCTCAGCAGGTCAGAGAAAGAATGGAATAGATAAGAGAAAAGAAACAACCTTGAAAAGCAGAACTGACAAATCTCAACTTCTTCTTCGGTCACTGGGCTGGGAAAAAAGAGACTTTCTGATACCTTGGGGTCATCTCAACCACAGAAACCCAAGAGGTGCCCATGTGTCATGCTCAGCTCCTCAAGTGTCCCTTTCCCACAGCCAGGGCACTGATGGAGACCAGCAGCTTGGACCAGACCCTCCACCAGTGTCCATCAGGGAGCTCCAGGTGAGCATCTGCAGCTCCTCACCCAACACAGAGTGAGGGGGAAATCACAGACTGCAGCAAAGGCAGGCAGAGACAGGAGCAGGGGATCCTTTTCCTTAGCACACCAGAGATGATGCTTTAATGGAGTTCCCAGACCTGACACACTTGCAGAGAAATGCTGGGAAGTTAAATGAGGTGTGCACACCTAACTCAGGTCCCCAGTGGGATGTACAGTTACCACAGCAACTCTCAAGGTCCAGGACAAACCAAATTTCTGATGCTCCACACTACAGCAGCTGTGGGAACAACATGGACAACAACCACTGGTGATACATTGCTGTTTTAAATACCAGGGGAAAAAACCAAAAAAGTAATTAAAAATATTTCACTTAGGATCATAAACCCAATATTTTTCTCTAGGAGGTCAAGAGAAAACCTTGTGCACAGCAGACATTCAGAAGCACAATGAGATGTGAGGGGAAGAAGTCATCAAGAAGAACAAGTGCCCATGAGCTTAAAACCAGACATCCACACCCTGATTATATGAAAGCACATCCTTCAGAAATGTTATTTAGAGTTGTAAAACTGTAATGCCCAGTGCAATAACCTCAAAGGTTGATCAGGTAAGAGCCTTCCTTAAAACTGAGTCATTAGTTCATGCAGGATTTTACTTGGAAGAGATTTTTCATTCACTAATTAGCATTAGTACCTGAGTAAGAGAACATTTCAGTTCTGTCTGAGCCAGCCTCAGCACTGTGCTACAGAAATCAGTTTTGTTAATTGAAGCAGCATTCTCTTGCACAAACACTAAGCTGCAGACTAATTGTTGCAATGGCAATGACTTTCCTTTATAAGCATTTCTGAAAATCTTTCATTATTTTATCCACGTCTTTTAGAAATTTCTTATCCTTTTATTCAACTGATTCCTCATTTCCTTTCCTTCAATGTTCCAACCTGATGTGGAGAGTTTCTGTCAGTAATTCAGATGCATCCTGGCTTTACTGATGGATGAAATTGGGTACTATTCCTTTAAATATGATTGCAGTACTGAAGTGTAACACCAGCAAAAAAGCTGGCAAAATTTGCCTTCCTTTGGGATAAATGGAGAAAAATTATATCTTGTTACCATCTCAGAAAACTGATGTTCCTGTAAATGATGACTCACTGAATACTTTGTTGTGTTATTAATTTTTTTTTTCCAAGGAATCTTAGCAGCATTTTTTTTCTTCAGGAAGTTTAAGGGTTGCAAAACTTCCTTTTCCCCACAATATTATTATCTGTCAAGGAAAAGCCTCCAAGCTGTTGCATGGGAGGTTGAGAGAACTGTAAGCTTGCTTTGAAAATGCTGGTTTTAGGCAAAGAGCAACAACTCCTAGTTTGTTTCAGAGAAATAAATGGCTTATTCAGAGGCACTATGGAAGTCACAAATCCATTAGCAAAATCTGGTCTGCCCTAACCATTCCCACCACCTTGAAGGTCACTCTGTCAGCTGCAGACTGCTGAATTTCTGCTGCAAACTGAACTCTAAGGAAAAAAGTTTAATCAAGTTTAGTTTATGACTGTGCTGTTTCAATTCTGTTTCTGAATTTCAGAATGCACCAATTCCAGTATTCTATAGTCCTCTACAGGTTGCAATGACATAACAATGTGACAGATCAGAATCAAGACACATCTACAACTTGCTGAGAGAAGGGGAGAGTAAAAAAAAAAAAAATAAAAGAAAGAAAGAAAGAACATCACACTTTGTCAGGTCAGTTTTACAGTTTCTGAAATGCCAGTTGTACATTTTAGCACACCACCAGTCTCAGATGGTGAAGGCACTGTCAATCAAAGACTCCAATCTCAAGCAATGCCTGGGCTTGTGCTGAGGCAGGGGAAATAATCTCTGTACTGGGAATATCCTTAAATATAATGAAGTGAAAAAACAATGAAGAAATTACAATACACAGTGCAGCCTTGTAAAACAAGGATCAGGGATGTGGTGAGGGCCAGCTACAGCTGGAGTCACCCAGGGGCTCCTCCTGCCTTTCTGCTCTTTTGTCTCACAGCCCTTTCAGGTGAGAAAAGTGACACTAAGGATAGATGGAGGCTCATGGCCTCCTCTCCCCATTTGTAAGAATCATTGTGCATACCTTGGGTGAATGCGTCAAACTCGGAGTCAAACTCGGAGTCAAACTCGGAGTCAAACTTTGCACCTGCCCTCTTTAAAGTCTAATTCCTCAAGTGCTCATTCCCCCTCCCCAAAAGGAAGATTCCCAACTTTGGTTCCTCCTAAAGAAAAATTAACTGTCTTCTGCAGTATAATCTTCAGCTAAAGCCTTGTAACCTCCTATTAAACTTTGATTTTAAAGCACAGTAATTCCTTGAATCATCAAAAAATGCCACCACCTGCTTTTAGCAACCTGTAGGCAAAGCTCCCAAAGCCTCTTTGAGCTGCAAGGCAGCTCTCACCCCTCACTATCCAAGCTCTCCTCCTTTCCCCATGGGAACAACATTTAAATTGGAATGCTGGTGCCTCAGGTTTCATCCCCAGCAGATGAAGCAGCATATCCATTTCCAGCACTAATAAGTTCCAATGAGTAGTGACAGCTTCCAGTCATGCAGAAACATAGGCAGACTCAGATGTCATTCTCAAAATGGTAACTGATTTGAGAGGGAGTATCACAGTCAAATGGCCAAAACAGAACTCTGCTTTTAAATGACTCATTAAAATCCAGGGCAAATCAAAGGTCCTGATAGCACAAGGAATATTAGAAAAAAAAAAACCCACCATATTTAATATGTCAGCTAACATGGTAGAATCCTCAAGAAGATAAAGCAATTTTTGTTTCAGAAAAAAAAGCACTTGGTGAGAAAAGACAACTTGTTATTAATTCAAGATAAAAATCACAGTACTGGAGGTTAGCCAGTTTATTGTTTTCACAAGACTTTGCAGACTAAACCAAGATAAAAGATGAATCCCAGGGCTTATGTGGCAGCACTGATATTCCCCACTCCAGACTCTGTTCTGTGCCACTGCCACAGGCTCACCAGGTATCATCACTGGGAATTTGAATTATCAGGGGGTTTTGGGGTAGCAGTTTTGGCTTTCACTGTCTAGTACCTGGCAATATGGAAATACATGGGAACGAGCCCTCCATCCATGCAGTGGGTGCTATGAAAAACACAAGGGTCACAAGGAAGAAAATTAGAGATGTTAATTTCCTTTCCCATGAAATGAAATTGAAAACAAACCAAAGAGCCTCCTGGCCAGGAACCCTGGAAGCTATCCTAGCTGCCAACAGTCAGACCCTGAAGATTTTATTGGAGGTGAAGTGAGCCCCCCACAACTCCATCCTGCTCATTTCCCAGTCCACAGCCCCCACTTTTTCATCTCCACTTCACTTGGCACTGCTGCTACACCCACCTCCACAATTCCAGTACTCACTGGTGTGACAGCTCGTTCCACAGCCCTGCAAGTGACAGGGAATTGTGACAGATTTCACTGGGGAGGAGCTAGGGAAAGCTTACAGTAAGCTTGCTCAGCTTTGTTTGAGGACACACCAAGTAGTAAAACCGAGGATGAGCTGTCAAATGTAATTAATTAGAAATCCCAAACAGCCAACCTTGCACACCAGAGATCTCAGCTGTGTGTAAAATTAAAAGCCCCAAAAGAAAGAAGAAAGCCCTCAGGTTTACCTCACTGAGGTGCAGGGAGCATCCAAAAGATGTTCTCCATCATTAAACACTCACACCAGTTCTGAATTCAGAGTAAAATCAGAATCAGCCTAGATCAAAGAGAGCAATGCAGCCCTTTCTGCCTCTCTCCACTGTACACTCTGAAGACAGCAGCATTTTGAGATGTCTTTGTAGTACTACCCCACTGACATACCAATGAGATAATCTAATTCCTGAGCACTGCAGAAGAACATTAAGGAACATAAAGAGAGACAAAAGAGAACATTAAGTTGGTTTAGATCCTCTCTCTCTCTCTCATTTTCTTAAAAAAGTCCTCTCATCTCAGATAAACAGAGGATTTTTCTTAGTTTATTTGCTTTTATGTCTGGGTTTAGGCATTGCCCAGCAGAGTTTTCATGAAAACATAATGCCTGTTTAAAATAGTACACACTTCAAATAAAAGATGTCTCACAGTAAGATAAGGACAGGAAAAAAAAATAACAAGAATGGTGACAAATTATTTAAAATCGTTTCCAAATGATCTAAGTTTCCTTTAACAAAACAAGCTTGGGGTTTGCTTTGGGTTTTGTTGTTTTTTTTTTTTTTTTGTCATGGGTTGTTGTTTTTTTGAGATTCTTGAGCCTCAACCTCAAAATCATTAAACAGGCAGACAATGTGTTCTATTAATTTCAGTGGAAAAAACAAGTACTGCAAGATCAAGGTTCTGATGCTGCAGAAACCCTCTCACCCACAGCTGAACAACTCATGAACATCACTACTAATCTTTATCCCTGGGCTGAAAAACTCCTTCAAACTCATAAAGGTAAATTTCAGGCAATTTGGGGTTTTTTTTTTCCTGCTTTTTTCTTTCTGTCAGAGCAACAACTGAGTTTATTTCTAGGAGCTCTAGGGGGATTGTGTGTCCAGAGTGGAGAGTGCACACTTGGATCAAGAACACTAACCACATATGGTTTCTAATCAGTGAGTGCAGTATCACCATCCCAATGCCTATTAAAAAAAAAAAAAAAAAAATTCAGGACAGAAATGACCCCAAGCTCCAGATATGCATCATTTCTAAGGTCAGCTGGTCCCTGAAGGCATGTGTCTATTACAGGGCAAGAACAGGGGAATAACTGGAAGTCTGTGTTATTTTATGTCACCGTGGCAAGAACACTGCCTCAGAACATTTCCTCATTACTGGAAGCAAGAGTCCCATGCAGGGAGAGCATAAAGAGCAAGGTCAGCTGTGAAATTGCCACATTTTTTCCTTTACATCCTAAAGAAGTCACTGCACTAAAGCTCTACAAGGAAGGCTTTAAAACCAAGAAGGGCTCACATTGCTTGTGACACATTCCCACAGAAACCAAATTTTTGGACTCCAGTTACTAAATTGCCTGTAGTGACATCTGTAAATCTTGTTTGATAGAAGCCATGAGGAAGACGTGACAATATTGAAAAAAATGTTACTGCTGGTGATGCCTTGTGAAGGCTGACCCAGAACAGAAGCCAGACAGAGTTCCAGAATACAGCAGGGATTTATTCCAAGGATCTCCTCCATGGATCCACCTTTGGCAGCACCAGAGCCCAGCCAGGGCTGCACCCAAGATGACCCAAAATGGCCCCAAAATGCCCGGCCGGGCACGGGGTCTGTCCCTGGGATCAGCTCTGCTCCATTCCCACCTTGCAGTTCATTGTCCCAGCCCAGCTTTAGCCCAGGCACTCCCACCCTGCTTGTTTTTCTCTCTCCAGCCCACGGGGTTTGTGCTCCTGGGCTGAGATTGGGATCATTTGTCCTTGGTGCCCAGCTGGAGCAGGAATTGTTTTGTCTCCCTGCTCTGTGCACAGAGCTCACCATCCCCTGGTGTGAAGCTCAGACCCACACACTCAAGCAGCACAGAATGTGAAAATAGAAAAGCCAAAACCTGAGGCACCACTGGCATTACTGGAAATACTAGCACAGCACACATCTGGACATCCCAGAGTCTGTACAACACCAGTTCCATGCTCTAGGCAGCAGGAAAGCCACAAATCTCTCAAAAATTGAAGTGAACAAGAACAAGAACATCCCCAACACTCCTATGGATTCCCCACCCAGGCGAACATGGCCTTAAACTCCTAAAAACTGCTGTGCAAACAAGGGCCTCAGTCTGCCACATGAGCAAAAAGTGATTACACAGACAAGCACACAATGGCTGAGAAAGGGATGTGAGTTTACACAATTTATCCAGTGAAGCATGAAGGACAGAAGTAGGGACTCCAGGATCACCTGCTTCTAGCCTGTGAAGGTTTTGGGGAAAAGGTGTGGGTATCTAGAGGAAGAAACCTGGATTGCATCTGCTATGTGCCAAAGTAGACATATATATAGATATAAATAAATATATATATATGCTATATATAGATATAAATAGATACAAAGTGTATATACATATATATGTACAAAGTGTATATATATATATATACACACACATACATACGTATATATATATATTATATATATATGTGTGTATATATATGTGTGTATATATATATATATATATACACACACACACATGCATAAACAACAGCATCCAGAGGGTTGCACCACGTTCTGGCATTCACATGATTCCCACCCAAAGAACCACTAAAAATTCACCAATGTCTTTAGTTTAAAATTCCAGTGTTTGCCAGGGGCAGGTAGTTGAAATTACTGTGTCTATCTTCCTCTGAGAGGAAAGCCAAGGAAATTTGATTAATATTTTTCTAGCAGAAATAGAAGGGCAGAAACTCTCCTCCTTCGTACACTCTGGAGGTCAAACTAGATGAGGTAATGCTCTCTTGTGGTTTCCAACAGGTTTTATAGATTATCTGACTTAAAAATAGACACAATGTTTAAACAATAACATTCTCCTGAAATTGAGTGCCTGATACAGCAAGCCCCCAGCCACTGTCTAACATCTGGAGGGACTACAACCATACAAAGGTTTGTAATAAACCAAAGGGAAAATGCCAGGTAGATACTCCAAAGTTGAGTACTGCTGACTCTCTCCACCTGAAAAGCAGGTGATATATGCTTCCTTCTGCACAGCCTGCTTTAGCTGGGTGCAGATTTCCACAAAACCATGCAGATGCAGGATGTGCCTGTAGTACAGAACCATACCCAGGTCTGGGCAACACCACAGCAGCAAGGACCTCTATCCTCAGCCAGGAGACACAAAAGTGTCCCCTGCAATTGGAGCCTGTTTCTGGCTCAGTGGAATTGTTCTTTGTCACCTACACCCCTGCTTGACTTGCCACCAGCTCAGCAAACCTCTCCCTGACCTGCAGGAACTGCCTGGAAGTCCACTGGGTATCACTTAATTCCACGAGCCACTGAGTACACCAACAATGGGAATCAGATTACTTTGCTCATGTGTTTTGACAACAGCAATTTCATTCTATTTATTATGATAATTCATAAAGCACCACCAAATGCAGCGCAGGATCTCTTATGAAAATAATTCCAGCCCAGTAATGCAGGATCTTGTTGAAGCACACCATTAATTCCTTGACAGTTAGGGAACAAGCCAAAGACTTTGTGCAAATGAAGGATTAGCAAGGTCTCAACACACACATTTCCTTGCACTTAAAACATGCAAGGAGCAGACCTTATTAAATCAGCATTTCATAGGATGCTTTAAAATTACAGCCCTTGAGGCAGATATTTCTTTTTTGTACTTCAAAAGACAGTTATCATACTACTCTGTGTTACAGTCTGGGGTAACAGAAAAACAAATTCCTATCTAATTCTTCTACCTCTGTATACAGGGAGCATAAAATAGTTGCTCTTTCCCACAGCTGTCAAAACCCCCCAGACTTTCATTCACAATGAGGTGTCACCAGTCTCTCACAATGAGAGAACAGCTCCAATACAATGCTATGAATTGTCTTCCACTTGGCTACTGAAAACATTTTGAGCAGTAACCTTTTCTGAACCTACCATTCAGCACTTGGGTTGTCTCTATATGTGCCTCAGGGCTATATTGTCTGCCTCTGTGTACTTAAAGTGCTTCTATTTCTATGCAGAACAACTTTGTGGTTGTACATTTTGTGGTAGTTTTGAAAGTAAAATTTGCCTAAAACTGGGGGGGGAAAAAAAGGCTTGGAACTTTTCTTCTCAGTGTTTTATAATGTTCAAAGTTGTCTGAAAATTTGCTTACCTATAAACATAAAGTACTGAGTAAGTTCCCTGCTTTGCATGCCCTCTGTTTTCAAAGTCACTATGAAATCATGACAGCCATGATCCACATTTGTGTGATCCCTCTAACTTCTTAACTAACTCAGGTCTGAGTAGAACTGACCCAGAAGCTGTTAGGGAACATCCCTTACAAGTAAAACCAGCATTTTACTGAATATGAAAATATTGTAAGAGACAGATTACTTGCTATTGGTAGTTTGACAGCCCAACTTAACATATTAGAACCCCTTAAATCCACCAGAAATACCTGCCAGTTTTCAAACCAAGACCTCATAACAAACAATTAAGAATGCTGAAAGAGCTTGCTGAAGATGTTGCATTCTTCCAAACTTTTCCATCTTATCTCATCTCAAATGTTTACAGTAAAAAGAACAGAGATGTTTTCTTCAAGCCACAGTTTTTATCAAGCCTCTCCAACATTCAAGCAGCACAATATTCTTCTTCTAATGTGACCAAGTAACCCCCTCTGAACCTCAGGAGATGTTTGCAAAATAATTGTTCCTCCTCACTGCTCCTTTGTTATTACTTTATTTTTTCCACACTCTTATTACTTCAGGCAGAAATAACTTAGAGATATTATCACCAGTTTACCAAAACAGAATTCCCCTGAATTCATTTTCTTTTAAGCTAGACTTTCACAATTAAATTCTACATTGGAGCTAAATCTAATGATTTTCAACGTGGCTGAAACTGATTGGCTCCCTAAGTGTACATTTTAATTCTTCCCTCTCTCATTTTGCTCACTAGAAGAGAAATGAATCTACCTTCAAGCCTGTTGGAATCAATCTTCCTTTCTCTTTCTCACAATTTATAAGCCAGAGGCTTAAAAAGTGTTCATATCCGCTTTTAACAAGCTGGTTATGTGAGATAAGCACAAGAGCATTAATAAAAATAACTCAGCTTTAAGTCATGAATGTTTTACAAAAGTAGACCTTAAAAAAAAATATAAATTGCAAAGGCTAATGGTGATTTATACCATGTTACTTTTCCTCTTCTACCCATTATCAATCATCTCTAAAAGATCCCTTCTTTTATATGCCAGAGTCATAAATGCAAATGCTGCCAGCTCATTCCTAATCAGGGACACACTGCACAGCACAGACAACCCCCAGTGAGTCCTGGGACCTCTAAGCATACTGCAGAACAGGGTTTATTCTTTTCCAGTTCTGGACTTCTACTTCTTTATTAAAATTATTTAATTTTTTTTAAGTCCTTCACAAAGATTTCAGAGCTGTCCCACACACTGTATTTCAGTATGGTCACACCATCACTTTCTCCCCATCCTCAATGTCTCCTGAGTTCACAAAAAATCTATTTAGGCAACAGCAACACAACCACTGGCACTGAAACTTTTATTACTTCAATTAAAACAAAGCAGCTGGTAGTAATAATAACACTACTTAGCATTTATATGCTGCTTTATATCTTCAAAAGCCTGTATAAATATTTGTTAATTAAGCCTCACAAAACTCCTGAGAGTCAGATATGTTTTTTGTTTATAAATAGGAAAACTGAGACAGAGAAAAAAACAGATGTTTCCAAAATTGAGATTTTTAGATTATTTTTTAAAAAGGGAATGGAGATGTCTGGACAATAACTTTCAGAGTTATAAAAGGACAGCTTAAAATACTCACAGAACCCACTGGGACATAAACTCTCATGCTCTAAGCATCCACCTCCTCCTCCAAAAAAATTCAGTGTTTTCCCTGGGAAGACACAGCTCCCTGCTGCCAGCTGCCCTAGGCCACTTGCATGTCAACATTCAGCTTTCACATAAAAAATGAGGAAAACTCTAAATTCAAAGTAGAAAAGAACTTGTTCTACCAATGTATCCAAGGCTCCTCTGAGAACATCTTACAGTCATGTTCAGTAAGACTCTCTATTGAAGAGACTTTCTGGATGTGTATTAGACACCTCACTCACAGAGGGAAAACAAATGCCTACACACACTCTAACACCTCTCTGCAAGGTCTGGAGTTGTAGAACTGCGTGATGAGAGCTTAAAATTACTGCCTTGACAAAGTACACACACTGTAGGGAAGACAGGACTTAACCCACAAAGACTTGACTCTCCATATAATTTCACACACCACAATTCCCACTGAGAACAGTGGATCTGAAATGCTTTAGAGAAGACATTGGAATAAAGAACACCAAAGGAGGGAAGGAATTGGGGTTTGAGTATCCAAAAGCTTTACTGCATGAAGCTGAGCAGGGAGCACTGTGTGCAATTAAAGGGTGATGGAAAACAAAAAGGGTAGGGGAAATAGGGGTTAAATAAAGAAACAAAAAAAGAAAACAAAAATAAAGAGCAGGAGAGTTAAAGTTATATCAAGACTCAACAGTAGGATAAGGAAGATGGTGGAGAAACATGGCTGAGGCAAGCAGAGGGGGAAGGAAAACCTGAAGAGTTCAGCCAGGGCCAGGCTGAGCAGGGAGAGGCAAACCCAAGCTGAGGACAAGGCTCTGAAGGCAGCAACCATGGGAAGGGACACTGTGACTGCAGTGCAGAAGCTGTTTCTTGGCAGAGGCAGGACATTTGTCACCCAGGAGTGACTTAACCAAGAGACACCAAGGTACAAAGTCCAGATTCCTCAGGCTGTCCTGCCCTCTCTGTGTGAGATAGCACCAAGGGCTAATTACCAGTTAGCCCAGATTTATTAGCCTTAACGAAGTTTGCTGCTAAAACAGAAACAGATCCCATCCTCTAGCTCCCAGCCCTCTACCCTGGACAAGATTTCATCCCTGAACAAAGGAAGAAAAGGAAACAGAAAGTTGAAACATTACACTAAGGGCTGCGAGAGCACAGGAAGAATTGCAAAGCAATAAATTATGCTGGAAGTGAAGCAGAGAATAAATAATTCCAGAGTCTGAGATGAGATTGGGGGGAAAGAAGAAAACACATGGATTTCATATGCAGCCCGTTTGAATGTGAAACACAGATGTATATTTTTATCTCCAGCTGAAGGCAGTACAATGCACTCGTTGCCTTCTGAAGACATGTTGTGCAAAGCTGAAAATGACTTTAGAGGCACAAGAATAAATGGTTGACTTTTCCACACCATTTTTTAAATGGCACAGAAGATCATCAAGCTAAATTTTATTGCCACATGATAACACAAACTCTTCATGATGTAACTCAATTTCCCTGCATTATCCTTGCCAGATCATTGAGTCCTCCATGTGTCTGAGTGCACAGGACAATGTACAAGATGAATGTCTCACTCCTCCTATAAGATCTCACATTCACACACTCTGAGCAATAGAACAGCTCATTCAGAAATATTTTTAAGATGTACACTGGGATTCTCACAGGCATTGAGTTCTGAAGCAAATCCATGCACCTTAACCAGATACCTAACACCCAGAAACACCAAGTTTCTTCCTAATCCCTTATGGAGTAGGGAGCAAAAAGCTTTCTTCAGGCTAATTACTTCAAATTATATTTTAGACTGGAAACAAAGAGATCTTTGTCTCAGGAAATAGAGAAGACTACACCTCAGACACGTTGTGGAAACAAATAAAAAGATCAGTGGCCTCGGAAGGAGGAAGAGTACATTAGAAGGAAGAGCAAAGTCCTCAGTTTTCATGAAAGGAGCATTCAGAGGGATGAATCAAGCCCTCTCAACCACCCCAGACTGAAAGAACCTGCTCATTAACCAAAGTTCACATTTCAGGTGAAAGACAATTCACTGGAACCTTTACCGGAACAAAACAGAGCAAGATCAAAGTCTACCTAAAGGCAAAACATTGACAAAACTGGGATAATCTTGTATCTCACCAGGTATCCACAAGTATTGAGGAGCAAACGAGCTGTGAGCTCAGGTATTTCTCATGTTTTTTAGAATCAGTTTGATGCAGCTGTTTTGGGGAGGGGGTGTTAAAAACCATTTCCTAATGGGTGTGGGTTTATCTAATGGACAACAAGCAGGTGCTGCTGACACCTCACTTTCAGCTCCTCTTTGCTCTTGAGACGATTTCTGGAGGGTGAGGAGAAGGGAGAACTGATGGGAGAAGCAGCAATCCTAGTGCCTGGATTTTCTACTTGGTCAACTCTTTAAAAATGCTTTTACATGCAGGAGCAGAAATCAAAGTAATAAATACAAATCCACCAGGAGTCACTTCTTTATTTTCCAGTTATAAACATTGCTGAGCTACAGACAATAAGATAAACTCTTGTAGTACATTTAGTCTGCAGCATCCAGCAGCTCCAGCAAACTCCAGCCCCAAGAACCAGCTCTGGCAGTTTCACAATTATCCCAGCTGAATGCAGCTCCCCTGCACTCAGAGAAAGCTTGAAAGGAATCAGGTGTTCCCTGTCTTCAGGGGCAAGCTATAAAATCTAGAAAATCCATGAACTGTAACATTTTGGATTGTTAAAAGATAAATCCTCTCTTTCATGTAAAACCAATGTGTTCTTGAAAAGAAAACAAACAAAAAACCCAAAACAAAATCAATAATGAAACAAAACAACAAAAAGACAAAAAAACCCCAAACAACCACATTATCTGTATGGAAACTTTTTAAAGTTACTGGACACCCATAACACCTTCACTCAACAGATGCCATTCTTAAAATCATTGATTTCCACTAATTATTCTGTTGAAACACTCAGTTTTCACAGTAGTCCAGGAGAATGGTTTAATCATTTTTGAGTTTATACTGGGTTTTTTGCTATTCTTTTTTCCTCTGTGGCTTTATAGAGAAACTAACAATTTCCATGGTTGCTCAAAGTGACAACAGGAGCGAGGCTTTGAGAACAAAGACAAGTAGAATCCCCTGTCACACCACCACAGTAATGAAGACGCCTGTCATGCATCAGAAAACTACACAACAGAAATGGACAACTTCATGGAAAACGCTAACTCTGCACCTTGGAGGCTAGAGACATCTGCTAACTTTGTCTGTTCAAGGTTGCTGAAGTCTATTCATCGAAAGACAAAGGTAATAAATGCAAAGAAAGTAATTTGTAATTTGCTATTTCCATGTCAGATCTTAACCCTGTGGAGATTCACAGCATGCCTAACTTTAATTACAGAGACAGTGGCATGGAGAGGGAAGAGAAGAAAGGACTGGAAGCGTTCAGCTAGTAGCAATTCAAGGCCCTGAGTTGGCTGATATTTTAAAATGTTACTAAAACTGATGTTACAATCAAAGCCATGTGTTAGTGATTGCAGCCTCACGGCCACAGCTCAAAATGAAACAGATCTTAAAAAGTTCATGCTAACAACATTTCCATTTTGTGATTCATTTCTTATCCCCCAGTGTCAATGACACAAAATTAGGAGGGGGGGGAAAAAAAAGAAAGAAGAGTCCCTCCTCGCTAAACAGATGTGGAGGTTGCTTCTTCCCACACCACCAAGGTCCTTCCAAGAAGGCTGGGACTCTCCCGGAGGCACCAGCTGTCAAAGACACCTTGCCTTAACAATCCCCTGCAGTGACTGCAGAGCATTGTTTTATAAACAGCTTTGCAAATGTTTTCTGCACACACCCAAAGCAGCGTCACTGACTTAGGTGAAACTTTCGATGGCTTTACACCTAAATTCCTCTACGGGCACATCAGGGGAAATGGTCACTCAGGACTGCGCTAGCAGCTGAAGTTTATGGCAAAACAAAGTTCACCATCTAACTTGGAATTCAGGGTAAAAAACTGAAAATCCTAGGTTAAATCAGAAGATAAAGCTGTACAAGACAGAATGTCATTGTTTTGGATGA
The DNA here is from genome assembly GCF_022539315.1 of Serinus canaria. Taxonomy (NCBI): domain Eukaryota; kingdom Metazoa; phylum Chordata; class Aves; order Passeriformes; family Fringillidae; genus Serinus; species Serinus canaria. The sequence continues at coordinate 68,595,037 of NC_066314.1, forward strand.
ATAAATTGGCAGATGAATCAGAGTCCAGCTCTGCAGTTAAGATAAAATGGCACCAGTTACAGCCCCTCCCCAAAGGCAGGAATTCTAGTTTCTTCTGGTTTGAAGCATTTAGTTATGGAAAAACCAGAGAACTAGCACTGAATACAAGAAATGAGCCTCTTATATACTGAATTTTCACACTGAAAAATATACTTGGGATGGAGGTACAAGGATCAGGCTGCACTGCAAGCAACAGCTCCAAGGTGCTAAACATCTTTTTTTTCTGGCCACCAGCCCAACAGCAAAAAGAGATTGGAGGGGTCACAGAGGGCTCCCTTTTTCTCCCTGGCACAGCCAAAAGCTCTCTTTGAAAAAATTTTGTGCATAGAGCAGTCATTCACTGTAAGAGGAGAGATGCAGGAGCTGTAACCAGGAATGCAAGAGCAACAAGTGGTAGACACTGAAACCAAAGTTAGCAAGTGCTTTACTGGTGCAATCTTTGTCGTGTGGACTTCTAGTCTTCTCTTATCTCCCCACAGTAACTGAAGAATTCTTATATATTTAATCTATTTTGACCCTTGGGGCTTTAGTTTTTGACTTGAGATGTTAGATTTTAATAAGCTGTCACCCACAGGGGAAAAATGCAGTAGTTAATGTGCCTGATTCACCATTTACAGCTGGACTAGGGACAGAAAAAAAAAAAAAATCAACCCTATTTCAAGAATTTAGTTGTCACCAAGTGGAAAACTTCAGTACTTTTTCCATCTGTGCATTTCACAGCAGAAGTAAGTTCAGATTAATCTTGCCCTCTCCATTACTGCTGTATATAACTAGCACCTAATCATTACTGGGTGTTGCTGCTCCTGGGGTGTTACCTCCCTCCAAATAAATCTCACGGGACGCTTTGTCTGCTTTCAAAATCACAGAATCACTCAGAAACCAGCACTCAGGGCTAGGAGAAGGCATAACTCAACACCACAGCCTCCATGAGCGTGTGACAGCACGAGCCAGCTGGACAACTCAAATCCAAAGCCATTTCCATTTCCTTTGGCTCCCCAGAAAAAGCAGGGAGCAGGCACTGCCTGCTCCGGTGGAGCCTTGAGCACAGGATCTCCTTACCTGAGAGCTAACAATGCCACACTCCCTGTGAACTGTGAATCAGGAGGAGACATGGGGCTTCTCCCTTACACCTTGGAAACTCTGCGAGCTCTTTGCAGTCCCCACCGCCCTCTCTGTCGCTGAGAGGGAATCACCAGCTCACTGCAAGCCTGGCCCTGGAGAGGTCTCCTCACAGGGCAGGGGCTGCAGCGTTTCCATGGGTATTCCAGAGAAAGGAGACCGGCCACACCATGCTGATTAAGTATTTCCAGTTGCTAACAACAAAAAATGGTCATTTTTATGTTCTCCCGTGCAAGCAACTTTTGTAGCTGACATACAGACATTGCACAATTACAAACGAGAAGGAAGAGAGTCGATAGGAAGGGAGGAGGACACATTTTTGATGATGGAGAGGAGCAATTAAAATATGATCTATGCTGAGAAGGCATGCGAGATCCATCACTTGGTTAATATTTCAGCAGACACAATGCAGAGGAGAAATACTTTTACCTTCAGCACTTCACCTCAAGTAAACAAAGCAGACTCCACCAAAGGTCACACCACTCTGGAGGGTACAAGATTCACCAGCCAAGGCAAAGCACAGTTTCTGAGTGGGAGGGTTGGTTTTCAATAAACATCCTTAAGAAAAACCTGTTCCACCCTTTCTTCTATTGCCTGCTACTAGGTGGCTTGAAACTACGCTTTAGTGGAAGCTGCAACATCTCACTTTTCGTACATACTGAGGTCACGGTGGGGGGCAGGAGCACCTTAAATTATTCCTCAAAATGCCCCTAACCTGTTTCCAAGGTGTGCCCAGGTCACTCGCACGCTGGCAGTGCCTTAGGGAGTGAATGTCATGGCGATGAGAGAGCCAGAAGGAGCAAAGACGCCAGGGAAAGTTACCAGAGAGAATGAAAGGGCTGAACAGCGGGGGACATCAGAGACAGCAGGGGAGAGCACCAAACAAACGCGGGCATTCAACAGGATTATCCCACCCAAAGCTGCTCTTTGCCCGCTACCAGCTACAGAGACGGAAAAGCCAGCTGAACCACCGGGGGAAAAATACCCCAGAAAGGACTGAAAGGGGGAAAAAATGCCCCAGTAAGGGCTGAGAGGCGAGTCACCTGGTAGAAGGTGAGGCAGGAGGTGGGCACGGATGGTGCCTCCGCGAGCTCCGGCGGGGATGCCCAGCCCGCCGCCCCCGGTGCGAGCCCGGCGGGCGAGGTGCGGGCAGGTGTGGCGGTAGCGCAGCGGCAGGAGGAGAGCACACGCACACCTACACGGACACACACATCCACACACACCCCCCGAGGGCTTCGTGGGTGTACAGCCAGGCGGGGAAAAAACCTGCAGCAGCGATCACGGTCGCCGGGGTGTCCGGGAGGGACTTCTCAGCGCCTCTGTCCGAGCGCAGGGCGGCGACGGCAGTGGGGACAGGCCGGGGCAGCGCCCCGCAATCCGCCCTGCACCGGCTGCCCCGCCGGCTTTGGGGTCGCGGAACAACCCGGGGGCTCGACGCCAGGGGGGAATCCCAGCCCTCCCCGCCAGTCCCTTACCTTGCCCCGAGTCCTCCTCCCGGCCCGGGGGCGGCAGTGGCCGCGGGGCTCCGGGCGGGCGCGGGGGCTCCGCTCCGCTCCGCGCCGCCAACAAAGTGCGGGAGCGGGGCGGGCAGCGGAGCAGCCGCGGCGAGCGGAGCGGAGCGGAGCCGAGCTCCCTCTGCCGGGCACCCGGCCCGGCCCGGCCCCAGCCCCAGCCCCAGCCCGCGGCCGGGGCGGGCCCGCGGAGGGCAGCGCGGAGCTCCCGCGCCGGCGGAGCGGCCGCACGGAGCCCTGCGGGCTCTGCTCGCCGCCTCCCTCCTCCCGCTCCCTGCACGGCTCACGCCATGCAAAGGTGCTGAGAGCAGCGCCCCGGAGCCGGGCTGGAACGTGGGAGTTTAAAGTCATCGTAAAAAATAAAATAAAATAAACACAAGGCCACACACAAAACGTACCATGACTCCAAAGCAACATTCTGCCCCAAAGAAGTAGGTGTAGCTAAAGCACCTTTGGAACCACTGGTCCACGGGAACAAAAGTCTCCCGTCTTCGATTGAAATCCCGGATGAAATCTCCCAGCTGTTTATGTTGTTTCCATCTGGCATCTCATTCCTCCCCACTCTGACAAGTCACACGTGGCTTTCGCTCAGCGCAGGGGAATGGTCCCTATCGGCACTCAGGTAGCCAAAGCCTTCTCGCTACACTGTTAGCACAGTCGGGATTGCTCTAATGAACCACTTCCCCTCCTAAAACCCGGCTGTTCCGCGACAATCTGCTTTCACTGATTTCTCTTTCAAATAAGTTTTTGCCTTATGTGACTCCAGAGAAAAGCTAGAAAGCATAAATCTTTTACAGCATCAGACATATGAAAAGAACCTCTATTCAAGTGCTGTATAGGAGAGCTAATCTGATTTTTGAGGTTCTGTTCCTGATTTTTGATAGGATTCAATTGCCAATCCAGAAAGAATTACACACCTGCTTAATTGCGTTCCAGAGGCTCCTTCCAGGCTTCACCAAGATCCCTTAGGAAGATTAGAATCATATCTGGACCAAACAGCTAATTCCACCGAGCCACGGCTGTCAAAATGGAGCAACAGGTCCTTTATGCTACAAAGTTTCTGTGATTCCAGGCCCTCCCCAAGAAACCCGCAGAGGAAAAGTATAAAGTAAGGAAAGAGCAGCTGCTTGCTGAAATTTCCACTCAGTTCCAAGAAACGAGACTTGGCAGGTCCTTGCTTTTTATAGCGCTCCGTGACTCATTTGCAGAAGCAGGTGAAGTCAGAGCCATCACTGCCAGAGTCCTGCCCCTGACGGCTTCTCCAGGGAAGACACGGATTTTCCTGATTTTGGGGAAAAAAAAAAAAAAAAAGTGGAGAGGATGATATTGCTCAGCTACTGCTCGCAGCAGTCTGGTGGCTGAATCTCTTCTCAAGTGGTGCTACTCCATCCTTGACCTGGTGCTTGCCAGCAAATCTTCCTGAAATAAGGTCGGAATTCTATAGAGGGAGTTATTTTGCCAGGTTCGGGCTGAAGGCAGGGGCAGCAGCAGGCGTGCAGCTCTCTGTCGGCTCCTGAGAACCAGGCAGGAGAGCGTAACCCGAGCCTGCAGATCAGGCTGGGAGAGGTGGGGCCTCACTCCGCAATTGCTTAGGAGTTCACCTTAACCCTGTTTAAAAAGGAAAAAAAAAAAAAAAAAAAGAGAGAGAGAGAAAGAAAGAAAAGCAGTTCAGCCAACTTCCCCTTCCTGGCTCGGAGCTAGCAGAGCCCCTTGCCGTGCTGCATCTTCTACCAGTTCTGCCTTTGCTATTTTTCTGGTCCAGAAAGTGCTCCACAAAAGAGGAAAGCACCAAAAAAAAAAAAAAAAAAGTGAAATAAATCCACTTCTGTGTACCCAAACAAGCCCTGAAATGTGTAGATACCATATGCTTCCCTAGTTGGTTTCCAAGAAACCTTCAAATCTTAAATAATCTGAATATGGAGAGGCTACCTAGGTAATTCCTGTGAATGAAACTTACAGGAACACTGACAATTCCAAACTATGCCAGATGCCATACACACACTCCCTAAGTACATAATAACAGTAATTGATACTTAAAAGTGCTTACCCCATGAGAGGTAGAAAGAAAATTGAGAGATTCTCTTAAAGAAAAGGTTGGGGGTGGCTTCAGTCCTTGGCAACGATTCACAGTGCCTCTCTTCCCCCTTTTTCCTGGATAGAAGCCCAAGCCCACCCCCTGCTCCAATTCCCCTTAACAAAGGACAGAACACAAATGCAGAAGACCATTGTGGGCTGAAATTTTTGTTTGGTTTCACTTGGAAAGAAAACATTTTAAAGGAACAGAGAAAATAAAGAGGAAAGAAAGTGAGATGTGAGAATGAGGGAAGGGGAACCAGAAGGATAAATGGGAGAAGGATTTGAGGAAGAATTAATTCTATGACTTTTCTTCAAGATGTGTATAGTAAGTGTGGGCATTTATAGAATTATTTCACATGAGTATGAAGTTAATATTGCTGCAGAAAGGAAGCCAGGGATTGTAACACAGGGGATGAAGAAGCCATTTCACCAACGTTTGTCTGCTTAGAGAAAAGACAAAATACACCAAAGAATTTCCTCCTGTTGGAGATCAGCCTGAAGAGATTTTCTGGGCTGGGAACCTGCAGGATGGTTTACACACCACGGACGTTCTGGCAGCTCCATCAGAGGCTGTTTGCCGCCAGCCCCTTCCTTTCCTGCCTGGAATGCTGCCAGGCCCGGCAGCCCCAGCCAGGCGCGGTCCCTCCGCAGGTGCGCACGCAGGGAAGGCAGACACGGCCGGGGAGCAAACCTGCAGCTTCCCGGGGAGCGCCTCTGCTCAGCCCCTCTTGGAAACAAGGGCTCCGTTTGGGTTTGGGCAGCATTAGCTGCAGGCAGCCCAGGCATTGAGGAGTAGCTGCTGATACTGGGGTTTCCACTCTCGTTGAAAACAGACACCGCTGCATCCATTGGGTTTGCAGGAGAAAAATATACAAAGCAAGCCTCAGTCTTCTATTGATTTTGAGGCACGTGCAGCTCAGTGAGAAACGGCAGAATTGTTCCTGATTTAGGTCATAAAAATGCAAGATAAACCCAGAAGAATCCACAGCAAATGAGAGAACCAAAACAGACTGGCTTTTCATCCAGGCTACTCCATTCTTTATGCTATGAAAAACAAAAACAAAACCAATTATAAGTACAGAAAATATCTGTTTGCTGCTTAAAAAAAATATTTATTTCCTGCTCCAAAATTATAGAAGATATTTTGCATCATGGCTAAACTAGATACTATCTATAAAACCATGCAGGTAAGAGGATTTGAAGAACAACCATGGAGTTTCTTCTAGGCCCAAAGTAATTTGTAGTTTGATTGAGAGTTTCTTTTGGGTAGGTCTGGTTTTAAAGTATTCTGCTTAAATATGTCATCCTTTGTGCCATAAATATATGTGTACATATATACTGTGCACAGTATATATGTACCTATATGTGTACATACATAATATATGTGTACATAAATATATATGTACATATATTTCGACCATTTTTAGAAGACACAAAGTGAATGTGATTAATTGCTCTAAATTCAAATTTAATTTGAGTAGCAAATCTATGAATAACAGAATTACCTCAAAATTTGTGAGGTCTAAACATGTTCAGGACATTCAATGCTCTTCTACATTAATTAAGATGCTGGGGTCTGCTACCCAAAAAAATTACCTTTGGATAAACCTCTAATGTGTTTGGGTTTGATCCCCCTGCCCAGAAGAAAAGAAAAGGAATATAAAAGGATTGTTAAAAGACCTCTTCTCTCCTCCTTAGTTGATTCCTTTACTGAAAAGCTTGTGTTTTGTTGATTAATATGACATTACAGAACCTACTTGCAGTTTTTATAGAATCACCTTTCTAAGGAAGGTTGGTTCAGGCAAGCAGAGTAAAGCAGACCAGAGAGCTACCCACAATCCAAATGTGAAAAAGAAGGAGGAACTCAGTGTGTCTGAAATCCTCACAGAAGCTGAACTCCAGACTCAGCTCTGAACCAGAGGGAAAATGTCTGGACTGCTCCTGGCTGACTCATACACTCTATCCCAGCTACAGAGCCAAAGCAGCACAAAGAATTCCCAGAATTCTCATTCCCATGCAAGAAATGACTCTTGAGAAGAGCTCAGGGATAGGGCACGGAATGTATCGGGTGAGAGCGAGGTGTCTGTCATGGCATGGAGCTCCACAGAGGCTCCCAGTGACTGTGACAGATAAAACTGCCTCCTAGAGCTGTCATGAGTCACTTTGCCCAGTTTATGATGAGGGACCACTCTGTAGAGCAGAAAAGTTTGGTGTGAAAGAAAACACTCAGCTCTTTGCTCATGGTCCTTATAGTGCCTGCATTCCCAAGTCAGGGAACATGGAGTTACATCTCCTGGGTGTTCTGCTCTCTGTTTAATGTTATTTGGAGTTTGCATCAGTAAATGCACACCTTCCATATTTGTCCCTTACTCTAGCTGCTAGGGCTTTACAGATTTTATTCCTTGTTCCTAATTATTGTTACAGCCAGGAGGGAGATTATTTGAGTGAGCTGACTGAGATCAATGATCCAACTCTTCATCCTGAGCACAAAACTCTCCAGCCTGAAGCTGCCTCCACTGATGAGTTAAAAACTTCCCATCCAGCTGTTCCCACTACTAATGCATCAATTACAAACCATGTAATTTATGACTAGGGCTGAAGCTGAATGTGTGATGATAAAAAGCCTTGCAGTAAGACAAGGGCTGCATGACGTTGTGAATTCTCTGGCAGTTCTCCCTGCACCATCCTGGGAGGATTGCAATCAGCCAGTGAAGTAAAGCAGAGGACCTTTCTCCCTCTGGAGCCATGGGGAGTGCAGCCATTTATTTCAGGAGGTATAGAATCAGCCCCAAACCCTTAATTTGTTCATTACCTAATCTCTGTACTGAGAGCTGGTTGGCTGACACAAAGACTCTCTCCTGAAAGAAACTGGAGGTGCAAGAAACCTCTGCCATAATTTGGGCAAAGCTCAGCACGTTTGTGATTGCTAGAGTTTGATCTGTCACCTCTCAAGAGCTACACTGTGCTTGATGAATGAGACTCTAATTGAATTCATGCAAATAAATTGCAGGTTACGAAGCAAACTGAAATATTCTTACACATTTTGATGCTTTCGTGTTCCTATCTTACAGAGACAAAAAACAAAGAAGACACAGACAATCAGTCATTTTATATCCATACTCTGCTTTTTATAGGGAAGCATGACAGGTGTGTTTTATTACAATGGGATGTTTATTGACAGAGAGAGCACTAAACCTCAGATATTTCTTTTTCCTTGTATCTCATATTCATAAGAAAAAAAAAAAAAGCAGGCACAAAAAAATTATATGTAACTGCTAGAAACAAAATCATTTGTTTTGCCAGAATTTATAGAAGTTTCTGGTTTTTAGTTTCTCTTCTAGGGTTTTGAACTCTACTTCTGTGTTGGAGGGGGAATCATGTGGCTCATCCCAAAGCCTTCAGAGTTCTTGAGTCAAGCATTTAAGATCAATACATTCCATTAATAATCACAAGCTGTTGATAAAAAAGATGCTGACATTTTTATCTGAATTTGGGATTCACAGATTTCACGTTTCTTAGCAGAAATGTCAGCAGGAGAATCTTTCTTCTTGTAACAAATGACAAGGACTTGAGGCATTCACAAGATGAAGTTAAGCTTCTGAGAAACATCAAATATTATAATAAAATCATTAGATTGAACAGAATTACTTTGTAAACTTTTTTTTTTAATTGTTAATTGTGCTGGAACTTTTTTTTTTGTAAGTAATCATCCTGGTTCCTGTTTTTAAAGACAGAAGAGCCTTATTCAACTGTCCAAACTGATTAGAGAATGTGCTGGTCGCCTGAAATTCTTCATTTGCATACATCTCTTAGTTCTGATTGAATAATTATTTCATTAGCTGAGGGTGGTAATTGATAATGCTGATGTCGATTTTTTGGTTACATAGTTTTTGCCAAAGACCTCAGAGTATCAATTTTTTGGTTACATAGTTCTTGCCACAGACCTCACAAACTCCATCGGACTCAACAAGCTTTTTCTTTCCTACAGAGGGCACGCATGAGATAGAATAATTTCCATCCAGTTTTCAGATAAAAATCTGTAATGCCCAAGTTCCTAATTGCTTCAGCCTGTGACAGATGTGGCAGGTCTACAGCTGCATGACTTCATTTTGCCTTAAGGCACCCCAGTCCCTGTGGTAATATCAGCATTTGGAACACACTTAAACCAAATCCAAGAGGGCCTTCCCTGAGCTTGTGACAAGTAAGGAACAGCTAACAATAATTAAAAGGGAGATGAAGCTCTATGATTGTTGTGATCATTAGTTAGCCAGTGATGGGTTTCATACTGAGGTGGTCACAACTATTTGCTCAGCTCAGAGATTCTGAGGCAAGAACATGCCTAGCACATCACACCTTCTGCTTTCTTCAACAGAAAAGGCTGGGACATGGAAAAACTACTTGGAAAACTCCTGTCTGGAGGTCACTGCCTTTTAGCAGAGCTGGATGATTGAGAGGTCTTTGAGCACTATGCTTTAAGGGCTATCCTACCATCAGCTTGGTTAGCTGAGCTTAATTTCCCCTTAGTTCCAGAGCTGAGCAAAATCACATGGCAGAATCATATGTTACAGCCATATGGCATAGTGATTTTTACACAGATAGCAGCAAGAAGCTGATACTCTGTGCATTCTGACATATTTATAGCCCTGGTGTAATGATGCAAGAGGACAGCAGCAGCCTCCAGTGCAGGCACATGAGATTCAGTCCAGTGAAGTACAGGCACAGAATGGTACTAAAGATTTCAGGGTGATAAACCATTCACCCAGTGAATGAGCCAGGCAGAGCTTATTTTATATTAATTAGATAATTTGGAGTGTGAATATTTGTGTATTGTCACTATACTGCAACTAACTGCCTGTTGTGTATTAGTTCACATGTTAAGATATTAATGAGACAAAAAAATCTTGGCTTGTGTGTTCCTTCTTCACCAGCAACAGGATTTTGCACATAAATCTCTCTCCATCAGTCCTTCATGTTCTTCCTTTCCTTTAGATTGTGATGCCACAAAGCTTTTCCTACTCCTTTGTAAGTGCACTCACTGACACAGTGATGGACCCAAATAATTTTTTGTCCTGTCTAGGGGCAGTAAGACCCCCAAAGATCAAGTGTGACCAAGATCAAGACCTCCACAAGATCAAAGATTTTTTTTTCAAGACAGACAGCCCCTGCCCTCGCTGTGCCCATCACTGGCACACTGTGCACATGAGAGCTCAGCTCCCCTCCACTTCCCTGTGAATCCAGGGAGCACCAGCCCTTCTCCTTCCCTCCATGACCCTACACACAAGGGGGTGATGAGGGGAAGGGGCACCAGGTGGGGAAAAGCCCCCATGCCACATTGCAGGGGACAGGCACATCTGCAGAAAGGGTCCCATGGAGCGTCTCCTGCTCCACCTGCACCCAACCACCACGGAAAACTGGAGAAACCTGAGCTGCCCTCCCATCCTGACCCCTGCCAGGGGTGCTTTTCAATGAGCTGAAGGAAGAAATTGAGCTTACACATAATGATAGTCACCCTGTTTGTTTACAGAAACATTTTCCCACACCTTCCTTGGATTCAGTTTTAATAAGGGTGAGATTTTCAAGGCTGGGACTTGTCCTCAGGCATGAATAGGTATCCAGTGCCTTGCACAGCCAGGGCTCTCTGCTGAGAAAAGCCTCTGTATCCTACCAAACCAGGCAAAACTGTGACAAAAATGTCAGTCCTTCCTCTTTACATGAGCCTATGTTAAAAGAATAAGCAAGTGTAGCCACATTTCTCTTCACAGAGAAAAGCAAGGCACAATTCTTCCCAAGAATATTTCTGGGTTTCACATTCTCTGAACCTCAGAGAAAGGAAAAACGATTCTTATCTCATTTGCTGTGCCTGTGTTGTGCAAAAGTAGAATGCAATATGGAGATTGTTTACCCACAGTGATGGGGTTTTGTTTTCTTGGCCTGGCAGGGCCAGGTGTGTGTTTGTTGGGACTGTGGGCTGAGTGTCACGAGATTCAGGCTCTTGTGTGCAGTTGAGTGCTTGGCAGATTCAGTTTAGATGTAGTGTGTAACATAATATAGAATAATATAGTATAATAAAGTAATTAATTGGCCTTCTGATAGGATGGAGTCAGATGCATCATTCTCTCCCCTCATCAGGGTTGCCTGCAAATACTATAACCAAGCGCTTGGCCAAAAGAAGGATTTCTTCTTCCTTTGGAGTGGTGTCAGCCAGCAGAATTCACCACTCCAAAGAGCACCAGGACTGCTGTTGAATTTCAAAAAGGAGCCTTGAATGGTCTCGATCAGGCGGTGCTTGTGGCTGGTGCAGCTGGATGGAGACAAAAGGAAAAACTGAGAAGGGCTGAAACTCCTATAGAATGACACGGATGATTTAACCCTCAGAATGAGCAAGCACTGGGAACCCACTCATGATGCAGATATTTCTGGACTGTAAGAAAAGCAGGAAGAGAAGGAATCACCAAGTAAAATAAACAAACTAACAGTTACTGGAAATAACAGAATAAATAATCTGGAAAATTCCCCAGGAGGACTGAAGAGCTTTCAGATTCCAACTGTAAGACAGGGATACAGGCCAGCAATGTACACAGCAGGCATTGATAACCCACCTGATCTATCAGAAGTGTATTTCAAAGATTTGTAAACTCACAGAAATTGTAGATTTCTGGGATCTGAAGAAAATGTTGCAGGTTTGTGACTGATTTTTCCTTGCACTTAAAACTTGGAGGGTGTATTTCTACTGTTTTGGTGGAGGTGAGAAAAGTGAACTTCAGATGTCTGAAACATCCCTCCTCCTCCTCAGTCTGAGAGCAAAAGCAAAGCAAACCCAAATGAGATTTAGCACATACACCCACCAGAGAGGACTACAGCCAGCTTTGCATTCCTCTCTTATTCTCTGCCTCCAAATCCTACCCTCCCTTCTGGAGAAGTGAATTGTTACTTACAGAGAGTGAGACATGCTGAAGATTTATTTAGGTGTAATTACAAAACACTCTGAGATCCCGAGATGACAAGTGTGCTAAAACTGAACCCAAAGTCTTCTGAAGCCCAGAAGGATATCTCTAATTTATGGGACAATGGAGCAAGCCCATATATACTGCAAAATTACTACTGAACTTTACAGAGTAAATGGCTGTGGCAAAGGATAACTCAGGGTGTGCACAGCACTGTGAAACCAGAATTAATTATCCTTTCATGTGCCTTTGCATTGTATTATTTCAAAGATATATTCCTGTTATCCCTGTCTAAGTTATAGGCTGTTAAATTATCAGCACAGAGACTGCAACAACTGAAAACAAACCAGGAACAATGGTTTGAGCTTCCCTGTCTGTGAGAGCAGGGCAAATGGCACAGGCTGTTTTTCAGTGCTGAGTTGAACATAACATATATAACATGTGACAGCAGCCCCAATCAAATCACTATAGCACAGAGACAATGCTCCCCCAGTGTCAGGCTCTCCGTGCTGAGAACAGCTTTCCATTAATTTCCCTCATTTGTGAGCAGTTGTGAAGGAGTCCAAAAGCTTTGAGAAAATGAAAAATTCTCTGGTGTTCTTCATTTAATGTGCTTCTCCCAGGAAGCACAGGCAGAGACAGTTTGAGAGCTTATTTCTTTAGGGGACAGACAGACAGGTTCTGTTCCTCAGTGTTGTCAGCACTCTCCATTTACTCACAACTGAACACACACAATAGATCAGGTTGTGCTAACAGGGACATGAGAATTTTCATTATGAGAATTTTCATTTCAAGAATTTTCATTTCAACTCCATGTGCAGCTCCCCTGAGGAGGTACTGACCAAGAAAGTGGGAAGTTTTAAAGAAAATGTTGTTATGAGTGAATTTTCTCTTTAATGGGGTTAACTCCCATTGGCCACTGACATGACAGGCAATGGGCATGAGTGGAGTGAGCTTTCCTCTTTCAGGCAGACTTGAACTTCTGCAGGCTCAGACTGGCAGCTCTTTCCTCCAGACAGCAGCTTGGCCAGGGCAGTGACTCCAGCTGATGGCCACTCATGGCCAAAGCTGAGATTTGATGGACCTGATTCTTGTTTACTCTGCTACAGAGAGCAGTATACTTTAATCTTTGAATTTACTTCTTATTTTAGAGTGATTATTGATTATGGATTATGCAGTGTATTATTATTGTTATTCTAGTAGCTATAATATAATAGTTCTATTTTATAGATCCTATAACCCTAACAAAGAGCTCAGCAGTGTAAGAAATCAGGTCACAGAAATCTGGGGGAAAAGAAAGGATTCATATCAATGTAAACTGTTTTGGACTTGGGTTTCACTGACTATTGCATCCATTTAACTGCAACCATTCCAGCTTTTCTATCTATGGCAGTGTCACTGTCTTCTTAAGAAAGGATTAATTGCATAGTACAGAAAGATTCTCTGGGTATGAATAAAATTCTTTTGTTGCCCAACACAGAAATATTGTTCAAAGTGTGTTTATTCTAGTGAAAAAAACACCCATATTTCTGAATAACAGCTATAACAGAATGATAGTCTCTTTTAGTAGCAGACTTGTTCTTCAACAGGAAGGCTTTCCTCTTATCAACATCTTTTCATAAAGTTTTATTTTCATAATAGGAAGATGTCACTGCTGCTATTAAACAAGACTTTATGGGCTAAGGGTTGGAGTAAAGTAAGACAAAACTTGATTAACTGATGGTGAAATTGAAGTTTTTGATGTGGATTTCACAATACATTGGAAATAAAAAGCTCACAGTCCCCTATCATCATTTGTCAGCAAGTGATTTCTTATATTTTTCATTCTTATTGATGTATTTCATTGAGTTTACAATGTTATATTGACCTTATCCTGGTTCTAGTCATCCATTTCTATCTTTAGGAGATTTAAGGATAGTAAATCTTTAAAGTTATTGCAGTAGACCTTTCTCTTCAGAGGATTTATTATTTTCTGCTAGAGGAATGAGATTTTTAATGACCCACATTTTAAATTATTTCTCACTTATAGGCAGTTTTGACCATATAGGAATAAAAATGAAGTACAGGTCTCCTCCTGGGTCCCATGAGGAGAGCAATAACACCTGACTATTTATAGCATTACTGCTTGCATTAACCTAAACTGTGGGAATATGCCAATGAAATTGCATTTGATTTCTCATTAAGTTCCATAAATTTTAGTATGCTTTATTTCACTTTGTTGGGGCTCATTCTCAGTTTTGGTTTTGGTTTGTTTTATTTGCAGCTCTGTATTGATATTTGGGAATAGAAAAGTTGGCTGTCAGATATGTTTTTTGGGTCATAACAGGGCATAAATTAGAATTATCTTTTTTACCAATGAGACAACTTTTGGGCTCATATGAAAAGTGCAGATATTTTCATTTTTTTACCAGCAGCCAACACTTCATTAGCTCACCTCTTGAATTCTGTGGGTTCCAGGGCTGTGTTGTCACAGTTGCACATATTACAAAAGGAAGTTTGTCATTAAGTTAGAGATATGAAGCAGAAAAGGACTTATTTAGCTTACAGAGTTATAAAGGCAGAAAGTATCAGGCTTCCCAACTGAAATATTATCTGTACTTTTAGGGCACTATAAGCACAGAGCAGTGAAACTGAGGAATTTGGACACTGAACAGTCCAGAGGATGCTCTCACAGGAGCTCAGCTGTTTTGGATTTTCCAAAGCTACCCTCTTCACTTCCAATACTCTCCAGATAATGTATAGCTGCTTTTATGGCCACTATAGTGAGGCTTCTGAGGCTGCCTGTCCTATCCATCCACATCAGCATTACAGCTCCTGGACAGGACATTTCTTTTCCAAACTCTTTAAGTGCTTTTTGGGTGTTTAGAGAGAGAGCAGCACCTCTGCAGCAGAGTCCTGTCAGTGTCAGAAAGTTTTCCTGACTGTTCACACACTTCCCTGTGCAGCAGGGAATCCTGAAAATATGATGTAGAAGCAAGAAACACGGGCACTTACAAACCAAGATTTATTTTTTCATTTTAAAAATGATGGCAAATGTTACTCAGAGTGTTTTTTTCAGTTGGTTCAGTTGGTTCAATTTTATGAGCATAAGAGGATCATGTGTACTAACTATCAGTGGGTGTAAGTGTAGACACTGCTCACTAGATCAGTCTCTCAAGGCTGTGAACATTTAAACCCAAGCTCACTCAAGACCAAACCCCAAATTTTAACCCCCACAGCACTCAGGGTGCAATAGCCAAAGCACAAAAGCTTAACTAGTGAGTTCAGAACATTCATGTTTTGCAAATGAATGGTCCAATGCAATTTCCAGGTAATTCTGAACACCCACCAACACATACTTAACATTTGGATCCTTCACCTGAGACAGGGGTGAAAAACAAACTACTGTAGCTACCAAAGGATGCTCTAAGACAAGCCACTCAAAATCCTACCACTCTCCTACAACTGTTACCACCACCTTCTAAACAATTCTGGAACCCCAGCTGTTCAGAGGAACAAATCCTTATTCTTCCCTGACCTTACTCATGGCCACTTTGGGATCTGTAAAGAGTTCCTCTGTGGGAAATGGAAAGATGGAAACTTCCACAGGAAGGTTTGATTTGCAGCCTTAGAATAAGCTTGGATTGATGTAAAAATAAAGTACACAGACATTGGGCAGAAAATCTATAAACTTATGTGTCTATAGTTGTAAGTAAGAATATGCCTTAAATAAATGGGAAACTGCATTGATAAAATGGTGAAGGGTTTATAATGTAGGGAATTGGTTTTATAGAGTAAACTAAGAGTTTAGAAGTTGTAACAGAAGCATATGTGTGTATGTGTGATAGCAGCCCATTGGATAAAAGTATACACATTGCAGCAGAAGTAAAGGTGATAGGTTAGATAAGCAAAATAAACTTTGTGGCAACTGTTCATTGGATTAGAAACTTTTATATTGTCTTGTAATGAAGAACTTGTGACCATTTAGAGGTATGGCTGACTGCTTCCTCTCTTAAATCTCACAGCCTCTGAGACCGATGTTTATCTGAGCAATAAATCGTTTTTAGCCAGACTGTGGTCCCATCCCTTCAATAAAAGCAGCAATAATAATTCCTGCTTATCAACTTCCTAGCCTAATGTGTCCCAGACAAAGCTTCAGCTCCTGCTGAGGGCAGCAGAGGTGGAGAAGGGGCAGCTGAGGATGGGCTGGGGTAAGAGGGTGGGGGCCCCTTTGCAGGGCTTTAACACACGTGAGGGTTAAAAGGGAGACAGAGAAATAAACCAAAGACACAAACATTTGCTGTTGGAGAGGAGCCTATTTGTTTCAATACACCAGAGAATAGCTGAAGCATGGAACAGCCACGTGTCAAATATGAAGTTTGCTTGCAGAGCTGACCTTGGCAGCAAAGCAACAGAGGCCTGAGAGACGATACCAGTTCTGCATCCAGTTGCTGAGAGACTGAAAACAAAAGCAAAGCAATGTTACAAGAAATATGTCCCCTTCCTCCTCATTTGCAAAGGATCTGAAAGAGCCCTCCTCTGAAACCAATCTGCAAACATATATTCTTACCCACATTAGAAATATGACACATTTCTGCAACAGGATTTATCATCTTGGACCGTGCTGAGTGTGAACCAGAACGGTCTCCAAAATAAAATTACTAATTCAATCTAGAGATGCTTTAGATCATACTATTTAAATCATTCAGTCTAAAAATTTCCTGGATCTCGTAAAGAATATTAAACTTCATTTGGCTACATATTGAAACAATAAAAAATGTTTCAAAACTACCAAAATAGTGTAGATAGGTAAGGTATGGCTCTGTTCCCTTGTCTAGACAAAAAATCAAATGTATTTGCAACAAATGTAGATTTTAAAAAATTAAAAAATTCTATGTTGTCCTCATGCAATATACCTTGCAGGATCTCACAAATATAATTTAATTATATTCAAAACTATATTCATTGTAGAAAATAGAGAGACAGATTACACACTTCCCTAAGATACTTATTCCTGCTATAAAAAGAAATGAAAATACCATATGCAAAATTCCTGTCTGGTGTGGTGTCTGTATTTCAGGTACTTGCTATGACAGATTTTGGGGTTAAATTCCCCTATTCATTTTAACACCTCCTTTGCCAAAACACATCATGAATATCAATATATACTGCCACATTTTCCTCATTAATCTTTCAACACAAGCAAGCCATTGATGAGGCACAGTGAGAACTTAACCCGACCTAGCACAAGCTGGTGGCTCCCAAGCACAGGATGTGACCTAGCTGGAACAGGCAGGGCCATTTGATACCAAATTCCAGGGAGATAACACTGACCCAGAAGCCTGAACACAAGAATGGTATTTTTAGTTGCAGCCCAAGAAGCTGGAGGTTCAGAGTGACCTTGCAGCTCTCTCTGATGCTGTGGCACAGGCAGCAGCCTCACCAGAACATCTTCTTCCAGCAGCTGGACCAAACAGGCTGAGCCAAGGGGGAAGAAAATACAGGAGGATGGACAATTGCCCAATGTTCAGGCACATTGGTACTGCCTTTGTTGTTCTTTTGAAATGTTATTTATTTTTCTGTATCAGTTTAGTATGAAATGTTCCAAGAAATGGATGTCCTTAATTTAACCACAAAACAGAAAGAGACTGAACACAGAGTCTGCCTGAAGTGAGGGAAATGTGTTGGAGGGATAGGGATTTCTCTTTCTGTATGCACTGAGTAGTTGAGAAATCACCAGCTAGATGTGATAACCCATCCTGCAGTATCAGGAATTTGCACACTGGATAAGTCTCCTCATCATTTAAAGGTTTTATCACTTTATTAATAACTTTATTCATTATATGCAGATACATGAATACATTTACAGGCTTCAAAATCAGGCTCCCGTGATAAACACTCAATATTCATTCTCACTTCTATTATTTTCCTTTGTCAAGTACTGTGCTCCAAGGGCAGAGATGACACAAACTATAACAACCTGTTTATAGCCAAACAGAAGGAAATCTAAAGGATCCCATTTTACAGATACTATCTGAAGTAGAGAGTGTGTAATTTGACAAATTACACAGAAAGCACAAGGAAAAGGTGTAAATAAATGACAGTTCTGCTGAATTCTGGTTGTGTCTATGCAGCCTTCCCCAGCTGATAACAGCTGGGTTTGTACTGGCAGCTGGAAACAAAACCTCCTGCCCACTAAGAAATTATCAGGAGTCATGAGTTGATTTCTTATCACAAATTCAATATGGATAAACCATTTGTTATTGCTAATGTTATTTGTGTCATCGTGGCTCCCAGAGAACAAAACTCCCATGACACTGAGATCATGGGAAAGATTGAAAATAACTCCCTTCATCAGTGAATCACAAAACTGGAATCTGCAAAGTGTCTTTGAGGGGAGACCATTTCATATTTAAATTTAAAAAAGCTCTCTCAGAAAAAAAAATTGATATCTAGAACAGAATATTTGGCAAAATTGTTATATATATATATAAAATGTACTATATAATATATACTACTTAATTAATAATTAAATATATAATTAATTATATATATATAATTGTTATACTGTGTAAATATCACAAATTATGCAATTTAGCTAGAAAATAATAAATGAAGACATTTTTAGTTTTGCTGTCACTCTGAGCCCTTAAGGTGCACTTGGATTCGTCTTTTATTTTTTTTCTCAGTGAGACCTAATGACTCTAAAAAAGTGAGATTGAGATTCTTTGGGGCCTGAAGTATCAAATAAAACTATTAAATGCTGAAAGTTTGAAAATGAAGCTGCAGCAATTAGTGGTGCTGATTTCATTATTTCAATGTTTCTGCCCAAACAGGAGGGTGGCTATGAAGGCAAGCACCACTGGGGCAGAGACAGCCTCTGCTTTCTCTCCTAAACAATCATAGAAATATCTACAGGCAGAGTTCTCCTGTTGGCCTACTCCAAGGCAGAAAAAGAACTGCAAAATAAATGCAGCAGTAGTTGTGGGGTCAGTATTTGGTTGTTTTTTCTTAACATTTCCCCTTTATTTCTTCCTCCTCATGAAAAAAAAAATGGAGCAAACTGGAGGCTGCAGTATGGATCAGATGATTTTCATGCTGGTACCTGACTCCCAGCATTGCCTCACCACTTGGAACACTGCTGATTGCTTATAAAGGGAAAATAAATCTATTTTTCTGCAAGAGTCCCTTCACACAATGTAGGCACTCTACTGCAAATGTAAATCTTGCATCAAACACTTGCTTGAGCAATCTCAGCATGAATCACCAGCTGCAGGGGATTATCTCCATCAGAATATGTGCAAAGGAAGAAGAGGCCATTTCTTAAGGGAGCTGAATATGTAACATAAATCTTTGTCTGTAATGAAAAATTTACTTTATAATTCAAATCAACTCAGTTCTGCTGGAAAAGAAGCTTTTCACGAGAAAGGTCTGCAGGTGTATCAAAAAATCACTTAAATCTGGGAACTAACTGCATTTATTTCCATCATGTCAGTTAAAAGTACCTCAAAATAAGCAACATAATTTATTTTTTAATTATTGTGCAAGTACTTTTCAATGACAGCAGGTTTGCTCATTCTAGATTGTAAATAAATCTGAGTAAGCTCACAGTTCTAAGTTTCTGACATTGAAAAAAAAATAATTGTAGAAGAAAGATGAGTGGAACATTCCACATGGAAAACAGGTAACACTGGAAAGGAGACAAGGTTTTATGGTTCAGGACTGCTGAGTGTGTGACCTCCTTGAGGAGATTACCCTTCAGTGAAGCCCCTCTGCCAAAACCATCTGTCTTCAGCCTCAGTGTACTTTGTCCTGGACGCTCTGAGCTGCTTTTCTGAGAGGATGCAGCTCTTTAGCTATAGTGCAGATAGTGATGCTCTGCCAATATTAAAGAGATTAAAACTTACTGATGGCTTTGAAGATTAGGGTCTGACCCTCAAATTGGCAGACAGAGTAGACCTGAAGCTAAAAAGATCAGACACAAAATATCTGCAGCTCTTAATCCCCCTGAAAATAAGACATTGCATTCTTTAGCAGTAAGCCCTGGTATTGTCTTCACCTTTGGACAACCAGGGTAACTGATGGGCTGCTGCAGTCAGGATCTCCTCTGGCAGGAGACCAGGAAATGGGATAGAGATTAAGGATGAGCTTTGGCCATGCTGCTTCAGAACTTAATAAATTGGCTGATATTTCTGATCACATCAACATCTGGAAGGAAGGAAGAAAATATATTCTAACTGCACAGATAGCTCTGGGAGGCAGCTACTGTTATTTTGGCAAGGCACACCATTAATCTGAATAACTGGTTCTTCATTCAAGCATTAAATACTGTGGAATTTTTGATGCTGAATCCTTCTGTGGAAAATTACATATCCAAACAATTATACTTGATGTATAGTTGGTATCACTCCATTTTCCCCAAGTGATATCATGTAACCACTGAAGCAGGATTTCTGTCCAGGGCAACTTGGCAGGAAAGGAATTCTTGCTCCTTACTGATCTCACAATGCTTTAGATATGGCATGCTGATTTTGGCTGGGGTAGAGTTAATTTTCTTCCCAGTGGCTGGTGTGGGGCTGTGCTTTGGATTTGTGCTGGAAACAGAGTTGATAACAGAGAGATGTTTTTGTTATTGCTGAGCAGGGCTAACACAGAGCCAAGGACGAGTGAGAGACTGCGTGGTGCCTGGGTTTAAACCATGACAGAGGAAGTGACTGATTCCCATGTAGCACTGAGTGGCCAAATTGTTCATTAGCCTGCTCCACTTTGTGCTGTAAATGGGTTTTCTGCACCAATGGTTAGAAATTCCATCAAAATGCCATCAAAATTTGAGTATTCACATACAGTTTCTATCCTGTGCCACAGGAAAGTCTTGCCCTTTCTTTGCATCATTGCTCTCTGTGTCTTAATAATATCCAGTTAATCCAGCAGCAGAAATCTTTGCAAGCCTTACTACTTCCTGAGAATGATTTTTGTCTAAAAACAGGAGGATGAAGTAGTGTGATAAATGGGGAGGCTTCCAGTATACACTGTCATCTTTAGGCTCCTATTGCTTCCATGAAATTCATGGGGGATTTATTCCTCTGAAGGAAGCTTGTGATTTCCATTAATAAATATATGCTTCTTTGGCAGCCAGAAGCCACTCCAGCTAGTTTTACAGATTGTCATGTTCTGGAGCCCAAATGTGACAGGTTTGTTGTATGTGTAAAAGTAATTCAGGGAGGTGGGGATCCCCTGTCCCTGGGAGTGGCAATGTTGTCTGTCCAACAGGATACAGCAGTCAACCCACAAATGACTGCAGGGCTTGGATTGCAGGAGGTTTGGTTTCTGCTTTTATTGCACCATCTTTTCTTCAATTAACTGAGTTCTATGTGAGTAAATCTATGTGATTGATGTGTATGAGTAAATAATTTATGTGTCTATCAGTAAATTTATGTGAGTAAATCTGAGTGTTTAAATCTAGCAAATAAAGATTGTGGAAATAGAAGTAAGTGCCCAATCTACTTTCTCTAAGATATGACTTTACAAATGCCCAGTGGATTAACTGGAAATAAGAGATAATTTCAGTTGCCACTAGAAATAGACTTGATTTCTTTTTTAGTCACTGCTCAATAATCATATCCAAGACTCACATTTCTTTCATAAGTTGTTTAAAAATCTGGAATACCATACATTTTCCAAAGTATTTGGAATTCTTTTAATTAATTCAGTTCTAAGTTTAATTAGAAATTATTTAACTGCCAGGAGCAGCTACATGCCTGTTGGGAAGCACATAATGCACCTGGAATTTCTGTAGAGGGGATAAAAGCATAGAAACTTTCTTCAATCCTGGATGGAGTATAATACAATAGAATCTTTTGGTAGAGTTGTGGGTTTGTGATGAAATTACAAACATTACTGTCAAATCTCCATCAGAGGAGGTATCAGAGCAGCAAGAGCAGCACTGCAAGACCCCACATTTCCCCGCAGTGCCCCAGCAATGACTTTAGTCGTGTTTCTTTGCCTTTCTGTCTTAACTCTCACATGAGATTGCCCACAAAACACCCAGATAAAATGAGGGAGGTGAACAAAAAAAAGCTCGCTGACTCACGGAATAAATGCCGCCCAATCAAAGAGGTCAGGTTGTGCAATCACTGCTAATGGCCCCTTCTTCTCAGTCCATTTGCTTCCTCCTCGGAGCTGATGGAAGATGCTGCTGGCAGGTTGTTGGAGGATGCTTCAGAATGCCTTCGGTCATTTCCAACCGGCACCTGTGAAATGCAAAACCAACAAGAAGAGAAGAGAAAAAAGGACCTGAGGGAAGATAAAATTTGCATCCTGACGTTTCCGGTTTCTGCTCTCAGGAGTGCGTCTGTATTGGTGGTCCAGGAAGAGCTGTTTAATGAGTAAGAGGGTAAACAGGTCACAAACACAGTGCTGGGAAAGCCCTGAATGACCGGAATGGATTTTTTTTGTATGATAATGCAGAAATGATGGAGAAAACTAGACAAAAGACATTTGGGATGACCCTCTATATGATAATGACCCTCTGATATGAAAATATCAAAGGAACATCAGAAATGCCCATGAAGACACACCATTATATTGCCTCATTTGTGCCACAGAAACTAACCTCATCTACAAAGAAAGTGACTTTTATTGCCTCCTTCTACTGACTGTACTAACACTTGGATACCTGGTGGTGATACAAACCAGTCCAAATCTGAGCTAGGTCAGAGGGTATGGCAAAACCCAGGAAAAAATAGCATTCATATCTCATCCTCCCTCCAGAGCTGTTCTTTTTGCAGAGTACTAAAAAAGGGATCCACAAACTTTTCTTCATCAGTCATGACAGTGGCTGCCAATGGCAGTGCCAGATCTCATTTCATTTTGCATTTCTGTGCCACAAATGTAGGTCCTACACTTCGGGAACTCTCACGCTACACATGCAAAACATGGGCTGAAAAACCACTTTCTCCATCCTGCCCCATAATAGTCTGAAAAATCTGCTGTTTAACCAGAGAAAAATTTCCACTGCTGATTGATTCCTAGGTCTGTTTAGCTGATTATAATTCCCCAACCTACCCTTATGTGATTCACACCCATACATCTGCTCTAGCTTCAGCATATAATTGTTATTCCATACAGACAGCCCAGTATTTATTCAAACAAGGGTGCTCTTGTTCATTTCTCCTTTTTTAGCTTCTCTAAAGAGAGTAAATCGGTCATGATACATTGCATTGTTTGTGTGTGGGAATAAAAAGTAATTTTATCATCCTCTCAAAGGCAGCAGTTGATTACCAAGACAGAATAAATAAAAGAAGTATGTTAAATGGAGTACTGTACATTTACATGAGAGACAGGGCATTCCAGCTTTCTCTAAAATACTGTGGATCATGGCTTCTGTATTTTGCTTTCTATATTATAAAACAAATATCTGCTCTCTTGCAGATCTGTTACTACAGGACAAAAAATCTAGGCCATGACCCTGTGACACTGCAAATCTTTGACTCCAATGTTATCATTTTGTTCTGGGAGAAGCAAAGAAGATGCTGGTGGAAAAAGCAACTTGGTACTGCTTGGATTATCTTCATAAAAGAAGCTGAAATGAGTTTAAAAACATTTGTGCTCTGCCAGAGTCAGCTGATTTGGCTCTCAGGAGTTTGTATGAACTGTTGGTTCATGGGTTTTTTGGCTCGTGCCTGTGTTAGGACTTGGGAGAGTTCAATGAACCCAGATCTCAAAGCAAAAATATTTAACCTTCATTTTCTAGTGGAAATGGGGTTTAAAAGCTAACTTTAGTTTTCTGGAAAATATTTTAGAAGTAATCTTAGACTCATTTAACTTGTTTTGTGAAAACAACCCAAATATAGACTTGGAGAGTTGGAGGTTTGGCTTTTGGCTTAATGCATTATAAAAGTAGGGATCAATTTGTGAAACATTTTGCAACTACCAGCTTAATGCCAGTCATGTGGTATCTGGATGTGGAATCTGAGCTACTTTCAGTAACATCCCTTAAGATAAAAGCACACTACTGGGGGTTTCTTTGTAGAAGTATGAAGATTCTCAGCAAAGGAATTGATAGAGGTTTCATCTTGAAACCTTTGAGCTTCCTATCACTGTTTTCCACAGTACTTGCAGTAAGATCAAGAGCCCATGAAAGCATTATGTTTGTTTTTATCTACTCAATCTCATTATAGCTCTGAACAAACATCCAGTAACTGTGTTCCGCTTCAGACTCACCTCCCTTCGAGTACTCCGCGTTTCACAAATGGAATCAAACCAGCAGCTGCCACTCCTGAGACCGAGAGACTCGCAGGCAGTGAACTGAAAGCTTGCAGAGAAAGCCAAAACACAGCTTTCATCCGACTCTTCTGTATTATCATCAACTTCTGCGGGAGAAAAGGGGAGAAGGGAACCCGTGAATTTAGTTAGCAAAGCATTCGCAGAGCAGTAAGGATAACGTCCAGCAAACCAGCTGCGGCAGTCACGGAGGAGCTGGTAAGAGGCAGGAAAGACAGAAAAACAGAAAGACAGAACAGAAAAAGCCAAGGGAGGTATCAAAGCCTGGTTAGGGGCCCCGGGGCAAAAGCCTGAAGTCCTTCTGGAAGGTAGGGTTACTGCAATTACTACAGTGACCAAAATATTTCACTTCCAGCCATCCACTCAGCTGCAGTCAGCAGTGCTGCAAGTGCTGTGGATCTGACATAAGCTGTTGATATGACAGCTATTTATTGGAACGTGTAGAGTAAATAATTTTTTTTTTTTCAGTAGAACGAATTGAATGTACTAACACATACCTTCAAAACTTTCTGCCAGTGTATTTTAACTCTCTCAAGAAGAAGGAAGGTTGTGCAGAGGATGAGATTCAATCGTGTCTGTGATGCTGTCACAGGAGGGCTTTGACAAAAATAACTGATGGCAGGTTTTGGTCCTTCAAGTTGGCACACATTTGTCTAATAATCTACAGATGGAAAACTCTGTAGCTCTTGCCAGCTAGTAATAGCCTATTTCCAGGTGCTGGGCAGATTTTTAATGGATATTTTCTCTTTTTGACTGTTACACTACAATGTAAGATGCAGTTAAATTACTCATATCGTTTCGGTAGGTTACCAGCCATTACTTACCAAACTCTGCTCCCATTTCTCACTTCACATATGATTGCTTGTTCAGTGCCTCGAATAAATGAATTACTAGAAGCATTTTTTGATTATAGTGTTATATTCACATTAATTCTTTTTAGGCATATTATTTATATTAAAAATATAAAGCTGAAAATCCCAGATATGCCACTGATACAGAGCTTTGCCTGCAACCTGTTTGCAGCTGTCAACTCTTAAGTGGTCACAATGTTCAAGGGATTTGCAGGAGCTGTAGAGTGTTACTGGCTCTGCAAAATGACTTTTTTTCTTTGACAGAAAAATTCCTTCCCAAAAGCCTGCGCTTGATAAAATTCCCACACAGGTCCTCTTTACTTCAGAAAATCAAGAGTGCCCAAGCTATCTCAGGGAAGGTCTCTGAGAGGCGGGAATACACTGCTTCCTGTGGATTTACTGTCCCCACAAAGATGTAAATCACGAGGACCAAAAGCGAGGTAAAGGATTAGTTGTAAACCCGGGGTGGGGAGAGAGACGATAAGATGACAAGCAGAACTAGAGAATGTTATCCCGGCTGACACAGAACTGGATATCTCTGCTCCAATACTCTCACAGTGAATTCCTAGGATATGCTCCGGCGTTCAGAGCCAAGTACTCAGTTTCCATAGAAATGCAGCACTTTGAGATAAGGCCTAAGATTAACTGCTTAATGACTTTTCCTTACGCAGCCCGATACTTATGCCCTTAGAGTCAGGCTTTGTTGTTAAACTTCAAAGGCTCTTGATGGGTCTGAAGCTGCCTTGGGAACTTGTTGATTTCTCCCTGCTTCATGCTCAGCCAGCTGATGAACTTCTAACTATAAGCTAATATGGTATTTTCACCTAGAATCAAGCAGTAGGGGTGTCCACAGATTATTTCTTTTTCTATTTTTACCGGGTCTGAGAGCCAGACACTTCTAGCCCAAACCTGCTCTGTCCTATGAAGTTATTTATACACCTATATTAAATGTTCTAAAAAACCGGAGTCACAGCGACATTCACATGCAAATAAGGTTTTTGTTTTTAGCATCCGAAATGGCAGGTGACCCATTACTATTATAGACTGGATTGGGCATGGCTGTGAGATGAATTAAAGCCTTCTTCCATCTTGCCAAGCTGTTCCTGTGTTATCATCAAGAAACAGAAGGAAAGAAACATGAAATAGACTTTTGGGAATCCTAGTCTGTATGTTACATATCACAGCCACACGGATGTGCAGCACCAAATGGGAAAGTTTCACAGAAACCCAACTGGCAAAAAATATTGTTGCACTAATGAATGTCCCAAATATTTGTATAAGCATCGTGAGTAAAGTTCTATTCAAGACTAATGAGGGCACTGCTTATCTTTTTGACTCACTCCACCATGCAATATTTTCATTTCCTTGCAGGTATATAATTGTTATGCATCTTGGGACAATAATCTTTGTTCCCCCAAATCTCTCTTTTTAATAATAAAAAACCCCTTTGCAAATCTTTGTCTTCTGTCTCCTATGTGTAAAAGCATGGCCATCATCTTCTACCATTAGTGCTATGAGTTTCTTTCAAAGTTTGATCATGGCAAAAGACCAAAACCCTACAACTGTAGTTACTCCAAGCATAATACCATGAGCCAAATTAATCCATGATCTAATAGTGATGACATTGGTGGATTCAGTCCAGGGACAAATGTAGCTCAAAGTTGTTTGGAAATGGAACATATTTTCAAATCTCAGAAGAGCAACAATATTTCTTTAAAAGTTTAGATTTTTATGGCCCGAGGATGGAGAGAATAATATGAATTGCTATTTATGCAAAGAAATTTTACAGAATCTAGTATTTTTTTTCCAAATAACACAAATATATGTCACATATAAGTAGTCTTTCTTACCTTTTTCTTGCTATCTTCTATTTTCAAGCTTACCTATTTTTCTGGTGTGCCCTAAAAGTGACACACAGTCTAGTACATAGTAATTTCCATCAAGAAAAAAAAAAGTTTTTATTTTTTCAAAACTAAATTATTGTGCAAGTAGTAGCAGGAAAACATTATTGTGTTCCTGGTCTCTGCAGTGCCAGACTTGCTTTCATAATCCAGCAAACATCACATTGCCTGGTGAGGAGAGGCTCACAGTTACAAACTGTTATTTATTAGAAATTAGAGTATTTAACACTACTAATATTATTTGTACAAAAACTGCACTTGCAAGTGACCGCTAAAAAAAAAAAAACAGAATCTGAAGAAAATCTGCAGGCTTGGTCAAAAAGTGATTAGAAAAGGTTTATCAACAAGCCTGACTGATGTTACCTGGATCAGCTTCTGTCTTTTCAGCAAAGCCCTTACCCCTGAAAACAAGGAAAAATCCCAATGTCTTTTCTCTGTCAGATCAGTTCAAGTGCTCCTGGGGTAGCAGGACTGTCTGCTATGGCTGATTTTCAGAGGCTGATGTTTGAATTAGTCTTTTAGAACAGCAAGCATAAACATCTTGCACTGTGAAAAAAATCTTCCAAGTGAAAACATCAAAGCAGCCTACAATTATGAACCAGCTCAGCTAAAGCTTGTTCCTGTAAATTTGTCTTTGCTGTTTCTTAAAGTACAGTAAGCTCACAGAGAGGTATTACAGCTGTGATGATCCTTAGAGAATAAGAATTTTGCTAAGCTGTTTCTTGGAAAGCAAGTAAACTGACAGGCAATTTTAATTCTCCTTGAGCAGAGCTTTACAATTGGATTTGGTTTTATTATGAACTGAAATTCTCTTTGCAGAGGTAAATGTTTATTTAGCTGGCCTGAGATATCAAGTGGGTTCAATATGAGGCTGGAAAAGAAGCAGCAAAATAATGTTATGTATGTTTTTACTTTCCATTACTTTATTTCCTTTAGCAACACTATGTTCTGAAGACATTTGGATAGAAACTGGGGAATCATTTCCTTTTCATCTTCCCCTTCTATCTGGCCAAAACTACCAACTGTTACTTCTCAAAAGACAAAAAGGGACCTGAAGGTTGAGGAACAGAGAGGCTATTGTGGTAGAGATAAAACAATTTAAAATCTCCTTTATTGGTTTTATCATTCTATGGCTGGTGCATGCTCTGAATGTGCTGGATCCTTGCCCTTCAGACAGATGGAAAGGCTCCTGACAATGTTAGGAACAATGCTCTCCTCATAAGAGCAAATTGTTTTGAGATCCTGGCACTAACATGGTGGTTAAATAAGTGATCTTATTTGTGACCTCACCAGAAGAGAGAGGAAAAAAGGTACAAATGTAACTGTGAGATACACAATTGATAAATCTCCCATTTCCCCTTCCATTTCTCCTGCTAAACCACTTCTCCTCCTTGCTGCTGCCTCAAACTCCTCTTCACACTCTTCCCTATTCCTCTACATCCCATTTCCCTATCTAATCCCCTTGGCCTCTATCACACAGATAAACTGTACTACCAAACTTGCACTAGCCAAGAAAAGGAAAGGGATCCCCAGTTTCTACCCAGATGTTCTCAGGGTGCACTGCAATAGACTGTCCTACCATGGACACCCACCAGAAGAGTGGTCCAGCACTCACATTCCCTAGATGAATGTTAAAAGAAGCTGCAGGACACTAGAAAAAAAATATCACTTGCTGTGAAAAGCTGATGCAGAAAGGACTCCTTGATTAGAAGCACACTGATGTATTATTTGTGAAATATGATTACATCTGTCTTTTATCTTTCATCTTGTTGCTCAGTGATAATTGACTGCTCAAGGCTGGCACTCATTTTTAATTATCCCCTCGGTGGAAACCGAGCAACACGCTCTGCAATTGCTCTCACATATCTGCATGCAGCATTGGTAACACATCATCCTTCAGCTAACAGCAAGTCCTCTTCTTTTTCTTTACTTCTTTTTTTCCCCTCTAAATTAGCTGTACAGATTAGTGCAGGGCATTTCTCAAAACAAAAAAAAAATAGGGAAAGAACATCAGAGTGCCCACAGATTACACTGAATGTTTCACTATTCATTAAAAATAATTCATATTTGAGGTCTACTAACAAAGGGTCTGCCCTGCTGCTGTGCCTTGGAGATTTCCAGTTACCTACACAGCTAATTAATTTTAGAGAATTAAGCATTTAGTAACTTCAGGAGTGCTGTGTCACACAGCTGCCAGGCACAAGCTGAAATAACCATCCCTAGGTCACCTCACAGAAGGAACTCTGTCAGAGCTTCACTGTACCAATAAATACGTAAGGAGCTCCACTCAGTGGTGAGACAATGTTTTTCCAACTCTGACATATGCAAGAGAAGAAAGGAGTCTTTGGAAATGTAAATATGTACAATTAACACATCTATTTAATTGACTCTCTGCATTATTCATTGTAATCATAGCACTAGAATCATAACATTTCACTAGGACAGCTTTATTTATTGTAGCAACATTTCTGAGAGAATTCAACCCCTGGAACATGATACATAGTTGCCCTTTTTAAAACAATAAAACTCAGTGATACCTCATTTTTATATTTTAAGCTTACTAAACTTCCATTTGTAAGTAAAAACTTTTTTCATCTTCCCTTCTTTTTCTTGTACCATGTCTAGACTTTTTTGAAAAACCTATTTCACAGCTCCTAAAAAACTGAAAGCCTATTTCACAGTTCTTCCTCTAAAAAATTCTGTATTAAGCAAAGCAGCTACAGACAGTTGTGCCCTCTGAGGGCATAGAATTAGTTTTATTTTTAAAGCAAACATTTTCAGACTGTGGAGAATAAACTATTTAAGTGGAGGTGCTACCAGGGAGAAAGTCAGATTGCTGTTAAAGAAACAGTCTGATTGAATCCTGAGTTAGGCTTAGCACCAGCTTTGGAGACTTTAAGAAAAAATGTAGACAGGTATATTTTCAGAATTAATTCCATATGTTCTTAGTCACATTTTCCATACCCTGTAGTTCTGCTTGGCCTAGGGGATGTCTAGATTTTATAGGTTTCCCATGTCCATCATTTTTTTCTTTTTCTGATTTTCAGCTACTTACTGGCAAATTTGATATACTTTTGCTTTTCTCTATCGTTATGGATTTTGTGTCTTCCTAAGTGGATGTCATAAGCTTTGTGCAGGTGGGAAATCATGCTCCATTTAAGAGAAGACAAAATCAATCAAAGCCATGAAATCATTAAAAGTAAACTTCCCCAGACACAATCTTCCCATTCTTTCTGTTTCTCGACCTTGAATTCTAAGCAGGTAATTTAAACTTCATACTAAGTTTTTCTTTATACTGTCCCTTAGGATCATTTTTTTTCCGCTGAAAATGTTGTCAACATCAGTTACCAGGAGAGTTTTAAAAAATGTAAATCCAAACAGCATTTTTAGCAAGGAGACATAGCCCTATACTTAGATAAGATTTTGTAAAATGTAAATGTAGAAGCAGTAAAATTTTGTTTGGAAAAAATCCAGAAAATCTTAAAGACACTGGAAAGGTCCACGTGGCAGCCTGTGGCTCTGAAAGGAAAAACTGTTGATCTATGATACAGTGTCAGTATGCCTGAAAATGAGTCATGAAGTTACAAAACTTTTAGCAGTTACTTCTGGGAACCCTGAAGTGAGAAATAAAATACTAGAAGAACGTGAAACACCGTGCTTATCTTTTAAATAAAAAAGCTGTGGAAGTTTGCAGTTGGCTCCAGCTTCAATTTTCATTAATGATTTAAGTATTTTTCTTAGTTGTAAGGCTTAGGAGAAGATGATTAACTGCCAATCATTCTGATTCCAGGTTAAGAGAAACACCACTCCCTTCATCTCTGAGTAAGGACAGTGACACATTTCCAAGTGCCATCCTTAGACGCTTCTGAGGGCAAGTCCAGACGGCACCATCAGCCTGTCTTTGGTATAAAAATGCCCAAACAGGCAGGTGCTGCTATCCCTGAAATCCCCACATCCTTCAGGGCTTTCCCATCACCTTCCCAGCTGGAAAGGCTGATCAGTGAGCCAGGAGGGGAGCTGGCCCTGCAGGAAGGGCTGGGCTGCCTTTTGGCAGGAGTCTCTTGTAGCTGGTTTAGCAGCGAGCAGGGCACTGAGGGACCTTGGTCACAGCCCCAGGGCTGCCTGTGGATGGAGGGAATGGTGAGGAGGTCGCTGTTCCCTCAGAGAATGGGAGGGGCCAGTTCTGTTCAATATTTTTATTGATGACATGGATGAGGGGATTGAGTCTTTCATAAGTAAATTTGCAGATGACACTAAGCTGGGATAGTGTGCCCACCTGTTGGAGGGCAGGAGGGCTCTGCAGAGAGACTTGGAACAGTTCAATGGATGGGCAGAGTGCAGTGGGATGAAGTTTAATAAATCCAAGTATCCAGTTCTGCATTTTGGCCACAATAACCCCTGCAATGCTCTGGGCTGGGGACAGTGTGGCTGGACAGTGCCCAGGCAGAAAGGAACCCAGGGGTGCTGGTCAACAGCCGGCTGAACATGAGCCAGCAGTGTGCCCTGGTGACCAAGAAGGCCAAGGGCTCCTGGCCCGGATCAGGAATGGTGTGGCCAGCAGGAGCAGGGAGGTCATTCTGAAATGATGTTGAGATGCTTGAGCACAGAGGAGGCAACGAACAAACCCTGTGAGGAAGCCCTGAGGGAGCTGGGGGTGCTCAGCCTGGAGAAAAGGAGACTCAGGGGTGATCTCATCACTCTCTGCTGCTCCTGAAAGGTGGTTGGGATCAGGTAGGGTTTTTCTCTTTCACCAGGCAGCACTGACAGACCCAGAGGACACAGTGTCAAGCTGCACCAAGGGAAATATAGGTTGGATATTAGGAAAAAGTTTTTTATGGAAAGAGTGATAAAGTTCTGGAATGGCCTGCCCAGGGAGGTGGTGGAGTCCCCATCCCTGGGTGTGTTTAGCAAAGCCTGGATGTGGCACTGGGTGCCAGGGTTTGGTTGAGATGTTGGGGCTGGGTCTTGATCTTGAAGGTCTCTTCCAACCTGGTCATTCTGTGAATTCTGTGAAAGGAATGAGGAAGTGTCTTTACAAACAAACTGTGGGCCTGATGGTAGACAAGGCCAGATTCTGAGAGGTGAGAGAAGCAATGGAGGGGAACCATAAATTTCACCAATTGCCAGAGACTGTTACTCACTCAAGCCTGTGCTAAACCTCTGGATTTAGAGAAAAAGAACACAAGGAAAAAAAGAAAAGGGGGGGCTGCATATTAGAAAGGGGTGTATATTAAGTGATTCGGGAAGTCTGTACTTCTCAAGTACCTCAGCCAACGGGGGAAGAGCAGCCTGGAAATTAGGATAAAAAGGACGCTGCATTCTCTAACAATTTGGGAGACCCCATTAGACTTTATTAGAATAAAGTTACAGAATAAAGTTACAGTCCTCTGTCTCCTCTTTGGACATAAGCCTCTGGTGTATGTAGATTAATTTTCCTGACAGGACGAAGGGGACGGCGAGGAGGTCGCTGTTCCCTCGGGAAGCGGGATGGCGGATGAACGGGACGGGATGAGCCCGCTATCCCCTGAAGGGGCTGAGGGATGAGGGGATTAACGGGACAGCTCGCAGCTCGCTATTCGCTCATGGAGAGAGATGGTGGCTGAATGGCACGGGGAAGTCGCTGCTGCTCTTTCAAGGAGCGGGATGAGGGAAGAACGGGACGGGGAAGACCTGGCTGTTCCATCATGGAGCGGGATGAGGGACGAACGGGACGGGGATGTGGTCGCTACTCCCTCACGGAGGGGGATGAGGGATGCAGAGGATGGCAAACAGCCCGCTGTTCCCTCACGGAGCGAGATGAGGGATGAATGGGACAGGGAGGAGCTCGCTAATTCCCTCACGGAGCGGGATGGTGGCTGACAGGGACAGGGAAGAGCTCGCTGTTCCCTCACGGAGCGGGATGAGAGATGAACGGGACAGGGAAGAGCTCGCTGTTCCCTCACGGAGCGGGATGAGAGATGAACGGGACAGGGAGGAGCTCGCTGTTCCCTCACGGAGCGGGATGAGGAATGCAGAGGACGGCGAAAACCTCGCTATTCCCTCAGGGAGAAGGGTGATGGATGAACGGGACGGGGAAGAGCTCGCTGCTCCCTCACGGAGCGGGATGAGGGATGCAGAGGAGAGCAAGCAGGTCCCGGACGGCTCAGACGAGAGGGGCAGCTCGGGTCCGTCCCCCTGGCGGGGCGGTGCCGCGGCGGCCGCGCCCCCGCGCGTGACGCGCGTCCGCCGGGAAGCGCTTCCTGCCCGTCACTTCCCCCGCTGCTGCCGCCACCGCCGCCGCTCCCGCCAGGCCGCCGGACTCGTGCCCCTGCCCAGGCCCCTGCTGCCGCCGCCATGGCCATGAGGCAGACCCCGCTCACCTGCTCGGGCCACACGCGGCCCGTGGTGGACCTGGCCTTCAGCGGCGTCACCCCCTACGGATATTTCCTCATCAGCGCCTGCAAGGGTGAGCGGGACGGGCCGCTTTGTTCGGGATCCCCCGCCCCGGGGGTGGGCGCGGGGCAGCCCCGCCGCTCGTAGGCCGCGCATCGCCGTGCCGAGGGGTGGCGGTGGGGCGGAGGGGGCTCGGGGGGTGTGCTGGCCACTCGGGGTGGTGACACCGCCTCGGTGTGCTCTGGAA
This sequence comes from Serinus canaria, assembly GCF_022539315.1. Taxonomy (NCBI): domain Eukaryota; kingdom Metazoa; phylum Chordata; class Aves; order Passeriformes; family Fringillidae; genus Serinus; species Serinus canaria. The sequence goes on from NC_066314.1 coordinate 68,628,358, forward strand.
TGACGAAGGGAGCGGACAGCCGGCTTTCTCTCCTGGTGCTTCATTGCCGGGTTAGCCGGGGGGTGTCGGAGCCCGCATGCTGCCGGTGGGATCCCGGCTGCTGAGGGGTGGGAGGTCTCCAGAGTGGTTTGTTTGTAAAAGTTCCTATTTCCATCGCCTGTGCACATGGGCTGTGGATTTGAAGCGAGCTCCGGTTTGACCCTGGCAGCTGCCTTGCCCTGCTGGACACGGCATGATGAGAGCTCTTTGCTCACTGTGGGAATAGCGTTTTATCTTTGTGCATGTATGTTTTAATCTTTTGCATGCATAAGTTTTTAAAGGGCATTCTTTCTCTGCCTTGAAGTGCTTCCAGTTCAGCTCTACATCTTGTGTGAATAACTCTTTGATAGCCTTCCAGAAAAAGCTGATGATAGGAAAGGCTTTCTATTACTGCTTCATTTTTGTATCGCTCTGTGTTTTAATCATATCTCACTGTAACCATGAGACTTGTTTCGACATACTGATGACTTCACAATATTGTTCAAAAGTAAGAAATAAAGAGCAAACAAAATCTGTCTTAGCTGAAGAAAACTTTAGTAAAAATAAAACCTAAGTGAAATGTTCCTTTATACCTTCCTTCTATCTTAAGACAACGTTACAGACTTTTACCAGGAAACTTTTGTCTCATTTGCAGTAGCATTTGAGTGTTGGTACAGTTTAGATGCATACAGTAAGTACAGCTGCACATCTAAACTCATCTAAACTGCTGAACCCCTCTGCAAAGAGTGCCTTTTTAAAGTATGGGGTATTTCCACATGCTGCTGCAAGGGAATATTCTTTCTTTTAAAAAACTGCTGCCTTCTTTTACCATGTTACCTGACTACTGGTTTTGTTTCTGTGAAGATGGCAAGCCCATGCTGCGCCAGGGGGACACGGGCGACTGGATTGGCACATTTCTGGGTCACAAAGGGGCTGTTTGGGGTGCCACCCTGAACACAGATGCCACCAAAGCAGCTACAGCAGCAGCAGATTTCACAGCGTAAGTGATGGACTGGCATCATGGTCTGTGTTTTGATTTTATTCTGTAGCTCTTTGGTGACAGCTGTACTAAATTACTGATTGATTTGTTTCTCTTTAGTAACTGTTAGCTTAATTTTGGGTAGCCAATTAAAACCTAGATTTTTACCTTCTTGAAAGTAGCTGCAGTTAATTGTGTCATGATGAACAACTAGGATTGCTTCTTGATGTGCCTAATTATACTGGTTTACTTAACTTTTCTGTGCAGCTCTAATCTCTGGCACTGTAGTTATAGCAGAGTTGAGAGGGGGATTTTTATTTTTCATCTAGCAGTTATCCTCTTTTCATTACATGAATCTTCTAGTGAATTAGTTCTTCCATGGTTTTTGTTGATTGTGCTGTTTACAGTATTAGTGAATATTTTGCAAGTTGAATCTTGTTAGTAGAGGGCAAATTTTATTAATGAAATTGCAGAGAGGAGCCACCTTTATCTTCAAACTGAAATGTAAATTAGTTTGCATGGTCCTGAAGATCATAAAGGAAAGTGGTGGGATAGTCTAAAAAAAATTCTAGTATAAATATATGAAATATTATTCATGAATAACTAGATTATAACTTATAAGAATGTAGCACTTAGGATAAAATGATGTGATGGCATCAGGAAAGATTGCTTACAAATTCATCTGACTATCCAGGCTGATTTGTGCTGGTGCTTCTAAAATATGAATATTTCCTCTTGCTGTTTAGCAAAGTGTGGGATGCTGTGTCAGGCGATGAACTAATCACACTGGCTCACAAACACATTGTCAAAAGTGTGGATTTTACACAGGTATGAGAAACCTTTATACCTTATTCACCAGGGAAATAAGCTCTTGAGTATGTTTTGCTATTATTTACTTTTTTGCTTTTTTGTGGTAAATCTTAACAAGTAAATAATCTAAAATACTGCTGCTGTTTTTAGGATTGTAGGGTTAATGTAACAAGTGTGTTAGAGGCTGTCTGAGAGAAAAAGCTGTGATTTTAACTCACAGACAAAGGCTGTATTTTGATTCAAACTAGAGTTGACTCTCTATAACTTCTGTTTCAGGATAGCAATTATCTGTTAACAGGTGGACAGGATAAGCTCTTGCGTATCTACGACTTGAGCAAGCCAGAAGCAGGTGAGTCTGCTTTTAATGCTGACTCCTGGGGGCTTTTTTGAGTTAAATAAAACTTCTGAAATGAAGGGGCTGCTTTCTGCTATGAATCACTAAGAACAGTGTTGAGGGTTGTTTTACTAATGTAATGTCTATGAGCTTTTGGTATGTAAGGGTCCCAGAATTGCTTGGGTTGGAGATCACCTGGTTCCAAACCCTCTTCTATGGACTGATTAAGGCCCTGTCCAACCTGCTCTTGCACGCTTCCAGGAATGAGACATCAAGCAGAGCATGCTTCAGTTCAGTGTAGACAGCTAGAAATTTGACTAATTAATTAAAATTCAGTAATCTGAGAGAAAAAGCAGCTCTACATATTTAAGTGTGTTTAAATTCATGTTGATACTGACATCACCAATACTGATGGTGGATAGGAAGCCAGAGAGCATTGATGTTCACCTAGTGAAGTTTTTGAGAGCTAGCCAATCAGATACCCAGTTTGCATTTATCCTGCTCCTGGAATAAGACCTACAAATAAAGACCTAAGTGCTTGAAGTAATTCTACAGTCTCTAGTAGAGGGAAATCTGTGTAGCTTAAGGAAGTCCTCAAACTCCTGCATGACATGATTTCATTTTATTACATGTATTAAAATATTTGGCTTTCTTTTAAGAACCTGATGTTGTCAGTGGACATACTTCTGGCATTAAAAAGGCCTTGTGGAGCAGTGATGACAAACAGATTCTTTCAGCTGATGATAAAACTGTCCGGTAAGAGCAGTAACTTTGAGTTTTCTGTATTGTCATGCTCTATGTGAGCATAAATTTATGTTAGATATGAGTAACACAAGTTACCTGATCCTAGGTTATTGTAGCTGCATGCCTGATACAGCTCTGTTCTGCTGTCAGAGATCATTTTGGTAATAGTTCTAATTTCTCCTTAAATGTGTGCTCCTCATAGATGTGCTCTCCCTGATAAGAGGAGGTGGTCTTCGAGAACTGCATAAAATAAATTTATGCCTTTTGTAATCCTGAAGATGAATTTATAGATGAGGTCTCTTGCATACACAACGTCCTGAGCTATTGCTGCTTTGTCTTCTTCAGTTTCCAAGTGTTAAAGATAGGCAAGAGCCTAGTCCTGTTTGTTTTCCTCCAGATTGTAGGAATAGAAGTGCAGCAGTCAGCTAATGAATAAAGATTTTTATTTGTCATAGCAGCACAGTTTAATTTCTTCTTAGATACTTCTTGCACTGCTAGATATAAAACTTTATATCCTCAATGAACCTCTGTAAATTGAGATTAGTACCTTTTTGTCTTTTGAAGTAAAAAGACAGACTAGAATCTTCAAGCCTTACTTCAAGGTCTGTTGCTTAGAAGACTTAAATCAAGATTTTTAATCTCCAGGAGAATCACTGAGTAGTTAAATGGTGTGTATTTACCATTGAATGTTGTGGCATTAAGCTGCAAAGGTAAAAGTATTTTAAAAAAGGGAATGTGTCTTAAGCCTGGCCTAGGTGAGATAAAGCCACTGAGAATCTGAAGTACCAGTGCCTGTGTTGATGCAGGTCTTGCCATGGATTTGAGGTGGAAATTGTTTGATTTGCAGAAGTCTGAGAGTCTTTTTTCCCCTTTTTGTTTCCTTTTAAGCCTCTGGGACCGGAGTACCATGACTGAGGTGAAGTCACTAAATGTGGCAATGTCAGTGAGCAGCATGGAGTATGTTCCAGAAGGACAGATACTGGTGATAACCTATGGGAAGACTATTGCTTTTCATAGTGCAGAAACGTGAGTCCACAACTCCCAGTTTTCACAGGTGGAATCATGGGCTTCTTGTAGGTAAAAACTGGCTGTACAAGGCCAGAGTCACCAAGCTGTCAAAACTGGCATCTCTATGATGTTCCAAGAAAGGAGGTTACATGCTTAAATGTATTCCAGAAGGTAGTTCTGTATGTGTGAGCTTTTGTTTTGTTTATTCTAAACTCATTTCTAACTTGACAAGCATGATTTGCAAGTATCAAAACTTGTTTCAGAATCTCTGTGGGGTTGTATTTTATTTCTGGGAAAAGCAATTGAGATTAGTAGAATCCAGTTTTTTTGCTGTCAGGATTTTTTTTTTTTTTTTTTTAATAGAACTTTGTTAACAAACTTTTCTCCCTCAGTCTAGAGCAAATTAAATCATTTGAGGCACCTGCTACAATCAATTCTGCATCTCTTCACCCTGCGAAAGAATGTTTGGTTGCAGGTGGTGAAGATTTTAAACTCTATAAATATGACTATAATACAGGAGAAGAATTAGGTATGTTTGTCTCCTATAATCATAAAGGAGTTCTGAAATAGCTATTAATAAAATAATGACCAGTAAATGAAACTGTTGTACTCAAATGAGGTCTTAGTATAGCATGCTGTGCAAGAGGATGGTAAAAAGGTATAATCACTTAAACATTTTTTCTATCTCAGTATACCTAATATTCTAGAATTAATTAAAACTCCCATTCAATAATTCTGCACCTATTAAAAAAAAATCTTATTCTGTATTGCTACAATAGCTGTATGCTAAATTGTCATACTGTTCATTAGATATGTCAGTTACAAGATTTTATGAAAAATATGATGTGTTGGCCAAATTTGTTACGTTAAAAGCATATTTGCTTACTGATCCTATCTTCATTTAAAATTGTTTGTTTGTGGAAGAAGTGGTTGAAGGAACAGAGCATGTGTACCCCGTGCTGCTGGCTTGCTTTGCAGTTTTGTCTAGAATAACTAAGCACCTTTTTCTTTGCAGTTAATGAAACATTAATATCTTCATTAATTATTAAATGCCTAAAGTAGCCATTGCTGATGCACCCATTCATGGAAACTGTTTTGTATCAGAAACTGATCAGTTTGTACTTAAATTTCAGTTGTTGGCCGAAATTTGAAATTGACAGTGTTGACATGTTCCCTTCAGAATCTTATAAAGGGCACTTTGGTCCCATTCACTGCGTGAGATTTAGCCCCGATGGAGAGTTATATGCAAGTGGCTCTGAAGATGGAACACTAAGGCTGTGGCAGACAACAGTAGGGAAAACCTATGGCCTTTGGAAGTGTGTAGTTCCTGGTAAGTGTGAGCTGGGTCCTGGGGAAACTTGGCAACTCTGTGTGCACCTTTGAAGTGATGTCTACCATTAGTGGTAAACACTGAGTTTCATACAGTAACTCCTGTCTTCTGAGGGTTTCTGATCTACTCATCTGTTAGATTGAAGGATGTACTTTTGTAACTGTTGTGTAAGCAGTTAACATCACACCCATAAGCTTTTTGAATATAGACACTTTGTGGGTATTTAAGCTGAGAGCCTGATGTATTTTTATGTTAAAGAGTGAGAAATATGTGATACCACTTCTATAATTCTGAAAGAGACTCTAGCAGTGTGGATGGTAGTTTTATATTGTACTCTGGCTCTTTCAGTTGAGGAGAGGGAGGCAATAACTACATGTGGATATTCATTAATAGAATTGCTTGCTCAAGTGTTTCTCCTCAACACTGAATTACATGGAAATTATCTTTTTTTTAATTAAGGTGAGTGGGTGGAACTGAAGGTATTGACTATTTTTCTACTCTTTCTCTACAGAAGAGGAGAATGCAGAAGCAGCAAAAGCAAGGACTGCCCTTCCAGGAACCGCAGAGGAGGAAATAGGTAATGAACTAAACTGTCAGCTTCAACTGCCTCAGTGTTAAAAGATAGTCAAGATAATAGCATCTTCCTTAGTATGGAAGAAGTACTTTCCCTCAAGTGCTTTCTGTACTCTTTTTCAAAAGATCTTTGAATGCATTTGCCTGACATTGATTATGTGGTAAGTGTCAGACTGGAGCTGCGCAGGCAGAACAGATGGGGTAGAACAGCTGGATCAGATTGAATGGGGTAAACAAACTGAACTGGTCTCTTTAAGCAATCCCTGCAACATTTCTTTGCTTTCTATATCTAAAGTGAAATTAAATAACACCCTTTTTATTTAGTTGCAGAAGAGATTGCCTCTGAAAACTCAGATACAGTGTACAGCTCAACTCCTGAAGTGAAAGCCTGATTACTGCAGCTGTTACGTGACACGTGGACATGCGAGACTAAATCAAGTGAGCAGTGACAGACAGCAGCCTTCCAGAGTGCGCTCCCTCCGTGGGGCAAAGATGGGCAGTAATTGATGAGAATGCAGTGGAACTGGCTAGGTGTTGTCTGTAAGAGAACTGAGCATCCAAATAAAAACCCAAAAGACAAGTAGTAGAGTTCTGCTGGCTTTTTGGCATGACTGCCTACTGTCTTTTCAAAGAAGTGTGCAAGCCAAGATCCAGTCTCTCCAATCTCAATTAGACTCATTGTAGTGTGTTTTCATTATTACAAAGAAGAGATACAATGGCTTTTACCTTTTTTTTTTCTTGAAAGTTGGAAAAATTGGCTCTAGTTGAAAAGAAGGGATTATGTACTTTAAAGTATTTGGTTCGGGTTTTGTTTCATTGTATGCTGCTTCTGAATGTTTAACTGTTTTCAGTTGTCTAAATAAAAAGCCTCTCCAGACTTTTGAGCGTTGGGTTCATGAAATGGAAAAGCAACTGCATTAATCACGTAATCCTTGGCATCTTGGGTTTGTACTATACAGAGAGAAAGCAAAAGAATGTTTTAGTGTTGGTACAGAGGGTGGCAAGTTCTTTGATCTGTAAGCTTTGTATCTTTTTTTATTCTTTAAAGTTTGAATGTAAACATGAGTCTCTAAAAAGAAAAACATTGAAAATTCCTAAATTAAGCGTGCTGCCTGAAGTATTTGGTTGTACATGAAAATATCAGAGGCTGGCTGCAAATCTGTGTAAAGCTTGGGTTTAGTCCTCCAGACTGGATAAAAAAAGTTACTCTTTCAAGGTTACAAATCATATTTTCTTCATTAAAGAAAATAATTGCCATTCTTCCCCTTGTCATTTCCTTTAATATTATGCTGAAACTTTACATAATGCATTCTGTGTGGTAAGGAGAAAGATATATTTATTCACACACCTTTTTATTTTTTCATATTCATACTTATCCTTACTGTCCTGTTTTTGCAGACTATACCTATTTGCAATTACCTATTTGAATTTTATTCTAAAAACAAACAACTCTGATTTACAGCTAAATGGTTCAGTCTTGCTAATTCTGCTAAGGCTTTTGAGGACTCCATATCTAGTACTTGAGCATAATTTTATTTTAGAAATTGGATGTGTTTAAAATTAGGAACTTTGAACACCTTTCCCCATGGTGACGTTTCTTCTGTGCTGTGGGTTTTATTCCATATTTGCTGTAGGTTCTATAGAATTTCATAGAGAGGTCTGGAATAGAATCTCAGAATAGTTCAGCTGGGGAAAAAGAACCTTTAACATCAAGTTTAACTGTTAACCTAGTTGTTCCCAAGTTCACCAGAAAACCATGTTCCTCATTCTGCATTTACAGCTTGCACTGGGATGCATAAATATGAAACAGATAATAGTCATAGAAACCTGATACTTAGTAATGGCTACTAAAATACTGGAAAAAAAGAAAAAAAACCCCAGCAAAACTAAAGTATTGTTATGAACAAGTCTTTGAAAATTCACCAGTAAAGGATATCAGCAAAATCCAGATTTAATATTAAGCAACAGGACAACAAAGTTCATTGGCAAGATTCACTCTACTACTTACAGGACAGTTAAGGCATGCCAAGGAAAAACACGCAACAATAAAACCAAACAAAATCCTGGCAATCAAAACAGAAATTAACCGAGTATTGTTTAGAGAGATGTGCATGTGTGCTTAGGTGGCAGAAGGATAGTGAGGGTGTTGATAAAAAGAAATGAGTTTTTAGGCTTTACTAGCACTCAACAGTAATGTTAACTTCTACTTTAAACCTAACAATTGAACAGGAGCAGCACTTATGCCTACCTTAAAAATTTACTGTAAAAATTTAACAGAGGGAATAACACTTAACAGCATTTAACCTAATTTAGGATTTAACCTTACTTACAAGCCTAACTTAGACATCTAAGATAATAGTGTTTCATCCCAGACACAGCTAGGGTCTGCAGTTAGTTTGAAAGTGTGGGAACAGGGATGTTGTGCTGTTCAGGCAAGAAAAATAATTTCCAAGGCTGTTCCTAAAGAAAACAAGAGCTCTCTAGACAGCAGCAGTTCCTGGAAGCAGACAGTGTTTCTGATAAGCTCAAGAAGAGCTGAGCCCAGTGCTGTTTGTCAAGGCCAAGGCATCACAAGTATTTCTTAGATGACAGTGTGGCCTGGAAAAGGGAGAGTGAGGAGGATGCACTGCCACAAGTACTTGAAAGCTTGTAATTTTTGGACTGCTTAAGTACACAGTGCAAATGGTAGATATACTTCTAGAGTGCCTGCTGTCTTTGAAACCATTGCTTCTCAAAGTACACACGCAGTTTGGTATGGAAAAAGCAAAAAAGTGTCCTCAGGTTTCAGAGCTATGACTTTCCTGCTTTACCCGATGCTGTTGCGAGTTTGAGGTTTTTTTAAGTTGGAAACTCTTTCATCTAAACGTCAATATTAACAACGTGCATCATATTTTTCATGAGACTTTGTGGTTTTTTTTCCAGATCTGGAAAAAATGTGAAGGCTATGAAGTTTTCAGTGGCTTTGTTACCAGAATTTCATTCTACAGGTACCACTAGAAGTTTTACAGGTCGGCAGGTTTATTAACCCCGTGTGTACGTGTGACATCAGCTCAACACGAAGACACTGTCAGTGCCTTGACTCATCCCCGACAGCAGGCTCAGCCTTTCCAAAGGAACGGAATATCCCTGTACCTGCTGAGCAAAGGAACATCCCCGCAGTAGGGCGAGGTGCGGCTGCGAGCCCTGCCCGGCGCGGTCCCCACGTGGCGGCGGAGCTCCGCGCCCGGCCCGGCCCCGCCGCTTCCTGCCCGAGCGGGGCGGGCCCGGAGCCTGCCCGGAGCTCCGCCCGGCCGGGCCGCGGGGGCGGAGAGCGGGGCCATGGCCGGGCGGAACCCGGGCACCGAGCTGGGTAAGGGTTCGGCGGGGCCGGGCATCCCCGGTGGGCGCTGCGAGGTCCCGGGACGGGCGGGCGGAGCGGGGCTGTGGCGGCCTCCGGCTCCCCGCGCCCGGCCGAGCCTCCCCCCGGCGGCCGCGGGACCGCGTTCCTCTGAAAAGCCGAAATAGGAACTGCACTGGGGTTCTGTGCGTGTTCTGACACACTTACATCCCGTGACGGGGAGCCGGGAGGAGGCTTTGGGACTGCGGGTTAACCACGAGTTTCCGTGTCACGCTTGGCTTTGGCTTCAGGGTTCTGAGCAGGGTCAGAGGTCGTAGGACAGCTCTGACCCTTGGTCCTGTCACAAAGCTGGACCTACAGGGTCAGAAGTTGTAGGACACTCTGTATCCCTGATCCTGTCACAAAGCTGGACCTGCAGGGTTGGAGGTTGTAGGACAGCTCTGTATCCCTGATCCTGTCACAAAGCTGGACCTGAAGGGTCAGAGGTCGTAGGACAGCTCTGTATCCCTAATCCTGTCACAAAGCTGGACCTGCAGGGTCAGAGGTCGTAGGACAGCTCTGTATCCCTAATCCTGTCACAAAGCTGGACCTGCAGGGTCAGAAGTTGTAGGACAGCTCTGTATCCCTAATCCTGTCACAAAGCTGGACCTGCAGGGTTGGAGGTTGTAGGACAGCTCTGTATCCCTGATCCTGTCACAAAGCTGGACCTGCAGGGTCAGAGGTTTTAGGACAGCTCTGTATCCCTGGTCCTGTCACAAAGCTGGACCTGCAGGGTCAGAGGTTGTAGGACAGCTCTGTATCCCTGGTCCTGTTACAAAGCTGAACCTGGTTCTCCCCTGCACACCGTTCTGCTTCTCACGGGATTCTTCTCTTTCTCACCAAGAGATTAAAGCCACTTAATTTGGGCTCTGATTTGCAAACTCGAGACTCCGCCTCTTGTGATCGTTCTTGTTGCTCTCTCTCCGGGGAGTGGTAAGGATTTTCCAGGTGTTTGCAGCTGGTCTCTGGGTCTGAAAGGTGGCTGTGCCTGAGATAAGGTACAAAAAGACTTTCTCTGCCTTTTCCTGGCTGGAGCTGCCTTTCACCTCATTGCTGGGGAAGGGGAAAGTACTACAGCTTCCTCAGCAAAACCCAGCTGCAGCAGGGGGATGAATTGAAGCAGTGAGACTTCCTGCAGTCTGTCTCCAAGGTGGGATAATTTGGTCATTATGAGAAGGTGGACAGTGAGGTGGAGGAGACACAGGGGTGGCCTCATGGAGGAGGGGTAGCAAAGGCCAGCTGGTGTGGAACAGGTGGGTCTCAAAGCTGGCACAAGCAGAGTTCAGGAGATGGTGGTGTCACTGCCTGTCATGACAACAAGCACAGACACTTTTAAATTATTAGCCTGTGGATGGACAAGTGAGAGCTGTGTTTCCATTCACTGAAATTGTGGAAGTGTTGCAGCTTTCAAAAATGAGCTGTCTAATTGCTCTCTGATGTCCTGTACAGGGCTGCTTGTAGGGACAGGTGAGTTTCAACTGCAGCCATCCAAAGAGATGAAACAAACATTAATAATGTAGTTGACAAAACATTACTGTTAGGAAAAACAGCTAGCACAAAAGCCTGCAAATGCACTTCAGTTTCTTTAAACTAGAGGTGTGCCATGCTTTTTCTTAGTAAATTCAAGCTTAAAATTAGTTGATGCGTGGGGCATCCAGAAACTTGAAGTCAGCTCAGTTCTGATACTTGTTGCCATCCCTTCCCAGGGATCTTTGTTTAAATCAGTTGTGGTCAAAACGAGCTGGGTTAGATGTTCAGGGCAGGGGTAGGAAAGGCAATGGTGTGGCTGTCCCCATGTTTAAGTGGCAGCTTCTAGCATCTGCCTTATGCTGGCTGCTTTAAAGACAGAACTGCACCTGCCTGCCATTTGCTCTCCCACTAAATACATGTCTGAAATACAGCAGCATACTAAATGCAGCAGTTAACATATCTGAATGCTGTGCCTTAGCTGGTGCCTTCCCTTCCCTTTATCTTTCATGGCTGCTAGCAATACTCACTGCTTCTGTCACTTAGGCACTTCAGCCTTTGGAGGTTTTACAAGCCCCTGCCTGCAGCTTTAACTCTAATTCAGGTGATTTGCCCTGTTTCCCACACAGCTTTGTGCAGAATTAGAGTTTTCTAACAGGGACATCTAGTGGTAAAACGTATTTTACTTAAAAATATATTGTTTTTGTCCTTTTCTGTGTCTGCTGTTTTTGTGCTTGCTACATAATGTCATTATCAAAGCAGGAGGTCTCTGATGTTGCCCTTAGAGAATATCTATTTGTTTTCCACTGACAAGCCAAACTCTTCACAAATTAGGGCATGTAGTGCTTTCCTGGGTGATTAAAAAATAAAATACATTTTTGTAAAATTCCTTGATTCTTCCCTCCTTATCTCCTTCCCTCGTACCATCACTGTGCCTTAGTAGAAGAAGGTTTTTCCTTGGGATAAAGAACAGGTGCATGTTCCACGGATGAAAAGACCCTGATGTGCACAGTCAGAGGCTCACCAGCCTCAGGCACTGATACATTTGCCATCCAAGAGTGGTGCAAAGAAGCTGGACAAAGAGTTTTACAAGTTTTCCATTCCACAAGGGGTGTTTGTGTGCTGGGGTTCACCACAATGCCTGCAGGGGTGGGAATGAATCTGCCTCTCCTGCTCTGCTCTGCAGGGCCCTGGATTATAACAGCCCAGATGTTTAATGTTTTGTCATGCTTCAGAAAAGTATCAGATGCAGCTTTTAATGTCACTTCACAATGAAATAATGGAACATGTCAGTGAGTATCTGTTTTGGAAGTGCAAGCTGCTTTGGTTTAACTGTAGAGATGCAGACACCTGGGACCATCCCCTCTGCCCAGCACTTGGAATGTACATGGAATATTGGGTCCAGTTTCTCTTTCCTGTGGCATTCACATTCTCTGAAAAAATCCCTTTGCCCAAGGTTTTTCTCCTGAGAAGCTGAGAAGCCTCAGAGAAAAGGAAAACAATTCTTATCTCATTTGCTGCTCCTGTGTTGTGCTTATGTGGAATGTGTTTGGAGATTGTTTACCCACAGGTGATTGTTTCTTTGGTTTCTGCTGGGAGTTGTTTTCACTCTTTGGCCAATCAGGGCCAGGCTGTGTCAGGAATCTGGAAAGAGTCACAAGTTTTCATTATTATCTTTTTAACCTTCTGTCTGTATCCTTTCTGTATTCTCTAGTTTAGTATGGTATTCTTTAATACAATATACTATTTCATTTATTAGTATTATAAAGTAATAAATCAGCCTTCTGAGAACCTGGAGTCAGATTCATCACTCCTGCCTTTGTTGGGGCATTCCCAGCAAATACAATTCTTTCCAATAGGAAAGAAAGATGGATAAAACTGTCACAGCTTCAACAGAGGCACAGCACAATGGGGCTGGGGCTGGAGGGCTTGCCCTGGGAGGAAAGGCTGAAAGAGTTGGGCTGGTTTAGCCCAGGGAAATGAGGCAGAGGAGTTCATACTGGATATGAGAGAAGACTTGGGGCAGAACAGGCTGGTGCTGGGACAGGTTGGGCTCAGAGAGGCTGTGCAATCTCCATCCTTGGGGACTCTCAAAACCCACCTGGATAAAGCTCTCAGCAGCCTGGTCTGACATCAAAACTGCTGCTGCATAGCATAGGACACATGATCTTCAAAGGTCTTTCAACCTAAATTATTCTATGATTATATGTTTTATTACCTCTGTGTGTCTATATATGTATAGACTGAATATATATATATATATACACACACACATATATGTATGTATTCTGAGCAATGAGTAATTAATTGCAGTTGTTTTGCAATGTTCCTGGATTCTTAAAAAACCCCATTATCTATCTGTGTTGCTCAGACCTTCTAGCTGAAGGGCCAAAAATACATTCATTATATTTCAATTTATATATTTTTAATTATAGTTGGTATTTGTGAGCCATCTACGTGTGAGAGCTAGCCTGTTGGTAAGTGGCATTTAGATAATGAAGTGTTACATCCCTTTTCAAAACAGCATAATTCTGTTCTAATATATTAATAGCTGGATTTAGCCTGTACTGTGGCTCTGGTTCTTCACTGTTCTAACACCCTTTGAATCTGGTGGGTAATTTTAATCAAATTTGAAGGACAAGTAGATGTCTTGGAAATAAGTTAGTGCTGGGTGGAGTGACCAAATGAGTTCTTTGGTTGAGGGGAAGGCAGGTACAGATCAGAAATTACAAGAATTTACATTGCAACTGTTTTATTTTGGCCTTTATGCCAGTAAATGAGTCCTGTTTTGAAGGACCACATGGGTGTAAGGACCACAGCTGGGTTTTTGGGGTGAGGAGATGTCTCAAGAAGAGAGAGGGAGCAACAGGAGACTTGTGCCTGCAGGAAACCAGGTCCTGATGTTCTGCCTGTCACTTCCTGAGGAAAGGCTTGTTGGTGGTTCCCAAAGTGCTTTGGAGGAGGACACCATGGTCCATTCTGTGTGATCCATGGACAGCACTGTGGGATTTCACTGATGGCACAAGGCAGCAGAGCTGATTCCTAGCTCAGGGCTCATGCTTTGATGTATCTGGATGCTGATGACTTGGAGACTGGACTTCTGTCATATAAAGGGAGACCCACATGAAATTAAGGATCTCTTGGTCCATATCAAGTGTCTCTGTGGAAAAATAACTACAGCTTCTGTCTTGACAAAGCTGAAAAACCCCCAAATCTCCAAACAGCTTACGTGGTCAGACAGCTGTAACAAGACCTGATGCCAAAGCCTTTTCTCCCCTTTCAGAGGCTTTGCTCAGCTCTGTGTGACCAGCTGGGGTCAGCCTGTGTCCAGCTGAGCTCCTCCTTTCTCCAGGGAAGGTTCAGGACACAGTTTGAGTCTCTTCTCCCGAAATAACAGCTTTCATCACTTCCCTTCCCCGTTTCATCGTGTGCTCATGGTAAGAGCAGGAGCACACATGCTGTCTCTGGCACACAAAATGAAATAACCACTTGAGGGGGGCAGCTCCTTTTGGGAACAGTGCTGCCTTAAAATGCTTGTGAAACTATTGCCTCAGGCGTTCTTGTGCTTTCTGTTTCGCCATCTGAAGGGATGCCATCAACACATTTTTTTTTAAAGCTTCTGTAAGGCTTAGCCTGTTTTATGAGGAATGTGTTAGGAAGCTTAGATATTTATGTAATTATCCTAATGAAGTGGGTTTATTTATTGTTTTCTGAGGAAATGCTCGGTATTTTTGGATTCGTGTTCTTCAAAGAGAGGAGATGAATTTCCTGTTAAGGAATTGAATATGATTTTTTTCAGATGTCTTCAGAGAAAAAAGTAAACTAGAAGAGTGATTACAGAATATTGGCTAATTAGCTGTAGTGTAACTGCTTTAATTACTTTTATCCCTGAAGCCACATGACTGTGCAGATGACTAGCAGATGACTTATTTAAAAAAAAAAAAAAGACATGTTCACACTGCAAGGTTAATGAGCCTAATTAAATATAGTTTTCCTTAGCCAGATACTAAATCATAAAGCTTGGGGGAGTAAGGGAGGGGGAGAATCCAAAGGCAGTCAGTTCTATTTCAAAAAATGGTTTTATTCTGATATTTAATGAAAAAAAAAAGAGTAAAGCTGGAATTGTGAGGGTTTTTCTGAATAAAGGCACTTAGATCTAAAGATTTGATGAGACCTCACATGGCAAACTTTGAAAGTCTATTTAGAGGCAATTATGCTGGGACATATTTGTTTTCACTTACCCATTGCTTTAATTAATGTAGGAATGGGCTTGAATAAAAGGTCTGTGTTATATGGAAGTCTCCATCTGCTGCTGCACATTACCAGAACCTTTGTCCTTCCTTGCCGTGCCATTTTTATTGCACCATTTTATTTCCTGTAGTAAGAGCTGCATGATGTCTCACATTAATTTGTACAGAAAGGATGGTGTTCTGATTTTTTGTTAAATTATTCCTTTTTTTTTTTTTTAATTTTCTACCTGTGCTGTGCACTGTGGTTTGAGTCCCCACACTTAAAAAAAAAAATACTTGGAGATCCACATTCTGTGGTCTTTCAGGGACTCTTGCATCCCCTGCACAAAAATTAGATATTAGACATTAGTGAGTTGCCATGGGTACTTTTGAGAGCAGAGGGGAAAATGTGTCAGACAGTAAAAAGGGCTTAAACCAATGGATTTTGTCCTATTTGCAAAAAGCATGCAGTCAGCTATTGCTGGTCAGCTGCTATTTGGTGGCTTTCACAGGTGACTTTGGGCACAGCAAGAACAGCAGCTTATTTCCACTTCCACTCTCCTTCCACACCTTTTCTCTTTTTCCTTTTTTGACTTTATAGTTGATTGTTTCCTTTAAGCTGATCTAGTGTGCAGGGCTCTAACATCTTAAAAGGATTGCTTAGACCTGAGTCAGGTTGGGTAGGTACAACAGCTTTATCAAACTGAATCCTCTACAAACAATAGCTAATGAAGAATTAACCTACTCATGGGTGAAATTTCTGTTCTTTCATATAAATTTTCATCTCAAACTTGAATTTTCCTTGACTGACTGGACACTGTCTTCATATTCTCCCAAATAATTGTTTTTATAAATCACTAGTTGGTTTTTTTGGCTGTTTCAAAAGTGTAGAAAGAATAGGTTAGAGCAGACCAGCTGAAAGGATCCTTGTTAGAGAGAGAGAAGCTGAGTTCCTCATCTAAACTGCTTCCTTTGGTTTTATCACATTTTCCAAAGGGGCTGAAAGGTCACTGTGCACCCAGGAGGGTTCAAAAGTTATTATAATAAATGGGATTATGATTAAATGGTGCTACCTCAGCACTTGGCACAGGTAGCAGAAGAATCATAACACAGAGTTTGTGTGTCCCTCCTCTATATATTGATTTATGTGTGGTTTCCTCCCCCATGGATTTTATCAAATATATCCTGATAAGCAAAAAAGGAAGAAAGTTGTAGCCAAGGCTTTTTTAGCACTTTTTTCTACAAGTCAGCTGAGCTGAGCCCCTTGTTTTGGGGGCAGAATGGATAAACCTGTGGCTCTGAAATTGGAAAGAATAACAAGGGTTTGTTGTTTGACTTGCTTGCAACTTTCCAAGCTCCCTCTTTTCCTTGTTGCCATGCAGTGAGTCTAATGCTAAAAAAAAAAAAAACTCCATAAATCCAATCTTATAAAAACCAAAAAATCCATAAATTCTTTAGGATCCCTTTGATTTATTTGTTCTGCTTTTAGCTAACACTTTGTGGGTACCACTCACTAATAGCCTGAATGTGGTAATAGGACAGTGGTAGCACAGTAACTTATGCTAAAAACAAGATTTTCTTCAGCTGTTTCATGTTGTCCTGCATTTCCTCTGAGTCATCTTTATCCTAAATTGGTTTTTTTAAGTCTAGGAAAAGCTTTTATTTACACATACTTTGGCTAGTACATTAGTTTTCTACAATTTTTTTGGCTATTAAAGCTATTCAGTAGGAAGAAAAAAAAAAGAAGTATAAGATTTCAGTACAAAATTAGTGATTTTGTCTACCAGCTTTTTTTTTTTTTTTTAAGTTTTAAACCTTTTTCTTAATCAATATGCTTGAGGGAAATGCAATTTACTACTGTAGTAAAGAAGATTCATAGAGTGACATGCTCTTAATAAATTCAGTCACCCAGAATTATTATCTCTTAGTACCTGTCTATGCCCATGTCCATATTCTGCCCTTAACTGGGGATGATATTTGATGATTGATGGTGGTGATTGGCTGATGATTGGTGGTTAATGATTGTTGATGTTATTTTCAGAGTGTTTGCATGGAATGCTTGTGAAGAATTATTTACATTTTGGGATGTGAGAGATTCTAAAGATGCTCCAGTTTCTTTTACCTGTGTACTCTCATGAGCAGCCTGTGTTTGATAATATTAAAAATTACACTCTGGATTTACCATACTAAGCAGAAATTTAAAGATTCAAGAGCCTGAACCCTCAGCTCTCCTTTTCAGCCAGTTACCCTTTGTTAAGAAGTGGCCAATATTTGCTTCTTCTGGCTTTAGACACTCCAGACAGTTTCATTATTTTAGTACATGCTGTGCATCTGCTGCTCTTTGGGAATTCTGGAATCTAGAAATAAGCCATCAAGCAATGGCAGAAGGTCATTTTGTAGGGGTTTGGTTTTTTTTTTTTTCATGCTACATGTATAATAACTTATATTTAAATTTACAAGACCTTGTCTCTGTCTCCTCCTCACTCAGTTAATTCACTTGTAATGGCACACAAAAAATGTTGTGTGAAATACCCAGTCCACAGATCATCCCCTGACAGAAGCTGAGGTTATTTTGATAAGTTCACAAGCCATTAGAAGGACATGAAAGCACAACACTCTCTTCAGAGGCTCCAAACTTCCTACAGCTTTCTTCTGAAGTACCACACCATATATTAAAAGAACACAGAAATAGATGAGCCTTTTTTGTTTGTTTGTTTCTCTCCCCAGAACTTGGCTGGATCTCAAAAGTGTATGTGAATCGACCTGCAGTGGTGAGGCATGCAGAACAAATTAAAAAATGGAAAACTCTGCAAGGTAATTGGCAAGTAAGTGCTGCTCTTATGCATTCTGTTCCTGTATTTTTAAAGCAGTCACTCTCCCTCTCCAGGCTGTAATATTGAATTTTTTTCAAGATACATGTAAACTTAAAGGATGTGCTTGTCCATGGCTTATTTTAGTAATTTGTATTTGATGATGGTGGGATGGAATAAGGTGATGCATTTATCCAAACAAGTTAAAAACCATATAACTCATGACTGGCAAAACTGCAAATGGATTTAAGTCATCTTTATTCATGAGTGGATTAAATTGTGTATTACTATCCCCCCACATTTATTCTGTTTTCCAGACAGACTTCTCTGCATGCTGCCTTCTTATTTTTTAATTTTAAAGCTGTAAGATATGATCATGGTCCCTGTCAAATTTGACCTACCTGGATGATTTTTCTTTGCTTAAACATTCCCAACGTGTGTAATATCATTGCTTAGCTAGTTTTTTTTTAGCTAAAATTCAAAAATCCTGACTGGCTGTGGCATTTGGTGGGGGAAGGAGCCCGCTAATGTCAGGAAAACTGACTTTTCAGCTGCTGAGATAAGGTAAATGGGTGGTTATTGTCCATCTTAGTACAAAAAGACAAACTTTTTCTCCATCCACCAAGCAGCTGTTCTGCCAACAATGCTTGGGATGCCTCCCCTCTGCACACTGAACAAGTTGTTTATGTGCAACAGTAGCTGAAAAGCTGGAAGATGGATGGAGATGATGAAGGATCAATCTGAAGAGTGGAATGTAACAGAGCAAAAGCAAGAATCATTTAATTATACTCAGTTCTTTCAAAAGTTGTTCAGAATAGTTGAAGGGTGTCAGAACCATCTCTCCTCTGTTTGGACATTGTCACAGCAGGGCAGTCATGTGCTGTTTTCTTAACAGAGGTGATTTTGAACCTGTACATGTTTGAATGTGAGCAGCATTGCAGATTCAAATTCTGTAGCCTGTTTCCCAAAATACCCAACTGGAAAATCCTTTTAAAAAGCCTGAAGGTTATACCAGTTCCTGAAACCCCCTGACTACATCTGCCTTGATGACTGGGATTCATGTCGTAGGAGAGGAAACAAAAATTCCCTCAAACAGAGGATAAAAAAATCCAAGTAAAAGTAACATAAAACTCTTTCTAGGGTAAACCCCTTTCAAATAATTATAGGATGAAAGGAGGAAGCAGAAACAACAGTCAGGCTTAGACTAACAGGCCAGTGGTGGTTCATTACCCCATTGCCATTGCAAACTCTCCCCCTGTACAAGTGCCCTGTAAGAGAAGTCAGCTTTGAGTGAAGCCATCACTGTAAATGAGCATTTTCTGGAAGACCTTCATCAGATAATTCAAAATAACATCTTAAGCTCAATTTTTGCTCAGAAAAAAAAAAAGCTCATAAAATTTTTAGTTATGCTTCTGTTCCATTCTTTGATTAATAAGTCTTTTAAAATTCTGAAGCATTTCCATCTAAAGACTGCTTTAATTGACTGCACCAAAATTACAGATGTTTTTTTATTCCTGCTTCACACAAAAAGAAGTGGATCCTTTTGAGGTCCTTTTGAGGGAGTATCCTCTGTACCATTAGATCCTGCTGAAGACATGAACAAATACCTGCCAGTCTGTCTATCCTAAGCCATTATTTGCTTATATGTTACATCCCATGCATTTCCCCACTGTCAGAGTGAGAGCCAGGCTTCTGATTCCTGCACTTCTGAGGCAGTTTGGCCTTGGAAGTGCAAACAGAAATGTTCCATTCCTTGCTTTGTTCCCTTTGCAGGCAGCCTGGCTGCTGAAAGCTGTCACCTGCATAGACCTCACCACTCTCTCAGGTGATGACACTCCTTCAAATGTTCAAAGGCTGTGTTTTAAAGCAAAGCACCCTATCAGAGAGGATCTGCTCAGAGCCTTGGACATGCATGATAAAGGTATGGTGGCTTTGGGGGTGTGTGTTTTCTAGAGGAAATGTCTGTGTTTCCTTGTAATTTTCTCATTTCTTGGGAAGAACCTTGGTCCACTGCTTGGACCAAAGGGGAATCAGGCCTCTGACTGAAGCCATAAAATATCAAAGATTAGTCTTTTTTTAAAACTTGGATTTCTGGACTCTTCAGACAGTTGAAGTATAAAATATGAGGTCAGTTATCTGAGAGCTGGAGAGAAGAGCACTTTAGCTAGAAATGCAGGAGATCTGCATTAACATAAAGACTGCTCAGTTGCTGCTGGGCTCAGCCTGGCTCCACAAGTAAGAGCAGAGCTTGGCAGTGCAGTTTCTCTTGCAGCAATTTGCTGATCAGGCATAACTGTGATCAAGTCTAAACTGTGTTGGCATTAAACTGTGAGCCTGTCAATAAAAACCTTGGAGTTTTAACTGCTGCTAATGCAGACTTGCTCCCAGGGTCAGGTGAAGGAATGTGAGGGAGGAAACAGCACGAGAATTACCTGGATCATTTGAGCAGCATAACAGATATCCCTGATGTGCTGCTTAAGATCCTTGTGAGAATACAAGAGTGGGAGGTGAGGACAATGCACATGTGCTCCTGGAGAAGGTGGAATTCTCTGTATGTGGCTTTTGCTTTTGCAGGTATCACTGCTGCAGCAGTTTGTGTGTATCCTGCAAGAGTCTCTGATGCTGTGAACACCCTCAAGGCTGCTGGTTGTAACATACCAGTGGCTTCAGGTAAGCTTTATTTGAAAATATCCCATTAAATAATTTGATATTATAAAATACATAGAGAAACCCAGAGGTTTGGACTTGCTTTTGTGTCAGGGAGTAAGGTGAAAAGGTAACAGGTGGAAGGAAGGGAATGGAAGGAGGATTTTCTTCTGGTGTAATCTTTTGTTGTCTTCCAACTTCAAGCTGATCAGGAATGCCAAGTCTTTTTGCTGGAAGCTCTTCAAAGAGGCCTTTAAAATAGATCAGTGTGTTTCTCACCTGGACAGAAGAAAATGAAATAGAGTGCTGGACAAGTATCAGTATTCACTGAGTAGATGATGATGATGATGATGATGATGATGTGAGTTCTAATAAAGGGTTTTTTCCCTATCATGTTTGGCTTCTAAGTGCAATCCTGTATCAAGGTTTAGCCCAAGGCAGCAACTGTGCCACACTCCTGCCACTTCCAGGATGGAGGGGAAAAGAGAATTGGAAGAGTGAAAGTGAGAAAATTTGTGGTTTCAGATAAGAGCTGCTTTTTTGTGCACTCCCAGCCCACTCACCAAGAAGAGGCCTTGACTCTGTGCTGGCACTGCTCTGCACTTACCAAACCATCCCTGGAGAGCCAAGGCTGTGTCCTGCACAAACCCAAACCAGCCCAGCTACAGTGAGGATAACTATCCCAGCCAAAAGCAGCACATCCTACAGGCTGACTTCAAGGATGCTGTGAGCAGAGCCAGGGGTTGTTGCCTGAGCAGCCACAGGTTCAGGACTTTCACATCCAAAATCTAACAGGGTCAGCACTTCTCCAGTCACCACACATGAGGGACAAGTCCTGAATGTGCAGGAAGCAAGAAGTACAATCAAAGAATTACTCAGGTTGGAAGGCAGCCCTGGATATGATCTGGTCCAACCCCCTGCTCAAAGCAGGGGCTGACTTTAAAGTTAGACCAGGTGTTTAATGCTAAGATGCATGTGAGTTTTTTGTTCTTGTTTCATTGTTGTGTAGGGGAAAAATATGTACTAAATGCATTTATATGTCACAGAGAAAGACAATCTCTGACAAAGCCATTATTTTTTCCATTTCCAAAGTTTCCTTTGAGTTTTGCACTTAACCATCATAAACCTAATCTTAAATAGAACTCATTGAAAGCAATTTTTGCTATATTGTGATGTAACCATTAAACAATTATGATTTAAGTCAAGATACTACTTAAAAGAATTGGGACAAATTAAAAATGTATATATTGCTCCATATCTGAGCTCCTTGTTTGCTCAGTTTGCTGGAAGCAATAGGTATTGTGCTTTTATCTAGGAGGTATTGTGCTTTTATCTGGGAGGTACTGTGCTTTTATCTAGGCTGTTCTGGAAAACATCAAGGCACGTGAAAGATCTTTTCACAAGATGCATTTACCTTGCTGGAGATTGGTTTTTGAGGCTAGAGCCAATGCTTCTTATTGGTTAAGAGAGAGTAGGATGAAGTGCCTGTAGATTTTAAAATCATGGCAAGCATTACACAACAATAATAACGTTGAGACTTTTTGGTGTATTACTGGTATTTTCAATTTTATGGTCAATTTATAAAACTTTAACACATTCATGAAACATTTTTTCCCTCTACCTGCACCCCTTTTGTGCTAGTGGCTGCTGGGTTTCCATCTGGACAAACTCCTCTGGAGACCAAACTGGCTGAAATAAAGCTGGCAGTGGAATATGGGGCCCGAGAGATTGACATTGTCATTAGCAGGAGTCTGGTGCTGACTGGCCAGTGGGAAGGTAAGGAAAAAAAAGTTCCTATGGCAAAGAACCTAAACCTTTCTCTATGCACCTGCTGGGTCTGTCTTTGTCTCTTCCCCAAATCCCTCCATCAATCCTTGGAGAATTTGGTCTCTCTCTTCAGAGTAATAATCTGGGGCTCTGAGCTAAATAAAAACTATTTAATCCATTTATGAAAAAAGGTTGCATTTTTTGAGAGGAATGCTGTTGGAAGCTGTGGCAGGCTGGGCAGGCAGAATGACTTTGTGGTTTGACAATTCAGGTCTGTTCCCTCTGTGCCTTTCGAGGATTTTGTGTACAGCATTAAAAAAAAAAGCAAGTAAAAGCCCAATTATTGGAAGGGTTTTGTTAGAAAGCCCAAGGGGCTGCTAGTGTAGATGATACCTTTTAAAATATACATGTTTCATTTCTTGAGGAAAACACGGATCTTAGTTGTTTTCTTTTTGCTGAAAGTTGAGGGTACAAATTGACTCTTCATATTATTATTGATGTTCTGGCATCTGTAGACTGCTACTAATTAGTAGGAACAATAATGCTGAAGATGGTTTTTGCTCTAATTGCATCCTTAATGTACTGTGAATGGCTTGCCTTAAGTGCTGACAGTGCTCCTATAACTAATCTCCATGTGAAGGTAGACACATCATTGTCTTGGAATGAATTTTTCCATACTGGCACTGTAATGCAGTGCCAGAATATCCTGTGTGCTTGGGAGACTTTATAATAAAACCCTGGTACCTGACTTTATTTAAGAAAATAACAGAAATCAGGGTAATAGATCATGTTTCTGGTCTTCTTGCAATTAGCAGTTAAAATTGAACCAAAACCCCCACATATTTCTGCATCTGTGTCTCCAGGACTGGGTTCCTTGCTGTAATATTTTGGCCTCTTTTGAAGTATTTGCAATTTCCATACATTGTCTTAATTATTCAAGGATTGATAATTTGATTTTTTTTAATATGAAGGAGAACTCAGAGGAGAAATACAGGGCTTGGATTCAGAGGGAGAATTTGGATCATGACTGAAATGAATGGGAGAAGAATTACTCTTTGTGGTCACAAATGACAAGGGAGGAGTGCACAGACACAGCAGTGATGGATGTGATGTAAAGCTGTCACTTTACTAAATAAGAAAATTAGGGATGGCTTTTAATTTGGTGTGCATATTCTTTTATCCAGAGCTGAAGTCTTGACAAGGTTGAAAGCCATCTTTATTTTAGATATGTATTATATATATTTATATATATAAATATATAACAACCATATATTATTGTATATTTTATGTATAATATACAATTACTTTATAAATATATAATAAAACATCTATTTAATATATTTATATATTATGTAATTTTTATATTATTTATAATATACATATACATATACACACATATATATACACATATATATACAGATACACGCACACACATAATATATCGATATATATATTTTTTTTTTTTTAATGATGACAGAATTCAAATTATTTCCAAATGTTTTCCTAAGTTTGTTCATGAATCTGAATCTGTTTGTGGCATATGTTTACATGATCTTGAAAAAAAGCTACTTCAGGAACAGAATTTACCTGCCATGGAGATGCCACAAGGTGAAAAATTTCATTATTTAACTTTCCTATATAAATAAAGGTATTTTATTAGGTGATCTGGATATTTTGGTGAAAATCTAGTGTTATGTCTTCTTGTTTAGCTTTCAATAGATATGTTGCTTGTGTGGTTAAAGATAATACAGAATAATCTATAAAATATTTATAAGGAATCTAGAAGAAGGGATAAAGAAGGATTTTTTAGGCTAAATCCCTATATTACATAAAATTAAGTAGTGCAGTACCTGTCCCTGTGTTTAAGGTGCTTCATCAACTAAAGCTGCCTTGCAGTTCTATTAGAACTTATAATGATGATGATGATGATGATGATAATAATAATAATAATAATAATAATAATAATAATAATAATAATTTACTTCTATGGGTATTTTCTTATGCTGACAGTCTTCACAACTTCAGAAGATATTGAAAAAAAATCTGTGGTGGAGTGCTTTTTTGTGAATTTCTAGCTTTTCTTCTAGCCTGTGCAATAATTGGGGTCACTACAATAGAATGGTGTTGCTTTGTGATTTGCTTCAAAGGCTTGTTTGGGTATTAAATATTTTAGTGTATGTCCAATTATGTCAAGTTATTTTAAAGAAGTTCTTGAATATTGCTGGAGCTCTGTATGACACTCAGAATGCATTTTCCAGATCTTTGTGAAGTAATTGTTAAGATTTTTAAAATAATGCTGAGTATGAAAGCAGCTTTATTGGACAGCTAAATTACATCAGAAAATAACATGAAATGAGATATAAGTTTATGAATTTACATACCTTTTAGAAGCTTTTAGCTTTTAAAGCAATACTACTTTAAAGTAGTTTACTCAGCTTTTGTCTTGCATTACTTGACAAAGTATGGATTAAACATAAATTATCAGTTTGGACACAGAATGTGGAGCCTTTTTGTGAGCAGTGATCAAGTTGACCAACAAATTGTTGAAATAGACTGGATCTATTTATTATTCATTTTTCCCCCCTGTCATCAGCATTTGCTGTACTCCTGAAGCTGTGTGGGGTGCAGTAATGTCAGTGCTCATTGCACAGCTGCTGGCAAACACACACCTGGACATGCTGCACTGTCAGGGGCTGCAGGAGCATTGTTAACCCTTCATTTGCTCTGTGGCAGCTCAATTTTCCTGTAAGAAAAGGGAAAAAAAACCAGTTATACTCTGAGAAATTTGGTCCATGGTATAACCCCATTATGAAAAGCTTTTTTTTCACTGCTGCTCATTTTTTAGGTGTGGGTTTAGAGGCTTTGATCAGGGATTGGGACCTTATTTTGTGCTACATACTTCATCAACAGCACAGGCTGAACACACTCCCTGCTCCAGAGCCTTGGAGAAGCTTCCCCACGTTGTTCAGGAGGGTTGTAGCTGGATTTACCATTTCTAGATGTGCAGAGTGCCCTGCTGCACTGTGGTGTTTGCTGGGTTCCCAGGAGGAAGGGGGAATTGACAATATGATTCCATGTTCTTAGAAGGTGAATTTATTACATTACATTACATTACATTACATTACATTACATTACACTTACATTACATTACATTACATTACATTACATTACATTTCATTTACTATTATTTGTATTATATTATATTATATTATCTTATTATATTATATTATATTATATTATATTATATTAATTATATTATATTTACTATTATTATATTATATTACTATTATGTATATTATATTTATTTACTATTATTTATATTATATTTACTATATTTATATTATATTTACTATTATTTATATTATATTTACTATTATTTATATTACATTAGATTAAATTTCATTATATTACATTGCATTATATTACATTGCATTTACAATTATATTTATATTATATCATATCATACTATACTATACTATAGTTATACTATATTATATTATACTATATTATATTATACTATATTATATTATACTATATTATACTATACTATATTATACTATACTATATTGTATTATAGATCATATTTAGTATTATTCATATTACATTATATTACATTGCATTATTACTAATATCTATATTACATATTACATTACACTACATTACATTATATCATATCATATATCATATAATACTATATTATACTATACTATATTATACTATCTTATACTATATTATATTATGCTATACTAAACTATACTAAGGAACAGTGAAAGGATACTTACAGCAGTCTAAACAAGATACTAATTAAAAACTCATGACTCTCTCCTCAGAGTCCCAACACGGTCTGACCATGATTGGTCATTAAATGAAAACAATTCACATGTTGGATAAATAATCTCCAACCACATTCCAAAGCAGCAAAGCACAGGAGAAGCAATCAGATAACTTTATTTTCCTTTTTCTCTGAGGCTTCTCAGCTTCCCAGGAGAAGAAATCCTGGCGAAGGGATTTTTCCAGAGAATGTGACAGTGGCACTGCACAAACTCTGTCAGGTGCTGGCAGAGCAGCTCGGGCTCCTGAAGCCCAGCTCTGTCTCCAGAATGTGAATCCCTGGAGTTGCACATGTGTGAGGGAGTCGTGTTGTGCTGATAGCCTCGTGCTTGTCATTTTGTTAACAAACCTGCCATTAACATGCCAGACACAAGGGGCTCCAGCTCATTCTCCAGTTTCCAGCCCATCACTATCACCTTGATCTTTTGGGCTAACAGAAATCAAGACATCTTCTCATCTCAATTTCTATTCATTGTCACTGATTAGATAAAAACACCAGAAATTTGAATTTTTTTAAAGAAAAGTGATTTTATCGCCACATTTTTGAAAAAAAGCTATTCTGTAAAAAAATTAAGCAATGTGGTTTCTTCCCTCCTTTAATATTTTCATTTCCTTTGTAAGGGATCTGGATTATCCCCTTTATTTTGTGATTTTTAGGACTAATGTATTACACCAAAGTAACAGACTATCTAGACAACCTAGCACAGATTACAGCCAGCAGAAATTATCAGGGATGTTTGCTTGGGAAAGGTACATGGAAGGAACATGTTCTCTGCTGTATTTAACAGCTGCTAAAATTCAATATAATGTACTAAATATTCACAGTGTTAGGAAAATGACAAGGACACTTACAACTCTTATGTTTTATAAAAGTGGAATTAAAACCACAGCTACAAAAGCTTTTTTTTTCTTTCCCTACAATTTTTTTTTTCTGACTTCTTTAAATACATCTAGTAAAAGCAGATGTAAAGTTCATGAAAATTGTCAGGTAGCTCAAGTGGTGCAAAGTAGAAGAGTTCTTTTGTCACATCCATTTTAACAGCTGGGTCAGTAGAGCTACTGCAGACTGTATTTGTGAGCAGCTGGCTCCAGGTATATTCTGTATAGGCTGGCTTGCTTTGGGGTTTTTTGTGGGTTTATTGGTTTGGGTTTTAGTGGCTTTTTGCTTCCTTTTTTTTTTTTCCTCTGGCTTAAGATTTATCTGCTTTTAGAATGGATAATATTGGTTAATATGCTGGAGAGTACTGGCCATTTGCTTTGAGAGCTTTTTCTTTTTCCTTGTTTTTAGGAGTCAAAAATAAATTCTCTTGCAGCCTCTTCGTGGTGTTCTTAGCTCATTAGTTGAAAATATGCCTTCAGGGTGTCCTGTGGCAGAGTTTTTTGACCAAAATCTTTGTGCCACTGCTGCTAAGCAGAGATGCTGTGTGTGCTGTTGCTGCACAGCTCACAGATATTCCTGCATTGGTAGCACCCAGCTTTGATCCTGCTGAACTGAGTCCTTAAGTGCTGGACTTTTTGGCAGCACAGACTGTCCCTCAGGAAGCCCAGCACTCCTTGAAACACTGAGTGCATTCTGAAGTGTGTCTGACTGCACCCATACTTGAGATGTTGGCCCAAGATTTTCAGGATAATCCTGTTATTTGAGCCTTGATTTAAATCTGACTGAGCACTGAAACTTCTCCTTTTATTTTTGAGAGGAGTGGGAGTTTTTAGACTTGTTCTGTATCAAAGCAGTTCCATCTTTCAGTGGGACTGGGGTGCTCTGGCCCAAACGAAGTTGCATTTTTGTCTTTTACTGTGGGGTCAAAAATGCCCTGTGAATGTCAGCTGTTGTCTGCAATAATTGGCCTCTGAATAAAGAACAGCCTTTCTGACCCACACACCTGCCCCACTGCAGTGTGCCCACTTTTCCTGCACCCCAGCCAAGCTGCCAGACACGGGGGATGGAGGATCCTGCGTGGCTCCTGGATGATGGGTGCTGGCAGGAGCAGTACACATGCACCAGCCTGATGCTAATTGCACGGAAAAACACCTTCCAACTGCAAGGGAGGCTGCTGGAGCTGCAGTGCCAGGGAACAGCAGCTGTGAGCATGGAGTTTCTTTTCATGGGATCCAACCTAAATGTACATTTTGTTGATTTTGTTTTGACATTTTTGGTGGCGTATCTCGAAGGTAGGGAAAACTTTTTCCTCTTGTTACCAGAACTAGAAGAAGAAGAAGAAAGCTGCTTTCTCTGGGTTTTCAAAAGCTTCAGGAAAGAGTTGCTCCACAAAAAGAGATTTCATTTGGATCTAACATGAGCAGGGTTATTAAATGCACCAAAAAAAAAAAAATAGCACAGGTCCTTTGTGTTTCCTTTTTGAGCCTCGATTTGATGTAGGTTTCTGGAGCATCACCAATTGATCAATAAAACATGTTAGACTGCATGCTAGTTCTGATTAATTCACACCTTTGGTACACAGTGAGAAGCAAGGTGAAGCCTGGTGTCTATAAAGGGACTTGCTAAGTGCATCAGCCAGTTGTCTGCTAATGTGTGCAGCCTGTCTCAGAAGGCCAGCCCAGCAATTCCAGCCCTGGACACCCTGGTGTGCCCATGGCATCAGTGGGATGAGGGCCCTGCCACAGCTGCCAAACCCTGCCCCACGCTTCCAGGTCTCACTTAAGGGCTGAAGGGAAAAGAAGTCTGGTATTGCTGAGAAAAACAAAAGCCTTTCTAGCCTGGACTGCTTTAGCAAGACCTGTTTAAAGGTGTATTTTGGCCTTCTGTCAAAGAACTTTTTGATTATGTGATTGAAGATTGAGTCCAGTTTGCCAAAAGGACCCTCTTGCAAAGCATCCTCTTTGTTTATTTTGCATCTTAGGTTTTTTTTAAATTCAAAATCCAGAAATGGTGACTTTGCACTGTAAGAGCTGCTTTTCTCCCCACACTAGAGCAATCTTAAACATCCCCAAGCAGCCAACTTCTGACAGCAATGCTTCATTAGTTTCTGGCTCTTTTAGTCTCCCTCTGTGGAAACTTTTGTGGGAGCACTGCTGAATTTTACCAGGAAGGGTGAAAGGGAGGGTTTCACTGGCCAGGTGCAGAGGAAAACACAGCTATCTCTGAGTACTGATTCAATGTACTACCATATTTATTGCTGGGAAAGCTGGTTTAAGATCAGTCTTTCCTATCATAGCATTTTTTACTGCTGATGTATTCATGGGTATTTAGTGCATTTGGATTTTGAGAGAGCAGGCATTAATAGCTATTAAGTAAAGTCTGAAACTGCAGGCGTTGTTAATTACCTCCAGTCATGTAATTTATTGAACTTACAAAACTTAAGTTCCTGAGTGCTACGACTAATTATAAGATTGGAAATTAATCCAGAAGTGGAAATCACAGCCATACTTGAAAATATCTCTCAGGCAACCTTTGATCATTTCCACCTGCTTTTGTCCCCAGGTCTGTACGAGGAGATCCGTCTGTGCCGTGCAGCCTGTGGAGAAGCTCACATGAAAACAATCTTGGCCACAGGTGAACTGGGCTCCCTTGCCAATGTCTACAAAGCCAGTATGATAGCTATGATGGCAGGTAAATACCCTTGGTTCTCCTTTTAATCTTTGCTGTATTATTTGTGAGGTTTATAACGTTCCAGTCGTGGAAGTTGGGTTTTGTCGACGGTAGAAAAAATTTGTGTGGCAATTACTGTGCCTGCAGGTGGAGTAATGAAGTGTCACTTGTTTGGTGTAACCTACAAAAAACTGCATGAAATGTTAAGTGAGGAGCTGCTGAATGGCAAGGGTCGTAGGAACAAGTAAAATTTGTTGTCAAACATCTGATCAGAGTATTTAATAAAGGCATGGGGGGCAGAACCACTTCTGGAGGCAGCTGTGGTGACCTGTAGATAAATGTAAGGGGAAATTCCCAGTGCAGATGCATGCCAAAAGCTCTCAGTTTTGGTTTGTGATCACTTCTAACCACCTCTGAGAGGGCAGCTCAGGAAACCAACCTTCCAGAACAGGATAGAGCTCCCAGGGGCTCTGCATTCTTGGTAGTTGTGACATTTTTCTTAGCTTAGCACCCATTTGATCCCAGATTTTCAGCACTACCTTCTCTCTCTGCAGCTTTGGTACAACTTTTCCTAGCTGAACCAGGATTATAGCTCTGTGTTTTTATGCTGGGGATGCAAAATTGGGAATTGGCTCCCAGGCACTTGCTTTTCCCACCATGTTTCAAGTTTATTTCTATCAGTGTAAAGACACACCGAGAACCACTTGGGTTAGTCTGTCTTCTAGACTTCCCTTCATTTGTTATGGTGATTTTTTTTTCCTCCTTTTTTTTTTTCTTCAGACTTGAAATTCTTACAGTAAAGCAAGAAAAACATAATCAAGTGTCTTGTCAGTATTTCAACAAATATTCAGCTTGCTGCTGGCCTCCCTGTTACCACACACAATTCTGTGAGTGGAATGGAGAGCATTTCAGGCTTCTAACAAGCCCAGCCACAATGTCAATTAGCGTCATTTGACACAGAGGATCTGTATTATGCCACTAAATATTGCTTTTAATTAGAAGAGGTGTAAGAAATACACATTTCCTCTTATTTAAGGTGATGCACTAATCATTGTGATCACTTTTTGTACCACTGAGTAGTGAGAAAATTCAGCCTGTAAAGCATTTTACCATTTTCAGAATTTTGCTGGTGCAGTTTTTTTGAAATACAGCAGATGGCTCTATTGTTAATGATTTTCCTTGCCTAGTTATTCATTTTACAAGATACTTATCCATCTGAATATATCCAGGAATTTCCTTATTTCAGTCTTTTGCTTGTTCTTTGTGGGTAGGCATAAAAATAAGAATTTATTTGCACTCTACATGCATCCATTGAGGGCCAGGCTTTCAGACTCCGACTTGCCAGAACTGCTGAGAGCCTCGAATTCCAGTTGAATTTTGTTTTATTTGTATAATTTTGGGGAGAAAGTGAATCCACAGTATGGTGGATTCAGCTGAAAAAGTGGCTTTAGAAGTTCTTGCTGCCTCTGACCACTTCCTCCTCTCCTTTACAGCAAAATATAATTCCTTCAGCTGTGCTGTTAGAAGTGCTTCTCATGTGTCATTGTCAGCTGAGTTTTCAAAGAATTCCAGTTGAAAATTATTCCAGAAAAGGGTTAACTAGTTAGCTGTGGGGTTTGTGCTTGGTTGGCAATGTTTTAGGTTTTTTTTAAAATGGTCACAGCCTCAGTAATCTGGTTCAGAGGCTTGCTTTGCATGGAGCTGTATCAGTGCAGCTGGGGATGTGCAGTCCCCACACTGTTCTTGCTGCACTGTCCCTGATGCCAGCCTGTCCCTGGGGAGCACCAAATCCTGGGCTCACAGGGGTTTGCAGTGCCTTGCTGAGCATGTGTGACCCTGGCACACATCCACCAGGGTCCTGAAGCACAAAGCCACCAGGGCTATAACATATAAAATAGAATATAATTTATAGAATAAAATAGAAAATAGAACATGTAAAATATAAAATATAAAAATATACTATATTATATTATGTTATATGACATTAAATTACATTATATTATACTATATTATATTAATACTAAAATAATATATTAAGTATATTATTATATTAATTATATTATATTAATTATATTATATTAACTATATAACATTATATTAACTATATTATATTATTTACTGTATATAATTATTTATACTATATATTATATAATATATAAGAATATGTAATATCACAATATATAATTTACCTATATAGAATATATTATTAATACACTATAATTAAAATTATATATAAATATAAAATATAATTTATATTATATAAAATATAATATACTAGATTATATTTATACTATATTATACTATATTGTATTAATAATAAAATATTATATTAAGTATATTATATTCATATTTTTTATTATACGTTTCATATATTATATTATATTATATTATATTTATTATCTTATATTATATTATATTATATTCTATTATTATATTATATATATTATATTATATTAATTATAATTATATATTATATATCTTATTATCATTTATATTAACTATTTAATTATATAATATTATCTATAATATTATTTACTGCATATAATTATATATAGAATATATAAGAATATGCAATATCACATAGATAAGAATATGTAATATCACAATATATAATTTACCTATATAGTATATATATTATTAATATAATTAAAATAATATATAAATATAAAATATAGGATAAATAAATATATTAAAATATGAAAATATTTCATTTTATCTAATATAAGTTAGTATATTATATATATAATTTTCCTCTATGTAAGCTGGTGGTTCCTGACTCCTGTTGTCTCTGCAATAATTCTCCATGGCTACTTTTTCTTCTCTGGTAAAGTCCACAAGGGGAAAGACATCAGAAAGGGAGGAGGCCCACAGGTATCCTAAATTCTTTAAACCATGCCTTTACCAACTTGACTGACATGCCCCAAATTCTTCTGGAATATTGAAGGAGCTATTTCTGGGTGAAAGAGGCTGAGGTGCCTGTGAGGGCAGTGACTCAGCTGGCACCAATAACCTGTGCAGTGCTGAGGAGGGCAGGGTGGCAGGGGGCTCTGCACAGCCTCTGTCCCACTGCCAAGGGAGCACCTCGGGTTTGGAAAGCTGCCTGGGACAAACCCCTAGCTCTGCATCAGGGAATGTGTCCGACCGGCTGTCTGTCTCTGTCTCTGTCGGACATGCGTGGGGTGGTTCGCGTGGGACGGTTCGCAGGCAGCCCGCGTTGAACAGACGAGTCTGGACTCCTCTATAGTTCAGTCTTCAGGTTGTTTATTAAAGCTTATCTCTAAGGTTTTGTTCTGCCCAGCCGAGATCTGACCAGCAAGGCAGCCACAAGCACTCTCTGCCCCTTTAGGGCGGTCGCACATTCTTTTACTGATAATTGCGTATGTGATATTTACAATTTTTCTCCAATACCCATCACCTTTATTAAACAGTGCACCTTTAGCATGAACCAATCTAAAATGCACACATCACAGAGAAGATGGATGACAATAAGAAGGAGAAAAGCCACGAGGTCGGGCCTGAATCCTCCATCTTGCCTCCATTAGACCCCCCTGTACCAAAATCCTAAAACCTACATTCTATTCTACAAAAACACCTGCCCTACACCATTCAAACCTCAGAAACCTCCAGACCCTCATGCTTCGATAGCACGACCCTTGAAGGGTCAAAATCAAGCCACCAGGTGCTCTTGGCTACATTCCAGGACTTCTGAGCCCCCCAAGGAGTCTCCCTGGGACTCAGAGCATCCGAGGTGATGCGCTGAGTTCCCACAGGAATGCTGGGTTTAAACCCTCCACTGCCATTCCTTGTGCTTCCTCAAGTCCTGGTGGTGATTGGAGTGCATGAGCTTCTCAAGAAAACTGACTGCATCTCTGACTCTGCTTTGGGGACAGAGAGTGAAGTAATTAAAAAAAAAAAAGTGAAATACGAGACAAAGATAATAACAGACAAAGCAAAAGACAAAAAAAGTCAAAAAAAGTCAAAAACCCCTGAGATCAGTTGTCAGTTTCTGGCTTTAGGTCTCATGCTCAGTACAAAAATCAAGGGTCCCCCCCTCAGTAGCATCAGAGTTGTATTATGTGCTGATTAATTATGTGTCTGCAACTTCAGCTTTAATTTGATATTAAGTCAGTTTTTAGAGCCCAGAGCATTTGCAAATGAAAGGCAAAGCAAGGGAGGAGGCTGGGTAACACATAAACAACATTTCACTGTGTGTGTTTTACTTACCTGAACTACAACCGTGCTGGGTTTATGGGGTGTCTGTAAAGGGCACAAACTACCTGTAAAACATCAGAAATCAGAAACAGCTCCTTTCTGTGGCTGTGACCTGTCTCTGAATGCTCTCCAGGGTGGCAGAGGAGTTCAGCTCTGGGCTGGAGGACCAGGATGGGCTGGGGGCAGGTCAGGGAGTCCTTACTCTTAGGAGTGTGGGAAGAGTGCTTGGCCCTGGCTGGTGACTGAGGATTTCTGGGCCACTGTCAGTGCAGAGGTGGAAGCAGCTGGTTGCTTAAGGGGCTTACCAGGACAGTGACTATTGCTGTGGAATTATACTGGGAGCTGATCCCTTCCCTGTCTGCTGCAGCATTCTGCATAGTCTGTGGTTCTTCTGCATCTTCAGCATCACAACAGCGTTGTTGTGCTCTGGTTAACATCACTGAAAGTTTAGTGCAAAGAACAAGCTCAAAACACACTGTGGAAAAACCAAGATGCAGCGTGGCAGGCTGTCTCAAAGTTTGGAATGATATCATGGACTAAGAAAGTTTCTGAATTAAGTGTAAGATCCAAAGATGGAGTATCTTTAAGTACAATCAGCCTAAAAGAGGTTGGAACAGGAACAAGTGACTTCATTTGTTCTGGTACAGAACGGGGAGAAATAAAAAAGCCAGCAGTATGAAAATGCTGATAACAGCATGTTCAGTGAGGCACTACAAGGATGCTCCCTTAAATGAGGTAATTGCCTACAAGCTTAACAGTGATACTGCAGCTAATCACTAGAAATAATGGAGGCGTGATAGATAAGCTTGGAGTTGAAAAGTTCCAACAATGCAATCACAATCTCCTCAGGTTTGAATTGCTGATGAGGGGCCATACAAAGACTAGGAGGAAAAAAAAAATAGAAAAATAGAAAAATAGTGGGGCTTGAGTAGAGCAGACCTTGAAGGAATGTGAAATGAGACTTAAAAATCTGTCTGGAGCTCAGTAATATGTGTGTGCAGGGAATCAGAAGTGAAGGAATGGAAAGTGGTTGAGACAGGCTAGGGCAGGCTCTCATGAAAAGTCTTTCCAGTTGAGTCAACAGAACCCTGCATGGGTAAGTAGAGGACAGAAGTAACACTTGAGAGAAACAAAGATGTTGGGGGAAAATAAAGATGCAAAGAGTCTGTGAAGTGAGAACGGAGTTAGAGTGCATACAGTGAAGCCTCATTTGTTTGCAGTTTGTTAAAAACCCAGACGTGCATGCCATGGCACATTTTGTTATGCATTTATTTATGTGCTTACTGAGCTGTGTGCCTGCCTACACAGCCATCCATGTCTGAGGGGAGATCTTTATTTGGGGCCATTCATATTTGTCAGAGCAGGATGCCTGGCAACTCTGCTAATTTTATGCAAAGTCTGTTCTATTAATGGTATTCTCCTGCAATCAGAAAATAAGAATATATACCCTCCAATAAAGTCCAAGAAGAAATACCAGTGTAAAACAGTGTAAAACTTGTCAGCTCTGTACCTGCTTGTTTGATTCTGTGTTACCCACACCACCACCTGAGTTTCTCCCTCCACCATCTCCCCTTACAAACAGAAACAGTGCTACTTCCAAGCACCAGCTCAGGAAGCAGGAGATGGGTTTGAGGTTGCAGAATAACTTCCAGCATCACTTTTGACAGCCCTACTTGCCTCTCTGGTTTTCTGTGTGTAAAATTAATGCTTGCACATTTTATAGAACCTCTGTGAGTGTTAGTAAATTAAGATATAAAGAGAAATGTGTTCCTCTAGTTAGAAGGTAGGAATTTTTGTGCCTGTGCATGGAGATGGAAAACTCTTGGTCACGATTCAAATTGGGAAATGGAGCAAGAGAAGGCCTGGAAGCTTTCTGGTGGGAGCTGCTGGCTGTGATTTCCTGGTCCAGCCAGCCCTGGGAGTGGCAGTGGTGCTGGGAGCCTGCAGAGCTCCCAAGTGATGCTTTGTGCCCTGCAGCCCACAGGAGCAACAGGGAGGTCCCTTTCCTCCTACTGTGAGAACAGCAGGAGGAAAGGGAGCCAAAACCTCCTTCCAAAGGGGAGAGTTCTGTGTGCTCCCTGTGCCCCTGCTCTGGCTGTTTCTCCTCAGAAATCCCAGGCTTGTCCTTCTCTCTCAGGACAAGGGTTTGGATGCTGATTTCTGCTTCCTGACCTTTAGGGAAGGGGCTGTTTATGCCCCACCTTTTGGAACTGGCTGTGAAAGAGCATCCACTGGCAGAGTAACACACTGTTGAGAGGGGTCAACTTTCTATTAGCAAATTATCCTCAGTGCCTGAGTAGCACTTTGCTTTTGCTGATACTCAAGATCCTTCCAAAACATGTTAATTAAGGAATATCTAAATGGTATACTTTCAATTTATAACAACTGATGCAGAGAGGTGAGAAAGCACCCCTGTTGGGTTAATTTTCCCCATGAATGAAACCTTGTTTCTATGTTAAATAACTTGTTAGGATTCGAGCTAAAACTTCTGAAGTTTCATATCACCTCAGACTCAGAAATTGTTGCACAGTGAATAGTTCCAGTCAAACATACCAGCAAAATAACAGGGCTTCCTGGCAAAAAACTTTGCATCTGTGAAGCTCCACTATTGAAGGTAATGGTTTGAGAGAATGCAATTTTAAAACATGGAAATATTATGTAAAATCAATAGATGTACTGGGTCCTATTTATTTCTTTGATATTTCAGGTTAGGTTTTTTTATTCTGTCAGTAGCAGGTGTTAAATTCTACTAAACCAGTGAAAAATAGAAATAAATATTTAATTTACTGTACCTATCAATTATATAAAATTGGCTTATGAAATATTAAAAGAGATTGCATGTAGGAGCACTAGTTAGAAAATCCAGCTCCTTAACAGAAACCTGATATAGATGTGGTAATATCATACACTAAGCATGATTTTAGGGTTGTAGGTGCTGGATTTTTTTGTTGTTATTGCTCTTTAAGGTATCAAGGCCTAGTGGTTGTGCCTGTCTAATTTGAAGACATATGCTCATAGCAGCAGCAATGTAGATTTAGACTTGTGAAGAGAAATGTGTTGAGTGGAAAAATACATCAGGAAAATGTGCTCTTGAACATCATAAGGTTATTTTAAAAAACTGTGGATACTCACTTGGATTTACCACTTAATCATAAGGACACAGGGAAAAGCAAAGAGGCATAACAAGAGATGAGCACAAACAGAAGTGAAAAACCAGCTGAGCCACAAAAGTGGGACAAAACCAAGAAGTTTCCTATAAGGAGGGCATGGATTTTTTCCTTACCTGAATGTTAAAGCTGCATGTTAAAACACACAGATATCAATATAAAGACATCCATGAGCCTTTAACAAATCATGCCCTAATGGTGCTGATGCTGCATTTTTTAAAAAAGTGTTACATCAAGAAGTGCAGGGAAACCCTGAACACCCACATTCCTCCCTGAACTACACAGGACTGGTCAAATGCAAATGCATTTATCACAGAAAATGCTCATTTCAAAGGTGCTTGGGAACAGTCCCTTCCAGCTTGCCTCTGTGGCTGCTTGCAGTGTCTTTGATGAGTTACACAAGGAACTTGAATTTCCTTGGCAGGTACCTGGGTTACTTGGAGTCTGTCTCCCAGCCTTTCTGTGTTCTTCTGGTTCTTGTTGTTACAGCTCAAATTGTGAACAAAAAATTGAATATTTTTCAAAGAATTCCCTTCTTTGACACCATACTTGGGAATTTCATCCCCTGGGAAATGTTCCTGATTTGGTTTTCTTGTTGGTGATTTTTTTTTTCAATTCCTTTTTATAAATTATAGTTTTAAAATTCAGTATCTCTTAGATGAGACAATTGAAGATTTCTGCCTGCACTTTATAGTTACCAAAGACAATAGCTTTCCCAGAGGTGTCTGTAGTAGTCCTCCTTCTGAGGGAATTTTTCAAAGACTGAATTGACAGCAGAGGCCAAAGTCTTCGTGGCAAGTCAACAGGGATCTGACATCTGATTGTCTTTTGTACCTTTGATGTTTCTCTCCTGCTAGCTCTTTGGGCTATGAAGTGATTTCTCTGCAGTGTACAACTGCAGCTGATTCCTGAAGTTGAGTTATCCCTAAATCTAAGATGTAGAAAAGATTCCTCCTTGGTGATACCAGGAGCTCTTCTAGGGTACAACATCTTCTTTCCATCACCTCTGCAGTCATGCTGCCAGTGCAATGTCCAATTTACCAGCCTATCCCAAACATCTCAGGGGTGAAATCTTGTAGTTTGTCACTGTTAAATCACTTTTGGTCTGTGATGGACCAACATGGCATGATGCTCCATATTCCATGCATCACACTGAACTTAAATGGTGGAATACAAAATTGTGAGCCATATCTCTTCAAAAGCCTCCTTCCCACTAGTCCTGGAAAGTGAACATGTGGAGAACTCACAAAGCCATCCTCATAAATGGAGCTTTGGAACAGAGCTGACCCCAGGCTGTGGAAGCAGCTTGGTGGGCTATGATGGAGAGGGATGCTGTGTTTCTTTGGATTCTACTCCCCAGGAAGAGGAGGGGTGGCATTTTTCAGCTGGTTTTCTGCTACCCTGACACCATACACATGCTGCTGGTAGCTAACTAATTAGGTTTATGTTGTGATCATGCACTGTGTCTGCAGCTGCTCTGGATCTCAGCACATCCTGGTTCTCTGCAGCTCATCAGTTGCAGGAGAGTTACAGAATCCTCCAAGGCAGAATCCTCCAGGAATTTCAGCTGGGTGGACCCAGTGCTGTTGTAACCATGCCATTTCCAGTGCCTGGGTTAGAATCACAGCTCAGCTTTAAACTCAGTGTCTCCAGAGAAAATGGGGAAAAAAACTGAAGAAATGCTTGGGTTTTTTTTCCCTAGAAGTAAAACAAAAATATCGCAGTAAAATAAGCAGAGCTACTCCATGCCCTTCAACAACATCTTGGTGAGTTTATTTGCAGGCACTTGCTTCTATAATGAAGTAAGAACTGAAGCGAAGAGAGGAAATCAAGAAGAAATTAATATATTTTCCTCTAAAATGTTGAAGAGATTGAGTAAAAAAATAAAGTTAGTGAGAGGTAAAGAGAAGCTTTTAGGTTTGAAGTGTTCCTGTGCCTTTTTTGCTGTCTTAAGAACTCAGTTTTGGAGTGAAACATGGGAACATGCAGAGCACTTTGTCATCTAAGTATAGAAGTGCTGCAGATAAGAACAAATAATTATTAATCAGTAACACCACTGTATTTTGCTGCTTCCTGTTTAATGAATGCCTTGTTCATGACAGAAGCAGGAGAGATCTGAGATTATTTGAGGGGAATTTTTGTTCAGCGGAAGGCAAAGGAAAGATAAGAACAGAATCAGTTAAAGTCAGAGGGAGGCAACAAATATGGCTTTTGAGGTATCAGTGATGCATTTTGTATTTTCCAGGGCAGTGCCTCCTGTATGGCTTGTAAGTTTTCTATATTTTCATTTCCTAAATTAGGTGGGACATCACATAAAGAGTAAAGTAGTCAGTGAAATGTAGAAAGATTGAGATCATCACGATCGTGCAAAGCTTGTGGATGCCTTTCCACAAAATGTGGTTAGCTAGAGCTCTGATTTTTATGTTAATTTACTAGTGAATAATTTAAAAAGACCTGTTTACTTTTTAATAAAAAGGAAAGATATAAATTGGCTGAGTGTTCCTAATGTTACTTACAGCTGCCATTGAGCAGATGTTAGGGATTCTTAGTGGTAGGCTAGACCAAAATAAGTTTTATGAATAAACAAACAATTTCCTTTTACTACCAACTCTTTCAGGCTGATTTTCTCCCAAATTCACTGTGAATGGCTTTTTAAAGTCTCCTCATAAATAATTACCTTTCTTGTGGCACTTTTTTCTAGGCACTTGGATTTTAATTACAGTGATGAACTGTTTTAATAAGTTGTTAAATAATTTTATCTTTTTAGGAGCGAATCCATTTTCTATTTCTCTTTGACTCCATCGGTTCCTGGGACTTTAATCCTTTTAATTCTTGCTAATTCACTTTATAAATTCATGCTGGAGAAGTAAACAGCAAGCAGCAGCATCATTTTCTTTTGAACTCTGTGCACGTACACCCACCTCAGCTAGCTGGTTATCAAAGGTCTCCTGTTACTAGCAACCATTTTGTTTAACTCAGTCATTTGGATCACAGGAAGTATGAAAAGATAGGTAATTAAATGGAGACAATGTGGTTTTGCTTTGGGCTAATGTCTGGGGGCCTTAAAGCCCTCCATGGAAGTGAATACAGTGCTTAGTTCGTAGATAAGGGATGTGTAACACTGCTGCACTTCACCCCAGAACAGCATCTTCCCATGTAAATACTTATCAGAAACCTCTGTGTGTGATTTGGTGTTGGGAAATGCTGAGCACAGAATTCCTCCTGGCTTTTTTTGCTGTTTGTGCCAGAAGGAAAGGTGCAGACGAGGTGGCCACGATGCTGATGCCATCCCTGCCCCTGCAGTTTGGCACGTGACAGCACAGCACAGGGGCTGCTCTGCTTGACCACCTCTGTTTCTGAGCATCTGAGTGAAGAAGTCATTGTGTCTTGGTTTGAAAAGACAGGTGTTTGAAGGCAGGAACCTCCCCTGAAATGGATAATTTAAACCTCCTCCCTCTGAATTTTTATAATTTTGAAATTAAAAGGCTCTCAGGCAAAGATATGGGAATAGGAATAGCAGTTCTTTACTAAGAAAATTAAAATACAAATGCAATAGTACAAACAAAAAAACCTCACTGCCAGATTCAGAATCCAGCCTGTCCCCCTGTGTGTCAGGGTGGTGGCACAGTCCCATCCCAGGGGGGCTCAGGGTGGTGGCACAGTCCCATCCCAGGGGGGCTCAGGGTGGTGGCACAGTCCCATCCCAGGGGGGCTCAGGGTGGTGGCACAGTCCCATCCCAGGGGGGCTCAGGGTGGTGGCACAGTCCCATCCCAGGGAGGGCTCAGGGTGGTGGCACAGTCCCATCCCAGGGGGGCTCAGGGTGGTGGCACAGTCCCATCCCAGGGGGGCTCAGGGTGGTGGCACAGTCCCATCCCAGGGGGGCTCAGGGTGGTGGCACAGTCCCATCCCAGAGGGGCTCAGGGTGGTGGCACAGTCCCACCCCAGGGTGGTGGCACAGTCCCATCCCAGGGGGCTCAGGGTGGTGGCACAGTCCCATCCCAGGGGGCTCAGGGTGGTGGCACAGTCCCATCCCAGGGGGCTCAGGGTGGTGGCACAGTCCCATCCCAGGGGGGCTCAGCCCTCCTGCAGTGCCAGCTGTGGCTCTGCTGGAGCAGGGATCCTGCACAAGGGGGGAGTTTTCCTCTGCAGCTCCAGGGCTGCTGGAGATGGGCCTGCTCTCCCTCTGGGAATGCAGGGCAGCAGAAAGCTGCTCCTCTGGGAATGCAGGGGGCAAAGGCTGCTGGGCTGTTCCCAGGGCAGATTGGATCCAGGTAGGAATGCTTGGCTCCTCCCCTGGGCAGAGCATCTCCCCATGGGATGGTGGGATTTGATCAGCCCTGCAGGGACACTCAGTGGCCATGGACAGAAGATAATCAATAATTAATGGTCCATGAACAGATGAGATCTCCTGAAGGCAGGATTGGCTGTGGGAGAGGTAAAGAAAACTGCCCAAAGAACAGAAGAGAACTGCCCCACCTCTGACAAATAGAATACACACTTATTTTATAAACCAGGACACATTGATACCAGAGTGAGGCTCTGAAATATCCTCTGCAAATTTTACATGGATGGGTTTTGGTTGTTTTTTTTTTTTTTTTTTTTCCCTAATTTTTCCTCTAAGAAAGATATAAAATGTGCTGTCTCAATGAATAGTGACACTTAATAACTTGCCTCTAAATACCTATGAGGATATATATATACATCTAGCACAAAGAGAGTTTGATATTCAATTTCTTTGATTCAGTAAAAAGAATGGAATGCCAAAGTTCAAAATGATCATACATATTTAGTGTGAGTTTTTAAAATGCAAAACCTATATATAAAATATAGATTTGAAGACTGGAACATTATCTTTGTTTTGCCAGTGTACAGGTGAAATCAACATTTCTCTATCAGTTTCAATATTTTTTTAAAAAATAACCAACACCATGCAGTTGTTTAATCAGGTTGTTGATGCTTTTGGTTTGAGATGCTCACCATAATTGCAGTCTGTGGTAAGATCAGCACACAGGCTGTTGACAAAAGGAGGTGAAAAAACCATCCCCTGGCATATTAAATATGAGTTTCTCCCTTTTTGTGATGGTGCTTACTGGTCTTTTTTATTTCCTTCATACGAGTAGTGCTCAGTATGAGCTTATGCCAGAAAAGTCTGACTGAATTTATCAGCAACACACCTTCATAAAGCA
Source organism: Serinus canaria (assembly GCF_022539315.1). NCBI lineage: Eukaryota > Metazoa > Chordata > Aves > Passeriformes > Fringillidae > Serinus > Serinus canaria. The sequence continues at coordinate 68,670,396 of NC_066314.1, forward strand.
GCCCTTTGAAATAAAATTGTTAGTTTTGCCATGTAAGCATTGTTAATAATGCAATGGGAGGAAAAAAGGATTTCTTAAAAAACCAGAAGTGTCTTTCCCTGGCCTCCAGCAGAGAGGTGCCTCCTGCTTGGAGTGTGGCTGCACAGCCAGGGGTTTTGGTTGTTTTTTTCATTGAAGGGAGCTGGCAGGGTTTTTGGTATTCAGGCAGCCTGAAGAGTTGGAAACATTGCAGAACAACCCTACTGACAGAAGTGAAAACATCTGGAAGTTCTCAGCTACTCTGCAGCCTGCACATGTGGGCTTTTGGAGTTTTGCTGCATGCCAAATTAGCAAGGTGGAGAAGGAAAAAGAAAACACTCTGGGGGGCAAAATTTCTTGGAAAGTGGCAGCTTTTAGTAAGATTGATGCTTTAAGTAAGATTGATGCCCTTTAAGTAAGATTGATGCCCTTTAAGTAAGATTGATGCCCTTTAAAAACAAGCATTGTGATGCTTTTTATGGATAAGAAAGGCCATCCAGGATGTTTCCCTTTGGGCATTTGTTGCATCAGGAGAATCCAGGAAGTCCATGATAAAATCTATGTGTTTGCAGCTTGTTGGTGTTGAGGGTGTGTGAGTGTCATAAAAAATAAGCTAAAAGTGCCTCACATTTTCCTGGTAATCATGTGGTCACCAAAGTGGAATATTCATCCCTCTGTGCAAGCCCTCAAGAAATCTGTTCTGCCTGATTTGTAAAAGCCACGTGGAAACAAAGAGGTTGCAGATGAGTCTGGTGAGATCTGGCACCTTTTATTTTTTGGTTTTCAGACAAAGCCAAAAGCCAAAACATTGGGCCTTCCAATTGGTGAAGGAAAATACCTTTGGTCCTGGAAATCCCCCTGGCACTGGAGCCTTCAGCTGTGCCAGCTGCCTTTGGTTCTGGGGGACAGTGTGGGAGAGGGGCTGGTGCTGCTGTTTGTCCCCTGCATGGCAAAGAGGCTGCATGCTGGATGGATTCTGACTGCAGCATTAAGACATGGACTTTTAAATCTCAAAAATCAATCCTGCCTTTCTCTGGGTTAGCGTAGGAACAGAATCTTAAACTGCTTTTAACATCAAGTGTTGAAAAACACTCAAAATGACATTGAAGTGTCATGATTTTGGCTGCATTATGGATGGTGGATTTTTTTAAATCTTTAACATTCATAGCACCTTCTTGATAAAGTAGACTGATTTTCTACTTGCTTTATTCAGTGTGGAGTATTTCCAAATTGATTTTAAACAGCTATTTCTTCAATTTGAGTAATTTTGTTACAAGCTAATAGACAATACCTAAGTGTACCTGAGCTTTAATGTTAACATATTTGTTTCAAAGTTGTTATCAACGTTAAAAAGCACAAAGCTAAATGTGGTTGCTAAAACATGGAATGCAATATGCCACACAGTGCTGTGATTCTAAGGCATCATGCATATTTATTATTTTCTTCCAAATTGCAGTGCTATTACTGGTAGATATATCAGGGGTTTAGCCTCAGTCTGTAATATGTCATGTACAGGACAACATTTGGAGAGGCTGAGATGTATTGATCCAAAACCAAGAATGCCAAGAGGGAAAAAGCCTGACCTAGACCAGTGCTGTTTTAATTATATCACAGTTTCAGCTAGTTTGTCATTGTTTAGGTCAATTTAAGTGTGAACAAGGAAGTGATGCAATGAATTTCAGTGCTGGTAAAGGAAGCTTAAAGGGGGAGATTTTCAAATCAAGTTTTTCCCACAGTATTTTGGTTTTTCACCCATCCTAGCCAGAGCATGTGGCTCAGTGCTGAGAGTGCTGGCACTCAGTCTGAAAGGAGAGACCAAGGTTTGTGTTTCTTCATCAGTAACTGCTGGAGGAGGCCATGGATTTGGGAATTTGGGGTCACAGCTGTGCCACCAGCACTGCCTCCTGCCCTGGGTGCACCGTGCTAGAGAGGGAGGTTTCTACTGATGTCCCTTGCTCAAAATCAGGAGTGTGGCAAAAAATAGCCCCCAGAATGGCTTGTAGGGGAAATCAGCACTGCAGGTGGGTAAGCTGAGAGAAAGGTCTGGTTTTCCCCAGTGATAGTAAGGTTAGGAGTAGTTGTTGGGATTCCTTGATTTATTTCTTCTTTCTGCCTTTGGCTTGTCATGTGTCATTAGGCAAACTGCTTCAGCAGTTCCAGCAGTGCCATCTGCAAAAAGAAATAAGGTTAATGGAGGGCATATACTGAGTGCAGTATGTGGCACACCCTTTTAAAGGAGAAAAAATGGGATCCTGGTAAATAAACATGAGATTTAACAAGCAGATGACAATACAGGAATTCCTTAAACTTCCTTGTTGTCCTGTAACAAGTCACTCCTGCTGCTTCCTCTTTGGAGAGGAAGAGGAATGGCTGTTCCAGCAGCACACAGTTGCCTGAACTCCTGCACCTGGCATCTCCCAGCACTGCTGCTGCATGGCAGTGCAGGGAGGTGACTTGGGAGCATTTTCCTGCTGGGCTTCAGTGTGGCTCCAAGCCAGGAGCCACCAGTGACAGGAATTCCAGCTGTCCTCTTTGGACCTGTAGCACATGTCAATTATTGATCTCCTTTTCCTCCATGCCACATAGGGATTGGATTGGAAGGAATGCTCTAAAAATAGCAAGTGCAGAAGGTGGTATGGCTCTTCCTGCTGAACCTTCTAAAGAAACATTTTAAATGAGCACACAAGAAACTAATACTAATTAATAATAGTATTCTGTGGAGACCTGTGGTAGAGGCTTGCAACAGTGCATTAGCAAGCCATGCATAATTCAGCAACGCTGAATTCTTTCAGACATCATCTGCAGGGAATTTTGCACAAGGATGGACTTGATAATTTGTCCCTTTGTGTGCATGTGTAAGTGTTCCTGAGGGCATTGTTTGGCCTGCAGAGCCCCTGTTACTGGAGGTGCTGTTCAAGACAGGGAGCATCCATTCTGGGTCTTAGAAACCAAGCTGAAGGTTGGTTGTCCTACTTGTAAACAGACACTGAATGTGCAGCCCTATGATGGGATTTTTACTTTTTTTCCCCTCTGTGCAGGCACTTTTTCAAAAAGATTGGCAAAAACCGGGCAGTTCTCAACAGACCAAGTTCTAAACCAGCATTTTTCAATTCCAGCTGAGGCACAGGAATGTGAAAACCTGCACTGGCACCTAACCATTGGTCTGGCAGTGTAGCCTCGTGTCATGGAGCTAAAGCTACCTGCTGAGCTGCTGCTGGAGTGAGTTGTCACAGCTTTGTGTTCTCTTCTCCTGCATGGCAAAGTTAAGCTAAGGGGGAATGTATTTCGTCTCTCTGCTGGAGCAGGATGAGGAGATGTAAGTGGGACAATTAAGGATGAGGACATGCAAGTGGGACAATTAAGGAAGACTCAACTGACAAGAATTAGCTGCCACATTAGCCTTTTATATCTTGCCCTGCCTCTTATTTTCAGAGGGTTGTTAACCTGGTCACCCCTAGTAAGGCTAATTTGTGTGTGAATCTGAAGACCCTTAGTTTGGGTGCTCATAAAACAGAAAGATGGCTTGCTAATGGGACTTCATGCACATTTGATAGGGTACTATTTTGTCATTGCTGCCTTGTCAGCAGAAACAGCAGGTGGGTTTGCAGGTCCTCTGAGCAGAATGCCACTTTTTTGCCACCAGTCCTAGAAGTCTTGGAAGGAAATGTGCTCTCCCTGTGCCACTGCATATTGTTATGACTCAGTTGCAGCAATGAAGATGTATTTGTGCTCATTGCAAATACTTACAGAGTAGCAGAGCATAATTGTCCCTCTGCAAGCATCTCTCTCTAAGCTATTGTTTCAAACTGCCAGCCACATCTTTGTTCTTTATTAAGACTAAGGCAGCAACACAGAGTCTGTAGGTATCAGGAGATAATCATTCCCCAAGGGCATTTGAAACACTTCACAACCAAAAGGTTGTGATTACTCCACAATTGCTATACTGCTTATTATTCCTTATTGCTTAATTATGGAATCAGAGTGTGTTTCCTGGATGCTGCCATCTGAGTAAGATTCTCCACTTCTCATGCTTTGCTTCAGTGTTGTGTGGGCTGGATATCTCTGTAGATGTACTGGATAGGGGCAAGCCAGTTCTGGAAGCTCTGCTGATCTTTTGGGAGACCAGAGCATTCATAAATGGGGCTGTGTATCTAGAACAGAAAACACAGAATGGATTTTCTCTGGAGTGAATGGCCTGCTTGTGTTGAACCCACACCCTTGGTGTTACTGCAGCATGTTCTGCCCAGCTGATCTCCATGGTTCAGTGAGTCTCACATGACTTGCTGCCTTGGAAGGAAATGGACTCTTGTGGCTTCACACTGGAAAATAAAAGTGGAAAGTGTGCTCTTGTCCAGGCTCACCGGGCCTAGAAATCCACCCTGAATAACTGATTTTTTGAAATCTTGGATTTACTGCTTCATTGAATCATGTAATCTGCTCTAAGGAAGGGGAAAGCCATTCAGTGTGTATTTTAGCCTCAGCCTTGATTTTTTTTCAGTGTATCCATTGACAGGAAGATGAGAAGATGGGTGATAAAACTCAGGTTTCTAAATCATCACCTAAATTTCCAGGTGAAACTCCTTCAGAACTTAATTCCTTAAACTTGTTTAAATTCCTCAAACTATTTCTTATTCAAGTTTTTGGAAACTTGAATAAGAAATAGACTTGGTGAATGTCCCTTATAATAACAAGGTAGGCATAAAGTTTGCTTAAGGAGGTGCCTTTTATGTCAGCACTTGATTTTTTAAATTCCCCTTTTCATTGCTGAAATCCAAACATTTACAGCACCTTCCATTGTGGTTCTCTGCGCTAGTGTAGGCCCTCTGTCTTCTGCAAGAGGCTGCCTGCAGTCCTGCTAGCAAGCTCTTGTGCCATAAAAAAGAATTTGTTCAGCAAATAAGAATGTATTGTTTTCATTGTTAGAGGATGCTACTTAATTGGCTGTATGTTTGTCTAATAATCACATCTAAAGCTGATTATTCTCATAATAGCCTTAAGATATTATTTAAAAATAAATATATAAATGCACAACTTTTGTACTAATACTAGTTTTTAATCTCTTCTTGTTTCTATGAAGTCTGAATGAGATTTTCAAAATTGAATAATAATTTGATCCGTTAATCTTTTGAAGCTAGTAATTTTATTTTCCCCTCTTTGCAGTCTCTGAGGCTCGCAAATGAATAGAGCTTCATTACTGGAGTCTGCATTTAATAACCATTATCCATTATCTTGTAATTAAGACTCCCTGTAACGAATCATGAGGACAATGCAAAAATACATAGTACATTTCTTTAATGAACTGGAAAATGTTCATCTTGTTCTATTTAGTAATGAGTTGCTGAATAGTCGTTAAATCCACTGGAGAATAGAACTAGATGGATTTTGAAGACTATCTTGAGTTTGTGGTTAATCTATTAGAATTAAAATTTCATCTTCTATTTTTATCAACAGCTGATTAGAAGTCATTCTGTTTGACCAAATTGATTAGAAGACCATATACAAGGGCAGCTGTTGTTTAATGAAAGTTTTTAATGAAACTGTACCATAGAGACTTGTAATTATAAGACTTATAAAAGCTTTGACTTACCTTATAGCAGAAAAAATGAGAAGTATTGCACTGAAGGACTTTAAGTGCTGCGTTTCGAAAGGGAAATTAAAAATATAATTTGGTGATGTTGAAGTTACACTTCCACTGCTCCTTGTTTTAATGTGACTATCAGATGTCCGTGGTGTCTCTGTGGAAGGGAGCAGCTCTGAAATGTGCAAGTCAATTGTCTCTCCTGTGTGCTCCATTCTCTGCAGAGCCCTATCAACTATTAATTGCCTTTTTTGCACATTGCACTTTCTGTGGAGTTAGGGCCTTTCTTGCAAATTGCTGTTTCTCTCCAGAATGGAGCTGTCACAGGAGGGAGCAGTTGAACCACCACTGGGCTGACACTGTGCCTGCTCAGGAAGCCTACAGAGAAAACTGTGTGCTCCTAGAAGCCCCAGATTTGGGGTTTCTGAGACCATTGGGTTGTGTTTAAAGCCAGAGGAACACGCCTGGCTTTGTGTGTGCTGAGCCCCAGCTGCCTGCCCATCAGCTGTGCCATCAGGGAGGCTCTCTCTGCAGTGTGCTGCAGCTCACAGAACGTAGTCAAGGCAACTCCTTGCTTGGAGCCTGTGCTGAAACTTCCCTTCCCTCCTCCAGGGGATGTTGTAGAGGCATCATCATTCACATAAGAGACAAAACGGACCCCAAGCCAAATTTGAAGTGGAAGCAGATGCAGTTCCAATTGACTTAAGTGGATGATGCACTACTACATGATGTTTGAATTATCCCTCTTCTTCTCCCAATTACTTTTGATAATTAATGATCCCACAGTACACCTTTTCTAAGAAGTAGGTTCCTAGGGGTGAAGTGCGTCCTAATGAAATTAAAGAAGTTTTCTCATTGTGTTCTGTCAATGCTGGATCATGCACTGCAAGGCACATTATTTTTTGTTAGTTTCTTAGCTTTTTGTTGCACTGTGCTTCAGGATTTCTTTCAAGCCACGGCAGAACAGCAAGAATACACAAGAATGTTAAACAAGTATTAAGGCAGGCACTGGAGAATATTATTCACTAGGAAAAAATAAGCCAAGGCTAACTCTTGTTCTTTAAAGAACACAGATGTTTTGACCTTTTTGCTGCATTAAATCAGACTGTGGATTTAAGTATAGTAACTTGCAATGTTACAATTGCTAAATGCATAAAAGGGGAGTTTTCCCTTGGTTTACAGTGTTACACAGCTGGTTTAGTAAACACATATGAGATATCTTTCCCTTCTCTTAAAAACAGCTGCAGGAGATACAATAGCAGACTGTCATACCTGAGACCAAGTAGATGCGAAATTAAATGAAAAAAACCTGATGCAAATAATTTCTATTCTCAAAGATCCTTGTGGAAATACTAAAATGTTGATTTATGTACACCACGGGGACCTGTGTGTAAAGGAATGCTTCAGAATTGCTGTGAAGCAGGAGGGCATCTTTGAGGCTGTGAACCTGTATGTGCAGAGGGACTCTGGTTCTAAAACTGTTCTAAGACTTTTTATTTCCTTTCAGGTTCTGATTTTATAAAGACGTCTACAGGAAAGGAGGTGGAAAACGCGACCTTTCCCGTTGGCATAGTCATGATGAGAGCCATTAAGGAGTACTACTGGCAAACTGGCTACAAGGTAGTTCTCATTTCCTCTGTAAAAATTAACCAAAGAAATAAGAATGTTATAGGATTGATTTGCTAATAATGGTATTTTTTTTTTTTTTACTTTTGTGTTTCCTTCCTTGAAGAGCTGTGACTTCATTCTCTAAAATCTCATGCAATCAAATCCTTCCCTGCTGCATCTGGATTTGAATTTTTTTTCGCTATTTAGGTGGTCATGTCCATTAATAACAGGGCTAATAGTGGCTGACATGCTCCCAAAAACATCAGCAGAGCTATACAAATGCAGAGCCATTGAGTCTGTCCATTGTTTTCTGATTTTGTCCTGGCAACCCAAGGGATACATTCTGCTCTTTCCTCCCTTGCCACAAAGGCTTTCCAAGGGGACAAGGAGGCAGATCCAGCTGTATCCTGCTGCCTGGGATGGAAGGAAGGAAGGAGAGGGGAAACAGGGGTTGGAAGAGCATTATATCCTGGTTCTTAATGTTTATTGACCAGGTCACTGTCAGGTGAGGTCAGTGGAGGAAAGGGAAATGTACAGCAAAGCCAGTGCTGAACTGTCAGTGCATTCATCCTTTTGCTGCAACACTGAGAAAGGAGGAGATTCCCAGGAGGGTTTAAGCCACCTCTCACTTCCTTTTTCCATGGGCAGGTGGGGGCTGCCATTTGGATCTGCTGCTGGTGTTCAGCAGTGAGCTTTGTCCTCACCTTCAGCCCCAGGGCAGGAAGCCATATCTCCAGCTAGGAGCCTCTCCCCATTTCTGGCTGCCCTTCCCTCCTCTCCAGCTTCTCCTTCTGTCCCTTCTGCAGGTGGTGTCAGTGTCAGCAGATGGGATGAGCAGTGGGATGGGGGCTGAGAAGGCTTCAGGGGCTGTTGGAGCTTGAGGAACATGTGACACCAGGTTGGAGGTGTGTCCATCCACTCTCTGTAGCCATCTAGATGAGGCCAGCATGGATCCCTGGGCTGTCCCTGTAAGAGCCTGAATGAGGGATGTGGAACTCCAGGCGGCTCCCCAAAATGCAGTTTATTCCATCCAAAGTGTTACAGCAGTCCAGGGCAGTGGTTGACAGAGCTGTGCCTACAGCTGTCAGCTCCAGCTGCAGGCAGGCCTGGACACCCTGAGTTTAGGTTACAATGCATTATTTACTTTTCTTTGCTGAGCATCTTCATACAGTAGAACCAGTCTATGCCTTGACTTTTATCTATAGCCTATCATAACTACTATCATTAACATATTCATGTCACTGTTCTCCAGTCACTCACAGTCAGTACATTACAGTTTAAGCTCGAAGTTGTTTTTCAGTTTTCTTGCAGTGGAAAATTCTGAGACCTTTTTTTCTACTTGCCACATTGGCAGTCTTGTTTGCCTGTGCTCTCTTTCTGCTTGGTAAAAACATCTTCTTGTTTGGGGTGGGTTTATCCTTTGCTCTAAGCCATAAAAACCCTTTCTAACTAACACACCCTTTGCCTCCTTGGTTATCCAGTCAGACTGGCTCAGCAATTCTTTTCTTCTCTATCAAAACTTGCTTCCATCTCTACTCCTTCATGAGGCTCTACATTCAGAAATCTTTCTGCCAAGCACACATACCTGTGAGACTTCCTTGTCAAACCTTCATCCTTCCCAACAGCCCCCACTCCTCCTTTCCCCTCCTGCCCCTCTCTCTGGCACACAATGATTGGAGCAGCTCCCATAGCCTTGTTTCTGTGGGAGCACCATCAGTGTCCCAGCATGAGGAGTTCCCTGGGGCCAGCGACCCCCTGGGTACCAGTGCTGGGTGCCACAAGCTGCATTAGCACAGCTTTGTCCCCATAATTGGATATAAATGTTGAATTCACCTTTTGCTTTCAAAGGAGGCATTCATGGCATGAAATGTGTTATTAAGAGTAAGTGCCTGTGTCCCTGTGCATGTGTGTGCCAGTGAATTAGATGTAAACTGACTTCATGTACTTTTATTAACTGAAGACAATATTATCAGTGACAAGGAATTTCTAAATGGTTTCTTTAACAAACTAATTTTGCTGCTGTAGGGATGCTTTCTAGCAAGGCGTTGCCTGGGAAAAGCAGGTTAATACAGAAATTAAACTTCTTCAAGGAAAGGAACAAGTTGCAGAGTAACATTTATTGACTGATAAGCTGTGGTGGTGATATGAAAAGTGTGCAATATAATGGGAAATAATCTTTTCCTGTCATTATTGAAGGACATACATAAATTGGTTTTTCTGTTGGGAAAACCCCCAATCCAGAAAAACTTATTACTTTTAATAATGTAAGGTGAAGAGAAAATTCTTGAGGAGATGAACTTATTAAGCAAAATAATGAAATACTGTGAAACAGCAGGAAAGTGGTAGCTGGACTTTGTACAGCTCTTGAATTAAATTCCAACCCCCCCCTCCTTTTTACGTTTTTATGGCAGTCAGATGTGCTGTTTGGAAAGCTGGTAAATGGAGGAGAGGACAGGCTTGTCTTTGTCAGCTTTTTTGCAAAGAAAAGAGCTTTCAGAATCTGCTGAAAGGGGAAGGAGTTCTGAATGATGGTTTTAATTCTCTTATTAACTCTGTTTCACTTGTTTTTACCACAGATTATCTCAAAGAGACGTTGTGTTTCTAGGAAGAAATCTAAATTCAAATTTCATTAGAATTTCTCTTCCTGAGGGAAAGCACATTCCCTCAGGAAGAGAAATTCCAACTGGTTTTGTTTATTATCTAGAAGATGCTTTTCCAGTTGCTGGGCTTTAAATTCTTTTTGGGAGTCTAACATTAACAGATGTATGCAAACATTCACACATCTATTTGTCCATCCACAAAACCACAGTTTTTGTGGCTTGGATTTATCAAGCTTTTCCTGCTTTTGTTCCTTTTAATCTTATTGGAAATATGCCATTATCACAATGCTCCAGCATGAGAGAAGGATTTATTCTGTGTTTGTTGGTCCTGAAATCACTATATAAAAAAGATTACCAAACACATTTTAAAAAAGATACTTTCTGATTCCACTATTATGTCCATAAGGCACAAAGAAATCCTCAGTGCAGTGAGGTTTTGGGAGCTTGAATACAAAAACAAAATGATAATTCTTGCAGGATGTAAAGGCAGATGGAAACAGGGGAAGAATCACTGTGTTGTTCAGATTTACTTCTTTTTTAAACAGGAAGAATTTTTCCTGATTCCTTTTGCTTTTCAAGAGTCTAGGTACCTGCTACAGGCCAACATTTTGGCATTTTTGATGAGGGATCTGATAGCTGAGTGTCACAATCTCTGTCCTGTGTTTAAATGGCACATAACCAGAGGACTGGCACTAGGGGTGCATGCCAAGTCCACAGCAGGTCCATCCTGGGATTCCAGACATGTCTCACCTCAAAGAAGAGTTTTACTTGGTGTTTGTGCCTTTGCAGACGTGGCAGCTCACCTTCAGGTATGACCCACATCCAACACAGAGGGACTGGAAGCACACCCAGCCTCTGGTGGAGGACAGACCTTTCAATTTTTAATAAAGACAGACATAATTTAACTCCCATTTGGAAAATTCTAGTGACAATCAAACCTCTGATAGGTTTGAATGAACAGCCAAATCAAGTGTAACTGTGCTGCACAGGCTTTTCATAAAACACAGCCAGTTCTCACTGCCAGCCACCTCACATGCAGCATCTTTAGAGCTGTGTTATTGCTATTTATTTATTGTTCTGCATTTGGAATTGCATTGGCAGTAGGTGATGGTGAGATGGGCACTTTGTGGGTATGCAGATGTCCCTGTCCTGCCTAAATCCCTCGTTCTAGAGGCAAACTCCTCCCATTAGACCTGAAGCCCAGCTCCTGGAAGTGCACAGGGATCAGAAATATTGCTCCCTCAGGCTGAAAATGTCATCTTTGGCAGTGATGGCCAAGGCTTGGTAGCTCCCAGTTCTAGTCCAGACCTTGTGCTGTTTGCAGCCAGGTCTCCTGGGAGGGATGATAGTTTGACAAGGAGGTTTCACAGATTTGTTTGCTTGGCAGAAAGCTCTCTGAATGTAGAACCTGAGAACAGAATAGAGATGGGAGCAAGTTTTGATATAGAAGAATAGCAGATGTGTAAATTGACAATTGCTGAGCCAGTCTTGCTGGACAACTAAGGAAACAAATATTAAGTCAATTTGGAAAGAGATTTGATGACTTAGAGAGCAAAGGATAAGCTGACCACAAACATAAAAATGTCTTTACCAAGCAGAAAGATACCACAGGCAAACAAGACATGTCAATGTGGCCAGTAGAAAAAGGTGTAAGAATTTTCCACTGCAAGAAAACTGAAAAACAACTTCAAGGTTAAACTGTAGCATACTAACTCATGTGATTGGATAGTATTGACCATAATATGGTAATGATAGTAGTAATGATAGGCTATAAGTAAAAGTAAAGGTATAGATAGGTTCTACTGCATTAAGATGCTCAGCAAATAAAAGTAAATAATGCACTGTAACCTAAACTAAGGGTGTCCAGGCCTGCCTGCAGCTGGAGCTGACAGCTGTAGGCACAGCTCTGTCACCCACAATCTTGGATACAATAAACTGCATTTTGAAGAGCTACCTGAAGTCCTACATCTCTCTCCAGACTCTTACTCAGGTCCTTCCCAGGCAGAGCTGTTACATCACAGGCACTTTGAGACTGCAGCTGTACAAGCATTGATTGCTCTTCCAGGGTTGATGATGGATGAAAATGTGTATTGAACTTTTTTTTTTTTTTTCTCTCTCTCTAAAGGTTGGATTTAAACCTGCAGGTGGCATTAGGACAGCCAAGGAAGCAATTACCTGGCTCATGCTGGTGAAGGAGGAGCTGGGAGTGGAGTGGCTGACCCCAGAGCTCTTCCGCCTGGGTGCCAGTAGTTTGCTGGGAGACATTGAGCAGCAGGTTGGTTGGTTAGTTGGTTGATTGGTTGGTTAGTTGGTTGGTTAGTTGGTTGATTGGTTGGTTAGTTTGTTGGTTGGTTGGTTGATTGGTTGGTTAGTTGGTTGGTTGGTTGGTTGGTTGGTTGGTTGTTGGCAGCTTCACAACCCATAAAACAAAAGGAATCTTTCTAAAAGTGCTGGCTTACTGCTTCTGCAGAAATGGAACATCCCTCTGATCCATTATTAATGACAGGTTCACTTCCAGCTCAGTGTTTCTCTAAGTTTGAGCTGTTGTTACAGACATCTGGGGCTCTGGTGTTGGGGCAGCTGACCATGGTCTAGGCCATGTTGGCAGTGTAAAATTTTGGCACAAATTTGGGCAAAAAGGACTCAGTTTGTGTTTGTACAGAGTCTTTTTGAATGCATGACTATCAATGCTGGGAGCCCCTGACACTGGGAATGTTGTGCTCTGACTCTGTGATTCAGAAGGCTGAACAATTGCTTTATTAAAACTATACTATATTTCACCAATACTGTATTAAATTACATATTAAAGACATACTGTGCTATGCTAAAGAAAAACCTGTGGCTGTCTGAGACAGTCAGGACACAGCTTTGAGGGATTGGCTAATTACTCAAAACATTCACCAGTTTCCAGTTAACCAAATCACTTTGGTGATTGGTTAAATCACCATAACACATTCAGAAAACACCATAACCCATAACAGAAAACCAAATCACCATAACACATAAGAGAAAACAATCTCCATAACACATTCCACATGTGCAAAACAACAGGAGCAGTGAATAGAGATAAGAATTGTTTTCTCTTTTTCTCTCTGTGCTTCTCACTGCCTTCCCAGGCAAAATCCTAGCAGAGAGAGAATTATGTCTCTCTCAGTTGAGAGACTGTGAATGCCACACATGGCAGTGTTCTGCTCTTCCCTCCCAGCTGTGACTGAGCCTCACAGACCCCTTGTGTCACTGTGCCACAACTCCTCATGGTGTGGAGAAAGTCACATCTCATCCTATGTATGGATGCTGCTGACAGAGAATTTTTTACATGTTGGCTGTTTCCTGGGGAAGAAGTTCCCAGTGGGAAGAAAGGTTCTGACCCATGTATCTACATCAGTGGCTCAGGGTATCAGTCCCAAAGGATGCAGTTGGGAACAGTGTAGTGTCACTAGAACTACCAAAACATGAAGGCTTTTGGTCCTGACTTGCATGTTCATTAAGCCCAGGAGAGGAGGTGATATTACCTTTAACCAAGAAAAATATCTGAGACTCATTATCCTGCTGCTGGGAAAACATGAGGTATAGGGGCTTTGGGGGAGGACAAAACCAGCAGCCTTTTCCCTTTCCTCACATTTCCTAGCAATTGAAATACTGACACGTTTTAAGAAATGTTCTAAGAACAGCTTAGAGGTGTCAGGTTAATATTCATGACTCCTGAAAACCCCTGGCTCACTCCTGCAATGAGAATAATATTGTCTTGCTCCCTCTGCCTCACTCTTGACCTAAAATTATGTCCCTGGTTATGAGAGAGCAGCATGAGCTTTCTCTTTGCCACTGCCATCACTGCTGGGTGTTAGAACACAGCCAGTGATTGTGTTGCACTATTTGTTCTGATTTCCCAAGGGTTTTATCTTTTACCTGCCAGGGATTGCACAAATGCCCCAGCCATGACCAAGGCTCTTGCTGTTCTATGCTGTCTAAAAACATGGAAGATAAAATGTCCCTGTCATTATATTCAGTAAAACAAACATACTGAAGGAGTCAAAACCAGATGCCAGAGGAAAGCATTGGCTTCTACCTGGCTGTTTTTTTCAAATCTTAGCTAAGAGCAGCAAGATTCTTTGCTTTTTGCTTTTTCTTTCCAAACACAACAGCAGCAAGAACCCTTAATTCATATTCTACAAACAAAAATATATTAAGGGGTATTACATCACATTTTATGCCCACACACAAACAAATATCTATCATCCTCATCTGGCATGCCTTTAATTTGTTACTTCCTTGACACTTGCAGCTTTATAGTCATATATAATTCCATCATAAATTTTCTTTTTTTCTTGCAGATTTTCTATCACGTGACTGGCTCTTATGCACTTCAGCATGAACTGGCAATGGCTTAGACACAAAACCAACTCAGGATTACTTTTACAAAAGAGGTCTTTAAGCAAACAGCACTCAGAAGTCTTCTGACAACCAAGTGCATATGATGGAATTAAAGGCCTAATTCTCCCTTCTTCATAGTTCATGGTATTTAAAAATATGCTCAAGTCTGCTGGTTGTACTTGATCCAAAAGCAGGAAAAAAAGTGGCATTTCTGAAATAGTTAAATAGTTAATACATACAGATTTGCAAAGTTAATCTTGCAAAGTTCCTCAGACCAGCCTGAAAAGCTTATTAATGGCAACACTGAAATACTATGAAAAAGATTTAGGTGGCCTGGTAACACTTTGCATTCTCAGAATATGAAATATGTATGGAATGTTTCAGATTGCTAATTAAGAGCTACTGATCTTGGAATAGATTTCCATTCACCTCAGACAAAATCTTCTGGCACAGATGTGTTGCACTATTAATTCTTCTGTTGATTCAGTCTCAGGCTTTGTGAGGGGAAAGAAGAATGAAACTTGGCTATTATTTCTCTTTTATCAAATGGCTTCTGTAGCAAAAAAAAAAAAAAAAAAAAGGCAACCAGACCTCTTTTTCATTTTTTCTATTTTCCCCCCCAAACTTGGGCACAGACATCCATATTTAGACCCTTGAATAAAAGTGGCTTGATTTCTAGAACAGCTGAGTATCCACAGTTGCTCCTGAAGTTAATGGGAGCTCTGGGTGATCAGAACAACTGAAAATCAAGCAGTCTCTATATAGGTGCCTAACTATGCATTCAGGGGCCTATTTTTAGGCATTTCACTCTTAAAATTTTAGTCTAACTTGCTTAGAAGCTCCAATTCCTGTCTCCTGTCATTTTAAAACACATTCATGCAAATCTTTCCATTTTAATGTAGGGGGGGTTGACTGTCAGTTTGCAGGTGTCACTGCTAGGCTGGCTGAACTTCAACTTTGCCATTCCAAAAGAAATACATGAATTTAAAAGATGATCTGAATTGTGTCCTGTATGGGGTTTAATGCTTTAATTTAAAAGAAAAGTGGTTTTTTCAGAGCACATTAAGAACAATACCCAAATCACCAACACCTTTTGAATATCAGACTGGTGCTAGTAGATTCATTTTATCAGAACTGCATTCTGCTCACTAACCAGAGTTGTACTAAAAACTTAATTATCTTATCATCATGACTAGTCTCACTGACTTAAGTGGGTCTCATCATGGAAGTGAGAGGAGGAGGAGGATTTTGCTGTAAATCAAGCTACAAGGTGCATTTATTACAAAGAGATTTATTATAAAGATAATAACTCTGTTATTTATCTGGCTATACCACCTGAATCACTAGAGTGCTACAAAAAACCTTGGACAGAGAGGAAAGCTGATTAGGGGGGAAAAAATCAAGAAAAACAACATATACAGAAAGCAAAATGCTATATGAAGTGCCCAGGATTAAAAATGGGCCTTAATTTCTCAGGAAATAGTTCATCCAAGGCTTTTAGTCTTTTTCTGCTTTAGGTCTCTACACAGAAGGTGAGGCTGAGCTGTGACTCTGTTTTCACGTTTGTTTTCCTGAAAATAGCCCATTTTTACCAGCTTTCCTTCTGATTTCACTGCCAATCCCATCAAGGAAAAATCCAAGTGCCTTTCTGCATATGGAAGGAAAATTCTGCTGTGAGCTTTCAGGAATACAGAACCTCTCACAAGAAGCCAGCTGCCACCAGGTTTTTGCCAGTCTGACCCTCTGCCCTGCCCTCCCAGCCACCACACACTGGATTTTGCTGCTCAAGCTTTATAAATGATATTAAATGTTATAAATGTCCATAAATTCCCAGTGGGAAGCAATGCCACTTGCAAACCACACCTTTTTTGTTGTCAGGACAATTAGGGTGATGGTAAAAGCTATTTTTTTTTTTTGAGATGCTTTAGTTTGTAGGTGGGGGACTCTGTGTAGTACCTTGAAATGAATGGAGGTCCAACTTTGCCACCTCAGTGTGTCAGGGGAGTCTCTGAGGACAGCCTCACTGTCTCCATGGGAGCTGTGTTGATGGAAGAAGTTGCCAGGAGAAATTCTGTCAGCAGTTTTGGTGTGCCCATGGGCTGCTCATGGTGACTCCAGGGTTGATGGCTCTGTTTGCAGAGGGGGAGGTTCCTGAAGGGTTGAGGACAGCCTCTTCCCTTCTCCATGAATGTTAAAACACACCTGTGTGAAATGCTGTGCAACTCCAAGCTTCTCTGTTTTCACAGAAGCTGGGTTGGAATGTAGTTTGTACATTTTTTTCTGTTGAAACCTTTTGTCAAAAAAGAAAAAAAAAGGAACAGAGTCTGTAAACACATCGAAATAAAGATGATTCTGGTTTGGAGGTTGTTCTTTTTTGAGGGGTGAGCAGAAGGCTCAGTGTTCCAGAGCAATTGGTTGTCTTTGTTTAACCCCATGGTGACTGAAGTTATATTGACATTTTCTGTTGGCCACCAACAGGACCCAGAGCCTTGTCTCTCACCCCTCCCTGGTCTCTCACCCCTCCCTGGTCTCCCACCCCTCCTGCAGAAGCTGCTGGTACCAGACAGAATTACCCTGCTGGGGTGTCAGGGGTGGAACCTGGCCAGGGGTTCCACCAGGAGCAGTAAGGGACGCCAGGCTTATCCAAGGGCCACTCCAGGAGAATGCTGTCCCTGAGCAGGTGTGGGATCCATCCTGGGGTGGGGCAGGGCTGAGTGGGGCTGCTGGGCAGGGCCAGGAGCATTCCTGGGCTTGTGCCAGCACTGAGAGAGCCAAGGACAGGGCTTCCCTTCATTTCTGAGCTGAGGTTGGAGCTGGCATGGCAGGATCTTCATGGCCACCCCCAAGGAGCTGGGAGTGCTCACAGTGTGGGCTCCCAGGCTTGCTGCCCTTCACCCCAACCCTTCACTGCCCTGTTTTCCATCTCTCCCATCTCTTTTCCAGCTGCTCTTCAGCTCTGGTCTTCAGCTGAAGTTGGTGGAGGCTGCAGGCAGCACCTGAATTCCTGGGAAGTGTGGAGGGGGTGGTGCTCCATCGCTGCACAGACTTTGGGAAAAGTTCAGATTTAGTTCTGTGCTTCAGGCCATTAGAAAAGGAACAGGCAATTATGCACTCATGTCTAAATATATTTCAGAGTGTAACATATGTTTTGTGCAAGTCAGTCTTGTATACTAATTTATTATTTTTATAACACTTATTCATTTAGGATTTTAAATAGCTTCATTTTGTAGACCACGTTACTTTGCAAAGAAGAGAATAAAATCAAGAAGAAAGTAAAGTAGAAGCTGCAAATCTAGAATATTCTGCACCAGCTTATTTACTAGAAGAGGGAATTTTGTGAGAGGTAAGCTTTTTTCCTGGTCTGTAGGAAAGAAAGATATTAAATAGTAATTATATCTGAAGTGCACATATCAGCTGGGGCAAGTAATACTTTGATATCTTTATTTCATCAGTCATGTAGTTCGTTCTTTCATTTCCTTTGTGAAGCAGGGAACATACATTATATACCTAGCACATGCCACTGAGACAGAAAAAACTGATCTACTTTTAATTTTATTTTGCTCATTTGGAACTTTGGCTCCTTGCCTCTCTTGGGGAGAAAAAACCCCCACGAACAACAACAGCAAGTTTTATCCAAATCTTGGTGAGCTTTTGCTGAAATCACAGCTGGATGATATGTATTGTGTGGGGTAGGATAAAAGGAGGGAACTGCATTTATTTAGATGCAACCTGCCCAGGAGAGAAAGAAAATTGTCCTTCTGGTCAGAAACAGGGAGAAGAGTGTTCTTATTATGTAAAGACACTACTGGTAAAAATACTATTACTGACTCCCTATTAAAGTCTCAGAAAGTCAGAACCATGCTAAATTAAGAGGTGAAAAGGCTTAGAAAGAAGCACCAAGAATGTTTGCAGCCCTTGCACTCCCTAAAAGCAGGAGTAAGTGGGTGATGGGTGCACAAAAATACAGCAGAGCTTTCCTGAGGCATAAAAGTTTCAGATCTCTGAGATCACAGGGAGTGCTTGAAAACACTGAGTTGAGGAAGCATAAATTTAAAATTGCTTCTTTAGCTGAGATGAAAACAAAGGGCTTCTTAAACAATGTTAACAAACTGAGGAAGCCATACTGGAAATGACTACACTTGTTTTTTCAAGTCCTGCTTTCTGTGAGGAAGGAGAAGAGGAATCACAGACATCACAGAATGGGTTGGGTTGGAAGGGAGCACAGCTGGCCCAAGCTCCCATCATCTCCAGCAGGGCCATCCCAGAGCACACAGCACAGGATTGTGTCCAGAGGGGTCTGGAATATACCCAGTGAGGGAGACTCCACAGGTTCTCCAGGCCATCTGCTCCATGCTTGGTCACTGCACAGGAAAGCTCTTCCTTGTGTCCATGCAGAACTTGGAGATCATCGGCTTCTGCCTGTTGCCTCTTGTCCCCTTGCTGGGCACATCCTGGTCCATCTCTGCCCCTCTCCCCTCAGACATTGACAGATGTAGGTGAGGTCTCC
Organism: Serinus canaria; assembly: GCF_022539315.1. NCBI lineage: Eukaryota > Metazoa > Chordata > Aves > Passeriformes > Fringillidae > Serinus > Serinus canaria. The sequence goes on from NC_066314.1 coordinate 68,689,078, forward strand.
TCTCAGTCACCTCCTCCTCAGGCTGAAGGGGCCCTTTGCAGGCTCAGCTGTGCAATACACCCCAGTAACCACACTCCAAGTTAAATGATGATTTGCCCAGAAAGACGAGGGAAAGCTTCACAACCTGATTTTTCCATTTCATTAATAGCACGAGCTCTGCTTTTATTAAAATTTTCAAAGGAGTTCTGACCTCTTTGTAATTAACAAGACAAGCAGACAAGCAAAGCAGCCAACCAGCTCCCTCCCAATGCCTGGGCCAAGGCTGGTTTTGGTAATCCCATGGGTTAGGGGTCCCTGCCACTGTCCCAAACTGGGGAGCAAGTGGGCTGGTGGAGGAGCTGGGTGAGTTGCACCTCTGAGCCTGCCAGCCCCTGCTCTCACTGCCTGAGAGGCTGCCCTGGGGCTGGAAAGTCTAAAAATCTCTGTACTGATTACTGATCCACTGAGAACTCTTCTTTTTTAGCCCTACAGCTCAGGCCTGAGCAGCCAGCTCCTTAGGAGGAGGTGAGGAACGCGTGTGCTCCATGATTTAATTTAATTACACGTAAGATGATTAAGGATGTTATCTTCATTTCCAGGGGAAATGAAACATTCAGCCAGCATCATGTCAGAAGGCTGGCACGTCTCAGGGCTGACTGCTTTCTGCTGCCTTCTGCAGAGTCTGGGGCTTTCTTCAAAGCACAGGCACCAGAGCTGACCCAGAGAGTGATTTCTTGGTGGAACTTCTTTAAAGGCACGAGTTGAAACAGAGCAAAGAGCGACTCTCAGGGCTCTGAACAAGAAGGGCTGTCACAGACATCCTTTCATTAAGATCTTTTCTCCTGAGAAGCTGGGAAACTTCAGCTTCTTCATGTTTTGCTGCTTTGGAATATAACTTAGAGAATTGTTTACCCAGCATGTGAAATTGTTTTTGCTTGGTGACCAATGACAGCCACCTGTGTTGAAGCTGTGAGCAGTCACGAGATTTTGTTATTCATTCCATTCCCTTCTATTCCTTTCAAACCTTCTGATGAAATCCTTTCTTTAGTGAAGTTTTAATACATCATTTTTTTTAACATAATATATATCATAAAATAATAAATTAACCTTCTGAAACATGGAGTCAAGATTCTCATCTCTTCCCTCCATGATTTTCATCTCTTCCCTCAAGATTCTCATCTCTTCCCTCCTTCCTTCCATGGAGTCAAGATTCTCATCTCATCCCTATGAACACCACCACAAAGGGCTTTGTGTTCTGCTCAGCACATGTCTGTCCAATTCCAAAAAAACCCATGGATGGCTCCACCCCGTGTAATAGCAGCTGTAACGAGGCCTCTGGGATGGCAGGGATGGGAAGATGTAGATAAAGGAAGAACAGAGGGGTATAAAGAAAAGTTGTGAGAAGTAAGGGAGGCCATTGCCACTGCTGTTATTGCTTCAGTGAAGTGTAATCTTTTGTGATCTCTTTGGAACGGGAGGTAAATAATAAAACACAAGGGAGGGAAAAAAAATTAAAATAAATGCAGCCTGTGAGTGCATGTTAAAACAGATGTCAGATTAAAAATAACTGAAAAAGAAATTCTACTGTAGGGGGAAAAGCTGCTTTTTCCTTCAACATTTCATATTCCACCTTCATTAGGCAAAAAGTGAAAGAGCTGTAAAGGAAAAGGGGAACTTTTGTTGTTTCCCTCTGAATGTGAAGAAAAGCCTAATGCAGGCACAGAGGGGAGGCTCTGTGGTTCATGGTGCTGGAGCAATTCTCAGGCTGAAGCCCAGAAGCTGCAAGGATGTTAAATAGATGCTGTGTGTGCCGAGCCCTGGGACCTGGAGCTTTAACCCTGCAATGCTGCACATCCAGGTGGTTTCATCCTCTCCACCCTCCCTCCCTTAGTCCCTCCAGGGCTGACAAGTCCTCTAATGTTGCAAAGAAATACAGCCTGCAATCTGGTAGGATCACATCACCCAGTAATGTCCCTCTAACTATAGATCCAGGCACCAGGGACTGACTTCTGGTTTCTTCAGCACTTTTAAATGGGTTATTTCAGTGTTTGGTGACAGCAGAGTGGGGAACATCTTCACAGACCCTTATTTTTTCCCCCACATGGCAGCCCAGACCGCACCCATCCTCGGAGAGAGGAAACACTCACAAAATGCCTGTGCCAGTCTGTAAATCAGTGTCACCTCAGGTCTCTTCTGCTAAATGTGCTTCAGAATGGCCTCTAAAAACTCCTGATGTGAAAAGCTGCTCTGCATCTGTTTAAAGCTCAAGGAGCTTTAAATAAATAGCTGAAGACCTGCTGAGGGTGGGCAGGAAGCCACTACATTTCTTGGAGGGCTGGAGTGGGTTGCTTGGCTTGTTCAGGTCAGCTAATGAAATGGGAATGATCTTCATGGTTTCCTTCTTTATTTCTGAGTGTGGAATGCAGGTTTAAATGGAAAAGGCACAGCTCTGTGACTAATGCCTCAGCTTCCAGGAAGAGTCAGCAATGACAGATATCCTTGGCTGCTGTTACAGTGTGGATGTCCAACATACTCAAACAACTTGATGGCATCCAGTGTGAGTATATTCCTACAGTGATTGAGAAAAATATCTTCACTTTTCTCTACCACTACCCTGAGCAAATTCCCACAACTCCTATTACTTTGAGACACTTAAGATGAGGAGGTGAGGAGGAGGCAGCTGAGGCAGAAGGAAAAGGTTTCCCCAGCGGAATGAAGGCAAGGCTGTTTCGTAATTTCTGAAACATTTCTCAAGCTTGCCCTGACAATGCCAGGTAAGATCCCAGTGCACAATCCCTCAGAAGTGCTGCTGAGGAGCAGGAGGATCTTGGCATTTGTGCTGGCTTAGATTTGCCAGAGAGGAAGGAGCAGATGTGGCCTCAAGCAGCTCCACCCTGCCAGTCAGGGTGAAAGGGGGGTGTGAGCAACACAGGAGGGTACAGAGCTGCTTCAATGTGTGGTGTTAGACTGCAGGCAAACCACACACAGCATTTTGAGAGGCTGGACAGGTATTCATGGCCACTCACTGGATCACCTCTGCCCACAGGCTGACCTTGGAGACACAGCAGGGACGTCCCCAGTAGCAACGACCTCCCCATCAAAGTGCAGGCAGAGGTTTCCATCCAGGTCTCTCCTGTGCTCTTCCCTCTGATCTAATCTCATTCACTTCCCACCCCTGCTTCTCTTAAAAAAAAAAAAAAAAAAATCCTCTTGACCTTCTGCTCTGAATAAACAAATAAATGCATAAATAAAAGTTACTTTGGCTGCAGAGAAGTATCTATCCACTCCTCATTGAGTATGTGTTCCCTGAGCTGCCTCCTCCAGTGGAAATTTCTTTGTTTAGTGTTAATTCCATTTCATTTTGCTGATCGTGGCTGCCATTGTCTCCATTAGAGGGCCTCAGAGCAGTGTGCTACAATGTTTTAGGATGGGATTTAAACCTCTATATGTACTTTGGGCCTAATTTCCTGCTGTATAGCTCTCCTGAACTCAATGGGGTGTAAAACTGGTGCAACACATGGAGAGAGCAGGAAAAAAAAAGTGCTGTGCCTAAGAATACATCAGTGCTTTGGGTTTTGCTGACGAGATTTAGAAACGCTGAGATGCTAAGAGAGAATTTTAAATACACGTGTGACAGGTGAGGCAGATGAGTAAGTTAATTGCTGCTTGTGTGTTAGAACACAGAGTAATTGGTCAATAGGGTATGTTTCCAGAGAGCAGGAGTGAAGTGCATGAGCGAAGCACAAATAGAGCTTTAAATCCTTCCTCAGAAATTACACTTATTCCAGGCAGAAGTTGGAGTCTCAACCACTTACAGGAGTCATAAACGTTTTATTCTCCATTCTGCTCCAATTGTGGCACTGGTGAGCTAATTGCTTGGACTGAAATTTTCTAGGTAGGTGTCTTCCTTGACTGAAATTTCTCACAAAAAGAGTATCAGAAGATAAAGCTGAATAAAAATAAGGGGTGGGCTGGGAGTTCTCAGCCCACACTTAGAAACTGGAGCAGTTGAGATCTATGAAATTCCGGTGTTTTGGAGCATGAACCTGTGGCAGGGGGAGAATGGTCCTGCTGCTCAGGACCTGCCTTTGTGGTGTCAGTGTGGCACGTGGTGCCAGCCAGAGTGCAGTTCTGGCAGGCTGGAGGGGGAGAAAGGCACTGGCACAGATTAGAGGGATCAAGGAAACAGGGAATGCCAGAGGGAACAGGTGAAGTGGAAGGAAAGGCAAGGGGGGGAACTGCAGAGCAGGAGTGAGGTGATCCAAGAAGAGTGGAAGAGAACCTGCCAGAAACACGTGGAGTATTCCTCATGTGGAGAGGAGGAATACCAGGACCAAAAGGAAATGGATCACAATCAATCTCCCACCAATTTAGTTTTGGGAATGGCTGGGAGACAGACAGGAGGACCAGGAAACAACACTCTCACTCAAAGTGGCATTTGCAAAGGTTGAGAGATGATCGCACGGGCAATTTAGTCTTTGCTAACTTTGAAATGCTTTGCTATCCCTCCAGACCTCAGTGTTTATTCCTTACTTCCTGTCACATATTCTAAATTGAATGCATCTGAGTAATTAACTCATTGAAGCAGGGTCCTGTTTGGTGCTGTTTTCACACAGCCCTTGCTGGGATGTGTTGTGGTTCTTGGCTGTGCCTTTGCACGTCACGGAGGCAAAAGTGTCGAGGGAGCTAAATGGGAATTCCAGCACTGGAGGAGAGGGTGCTGGGTTTAGATCAGGGCCACCAGGCAAAAATAACAAAGTGCCCACAAGGATGAGTGCCCACAAGGCTTTATTATCTAAGATTGTTTGGCAGCCCACCGGGGAGGCAGCAGGAGCCCCCCCAGCTGAGCCCCAGCCCAGTACAAGAGGGTTCAGAAAGCACAAGCCTGCACAGGGAGGCAGATGGGTCTTGTGGGTCCACTCTGTCTTTAACTTCTCAGATCTTGTGCAGCTTTCCCCAAAAGCCAGCACAAAGGAGTGTCAAAAGACAGAATACATATTCATGGCCATTTCTGGAGCTGCAAACTATGAAAAGAAATCAAGTCGCTCTCATCCGTGGACTGAAATTGAGACTACACTCTAATCCAAAAGGATCCCAGCTCACAGAGTGGTGTATGAAAATCTTATAAAGCACTGCAACACTCCATAAATAATTTTCAAACAAGGAGCTTTTTGTTTCAGTGATGGCAATACTAAAAAGGGAGAACGGCAAATAGCCGTCAAGAAGAGGCTGAAACACTGAGGCACTCTGTGCTGATGCTAACTTTAATCACTGCAAGAGTTACACCCAGAGTTATCAGTCATTTATTAGAAGCTGCAGATGATCATTGCAGAGGTTTAGATTAACATGGACTGGAGCCTGGTGCTGTGCCAGTGGGGTGCCACGTGACGGGCAGCCCATGGAATAAACATTCTGGCACATCAGAGCACTATAAATCCTCCAAATGAAAGAAATTAAAAAGCCAGGAGCAATTTTGAAAATGATTTATGATTGGAGGTGCACTTAGGAATGCTTTTATTGTCACGGGAACATCTCCTTTCACATCCTTAAGGTGACAGAGCCACTCTGCTTCTGGATTTCCTGGGCTACCCTGTGGATGTGAGCACCACAGAAGTGTGCTGGGGGCTGGGGGGCATCTGGGCACTTTAGCAGCATCCCCCTGGTTGTGAGGGCTGGCTTTGCACAGCCCCAGGGGGAGAGAGCTGCAAATCCATTCTGACATTTTAAGTATGAGAAAAGACACCAGTTGTGGGGTGTTTTTTTTTTTCTTCCCCCTTTTACATCTATAGCATAACCACGTTCCTCAGTGCACGTATAAACATTTTATAACATGGATTTGGAATAACACTTGAAAAATAAACTTAGGAATAGTTCCTAAGCAGAAGGTATTCTTATCAAAATAGCAGTCTGTTGCAAGTCAGCCCTTTGCTCCATACGTGAAAGATGCAGCACTATCTGTTAGTGTTCTGCTGGTGTAAATATTGCAGAATGTTTCTCTAAAATACAATTCTCGTGCTGATACAGATATGTTTCCTCAAACAAAAAGTGCTTTCACTCCAAAGTGAAAGGCCAAACACTGGTTTGCAGGCAGAGTGCTCTCTTGCTTACTCAAGGAAGAGCAGTGGCAGAGGGAGTGAAAGCTGGGATATCTGTAATATCCAAGATTTGGGCATGTTGGGTAATCCTGCCCCAAGCCAGTGATACCCTGATGGACACAAACCTCCCTGCAGCTTCCCTGCTTGGCCTCGTGCCCCTTGTTCTGCTGGGTGTCCCAGCTGGGTGCTGTGCACAGGTACCCAGTGCTGGAATACTCTTGGGTTAGCAGCCCCACGTGGTCATTACTGGCCCTAGATGGGTAAAAACTTTAAAAAAAGTCAGGGTGGATGATGGTTTCAGGTGCAGGCTGGCACATCTCCCCGTGCTGCCTGCCTTCTTTAGTGATTGTGGATCCCTGCATCGACCCACACACCTCTCCTCCATGTGTTCTCACTGTTGACTCCTTAGAAAGGGTTAATTTTGCATCTATCTCCCGATCTTTTTGATGTTCCCATCCTGGGGCAGTGCAGCAGAACAACTTTTATAACTTGGTTGGAGGTCGGCTCTTCAAAGCCTGGCAGCTCAGGAGCTGCCCTGCAACACTCGGCGTGTGTTTGCTGAACGTGGCTTTTCCTGGGCTGGGCATTAAACTCCTGCCAGGTTCTCTCACCCTTCTGGGGGCAGCCCCTGACATCTCCAGCCCTGAGAGGAGAGGAGTGCCCCCTCCCTGGGTGTCCACCCACACCCTGAGTGCTCTGGCAGCCCAGGGAACCTAAACTGCACATGCAGCCTTGTGGGGTCCCTCCTCACCCTCATGTAGGGTGAGTGTGGTGGGAGCCTTTTGGGGATTACATGTGGAAGGCTCTTTTTGGATTTACAAGCATTTATTTACATTTTCAAAGCATCTTTTATTGTGGTTTATCTGTCGTGGTGCTGATGTTGACCCTGGATTTATGGTTCACTGATTGCCAGCTAATTACACGCCATTAATAAATCAATAACTTGCTTTGATCCTGATTTACCCTAAAACATACGAATTGAGCAGCTTTTCCCTGCAACAACACAAATCTTTCTCTGTCCTTCTCTGAGAAATAAACCAATGAAGTTGTAAAGCAGCTCCTCTCTGCTATCCACCAAATTCAGGTATCTCTTTGCACCTCATCCACCACGGTGAACAAAAGGGGCAGAATGGGAAAAAGAGGAGCTGGACTCTGAGGGAGAAGCTCCTCACGGAGATGAAGGGTGCAGCCAAGTGTTTCCCAGGGCAGCAATAATGCAGGGTGAGGGAAAAGACCAGCAAGTTTTTGGAACAGAGGGAGAGTCCTGTGAGTTGTAGAAATTGTGCTGAGGGAAACCAGAGGGAGTGCCTCAAACCCAGGGAGCACAAAGAGGGCTTTAAACCATCCAGGATTGCTCTGTGCAGAGCCTGAGCTGAGGAACTGCTCACTCACTTCCCTGGCTCTGTGCAGACCAGGTCTTTGCTCTGTGCATCCAGGCTGGTCTTGATCTCTCTTCCCACTTCACTGACAAGGCTGCTGTGACATTAACAGGTCCCTATTTAAGGATAAATCACCTGGGAGAAATCCTCTGCCTGCACAGCAGGTGAACGTTCCTCCCTTTTTGGTAATTTGGATTTGATTTAGAAATGCTAAGCCATAATTTTAACAAGGCAGATGCTGGCAGAAATGCAAGGTGCAAGAAAAAGGGTTTTAATCCTTGTGTTGCATTTAAAGCACTGATGGGAGTGAAGGACAGTTCAGCATGGATCAGCTCCATAAGGGGCTGTCCATCCTAAGTGGAGGATCATGTCTGAACCCTGGCCTGGGAGCCAGAGGGGCTGTGGTCCCACCCCACACACCCCAGTTTGTATTTCAGCACTGGGAGATGAGCTGGGAAATGTCTCTGGTGCTGGGTTTTGGGTTCCTTTTGTACCTCTGTCAAGGTCAGGATTGAAGGCTCTTGAGACAATAGCTCACGTTTGGACTCAGGTGTTTATTATTTCTTATCAATGCCGCAGTCTCATAGCAGGGAGTGCTGCAGCCTTTCATTAGCAAGGCACAAAATGGCCAACTATCTCTTGTTACAAGGTCTCTAAAGGCTAAACTATCCAATTAAGAAACAACACCCTAATTATTTTCACTTTTAACCCAATAACTACTCCCTTGAAGTCTGCACTGTGGACTTTTCTGTCCAGTTACAAAATATCACCCAAACCCATGGAGAAGAAGGTGAAGAAAGTGAAGAAGAACCAGCCTCTGCCCTAAAACCTCCCTCTTGCTTCATACATATTTCTATATCCTAAAACCCCAAACTCTGAGTTTCCCACCCTGTGATATCACACACTTCCAACCAACTCCACACCCAGAATCCCAGTGCTCTCAATCAGTTTTGGGAGATTCTCCACGGCCTCAGGTCCGATGCAGAGCTCTCCTGGGAGTCGGAGTCTGTCAGCACAGAAAATCTGAAACTCAGCATCCAGAACTCCAACACTGTGGGTTTTCCAGAGGCTCTGCCTGCCCCCTGCCCCAAACCTGCCTGTAGAAGGACAGACAGATCTGCACTCACGGACAGAGCTCTGGGGGATGTAAGCCTTGTTCTGTAAGCCTTCCCTCCCTGCCCAGCAGCCCTCCAGCAGGAGCAGGGGATGCCATCAGGCACAGCTGTTAATGCACAATGCAAGTGCCACGTGTGATTGTCTGTGAGTGCCCCAGTGCTTTCTGCAAGGCAGATTTAGAGATTTCAGTATAAAGTCGTTTTAAACTCTGAACTAATGGGTAGTTTGGCAACAGCTTCTGCCTATGAAATCATTATTAATTCCTTTAGTACCATAATAACATTGATTTAGGTGAACTCTTATAACATAGAAATTGTGTAGTATTTAGCTGTAATTAACGTCCCCTAATTAGGAAGTGTTGCCAAGTAGTTTTCTCTGCTGGCTCTGTTGTACTTAAGTGCAGCTGGATGAAAATTAACCACAAAGGGAACAGCTTGTGTTTTATGTGAAGTTTGCCTTTGATTGATTAAAAAACTATTCCTTATTACTTTATTTGATTATCAAAGAGGGTGCACTGGATTATCAGTGTTACAAAGGGCCTCAAAGTCCACATGCCATAAACTACACACACATTTGGGTGAGCATTTAAGCCCAGTGACTTATCTGCACATTCAGAAAATTCACAGATTTATTTTGCCTCAATAAGACAAGCCACCATAACAAAAGAGAATGGATTTTAATGTGTCTGTCATTAATAAAGCCTACAGAAATTCAAGCAGAATTAGCACAATTTAATGTCCACTCAGAGGAAAGAGTCATGCACTGCAAGCTGAGAGGCATTTGTTGATGTGAAAAATGCTGACATTTTTGGAAATTCAAATTATAAATGAAATACTGCTGTCAGTTTACTGTGCAGCTTTGTAGCATATGGTGCTTCTGCTGGTGGGTGTTATTTCAAAGTTTGCAAATCACACTATGAGAGTGTCCCTCTGGTGAGCTTCTGCAACGCTTAGCAACTGTGAATCAAAAGTGACAGTACAGAGGAAGAGGGACTAAAAAAACAATTTCTCTCTCTTGAAGTTGGTAGAACAAAGTGCACAATAAGTGCACAATAATACGTTTTTACAGGGGGAAGAAAAAGGAGGCCAACATGCCAAAGCTAAAGGAGACCAGTGCCTCCATTCCTGCAGAATAATGCACAAAGTCTTCTAAATTGTTAAAATAAAAATATGGTTTGCCTCTCCCAGTCTCTGACTTTGCTATGACAAGAGAATTAAAGCAACTGGCAGGTACAACACATAATGATTCACTTTTAGAATTAGGAGAGTGGCTGCAAGACATAATGCAATCCCCTCAGTTGGTCCAGATGTATCTTTTATCCATTTCTGAAGAAAGTTCCTGTGACCACAGAATAACATTTGCCATTTGAAAAGCATTGTCCACCTGAGGCTGGCAACACAGAGGAAAAAAGTCAGAAAAATTTAGGTTCTGTAGCAGTCCAGCAGTGTGGACTCCAACTAGTTGGTAATTCACAGGCAAGGTAAATTTAAACAACTGAAATATGAAGACATCCTTCACAGTTTTCAAGAATCTGCTACCCAGTGACCCCTTTAATGTGCATTTCCACCATCAAGGAGTGAACTTAAAACTTGGATTTGCTGTGGTTTGATCTGACCATAGTTGCTCCTTGCTGCTCTACTCCAGGCAGTGACTTTTGGCACCAAGGTGGAACTGTGGCTGTGAGGTACAGACCTCATCAATTTGCCAATCAAGCTGGCTGAGAATAGAAAGTGATGGGGCTGTCAGTAGCACTTCAAGCATAAGCAATTCTAAACTAAGCAATTTGGAAATTTAAATAGTTATAATGACCAAGATTCTCTACATTGGCCCTTAATTACTGCAATGTCAATTCAGCTGAAAATTGCCTTTCCTAGGTAATGATAATTCTTAGGAAAATCTTTGCTTATACACCCACCCATAGCACTCATTAAGTCAAGCTCCTTCCTTTTGTCTGAAGAGCTGTCAATTTTATGTGACATCACCAATCATCTGCCATCTCAAACATCTGCAGGCTGTCGAGCTGAAGGCAGGTTTGTTCTGTCTCAGCTGCAGTGCTCTGCATGGCAGCCCAGCCTGCTGCTGGGAGCACCAAATGACTCTGATGAGCTGCTCCACTGAGCAATGAGTGACTCACATTTGCTTGTTGGCATCTGGGGCCCATGAAATTGCAGTCTGTGTTTTACATGTGAGGGGGACCCCTCTCTGTTCCACACACCACATTTCTCATCTTTCTTTTGCAGCAATCTGCTGTTTCCTGTTCATCACTATCCCATCACAACTGAGTAGCCATCTCCTCTGGTGGACATCACTACAGGTTTTCTTTTAGCAAGAAAAAACATGAGAAAGGAGTAAAACCATCTCCATTACCTGAATGTACTATCAATGGTTCAGTGTTATTGTAATCCATGTTAGAATTTTGTTTTTATTTCCCAGAAAAGACCAGCAACACCTTGCAGTTGTGGGTGCAGAGCAGCAATGCTTCCTTTCATTCTTCCACTCAACCTGGAGCAGGCTTTGCCTTGTGCCTTCCTATGAGTCATGTGGAATTCCAGGGAAACCAGGGAAAAAACCACAAGCAGCTCCAGCACATGGTGCAGTCCTTGGGGTGTCCTGTGCAGGGCCAGGAGCTGGACTTGATGATCTGATGGGTCCCACCCAGCTCAGCACATTCTATTCTATTCTATTCTATTCTATTCTATTCTATTCTATTCTATTCTATTCTATTCTATTCTATTCTATTCTATTCTATTCTATTCTATTCTATTCTATTCTATTCTATTCTATTCTATTCTATTCTATTCTATTCTATTCTAATTTTATTCCATTCCATTCCATTCCACATTCCATTCCATTCCATTCCATTCCATTCCATTCCATTCCATTCCATTCCACATTCAATTCTATTCTAAAGAGGAAATGGGCTCCATTTTTTATTTGAAAAAGGAAGAGGGTTTCTAACACTCTGCTTTGTTGACCACTTCTCCTCTCACCGGCCCTGCATGCTGAATGTGCCATTCTGCACCTTCTGTAACAGCTGCATAAGGGTTACAGTCAAATTCCTGCAGTCAAATTCCTGCAGTCAGAAGAGTTTCTTGTTAGTTTTGATGCAGCTTGCTCACTTTTTCACCCTGTTCCTGATTCTTGGCTTGCACACAATGAAATAGGAGGGGCCTTGGGCACTTAAAAAAAAAAAAAAAACAACAAAAAAACAGCCCTCAATAAATCCCCTTAAGGGCCCATTTTAATTCTGCTTGTGCTCTTGATGTGCAAGTTCTTACCCTGCTATTCCCCTAGAAGCAGTTTATTTCTGTCTGCCAGCCCTGCCAAAGTGACAAAATCCCCTTTCCCACCCACCATGTAATTGCTCTGTTGATGCCCTTCCCACACATGCCTGTAGAGAGAAAGCTCTCACTTTATTTGCACTGCTGAAGTGAATAACATCTCTTTCCTCCCTCCCTCCATGTGGCTTTCAAGCAGCCCCAGTGCCATTAGTTATTTCTATTCTGGAGCAGCACCCCATCTGAGAAGGGAGCATGTTCCAAGGGAAGGGAAGCCAAGGCCTGATCTGCCAGCTCTCATATGCCCACAGCTCCTGGAGCTGAGGAATTTGAGCCTTGTCAGAAAGGCAGAAGCAAGCATTACAAATAGGGGATATTCAGAAAAAGGGAGCAGAAAGAGAAAATCAAAGGCTGCATTTTAAAATTGCTTTTTATTTATTTTTCCTTACAGCCAAGGCTATGGGTTGAAGTAGCTCCCTCTGTTCTGTGCTTGCACGGTGCCACATTGGTAATTTCAGATTAACTATCCATTGGAATTGGGTTTTTTTAACTTTCTCAGTGCCTCTCACTCTCAGCCTTCTTCATGTAAACTTCTATTGTATGCAGAAAACAAAAGTAGTTCTAGAATCAGTCTAAAGTTATGTTTTTCTTTTAATTCCTTTTGGGTTTATTTATCCATCTACTCTAAAGGTGGACCAGAGATTAATTTCCCCACCTCATTCCAGCTGCCTGGTGCATGATTACAGAAAACCACACCACCACTACTAACTAAATCATCAGAAATAATTTCTTCAGCTTGCCTAAGGAAACTGACCCCAAACTCTTGTTAAAACATCAAAATTTACTGAAGCATGGTTATGTGGATACAAGAAATAGACTCTCAGAGCCACTCACCTCTAAGGCAAACAATGCTCAATAAATTTATTTCTTAATAAAATTTTAAAATATAATAACATGGCCTGAGATAAAACAAATTTTTGCTTTAGACATGCTAAGTTTTTTCACTTAGTTTTGCTCCTCTGTGGTTTGGCAATCTAAGATTGGTAAATAACCATAGTAATATTGTTAAATAATAGCAGAGCATGGCTGTAACACATTGTGCAGTCAGCATCCCATTATGAGCAGCTTCACAATTTTTCAATGTGACAACTCTCTTTGCAGGCACAAAGTCCTCAACAATGGTCTAAATCACACATTTGCTCTTCCTCTGAGCACTGGTGGTTGTCAAAACCTGTTGCACTCTAGCAGGGGAGCCTTTTAGACCTATTCCAGGGCTGGCTTCATGCAGACAAAACACATTAAAGGCCACTCAAGTGCCACAAGTGAGGGATCACAGCAAGCTGCTGGTGCCCAGGCCACCCCAAGCAGCCGTGGTCAGCTCTCCTCCTCCTCTGCCAGGCTCAGCAAACAGCAGGGCCTGGCTGCAATCAGCCTCTATCCCTTCCTTGGAATGTGTTCAGGATATCAGAGAGGGCGTGAGCAAGAATAATGCACACACCAAAGTTGGGGGAAAGTGGGAAGAGTCTCATTTTAGTAAGAGCACATTGGACTAACCTGTCCCTCTCTGGGTATCCAGGCTTTTCTCTGTGCTGCTTTACCACTTCCCTCGGCTCTAGTTACTTCCTCCTAAAGCAGACTAACTTTTATTTCAACTTCTGTTTGTTTAGAATGAATAAGTTAATTTTTGAAACAGCCAAAATGTGTCTGTGGAGGAGCAGTGTTGGTTCCCATTCTCTCCCTGGGCTAACTCATGGAAATCTGGTCTGGGGGAGAACCTAACCATGCAACTCTTCTGATGGTGCTGTGCCCTTTTAGGCTTGGCCTTAGTCCTTCACTCTGCTTTTTTATCCCCAACAGGACCTTCTGTCTCCAGTTCAGGTATTATCATATCATCATAGCTGCCCCTGATTACAACATTTTATAATCAGCTCTAAATTTTTCCACAGCAGCATGGATTCATTAATGGCAGCCTGCAAATAACAGCCTTTGTCATAAAGCCCTGCATTAAAATTTTATCTTTATGGAAATATTTATATTTGGGTTTGGATAAACAGAAACCAGTTCTGCTGTGAGTACAAATCAGTGCTCCTGCTGTCCAAACTGAGGGGTTGAAAAATGTGAGTGAAGATGAGACTCTGCAGTATGCTCCCCAAAGATCTGCAGAATGCCCCCAAACCCTCTGATTTATTCCTAGTCAATGATTCCAGAGCTGAAGTAAAACCATGTTCCTCAGAGTGGCTTTTGACTGGTTCCAAGGTGATATTTCCATCAGCAGTGATTTATTTTTCTCAGCAGTCCCACTGATCCAGCCCTTCTGAGGAACTCAGAAGAGGAAAATTGGGCTCACCCTCACTTTGCCAATTGGGTTTTGCAGTGTTACAGCACTCAAGGAGACTCAGCACACCCAGACATGTCTTTTTTCACTGTAAGAGGACTCAGCACCAAGGCACAGCCCAGTGGTGGCATGGTGGCACAGCCCAGTGGTGGCACAGCCCAGTGGTGGCACGGTGCCCCTGCAGGTGTGGGGATGCTCTCCTGTGTGCCATAAGAACTGTGAGTGAAGGTGGCAGCTCTTTTGAAAAGCCAAGGAGTGAATTGAGCTGGGAGAAGAGGAGAAAGACGGTGCATAAGCGAGAAACACATAATCCATGCAAGAGTATTTGGTCCTGGGGAGTGATCTTTGGATTTTACACGGATAAAATACAGAAAGAGCTGTATTTTATGCTGGAACTCAGCATCTTTTAAGCAAAATGCCACAAGCACACAACTGGCAATGGTCTCCCTCCCTCTCCCCCACTAAATAAATCTCTCCTGTGCCATGGTACAGCTACCCAAAGGGAGGTTGGAAAATGCAGCCCCATCCTGGCAGCACAGGCCCACATCTTGAGAAGAGAGGGGAGGAAACAGGTCCAGGGAAACAGGTCCAGGGCTCCTTCTCTCCGGCCAAATGTCCTAACAGCATGTCCCCCACAGGACCAGAAAATCCCCAGTTTAAAAAAGAACTTAAAGGAAAGCAAAGGCTTCCACCATATTTTACCCCAATTGGTCAGCATTCCCAACGTTTCCAGAGGGATTTTTAGATCCCTCTAGGCTAAGCTAATGTATTGTTTGGAGATCTTGATCAGGCTTAGGCATGAAGAGAGGCAAAGGGCTGCTCAGCCCTTTCAAGGCTGATGGGTGTGCACTAAAATCCATCATGAGGGATTTGGGAAGCACAGAAGGGGAAAGCTGCCCATGAAAGATTAAGAGTCACAAGCTGGGGGTCCAAATAAACAGTGCTCAGTAGGACTGCAGTTTAGGACATGACATTTAATGGAAATAAAGCTTTGCCATCCCAGTTCTTTTTCTGTCATCCCCTTGGGGGGCTGACACACATCCCTGAGCGGAGCCTCCTCCAGCTGACAAGGTCACCGAGTTTTTATCCACACTGCCTTTGCTCCCCTCCTGTTTGGACCCACCCTAGGTGGGATGAAAGGCAAGCACACATCTCTCAGACAGAGGCATTTCACTTTTGGCTGTGTCACACAGGAGGAGGGACGTCCCCAACCTCCCAGCTCCTCGCCTGCACTGGCGCTTCCTTCGCTGACATTTCTCCTTCTGCCAAGGCAAATCAAGCCCCTCTCTCCCCCACAGCCATCCTGAAAGCTGCCTCCACAACCAGTCCAAGGCTCCCCAGCCCGTGCCAGCTCTCTGCACGTGTCAGGCTGGTTGGTGGGGAGGAGAAGGGCCTGGTGGAACACACCTGCTTCGCTTTGCTTTGCTGGGCAAGAGCCTGCTCTCATTTACGAGCCAGGCACGAGGCTTGGGAAGGCACAGGAACGATTCTAGCTCTATCTGCAGGAGCAAAATGCATCTCCCTCTGCTCATGCAAAATGGAACCCCTTCCTTTTGCCTTTAGGGTATGCTGCCATTGGCTCCAAACTCGCTCTGTTGTGATTTACATCACGGTTCTGTAGGGTAAAATTTGGCTCGTGGTGCCCTGTGCTAATTTAGGAGGAAAAGAGGGGCCTCACTCATGAAATATTTCGGGTATAATCAGGAAATTGTGGTTACAGATGCAATCCAGGAGCGTTTTGGGTTGGTAACCAAGGCAACACTTCTTGCTTCAAGACACACTTTTCTGTTGATAATCTATTGTAATGCCAGTAATTGCAGCTGACAAGGCTCTGTTTGTTGTGAGAGATAATTAGCACTTGAAATAAAGTAACAGATTTAAATAAATTGGGGGGAACTGAGTGGTGTGACCTGATGGCTTCAGAAACAAACAAGAGCTTTGGGGGGCTCCACACTGTGTGATGCTGGTGGTGGCCTCCATGGAGACTGAACAATACCAACATTTATTAGCAGTTGTTTAATTGGGAATTACAGTTGCTTTCATGATGAAAACAATTTTTCTCTTTCTCATCCAGGTTGTATTTACATTATAAAACATGTTTGAAAAAAATGCACACAAACACCTCTACCTA
This sequence comes from Serinus canaria, assembly GCF_022539315.1. Lineage (NCBI taxonomy): Eukaryota > Metazoa > Chordata > Aves > Passeriformes > Fringillidae > Serinus > Serinus canaria. Next base: position 68,705,391 of record NC_066314.1, read on the forward strand.
CCTAACCAAATGAAACTACTGATGTTTTCCTTTGCTTGCTGTTTTGCCTAGAATTTGATTTAGAGCCAATGTTTTAAAATAAATGGTTTCTTTGACAGTTTAAAGAGTTTAAACACCCCATGGTGATTCTGCCCAAGGGTGTGGAGGGAGCATTGTTCATTCAGGTGTGTCCCTAGGGTCAGCTTCAGTTTGCTGCCTCTTTGTTCATGGCTTGGATTGTTAACATGGCCCCTGTTGTCATTTTGGTGTTGCATCCAGAGCTGACCAAGGCTGTGTCCTGGTGTCAGTGGGATCCCCTGTCCTGCAGAGGGTGTGTTAGGAAGGAGGTGAAAGCTGCAGCAATCCCTTAGGCTGCACTAGGAAAGCCAGCCTAGATGTTATATTTTCCTTTCTGTAACTGTGAGACTCAGCTCCTTGGCTCAGTGGATAGCAAGAAGAGGAATACAGTGCTAATAAACTTTCCTGCCACGGGGGATGGAAGTGTTTTACATAAACTTGTAGCTGCAGAAATGATGATGCCTCTGTGATGCAGTGACACAACGTGTGCCTGCATGCAGCCAAAACTAACCTGGTTATGTGATCCCCTTTTCCACAGTGCCTGAGCATCATTTCCACAGATAAGGAGAAAATGAGATTTCCTAACAATATGCAATCAGCTTGTTTACAAGACAGGAATGAAGGCTCAGGCTGCACAGCCTTACCCAGGCTCCCAGGCAGACACAAGGCAGGTTGACTGCCAGGGTGGGGAGGCTCTGGCAGGGGTTGCCCAGAGAAGCTCTGGATGTCCCATCCCTGGGAGTGTTCAAGGCCAGGCTGGATGAGGCTTTTGGGCAGCCTGATCTATTGAAAGGTGTCCATGCCCATGGCAGGGGGGTTGGAACTGGATAAACTTTAAGGTCCCTCCCAAACCAAACCAGTCTGTGATCAGTGAACTGAGCCATGTCCCACAAGGTCAACAGGAGCAGCTGAACCTGGAGGCCACATTTGTCTTCTGCAATCCAGGCTGGAATGATTCATCTCCTTCACAGGATCTCACCAAAACTGTGAAACCTTCTGGCCAGGACATGATATCATATCTAGTGTCATAACACAGGCTGTCATACAAATGAATTCATCTCTGGGCTGGCCAGAAGGCAAAATCAGTCCCCTCTTGAGATTTAGTCATGTAAGATAATAAATGCCTAACTCTGGCTTGTAATATCATTTCTTTTTCCAATACTTCATGAGAAAGACAACATCTCTGTTATCCTCAAGACAACAGCTGCATTATTCCTTCAGCAAGCATTAATCAACATTTCACATCAGAATCACACATCTATTGTACATTACTATTCACAGCCCATGTCAGGCAGGATAGTGATATCCTCAGGGGTCCAAAACTGCATTATTGCTTTCTTTCTAAAAGTGAGGTCTGTGGTTACAGATACTGAACTGAGCTTCCTGCTGTTTGCTAGCCTCTGCTGAAGTTACAAACGTGGCTAGCAGAGGAGACCACACTGGGGCCCGAGGGATTTTCTGCTTCCAAGGTGGTCAGGCTCACCCACGGGAGCTTCCCCACTCCCTTTTTTTCCCTACAAGCTCTCCAGAAGCAATCAGAGAAAGGTGCTGTGGTAAAACTACAAGCTCAGCCCATGAATTGCAGTCATCTTCTTTCTTTAGTAATCAGGAACTGAGTTCCTCCAGGCAATGATTCTGCTTTCTAAATGCTCTGAAACATGCAAAAATGTTGCACTTATAAGTTATTGAAAAACCCACAAGAAATAATGAACTGCAGGAGCTCCCCAGGAATTCAAAATTGCTTACAATCTGTGGTGTATGCAGGACCTTACCACAAATCCCATCCCAGCCCTGGGTCTAAGTAGCTCATAAAAATGGCCTGTTTATTTTCCAAAACGATCTGCATAAAAAAGATTAAGCTTACTTATTGTAAAAATTAACATCTTGCTGAAGCAGTAATGACTATATCATGGAGGAATGCTTTTCCCTGGATGCCTCCCTCGGCAGTGCTGTGCAAGGAGACCTGCATTTCTGGTCTCCTGGAATGAAGTTAATGCTCATAAGGCTCCTCTCTTGTACACCCACAGCTAAATCCTGGGATTTAGCAGATGGTGTGTGTGTGTGCTTCCTAATGCAGTGCCTTGTATGTGTGTAGTTGTCATAATTAAATAAGAACTCCCAACATCAGCTCGTGTAAGGGGAGAGCCAGGGCCACATTTCCCCTGGGAGGGAAGCCATCCAACCCAGCCTGTGGGCAGGAGGAGGAGGAAGGAAATAAGGAAATAACACCCACAGCACCCCATCCCCTCTGCTCAGGGAGGAAACAAGTCCTGCTGGATGTGGCCAGTCTGTTTTCAAAGGTAAACAAAAACCTCTCTGCCCCTAAACTGGCAGAAAATAGGGTCCCAAAACATCTGAGGTTAAGTAATTTATTGTTTTGGGGTAGGAGTCTGACCTTATATATTTGGGATTTTCCCTGCTTTTCATGGTCATCCTCTTGATGGAGGAATTGGGGACATCTGCAGGAGAAGTGCCTGTGACATGAGGCAATTTAGAGTTATCATCTCCTTAAGATAAATGCAACAGCTGCTTGTTATATTCCTTTATGGATGGGAGACAGAATGATAGGTCTCTGCAGATATTCATTCTTTCCTTGGCTTAGGGAGAGAATTAAGTTGTTGATTACGCCCAGCAAGAAACATCACTGTTCAAACTGAGGACAAATGTGGCTTATTTTAAGGGTAGCAGTTTAACAATTCCACTATTATCCTTCACTTTGCTGTAAAAAAATCCTTTTGCCAAGGGTACTATAAATGACTTGAACAGATGAAAGGCATTTAGCCTTTATTTCAGACTGAGAATTAGAATGTGAAATCCAGAAAAGCATCTTTCATATTTGAGTGTGCAAGTTAAACAGGAAGAAGCTGGAGCTATTTACCTCTTTTGTGTGAAGAAATACAAGGAGCCTTTGGCTCCTGGTTGCTGTGGGCAGGCAGGGCTCTGTCCCCAGATCTGCCTCCTGCTTCTCCTGCCCCAGCCAGCCACACTTCCCAATAAACAGGCTATTTCTTGGGAGTGGAGGGGTCTTGGGCAACATCTCCCTGCATCTTCCTCTTCTGTAAGATGGGACAGTAATACTTGGTTTTTCTTTCTCTTCTCTTTCAGCTTCAGGGGGCTGAGAATTAAAAACAAAGCCTGTTTTAAACTTTGCAAAGGGCCTCCACCTCTTAACAAACAAATCACTCCTCCTCTACCTTCAGGATGCTAATATCCTTTTTTTGGCTTGAAAAATGGAAGACATAATTTTCTGGAACACACGGGTGACTAACTCAGTATTTTATTTCATGCTATGATCATTTTGCTTTACGTGTGTGAGGAAAAAAGAAAAATTCCACCTTTAAATTTCACATCACATCCTCTAATTAAAAGGCAAGGTGAGCTATTGCCACAGGAAGCTCATAAGGACAACGAACTCACTTTTAATTTTTTTTTCCCAAAGTTTACATTATCATAAATATTCATGCCATACTCCCTTCACAGTGTAACTGCTAGAGAACACACTGTAATCTGTTTAAAAAGAACATGAATCAGACTGATAAAAATAATTGGTTGGATTTTTCTTTTAATTTTTTTAATGTTTTAAATAAAGCTGTCAAAGGTTCCTGTGGTAATGAAGAGCTTTGTTGTTATGACAACTACCTATTCCTTTTCCTTTGAAGAAGTCTGCAGTTTGATAGGTAAAAGAATCAGGAATAATTAAAAAAAAAAAAAAGTAAGTGATGAAAAACATCTGTTAGGACAAATCCCCACCCAAAATCTTAGCAATCATATCATTAGTGAAGTGACAAGCTTCAGGTGGAGCATGTTCACATCAGCAAGCACAGGGGTGCTCAGCAGCTGCTGGGGGGTCAGTGACCCTGTCAGAGAGCTCCTCTCTTTGTCACATGTTATTCATGGGACTCTCTTCCTCTCCAAAATCTATTGCTACCAAAAAAAAGGGCCCTGTCAGAAGTTAGTTCTGCTTCTTCTGACAATTTATTCTACTGATCTGTCTCAGAAGCAGCCCTGGTTTGACACAGGGCCCCCGAGCTTTCTCCTGCAGCACAGCCCCTCTCCCTGCAGCTGTGGCATGGAAAGGGACAGCAAGGAAGGAAGGGAGGGAGGGAGGGAGGGAGGGAGGGAGGGAGGGAGGAAGGAAGGAAGGAAGGAAGGAAGGAAGGAAGGAAGGAAGGAAGGAAGGAAGGAAGGAAGGAAGGAGGAAGGAAGGAAGGAAGGAAGGAAGGAAGGAAGGAAGGAAGGAAGAGAAGGAAGGAGGAAGGAAGGAAGGAAGGAAGGAAGGAAGGAAGGAAGGAAGAAGGAAGGAAGGAAGGAAGGAAGGAAGGAAGGAAGGAAGGAAGGAAGGAAGGAAGGAAGGAAGGAAGGAAGGGGGACCTTAGGAAGAGCCCTCTGGAGAGGGTGAGGCAGTGCCCAGAGCAGGGGCTGTGGCCAGGGGGGGCTCTCCATGGTTCTGCTGATCCTGTGGGTCAGCAGCTGGGGCTGGCCCTAAGGAGGGAGCACCAGCAGGCAGCCACACTCACACAGGGGGTGACAGCCACAGTGGGGTGGTGACAGCCACACTCACACAGGGGTGTGACACACACTGTGAGGGTGGTGACAGCCACACTCACACAGGGGGGTGACAGCCACAGTGGGGTGGTGACACACAGGGGTGGTGGTGGCATTCACACAGTGATAGTGACAGCCACACACAGTGGTGGTGACACTCACACAGTGATGGTGGAGGTGGTGACACTTACACAGTGGTGGTGGTGACAGATACACACAGTGGTAGTGGTGACACTCACATAATGGTGGTGACAGTCACACAGTAGTGGTGACAGCCACATATACACACAGTGGTGTTGGTGACACTGACACAGTGGTGTTGGTGACAATCACACGCTGGTGGTGGTGGTGACAGTCACACACAGTGGTAGTCATGACAGCCACACACACACAATGGTGGTGGTGACACACAGTGGTAGTGGTGACACTCCCACAGTGGTGGTGACACAGTGGTGGTGGTGGTGGCCACACACACACAGTGGTGGTGACACTCACACACAGTAGAGGTGGTGACACACACAGAGTGGTGGTCGTGACAGTCACATACACACACACAGTGATAGTGATGACAGTCACACACTGGTGGTGGTGGTGGTGACAGTCACACACACCCACAGTGATGTTGGGGCCAGTCACAAGTGGTAGTGGTGACACACAGTGGTGTTGGTGACACACTGTGGTGGCTGTGACAGTCACACTCACACAGTGCTGGTGACACTCACACACACACCACAGTCCTTGAGACACATCCATCAAAATTGTTTCTGCTGCCTGGGATTTCTCTGAGACACCAGGGGAAAACACACCACCAGAACTGCTGGAAACTTGGGAAAGTTTTCCCCAAAGTGATTTTTTTCCCCCTCCCTGTTGACATCCCCTGGGCTGTCCTTCCCAGGAGACATGTGCCTGTCAGATTTTAGTCATTTCTTATGGATGATAATTAGTCTGCTCCACTTTGCAAACTGTGAGGCTTAACCCCGTGGATGCGATGTGACAGAAGGGATCCAAACACACACTCCTGGCTCTGGAGTGCTGATAAACCAAGAGTTTGGCAATAGGTTAGAATGATACATGCTGCTTGGAGGCTGGAATGGGGAGTGCCAACATTCCTGCTGTTCTTCTGACTTCATGAGAAATGGGACACTTTGCAGTAATTTCAGTCTCTTTGCCTGCCAGCTCGGATTGCCAGGCACACCATGGTCTCGTTTTGCTGTTCTTTGCAGCACGCTCTGCTCTCCATTTCTCCATCCTCTTGGAAATAATCCAGGACTTTGAAGCAGCTAAATTTTAACCACTGTCTTGCCTTGCCACTGGCATTGAAGAACCTGCATCTTTCATGCTGTCTCTTCTTAATACCTCTGTACTCCTCATTTATTCAGCCAAGATGCTCCTTCTGAAAGTGAAAATTTCAACATTCCTGTCAGGAAAGGTTCTTGATTGCTGCCCTTTTCTAAGCAGAGAGATTTCAGACATTTGAAAGAAGACAATCATGCTAAGGAATGGCAGGATTTGGAAATAAAAGCATTATTTCAGATGGTACAACTGTAGACTTTTCTGAAGGTGCTGTAGGAGTCTATGTTGGCTTAAAAACACAAGAAAATCCTCCTGAATTTTCTTCTTTAGGCCACAAACGGCTGGAATTCCCATGTTAAGGACATCTGAATTGCCAGGCAGGACACTAGGTGGTGCTAGGACAGTGGTTTGTCAGGAAATCGAGTAGGAAAATTCTGGGTGGAAGAGCACAGTAGGTTGCAAGTGGTTACTTGCCAATAAAGCATTTGCTCTGGTACAGCTAATCCATTACTAGGTGTCTGTTAGGCTAACCCACCTGACTGGACACCATTAGCTGGCAGCAGGAACACCTAATGCTGCCTTTTGCCAACCTTGTTTCCTGTGCATCTGCAAGCTGTCAGAGGCACAGTGCTCCTTTCACAAACCTGTCATTCTTCCCCTCCTTCTCCTATCTCCTCATGGGAGGAACACAGCCGGGCTGCCTCTGGAATGATGAGAGAAAGAGGATCAGGAAGTTTTCCTGGGCTGGCCATGATGCTCAGCTGGGAGGGAGGCAAGTGAGCAGGGCTACTACGTGGTCACCTCCTCACCTTGTGGCTTATCCCATGCAGCTGGATGTGTCTGGCAGCTAATTTTGTTTTAAATCAACAATTTCCCACCATGTTCCAGAGTTAGTTTTTTTCAGCTGGGCTGGGTCCCCCACCCAATCCTGCACAGGGTGAAACTGGCCAGGAACGTGCAGCCAGAGCCACTTTGGCAATCTCTCCTGGTAAAGAAGGTCCCAGAAACCACAGAGTCACAATTTGGGCTGGAAGGGATCCTTAGAAGCCAAACAGTCCAGCCATGGGCAGGCACATCTTCAACCAGATCAGTTTGCTCAGAGCCACATCCGACCTGACCCTGAATGTTCCCAGGTTTGCTGGGGGTGGGCAGGACTCAGCTCTGCTCCCTGCTCTGCAGGGCAGCAAGGCTCAGTGCCCCACAAGCTCCCCACTGCCCTGGGAGCCCTGGTTCCTTCACAGAGCTGGCACACACCCTCCTGTACCTGCAGGAAGGGGGTTTGGTGCCCCAGAGCAGCTGCCACACCCCACAGACCCTGGCAGGGTGTGAAGGAACCCCACCAAGTCAGACTGAGGAGGGCTGTGCTCCCAGAGGTGTGAGTGAACTGGTGACAAGAGGAATAAATAGCACTTAGAAACCAATTAGTGGGGAAGGCTGCTTTCCTCTGATGTGGTTTTGACACCCAGCCAGAGTGTTTCTCCTCACTTACATGGGTGACAGACCCCTCATCACACATCTGCTCACCCCTCTCCCCCAGCCTCCAGGAAAACTTCACCCCCTTATTTACAGACAGCAAATTAGATAAATTCCCTGGGGTCAGGCAGGTGCAAACTGGACATAGCTTGGCTGTGTAATAAATATAGGCAGAGATAAAGAAGAGTTTGGAAGAATGAATCATGTAGGCTTAATGGATTGGCTGAAAAATTCAGGCACCAAATTGTTTTTCATGTTTAAAGTTACTTCCAAACTACAACAATTAGGTTGTCTCTGCTTCAGCCTAAATCCTTTTACCCAAAACATTGTGAAAGTAAATGGGCTAGTGCATTTGGTGCCTTCTATTTTCAGAGAGTCTGGAAGATCAGGACCAGTTTAAGGCAAATTTTAAAAAACAAACCCAAAACTCCATCAAAAAAGTGAAGAAAGCCTTAAAGAAATAAAATGCAATTTCAGAATAACAAGCAGCACCCAGCAAATAAACACTCTTGTGAGAAGTGCAGTAAACCTAGAGCTGATGCCTGGCTTAGGACACCAGTCCAAGGCCCATTCCTATTAACCAGAAGGCACTACAAAGAAAGGAGCTGGTTATTTTCTTCTTCTTCCTTTTTTGGGGGTTTTTTTAAATGACAAAGCACCACTTCATAGCAAGCGGAAAGGTTTGGGTAAGAATGCTCCAATTTCTGTATTTATCTGGAATGAAATATCAAGTCTGGAGCAAGCAAGCAAAGCTTTGAAAGCACATTTCTAGCTAAGTGTTCGAGGGGTGTAAACATAAGATTGCTCAGGACTCTTGGAGTCCAAGATTTTCCTCAAAACCTTTCCTTCTTCTGAGTAGCCTACAGATAGGCTACCCAAAACATTTCCTAAGTAGTCTTGGGGCAGAGTGGAAAGACCTGAAAGCTCAGGATTGCAGGATAACGCTGTCAGACAGGAAAGGCAAACAACAAATGTAGCATTTTGACCTTTTTTGTGCTTTGTGTTATCACAGTATGACACCCATCCCATGCTCATCCATCAGGTACCTGTGGCAAGGCAAACATCCTGCAGCAGATGGGGCAGGCTCTGGGGCTTGGCATCAGGCTGAGCCCATCCTGTCCCAGTTAACCAGTAACTGAGTGTGGGGTGGGTGCTTGCAGTGCCTCTGGGAGCAGCTTTCTATGGATTCTGTGCCTTTCCCCACCCCACTCTTGCTCTGTATTCAGGGACCTTTCAAGACAAGGGTTTATACACATTAAAAGTGAATTAAAAAGAAAAAAAACAACAAAAACCCAACAGTGACTTTGTGGCTATTTTATTATCCAAACGAGCAGTCCCTGATGGCCATCTTGTTAATGCACACTTGTAAAATATATCACCCCTGCTTGGTGGATGTAAAATTAACCCAGAGATTTGTGGGTTCTGGCAGTTGCTTCTTGCTCAGCAATGCTCATGCATCTTGTCACAAATATAAAATGTAGATTTTTTCCCTTTTTTTTTATATATATATAAATATTTCCAGCTTGGCAAAGTGATTAAAGGCAGAGTATATACATCTTCAACTATCCAAAGGTATAAAAATGAAAAAGGGAAAATATTAGCAATAATTCACCAGGTCAGAAGAGCCAGATATGTTTATAGTTTTTAGCATTTGGGGAAAAAAAAAGTGTCTAGCCTGGAAAGTACTGGTCATCTGTGACTTCAGGAACATGCACTGTCCTCTTGTGGCAGTGAGCCAGGGTGCTCTAAGTGCCCTTGTGAGGTGGAAAATGTGGGAAATGAATTTGGAGAGAATTCTCAAAGCCTGGCAGAAGGCTCACAGAGTGTGTGCATCTGTATGCAAACCTTGAGATGAGAAATGCAGGCTTGGAAATGCCCTGGAATAGGGCAGAGATTGGTGAGAGAGAAAGGGGAACTAGAAACAAGTTTCAAAGGATGATTTTGTAAATAAGACTGGATTCTTTGGAGAAATGGAACCATGAAAGATGTATTGTGGTGGGACCCATGAGGGGGAATTTTAGATAATTGGCTTTAAGGCATTTACAACATGGTGTGGCCAAGGCTGATAGGCCAAGAAACACTTACAGTGTATTGGAATTAGGAAAGAGTTGGCTTCTGATTGGGATGGTGTGAACTACAACATCTGTATTGTCTCACCCTTCTCATGAGACTGAAAATGGAATAAAAGTTTTGAAAACACCTCTCGGTTGCCCCATCCCTGGGTCAGAAAAGGCTCAATCCAACAGACAGGACCCATGGGGCAGCTGCCCCTTCCCTGCTGCCCAGCTCTGTCCCTTGGCTGGGGGGCTCCCAGTGCTCCTGAGGCCACTCTGGTTGCACAGTCCCAGATTCCAGGGGCTTCCCAAAGTGCTGCAGAAGTCCTGATGGCTTCCTGCTGCTCTCCAGGAAAATGTGCTGCAGGACCTCCCAAACCTGATGGTGGAGAGCAGTCCTTGGGTACAACACACACCCAGGAGCAGGCTGGTGCTTCTGGCTGGGTGAAAGTGCTGCTGTGAGCACAGAATTGCTGTATAATCCCTCAAACTAATCCAAGAGAGAGAGAACAAAGAGAATGACACAAAACATTAATGGTGTTTGAAGTCCTTTTGGTAATAACCAGTGAAATCCATGCAATCATCAGCTGTGGCTGGTGATCATCAGCGTGGAGTTGCTGAGCAAAACTCCAGGGCACAAGGTGTGGGTCCTGAGGCCCCAAAAGAGTCACTGAAAATGAACTTACTGCTGATAGCCAGCCTGCTGTGTGCATTTACTGCAACACAGGTGCTTGCAGCAGGTGACCCTGGCCTCGGCAGGGAGGGAAAATTGCATCCCTGAACAACTCCTTGGAGAGCCTCTCTTAAATGCCTGCAATTCCTGCTGGTTCTCTGCCTCCCTCTCAGTGAAAGAGCACAACTGTGCTGTCATTCCAGGGGATATTTATCAGACAATGGACAGCAAATCACTTTCATTACAGCAACCAAAGGCAGAGCCTGGAATGATGCAAAGATCTTTCAAGTTTACCGGCAGCACTTCCAGGGGAAGAGAAAGAGTGTGAGCTCAGTTTTGTTCTTCCCATCCTGTCATCCCTCAACATCCAAGGGCTTCAAGCTTGCTGCAGTCGGACTGTTGAGGACCCCCACGGATTAACACCAAGCCAGAGATGATCAGACAGCAGCCACAGAAGCAGCTGCTTAAAGGATCTTTACATTTCACCGTGTGGGTGACAGCCCCAATGTGCTAATTGAAACAATGCCTGTCTGCTCCTGCCTTTTCAAACCACCAAAGCTTCATTTCCCACACAGGCACAACAGAAAATAAACAAAATAAACCAAAAAATAAAGTCCTCTTCAAAGGGCTGGCAGTGACCTCATTCAGACACACTGGTTTTCATGAAAGGGAAATGTGTCAGGCAAAGTGGTGATGTGAGAGGTTTGTTCCTGGGAAATGGGGAAGGGGGGAAGAAAAATCATCACAGAGTTTGTCTTTCCACCAGGCTGATTTCCTTTAGCAGCCTGAATAAGCAATTGGCCACTAGCTGGCTGTGGTGAATTTGTCCCATGTTTGCAAGATCAGTCAGTGAGCAAAGCTGTTTTCAGTTAATAAATATTTGATTTACAAGGTACAGTAAGTAATAAAAAGGGAAGGGAGTTTAGCTGCTGGGAGATTTGTTTAGCACTTTAGTGGGGATAACTAACAACCAGCTTTGGTTGTTTTTTCTCCTTCACATGGCCAATAGGCAACCAACTTTATCAGTCTTGCTGCATTGCAACTGGTAGTGAGCAGAACTAACACACTGAGCAAAACAAGTGGACTGGGACATCCACCGTGCCTTGACAGAAAAACAGCTGAAGGGAACACTCCTAGATTCTCCTTTCTTCTTCTCTGCAAGTAACCTGTGATAAATATTGCATTTCTCAGTATCATTGGGAAAAATCAAAACTGTTTGATCCTTTCCATATGATATAGGTAGCTGTATATGTGAGGGAGAAGGATATAAAGTAGCAGGTACAGAACAGCCAGCAGCGTTTTATCAAAGGAGAAAAGACCCCAGAAGACACCAATCAGCCAGCTGCACAGTCCTGGGTATTTTGGATAGAGCTGGAAAACAAAGTGGGCACACACACAGAAAACAAGGAAAAAAAAAAACCATATTGTGAAAGGGCTGTGTTTAAAAAAGAACCCCAAACCAGCTACGATAGGAGAAGTAGCATTTAGATATTTTATTTTTTCACATTTTAATTTCTTCCTAGAAAGAAAGAAGAGAGGTGGGGGTGTTGTTAATGTGGGCAAGGCAGGGCAGGGAGCACGGGGAGGTCTGGGGGGCAGTGCTGGGAGCAGGTGAGCTCTGCAGGCTGCAGGAGCAGTTCTGCTCTCAGTGTCTGGTGCACTGAGCCCTGCCTCCCTCCCGAGTGACAGCGGGCACATCACTGAGTCTGTCAGATCTCCAGCTCCCCCAGCTGCAAGCACTGCCTCTCCTACACTGCTCAGGCACAGCAGCCTGTTTTGTGCAGGCTCTGAAAGGGAATTTTCACTTGAGCTGCAGTGACTGAAGAAGTGCAGAATGTTGTTTGTCAGGGTTGTGGCTGTTCATTGCAGATCAAGGCTCCAGCAAGGAGTAACAGCCTCCTTCTAGAGGCTCAGGACAGCAGAAAGGGATGCACACAGCCTCCCCAGAAATGCCATCAGCTGCTGATTTCTAGGATGCTGTCAGGAGTTTCTTCCCAGTGTTGTATTTTTGGGGTGCCCCGTGGCAGGAAGGAATGGTGAATCTGACTGCATGTTCTCAGAAGGCTGGTTTATTATTTTATGATACTATATTATATTAAAGAATGCTATACTGAACTATATTAAAGAATACAGAAAGGATGCTTACAAAAGGCTAAAAAGATAATAATGAAAACTTGTGACTCTTTCCAGAGCCTTGGCCAATAAGTCAAAATAATTCACAAAAAACCAATGAAACAACCACCTGTGGGTAAACAATGTCCAACCACATTCCAAAGCAGCAAAATAGAGGAAAAGCAAATCAGATAATTCTTTTTTTCCTTTTTCTCTGAGGCTTTTCAGCTTCCCAGGAGAGAAACCCCGAGCAAAGGGATTTTTCCAGAAAATATGACTGTGACATTCCCAGTAACAACCAGCCAGGACAGAACAAAGCCAAAAATTTTCTCTGTCAAGCAAGAAATTCCTGGGAGTTCTAACTTCTCACTCTACCCAACTTTACACTGTTTTCTTCTGCTTTCCACTTGACCCCAGAGATATTCCAGGTGTCTCCCTCCTGCAGGGGAGGGAGAGAGCACAGGTCTTTCAAAGCAGGAAAATCAGCCCTTTTGCCATTCCCTACCACACTGAGGGGTCTCAGCACCTGGGGAGGACAGCAAAAAGCACCCCTGGACACCCCCACGCTGCTGGGGAGGACTCTGGAGCTCTGGCAGGGGCTGAATTCCCAGCTGAGTGACCCAGGGTCCCTCCCAGCCCTGGGGGAGAGTCCGTGTTCACTTTTCTGCCAACACAGAAAATCTGCCTCTAAGTTCTGTCCCACGCTTCAGGAAAACTTCATGCCAGGAGTTTCATCAAAGCATATGCTTCTGCAAAAGAGCTTTAATGAATCAATGTTTCCTGACAAAAACCAGCTTTTGCCAGGAATCCCGTCCAGCTCCCCTATTCAGTTATCTATCTCTAAAGACCACAGTCCTCCATCTGCAAAACAAGGATAAGGATTTGACTTTATTTTTATGAAGCACATTAGGATCTAGGGGTGAGCAGCTCACAAAATAAAGAGCTGGTAAAAAAACTGGTGCTTTCACAAATGGATCTGAGAGCTGCCTCACTCCAGTATAGGACAATGGTATTCAAATGGGCCAGACAAAGCAGCAGTTTTGGCATGAACAAACCCACATTACATTATTTTAAGATATGCAGTCATTCCCCTGCAGTTGGAGTCCAAGTGTGATGCTTTGGGGGAAGGAGGGAGCTGGGGGATGCTGCATTTCTTTCACATGTGCTTTACTTTTTAATGGCTGTTGGGATACCTGTTCAACTAAACTGCAGTAGCTGTTGATTGCAATAACAGCAACCTTACAAAACAGATCAGCTCCATTTTCAGAAACAGGCTGTGCCTCTGTTTGTTTTCCTGTAGAGGAGGGACGTGTCCCAGAGGATCTCCCTTTGGGAACCCCTGTCTCAGCATGAAATGAGTAACAGGATTTATGTAGACACTGCCAGCTTCTCTCCCTCCTCAGACAGAAAATGGCTTTATCTAGTCAGGTAATGTCACAATAAAGTGGTACAGTAGAAATTTCATCACTGAATGGTCTAAAAGAGACAGATCACCCAATCTATATTTCCACAGGCAAACAACATGCTGCTCTCAACTGGCAGCAAGCAGCAAAGAGAGAGGAGAAAAAACCCCACACAACCACAGTACCAAACTCCTGATGCTAAAATCCAGATTTTAAGACAAATATTTTCATGAGGGCGTTTTCATTATAGCATTATTAAAGTTGGATAAACGGGAATGAGGATAATGCAATGTGCTGATCAGATTTAGAGAATCTATTGGATTTGCTTTTGGTGAGATTTTCAAAACAATTCTTGATTTATCATCAGTTAAACCAGGCAGGGTTTGAGTTCAGAGGACAGGGCTGGCCAGCCCCAGCTGACAGCATTCAGTGGGATGCCAGCACCTCTCCAGCACACCTGCACCCATCCCACCTTTCCTCTCCAGCTCAGACTGGGGCTTGTCCCACTGTATTTGCACTTGCAGAGATTATTAATAGCTATTTTTTTTTTAAATTAAAAAGGACAACGTAGCCAAGTGAGGTTTTTTGCTATTCTTCTTGCTTTAATCACATTTTTCCTGAGGCAGAGCCTGGTGGTGGGCACCAAGCTCCCTGCCCAGGCTGTGTCCAGCAGTGTCACTCATGGTCACCACTTGCACCTAGCCTGGAACATCTCTCTCATCTCTGAGTCTAAATAAAACACTGCCACTTTGATGTCTTCATGTTTTGAACACCTGAGTACAAAACCTTAAAAAAACCCAAAACCAACCTACAGCCACATTAAGTACACAATGCTGCTGTCACCTCAGTGTCCTGAAGCCCCTCTCATGATTCCAGCTTAACAAGGATTCCCAGCCTAAGGAAAGCCCCAGTGGATGTGGTTTTAGAGAAAAGAGCACCATGTAGGATGCAGCAGGTCTGAGCCACTTCTGCTCTGTCAAGAAAAGACCAATTAGTGTCCCAGAAAATAAGTTCCTTCCAAAAAATCCAGAATTTTCCTGCAGCTCATAGCAGGAACCCTGAACCACCCCACCAGTGCCACAGAGGGATGGGGCTGCAGGAACTGGTGATGGGATTTAGGAAATGGAGGGAAAGGAGGGGTGTCCCCACCTGCAGAGATTTTCACTTGTTCTCAGAGGTGTGAGTGTTTACAAGCTCCCTGCCCTCAAAGGTAAAAGCAGAAATAAAACAAAACTGTGTAACTCACTACTGTCTACACTGGTTTAGGCAGCTGTTATTGCTGATGATATTTTTGCATCTCAACATTCATGAATAAATTCCTTCATCTTAAACCTTATAAACATATAAGTTCATGAAAGAAACCCACATGACTCCTTTTATTTTTAGGAGACCGAATAAAATATTTATATCCCTCTGTGTCCCAAATATCAATCACATCCTTCACCAAGAAAAACCAAAAGTACACATGCAATGTGATTAAAAATTTACCCTACCACAAAACAAAATGCAATTAACTCCTACATTTCCAGCTTTCCTTGACAGACATGTGCTGCACACATGCACATCCATCCTGTTTAAACCCCACACACCATCAATTCAGCCTTTCAGAGCTGACAGGTGAGTAAAAAATACAGCTATTATCAGACAGTGCATCCACATGATCTCCTGACAGCTACAAGCACACACAGCAGCTACCCTGGAAGGAGTCAGCATCCACTAATGTGTGTTGGGTACCAGCCTGATTTTCCTGGATCATGGGATTCCTAAAGTACTTTAGTTTCAGAATTAATTTTTAGAGGAATTCAGACAACCACAGATTCTGAAATGTCCATCTGTTTTCTTCTTTCTTGTGACAGTTCCCCTCTTCCAAAAAAGAATATCCAGCAAAACCCCTTAAAACTTTCTCCCAGTGAGACTTTTCATTTTTTTTCTCTTCTTCTGGAAGGAAGAACATGAAATTCAATGGCAAAATTTGTTTTCATCACTGAAGCTAACATGTGAGAGATGAATAAATTAAAATTTTACTTAGAAATGGTCTTTAGATGCCTCTGCAAAAATCTTACAATAACAACCATGAAAATCAGTGGTATTAAAAAAAAAAACTGCATTAAAAACCACCTAGTTAAAAAACCCAGTCTAACCAAAAAATCCAACCAGGAAATCAATGCTCACAAAGCAGAAGCAGCACCGAAAAGTTGCTGTTTGTGGGGTTTCTTTTTAATCCTACATCATCCTCAAAATGTTTCTTTTTAGAAAGTGTCCTCAATCTCTCTAAAAATTAACTTTAGTGATATTTTAACATTCAGATCTTAGGAGTCAAGAAAGACAGAAATGAAAAATGAAGTATGCACAGAAATGCCATTTAAGAAGACAAGATCCTGCAGCAAAATACAACAGCTAGCCAGAATTTGATTTCCAGCCTAGAAAGCTAAGGGGTTATTTCAATTATTTTTAAAAATTAAATAGCTGTGCTACAATCAACTGGTCACACTTAAATCAGAATAAACCAATGTAGATCTTCTGGTGTGGAAAACCTTTCAGAGATTTTTCTTTGTACCAGTAGGAAAGGGACCCTACTGCATTCATGTGAGACATATTGAAAGAGCTACACATTTTTGTCTTCAGGAAGTGCTCCAACTTCCTAAAAGTAAAGATTTTGTTGGTTTTGGGGTTTTTTTTTCAGATCCTTTGTGGCATCCCTTCACTAAGCAGAGCCTCCAGGAAAGCCTCCATGCTGCTTCTGTCACTTCTGCTGCCCCCTAAGATGTAATTTTTGCAGTTAATGAGGGCTCAGACCAACATTAGAGGAGCCATGGGGTTCTCAAGCAGAGGAAAGCAAGAAAAACAAGGGGAAAAGGAGAAAAAAGTTTTGAGAAAGGAACTCCCCACATCTGTCTGTCGATCTGCACCCCTGCAGCCACCCACAGCATCAGGGTGTTGAGGATTTAGTTCCTTAGCTGTGGATCTGCTGTGCCATCATCTCCAAGATGAGAGGACCTGCCTGACCTGCTGGACACTCCCCCTGCCATGGAGAAAAGAAAAAATCTGCATTAAAAAGCAGATCAAGGCTCACAGCAGAACAGCTCTACGGATAAAACTGAGCTGCTGAAGGGAGGAGAGAGTAAAACTTCTCCAGTTCTCATGGGAGCTTGATTATATCCCTCTTGTACTCAGCTTTGGAAGATGGCAAGGCTGTCTCCACTTCTCTATTTCTGGCTTCCTCCAGCCTCTGCTAATATAAAATAGAAGGACTTCCCATCTGGATGGGTCTTGTGACAAGCAATAACAACATATGACTCGATGATTTCCAGCAGGAGCATGGAAGAATGCACAGTGGAGAAATGTATCCTCGAATTCAGTATTTTGGAACTTTTTTTCCATTCTCATTCTCTATGAAAAATTCATTTGTGCTATTAAAAACTGTCATGGCGGGAACCCAGAAACCCAAGCCAATTTCATAATGGAAGGCAATTAAGTTGATTGCTGAATGATAAACACCACATCTTTCTTCAATGGGATACTGGGTTTGAGTAAGCAAACTGCTTTTCTGTTCATGATTTTAAGAGAATGCATCCCAAATCTCTCTCTCTCAAAAGTTCAATGGGAAGCAAACATTGATTAGAGTGTTCTTTAAAATCTCAGCCAATTAAAGAGCTTCTACACCAGTGCTGGAGGCAGAAAAAAGGCAAAGTTACTCTCATGCAAAAGTATTGGGATTAGAAAAAGTACCTCTATGAATCCTGACCTGTGTTTTTGCTTTCCAGGTGTCTATTCCTTTTAAAAATATCTTCCTCTGGAATTTGTAGGTTAAGACTGGAACGAAGGAGTTACTACAAAAGATATAATTATTATATAATTATATTTAAATGGTAAAGTTTATTTCTTTAGCAGGAGCACAAATGTGCAAGAGAAGCTGTTTGATTTATTCCCTTGGTCCAGCCTATGTGAACTGTATACATTTAGATCCTTTATTCTGAAAACCAAACCAACCCCCATCAAGGACTGACTCTGCCATCCTAGGAGTTAATACAGAACACAGATAAATTCAGTGCTAGGCAAACCTGGAAAGAAAAATACCAGGTTAAATCTGCATAGAGATCAGTTTTGAAAATAAAGTCAGGTGAGATTTGGGGGCAGTAATTATTATTTGCAGATTCCTAGACTTTAGGATTTTTTTTTTAATGTTGTAAAATCATCAATGACAAAATGCCAGAGCTTTCTTTAGTTTGATCATAAAAATCTAAATGTAGGCCCTATCTTCTGTAAACCATACACATGATAGGTAAAATGTAGGAAATGTAAAAAACCCAAACCTGGTAACAATAATAAACAAAACCCTGTAGCAATTTTAGGATTTTATATGGTTGAAAAATTCAATAGATCATGCAAAAAAAAAAAATTTGTCTAAGAGGTTTTTTCCATAGACCTATTGAAAAATTCAATAGGTCAACTTTCAGGTTCAACCTTCATCAACACCCTGATGCCCAGAAATGACCAAGTCAAGCCAGGCAGCAGAATAAAACCAGATTTTAAACCCCAAACAAGGGTCCAGTGCAGTCATGGTTCTCATGGTCTAAACCAGACAGCAGTCAGCACCAGCTGAGAGGAAACCCAGACCACATGGAGTGATGTTATCAAATGGCATCAGCTGGAGAAGAGTTTGAATTGGTTGGGGTATGTGATATTTCCCTCTTGTTTCTCAGAATTCTGATTTTATTGTTTCAGAAGGCACAGACAAGTTCCTGAGGTCAGACACTCTCCATCTGTTGTATTTGAGCAATACACAGAGAAGCCAGCCCTGGAATCATTGGGCACACTGAGGAAAGCAGCAGGGACACCCAAAAAAGGTGAATATTCTTAGCAAGCTGCTCCTCCCTTCAACTCTCTTCTGCACAGGTGAGGTGAAGTGTTGATTAAAAATAATACACTTTTTTTTTTTTTAAAAAAAAAGCATTTTACAGCTCCATTAGAAAAACCCAAGGGTTTTGATGCTTTGCAGTGTCAAGAGACAGGAGAAGCTCATTGAATTATTATTTAAAAAGAGACTAAATAAGAAATATTTTGTGAAGCCATAAATGTGGCTGGGACATGGGAAACAGTAAAGAGTGCAAGCTACAATAACCACTCAGAAAAGCCACAGTGTGCAGAAAAACCTGATGACTAAACACAGCAGATTGAAGGGAAGGTATTCCAAGTTAGGAGCCCCAAAACCTGCATGAGGATAGGATCATTTTTAAAGCAATCTGAAAATGTTTTTATGGGGAATGCTGGCTTTTCATGTGCTCTCAGTAAGGGTCTAGGTGTTCAAGGTGATTCAGCAGAGGTCGATTTTCACGGGGTACTGGTGACTCCTTCAGATCTCACCTCCCAATGGGCAGACCAAAGGGGCATTTAGGCCAGCCCAAAGGGCCATTTTGAGCCCAAAGGGGCATTTTGGGCAACCCAAAGGGCCATTTTGAGCCCAAAGGGGCATTTTGGGCAGCCCAAAGGG
Organism: Serinus canaria; assembly: GCF_022539315.1. Lineage (NCBI taxonomy): Eukaryota > Metazoa > Chordata > Aves > Passeriformes > Fringillidae > Serinus > Serinus canaria. Next base: position 68,724,492 of record NC_066314.1, read on the forward strand.
CCATTTTGAGCCCAAAGGGGCATTTTGGGCAGCCCAAAGGGCCATTTTGACTAGAAGGTCCTGCCAGAGCCACGGGAGTGATCCTGGACCTTCCCCTCTCACTGAAGCTGTCAACTGGCTGTGATGAATTGAAGGAAGATCAGAACCTTCACCAGCTCAACTCAAACTTTGAGATCTCTCTTTCAAAGAACATGCTTCAATTGTATTTATTTTAACCAACTGCAATTCTCTGCAAGCTGCAGCTCATTAGGTTCCTACTTAGGCAAAGGCTGGGCTTAAGTAGTCGGTGAAGATCTTAAAAGACATACAGTCTGATAATTAAAAAAAAAAAAAGTGTGGCAGCCTGACATGACTCAGCAGTCAAATATTTTCATTCAGAGCCATTTAGCATTAAAATTCAAACAGACTCAGGTGCCATTAGTTATTTATGAGGGGAAAGAATCTCAATTAAGTATCCTTGATTTGTTCAGAATTCAAGTTACAACGAAGCTTTTATTTCCTTTTAACTGTAAGCAAACAGTGTTATTAGTGCTCAAGGCAGACAAAACAGCAGTATTACCCTTATTCATTCACCATTATTACTAAAAAGTAACAAGAAAAGGCAACAGAAGCCCCCCAACCTCAATCTCTTCCTCCACCCCTCAAGATATCCTTTCTAATCCTATAAAAGCATCTGTCTTTGATTTCAAGTGGAGTACCTGCTGTGCAGGATGCAATGCCAATCCAATTTGCCTGCAACAAAACCAAATGGGTTGAAATGAACTCTGCATTTTGAAGATGTTTTTGTTTAATCATCACCGCCACTCCTCTCTAATGAATACATTAATCAAGCAAAACTTGGAGTACAAACGGAAAGGCTCATCTCCAGAAACAAAAAAAAACAAACATTAAAAAATAAATTAAAATCCCAATCTGTGATATCCACTGCCATTGTCAAACTCTGCCTCGCTTCCCTTTGGCAGGGCTGGAAATGCATGTTCCTGAGGGTTGTTGGTCTTGGGTTTTGTGTTGCTGAAATGGTTCCCAAGGTATTAAGGAGTCTTTTATCCCAGCCCTGTGATCAAGGAAGAAGTCATGGTTCCTCAGCTCTGGTTCTCAAGGTTGTTTATTTTCTCTTATCTCTATCATTGTCTCTCTGACCCGCTGAGATCTGTCCAGCAGGTTGGGTTGTGGCACACTGACCATCCTTGGGGTGGTGTTAAGTTTTTACACTAAGAACTACCTGTACTTTATTTACAATAATTTTCCAATACCTATCATCTGTGTTAGACAGTCTGTCTCTACCCTAAACCAATCCAGGAGTGTCACCATCATGGCAGAAAATGAAGAAAATAAAGAAGAAGAAGAAAATGAAGAAGAAGAAGAAAAAGAAGAAAAAGAAGAAGAAAAAGAGGAAGAAGAAGAAGAACAGAAGAAGAAGAAGAAAAAGAAGAGGAAGAAGAGAAGAAGAAAAGAAGAAGAAGAAGAAGAAAGAAGAAAAAAGAAGAAGAAGAAGAAGAAGAAAAGAAGAAAAAGAAGAAAAAGAAGAAATGCCCAGATTCCTCCATCTTGCCTCTTGAACCCCCATTCTAAAAAACCCCAAAATTCTACTTTTTCACCCTGTGACAAATTCGCTATTATTCTGTTCAAACCCTTGTGGCTTGTAACTCTTCACACAAGGTTGGTAATTGTTTCCTTGAGTTAAAAGGAAGGCACAGGTGTTTTTGAGCCCATGCCAAGGTCTCTGAGCCTCCTGCCAGGGTCTCGAATCACCCAGGGCAGCCAGAGGGATGTCCTGGGTTCCGACAGTGGGGAGATATGGAGCAGGAGCAGGATCAGCAGGAAGAGGAGGAAGAGGCAGGTGAGCATCCAGAGCTCCGCTCGCGGCTGATTCATGGGCTGCTGCTCAGGATGTGCAGCCCTGAGCTTTCCTGACCCCCCCCAGATGTCCAGAATCCCATTTTGTTTTAAGGAAATGATAACAGCCCCCACTGCAGTGTCAGCAGCGTGGAAAGACCAGGTGCATACAGTTTATTCAGAGCTGTGAAATGAATTTCTGTCAAAACTCGGAGCAATTCGCCTTTTCCACCAGCCAGTGAAAGGCACAGGGCTTTGGCCTGAAGACAGAGTGGTTTTTAAAAATTAGGCTTTGTAAATGCTCATTTCTGACATAAATTCAGTCACACCCATTATTTAGCTTTTGATGTTCATCCGTGTTTTTGAAGTAGGTATTGAAGATGAATTCGCATGGGAAAATACCAGCAGGGAAGAGGAGAAAAGGAGAGAAGGAGAGAGCACTGGCTTTTCTAGTCTGGTATTTACACCATCTCCATCACCCAGGAAAAATTAAGGATTTGTTGAAATTTAACCATCGTGGTACACTGCAAAAAGCCAGTTATTTCACAAATAAAGTGGAGGTAATTCAATATAATTTGCTTGAATGTCAAATGCATTTTAGGTATTTTCTTTTCCTTTCTGTGAGTTTGCCTTGTTGAAGTTGTCATACTCTTCCACAGAGGTAAAATTTAAAATCCATTACTTCTTTCTTGCTTCATTTGTGCATCACATTTTTTCCAAATGATGGAAGCATTTTGGCTGGTCACTGCCACCATGGCACCACATGCAAACCTGGGGAAAAGAATTGCTCTACCAAAGTTGCAGTGCTCCCTAAAAAGGCTTTGTTCCAGAGCTAGATCTTTTCCAGGAGGAATTATCACACTGCACTCCATTAAAAGATCATAAAACTTTTAAAGGCATTTTATGATTAGGCTAGTGACCTTTACTGGAGTTTCTCACGTGGCTTCCACAAGTTTTATGTCAACATGGAAATGGTAAACAGCAAGGAAACAATCATATTGTTTAAATGAATTTGTAATTTGACAACAAATTAAAGGCAGTCTTTCTTCTATCAAATGGGCTAAGAGAAATGTAGTAATATCACACAAAATTATAATAAATTAATTTTGAAATAAGTTAAGATTTTTATGTGCTCTCTCAATCCCTGGAGGGTTCATACCCTTTTTAAATATTTTTGAAAAAAATGAGGGAGCAGATTTGACCACACTGATGCAGAACAAAAAGACATTTTGCTGTTCTGATGCTGAGGTCAACTTGTGCCATTTTTGGAGCAACCAAGAGAGCAAAGGAAAGTTAGATCTTCTGCATGACTATACAAAAAAATTAAATATATGTACATACAATTAATTTAAATTGATTCCACTTAATTTGACAAATTAAATTTATATATATACATATAGTACAGATTTAGCAGGACAGGATAAGAAGCATCTCCCATCCTCTGATGGAAAGGTCTGGAATTCACAGTTATGCTATATTGTGACAACCACAGAACAGGTCTATTTTTATTTGTATATTTTAAAAAATCTATCTGGTTCAGAATCATTCCAGAAAAAAAAAAAAAAAAAAACAGTCAGGAAAATGGGAGGCTCTGCTTCCACGACGAGCAGGGACTGAATCTGATCACTGCCAAGTTCAGAAAAGGGAAGGAGACAGCTCCTCTCAGCCTCATTACAGACGCCAGATGAACCAAGGTGCACATGCATTATGCATGAGGTAATTTGAAAAAGTTGTATAAAAAGTTCAAGTTGTGATTATTTGTCATCACTTAAAAAAAAAAAAAAATCCCTGTCACCACTAGCAATAACATTTATTTACCAGTTATTCCAGTGTTGTGCAGTCAAAAGAATAGCTCGTATTTTCTTTACTCTTTCTTCCAAATCCTCAATTTGAAAAGCAATTAAAAGATATCCCCAGATATTTGTCTGTGAGAGACTCAACTTCCCGATTTCTGTTGCTGATAGATACGGAGCAACATCACATAAGGGGAAGAAAAAGACGAGAGAAAACAAGTCATCCCAACCTTCTGTCAGACACTTTACAGCATAATGAGCTATGATGAAAAACAAGTCAAACGCTGGGAAAACAAGAAAGCTTGGAAATTTGATCTCCCTGACGGGATCGGGAGTAATTAATTGCAACCCGTGTGACCACTGGATGTCCCCACTGTTCCTGGAATGCAGCAATTCCCGGGCAGCTGGCAAAGAGTGTGCAAGGACACACGGACACGGGGACACGGGCACGATGATGATTCCTACAGGTTCCAGTTGGATTCCTACAGAAATCCAATTCCCAACGCACTCGGGGGAGCAGAGCAGGGAGCAGGGCACACTCAGAAACACTCTCTGAATTCAGCTCCCACCAGGTTCACTCGGTGTCTGCTTGATGGTGAATAATGCAGCACTGAGTGGGGCTGGGTGACAGATCCCCAGGGGGAGCCTGGAAAGCAGAATTATTTCTGAGGAGATGTGAAGGAAGCCTGGATTAGAGCACGGGGCAGACAAAAAAAGACCCTTGTGCCATAACAGGTGAGAGAAAAGGTGAGCAGGAGCAAGGATGCCAGCACAGGGCTGCTGAGAGCTGCCTGTCAAAAGCAGCCAAAAGAGCTGAAAAAACAAGGAGAACATCTGTAACACCCTGGGGTGCTCTTCATATCAAAGCTTTGAGGGCACTGGTGGATGAAAGCTGGAGAAGGCAAAGGAAAGCAAAAACAAACCCCAAAATACCCAGGAAGACTCCTTGTACACATCCTTCTTTGGAGGTCAGGCCATGAAAGGTTTAAGTTCATGTGAAGCTGTAGAAGCCAAGGTGTTAGCATCCACTCATTTTTATTTATTTCCAAATGTGACAAACAGCTAGACCTGGTTCTTCCATCTGAGAAGACCCAAGTGCTTTGATTACTGTGATGAAAAGGAAAGATCTCGTTGTGTTTTCAAAGCAAGGAACTTCCCACAAATAAATTCCAAAGCTAACTTCAAATCAACCACGTGTCTATTTTCTGGACTTTGAAAACTCCAGTAGCTTATGACTTATTTCATTGTTGTAATGAGAGGTTACACCACAGAAAACAGCAGATCTGTCCCCAGCTCCCTGACTTTAGGTGTTGAACTACAAAGCTCTGGGAAGGGCAGCTGTGGCACAGACAAAATAATATTTGAAGAGCGTGCACTCTGTGAAGGTGAAGTGCAGGACTATTCTCCCTCCTCCATCCAAAATCCCCTTCCTACTACTTGTAGAAACCTGATCAGGGAAGTGTCTGGTTTCACCTTGGGCTTCAAAAAGCAAGGCATGAAAACCCCACCAGGAAAAGTACTGGCAGAAAGATATTAAAACCAAATGCAACCTGCAAACAAGCACCTGAATTGAGCAGTAAACTTGATCATACCAAACTGGTAATTAGGATTTTGTTTAGCTGTTGTTTGTATTCTGATTGGTTACAGAAGCTATTGGGACAGCAGAAACACAGAAGTAAAAGGATCTCTTTCAGCCTGGGTTCCTCAAAGGTTTTCCTCAGAAGGCTTTTGTGTTTTGTCCTTTATTTCCCCCTCCCAGTAAAAGGATGACTGGTCTGACACACTGTGGATATTCTTTTGTTCAGATTTCAGATGTTCACAAAACAGAGCTGCTCTGAAAAGGCAGGGGTTTTTAGGGGAGAGCCCTGGGGAAGCAAAGTACATGAATATATTTGAATAATAAACTAATTTGAGGATTTAATGGTTTGCAATTAAATTAATTAGGCACTCAGGCTTACTGGACAGTGTCTTCAAGCTTGTTCCACTTGTTTTGAAGCGATGCACATGTACAAATGTGCCAGAAAACCTCCATAGCTTTTATTCCCTCCCCTTGATTTCATTTGTACTTTCATAGTGCAGACCATAGTGCAGACACTACATATGGAGAATAAAATGGATAAAGTGATTTGCTGAGATTTCACAATAATAACAGTAAAATATATTGCTAGCTGTTAGGCTGACTTCTGGTAGTCACCACTCTCTTTTGCAGCATGTTGTCTGACAGACAGAATTCATTGTGTACACGTCAGCCTCCCCAAAAAGTGGAGTTACTATCATGGCTCTTCATCCCAAGATCTGAGATTGCTTAAAAATGTCAGGGATGCTTTATGACAGCTGCTCAGATTCTGAGCAGTTTCTTTACAGCTTTTGGCTCTCAGAGAGGGTAAGTAACATTTCTAATCCTGAGACCTGATTGCTTTCCCAGGTGTGAAAGGGAGACTGTGCACTCTCATTTTCAGACTCACTGTTGGAAAGCTGGCACCTCCTCACTCTCCAAACATCTCAGCTCCACTTGACTCCAAGTTCAGGTCAAGTCAGAGGGCCCAGCACTCCTCAGTGCTCAGTTTTTTGCATCTTCATCAAGGGCTACATTTGCATAAGCCTTAACTATGGCTAACTTGTAAATTTAGGATAAAATAGTAGCAAAAGCTTAATTGCAACACAAACTTAAAATCCCTTGAGCCAAATATTTTGGACACAGAAGTTCAAGATCCCATTTGGTCTCTTGGGCCTACAGCCCAGAGAAGGAAGAGTTAAAATACACTCAAGTAAGGAAAAGAGGGATTATTGAGGCATTGCTAAGGACCCTCTCCAGTGCCTCCGCAGCAAAGGTTTTGCCCATGCAAGCCAAAGACAATTGAATGGAAAAGTATTAAAAGATGCCCACAAAAGAAAAATAAAGACAAGATTTTGGCCAAGTTTAGTCACACCTTTACTCTGTGGCATTTTTTCCTTATCAGTCATTAATTTAGCAAAGAAAAATTTGATCCAGAGTTGCTGCATTGATCTCTGATGAATGTTTTAGCTAATCAGCTGTGATATATATAATTTGTGTCTCAAATGTAGTCCATCCTCAAACACTCACACTGCCTTCCTAGAGCCCTGATAAACCAGAACAAGGCTGCCCAGTAAATCCTGTCTTGCACTAAGGAGTCTCACAAATTCAGTTTTGATTTTTGTAAACAGATTGCTCCTTGAGTTGTTATTATTAGTGTGAGCTGGACAGCTTGAATTAGAGAATAATTTATTCCCTGTGCATTTCTAATTACAGCAGAGAGGTTCACTCACTGACACACTTGTCCGTCTTGTTCTTTCCTGTCTTTCAGGCATGGCTGATTGCAGCTAAATAGACAGACCAGCACAAACTGCACGAGAAACACAACTCTGTCAAAAAAGGACTGAAGTGTTACCATTAATTATTCTGGACCATGTGCTCATTTACAACAGATCTAACACGAGAAATATTCTCAGAGGTGTCAAACAGCCTCAGTTTCATAGGTGCATGGGGGTGGCACTGACTCAGTGTTTGACTGACTGGTAGCATGTGACCTGCCAGAGACCCTTGAAGCTTGGGGATTTCATGTGCAATTTGTGTTTCAGCATTCAATAGATAATTTAAATTGGGCCACTCTCTCTGAGAATTTCTGAAGGATCTACATGCCTGTGTCAGAGCTGCACAAATAACTAAAAAAAACCAACAACCCCCCCGCCCCGAAAAGCAAACAAACAAACAAGCCCACCCCAAAACACTTATGAACATCTGTGCAAGTGATTGTTTGGAACTCACTGCATCTTAAAAAGGCTTGAAGAAAGTGAAAATGTATTTTACTAAAGAATGCTGAAAGGTAGGTGTAACAATCACTGGGTGCATAGGAATAGAGCATGAAAATACTGAGGGAAAAGAACAAACCCCCAGTCACCTTGCTTTAGTTAACCCTTGCTACAGCAGAGGCTCTTGTTTTAAATAATTGAACAGGGAATAGTTCATTGCAGCCATTAATCAGATGAACAAACTTCAAAGGCAAGAATCAATCGCCTGCCAATTCACACTTGAACTGCCAGGAGCAGCAGCCCTGGGTTTACTCAGTTATACCCTTCAGCTACTTAAGCCAGAACTACAAAAGCAGCATTTTCTTGTATTTTTTTTTAGAAAAATAATAAACAAACAGATACTTTAGGTGTGCCCTTACTGCCACTGTATTTAGATTTTTTTAACACCTGTGCAATCTAACAGACAAGACCTTCCTCCACTCTCACATATTCTCATAAACATGAATTTCCTCTCCCAAGGAGCAGCAATCAAAAGCTTCAGGGAATAAAGTAACACCATTTTCAAATGGCTAATAATCACCTCCTTCCCCTCTTCACACAGTTTGCTGTTCTCTATTCTTGAAACTTGTTTGCTTATTTTTGCAAGGCCTGCATAATTTCTATACTTGTATCCCTGCAATGAAATTTCTTCCTTAGAGTCTCATATTCTCTAGTTCTTTTTTTACAGAATATGTAAGGCTGCATATTATTTTTGCTGTTAAGGTTTTACACAATATTCTCACCTTTAAAGTTTAGTTTACAAACAGCTGAAGTTTAAAGAGCATTTCCATTAAATGACAGCTCTTTATAACCAGTGACACAGCTTCTTGAGGGGGTTATCATCTGTCAGCATGATGTTAAAATCTCTCAGGTTTTCCCCCTGAATACTTTAAAAGGGAACAATTTCAAGACAACAGCAAAACTCTGTGAACTGAGGTGAAGAAATTCAGAATTGCTTGTAATGCTGGATTTGCTTTCAAGCAGCATCCTCTTGCAACCTTTGGTTTACTATTCAGCATTAGTTTTGAATTAACGATTTTGCTTGTTATCAAAGATTGCTCCCTCCTGCCAGCTACACATCACAGCCAGTGACCATGCAAAAAATGAAACTGAGAAAACTCACTGTGCCTTTTTAGTAAGTGCTGCTGTGACTACCACCCCCAACCTCATGGCAATCTTGCTTCTGAAGCTCACACAACATGACAATAAAAGCATTTGGGATCTGCTTTCAAAAGATGCTTTTTGCCAGGCTACAAAGCAGCTAGGACAAACATCCACTGCTTTAAGGTTTGTTTTCCTGTTGATGTCCCCACTGATTCCTCCTGGGTGATTGGGTTTTTGGGATTGTTTGCTAAGAGTTTCAAAACATTTCTTCTGATCCCAAAGGGAAAAGAATCTCTATTTTTAAATAATAAAAGGAGAATCTAGAAAACATGCATAAGCTGCATTCAGCTCCAACTGGTCAGCACACTCTGCTGGGTATTCAAAATGAAAATTCAGTTTCAAAACCTCTGCTCAAAGCTAAGCTGGGACAGTACAACCACTTCAAGAGGAGTTTCCCACATTAACAGGAAAGGGGCTCAACCCACAAAAATGCAAAGCTAATATCTGCAATATTTCCTAGACTTAAGCATTTTCTCAGAAGATAGGAATGAGAACATTTTGGCTCTACATAATGTGGTGATGGTAAGGTTGTGGACTACCCCCAAGTCAGTTGTAGATACACATACTCCTCTTTCTTGATTTAAGCTAAGGAGAGCAAGCAAACAAAAAATTCAGCCTCAAAACAAAATAAATAAACAAAATCAAAGGAGGAAAAGATGTTGGTCATACATTATTTTTAAAAAAGCTTCTGCCAATTTTATTTTTGAAATAAAAAACAAATCTATAGACTGTATTTACAACTTGGTAGTTTTAGGGTGCAATATCCAGTACTCTAGAGATGAAATATCTCCAAAACACTGAAAAATCCCCATCAGAGCAGTTTCTTTCACTCTTATTACCACTGAGTATTAGAACTGATTAACTTTAAAGAGCCTTCACCAATACTAGCAGTTTTCATAAAGTTTGGATGTCAACCTTCTCTGATTCATGAAATCTATATTTAAAGTTACAGACAGAGATGGAAATTAGAATAATTTAAAAGTACAACATCACCAGAATACAACTTCTGTGGTGACACTTCCTAGAGACCAGGTGGAGTGAATGGAAAAGGTAATTTTTATTCTATTCAGAACAGAGAAGTCATGAGCAGACTTGGGAATTTCCTTTCCTTTTTCATATGAAAAATAAAATTAAAAAAAAAAGCAGACTTTCAAAACATCCTCTGGAAGGCAGCTGCATTTGCCCTTGCCAAGACAAATCTAATACATGTTACAGCAAATAGACTCCAAGCTTAAGTTAAAAGCTTCAGTTCTGCTCTGCAGTTCTACTCTGTAATGCCACAAGGAAGGGATTCTCCTACCTGACCTTTCCAACTCACAGCTCCCACAGGAACTGAACAAGGCTGGTTTTCATGTCTAGTGGATCATGCACCTCTTTCCTCCATCCCTGGCAGAAAACAACTGATTCAAGGAAATTTACAAGAATTTTCAAGATGCTTCAAGCATTTTCAAGTAGCTTCCACTAAAAGAGGGGAAAAGAAGTCCAGCATAGAAAAAGACATCTCAGTTTAGTGCTGTAAAATTACCTCCAGGGTACTTTGATCAGACATTCTCAGAGCTCTTTAAAAAAAAAAAATTAAAAATTATAAATGTTATTTTTTCCTACTCTAGGGAAACTGATTGAAACAAATGAAGTAACTTGCACAAGGATATTCAAAGCCTGTGTAATTGTCTGATCTGGGTTCTACCTTCTGACTACCACTGCTGAGCCTTAACAGCTCCCTCTTTCCTCCACAGAGCTGCAGGCTTCAGCAAACAAAGCATTCCTTAGAGCTAATTGGTATTACACAGAAACTCAACTGCTCTTATTTACAAAACTGCAGATTTATGTCAAGCAAAGCCAATTATGCTTAATGTTTAAACTATTGCAGGTGCTCAGTGACATTGTGCTAGGCAGTAGAAGGGAAATTGCTCTTTTAATGCATCTTGTTCCAACTGGGAGCATGTGTTTTATAATCAGTGCAAAGTTAACAGATGGAGATCTTAATCCTCTCCATCAAGTTTTCTTCAGCACCCCACCCTCCCCCCAAAAAAGCCAAAAATGGTGTCCCATGCATTTAGACTTAATTGAGGTGCTCTATGAATTGTCTGGGACAGAATTTGCATTTTTTTTTTTTTGTGTGTGTCCATGAATACAGTACAAACCACACATTTAACCATTAAAAAGACACCCCCAAAATGTGCCAGCAGAAATCAGAAATCCTTCTGGCTATGCAAGGCCAGTAATGACCTCTGAGGAGCCCTCAGTTAAAACCAGAGCTGCACAAAAGCAACTTCTTCCCGAGTCAAGTTTTAATCTAGAGTCCTTGATACAAATTACAAGGGAAAATTACTGTTAGAACATTAATTACAGTTAGAAAATTAAGGTAGTCAATCAAACAGAAGACTGAACTGGGGTGTTTCTGGCCACTCCTCATCTCATCTAGGAGGCAATGTTCCCCACAATATATTTCAGAATTATAATCCTCACTTTATGGTGAGGATTAAGACATGAGGATCCTAAATTTACTTTGTGCAAAGCAATCCAGAGTAACAACAGGTGACCTCAAACCCAAGCAGTCAGATCTGAGTGCTTGGTGAAAATTGCCACAGATCAACAAAAGGCTGAACAAAAACAGGCTCTCCTGACATTTTCCAGCTGTTTGTTGCATCATTTTGTATGCACACACAAATCCTTATTTTTTCTGTCCTCCAATTTTTTTTTTTTTTTCATGTAAAAAGTCACTAAATTTTTCAGAAGTGGAAAGCAGCTTCCTTCAAAGACCAAACCTTGAGAGTCTTTTATATTGATTTCACTGTGTGCTGGCACAAGATTTATATAATTTAGGCAGTGCACAAAGGATTCCATCAGCTTCGAATGGAGTCCTGGATGCTGCAGCTCAAGAAAAATCCCTTTCTGTTGGTTTTGAGTGCTAAATTGCTCTGTCATAACACAGAGACTGATTGATTGATTGATTGATAGATTTTTGCATGTAGATTCCTCTGCTCCACCAACTGAACTAAGGCCAAATTCAGCATCCAGTGCCCCCTTTTCTTCTGCCATCCATCTGAAGGGCCAAACTCTTTATTAAATCTGATAGAAAAAGCATTTCTCCTGTCCATGTGAGTATAGTCAATATTCAACTCTTCATCCCAAAGCCCATTCTAAGGAATTCCTATCCAGGGAGTTAACTAATCCTCTTTTTCTTGCAGAATTACCTTCATCAGACAATTCACCTCAAATGGCTGCATTCTGTCATCTGTTCTCATGTTTCAATTTCTGAGGAGAAAAAAAGATAGTGGTCTTGGGAAGTTTGAGGCCATTCAGCCTGAGAATGCAGCAGCAAAACATTTTACCTTAAAATAGAGTTAAGTTTCTTGTTCTTGGTGTAAATGTTCCAGACTGCTGTTACTTTTGCAGTTAAAAAAAAAAAAAATTAACATTACTAATTAAAACATCTACAGTCCAATCATATTAATCTGCTCAAAACTTAAATTTTACCCTTCTACCACAGAGTTCTATTTTATAGAACTCTCAAATACACTGAGAGCAATCCCATCCCTCCTGTCAGCAGACTCCAAGCATTTTTGAAGCTTTTCTGTGCAAGGACAAAGGTCAAGTATTCAAGAATTTCTCAGGAAAGGAACTGATATTTTTCATAGCTTAAACCTGGGTCTATTGCAGTACAAACATGATTTAGAAAATAGTACCTTATAAGCAAATAACTCTCAGGTGCCATGGATAAATTTACCCAAAAATGTGGAAATTAGCCTGTCTCACTTTCCAGTGCCCTCAGAGAAAAGATCCTTCAGCCTTTGGCTGCCTCTCCTCTCACAGCCCCAGCTCATGCAGCCACTTTAGGAGAAATAACCTGTCCCTTGCTGGGAAGGGGTGTAGTTTTTTTAGGGCATTTTTCTCCCAATGCCCACCCTAAAGTTACAGCATCAAGTGTGGTTAATGGTGCAGAAGAGAGTTCAGATTTGGTTTTTTTACCAACTCTTGCACAATTTCAGCTCACAAACTGTCACTTCAGGGAATTCCATCCTTTTCCACTATCATTTCCTGTGGCAGAGCACTCCTCATACCTGGGAAGAATTCTGACTTCACTGCCCCTTCTGCTATGAACACCTTGATATCAAAGTGCTCCTTCAGGTTCTTTTGGGGTTGGATTTTTCCTTATCACATAAGGACCTCACTTCTCTCATCACTCTTTTTAGTTCTATGACTTTTAAATAGAAGTGTTAAGGGTTAGATTAAGTCTCACAAAATCAGTCAATTTTGGAAGTGTTTAACTGCAGATCTTCAAACTGGAAAGCATTTTACAAATAATTATTTCCCCATAACTCCAGCTGCATCTACCCTTTCCCAATCTTCTTTTCCTTCACCCCCCTTCAGCTGGGCTGCAATTAGTAATTTTGGTGCTAATATATTCCAGTCTGCCATTCTCCTATTTGCAATTTGCTCCATATCATCCTTGAGGAATGACAAATGTCACAGTGCTGCTGCCAAGTGAGACTGGATGCCCCAGCATCAATGGCACACCTCATGGACCCGTGGCTGGGATCTGGTTTCTAGTTTTATTTTCTTTATTTTTCTTCAAAGCAATTTGCAAAGAATGTTTGTGTCCATTTCCCTGTTAGGGAAACTAAAGCAGCAAGAGCCAAGAGCAGTGCACAGGACTCCCACCACTGCAAACATCAACCAGCCAATAGTCAAAATCACTTGTAAATTATTATTGCCACAAAGGAATTTGCTAAACAAACAAATGAGCATGTTTATTAATTTTTGACCACTCCTAAATACAAATAGATGTGGATATCTATTTCCATTTAAAGATTAAAAGCCTCCCCATCAGCTCCCCATCAGTGGCAAGCAGTGACCTCTCCTTGGCCTCCATGTGAATTATGAGTGCAGCCTCCTTCAAGGCCAGATCCTATGAAGAATGCTATGTTGTTAACTTCTAAATAACATTATTATTCACCAGATAATTCATACATACCAGAATATAGTTCCACCTAAGTGCTGGGTAATTTATCCTTAGAGGGCTGGTGCATAAACCCACCCCCCCCCCACCAAAATTTAGGGTTGAAATTTTATCAGGGTGAAATTCTATCAGGTTTTCTCCAAAGGAGACAAAATGGGAGAACTTTCCAGGACAGAATTATAATGCTTGATGGCTTTTTCATGCTTCAAAAGTCTTTCTCCAGGAAGACTTCCTCTGAACCCATTGGTGCAATCCTCATGCAGATTGTTGTATCTGGGGAGATGATACAGAAGGAAAATAAAATAATCACCCTTTAAGGTATTAGTTTTACCCATTGTTTATATATAATAAATACTTTTAATGTAATATATAAATACTAGAAATACAAGTATTTATATGTTATATAAAAAGTAAGTAAAAACTTGAATTATTGAAAAATGTGATACCTTGATTCTGAAGTGAAATGCTGATTTGAAATAATCTTTTTTTAAATGTTTGGAGTTTCATTTTTAACAAGATTGGAGGTCAAAAAATTTCTTCTTAAAAATGTTAATCCACGCCAGGTTTTTTTTTTAATTTAAACCAATTTTACATTAACATTTTGACAACCAAAACCTCTTCGTTTTCAGCAGTAAATGCCACACATGAAGATTTCAATTTATAGGAGAATAAAATGTTTTTAGTTGTGGCCCAGTTCATATTTAAAAGAAAAGAATCACCCTGGAATAATCAACAAGATTAAACTTTGGTTGGTTGGCAAACCAACGGCAAAGCTGGTGCTATATGTAGTAGAAAAAAACCAACATTTTTTGGCAAAAGTTCTAGAAGTGCACTGCCCTTGGAGGTTTTCCATTGCTCTCATCCTCACATCCCTGCTTCACCAAGGCTCCTGCAGGATTCCCACAGAGCTGCCCCCCTTGGTGGCACTTTCACATGGCCCCTGCCCCCCTTGGTGGCACTGGCTGCTGCCCTCCCTCTTCTTTATAATGCTGACAACAGAAAATTAACTAATTTATGGTGCTGACAACAGAAAATCACCAGGGATTAAATCCCCAGAATTGTGAGTTCCTTGTGTTTTTCAGGCAAAATCCAGGGATTAAACCCTACAGGCTCCACAGGTGGCATCGAGTTTTCTCATCTCCAGCAGCAAGCTGCTTTCCTCCCATGCCCAGTAAAGTACCAGGAAATATCTGGGGGTTGTTCTGTTGCAGCTGCTGCACCCAAGCAGCACTGCAGCTTTTTCACCACCCCTGTGTCCCACACTAAAGGTGGGAGCTCCCTGGGAGAGCAGCAATTCTCTCTAGAATTAGGTACCAAACCAAGGCCAGTGGAGGTCAGTTCCATGGCCAGTACAGCTTTGTGTTCCCATCTGAACTCCCTGCCCAAAAAATTAACACCCTTGCAGAAAGGATGTGATGAAAGAAAGAATATGATGCTCTTCTTTCTTTAGGGCTTTTTGTATTAATCAGTCCCTTTAACTATTTAAGGTTAATTACATCGGTTTGGTTTAGGTTTTTTTTTAACCTCTCCACGTGTGAACTCTCACTCCCAATTCTTTATTACACACTAGCCCACAGATTCTATTAGAATTTCTACCTGCACCTACAAACAAAACACCAAATTTTCATTTTTTCACACATACCTGTGTGCAATGGCCCAGAACCCCAGGGTGTTCACCAGCATTAAGGAAGCCAAGAAGAAGAAGAACCTCTCCAATTTCCCTTCATGCAGCAAGTGTGGGAACCAGCTGCCTGGTGAAGGAGACATTTGCAGCAGGATTAGTTTGCCTTGCAGCAGGAGATGTGGCTCGTGGGGAGGACATGAGGATAACTCAGGGTGAGACACAACCCCCACAGGTGCTCTGACCCCCCTGCAGCTGTTTGCACTCTCACAGCATCCACGGGGGGTTTTGGGTACTCCTGCTTTGCAGACAGGCAATAGAGATCTAAAGGGACTAAAAAACTTCCCTAATACATCTGAAGTGTAGTGGAGAACCTAATCCTGTCATGGCTGGGCCACCTCCCACCTGCAGCATCCTGTGCACTCAGCTAAACCCAAGGCAGCTGTGAAAATCGTAGGAAGAATTAAGCTGGGCTGTAGAAATCCTTACTTGTACCTCTCATGCTTCTAATAGTCTCTTGTTAATAGAAAGAGTAAAAAAAACAATTAAAATTCTAAATATTAGAAGCATTCACTTGGATGGTGCTCCATTACCAAGATGCCACCTGGCATTTTACTTTGCCTTTCTTTACAGCTGCCTTTACCATGATCCTGTAAGGTCCTTTTCTTTCATTCAGTGTTTATTTACATAAACCAGACCTTTTCCAGCCAAGGCTTTTGGAGCAGTGTCTGGGCCATTTTGGCTCTCCTTTCAGCAGAGGACAGTACCACCTACATGCACACAGAGATTTCCCTGCCTGTGCATCCCTGTGCACTCCAGTTTGTGGCTTTCAGTGTTCACTACAATCAGTCTGCAAACAAGCTCAGCTGGCAAATAACTGAATAACTCTAGAAATCAAAATGGTTAAAAAGAAACCAGCCCCAGTCAGTCTGCAACTGAAGGCAATCAGTGCCAGAATCAACTACAGCAAAACCATCAGACCAAGGTGAAACAAAAAGTTCCAGTAGAAATTGAAGTTACAGAATATCAGAGACCTGTACAGTGCTGTAAGGACCATGGACATCATTTGGAAATACAGGATATTTATTGCCTTTGAGGAAGGCACATAGCCTGTCTTCATCAGCAGTTACTGGAGAAATGCAGAGTGTGAAAGTGCTGGTGCTGAGAAGGTGATGCCCACACTCTCCACAGCTCAGGGGGGTTCACATCAGAGCAGTTCCCATTAACAGCTGGAACATTTCAGACATGAGCTTATTTTTTTGTTGTTGTTTAGCTCCCTTAAAAACCCAGTTGCTCCAAGAACATTCTGTGATGCAAATCAGATTATTGGGAGATTCAGATTAAAAGCATTCCCTGATCTGAACTACACCTGCACCAGTGTGCCCAAAGTCACCTTTCCCCTGCATCAAAGTCTGGTACCAAATCCTTCCATCTCAGGAATGTGGCTATTCACCCCTTGAATGAACTAATGGGGAAAGAGGGAAAACCTTTCTTACCACAGCTATTGTTAAATCCTGATGGCCTTAACAGAACTTTTGGCCACTAATGCCACTTTTACACATTGATTACCATCCTTAGATTGTAAATATTTTCCTACTTAGAGACAAAGAGCTGTTCCACAGCGTGGGAGAGACACCAGCCAAAAGATTACACCCTCCCAAACACACATTCATATATTTACATTTTTCTCTTCCCTTCATATCTTAGAGTTATAAACACATTTCTTTTCAGAGCTGTTGCCTTTATCTCTCCTGGGACTGACAGAGAACAAGTGCCATCAGTTCTCCTGGGCTCCTGCACAGTTGTCTCCCTGCCATGTTACATTTTTGCTCATCACAGAGCAGCACCACCACCCCTCTGCCTGCTCCCTTCCTTTGGCAGCATTATCCCAGAGCCACTTTTAAAAACCTATCATCCAACACTGCAAGCTGCCCGAGCTCCTAGGTGCTGTAACTTCATTTTAGTAGCTGATAAACTTTTACTGTCATCATTCACAATCAGGTAGTTTTTCATTTGGCATCCCCCAGGGGTAAGGGAAGGCAGAGCCAGAGCATGTGGATGTGCTGAAAGAGAAATCGTGTGTGGGGGTCTGAGCTGCAGCCTGCCAAAGCAGAGCTCACACTGCCTGCTGGGTTATCCACCTTGGCTAAGCTAACTGCAGGAGCTTCCTCATGGAAGGGCACTTCCAGTGGAACCTGAACAAAAAACATAGTTAAAGTTGATAAAAGCAGTTTTGCAGTTTCTGAATTTCAGAGGTCCATTTGCACCATTCTCTGTGTCATCACTGATAAAGGTCCATAACACTCTCTGTGCTATCACTGATAAAGGCACCAGGGAAAAGCACTGAACTGGGGCTGCTTGGTTGTGTGAGGGCAGGATGGCAGCCTGGCCAGCAGGTCTGCATTCCACTCCCACTTCTCCATGGCCTGGGTCAAAGATCCTTGCTCTGTCTCCTCCCTGATTCTTTTAGGAGTTTCCAGTGTTTAAACAGTGAAAGCAGGACAATGACAGAGAGCCTTGGGAAACTCCAAATTATCAACAGCACAGGCAGGGAGAAAAATCAGGCAGGATGTGGTGAGGCTCCAGCTGCCATAGAACACACAATTTGTCTCTAGTTTCCTGCTCAGTCCAAAGCAAGAGATGGGATCAAGGCTTTCTTTTCCTATCAGGCAATAAGGCTTGTTGTCCCTTCTTGTACAGAGGAACAAGGCAGCAGTCCTAAGGATATCCAGACTATAATACTTCCAGTACACACTTTCATTACCAGATGCAGAAAAAATTAATATAACCCTTTCCTACTTACAGCCAAAAAATAATTACTTCTCACTCTTTTTTCTTTCATTACTTTTCCCTTTAATTTTTTTTTTCTCCTCATGAAATAGGGGATAAACCTGGACTACACTTACATCTGCTTATACTCACTTTAAAGAGAATCCTCTTCTGTGCTTGCAGGAAGCCTTGAGAGAAAAGTCATCAGTGCTAGAGCTTCACCCACGTGTTTCAGGCACCAAAACTCCCTCAGATGCTCTCACCCCTGACCCCACTAACACCTCCCACAGGCTCTCTGCAGGCTCCAGCATCCTCCCCTGACTGCCTTTGGGGCTCATACTCTCAGGATTTCACTCTCACCATCAACATCTCCCTGGGCCAGTTTCTGGTTTTGCTGGAATCAGGCACCCTGGGCACTGCTGTGATTGAGGAGTCCAGCACTTCCCCATCCTTGCCTCAGCATGCAGCATGCTAACAATTCACTTTTCCCCAAAAGATACTGCCTTTGGGCTCTGTGCATCTTTTTCTTTTCTGTGGAGATTGCCAACAGAAGTGGCAATTACAAGGTTGGTTTGTCACACAGATAATTGCTCACTGGGAATTAACTTTCTGCAACAAGCTCCTGATTTCCATTTTTATTCCAACAATAGAAATACTTAGTGGCATGAATCACCACAAAGAAACAGAAGTTTCCTTTAGGTGCACTATTTTAAATAGATTTTCTCTACTGGTTAGAAGTGAATTGCTTATGTATTTTATGGCAAATTTAGAACAAGTCAGAAAATGAAGCCCAGGCAGAGTCTGTTCCTCAAGTCTGCTCTGCAATCATGGAAATAAAGCACCTGATAAACTTTCACTGACATTTTGGAGTCCTATCAATTTTGCATCAAAAAATCACTCAGTCCAAGAAGCAGGAATAATTTACAATACCAAGAGGAAGCAACTGATCCTACCAAAGCAGGCAGAGGTGGAGGTGAAGCAGAGATTAGGAGGTGGACAAAAACTTTCCTGGGCTGTTTCTGGTGGGTGACTGGCAGCAAGGAGCTGCTGGCAATACCAGCCATTGAACAAAACCTCAAAAAGACCAATCTTTGACAAATATTAGTGCACACAACATTGCTGCTCTGGTGGCACCCTCAGAGAGCTCAAGGGAAAGGTGCACAGGGAGGCATCCTGGATTTTTTGCTGATTTTTTGCACTATCCTATTTGATTATGGGGAAAACCTTGAAGAAAAAACAAATGCCAGAAGTTACTTTATCCTGCACCATTGCTGCATTTTTGGAGCTGTCCTGTAACCTATGCTATGATTTAAAAAAAAAATTAATTCATATTTTAACAAGGTTTATATTGCCTTCCTTCATTTCATCAACTTAGTGGGCATATATTTAGTGTTTGATCATATCCAAATTAAAGTCTCACTCTGCCTCTAATCCCTATTAGCTAAGTAGGCACCAGTGGCCACCACCATCTGGACTGCAAGAAATATCCTTTAGCTTTATCATCTTTGGTATTTAGAATCCCACAAGACTAAAATGATAAAAAGAACCAAAAAACCCAAACTCAAACCACAAGCCCCCCTCCATGATTCTCTAAATACAAGCAGGAAAACTGTGTCTGGGACAGCTTCCTTCCTCTGACCTTTTTTTTATTTTTATTTCTTTCTTACATATTTATATTAATATTTTTAGAGAAATATATTCTGAAATGATTGGCATAAGGGGACAGGTTTTGTCTTGCATCTTCTTCCGTTAAAATGTTAGGAGAGGTAAGAGATCCAAAAGAAAGCAGTTTCCCAGCTTGTACTGAAAATATCACTGTCACCCATCATCTGTTTGCACTCGTCAGATTTTTAAAAAAAACTCTTATTTTATCATATTCACACCATCCTCCATAGATGCGTTAAAAATGATTAATGCAGCTTTGACTGTGACTGATATCTGATCAACTCTGCCAATAAAAACCCAAATAAAATCCTAAACTAGCGGCATAAAATAGGATAGAAAAATGTTTAAATTTTTGTCAACACCCTCTGTGCTTCAACACTTCAAAATATAGAGTGGAGGATCGACTTCTCTGCAGGAACATGGAAAAACATGGTCTGAGTGCTAGAGATGGGAGAACCAGAAATAGTCTTGGCTCAGGTTTCAGTGAAACAAGAATCATGGGACAAGACAAAAGCATCCAGGAGTCACTCACTGAGCCCTGTTAAATCTCACAGAACCATTTCAGCAGCACGATCCTCTCTTGAAGCAAAAGAGAAAGAATTTGCTCTTCCAATAGAAATAAATTAGTAAATTAGCTGAGTCTTTTTTTTTTTAGGAAGAAAACAAAGAATTCTGGTTGGTTTGCTTTACTCCCAGTTTCATAAACTGTCCAGATACTGAATATTTACAAGCTTTTTAAACAGATCTGAAAAAAAAAAGGTAAAAATCTTAATTTGTGTTACTGGAATTTAATTTGACTTAAGAGGGGGCCAAAAATTTGATACCTGCAGCAGTCATCTTTAGTGGGTTCATTAGGCAACCACTGGGTTTTCCTAAATTAAAAATAAATTATTATTTTGCTGATTGTAATGAGCACCAAAGTCCACTGTAGAAGCTGTCCAGGGTAAAAATTGTGTGTATAACATTTCCTACCAAACTAGGGGAAAACCAAAACTGAGCCTAAAATGCATTTTTAGTTTTGCTGTAGTCTATCCCCACCTCCAAAAGCCTGATCCTAAACCTAGTGTGATCCAGGAGTCAGCAGGACAACAGCCTGGGATGAGCAGGAGTGTCAGAACACAAATGAACTCCCAGGAAACATCACCAGCATTTGCAAGCTGTGAATTGTGTGGCAATTTGGAATTATTAATCTTATTCAAGCAAGGAACACCGAGAAAGGAGATACCCAGTGAGATCCTAATTATTTTTAAAAATAAAAAGTGAGAGCCCAGTAATATGTTGTTTACATATTAATAGGGCAAGTAATCTCTAACACTCTCCTAGCTGGAGCAACAGAGCAATCACCAAGCATTTTTCACTTGATTTTTTTTTCCCCTAAAGCTTTTCAAGTTTTGCAGAGGACTTTTCCTGCTTAGCAGTAGTCATTCCCATCACAGCATCTTCACCTGAACACAGAGTGTCACTGATTCCCTGGGAAATTCCAGAGTGACTTTTGCTCAGGATAATGGTGCAGTCAATTCCACCCACGGGAACAGCAGGTCTGACAAAGTTACACAAAGACAGCTTTGAAAAAAGAAAAAAAAAAAAAGAAAAGCTAAGTTAAGAAGTTTGCCACCCAACTTTCTAAGAATAAGGAATATTTTAGCCAGGAAACTTTTCAGTTGGCTCAAGAATCCTGAGCAAAAGGGGTTAAAATGTGGCAACTGCAGCCTGTGGGTTTAGAGTTCAACTCGGTCTCAGCCAGGATAAAAACTCACCATCTCTGTTAAAACAGTATTTTTGGCAAGAAAATAACTTTTTTTGACTCAAATTACTTCACAAAAAAAAAAGGGATAATCACCTTGATAGAAAACCAGACAAAATCCTACTGAATTGCAAATCAAATGCAAAAATTGGTTTCCTCTATCACAGAGTACAGAAATGCTCAGTAAAGAAATTAATTACATAATAGTGACACAACATAGGTAAAATATTTTGGTGCTGACATTATGCTTGATTATTTTGCAATTATTTATTTCCAAAGTCAAATTGCAGTAAAATGTCAGTTTTACTAAATATTTCAAATCTCATAAAAATTAATAGTTTCCATATCTTGGAGGGAGGGGAGAGAAAAAAATAATAATACAGTCTGTCTTAAGCTGTTTGTTTAATTTACCCCATATTACACTGAACTCACAGGAATGAAAAACAGCCTTTTCCACCAGGGGATATTCAAGGAGCTCAGTTCTCCACTCTGGATTGCTTGGGGCTTAATAGTTCTTTGCCTGATTCATTTCTGTAGACATTCCTGTTTTTCACCCATCTCCAGGTGATGTTTTATACCTTGTAATAAATTTTTAATTGAATTTTTAACTTAAAAACAGGACTGAGTGTCAAAGCATCATTTGTTTGTTCAGATCTTGTGAGTAGGAATAAAAATTTCTTGTCACACTTTCCAAACACCCATTTCTGCTTGGTTTTAAATTACATGATTCTTTATGTAGGAAAGAGAACAACCCAAAACTTGAACCCTGAACAGTTACAAAATCCTGCACCAATTTGCTGTGGTGTCATGGATTAGGGCCAGCAGTTGTGGTCTCTAATGAAAAATTCTCTGTAACTGTTCCACCAGAGCTTGTCAGTGGCATCTTCACAAATACTCCTTCAGCAAGTGGGACTATTTCAAATTTGGGAAGAAATTTGGGATGCCTCTCCCTCAGATCAAGAACTCAAGTGCTTTCCATGTGGAATAAATCTTTTCTGTATTGAACAAAGATTCAGCAGCAAAGGAAAAATGACTTTAAGACATGGCTGGCTTATTCTGAAAGTCAGCAACCCAGGAACAACTGCAGTTCAGAGCTCCCACTAAATGCACCCCAGCAGGCTGGACCTGCAGGAACTCTTCTGAAACAGGGAGATTTGTGGGAATTGCAGCATTCATCTGCAAAAGGACAAGCCCACAGTGAGACAGCATTGCCACAGAATGTGGCTGTCCCAAAAGCTGGGCAAAGGCAGAGGAACCAGTGGGTCCAGGAGAGTGAGATCCCCAGACAGCTCTGAAACCCTCAGCCCTGAAACCTCAGTCCTGTCCCACCCTGGGGCAGACAGGAAAGAAAATTCCCCATTCCTTAAATTCACATCTTGCTCTCCAGGCCAGAGGCTTCCATGTAAGTGTGAACAACATGAAAGACTTCATGAACACAAAAAGGTCCTTCCTGGCCAATTTATGTTCAGTCTTTCAGAACACAAGTGCAGAGATTGGACAGGAGGACTTCCTGCAAGATGCCATCCTCTAATTACTCCGACTATCAAAACGAAGATGACTCATTAAAATTGGATGAATACAGCTGGAAGGCTATTTCCTATCTTAATTCCATCTTAATTGTGAGAGCAAATCAATAAAACTTTGGCATCCCTTTTAATTCTGCTGCCTGATTCTCCAAATCAATAATATTAGAAAACTGCTCAGGAGCACCCATCAGGAGCATACTCTTACCTTGAGTGCCTGCGTGGGCTGTCTGAACAATGAGAGCTCCCATGAAGCAGCCAGCTCCATTAAACAGAGCTAAAAAATGCATGGAAATCCCTCTCATTCCTTCAGGAACAAGCCAGAATGAAAGTAAGGAACCTTAGGAAGGAAGGAGATACAGTTACAAGTTAAAAAAGAAAAAAGAAAAGGAAAAAAAAAAAAAAAGAGTTAAATGATGGTAGAATACAGATAATACAAAAACCTCAAAGCATCTCTATTAGTGAATTTTCATATTTTATGCAGAGAATTACTTGCTGCAGAGGTGCAATCAGATGTACCCTATAACATGTCAATGTGTACCCTGTGACAAAGCATTATCTAAACTGCTGAAATGAATATCTGTAATGAACTACCCACACACAGCCATCCATGTTCCACAAGTACAGAAAGATCTTTCACCCAGACATGCACCTTTCAAAGCCTCAGCCATCAGCAAGGGCAGAGAAACCACAGCCAGTAAGCATGAGGACAAAGGATGTGATGTTTAACTGCAGAACAGCAGGACCTCCAATCTCAGAGCCAGGGCAGCACAGCCACTTGTAAACACTTCCAAAATCTACAGCTCTGCCTTAATTTGGACAGTTAGCTTGCTTTACCTGAAGGCTGGACAGTGCTCCTGCTCCCTGGAGTGCAATCCCCAAGCTCACTGGCTCATTTTTAAGACCTCATTCCTCACTTTCTTGCCAGAAGGCTAAACACCAGAAGCAGCAACAGCTTTGGTGGAGAGGGGAAGCTGCAGCATGCTGCTGTAGCATGGATGCCTATAAATAATCCCACCAGCTGTAATTTGGCTGTAACAGCAAGACTTTATGATAGCTGTTCTTTTTGTGCAATTCTCACTATCAGTAAAAACTTTTCTTCCCTAATTTCACTCCTTGAGTTCTCCTCCACACTTTTTTCTCCCAACCCCAGACTGTCCCCACCTGATTTATTTGTTGAATTAGAACGACCTCCAGCTTGAAAAACTTGCCAGCAGAGGGTCCTATTTGGATGCTGAGTTGCCTGAAGCACCTCTGAATACAAATGAAACCTTGCAATCACCATCTTTCACCACTCTTAATTTGGGTGTCCAAATGAGAGCTTTGAAAACATATGAAAGAAAGAAATACCACAGACAGTGTTTTCTTCCTCACTCTCAATAGGAACCAGAAGCCTGAGGGCAAGAGAAAGCAGGTGAGCTTGGGTCACCATCTGTAGATGCAACAGCCTGAAGCATTGTACAGCTAACTTGAGGCCCTAAAAGACTTAAAAGTTTCTGGTTGTTCCTCCCTTCTGAAAGCAGGGGTGCAAAACATGCATCTTGGTCAAATTCAGCCTGGGTAATTGCATCCTCCTTACCCAAATTACCCCTGCTGTTTCAATAGCCTGCTCCACTCCTCCCTGTCCCCACAGAGCTGCTGGGAGCTGTTCAACAGCTGCTGCATTTCCCCCTGGAGAAAATTGCAATTTCTTGGTGGGCAAAGCCATCCCCAATATATCCTCTAACAGAGCTGTAGTTTCCTGCTTGAAACCAAGCTGAGGTTACAAATTCAGCCTGTCAAAAGCTAGTGAGAACTTTGTGCCACTGTGGAGGAGAGCAATACCATTGTTTGATTTCATTTTTCAGACTTCCTTAGGGGCAGATATTATTTTAAGAGATGCTCACACTACCTGAAGGAGATTATTCAAAACTCATTTCAACAAAATAATGTATAAACACAGTTCTAAGTATCAGGGACCAAATTATAGACTAGTTGGGTTGGGAGGGACTTTCAAGGTCCTCCAGTTCCAACCCCACTGCTATGGGCAAGGACACCAGGCTACTGAGAGCCCAGCCTGGCCTGGAGCACTGCCAGGGATGGGAGAGTCACAGCTTCTCTGGGAAAGCTGTGCCAGAGCCTCAGCACCCTCACAGCAGAGAATTTCCTGCTGATATCTCTTCTGAGCCTACTCTCAGTCTGAAGGTGCTCCCCTTTGTCCTGCCCCTACATGCCCTTGGAAATAATCTCCATCTCTCTCTTGCAGGCTCTTGTCAAGTACTGAAATGACACAATTCAGTCACCTTGAAGCTTTCTCTTTTCCAGGTTGAGCAACCTTAGTAAGGGAGGGACTAATGAAAATAAAGAGTTCAGTGTGCCAAACCTAACATCTCTAACCAAGCTCTTCAGAAATGAGCTGTCTCCTTTCTTCCCCTGCTAAAGGCGGTGAGCATTCCCCTCCTCAGCCTGGATCATGCACTTCCAGGTCCATTAAATTATTATCATAGCTGAATTTGACCTTCTGCATAAGAAAAATGTCAGGAAAGGTGGGACAGCTCTGTGAGGGTCCAGGCTGTCACTGACATCCATGGAGATTCACAGAATGGCTCCTGAACAGCAATCCAGTTCAAACTGAAGTGGAAAGCCAGAGTTCAGAACCCTGAATGCAGGGGCTGGAGATGACTGAGTGGACCTCAGCCAGTGCCAGAGCTGGGGAAAGCCAGGCTCCTCTCCAGCAGCAGCTGGAGATGCCAGACTGCAGGGAGCTGGCTTGCCCTGCCTGCACAGCCAAGACACTCAAACAGGGCCAGGCACCAATTTTTACCATGAATGCAGACCACCTTCCCCACCAGCCACAGCAATATCTTATTTTAGGACCTCCCTTTTAGCTTTTTATCTGCAAGTCTTTAGACCTTGTCCCATTGAGCTGGGTTCTTAAGTCACACCTCTCACTGCAGCTCTAAGCACGATGCTTAATCCCTATTTAAATGGGGAAGGCCAGCTTTTCTTCCTAAGAAATTATAACCACAATCCTTTAAAAAAGTCTTAAAAAGAAAAAAGACAACCCCTAAGATGAGTTTTATTTCTTTTTTAAAGGCTAATATAATCTTCCAGTCACTGGACTCTGGTTGTGTCCCAGTGTGCTAGATTAAAAGGCCTTATTCTACCAGCAATATTCTTCTCCTGCTTTTGCATGAGAAGACTGTAAGCAAGTCACCTCCTAACCTTTTTTTTTGTTAAGCTAAACAGAGAAGGTCACAGTTTTCAGTTACACTTAGCCTGTAACCTAGAAACCAAATTACCTGCCTAGAAACCTGTCTCAGTTAAGTACTTGAGAGCTATCAGATGAAGAGGCATTATCAAAGTGCTAAGTATTTAAAACTAGGGAAAATTACCTTTTTAATGACAGACTGTGACCCACAGCTCTGGTAGTCTCAGAGTGTAAGAATGAAGCTGAGACACTGAAGTTATTTCCTGCTCTTAAATACAAACCTGAACATTTTTGGGGTTGTACTGGAACAAGAGACACTCAACCCAGAGAATTAAATGCCTGCAAAGATCAGCCAGTCAATTACTTTACCTGTGTCTCTAAGTGAATGTTGCTGAGATTATTTTTATAATACTAACTTTTTCTTTTTTTATTTTAAAAGCTCTGCAAGGTAAAACACTGGTAAGCACTCTGCATGCTCCTCAGAAGAAAGCAAGGCTCAAAAATGTCAGCGTAGACACAGAAAAGAAAATTATGGAAAGCAGAAAAGGTTCAGACTCACAATCAAGGGTATGAGTACATAATGTGTGGATGGCAGGCACAAGCTGAGCTCTGAAAAAGAGGAGTGTTCATCTCTGGCTCCATGTCACAAGCTAAGACACGAGGATCTGGGGAGGCAGGTTCTCGTGACTCCTGACTGGAGCACTAACAAAAGCCTTGCAGCTGCCTACACCCTGCTCCAGGTTAACCTGTCCTTTTACCTGCCCACATATGCTCTGTGCCAGTGAAAAACAGTAATAATTCCATTAGCTGGGCCCAAAAATCAAAATTGCTTCACCTTGCTCTGACTGTGGCCTTTAAGGTGGTCCCAGAGTACAACCACAGCTCAGCTCTCAGGTGTGTTTTTATTCCATCTCAACAAAATCATCACAGGAGACTCCAGCTCAGAAGGAGCCTCAGGAGCTCAGTCCAGCCCCTGCCTGAAGCAGGTTCAGCTCCAGGACCAAAGGGGGGATTGTGCTCCCCAGGGACCTGACTGGGCTGTGCTCCCTTCCCCTGGATCTGGAACATCACTGCTCATCCTGAGCTACAGCCAGCAAGACAAATTCTCTGAAGCAGGTAAAGCACAGCTCTGCTCATTAAGCCCATGGAAGAGAGCCAGGGATAAACTATCAGATGACAGTAATTATTTTTAGGCAGCTGATGCAGTTCTCTGAGAATCAGGACACCTTTCCTTTAGCCAATTTGAATTTACTTACAGGAGGGGGTCACCAAGGCTTCAGCCACTCCAAGCAGGATGTACTGAGGAGCCAGGTGGAAGCAAGGCATGGAGGAGACCAGGAGAAGCTCCTCAGACAGAGTCTGCTCCAGCTGGGGGAAGTGCTTGCGGTGGATCTCGGAGAAGCCAGCAGCCACCACGGAGAGAGCAGCAGATAAGTGACCTACAACTGGGTGAAGAGCACAGAGCATTCACCAAGCCACTCTTACAGGACCATCCTGGCTTTACAGGGCAGCAAACTCCTAAGAAATGCAAAAGAAGCCTCCTACCCCCACCCCAAATCTTTTTTTATGAACAACTCAACAGGAATAAAGAGTGCTTGCTATGTGGCAAAAGGACACCAGCTCAGCACACACCCAATTTCAGAGCTCAGAATAAATGAGAGCAAAAACTTCTCTGAAGACCAAAGCCATAACGAAGAACTTTTGCCTTTTTTGGTTTTTTTTTTTTTTTCTAAATATTGAGGGAGAAAAGAAAGGAGAAGCAAATGTCCTTCCACATAATACAAGAGAAAGGGTAGGAACAAAACCAACAAGCAGCAGGAAATTCTTCCAAAATTCAGATGTATTATAACTACCCCACACTTCACCCATTGCATAGAGGATACCATTAAAATATATTATTTTGTATTTCTTGATCTTGGCAGTATGAAATGGTTGTATCTTCTCAGAAAAGAAAAACAAAGAAAGCAAGGTTTCCAAGTCTCTGAACCTGAATTATCTAAACTTTTCATGGTTTGAGCTCCCATTGATTTTGACTAAAATTCTGATTTGCCAGCATTTCTAAGCTATAATGTGAGGAGAATTTGGTGGCTTTTGACAGTTTTGGCTCAAAAGCTTAAACTTTTTCTTACCAATCCTTCATGAGTGGCAATTGCTGCACTTATAGTTTGGACATCAACAGCTTTTGTTTCATATTATATTTATAACACATATACACTTTGTCTTTTTTAGTGTGATTTTTAGAAGAGAATAAAAAACTCAAATAGCTAAGAGACCTTTGCCTTGCTGTGTTTTTTGCAGGCCTCTGTGTTTCTTTCCTCAGCACCAAACTCTCACTCCCTTGGTTCCAGCACACTTTTCCTGGATGTTCACAGCTTTAAATATCCCACCCCCCCTGCCTAACCTGAGCCTTGGAAGCTGTTTAGGCTCCTCTAGTGCTTGATGAGAAAATCAACGAATTATTGATGGAAATTGATGGCAGGAGGGAATTCAACAGCATTTTCTGGCCAAGGCACCTTATCCCAGCCAGGTATGAAGCCCTCAAGGAGCTTCTTGCAGTCATCCAAAGCAAGAGTTCTCCTAGTGAAAAATTATGTTGGTACTGAAGAAACCTCCAGCAGTTCAGTATTCCTAACAGTGCAACAAACTTGAAGCATTTTCCTTTACTAAAAGCCAATACATTTCAGAAAAAAAGAACCTCTGGGTGCCCAAAAATTTCAAGGTTTTTTTTTTTTTTCCTAGACATTAAGAGGCAGAGGAAGAAACCAGGAGCCTTGGAGGTACAGTTTTCATCTTTACTCTTCTACCTTCAATCCTCTTTAAAATGAGAGGGTTGGAATGACTTGTCTGAGGCTTGGGTTTTACAGGAGAAAAACTTGTTTTAGTGATATTTAGGGGTGATTCTGGGACTAGGTTCTTTATATTATCTGGAAACTGCATTGGACCTTTATGAATAAACCAACAACTACAGAGTAACAGATTACAATTTATGTAGACCCTTAAGACAGAGCAACCAGGTATTTCAGTTGCCTATGTGGTTCATCCTTGAAATCTGCTATTCTTAACCTGCTGAAAATTTCCAGAAAACTATTTCAATTTCTTCTTCTTCTTCTTACAAGAGCCGAATTAAAATATAGTTATAGGCTGGCTTAACACCAACTGCCTATTTATACTTCCAATTTTGTTGCTGAAAATAATTGAGAACCTAATTAACTGTTGGCAAAAATATTGGCACTTAGAGGTCTACCATACTTGCAGGTGCAGTCATACACTTGGATATCTAAAGCCATTGCCTGCACTCACAGGTATTTTTATGCCTCAGGTAGTTTATCACCCCTAACAGGAGGCTATTTTGATAAATGAACCTATTAAGAACAAACCACTGCATATATTCTACTGCTGTTCAACATAACAGGATAGAACATTAATACTAACTTGAAATTTCCATGGTTTAAAGGAAAATGATTATCTGAATGTGCTTTTTGTGCTTTAATGCAGATGTTATTTTAAAAACTAGGCTAATTGCAACCTGCTGTGTTATATGCTTCTGGTTTGTATAAAACTTAATAACACTCTTAATTAGGCTAATTTAGTCAGATTAATACCTCTGTGTGTGTCAGTACTCACTGTGCTGCCTGCCATGGGGCACTGAATTAATAGCAGCACACTGAGAAAATAGTGGTTTATAAATATTTTCATCTGAGGCTTGCAATGCAGACTGGAAGCTAAAAAATGCAGGAAGTTTAATGAGAGTATCTAGGAAAGGGAATAGCTTTGAGTGAATACAGAATGGAAGATGCTTTGCTGCAAGTACTGCATGGAGCTGACCTCTGAAAAGTGTTGCAGAGGATCCCTCCAGATCCTAGAACATAAGAGGTTTGGGGGTAACTGAAAAATAAATAAAAGAAACCACATCAGTGTCAAGAGAAGGTAGCCCAACTCTTACTAAAGTTATCATTGCTTCTGGGCTATGAATTTCTCTGGAATAAGTGTCAATCTACAACAGGGAAGACTTCCTTTTACCACTTCTGTGAGAAGAGGTAACACTTCACCTCTGGAGATCTCTTCTTGCTGTGACTGGGGGTACAACCAGGATTTTAACAAGGAAGGTACTAAACACTTGAACATTTACCTCACATTAGACATTCTAATGAAAGCTAATTCTAATGAAAATAGGGCTGGGGAGGAAGGCTGTACCTTTCCAAGCAGCCTTCCACCTGGCAACTATTCAGCCTGTTCAATGGCAGCAGCCTGATATGCACACCCATTTGTTTTACATAGCATTCTGCACATTTTCTTTTGCTCATCCATTCTAAAACAAAGCCTTTCACACATACAGAATCAGACTAGCTATTTTATTTCATTTATGATGCGGAGTCTGGAAGAAACTGTTCTAATGGTAATACAATTTCCCTCTCATGAGCTGCAGTCCTAACAATAATGCACTTACAGCATAAAACCCACAGATAAACAAAGCCTTGATTCCTAACTGAGTTCTCTGAATCCAAACTCATAATTTTGGACAACACATTTCTCCAGCAGCAGAGAGCAACTAACTGAAGGGATTTTTAATTTCTAAATAAGACTTGGTTTGTACATTAACTTTCCAAAGGATAATGGATAAAGAAACATATAGAAGATAACCAAGTTAAAGTAATTCTCAGGCAGGAGTAGTTAATAGCTCTTCTCTCCAACACTAATTCCATAGGATGAGCCCTAGTTATTTGTGAGTGTGCCTAAAATTTTTATTTTTTAGAGGAGCCTGTCCTACACAAAACCTATACTTTTTTCTTACTGTCTAGTAAGTGTTTCAGGACATTTTTTTTTTCAATAATTCCTTTGAAACATTCTTCTGAGCATCATCCCAAAACAAGTCCATCTTAACATTTATAGTCAGATGTAATTGTTTAGGATCATCCATCACACTGAAATTTCTCTTTCAAAACCAGAAAACACATTAAAGCTGTATAAACATGTATTTTTTACATACCAATGTAAATTGTTGGGGAATGTGCAGAGTCCTTGGAGCTAAAGAGCCAGGAGTTAATGCACTCCAGAATAGGAACAAGAATCAGTAGGGGCACGATGCTTATCACGTTCATTGCTGCAACTGGCAAGACAAATCCACCAAAGTGCAGGTTGGAATTCATGGTTTGGAGATAATATCCTGAAGGAATCTGTATTGAAGGATAAAACCACAATCCATGGATAAGATTTTCACTCTATTTGGAAACCTCTCCAAATTTCTCCTTCTGAAGAAGTCACATTAAAACAAATACCTGCTGGCAAAAAAGGAATGAGCATTCATGAAGAAACCTTTCAGATAATGACAAGATCATTCTCTGCCAGAACAAAACATTTCCCTTTTATGAGATTTTCTCCACATTTTACAAATTAAGCAACACTCTAAAAGTTTGTTTGATCACCCCCTATTTAGAGCCATCAGCCAATATACTAAATAATTCCACCCCAAACTTCAGTCACTTCACCCAGACAGTGTTTAGCAGATCAGAATCTTAAAATAACAAAATGCAGAGTGATTTGATTTTAGAATTACGAGGCCCAGGGTGATTTTGGACCTATGACTGTGTGCTCAAGGTAGGAGCACTTGAAAAGCTCCAGGGAATGAAGAGCTGGGTACAGCCTTAGGACCAGCTTAGTGCAACTCACAGTCAGGACACTCACAGAGGATTTCCTTTTCCCTGGGGGAACAGAAAACCAGACAGAAAGAGGATGAGGAACCTCCCAGTGGCAGTCAACTGGGCACACAATTAAGTAGATTTGTAAGACTCACTCACTACAAAAGCAAATAATTCCTGCTGATTGTGTGAGGCTATACAGAAGAGCTGTTGAGTTTATCAAAAAAGGTAAAATCCAAATCCTGATGGCTTCTACCAGCAGATTTACACATTTTTCAGTGGGGTTTTTTGTTTGTTTGGGATTTTTTGGAGGAAGCTTGATTAACTAATTTCATGTGCAGCAGGGAGCCATAATCCACTGTATTTTACACAGACTGGGAAATTCCAACTTGAGCAATTCCCAGAGCACAGTCATGACACAACCCATGACTGGTTTCTTTGCTCTGTCTGTTTTTACTGAGCTCTGGATTCCTGCAGCATCCTGCACACTCTCAATATCATCACTGATTTCAAACAAAGGGAGGACATTGCTGATTTATAGCTGTCTGAAAATCAATGTATAGTTGTTAACTGAGCTCATGTAGGGTTCCTCATCAATTGTTAGAGTCAACCCAATCCACTTTGAGCCTGTTCAGTGCTCAAGAATTACTCAAATGCTTGAGTAATTCTAGCCCTTAACAAAAATATTTTTCACCTACATTCCACCTCCAAAAGGAAATATAAATTGTAAAAGGGAGAATAAACAGTAACAGAACAACATATGTTTAGAACTGAGTCAAATTTCATTGGTTCCTTCTTTCCAATGCCTATTGCAAATAAGAATGAACTTCTGAATAGGAATTAAAATATCATCAACATGAATCACAGGCCCTGAAAGCTGTTAACTTAATATTATGAAGAAAATATTATTAATCTTTACCAAAAAGATACTGATCTATCTCTGAGTTTGAGAAAGAGCCTTAAACTTGGAAATTCTGCCAAAGGATTAACTTCCTTCAGCAGTGGAAAGACATCTGTGTTTTCTAGATAAATACTTTATAATCAACTTGATAAATGATAATATCTCTAATTTTCATGTGATCACCAGTGCATAATCTTGGTCATGTATGTATGGTTTTGGTCTTGATTTTTTTTTTTTTTTTTTGTTTTTTTGGGATTTGTTGTATTGGGACACACAAGACAGATGATGGACTTTGGACCTGGTTAGCATAAGAGGTTTGATAACAGGAAGCCTTGACAAAAACAAACATCTTTGAACATTGCAAGAGGATTAAATCAGACTGACTTAACAGAAAGAGAAAATTACATCAACCTCTGCAAGCAAGAGATGTTGTAATATGTATGTTTGTTCATGTGATGACTAACCCAATCAATGAAGTAAAATATTACTAGCCTTCCTAAAATACTATAGAAGCATTTGTACTCCACAATAAATTTGGATTCTCTGACCATCTCAAGATCTTCCCCATCTCTTCAATTCTAAAACTTTTTTGGGGGGAGGGAGGAATTGGGGAGGGAAGAGGAGAAAGAATGAGGCAGATGGATGGAACATGGAGTGATGGCATGAGGAAGTGCCTGTGAAGCAGTACATGGCACACATTTGTAAGAATTTCCTTAAGCAGCATTTTAACCAAGGAGTAAAAATGAATTTACAAGCCAGCTCAAACTCATCATTTCAGTTGCCTCCAACTCCAGGATCATCCAGACAGAAAGGAATCTGAAGGAATTGTGTCAGCTTAAAGAGTTTCTTGACACATTTACATTTACATCAGACACACCTGACAGAGGGGCTGTGAAAGGATTGGCAACCCACCCACTTCCACTGCAGGTACAGCAGCCACACGAGCCTGTCCAAAGTGTAGGAGAAATATGCAACCAAAAGAGCAAATAAAGATTTGCTACCTCCCCCCAAAAGTGAGGGAACACATTGGAAAATTGCATTCCTCAAGAACACAGTGTTGGTCACTGTGACATGGCATCACGGGGAGAGCAGGACTCTCACACAAGATGGTTCAGCCAGAAAAAAGGTTCCAAGAAAGAAGCAGCAAGCACTCACAACAAGCTTCTTAATGAGTCTTGACCAAGTCAATTCTCATTATTTGAGGGGACCAGAGGCTAACCCAAGGTATATTCTTAGGCAATTAGAGCTGCTTTGCAAGGCTGCTCATCTGGCAAAGCAACAGCCAGAGAAAACACACCTAGAGAGACGGTGCTAAACTTGGGCCAGAGCCTGTTCCAGGATTTTTGTTTAAAAGCTGTGTACCCACCTGCATAACACACGTTCTGTAGAGAATCTGGAAAGTGAACAAGGGGAAGAGTCTGGCCAGGGACTTTGTGCCCTCCACCTGGGTCTCACTGTAGTGGCCCCCGTGGTTTTCCTTGGCGTGGTCCAGCCAGCTGGGCACGGCTGGGCAGAGGTAGCGGTGGCGCGCACAGCCCGTCCTCAGGGCACTAAAAATCACCCCAAAAGTTGTCAGCAGGGAACTGTCTGCAAGCAAGCAGAGAAGTTAGACATGTCTAAACGTTGATGTGTTTTTACCTGCTGTCAAGATGAACATCAGCCGAGACAAAACACTTTGGGAGGGAAAGCACAAGCTGGTGTATTCACCTTTAGGTCTTTTTAGGGAGGGGAAAGGTCACAGCTCTGGATTTGTTTAAAAAATTCTCTTTTGAACACAGTTGGTTTGCAACAACATTGTTACAGAAGCAATCCTGTCCAACAGCCATGGAGAAGAGTTCCTTCTATTACCACACCATCATGTGTTTCTCTGGTTGAGCAGGTAAAAACAAAGGAAATTCATACTTACTTTCCATTTACTGAATGCCTGCTGAAGTCCAGTAGCAAGGGAAGGGCAGTAGCGAAGTGAGAAGGAAAAAGAATTTAAAAAACAGTTGTAGAATAAAGAGAATTTTCATGGATGAATTCCAAGGCCAGAATTATCATCTCAGGTCTTCCAAGTAGCATGCAGGACAAAAGAGGAGTTTCCAGTCTAGTACTTGGCATATTACAACTTATTGACTGGTTACTGGGTTCAGGAATTGCCAACTTGTTTCTCAGATGAAATAAAAGTAGAATGAGCACAAACTGTTAGCTTCAGGCTTGGAAATGCAGGTTCATTTACCTTTGGCAAATTGCCATCGATACAAATGGGGGTTGTGGCACTTCTGTGTTTTTCTGAGTGCTAAAGCAGCACAATAAGTTGAGTATCTATAAATTAATACTTTCCAAAACCCAAAATGAACTAAGATTGCAGAATGAAAATGTCTCCCTACTCTCTCTGATCTGGAAATGATTTTCTAGAAATATCCATTGGCACCTACTGGAATTTCTTGCTTTAAAGTACTTAAGTAAGGGCATTTGATAAGATAAACTAATATTTAAAACTCCCTGGCTGTGTGGAATTATTGTCACTATAAAATAAAATCTAAAATAGCATATCCAAACCCGAAAATAGAGAGTTGGTAGAATATTTACAGTTTTGTAGGACTTGGCAACTATTCTCACCACTCATTGTAAGTGATGTTTAAGTTTCAGACCTAGATTTTAGGAGCAAATCTGAAGACTAAAAGAAAAAAAAAGTACAGAATTCCAGAGTGAATTGACTAAGAAGCTAACCACAAAATAAGTGGGACTCTCAAAGCAGAGTTAGTGAGAGAAGTAAATAAAAGACATCAGGAAATTTGGTACTAGCTCAATTCATTGGCAGAGCTTGTAATGAGATGTTTTAAGTCAGAGAAATGTGATTTTGCTTTGCACTGGAGATTGGACATACACAAAAAGGGAATAAGAAGCAGTAATGGGCTGCTACTGCTCTGCAAGGGTCTGAGCCCAGTCAGGCTGGAAATCAGAAGATGCACTGAGTGCCCCACGACAAGCCCAGTAAGTAAAGCAGCAGCTCAGCTGTGTCCTGGCTCATCTGACCTGGTCTCCAAAATGGTCATGGCCCTCTCCTTTCCTTTGGAATGTGAGGGGTTGGGCAGAAAAAAGGCTGAATGAAACATGACAAGATAAATTCCAGGCATGTTACATCTCCTCCTGCACAGACAAGCACTGTGACACATGCCCTGACACAGCAGAAAACAACCACGAGTTTACCAGAGACTGCTTCCCACTTTTACAGCCTACCCCAACTCTCCAGAGGATGGATAGAATTTTTCAGCCAGATTTTGGAGGCCTAAACCCCAAGGATCTACCACCAAACAAGGCAGAGTTGTAGAAGAAATAGTTTAGGTAAGCAAATCTATTTCTTCTGTCAAAGTAGTCTTTGAAGATGGAGACAGAGCTGCCTCTTACCTGTTTTGGGTTTGTAGATCATTTCACCCCGAACCATGTGAATTGTGATCATAGCCATAAGCCCAGACACAAATGGGATAAGAAAGCCAAGGTTCTTGGCCACAGACTGCTGGATGTAAGAAATGCTGACAAAAACCACTGCTGAATTCAAGTTAACCAGCCAGTGAAACCTGGAACACACAGACAAGAGAGAGAGAAAAGTGCAGAGGCTGAATAATATAAAAGCTTTTACAGCAGATTAAAACATCCAATTAAAGGCATGGTTAAGTGTAGTAATCATGGACAGCATCAGTACCATGCACACATTAGCACAGCAATTAAAACAGATTTTCACTCAAATGTCTCAGCTCCAAGAGGTATATGATTAAAGTAAGTGTTCTAAGGCAGCAGAGCTGAACAAATTATCAGTCTGGTACTAGAAATATTCTTGTGGGTGACATTAATTAAATACATCAACATTTACCATTTACACATTTAATATCTGGTAACAAGTTTTGCGTATGAAATATCACCCAATCATGTGCTTCAAGATTAAGAGAGAAATGTCTTAATGCCACCACCCTTTGGTTAAGAAATATTAAATGTTAAAAAATGCAAGAATTATTAAAATTTGATTTATCAGTTATTAGTTGCAAGGCTCAGCTTGAATTTTTGTTGGCTTCTGGAATATCTTGATAAGGAGTTTCCCCACCATAATTTTCTCTGAGACTGTAATTTGTAGTAGAGGTGCTTCCCAAGCAAGTACTGAGCCCCTCCTAATCAGAGAAGATGTCCAAAGGATAAATCACACTGCTGGAAGCAGATGGCATACCACTAGTGGCAGGCCTACTGCAGTTTGGAACCCCTGAAAAGAGCACAATTATTGGGCAATGCTGTCCCAATGTGTCAAATATTACAGTCAGGAAGCAGCTGCAAGAAGAGATTGCTCTGCCTTTGCTGGAGCCGTAGCAGGTTTCATTTGAAGGTGAAATACACAATTATAAAGCCTAATACGTATTACTGGAAGAAGAAAAGCTCATTTTCTTGTTCAGTGCCACTTCTGCATCATGCATGCTGTTTGAACTTGAGCATTTGGGCTAATGAATCTAGAATTATCTTCTCAGTGACAAAAGATTTGGAATTATGTTCCTTGATGATGATACAGTCGGAGGAATTTTGTACATAAAAATATTGACCCATCCAACTAAAGCATTTAAAAAATGTAATTACATGACTCATTTGGCTAGAACTTGTGTCAAAGTTTGGAATCAATTCTTAACTGACAATTATTAACTCAGAAGCTTCAGTGGCTGTTTTCCAAACTTTTTAAAGAGTTGTGCCTGAGCTACCCAAGGTCCTGATATTTTTCATGAGTGTTTGGCTGGAAATAGGAGCATCCAAAGAAAACCCTGAGCAGGAAAAACAGGAGAGCACTTTCATTTTTCACTGCTGCATAGCAACGTTATGACAGAAATGTAAACTTCCTGTCCTTTTACAAAACAGAGAATAAAAACAACCCAACCAATGTGTTCAGCAATCCCTATGGCCAAAACAAGAAAGATGAACCTCAACACCCATTCCAGAATTCTGGGCTGTGCTCACATTGTACTGACAGCAGCAGATCACTTTTGGGGCCTTTATTACATCAAGAGTTTCAGCTCATCACAGGGCATGGAAGATTAGTTAGATACATCAAGCTGAATATTCTGTCTAGTTTTGCAGGGAAGAGCTCCTTCCTGAAAGGCCTCTTCACAATGAGAGCCAAAAGCCAACTTGAGGAGTTCATTTCAAGACTGCATCCCAGACACAAATTCTACAAGCCCACATAAACCTCATACTCTTCTTAAAACATTTTACAGAAATGCATGTGTGGTGGAAACTTTAAAGTAACATCCAGGTGGTCTTATTGAAAAGTGTTGTTTGTGTTTCTACAGCTTGGTAGGAGGGGGTCAGTTTTCTCAGAATCACTGTGGAGTTCTCTGCAAAAACAAAGTGGGGGAAAAATCCTAAAGAGGTAGAAAAAAATTTTTAAAAGTCCAAGTAAAGTGTATTGAGGAAATGGCAGAAATTGATCTGCAATATATGGGAAAAAAACCAGAGTGAGGGTGGAAAATACCATTGGTCTCACATTCTCTGCAGTTTTTTACAAGTCTGTAAGACAACGTACAGCTCTGCCCATTCTCACTGTACCCTTGGCTCTCGTGCTCTGCCCCCACAGACAGAACATAGTTATCCTCCTGCAAAACAGAACTTGGAAGCCCTGGAAATGCAGGAGGACCTAGAAAAATTTAATCCAACAGAAGCCAAGTCACTTCTTCACTTAGAATTGGTATATTCTATTTATTTATAAGGTCAGAGCCACAGTACATACTGCAGCTTAGAACCAAGCATAAGATGTGCCAGCCAATCTTCTTGAAGGATTGAATTAGAAAACAGGTAACTACCAGGACTTTTAACCCAATCTTTAATTCAATAATCCTGATTTTTTAAACAGAACTTGGATAAGACCAGACTCAAACTCATCAAGAGTATGCCATCCCATTTTATATAATTTTGAAATTCAGTCCCATGACAAACATCCAACAAGAGAGAACAGGCTACCAAGAAACAGTGAATATATTCTCAAGGGTTTATTGAGATTAAAAATGCTTAGAATGAACCCCTCATTTTTCTAAATTCTGAGATTGTATTCCAAAGCCCCTCCTTGGGTGCCAGTACAAAAATTAAATTTTTTTGATGTACCTTTATTAATATTTCCAAAGTTCCAAGAACTGACCCATTTGGATTCCCCCAAGGAACTTTTTATTCGTATTTTATCTCCTTTGTAATCAACACTGAGAAATGTCACTTTGATTAAACACAATTCTGAATGGCTAAGACCACAGTACAATAAACTCTCCAGAGCTATCCTTCAGAGCAACTGATTGCTCTCCAGACTTAATCCCCCAGAGCCTTATTTAATCAAAATGATGTTGCTAATTAAGGATTAAAACTCAGAATAGAGTAAAAAGGAAGGATTTTTTTTCCCTCTTCTCTGCTATGGGCAGGTCAAGGAGGCAGAATCAGCTCTAAGGAACTAAACAGTCTCATCCACCTTTGGTAAAGCTACTTTATTCACTGAAGTTTGGATTAAATTCAAAACTCCTTGGTATTAACATAATTGGAGGAAAAAAGAATAGCCAGGAAAGCCATCCCCAAAGGAGGAGAGATCTGATTCACCAAGATCTTCATCGATTCTCCAGCATTGCATTGTTAATATGCAAATGTGCTCAGTTTTTATTTTAATAACCATGCATGTAAAGGAGAAAAAAAAGGGCAGTTCAGGGCTTTCTTTCACACTAGCTTGAAGCAGAAATATGGAGAGTCCCACTGCATGGTTTAATAAGAAAATATAGCACTCTTTATAGGGCTACAGAAGGGGAAAATAAGGGCAAACAAACCATCAAAAATTACCTTCCTGATGCACGGAGAAAGAGATAATTAATACAAAAAAAAAATTAAAATCCAAACGCTGATTTTTAAGAACTATGTTAAGAGCAATTTTTCCTAAAGAATTAAAAAAAAAAAAATCAACCAAAATACAAATGCCAAATGGTTTATCAGATGCCAGAACTTCTCAGCAACAAAGCTGAAATAAACAAATAAGCAGCAGATCCCTACCACTGAGTTTAGTTTGAGACAACTCACAACCCTGACTTCCAGCAAACCAGTAGTCTGCTGCTAAAAATTTACCCTGATGTACATCTCAATATATCATTGAATGTTGCCACTGTTAGAGGGCAGCAGTAAAATATCCTAAAGGCAGAAAACCAAATGGAGTATGGTGTTCCAACAGCAAAAATGTTAGCAAGTCTTTTGAGTATTTGGGCAAATCCTGAAAACTCTGACTGAGCACTTCTGTAGGTGGCCAAAAGAGATTATCATCTATGAGCAAAAGGAAGAAGTCAGGAAATGTTTGAACTCTTGGAAACTGTTCCAAAAAAATCTCAAAAGTTTTGCCATTAAAAACAAACCATGGAACCCACCATGCACAGAATCTTTGCATTTCAAGGCAATTGTCCATCACTCCTAACAGATATTTATCAACATTAAATTACCCACCAGTTGAAAAATGAAAGCAGCTCCTTTGGCCCACAGTCCTCGAGGCTGTAGGCACTCAGAGGGCACACAATGGCTCTGATGCCTCCAAGTCCCAGGCTGGCTGTGAGGAGTGCAAAGTAGAAGACAATTTTCTGTTCCCTTTTGGGCAGGGTGAGGAGGACGTGCCGCCTGTCGATGTGAACGTCTTCGAAGGGGAATGAGACCACAGGCAGCAGGGCTGTGCCTGGAATGGAGAGGGATGGTCATTGGAAAGGAATTGGAACCAGAGCAATGAGACTTGTGTTTTTTAGAGCAGGTATGTTCTATGCAGGCATGAAAAGACAAATGGGAAATCAAGGACAAGCAACAGAAAAGTGCAGAATTCTGTAGAGAGGCAGAATGTTTTTGGATGTTGCTATGTAAAGCAATACCACTCAAGAACACACCACAAGATCACTAAAACCTGATCAAAAATGCTCCCACCAACAACTGGAAGCATCCCACATCTGTCTTGTGCAAATGTAAATGCATGCACAAGTTACAAGCCAAACCTCCTCTGAAGTGCTTGCAAGGATTCAGGTTCTTCTATCAACTGAACCACCAATTCATCAAAAAACCTCACAAAACATCCAACAGTGGAGTGCAGATTTTTTTTTCCTTCTAAAATCCCAGAATTGTAATAGGAATGATAATTTAAGAAATAAATTCTCATAACTTTTGTGGGGATTTTTTTTTTCTGCAGCAGCTTCACAGAAAATATGATTTTCAGAAAATTTAGCCATAGAAGCACTGCCATGAATTGCATTTGCCTCTTCTAGTCTGCAAAGCAAGTCTTTCAGATTTAGTCAGATTTTTCAAGCTTTAATGGACTTAAAGCTTAAATATATTGCTGCTTCAACAGCACCAGTATTGGCCACTACCATGACTGCACATTAAACTTTAACATATCAGAAATATTTAATGATTTATCTCCAAAGGAAGAAATGTTCTGGTTACAGCAATACCCAAATGCATCAAATTGTGTTTGTGTCTCCAATCCTCTACTTTAAGAAAAACTCTGAAAGGACAAGTGGCAGAAAGAGATTTAAACCAGAACACCAAAGGAGAAACAGTGGAACACAACAGCAAGCATTGTTCCAGACTGCTTGAATAATGGTTTTGCAAACAGCTCAAGAACATTTCAGGAATATTCTGATATTGTTTTACTTGCTTTGTTGCATGTCTAAATAACAATAACTGCCTGGCTGCTGTAGAAATCAGACTTGCTCAACAACTGGTCCAAGCAAGAAGCAAGAACCTGGTTTAATTTGACAGAGTAACCAGGAGGTTGTGCTGGAAGATGCCCTACAGCAGGAGGGCAAAAGAGCACATGGGAGATGCCCTACCTGCTACAGAACAGGTGGGTTTTGGTTGAGCAGTGCTTTTTCTCTAAAAAGTGCTCAAAATAATACCCAGGGAAGGTTCAGAATGTGCCAACAGCAGGCAGGCCCTCAGTGCAGGCATTAGGATGCTTAAGGGAAAGGTTGTGGATACTGGTGTGTTCTTAAATACTTTTCCTCTTGTCCAAATACAAAAGTCCTTTGCACCTTTTCATATTATCTTACTCCTAACGGGGGGAAGCAGTTCCTAAATTCTCTAAGCTTGGAATTTGTGACAAACACTGATAACCTTAGGGACCAGTTTTAAGAGTCAAGCATCCTTGCTGTCAGCATCTGACCCACTTCAGAGGAGCCAAGCTTGTGCACCAGCTACACAAGATGCACACACAAACCCTGCTTTGTCTCACTGAAAGCTGCAAAGGTGCCAACACTGCAGTGCACTTTGCAGAGGAGGAGCTGAGCAATCAGCTGTTAGTGGAGATGCCAAACACCCTGCTCAAGAGCACATTTCTACAGGAGAGCCAGTGAAACACGGCGCTGTCACCCACCTAGGAAGTGCAGGAACATGCAGATGCACACCAGCTTGGTCCTCCCCACCAGGTACTCTGCCAGCCAGCCCACCAGCACTGGGGTGAGCGTGGAGGTGCCCACGAAGCACATGTTGACCATGGCTGCCTGGTGGCTGGGGTAGCCCAGCCTGGCAGTGCAGAAGAGGATCATGTTGCACACGATGCCGAAGAAGGTGAACCTCTCGCACAGCTCCACCAGCAGCACGCACACGGCCTCGTGCAGCTTCTTCTCACCTTCAGGCACCTTCCCAGCAGGGCTGCTGCTCCCAGGCTGTTGCTCCTTGTCGGCCATGTGGTTCAAAAATCCCTTCTCCTGCGTGTCTGCATCAGGCATGCCCGTCTTGGTTTTTTTAATTTTTATTTTTAATTTTTTTTTTTGAGTAGATCAGCTTGAGTTACAGGTACAGCCCTGTGCTCCTCCACTGTCATTAGCAGACTGGTAAGAGTCTCGCTTTGAATTCCACACTCTGCTACTACAATTTCTTAGGGCACCTGTCACTTTTGAGATATTACATATAGGATCAAAGAATATTTAAAACAACCCCAAAAACAACAACAAAAAATCTAAGAACTACATGAACGTTTCAGTTTCTGATTATAGCAACACTAGGAAGTTAAGTAGTTTATTTAATTAGTTCACTTGGGGGTGAAAGAGATTTTTTTTCCCCAGAATTATATTACCTATTAAATTATGTGAATCCAATACTGTATGCTAAACTCAATCTGTATGTTAAAGATAAAGGTTTAAACACACATGAAAGCTAACATTTTCAGCAGAATTCAAATAACAGATTGAGAAAATAATTTGGTTAAAACCATCCAATACTTTAATTAGGCAACAAGTGAAAAACAGCAAAGAGATAAAGACAGGGATTTTTTTTTAAGGTTAACATTATCAAATGATTGTGCTATTTCTTTCTATTTCTGGTTGAAATTCAGATAAAGGTAATTATAAAAATAAGCAATGCTACTAGGTTTAAGTTAGAAAAACAAGTTTTAAAATAAAGTAAGTTGAATTTATAATCAAAAGAAAAAAGAGGAACCTAAAAGCAGCCTAGTCCAAATCTGTTTCTTCAGGCAGATTCTGCCCTGTAGGAACCATGCACCAGAAGGGGCAGGGGCACAGGCAATGTTTCATGTTTTCTCTCATTTCACACAAAAGCTAGCACAGCCTTGAAAGGTAATTAGGAAGAGCCAAACTCATAGTGCTTTACAATGCTCCTGCTACTTTATCCACAGCAAAGTCTGCTGATTTCCCAGCTCACCTTCTCCCTTTTCTGGAGCTCATTAAGATCACTAACACCTGATCAAAAATGC
The DNA here is from genome assembly GCF_022539315.1 of Serinus canaria. Lineage (NCBI taxonomy): Eukaryota > Metazoa > Chordata > Aves > Passeriformes > Fringillidae > Serinus > Serinus canaria. Next base: position 68,767,824 of record NC_066314.1, read on the forward strand.
TCCCACCAACAACTGGAAGCATCCCACATCTGTCTCGTGCAAATGTAAATCATGCACAAGTTACAAGGAAGTGGAACACCAGGTCAGCTTCTCTAAACAGAGCTCTCAGTGTTTCTGAAGGCATTTTCTGAGATATGGGTTCAGCAATTTGCTTCCACCTGTCCTTATAGCTACCCAAATTTGGCCTCTTCTATTTAGAATATGAGAACTACTACATCACAAAGCAGAAGCACAATAGTATATAACCAGCATGAATAAAGATTCCAAGATTACCTAAAAAAAAAACCAAACAAAAAAAAAACCCCATGATTCAGACACAGAGCTTAAAAACTCTGAAGTTTAAATCTAAGTAGTAATAGGCTGTTTCCTAAAATTAAATACACTTTTAATCTATTACAAGCCTAAAATAAGAACTCAGAGAGCAAAAACTTCATTGTTTTCAGAGACATTCAGCTGATCCATGATAGCTAAAATGATCCTCCTTTGAGCAAACCAACCAGAGAAGTCAAAAGCATAACTCAGCTTAGTTTCTTCATCAAAGCCTAAAGAAGCCAATCACAAACTAACACAGGACAGATAAAAGTGATTTAACTCAGTGGTGCACATATCTTCTGTTGCATGAACAGAACAGCTTCATGTTTTATCTAATAAATAAAATATTTTTTTCCTTTTTCTTTAAGCAAATACAACTATATTTTAACATCAGATAGAAAGCATAAGGACAAATAAACCCTTCCTCTGATAGACATTTGAATGTAAAATACTCTGTTTTCCTTCAGAGGGCCAAGTTTACCTGTTCTCATGGGTGCTGGCAGCTCACAGTGGATCACATCCTGGGAAGCAGCACAGAGAGCAGGGCTCCTAGCTGGCATGGCTCTTAGTCCTCATGTGCTTGCATTTACCCAAATTTGGGGTTACAAACTAGGGAAAGAGCATCATTGACCAAGCTTTATAAATGCCTTGGAAAGCAGGAATTGGGTGATTTTCATGATTACTTTTGAATTGCCTTTGCATGTGATCAATAAGGGTGTGGTGCTGACAGTCCCAGATCAATCAGTACATGATTACCATGGGCAGTGCTAACAGAATGCACAGCTTCATGCAGCAATAGGATCTTTATTGATTCACTTTTTTAATCACTGCTGCAGCAGTTATAGGTGGTCAGCCTATTTCCTTGACATGTTTTCTAGTGAATTCTACTTGAATCATCAGGCATTCAATTGGCTTATTCTTACCCAAGGTAATAAAGCTGCAAAAAGCCAGATGAAAAACCTCTATTATTTGCATTAATATATGTAGAGATTTATATATACTGGAGCTCCTAGAAACTGGACACATAAAATAACTGCTATTTCAAAATCCAGCCCTTCTGGTGGTACTGCTCTCTGCCAACAAGGACTTGGTGTGTTTTTTTAAACAAATCTTTAAAGATCTGAAAATGTAGCAGTCACATCTTGGAAGAAGGTTTATAAAAATCCTTATTTCTCACATGGAGGTGTCAGCCCATGAGAGAATGTTAATAAAAGAGCTGCTATTTGGTGCCCTCCCACCCCAGGTTAAAGGTTACTTTTTCTCATACTAGAACCTACACATTAACATTAGGCAAGTGAATTAAGCTGCTCAGGCTGGAATTGAAAATTTCTACTAATTTTCTCTGATAAGGGATAGTTGTCAGTGTTTTTATTGTAGAGGTGTTATTTACTGAAATTGAAGAGGCAGAACTTCAGTGTCCAGCACAACAGTTTTAGCTAAAAGGTAATAGTGGCTTTAGACCTCTGTTTGTGTTCTAGAAAAGTCAGTCTCTCTAATTTTTTAGTAAATTTAATTCAGCTTTATTCTTTTTTAAAGAAGATGTGAAAGGTGTTGCCCATCATCATATCAGTGGCTGTGGTTCCTGCTAAATAACTGGGGTGGAAAGAGAATTGCTGTGGACAAGGCTGACAATGCAACACCAGAATTTTCACACTTGTAAATAAAACATTCCATGGGTCAAATCTTTCCAGTTATCACCAGGATTCCTATTAACTTTGCATGGTTTGAGAAGCTGGCTCAATGACCACTGACTTGAGGATTAAAATTTAAAAGACAGAAGAAATGCAGAGCAAGGGGTTTGTAGTTAAAAAAGGAATGATAACAACTTAGCTTCTAGGGTGAACTTTGGCTTTTTCTATTAATTTTTTTGTTCTTTTGTTGGACAATGTGTGCCCAACATCTCCTATGTCACAGGTGAATAATGAAACTTCTTTTGTTGGAATTGTTACCTCACTGTTATTTCAGTGATTTCTGCCCTGGAGTCTCAGAGTACTCTGGCCTGAGAGAGAACAGTGACAGATTATGGCAGTGCTTCTTTTGGAGTTCCCAGAATTTCAACCCCATATCTGATGCTTCTGAGAATCTTCATCAGCACCAGTAAAAATGCTGCATAGCATTTGTCTGACTACATACCAGAAGAGTGAATACTGCAAACCCCAAGTGGAGGTCAATTAATAAACTGAAATGTGGTCATCATGAGTTTGAGAAAAGCAATTTATAAAATCTGTTATATTAGCAAATCTACTAAAAATGAAATTGTTTTATATTTTTATAAAGATCTCTCTCTTTTTTTTTTTTTTTAAGGACACTTTAAAGCCTGAAAAGTGGCATCTGTGAAATTACCAGTTCTTAAAATGACTGATTATATGAGGAATTCTCTGAGAAGTCTGGAACTATGGTACCACATCAACCTTGAATAATTTTATTTTCTCTTTGGTAAGTGTTTTGGCAAAAGTTTCAACACTTTAGCCAGATGTTAACTGGAAACCTCACCCAGTTCTGCCTTGCTGCAGGAGGCATGTTATGTCTGCCTTTTTCCATGGCAACTTTTGTCTGTGAAAGTGCAAGTTAAGACTTTAAATTTATAGAAAAGCTGTATTTTAAGAAGTATATTTGGTTTTTCCTGATATAGTAATAATCAGAAACAGTGTGGGAAAGCCATTGTCTTTATTCTGCTGAAATGCAGCAGACCAAGACAGAGAATTAAACTCCTCTCCCAAGAGGTCCTGGTGGAGAGTGCAGACAGGATATCTTCTGCTATAACCTTTATTTCCTCTGCTTGTCCTGCAAAATCCCTGAATCCTACTTTCCCCCCAGTGTCATTTTTGTGCCTCTCTCTTTCTTATTTAAGCAGGGAGTATGGCAAAAGCACAGACAGGACATGAAGCAGGAATTCCATGGCTTTTTCCATGGCAGGAAAGCAGGACAAGGATGTACAGGATGTGAACACCCTGGAGTGAGTGCAGTGAAGGGCCATGGAGATGCTGAGGGCACTGAAGCATCCCTGGCATGACCAGAGGCTGGCAGAGCTGGCTCTGCTGAGCCTGGAGCAGAGAAGGCTCAGGGGGTTCCTATTAATGTCTAAAAGCACTTGAAGGGAAGGTGCAAAGAAGGCAGAGAACAGGCTCTCCTCAGAGCTGCCCACTGACAGGACAAGAGGCAGTGGGCACAAAGTGAAACAGAGGGAACTCAGTTTAGGAATAATTAAAAACTTGTGAGGTTGTCAAATACTGAAAGAGGCTGCCCGGTGAGGATGAAGCAGAATCTGCATTTAAGATATTAAAAACCTGACAGTGCTGAGCCAGCTGCTGCAGTGACTCTGCTCTGAGCAGGTGGGGGAGAGCAGAAAATTGCCAGAGGTTCCTTCAAACCAGCCAGAGGTTCCTTCCTCACCCATTCTGTGATGCTGAGCAGCAACACAAAATACTTTGGCAGAGCAGACTCTAAGGAAGATGAGAGAAGGAAAAAGTTTCTTGCCCAGTTGCAGGGCATGACCTCTCTGAGTGAGGAATTCACTTTACACTCTATGAGTGCTAATTTATTTTGATTTTTTTTTTCCCAGGGAGATGGTTTTAAAATTGCTGATCCTCAAACATTTACTATAAATGAGAATTATTTTGGCATGATTACCCTGTTCCTTCAAACTGCACATGTTTTATTTTGGGGATTTTGTTCAAACATATCTAATTGTCTATGCTAAGCAGTTTATCATATGTTCTAAAGCTTTTGTCTTTATTGCACCTAGCTGACGGTTTTATAATTCAGGAGTAATTGAATTGCAATTATTTTTCATGATGCATGGTGTGGTTTTATATCATGTTGTTGGCAGATATTCTTTATGGTGTCGTTTGGTCTAATGGGAAAATTAGAAGTAGCTCTATCATACAGAAAGATGGCTTTTTTGTGTCATGTTATAGTTTGTAGATGGCACCCAGGATATTTTCTTTTGACATATAGATTTTTAGGTAGAGGCTGAAATGAGATTCTAAAGCAGAGTTCACAGTTGAGACAATATTATCTGTACATCCAAGATGATTTCAACTATTCTCCCATAGTGACAGTTCATTTATATTCAAGTCCATTTAGTAGACTGTGGTTAGTATTCTAAAATACATATATAAGTGCTATGTGGTGGAGGAGTTTCTGCTCTTAATTCATCCCTCTTCCAACAGAGCTCGTTTCAGAGGAGCCAGGAAAAGGTGTCAGCATCTTTTTTAGAAGCAAATCTCCATCAGAGCAGGGGATTGACAGCAGATCTCCCACCTGGGCACTGCACTACCACTGCAGTGCCCAGGTAGTCTTTAATCTCTCCTGCTTCACATTGTGTCAAAATTTGTGAGCTGTATGGGAGCTGATCTTCCTAACCTAGAGATTAGGACTGCTCTCCTGGAATTTGGGAAGAGGCAAATGCAAGGCTCCATGTCAATGAATAGTTAATTATGTCTGCAGAAGAGAAATGCTTCAACAGACAGGAGAGAGAAAAGCACCCTCTGAGAAAAGTACAGTTTTGGCCCAAGAATGGTAGAAAATGAGAGCTGAAGGCTGGACCCAGCAGAGCATCCTTTTACAAAGGGAAAAGTATTCAAAAAAGAACTCAAAGTTTTCAGTTTTATCCATAAAATAATATCTGGAATCTCACAAATGTGCACAGGTTGTGTCAATGTGTCAATGTATGAACCCCAGATTTTCTGCCCATATAAAATCACACAGATGATCACACAAAAGTTCATGGCAGGAAGTTTCAGACCGTCCTCTTGAAACCTTTTCTATTTCCCTTATAGGTTCATGCACATTTCTGCTTTGTAAGCTAGCACAGAAAGGAGTGTAACATAATTTTATTTATCCATCTGCAAACTTGAACACCCACAAGCTGAGAAGGACTGTGTGAGTCCCTCCAGACCTTGTCTACAGTGCCTTGTGTGGCTTGATTGAGGGAGAAGCTGGCAGAATTTAAAATGTTTCTCTTGTAATGGCCAATATTTTCTCATTAAAACTGATTTTTGATCGAGGTTTTGTTCTTCATGACAGGTGTCAGCCTGGTCAGCAGGTAAAGGGAGGTGATGCTTTCAGGCACAATGTCCTTTGTTGTGAGAAATTTGCCTAAAATGAGAAAAACAAGTTACCCTGCTAATCTGGGGATATGTACAGCAGAACTGTTACCAAATTAGCATCAACTGAAATACACCAGATCAACTTTTTCATCTCCATTTAGTGTTACACCTGGCTGATTTGGACCCAGACAGATGGCAGAGGGCTCACACAATCCTTTCCACGGATGGAATGGGTGGGTGCTGGCTGCTTTCAGCTGCAGAGGTTTAGGAAGGAAGGGGAGGTTTTCCCATGCCTCAAACACTGATAACAACACATCACCTAACTTTATAGCTGGCTGCACCTCTGGGCCTCTGCTGCTTGATGATGTGAATACACCTTTTGCTAACTGCATTTGGCTCTTCAAAGACATCACTGAATTTCCCAAAGCACAGTTGCTCCCACTTGGATTGCAGTCTATGAGATCTGAATTTGTGTTTGGAAATGTTGTTTTCAATTTCCACTTAAAGATCACACTTAAAGCCATCAGTGGCTCTTCCACCTGCTATTCAGTGCTCACACAGAATATTTGTCATGTTCAATACAAGAGATGTCTGCAACATCTGCCCAGGCAGTTTTGAAAGCATGGAAGCAATTTTAGAGAAATAGAACTACAAAAATTATTACCTTTATTTATATGTGTTACATCTTTAAGATTCAGAGTTATTGGTTTTTAAACACTGGACTTTAAATTTCAGTTTAAGTGCTGGTGTGTGCATTTCAGGACAGAAATACAATTGTTTACATGGAATACACTGAGTTTAAAAATATTCCTCCTCCATTTTGAGACATGCAATATACTACATTTTGAAAAATTCTTTTCTTTTTTAGAGAGGTGCACCTGAATGTGTGGTTCCAAAACAATATAATCAGACCAAATAGCTTTATCAAAGATAGCAATTCAAAGCTTTTAGTGCAAATGCATCACAAATGTTCGCACTTAGAAATTCTCTTTCTAAGGTCGTGTTTACAGACTCTGCCACAATAAAAGAACAAAAATATCTTTGATGATTTAGCAGAGAAAAGGGGGAGGTACTGAAAAAGAGATGAGAAAGAATGGGATGTGAGACACTATTGAAAAATAATTGATACTGTTACAGGAAGAGAGCCTAAACTCAAAAAGAAAGAAAGGGAATAACAGAGAAATGAATTTGGTATTAAGTGCTCACATTTTGCAGTTAGTACATCAGTACTAATTAAGTGTTTGTGCATCAGTAGTTTAGTCACATTCATAATGCACGTTGACCTAAACCTGCATTTGAGTTTCTCAGCTTTTCTCCCTATTGCTTTCTCCTTGACAGACTTTCTGAAGATCTTAGATATGAAATCTCTTAGCGAGACGAGCATCAGGTAATTGTATTTGTGGCAGAAGAGATGAAGGTGGAGGAATGCAAGCCAAGTTTTGGCTATCACACTAGGATCTGACAGGAAAAGAAAACCACAAGGACACCCTAATTTCCTCCCCCAGCTGTCCTGGCTGAGCTGGAATGGTGGAGGAGAAGCTTGTGTGCCAAGTGATGCACAAGGAGACCTCATGGGCTGCAGGGTTTCACAGTGGTACAGCCACATCACCAAAATATTTGCCTTTCTTCATGTGTAACAGTGGGCATCAACTCCAGAGAGAAGACCTCATGTTTTAACAGAAAAAAAATTTGGCAAGTGTTCCAAGGGATGAGGAAGACACCTTTGGTTCCAGTATCTTTTCACAATTTCAAGTTCCCATTCCAAGGAAGACTTTCAAGGAGTTTGTGTCTCTCAGATTATCACATTGCACTACCTGAAAATAAACACTGAATTCAGATCAGTTCTTACACTTACGGATGACAGAGCACACAAATTTGTCTGGCTCCTTCCAAGAGAAAAGAATCATGCTTCCTGCTAAAAAAAAAAAAATGGCAGGGAGAAGTTTAATGTGATTGCAACTAACTGTTAAAATCCAGGCAGCTGTCAGGAGAAAAACTAGCAGAGTTATATTGTCCCACTGCAGAGATGTTACATTTATAAGATAATCTCCAGCACAGGGCTCGTAGCTCATGTTTGTTCACATCCTTCAGAGGAATGTTTCCTAATCATCCAGAGAGTTTTACAGCGTTGTGTTGAGCTAACACCAGTGGAAATCAGGCCAGCAAGCAGGAGATCCATCATGAACAGCTGTACAGCACCTGTGTGTGCTGTGTGAGTGGCTGCTGCCTCCAGTTTGGGGAAGAAATCACAATCACACACATTTTTCACAGTGGAGGATTTTGGCAGTCACACAAGCACACTTTCATGGAGTTGTAAAATCCTGATGGAGCTCTAAAATCCTGAGCAGGTCTAAGCTTAAATTCAAAATTTTAAAATTGTTTTTTCTCATGGTCCATAGTGTGTTTCACCTCTGGATTTTGCAGGTGGGATGGGCAGAGTTTGCCCTTCTCTGCTAAACAAAATGGAATACACCAACCAAGAGGGGGCAGGAGTTCAAGTCTTTGGCATTGAATAAGGGAAAAAATTAGGTTTCAAAATATGTGCATGAAAGTATCCATTAATATATTTGCTGTGATATGCAGTAATGTGCTTAAAATGCATCTTATCAGTGCACCAACTGTTTTCCAAGTCATTTGTGAATTTTCAGTGTGAATGTGCATCCAGAGGCTCAACCTGATAGTCTTGAAGAGCGTCAGTTTTCACAGGATGTGTCTAACCAGTCACTTCTGAAAACATTGTCTGCTGCTAATTAAGTCTGGCACGTTTCTGTCAGACAGGCAAGGAATGTTTGCCATGCTAGAGATGGGTCAGTTGTGGTACAGAGAAACTGTGGCTCCCTTGCAAATTAACAGCAGGGCCAAATATAGAAATGAAGAATCCTGAATAAGATCAGAGGAGAAACTAAGATCCTAAATAATGACCCTAATTACATAAGGTTGAATCAAAGCCACTCCAAATTTTACACGGGAGAGGGGAAAAAAAAAGAATATTCAAAATATTCTTCAAAATTCAAAAGATTTTTCAGAATATTCAACACTGTGACAGTCAGACCGTGGGCTTTACATGTGGGGCACACCATTTCAAGCCTTTCTGTCATGATACTGAACATTATGTTGATATTTGTCTTGCTGGGAGAATAACCCACAGAACCCACAGAAATGGTCTAGATATTCTAGACTGAATATTTATTCTAGATTTTCTAGATATAATATTTCAGACAGTCTCTAAATTGCTCTGCCTTGCAAAAAGGCAGTTGAGTGAATCTGATTTTTTGAAATTGGACATTAAAATAAACTTTACCCAGCTGCAATCCTTATTGGGAACCCTTGGCAAGAACAGTTTTTCACTGCTTATTTGAAATCAGAAAACAAATACTGTACTCCAAGTATTTCAAGTTATTGGTAAATTTTACCAGGGCCCAGACTTGAGTTCTACTTTGTGACATGGTGACAATGTGACTGCTGATAGAAAACATAAAATGGTCTTAATTCTGCACTTGACCTGGATGCTAAGAAATCCTTCTGTGCTCATTGCTAAAGCTGCTGATGCTGCTGCCACAAACTTGGTGTTTTTCTGTCTTGGTGAAATGTTTTTGCCACACTCCTTTCATTGTTAATGGTATTTAATGCAGACTATAATGTGCTACCATTATCCCTGGCCACAGAAAAATGTAGTTTGTACCTGAAGCTGCTCACAATCCCTTTGATTTAGACTTTATCTACACTCAAGGTCTCTCCCAGCATAACATTTTAGTAGCTTTTTTTTTTTTTTTCCTTTTGGATGTAACTGTAACATCAATAAAAAGCTTCAGTGTGCAATCCAGTACAAACTCCCCCTGCTCCCCTTGCTGTACAGGGACAAGTACATGACAGAATGATGTTTTACAGGGCTCTAACAACAGCCAATGGCTTGTAGCACTTTAATTACAGCGGTATATTTAAAGTGGCACAATTTTGGAGAGCAGACAAAGCCTTATTTACCACTTGAGGTATAACAGCTGCATAAAAAATTATACTCCACAGATAAATCACCCCATGATGGTGGCAAAATACTGCATTTAGCATCTCCCTGTGCCAGCACGAGTCCCAGCAAAGCCTCAGACACCTGCTAATGGAAAATAGAGAGGCTGCTTATTTTTATTACCTTCAAAGTTTTTGTGATACTAAGCTTTGGATGGATCAGAAATTACTGATTTTATTCCCCCTTTGGAAATTTGAACTTTGCTGAAAAAGGAGGAAAACACTCCTGGTGATTTCCTGGGTTTTTTTCTTTAACAAGCTGTGATACTGAGCTTTTGCATTCCCTAACCCATCTGTGTGCTGACCATATCTCAGGAGACATTAATGTGGGGAAGAAAATTGAGCTGCATTGTCCCCACTCAGTGGGAATTTTTTGCCACAGAGAGACAGAATATTTGTCACCTGGCTACTTCTCCCTGTGTGTCTGATAGGTGCCTCAAGCAGTCAGGTTCCCAAAGTAAATACAAAGTTCCCAAGGGTGTTATAGTGTCTATCATCTGGGTACAGCTGGATTAGGAAAAGGTATCTTAAGTATCCCTGTTTTTTTCTTATTTTTCAAAAATTCAAAGGGGATTTTGGGGTTTCCTGGAGATTCATTTTCTTTTATCTACCATCTGTCCCAGCAGTTAGTTACTTAAACAGACAAAGCTTAAGAAAATACTGCCCAAGAATGTTTTTTATTGTTGTTTTTTGAAAGCAGTTTTGACTCTGTTCTGTCTTTCACTAAGAAAAGTGAACTGAAATTATGTGACATGTTGAAAAGTACAGCTATGCTTCCTCTTTTTTTAACTCCCTGTGTCTTCAGGCTACTCAGTACCTTTTTATAAGTGTACAGCTTGCACTTAGAAAGAGAAATAAGGGGATCCAATTAATATTTCTTCTAATTATGGAAGTCCAGCAGGGCATGACTCCAGAGCAAGCAAGTGCATGGCAGTGGCACCCATTCCTGCTGGCTGTGAACAATTCTGCACAACTCACAGTAACTTTACCAAACCACCAGAAGGAATTTTTTTTCCATTCAATATTGCTTCTTCCAGGTCATAATCATTCCACTGATGTCCCACTGAAAAGTTCCAGGTTTCCACAGAGCAGGAATTTGTTTGACATGCCTGTTGTCCCCTTCCCCACCTGACTGGGGATGGCTGGGCCACCAAGGCAAAGACCAACATGGAAATTCTGAATCCCAGGAGCCAAAAGCACCTCATTTCCAACCAGGAACGAGCCCCAAAGCTGGTCCAACAAGGGAGCTTGATGTTAATACAAGGTTTCAAGGTGAGATATGTCCTCAGGAAGTCAGGCTAATAAACAGAATTTAGGCATTTCTAGAGCTTTGTTAAAGTTTTAGTTCACTTTCCATTTATACTCAGCTGATTTTTTTTTTGGCTGATAGGAAGGATGTAGTGCAACTCTAGCCCTGAGACAGAAAATTTCTGACTAGAAAGTGAAAAGTTATCAGCCTCAGCAAGCCTGCAGACATTATGGTTCACTGCCTAGATTGCATTCATCCAGCTCTCATCACAAGAAATATGCTGGGGAAGTTCAGGGGTAGGTTAACCTGCCATTGATGTATAAACTTTCTAATTAGTTGTTGTTTTTGTTTTGCATGTAACTGTTTCTAGAAAAGGGTTTGATTTTATTTTTAAAGCAGCTCTGAAGTAAGCTAGATAGCAATGAAAACTGTCAAATGCTCAGTAATTGATGCCTATTTTTTTTTTAAAATAGGATGGGAAGAAATAAGTTCTGCAATAAATTGTCATTTGGTGGTTTTAAATGCTGGTCAGGACAAGCCTCCTCCAGCAGTTTAAATTCCTGAAGTCCATTCAGCCTTCTGCTTGCTGGCCACAGCTGCCAACCAAGGGTTATTTACTAAGTGCCAATTGTGACAGGACATTTTGCAATGCTGAAGGACCAAAGGGCACAGCACAACATGCTAGGAGAAAAATGCCTCATCTTAATCAGAAAGCTTGTGGAGGAAAAAAAAGTCAGCCACCAAAAAACAACTGGTATTGAGGACCTTCTGCCTGATAAAGACTGGAAAACATTTTAAACCTCATTAGAAAAATAAAGTTTGCCTATTTCTCCTGTTTCATGCACTGTGCAGGGAAGGAACACATATGCTGTCACATTCATATTTTACGACCTCTTTTTTTCCCCCCAACCTTCGTACCTCAGATTTGAACTTTAAACTTGTGACAGTGTTATGTTCATTAGAATAAAAATCACTTGCTATTTCCATTGCAAAGCTCCCCCCCAGAGGTTATCTTAGCTGTTTTATAAATCATATCAGGAGGAAAGCTGGCATAAAGGTTGACAGCTCACTCTAGATAATCACTTCCCCTTCTCTTAAGTGACTTTAAACAGAAAGGAGCATGTAGCTTGCCAGTTCAGTTTTTAGTGGTCAAGCATCCACATCTAACCACTACCAACACACTGACTAAATTAGCTTGTAAGTATTTTACTGAAATGCAGGAGGATCACAGGAGAAGGAATCTCAAACATCCATCAGCTATCAAGCCATATTTTCTCTGTCCTTCCAGGGCACAGCTCATTTCACAGAAGGACATGAACACCAAAGCCCTTTGACACAGGGTCCTTGAAGGGAACCTGGGTTCAGATTACTGTTGATTTATCAGCTTCCTCAAGAGCTGGACTGATTAGACTAATGGCTTATAGGGGATATGATTTCAACATTAAAGTCCTGTGTCGTGGAGGCAGACAAATGAAGCAAGTTAGATCTTGTAGAAAACAGAACTTACAACTCAAGGCAACAACCCATTAAGTAGAATCTAAAGGGAATAAACACACACCAAAAGAATCCTGGGTTTAGGAGAAAAGGTCAGCTTATGTATTATAATTTTTCTATATAAACTAACAAAACTAAATCCTAATCCTCTCTCAGAGAGACTGAAACACTCTGGAAAGGGTGCCACATCTTCCCAGGCTGAGTCAGAAAAGAAAAATAACCAAGAAAAGTCTCCCTTTAACACCTCTCTTCCCCTGTAATCACCAGATTAGAGGCATTTTGCAATTAGTAGGGACCTCCCACTATTTCTTTTGGGCTTTAGAGACAGAGTGCTTGGAAGACAAAGGGTTAACTATAGCAGGTGGGGCACAGGAAGCAGATGGAAAACCTTTCTTGGAAGTTGGTTGTTATAGAAAGAAATATTAAGGAAGGAAAAACCTGAGAATATTAGCCTGAAACACAAGTATGATTCAACTGCTAATCACTCCATCTATCCCTGAAACTGTTGTCTCTTGGTTAAATGAGGATAATAAGCCTGCCCTTTATAAAAAGGCTAATCCTGAAAGTGAGTAACACTAACAAAGATACCGGGAGCTTATTTTCTCACTGTCTCATAACACAGAATCAGAAGAAAAATTCAGTTCAACACCATTAGGAAGAATAAAATCCAACCCTGAGAAAACAGTACTTTTTTTACTCATCTGATAATTGGACTTTGCCATTAATTGCTCTTGGAAGCCAAGAACTTGACAAGGTAGAAAAAGGAACAGGATATTTATGCAGAAAATGAAAATTACCTGTAGAATTATTGATTTTGAGGAACAAATGTTAGGAAAATATATTAAATTTCATGCTTCAGACATTTGGCAACTATAAACTGACAAAGAATAGTTAACTAGGTTCCCCCAACTAAATAGTTAACTGTAGTGTTGTGGAAATAAAGGAACTTCTGAAAGTGGAAAAAAAATCTGAATCTTTGGCAATAACTTGCATGAAAATACTTCCAGTTAAGAGATGTTACACAAAGCACTACACATTGCAATTCTTACTGGTTCTCAGCTTTCCAAGTATTTTATTAAGTTGCTCTTAGCTTTTACAACACCCAGCTTTTACAAGAACCAGATGAACCTTACATCCAGTACACCCTGGTAGCTTCAGAACTTGGCAGCCTCTTTACAATGAGGAAAGATGTATATATTTGAGTATTATTCCTTTATTTACACACATAAATCTTAAAAAGGTGAAGGAATACATGAGACACCAGCCAGCAAAGTGGGTCAGAGTTGAGGGTGTGTTTGCAGGTAGGTGGGAGGACACTGAGCATCCTTCATTACCAGATCCTTGCAGCATGGTACTGGTCTTCATTTTTCAGACCTGTCAGGATCCCTCAGGTCCACAAGAAGGAGAGGTTGAAAAATGCAGAGATTCCTGGTCTGAGTAATGGTTACCTGGCTTTTTGACATGGGAAACTGGCAGAGCTGGGTGTGCACTGGCTGTTTAGCAGATATTCTGCCTTGCTCTCACCCGTCACTGGGTTCAGTGCCCAGGAGCAGAACTGGGAGGCAACTGCAAAGTCAATATGGTGCTTGCTCTAAAGGAAGAAAAGAGGTGAGGAAACTCTTAACCAAAACCATTGTGTCTTCACCCTATCTTCACACTTACTAAATGCAAATATTTGGGAATGAATCATTAAACTAGTGGTACTATTCAGCCATTAAAAGAGAGGCAATGACTGAGGGAAGAAGGACCATATCTGATTTCTAGTGAAACTCCCTTTAGAAGAAAAGTAGTTAGAACTAGCTTAAATTTTAATGTAACCATTAACTTCTTAAATGAGAATCTCCTGGAACAAAGCTGCAGCTATTCCACAGCCTGGCTGAGGACTGTTATTGCATTTAAAACTGAGAGTGTGCTCTTAACTTTGCAGCTTGTGATGAAAGAGATTGGTTGCATCAGTGGGAGTTCCTGGCAAGACTCAGTTTCCCAGAGAAGAGCTTGCCTTGGGTAATCTCACAGAAAAAGAAACACTGCAATGTGGCTGGGTGCCAAGGTCAGTGACAAGCTTAGGACACAAAAGAAGAATCTATTGGGTCCATTGTCTCCAGGAGCCCAAGTGACATAAAGCATCTTTCAAGCTGCCAGAATATTCTTCTCTCAGTGGGAAACCAGTCTTGCTGTGTTTTGCTGCTTATTTCAGCTTTGATCAGAGATGTGAAAAGGCATGGGGTGGTGCTCACTCCTGGCAGTTTCTCATGGCATGGTTTCATTTCACCATGTGCACTCCCTGAGGGACAGAGAGACCATTCAGGGGTGCTGGGAATTGCCTGGGACAAGGAATGCCTTGGAAGCAGCCAATAGTGTGTGTGTGTGTGTGTGTCCATTTCAGCAAGAATTAAAGGCCATTCCCATTTTGCCTTTGATTTGGACTCTGGAGATATTCTTATAAAAACGTAATTTCTTCAGAATGCTTTCTGAAAGCATCAACATGAGTGTGGGATGAAGATATTGCCTTATTGACTCCAGCCTCACCTTAACCTTGGCCCAGTTTTACACAGTCCTTTTGCATTTTGCTGCTAGAGGTGCTAAGCCATTAGTGTGACTACCGTGTTGTACCAACCTGAAATTATGAAATTCCATGTTGATGAATTTGGCTGCATTTCCTGGCTCCTTGAATGGGGACAGTTCAACACAATTTCTAACCTGCACATTCTTGCAGCCTGGGGGCTGTGAGTCATGTTTGCTTTAAGAGAGGCAGCACTCCCAGGCTGTCACTCACCTGGGTTATTAGAAACAGAGCACTTTAGGCATTACTCTGCCACCTCCTCACCTCTAAATATAGCTGGTGTGCGTGGGTCTCAAGCAGTTTAGCTAGCCTGAGAAAGGGTCTCATTCCAAATAATCAATTAAAAATCCATCACTTTAAGAACTGTGCAGGCCTCAGGCCAAATGCATCTTGGATGTAATACCTTTGACTGTTTAATGCTGGTATTAATTATTTGTATTACAGCTGCAGATCTGAACTCAGAATGAAATTTCTCTGCACTACCCAGTAGCAAGTCCTGTTCCAAAGAGTGCACTATTTAAGCAGGCATGATGGACAAAGAGCAGCAGCAGAAAATCATCATTATTCCCTGCTTCACGGATGGGAAACTGAAAGACAGATTCAATGACCTGCCAAGGGTCACATAGGAAAAGGACTAATTCATAAATCCCACTACAAGGTCTTAAACCATGAGATTTCCTCTGGTTCTTTAATCAATAATAAAACACCACAGATGTCTAAGAATCTAATATCTGCAAAACTGCTCCAAGGTCTGTAGGCATGATACAATTAATTTCCATTAAGAGCAATGTGATGTGAGGGCACACTGTAGTGACCAGAAAAGTAGGCCTTGCAGACTTTGCAGTTTTTAAATACTGTTTTAATAGGCAATATAAAAATCAGAGATAGTCTCATTAAAATAGAAATATGGGGAAACAGTTGCCAAACCTTTGACCCAAGTTAAAACCAAAGGAACTGATTCAGGAAGTAAACCAATGTTTTAAAAAAAATCAGATCTAGAAAAAGCAAAGTTTTTAAGTGAAAATATTTGTAACAAAAAAAAATCATTTAAATTAATTTCATTTAAATAAATTAAATTACAATATTTATAATTTTCCCTTTCTGAATGAGGATTATGTTTCTCAGTGTTGCCTGTGTTGTTGTTTGATCTTTAGGGCTCTACTCAGCCACATTTTTTGAGGAACTTCTTCCTCCCCTACTAGCACAAAGGATTACCAAGACAAATACTCAGAGATTCACCTGCCTGACTCAGATTTCAGGAAAAACATTGAGTATCAAAGGACTTGAAACATAACCACAAGCATCAGCAATGCTGAGTTGCATGAGACAGCAGCTGCAGCTTACAAGGAAGAAGTTAAGGAAAAGTTCCCCTCACTCAGCCCCCATAGGGCCAACACAGGGAGCTTCCAGAAACACCTCAGCTCCTTCTATCCAAATCCCTCTGCAGTTTCTTTCATGTATTTCCACAAATCTAACAGGAATCATCACCAAGTTCTGCAATACATAATCAGACTTTACCAGGTATAACTTTTGTATCTTCCTGTCAGCCTCTCTTATTGTTTGTTAAACGAGTAGAAAAAAATAAAATTGAAAAATTCTTCCTGCTCCAATAAGCCTGAATGTTGCACTGAGTTATGGTCATGTCTAAATTTTTGTGAAATGCACACATTACTGACATTAATGCAACTGTACAGTTAAGCATATATATCCATTTTTAGGTGTTGTGACAGGTCAGACTTTTATTTTATGCTTTTGAAGGATGAAGCCAGACTGGAACCTGTAGCTCCTGCTCCAGTTAAAAAAATCAAACAGCACTCATATTATTTTAATACAGCATGCTACACTTTGAGCATTAATACCACCAAAAAAATAGAGAAATTAAACTTGTTTCTTTACAACCAGTCTTAAACATCCAACATTCCCAATATGTAAATCAAACTGACAAAACATTAAGAAAACTTTTGGCCAGCACATTTTAACCACCATTCTGGAGAAATGTAGAAATTCTGGTTTAACCATTCATTCTGCAGAAAGACACTACAATACAGTACAGTACAATACAGTACAATACAACACAATAAAATACTATTTTCCTTCCTTGCAGTGCTACACAATGAACTTTGATTCTCTAAGGAATTTGCACAGGGAGCTGCTCACTATTCTTTGTTAAAACTATTGCTCTGAAGCACAGAAGTGAAAAATCAAGTTCACTGCTTTATCAGAGGTGCCAAATTTACTGGCTGGCACAGACTAACTAGCTGGAAACTTTGGCCCATCAGTGTTTATTCTGATAAGTTATCCCCAGCTGTTGCAGGGTAAAATTCTCAGAAAATAGATGCCATTGCTGTTGCCTTCTGCACTTGTGAGAAGTGAGCTGCAGACAGGCTGTACTCATTCAACAACTACTCTTAATCTTCTTCATCACCAAGAAAATTCAGGTTTGAAGGAGGTGCCACTGCTTGTAGTTGTGGTTATTTTTCAAAACTGCGAAAATTAGTGAAATCCTTTGTGAGTCACTGAAGCTGGATGTGAGCCATGTCCCAAAAATTAAGAAAAAAATTCTGTTGGGTTTCATAGGACTTGGACTGGATTTCCACACAGGTCCCTATTGCAATGGAAGAAACAAATCCACTGCATTTATTTCTGCAAGAACAGCAGTCAAAATCTTGGATTCAAGTCAGTACAGCTCATCAAGCAGTAGCTATATTTTAGGTGTTTCTGAACATATTGTAAAAGGTCATGAAACCTTGTAGGTGGCTTGTTTATTCAATACAATTTAGTGAAGGAAGGAAATTTGCACTCCTCCTCATGGAATTAATGGAATGACCACAGATTTTAACAGCACCTTCTGTGGAAAGCCAGTAGCAGAGAGATTGCATTCAGGCAAATCTGGCCACTCTGATGTGCCCTTGACCTCCCTGATGCAGCATCAATATCAATTTATCTGCCTTGTCAAGGGAAGAGTAGAGGGAATACTGAGTGGCAAGAATGAGTGATAAGAGTCACTGAACCGGTTTCCAAAGTAGAGGAGTCACAATTTCAGAGAGGCTTTTCACAGGTTAAAAATGAGATGGTGCACCTGAAATTTCAGAACTAAATGACTGAAGGAACTTCATGAAAGTTTTAAAGAAAACATGAATGAAATGTATTGGTGACCTTATATAAAAATCTAAGAATACGGGGCTAGAATTTGCCCTTGGCTTGGAAGGTTATGCAGGGCAGCTAAAGGGGCTCACTTATGAGCAGCTCTTTGTTTTGGCTGCTCTGGACTGGGAAGGCAATGTCATGTCTGAGTGTATCATTCAGTGCAATGTTAATAGCTGGAAAAAAATGATAAAAAGATAGAAAAAATCTACACCCCCAAACCAAGGATAAACACTTAACTCTGTTAAGAGTTAATTAAGTACATTTCAAAGTTAAGGGGCAAGTCCTGTAGTCTTGCCCAGGAGGAACAGTCAGCTCCAGCACAAGGAAAAGACCAAACTTGGCTTCTATCCTTCTTCTGAAGCTTCCTCTTCAAGGTTTCTCTCACCTCTTCTTGTAGATCATTCAGGTCATTGCTGAGGTAGAGTCCAGGCTGTGATCTGCAAACTCTGGGAGACTTTTGCCAGGGCAGTATGGCATGGACTGGGAGGTGGTGGTGTGTCAGGGATCTTTGCTTTGATCTTTTCTTGGGATACAGTCAAGCACATTTCTCCAACACTCTTCAACTTGTAATACCATGAAAATTCTTTATTCTGCTTCACAATAAAGTAATTTTTCTCGTACAAAGGCAGGTAATGCTACCGTTGGAGGCTAACATTGCCTTTTGCAACAAGGACCTGTGTGGACATAAGGATAGGGTGAAAAACACCAAGAGCTCAATTCCAAATAGTTTTGGTGCAGCTACCAGGGTAGGAAGCCAATCTCCCACAGAAAGGAGAAAGATCCTGCCATTCCTAAAGTGGGAAGACGCTCACTTTTGTTTTAGGAACACTTTCTCATTCTCTCTTGCTGCACAGCTCCAACACTCATTCTATACATATGCATATATTGATGATTCACTAGAGATACTGTCAAGGACACATTTTCTCCTCAGTTTCAGCACACCCAAATTTATAGTAAAATGCTTTCTCCTGCAGGAAAGTGGCTCATTCCTGCAGGAAGAAGGCAAGGTTACTGCTTTGCCATCCCTGCCATGTGAAGAGGCACAGACATGGCTTTTCAAGGCTCAGAAAAGCAGTGTGTTTTGCACCAAGAGGAAGTGACCTACCTCAGATCTGTAACATCTGTTGTTACAAATCTGTGTATGACTTCTCTCCAACTCTGAATTCAACACTCCTTGTCAGAGTGCTGGATATGGGAATAGAAAAGGGGTGAATTCAAGGTCTTTTCCTGCTGCGTGGTAAAAATTCTCTGCTCCTCCTGCTTGCCTTCACCCCAGGCAAGGCCCGTGGATGCCTTCTATGCAGAAGGGCACAGGGAAGTATTTCAGAGCTCCTGTGTGCAGTGCACAAAGGTAAGAAAAACCTGGCCTAAGTGTGAAAAGACAGATTTTAGTGAAGAAAAAACAACAATCCAACAAAAACTTGCACAGCTCCCAGAACTACATTAGTGAGGATGCTATTTGTCATCTGCTGGATAACAGAGCACACATTTTGAAACAGGCTGGCAATTCCATTTCATTCACTCTTCTCTTTCCTATTCCACAAGTGTCATTGAAGGTAAGCAGCAAAGTCACCCTCTTCATGAATTTCTCAAACTGAAATGCTCTCCTGAGGATTGTTAGCCTGCTGCTATGTGATCTAGTCTGGAAGGCTGCATGTACCAAATTAAAGAGAGCTCTATGAATCAAAGCTGAGAGACTTGGTGCTGAGATATATAATGAGCACAAGAGCACATGAGGCCCAGTCCTGCTCCCACAAAAATGAGCAGCAAGGGTCTGATTCTGATTTTGCTGATCCAGCTATAAATCAAGAGCAACTTCACTGAAGCACACATGAGTAAAAAGTGAACAAGCAGTTCGTTCAGCCACTAAATTCCCAACATATCATGCACTGTATTTTGTACAAAACATTGTTCCAGCTTGACTTTTCCTGCATGGCCATCCTGGGACAAAATGGTGAGGATATATTCAAAGTGTGTCTTAAGAGAAAAGCAGTTATGAAGCAGCAGAGGAGTGGGTTAGCAGAGCTCTCTGAGCCCCCACCAACTGCCCAGCTGAATTAAAAAGAAACAGGGAGCCTCTCAGAGTCCAAACTAAGCAAGTGTGCTTCTCTTTGCTTGCTGTACTTCAGATCCTCCTGAGTCCTGAGCTGGAGGCACGTTTTGATGACCAGATACCTGTTAAGAGATTCCATAAAATTTTATGGGCTTATGAGCACTCTTTATTCAAGCAAAATTGACAGTGCAGCTGAAAATAGCTTTGTATTTTAGCACTTAAAACAACAGAGAGCATCAAGCCACAATATGTTGTAATAGCCAAAAGATTTTCACCAGGACTAGTTAGAATTGCAATGGCAAGGAAATTAATTAGTTGCAGCAGAGTGGTTATAGTGGTTTGGGGGGGGGGGGGGAATAAATGGTATTTTTGTTAAGGCATGGTATTCTTCAGAATAGCAAGGCTGAAGCTTTAAGAAAAGAAATTGCCCATATTTATCAGAGGAATGTATGATTTTGTGATGTTCTTTGTAAATAGGATTGCACCAAAGAAGATCATCGCTACTGAAGAGAATAATTGCACCCCTTTCTTATCACCTTTTTATCTTTTTAATGAGAATTGCCTGGCAAAGAACCATACACTGGGTCACAACACTGTCCAAAGAGGATTTATGTCTTAGTAGTGACTGAGTATGTATTTGTAGCCTATTATTACTGGGCATTATAAAGATCACTAAGTGAAAAATGGTCCCTGCCCCAATTAACTTTTAAATCAATTACACAACTCCTTTTTTCTACAAGCTAAAAGATGCAGTAAGACAGAGACTCTTGTCTTGTTACAGTGGCTTGTTTGTTTTTATTTCCCATCCCAGGGCTTCAGGGAGTGTATTTCTGCTAAGTATTTCTGCAGCTGTTCAAAAGCAATCTGACTGCACAATACAGTATCTAAATAATTGTCTCAAGTGACTGTTAAAGTCTGCTGCTGCCCCATAAAACCACGAGGAGTAATCTTGCACCACAGCAGAAAATATCCAAGAGCCAACCCTGCAGAGTGTCATTTCTGTTAGGAGAGAGCTGCTGCAACTGAGTGGAGATTCAGGAAGGCAGAAGGAGCACAGGGAAGGCTTTGGACCTTAAATTGTTTCTTTTCTTGCTGACTAAGCAAAGCTGCTGATTGCTAAATATTGAATTGTCTGTATTCATCCCTGGCCAACTGAAGCCAATGGACAGACATGGAGGAGGACTTTAACCTGTTACATGTGGAATGTTTGTCTTCCCCTCTGCCTCTCTGTCTGTCTTTAAAGCCTTTTATACTCTGCACTAAAGGAACCCCTTTAAAGCCTGATGTATGGTAACACAGTTTAATTGTGGTTGGTTGGGCTGTTGGGGATAAAATGAGCTGGTTCCAAGTAATTCTGCTGACTCTAAGCTTGGCTCTGTACAGAGAGCTGGAGGACGGGAGATTACTAATAAAAATAGCTGTGCTACCTGGGGAAGCTCTGCTTAGTGCAAAGGTACTGTTAGACTAGGCCCTATAGTTGCAGATAATTGATTTTTTAAAACAGTGACATTTGCCTCACACTGACTACACAGCCTGCCTCTTAACCCTTCTGTAGGAACAACTCACACACAAATGTAACTCCCAGACAAGCACTCTCTGGGCACTCTTTTCTAACTTAGCAAAATCTACTCACTTTGCATTCATTACACAGCTCCTTTCAGTCTTGGAGCTGGACACAGCTGAATGGTTGGAGACAGAAATCTCCTGTCTTTCTTTCCTGCAGGATGAAAATAAACACCCCAAATTTGGGGGGCCTGTTTCTTCTACCCACATCCTCTGATGTGGAACTTCTGCTGAATCCTATGTGAAATCCACCAGGTAGTGATACCTGCCTGTTGGAAGAACAAGAGATTACTACTGATCAATATTTTACTTACATGGAACATTTAAATCTTTCAGATGGTTACTCCACAAAAATAACCATCTGGGCAATAATATCCTTCTCCTTCCCTGCCTTCAGCTCTCACAATCATCATCAAAATGCCAGGCAAAAGCTGCTCTGTTAGCTAAGCATGCTTCACATCCCATTAGTGATATATACACATATGTACAAATAAAGTGTTAAGAAACTCCAATTTTAGATGACTCATAATGTGCAAGGATCATTTAGCCTATTGACATTCAACTGTGATATAAATCCAGTTAAGATTAACAGAAACCAAAGGTTCAAACCATCCTACAGTGGCACAGAAACCTCGTGAGAAAATGAGCTTGCTGCAATCCCCAGGGCCGAGCTCTTTCCCTGACTTACATAAATAGGTACATCTACACAAGTAGTACAATGTAGAATCTGGGAGAGCTTCAGAAATCAACTTTATGACTTTACCAATTTATCTACAGACATGCTAGGCCTTTCTGTTTGCAGGTATTTCCAATAACTGTAAAGCTTTTGCTTGTTTACTTACAGAAATATCTTGTCTGCAGAGATAAGTTAGCAACTTATTCTAGATACTTTTCATCATCTTTGTCTTCTCAGTAGCTCACTCAAGCCTTCTGCATGCAGTTGGAATGTCATTGTTGCAAGAAGTTTTCCAGTCTGGTCTCCAGCTTTATAATTTCCTTGTGTCTCTGGAGTAGAGAAGTAGTACAATAACAAGTAAAACCCACTGGACTCTTATAAAAATGATCAAAACCTCAGTGTCTTAAAAATCCTTTTGCTCTCTACACTCTGTCATTTCAATCTGTGAAGTGAAATTTGAAAAGTGTTCTGCTTTTATAGTGAATATTTTCTCCTGCCACTTCAGTGCTATTTTGAAGGATCAGATTTTGTTCTGTGAGCTGGGTGTAACAATGTTTAACAAATAACTCTCTCATTGCATTAGTTTAAAAGAAAGCTGCTATGGTGGCTGCAAAATCTGTTCTATGGGCATATAACATCTTTCTAGTGCCCTTTAATGGTAATTATATTTTGCTTTCCTAACCAAAACAATTGTACAGCTCAAATAGCATCACAAAATCTGAATGAGGCTTTCCCCTCCACTTCAGCATGGGGCTTTAAACATTTCACCTCACCACACATGCATTACTGCCAGCTGCAAAGGTGGTTCTGTGCTGCAGACTCATTTTCAGGAGCAACAGGGCTGTTGCAGTATTCTTATACAGTGAAAAAGGAATCAAGGCAAAAAAGAAAGGTCCATATTTGGATCTACTAAAAAGGTTTTCCTATATGCCCACCAATCCCTTTCTGAGTTGTTCCTCAAGTGGGACATCAAGCTGGTAGGAATTACAGATTACAGATCATCTTGCTGTGTTGGACTATTTGTTATGACTGCTCTGCACCTGACTTTTGATGGGGAAGTTTTTTAACAACTTTAGACGATAACTTGATTATGATCAGTAAATGAGCTTTGTGGGGTCTCTGCACAATGAAAAATGATGTATATATCATATACATATAACCAGCAGATGTAACCACTCCTGTGCTTTGTGGAGTTTGCACCTTTTTCTCTCACTGCCTGTTGGTCCACCCATTGTGACTGGTCCCTTCAATCATTTTCTGTTTCTGTCTCACAAGTGAGCCTCTGGAATTCTGAAAAAAAATGGCAAATTCCAATACTGAGAGCATTGTCCTCTAAACAGTGGCATGGATAAAAGATTGGATGGACAGTGCTGTTTTGGTACTAGAAGCTCTGCCAAAAGGCAGCTTATGCCAGAGAAGCCTTCACTGAGCTATACCCAGCAGGAAGAATTCCCAAAGGATCCTTTCTTGCTGTTTCTGAAGCAGTTCCCCAAAGAAACCAGACAGCAGCTTGAGATCTTATGAGGAAGTGTGTGAATCACTGTGAAATTACATAGGTGTCAACATTTAATATAGTGAAAGTGCTTGCAAACCAGAAGGTGCAGGTTTTAATAGAGTAGCACAAAAAATTACTCTAGTCCATCACACTAAACATTTTTGTAACACTTTTCTTGTAGTATTTAAACAGCATTTCAGATTTAAGTTAAAATATAGATTGAATCCTAGTGTTCATGATCTGATTAGTGTTCACCAGTGCTCTGCAAAGCACCGGTTTATTTAATGAAGCAAGCATAATTTGCCAGTTTTACTTGAAGAAAAAAACATGATCTATATTTTCAAGGGGGTGGTGAACAAAAGCTTGAGGTGTGGTGAAAATGTACTGTGGCTACCTTCTTTACCACTCTAATTATGGTGAATAAGTAGAGCCAGAGAAGGAGACAGGACAGAACGAGTCTGATCAATACTTGCCTCTCTGCAGTTAAAAGAGAATGACTGCACTTATCTGGCCTTCTAGGGGAGTATCCATTCCTTGCTGGAGGTTAAATGAAAAACTCTTTTTTTCCTACTGTTATGCTGACCCTAAACTCGTGTCCTGATTCTACTGTCTCTGGCTGCACAGATAGTTCTTCAAGTCGATGGGAAAATTGTCATGACAAAGGGCTGCTGACATGAATGAGGCTTGCAAGATCAAGCCCTTCATGATCACTCCAACCCTGGGCTCTGGGCTGATGTGGCATCCCTGATTTACAGGAGTAATCCCATTAGCATCCAAGGGACAATTCACAGGAGTAGGAACTGTGGGAATGGGCCCCTCAGGAGCAACTACCAGCACAGTTATGTATCCAACCTCCCTCAAATCCTGCCTCACAGCCCTGTCCAAATGTTCTGCAGGCACTTTATGCTGTAGAGGAGAAAATAGACCTTGGGTACAAGTTCACTTCTGCTTTACAGGCTATGGCCCCACTTTGGCACTCTTCTTATTCTTGCCCTCAAAGAGTCTTCCCTCTAAGAACCTGAACCTATATTTTCCTCTCTTTCGTATTTTTTCCCTACCCTGCTTTGTTTTAAAAATTCTTTCTCTTTTCCCCTTCTTTCTCCTTTTTCATCCCTTCCTGTCCTTCTCCCTTCCTCCTAATCTTCTTTCTCAGAATTAGGGGTATTCAAAGAGGGTAGGAAAAAATTAACAAGATGTTTGCCTCAAAATTCAAAGACTGGAAGTATAGCAGCTTTCCCACTTTCAGAAATGTATTTTTTTGAAGTCACATAAATAATCTGAATTTCCAGAATCTGAAAAACCAGAATGTAAAATCCAAAGGAAAGCATGGAAATAGTAGAATTTCTACATGCATTTTTGCTTCTTTTTATATCCTACCGACAAAGAATGAAAATCATCTTCTTCCTGGTTTTCTGTTGTTTCCAGGTGTAGTTCTGAGAACTTATGTAAATCAATTACCAGCTTTTCTTCTCAAGTGTAATAATGTGTGTTTAGTTTTACTGCTAACTTAATAGGTTTATCTGCTTTTAAATTGACTGCTGGTAAGGATTAGAATGCCAAACAAACAAAAAGGTGGCAAGAGAAGATAATTACAGTTTCATTTCAGTCACACCATGTGCTCATGATATGTGTTAGGCGTGGTAAAAAAAACTATGAAGACACAATTCCTGCCTTGAACTAAAACATGAGCTGCAGAAATTCTTCCATGTTTTTGAAATAAATCCATTCCCTGGGATGGACCCACACTCCTGTGAGTTTTTTGGTTGATTTCAGCAGAAGCAGTATTTGCTGTGTTCTTAGTGGGAAGAAGGTTGTTGAACCAACTCCTACCAGCATTTGAAAACAGTTCTGATACAAAGTTAAGACTAGCAGGACAGTTCTGTTATAAGGTGTTAACAAGATTGTTAAAATTTGAGCTCTTGCTCAAATGAGTTTTACTGTGGTTTATGATTTCAGAGAAGAGTTACACAGGAATTTGACATGACATGACAGGACATGACAGGAAGCACAGCAGCAACATCAGTGACTACTGAATATATGTACCTAAGAGTAAAGATTTTTCCATAAGAATGCAGATTTAAAAACTGAATCCCTTTCCTCACATCTTTAGGATTAGTTTTAAACCTTTTCTGGGCATCTGAGAACATTTATGTCTATTTTTTTCAGTCTTGCTTATCATGAGCTGCTTAGTCATAAGCATTGCTCCTGTTGAAGAGGAATGCTGTAGGGATAACATAATTTTCCCTGAAGAACCACGGGGAAGCTCGGACACCAGGTTCCCTCCATTCATCACCCTGCAGCACACTGGTAGGAGCAGTCTGTGGCCAGCTGCGGAGTTCCTTAATTTTCTGTTTCACTTTGCAAAGCCACATGATGCATGTCTATTGGAACAGCGCTGAGGGCTTGGCAATACAAGCAGCGTGGCAACACAAGTTTAATTTTCTTGCCCTTTGGTAAAAGTTAAGGCCCACCAGAACAAGAGGGGACTAAGCACTGAGACTTTTAGAGTATCTTTGAGCCCTCTTGGGAATTTGCACAGTCGCTGAACTTGGCTGTCAGTACGAGTGCCTGTCTAGGTGACAGCCTTTGGTTTTCCAAAAGTGTTCAGACAGCAGAGCTTTCCCTCGCTCGTTCTCACACCTTCTCCTGTTTCTGCCAGGTTTGCCGTGCTCGGGGCCTGACCCGTCGCTCCCGCCCCGAGCCCGCGGGGCTCCGTGAGGGCGGCCCGGGCGGGACCCGCCTCCGCGGCCGGCGGGGCGAGGCGGGGCCGGGCCGGGCCGCAGTGTCCGCCGGGGAGCAGCGGGGCTCGGATCGCCGCGGGCACGGCCGAGGTGCGGGCGCTGCGCGGGGGCGGCGGGGCCCGGGAGCCGAGCCCGCCCGGGTGCGGGAGGGCGGTGCGGGGAGCGCGGCGTGAGGGGCCGCGGGGCGGCCCGGGGAGGCGACATCTGCCGCGGGGCCGGGCCGGGAATGTGCAGCTGGATTGGGAGCGGAGCCTGCGGCCACACGGCCCTTGGAGAAGTCGCGGTTGAAACACGCACAAACAAGCGGCCTCCGTGGGCCCGTGGCTGCCCGCGGCCCTGGGACACGCGTGGCGGGGGCGGTGGGAGGGTCTGAGCCCGGCCGCTGCTCCGAGGCACACCATTATTATTACCATTATTATTGTTACTATTACCCATGTGCATCAGGCTGTTCGTAACCGTAATGAGCACATCCCTGAAAACTCCGTGCTGTTCTCGTACTTGGGGTTTGTTTTTGCAGTTTCTGCTGGCGCTGGAATCCCGGGTTTTTTGGTGCCCTTCCATTTTGTGCTGAAGGCAGGGCCTGGGCATGCCGGGAGCTCGGAGGGCAGCGAGGGGAGATGGAGAAATGTGGCCGAGCTCCCAAAGTGCTGCTGAACTGTGCCAATGACTTGGCATCATCCTTGGGTGCATTTTCAGCATAGCTTAGGGGGAAATGCTCTGAGGCCGTGGATTTACTTTGTTTTTGCTGTGTGGAACACTGTGTGCTTTTTGCTGTGATACAAAGTTAAGAGTCGCAGGACAGTTCTGTTGTGACTTTTTAACAAGATTGCTAAAATGAATGGGAACAGTTACTGTCCATTTCTGAGAGGAGCTGTCGCCAAGTCGCTGTTTATCTTGGGAACTGGACTGTGATGAGAGAGGAGGGAGAGTTACACTGAGTTAATTTCCCAGGGTCCACAGACCCTGTGCTGGGCCCAGTGACCCAAGCACTGTTTCAGAAAGGATAAAAGAGGGAGCAAAATCCCATCATCTCAGCAGGCAGGTCCGGGCAAGGCCAGCTTTGTTTTCACTGAGCAAACATCTGCTTACCTCCATCCTGCTCACTTCCTCACCGAGGACATGCCTTCAGAGCAAGTCTTCCATCGTGCTCCTTGCTCATCAAGTTCCCCTTGTTTGGCAATAGCTGACTGTGCTGAAAGCGAGATCAGAGGTTGCTAAAAGTGTAATCAAGTGAATATTAACATTTTTATTACTATTGTTAAGATTATATCACAGGAAGGGAGTTAGGTGTAACAAAAAAAAGTCATTTATTTCGGTCTCTAGTAAAGCTAAGACATCCTAGCTGTATGGATTCCTGGTCACTAAATGCATGGTTGAAGCACTTGGTGAGGCAAAAGCCTGGGTCTGTGCAGGGCAAAAATAAATGTGCACCTTTTTTTTCACCTTCATTCACTCCTCAGCACCTCTTAACTTTCTGGTGTTGATAAAAGGTACTGCCTCCACAGGATTGTGGATTTGGTATGGTCTCATTGGAAAGAGACTTCATTAGTTTAAACCTCCCATGATAAAAGCAGAAATAGTCCTCTCCTTTTTGTCATTACAACTTAATCTTTGCCTGTGAGTCATGCTAAAAGCAATTTTTAAGAACAAGGTCTCAAAGGGGAAAAATTGCTGTTCAACTCGGTTTGATCACAAGTTACTGCTGGGTAGGAAGATACTGGTTAGTTTGAAAGCTGAAGTGCAATTATAATTGTGTCATTTTACATACAAAAAAGGATAGGCAATACTAATTTTCCTCTTTACATTTCATAGTTCATAGTATTGTCACATACTCCTCCTATCCTGGTAACTGCTTAGGGAAATTTGCTAATTCAAATGAATTGGTCTAAAATTGGTCTAAATCCTTGTGTTATTTCAAAAGAGTACTAATTTCTGTGACTAAGTGTTGTTTCTGCAATTACATTAAATATTTTGGTAGTTTGTACTTTGACAGTTTAATAAGCACTTATAATGGAAGCAAAATATTATAATTTATCATCTTAAGGTATTATATTATGCTATTGTGAAAAAAAAAAAGAGTAGAAAATCGCTTAAAAAGAAACTTTCTTCGGTGGCAAAATCATGTTGTCATTGCAGTGATGTTAAAAAAAACCAAGGCTATTAACACAAGTTGTTGCCAGAACTTTGGATTGCATCGATGTTAGCTTTAACTAACTTTAATGTTTTTTAGAGGTCGTCAGTGAGAAGGGGAGAAATGGCCAAATCGACGCAGTTAATTGACAATGAAGTCTTCCGGGCTTACGCTACTTACACAGTCATTGTTCTTCTAAAGATGATGCTGATGAGTCTGATAACAGCGTACTTCAGGATCACAAGGAAGGTAATCTTTTGGAAATACTGGCTGGGAGAACAGACTGACATTTATATTGAAATACAGACATATCACAGCTATGTCTTTTCAGCTCCAAATACTGCTGCTGTTCATTTTCTTCCCTCCTCCCTGTTCTGGAGAGATTTTGGTATGGAAGGGCTTGACAGCTGGCTTGCAAGTAAAGCTGAGTTAATAGAAAAAAATAACAATTGATGATTTTTAGTGTATGCATAACAAAGAAGAAGACAAAGCTGTCAGTATAGAAACAAATTAGAAAAGATACATGAAAATTTTTGTAAGCTAACTATGTACATAAATAAATGTGTATACATACTTTATTAAATTTTTGTAAAACTTTTGCTAATTATATTGACACTAATTGTTTTGCACTGATGAATAAAATAAGTTATTGTAATGTAATTAATAACTTAAGGTCATGCTTTGTTAAGAGTATATAAGCTAGAGAACATACAGAATAAAAACTTTCTCTTCTTAGACCCTAATCATGTGTGTGTATGTCACATCCAGTTTAACAGTGACATTTTGGGTTTGGTGCTCTGCTGGTCTCAACTGGATGATGTTTTTACCCTAATTACGAGATAATTATGAGACTAAATAATACTTGCATTTGACTTACTCTACTCTTTTAAATAAGAGTTTTTCAAAACTGTAATTTCCATTGTCTTCTGCAGAAAGCTCATGCCCAGGGTACAAAATTTATAAAGCAACAAAAGTGTGATATGGAGCCATATTACACTGGTAACCAGCTGGTAGGGTCAGAAGAGGGGATAGATATTTATTTATCTATAGACCTTTCATTCAATAATTCAAAAGATTTTTGCATTCCCTAA
Source organism: Serinus canaria (assembly GCF_022539315.1). NCBI lineage: Eukaryota > Metazoa > Chordata > Aves > Passeriformes > Fringillidae > Serinus > Serinus canaria. The sequence goes on from NC_066314.1 coordinate 68,797,410, forward strand.
TTATTTTACCGGGTAGGTCACTATCTGAAAAGAAACTATTGTTTTTCTAGAGTGAGAAGCAGGCTGAAATTGTATTTTCAATTTTGAAAAAATCTGAAAACTTGAAAAACTTGAAAAATTTGAAAATATTTGTGGTTATTTGAAAATATTGTGGTTTGATATTTGTGCTAGATAAAAATATGAAAGATCCACTGAGGTTTACTGAAGAATGCAGAAGCTGCATCTACTTTAGAAGAAAGTGCTCATGGGAGATGTCTTGTGCTTGCCCTGTTCTTGGTCTTCTCTAGGCATCTTCCCATGCTCTCTGTAGGAAACACTTGGTCCTGGGCTGAAAGAGCCCTGAGTGGGCCTCATCTGGCTGTTTTTGTGAGATCTGCTTCTGCAAGATGGTCTGTGCTTCAAGATTTTGGTGCAGTCCTTTTGCTGAAATGCTGCTTTTTGCTTCTCCTTGTTGCAGGAGAACCCAGCTGAACTGCTCCAGGTGGATGCAGATGACAATAGGGCCTTCAGTAATTTGGAGGGCTTGGTTTCATTGTGTTAGTAATATTGCAAACAGAAAAAAATAGTAAAATAATTTTAATTTTCTATTAAATATAAAAAAGTCCTGAAAGAGAAAAACAGGAAAGGAGTGAAGCAAGAGAATGTAAAAATTGCTGGTGATACTGTTAACGCACCTCTAGAATTCTGAGGCTGAGGATATTTCACAAATAGGGATCTAGGCTGCCTTGGGAAGCAATCATTTAGTTCTCCTAAAATGAAAATATTTTCTGGACTTACATCTGCATAGCCTGAGCAGTCCACAGAATGCATTTGTTACTACATGTGTCAGCAGGGAGAAATCAACTGTACACTGAGTCTGCACTGCCTGAATGCAATGTTGTTTTCAAGTAGTGTCTTGCAGTATTTTGAGGTAATAATGGGTCATATCAGTGGAAGAATTTGTAGCTAAGAGGAAAGGGAGACACTTCCTTGGTCATAAATGAGAATAGGAATAGGGCTGTTGGATGCTATCTGCAGCAGGAAGGGATCCAAAGGCACTTTCAGATAATTTGTCAGGAACGGTGAAAAAGAGACTTGAGAGCTTCCACCTTGTAGGTGCCTGTGTTCTGTCAGCCTACTGTCTTTACTCCAGGCTTGTCCATCTCACAAGAAGGTTTTATCTAAATGCCTAAATTGCATTGCATAAATTTGTCAGCACACATGTACAGGCTGGGCTCAAAAAAAACAGTAATGCAGCAAACACTGTTTTATTCCCTGTGCTTTTAACTTCAGGTAAGTTAAGTGAGGTTATTGAGGCATTGGTAAAAAGAGTTACCTTTATAGCAAGCTGCTTTGACTGGATAAAACATTTTGGCTGTTATTGTCACTTATGTGCTTGTGTTTCAAATAGGCATTTGTCAACCCAGAAGATACAGCATCATTTGGAAAAGGGGACAGTGCTAAGAAATTCCTTAGGACTGATCCAGATGTTGAACGTGCACGCAGGTAATACACAGGAGCCTGAAAAAGTTGTTTTAAATAACAGAATAATATTAAATCAAGGAGTTAATTTCACCCCATTCTTTGTCAAGCTTGTGTGTGTTTCATGGTGCTTTATGAAGCAATCTAATACATTAATTAGTTTTAATGAATGAACCATTCCACGTGCAAATGGTCAGTGTGCATTTTCAAAACAATAAGCCTCTGTCTGGTTATAGTAGCTGACTCTTGGGTAGTGTCCTGTCTAAAGGACAGATAAAATATGACCATAAGTTGATGTAGCTCATGGCAAAATTTTTTGTTTCCAAAATCCTAAATTTTGGGATGCTGTTTGATACACCTGTGCTAACAAGGAAAACTTTAATTGAATGCCTTCCATGCTTCCTTGAGGAAGCTAAGTTTATTTTTATACCAAAAACTTGAATGTCAGTGAACTCTTCTCATTTAAAGCTCCATTAGGGAAAATCTTGAAAATGTATACCAGTGCTGTTTTAAGAACACTGCAGCCTTGCAAATAATGGCTGTTGTTTCACAAAGCATATTTCTGTATGCCTCTTATGGATTAAAATCTCAGAAAGAAGAGCCTAATCTAAGTGAGCTGTAAAGATGTTCTGCCCCTTCTTTTTCTGTCCCTGAGTTCAGAGAAGTTGTTGCTTAATTTAGTGGGTGTTACATAAAAGTGGAAACTTTTATGGTGAAGGGTAATTTCTTTCTCTTTGTAAATTGTAAGAGGCCAGCTAAGTTGAGAGTAACTTTATGACCCATTTAACTCAAATTCTTGTGGTAGAGAAATGACAACCACCTCAGTAATTTTCACAGAATTGATTTTTAAAACTAAATTTTCAAATCCTGTTCTGTAGAGTTTCTCGGACATCCCCAGACCTAGTAAGTAAGCTTGGTTCTAGTTACTATGTTGGTGTTGCAGCATCCACATTTTCCTCCCAACTGTGGTTCTTAGTGGAAGTTTAATGTATTTTCTTCTGCAAGCTTCATGGCAACAGATAATGCCACATAAATTTTCCATGGCTTCTCTTTTGTATAAGTGATTGGAATGTGTTCAGTTTATGGGGAAAAAAAGATTTTTTTTTTTTCAAGAAAAAAGATTACTTTCTTCAGAGTACTTTTATGGGGAGTGAGAATAAAAAAATGTGGAGGGCTGTGTTTCCTTGTAATTATAAATACATTCTAAAAACAGTTGCAAGACAGTGCCATGACCTGATTCCAGCTGGCTCTGAAATTTGACATCATTAGTAAGGGTTCGACATTGTTTCAATCAGTAAATTGGGCTGGAAGTATAATTTATCTAAAGAGGTGAAAGGAGCTGGGAAGGTTTAGGAAGGGGTGTGAAAGAACACTTCAAGATATGTGAGTTCAGTCTCAACACATTTTTAGCAAATTATGGTTTCAAAATTTCAAACATTTTTCAGCTATTTTAGTGCTCAAAGTGAAGGAAATGAACGAAAAGTGTAACTGTCACACCTGTTAGATGTTCAAAAATAACCTTCTTCAAGATGAGGAACTTCATGAACATTTGAGGAACATAGCGGCTCCTATGTAGGATATTTCATATTTTCTTTATGGACACCACAAACAGGATTTATGGGATTAGAATAGTCCATCTAGGCCATGAACTGTAATAGCTTTAGTCACAATCCTCCAGTTAATTGATGTTAATTGAGAGAGGCTCCAAGAAAACAGCTACCTCTTCCCTGACTTCGCATTCTTGCTCATCCAGGTGCACTCAAACACCTCGTGTAAGTCCTTACTATTACCAAGATCCTGGGGAAAAACTAGTTCATTTCATACAGAAGATCAGAAGCTTAAAAATGTGGGGTGCAGCAGGAGAGACCAGAGTGAAGTCAGGTGAACATGCCAAAATCGTTTCAGTAGCTGAATCAGGTCCCCTCTGCAGAGGAAGCCAAGAGTTGTTGAATAGTAGCATGCTCTGAAGGTGCTGAAAAATAATGAGGCTTGAAGTGGTTTATTCAACAAAACAGAACACCTTAAAATAACTTTGCTTCTTTCTCCAGAGGCCACCTGAATGACCTGGAAAACATTGTCCCATTTGTTGGCATTGGACTGCTGTATGCTCTGAGCGGCCCCGAGCTGTCCACGGCCCTGCTGCACTTCAGGATCTTTGCAGGGGCTAGGATCTTCCACACTTTGGCATACTTGATCCCTCTTCCCCAGCCTGGCAGAGGTTTGTCTTGGGCAGTTGGCTACTCAGTGACCTTCTCCATGGCCTACAAAGTCGTGAAGACAGTGTTGCTCCTGTAGCAGAGCTGTAGCTTCTGCGTCCCTTTTGACATTCCACACAAAGTTCCTGGCACTGTATCATGATGTCTTGGGTTAGCCAGTGAGTCTTCTGTGGTAACTGGAATTCTTCTTTTAAACAAAAGCTTTTTATTCCTGTTCAGAAGTGTTTCTTTTTTTGGAGGAAAAAAGAATCCTTCTCCCTGTATTCCCTGTGCATGGGTTGCACTGCCAAATACTAGGTTGGATGTTCCCTTAGCAATTTGTCAAGTGCTTACAATTCTAAACATGCCATGATGCTGTATTGATAGAGTGTTTGATAATTTTCTACAGATGCACTATTTTTGGCTGTAGCTCTGAAGTCTAAATCAATAAAGACAAGATTAAAAAAAAAGCCTGTTTGTATTTTTGTTTTCATTTGACTCTTCACACTGCAGCCAGCAAATAGCATGTCACTATGTATCAGGAAGAGATTCCAATCATACAGTTCTTTGAAGAGAGCTTACCTTAATAATAAGATATAACCAGTAATGCTAGTCTTGTTATAAAAAAAAATCTTTGATGAAAATGTTTGTATAATCTACTTTGGGATTAAAAAACCTAAAGTGTTGGAGCTCCATTTCTTTCAGTTGAGTAGATTAAAAAGAGAGAAAGTATTTGTGCTAAATGCTGTTTGGAGACACTGTTAAAAAGTTTTTAGTAATTATCTTTGCTGGAGTTCCTGCAAATGTAGGTTTTGTCACTAGATAAAGTGTAGACCCTTTGTAGAGTATTTTTTTTCATTTTTGAATAAATCCAGCATAAAGTGAGTGACACTTGCAAATGTAGCTATCAAGTAATCCAGATGTACATATATAATTAGTTTGTGTGTCACACTGTCATAAATATGTTTCTGATAGGAAGTTTTACTCTTTGCATGCATCTTTCTATGATGTGTTAATTTGAAATACATTCTTTAAAGACTTTTCCTTGGTTTCTTTTTGTTTGGTTGGTTATTTTGGGGCTCTTTAGTAGCTCTGGTTTCAATAATAGCAGGAGATTTCAAGTGACCCAGAAAGATCTTGTAGTGTGCTGCTCATTGAGAAGTTTTAAAAGGCAGAAGCCAGGGCACAACATGTTTGGTTTCCTTTCCTACCCCAGAAGCTGTGCCCCTAAGGAATGGCCCAGAGAGGAGGTGGAGAGTTCTCACTGCTGCTTCCACATGTCAAAGATTTTGTTCTTTTTACATGGGAGCAGTAATTGTAGTACTGCAAAAAATAACACTGGAGGGCTTTCCTACCTACCCACAGTTGTGAGATGGAGGTTGGTGCAGTGTTAGCCTGCAGCTCAGAAGGGGGCAGGAGGAATGGGGGAGAATTCAGAGAGACTGGTTTGATCCAAAGAAAGGATTTTTATTGCAATTTAGGTGTAGTGTTGAATCATGTCTTCTAAAGAGGAGAAGGTGGAACTTGAAATCAAGAAGTTAACACTGATTTACCAAAAGTTAAATCTAACTAATGAGTAAAATAACAAAGAGCTGGATCCTCTAGAAGGATGGGAGGAGATGATGAATTAAAGTTGAACCTTGGGGTGCTTCAATGGCTGCCATGGCAGAGTAGCACACATCAGCACTCTGGGTTAGCAGAGGCTCCAACAGGAAACGTGGGCTTTTTTATTTCTTCTCACACCTTTCTCCACCACTTCCAACCTGTGCTGTTTTCTTCCTGTTCCTTCTTCCTCTGCTAGGTTTGATGGGATCTTGAGAGCAGCTGCCTTGGATGGTATCACTGTGACAGAGGCCAGCAGCTCCTCTGGTTGGAGAAGGGGCAGTGATGGAGGGTGAAGGAGCAAGGCTGCAGCCTGGAGCTGTGTCCCAAACCAGTCATGCTCACAGTCAGCCTGGCAGCTCTCATCAGTCTGTGGCTACTCTTATATCATGATATAATGTGGATTCCTTATACCATCACAACAGCATCTAAAACTCTTCCCTCGCTACATGGCTTGCCTCTTCCTCCCAGCTGTGTGTCTGTGCATCCATTTCAAACAAAGGGAATGTAGCCACTGTGCAGAGGGCCCTGATTGAAATTCAGCAGCAGAGCAAGTCCTCTCCTTCAACATGGAAAAGGCTCTTCAGACAAGCCCGGTTGTCAATGCCAGGCATATGCAGGAGCAGCATTCTCAGCTCCTTTTGCATCAAGCTTCTGTACAGAAATCTCATTCCTGGAGACTCTTTAATTTTGTGATCTTACATTTGAAACAAAACTGGTTTTAAATCCCTTCCATTTGCTCAGTGGTTGCAAAGCTCAGAACGTACACTCGTATGTGCTGAGAAGTAGAAAAGATAACTGGAAACCCTTAGAAATACCTAGAGTGATTCAATATTATTCTGTGTTTCTCTTGCATTTATTTTAAACCTATATTTTATTTTCCTTTGCTCCCACAAATACCATCTGTGCATCTGGGCGGGGTACGTGCTCAATCTGGGAAATGTGCCTTACCAGATTCCATCAAATGCCGACTGCCAGCTCCACAAAAACTCTGTTGGAGTTGGTCCTTGTCACACAGCTCTTGCATTTCTCTGCTCCCTGTCCTGTAGAGGTGCACTGTGCCTGTTGGACAGCTGTAAATTTTGATGGGTTGGTGTATTTCAGGGGAGCTAGCAAAGGGTGTGTTAGTTGAATTTATTGCTCGGCTAAACTGAATTTTAACCTTTTAAAACATGCACGTGGGTTTCAGCCTGCTAGTATTATCAGGTTCTCTTGCAAAATCATGAAATGAAGTAACCTGTAACTGATGAAACAACTGACTGTTATCAGCAGGTGTGCTCCCTTTGACCTGGTGAAAGTACGGAATGGGCTGCTCCATGGGAGCCATGGAAAAAGAGGACAAACCATCAGCTTCCATGCTTCATTTCTGTTTATTATGCCCATTATTCCCACCACCAGTCTTGGGCAACTGGAGAAACTACAGGGTTTCTTTTATCTTCTCATTATTCCTGGCATTTTGTGTTCTTCTCCCAGGGATGTTGTGTATCTTTGAAGTGGCTCTTAACAGTTGGCCATGAAGCACCTCAAAATGCCAGCTGACATAACCTGGTTAGCTGAGTTCCTCTCTGAGGGAATTTCATGGGCTGCTTTGTTTTCAGAAGTGTGAACCTGAGCAATTCCTCCATTTAGTTTTTGTTTGTGTGGGTAACTGCTTAAAAGCCTTTGGGCAAAATGACTTTGTGGTGGTTTTCCTGGCTGCAGACACATGCACTGAAGGCACTGAATTGTTGGGAGAGATGATGACTGGTGAAGAGCCCTGAGCTAGGACTTGCTGTTTGATCATGACTTTTTGTCCTGTCACAGTGAAGAATGTGTTTAAAACTATAAATGATACATTAAACATTTCCTGGAATTTTCAGACACGAGTGTGTGTCTGAGCTTCACCGCCTTCAAGGTATTTATTTCAAGAAGCTGGGTCACTGCTTCTGTAAGTGATAGAATTGCTTGTCATCAAAATACAGAAAAGAAAAGCCTGAGCTCTTAACTCAAATCACTTTGGGGTTTGGAAAAATTCTATTTACCTGAAGCCAATTATTGCTTAGCTGTGTCTATTCCTAGTTCTTTACAGAAACAAATTCAATCTAGATTTTTCATGGGAAATGCTTGTAATGTATATTTTTTCTAAGAGCAAAAAATAAAAAGCAGAACTTTTAGAATACTGTTTTTAAAGTGTTGCCTGTCATTATTCAAACTAATGGAGTTTTCATTTCAAGGTTGAAGATTAAGAAGAACTTTTCTCTTTTCCAAATGTTCCGCCAACTGAGATGGCACCAAGTGTTCTCTGAAAGGTTCTATTGACATGTGTTAAAATACTCTCATGATTAAATATCTCTGGCTGCTGGACACTTAGAAATCAAATACCTCTTTGTGATTCACTCTAGATGATAGTCAGGCTTCCAAATCTTGGTCAGTGACTCCCACTCATAGATTCTGAAGGCTAAAATAGATCATTAGCTCCTTCAGCCTGACCTCTAGTGGAAAAGAGGCCATGGAATGGCTGCCCTTGTGCTGAGGGTAGTTCACTCACAGCAGGACTTCAGAAAGGTGGGTGATCCTCATTCAGAGGCTTTGGAACACAGGCATTGATTCACTCTTTCTGTGACATTGGTTCTCTCTGGTGTGCATGTACACTAAATTTAGGCTTTAAACAAAAGATAGTTTGTTTTTGTTGACTTTGTTTGTTGTTTTTGTGGGTTTTTTTTGTGTTTTGGTTTTTGGTTTTTTTAATCAAGGCAGCTCTTATTGCATAATTGCAGTGCAAGGTGGAATATGAAATATTTTAATAATGGATTTTCCTCCTACAAAGCACTCTGCTCCAATTTAGCAGTACCATATAATCTCCACAACTGAGTGCTTTTACCAGGTGTAAATGTAAGGCTTTTACTCTCTGCTGGTAGGCCCTGGTGAGCATCACCACTGACAGCATCATTCTTTTATTTTTTATTCTCATATGTGGGAGAACTTGGAGGGAGCTTAAGAAGAGGAAGTTCCAAGGAACCTGTCTTTTTACTACCAAAAAAAAAAAGAGACAAAAAGAAGACTGTCTCATGGGTACTGCTTGTCCAGTGAGGGAGAATAAATTCAGAAGGTAGTGTCAGTCTTGTAGAAAAAAGGAGGAGAAAAAGGAAAAGAGAGAACTGAAAGGATGGCTTAGAGCAGCATCAAGGAACAAACTGGATATGGTAAGAGAGGCAGGTGTTTTTCTGCTTTATAAAATTGCTTTACTATCCCTTTAAAACAAATTCATTTTTAAGAATTTTTTTTTGTGTATCCAGTCATTAAATATCTGCAAAGAGGATTATAAATACCTCAGATCAGGATGGAGAAGACCCATGTGTAGCTAATTCTGTTTAATCAGTTGCCTTAAGGCACCTGTGGTGCACAGACCACTGCAGTGGGACATGGCTCTTGACATTGTGTGACTAAAAAAGTGCCTCCAAAATAACATCACACCTGCAAGAGGGAAAGGATGATTATTTCCTTTTTGCCTGGAAAGTCTTATATGGCACCTGCTTTCAAATTTACATCAAACAATTCCTTTTCACTGCAATGCTTTCATGGAAACCAGAAAGGACCTTCCAGAAGGGTGAGTCTGGGAACTGGGCAGAAAGGTGTCAGCTCTGGAGGTTGTTCCACATTTCTTGGAAGAATTTCTGAGCTTCATCTCTTTAACCCTCCCTGTGGGAGCTGTAGGGATTAGTGCATGTGGAATTGCTGCAGAAGTGCTCAAGGTAGGTTTAAAATTCCTAATCTCTAAGTATCTATGAGACCTAAATAATTGCTATAAAGGCAGAACTTAATCTGCTTCCTCTTCTGATAGAAAGTGACACTAAAACCTCAATTTTCCTTAAAGAGCCTGCAGTTATGCTCTAAGTGTGCATGACTGCCTCATTTATTTAATACTGGCAACGATACAGTGGAAAGTTGTTTACTGTGGGATTTTCACATCAAACCAGGTGTGGTCCATCTCTTTCTCAGAGAGCAGGGCTGGCAGCACCCATACTCATCATCTGAGAGTTCCTTCTGTACTCTTGAAGGGTGTTTTCACAGGAATCAGGTTGTTGTGAACACTCTGGTGCTGAAGTTAGTCAGGACCATGTAGCTCATGGGGTTTTGTTGTCTCTCCAGCTATTTGGAGTTTGCTGTTGATCTCTCCTTGTCTTCAGCTGGACAGGGTTCCAGTGCTGCTGCCCTGCCTCATTAGCTGACAGATGGCTTATTCCACTAATTCTGCATGAGTACTCCATGGTGATTAGAATGACATGTTCACTGTTAATATAAGTGACAAACACTAAATTCTATCACTGGCTCATTGGGTGAGCGTTCAGAAGTTTTGTCAGGCTGAAACTGATTTTGATGCTCAGCCCTTGGGTGGAGTTTGATGTACCTATTTCAAGGTAAATGAAATTAGTTCTGCAGGTCCTCTTGGTTTTCCTGGGGATTATTTTGCTAGTGAAAGCCAGGCTACTGTTTCCTTATTTGAATCTGGGGTTCAGTGGCAGCATTGTTTGATGATGGCACTTTCATTTAGACTCAGTTCATTCAGAGGAATCCAACATTCTTCAAACAAATCCGACTCACAGTTATTCCCACTGTAAGTGGCAACGTGTTAGAAAAAGAATAAAATAGCCAGATTTTTCTTTCCTGTTTTTTCAGTCTTCCCTTCAAGCTTTACTCATTCCTGATGAGAAACCAGCAGTTACCTCAGATCCATGGGCATGGCAGTAGGTTTTTCTTCCCTCTCCTCATTCTTAATTTTGTCCATGGTACCACTAGATGTCCCTCTTTGGCTTTTTTTATTAGATTTCAGGACTCGACCCGTGAAGACTAAAGTAGCTATGCTCTGCATCTCTGGCAGATTAAGTTGTAAGGAGAAAATATTTTGCTAGATTTAAAGAAGACATTTATAATAGATATTAAGACAAAAGAGTGTCTCTGTACAGTAAACTTGCACTAAATAAACTTTATGGAAAAAGTGACCTTTGTGAAAAGAGAATATGTAACCTGTGGCTGAAACATTAGAATGTTTTGTATTGTTTTGGTTTTTGAAATTAACAAGGCACCAGGTAACTGCTACATCTGAATTCTTCTACCGAGGTTCCTAGAGAAGGATGCAATTTTTATTTTAATTGCCCGCTATTGTTTTTGATAGGTAAACACATTTTACAATTTGTATTTAGCAGCAGAGTAAAATGAATGGGACTAAAGCTGTTCAAAAACTTGAAGTGAGTAAAAAAGCAGAAATAAACCCCAGAAGCTGTGTCTGTCTGCCACAATATCCAGGAGAGACTCAGCACAACAGTTTACTTCATATTACCTTGATAGTTACAAAATTCAACTTGGGAATTTAAAGGTGCTGTAAAAAATGTTGCTTGTGTTTGAAAAAACTGGGATGCCCTATAAAGCAATGTGTGCACAGCAGATTTACTTGTCACACAAAATGCCAGGGAAGTGGTGGGGGGCATCTTTGAGTGATCCACTTGGCACAGAGGTGGAGTACAGTGTCAGCATAATGAATAGGAGCTTGCCTGGTGGATGGAAAATATTTTAAATTGAGTTTTTATTTAATGGATTTGAACTTTTCATGCCCAATTACCTTTTTGCTGAAAGAGAACAATAATAATAATAATAATAATAAAGTGCAAAGGTTCAGTTTCATTCTAGAAATGGGGAAATGGGCTTGGAGAGCTGTCAAAAGGCACAGTTAGATCTCAGGAGCATGGAGCAAGGTAGCTAATGCTCTGGAGTGAATGCCCATCAACTCCTTTTGTGGCTTTGTGTCCTTGTCAATGGTAATGTGGCAGAGTGGGATGAGTGTACTGGGACAGATGGCAACAAAGAGTTGGTTAAGGTCAGAGAATAATGTCCTTGCAAAGGGGTTTATATTATTTCTTTAGTTTGTCCAGTTAAGTCTTGTAGGTGCATGAATTATGGAGGAAACCACCCTCCAAAACAAGCTAGCAGGATTTAGGGAAACTGTTCCAGGAAATGCATAAATAAATCCTTCCTGCAGGAACCTGAATCCATCCTATAGCAGGAATGGAAGAAGGACCAAGTAAAGCAGCAATCCTGTGAAATTCTCCAGGTCTATTCCTTCTGAAATAACAGCCAGTTCTCAGTGAACTTCCATTGTAGGAATATTTAACTTCAGGTTAGTCCTGCAGTGTTCAAGTGCACTAAATACAAGTGTACTTTTCTGAGTGTGTGTGATGACAGAGGACACTGTATGTAAATGATGCAGTTCTCATTGCTGTGATAGCTGGATACAAGGTATTGACTACAGACCTAATTCAGCAGCCAGGGAAATGAGCAGAACTGTTCCCACTGACTCTCACAGGCTTTGTACCCAGACAAATACTCTCTATCATGTTCCATTCCTTGAAGTATGTGCAGAATACAGCCTGCACTAAAATATTTACTGCCAGCAGCAGTGTCCAAAGAAAATATTGTATTCTGTAAAATTTCAGAGGAAAAAAGCTAGATGCCACCCAACTTCAGCTTTACCTCTGCTGTAACCACTCCTAGAAGTGGCTGCTCCATTGTTTACATATTCTTGATCCCAGCAAGAGCTTTATTGATGCTTGGCCTTTGACTTGGCATTACTGATGGCTCATATGGTGCAATGCTCAGCAGGGGACACGAGAGAGCACCACTTTAAAATAGACCCTGCTGGCCATGTGGTGCTGTTTTTGTTCTGAGCGCTGCTAAAAGGGCCACTGTCAACTTGAAATCTGGTCAATTAAAAACAAACAGGCTAAGAGGACATGTCCCCAAGTCCTTTCTCCAGTTTCTAGGGGATTGCAATCGAGAGTATCTTGTTTTCCTCATTCTTGTTTTTTTTTCTGTGCTTGTGTGAAAGCAAAAAGCTTCACTGACTGGAAAGGAAAGAGTGGATGTGACCAAACCCAAGGCACACAGAGTAAATAATCCACATTTGCTTTGTGGATTTCACAGTGTTGGAATAAAAGGTGTTTTTCCTTTAGCTCTTTCAGTTGTTAAAAATTTTTGTGTGAAAATTTGCATGGAATGAACTCAGCTGTAGGACAGACAAACTGAGTGTATCTTAAGGCAACTTCTAAAACCAGTAAGAAACTGAACACAGTTTGTTAGAACTGAATGAACATTTCAAACACAGTTTTTGAAAAAATTACTTTAAAAAAGTCATTAAATTTCTCTGATTTAAGAAATCAAAATATTTTCTTTTGTAAAACATGATGTTTTAACATTTTTACAATGGATGGATTTTGCAACACAACCTGTGGACAGAGCATGTCACATCCCATATCAGACCAGGGGTATCAATGCAGAAGATAGCAACTACTCAGTCATACACTGAGAGCACTGTGACACAGCTGAAATAATTTTTCAACTGCTAATTTATCTGCTGTTTCTCTTCAAAACAGAGGAGGGAGAAAATTCATTCTCAAACTTGAAGTATTAAGGCGAGACTAGCAAACAGAGCAGAGAGTGATCTGAGATTCTCATATTCTCCAAGGTGTGGGCAACACAAAGTCCACTGCAGCCCTGGCAGAAGAGCTTGATGGAGTGGTTAATGATGCAATACTTTTTTTAGTAATGTGTCTCATTTGGACACCACAGCACATCCTGTTTGTATTTCATCTGCTTTCCCTGGTATTTTATCTATGTCCACCGTGCTTGCATTTTGACCCAAGGGACTTTTATTTTAATCATTTGCTCTTCCTACCTGAACTTTCTTCTACATACTTAATATTACTTTACTTGGGACTTGAACATATGGAACAGATATTTTTAATTCTCACAGTTAACGCTTGACTGCTTAAAAGATATATTTTTCTACTTTCAAAGAAAGCATTTAAAATCTCCTATATTATACTTGCTACCTAGAAAAATGAGTGCTGACCAGGAATGCATGCAAAGTGAAACCTGTTTGATTTTTTTTTTTTCCTTTTTTTTTTCCCCTGGCAGGACAATAACTGACTTTAGTGAATGAAGAAATTTTAGTCAGTGGGTTCTTGAAGCTCCTTTGCATGGAGATGTTTTATGTAGTCATATTGGGGAGGTTCCAAATGCTGGCTGATATGTTTTATTAGCAGGACCTCGATGCTGTGAGAATCAGGTTACAGGCAGCTCTGACCAAGAGTAGCAGTTACTTGCTCCTGCTCATACAACCTCAAAGTTTTATCACTGCAGCACCAAAAGGCCTGTGCTCTATCCCAATTTTATTGTTGACCAAGTCAGGTAACAGCACTCTGCTTCTGTTTCCAGTCTCCAAACTTCTGTCAATGAAATAATTAATGCTTAAACAAATGCTAACTCCTGAAATTGCCTGTTTACATGGCTGAGCTGTATATCACACACACTCACAAGTAAGAATAAATGTTCAGCTGCAAGATATGAAGAGACATAAAGGCAACATGCCAAGGAAAATGTAAAGCAATGAGATAGCTTGCACTAGGAATTGGGAAACTTTTTCTACTTTTCTTGTGTGGGCCACTTCTTTTTGCTTTGATTTTATTTCTGTCACCTTCCTTTTGGGAGTTTTGGGCAAGTGACTGTGTCTTATTACAGTGAGACTGGCACAGAACCTTCTGTAACAGGATCATGTTTCTGGTGGAAGCTGCAATTTTAATTTGTTGCTATAGGTGGTACTGTAATATTAATACATAATATAAAAGAATCATACATAATATTAAAAAAGAAGAGGAAGTAACAAAAAGGTGAGAACAATCAATGAAATGAATGGTAGCAAATGCTGATGGTTCATTCTGTCTAAGTTCCAGCTAAGTTAATTTTTTAGCTTGAAGGGGACATGGTCAGATTCATGTGGTGGCTTTTGAGCTGAGTAATGCAAATCTGTTGGATATTTTGTTCTCAGCCCAGCTCCACCAAATCTCCCTGAACCACAGTTCTCACTCTGCTCCTTTCTCCTCACCTGCTGACTGTCTGTGACAAAACCCTGAGAACTTGACAAAAATGCCCCATGATGACCAGGAAATCTTGAGGTAGAGCTGTGACAGTTGGATAATGCTTTTCAAAATGAAGAAGATTCTTGACATATAGGGAACCAAAAAACGTTTGAATGGAGTCTTATCCATAAGACAAAATTTATCTCCACAATCTTTCCCAGTCTCACCTTAAATAGGGTTCCCTCTCACTTAGCTTTTCTGGACTGTTGTTTTACTGACAGAGATGTTTAGTAATAACTGCTTTGTTTTCTTTCATTTTATACAACTTGCTGTTTTCAAATCTATGTAGGGATTGCAGAGTCCAAAGAGCAACTGAAATAAGGTTAGGCTTGTGCAAGAATCCCTTCTGAGAGAGTTTTGTAGCTCTCCCACTTCCACTTATTCTTTCCTATCCATGTTCCTCTGGCTAGAAGTGTGAATGCCGGTGTCAAGCTCTCCAGCTCTTCCTTGGTTACTAAATTTGGGAGTGCAGTACCACGAATCAGTATTCAAGGCAGCTGGGTTTCCTCAAAGCTGCTATTCTGACAGGATAATGCTCACTGATCTCCTGCAGCAGCACCCGTGATAGCACATTCTCAGGGAACAGCTCCTGTACAATAAAGGTGATTCTTGGGGCTCTTGGGGTCAGCATGGGTCTCCTGCCTTGTCCTACAAGCCCAGTGTTGGGAGTTCTCCCAGAATGAAAGGGCTCCGGGCTGCCAGGCAGCAAAGCAGGAATTGTGTGAGCCAGCCCAGCCTTGAACTTCTCCAAGGGTGGGGTCTTCACACTTCCATTGAGAACCAGAAGCATTAATTACTGAGGTCTTGTCATCAGTTAGTTGCCAAAGTTTTTAAAAAATCCCAGGGTCTTTGGGACAGAAAATATTCCTGATTATACAGCAATTCCCCTGCATTCTTCCATAACATTAATGATAATAATAATAAAAAAAACCCCACCCTTTCATAAACCACCTTTCAGTAGGTGATTGTGCATTTCAGTGTAGACAAAATGCTATAGAGCAGGTATTCCACAGTGTAAAATGTTTACAGTAAAACCTGAGAGGTCTGTCTTTTAGTGTGGTTTTTCAGATATAGTTATGTTTGTTCAGTACTGCCTGTAAAATATATTTTAACCTTCTCCCTCAAAACATATCTCACTGTATCACTCTAATATCCTTGTGAAACAAACATTTGGATTTTTTTCAGCATCCAAAACCATCATTTCACAAGGCTTTATACAAACGGGAAACATAGTTAAGATTTATTTATTATGTAAAATGGCAGGGATTATTATGTTCATTATTTTTAAATTGCACAATGCTTTTACATTAGGATCAATTTTAAAGCACAGGATTAGCTACTAAACTACTGGCAGTTTTGGTGCCTTATTACCTTCTATTATATTCTGAAGTAATTTTCATTTATTTAATTTAAACTTCTGTCATTCTGCTTTTTCAAACGTTAATGTCTCTGCCTCTAAAAATCCACTCTGTGTTTTCTATCTCCACAGCTAAAGAAGAGCTGTTATTAAGTGATTCCATGGCTTGTTTAGTCCCTTGACTATTCCAAGGCTCACTTTGCTTAATTTAACTACTGTACTTGCCTGCTCCCTCTCTCCTCCCCCCGCCCCTTTTTTGTTCTTAATTGTTTTCAGAGTACTCAACTTCCTGTGGGGAATCAGTCAGCATGCCAGACTTCAAAGCACTTGTTACAGTAGACCAATTTGGCAATATGCTAATTTAAACCTATTTTTATATCTTTCTACGTGGTTTCTACGCAAACAAAGACCATTTTGGACATTAGTGAAAGAGGGAGGTCTTGGGAGAATTTTTTTTCTCTTCAGATCTTATTGGGGGTAAAAAGGGATTGAGTCTTAGCTGTTGGAGATGGAAAATACCTGTAGGGTCTGATTTAATACATCCTTCTCTTAATGATGTGCTTCATTTTATTTGCTTTGCCTAATCCAGTCCTGGTCCTTCAAGTGAATCTGCATGCACTGGATGTGGATTGGCTTTAAATCAGGGTAACTGGGCTGCAGCTCTCACCACATGGCCCTGAGATGTGGGGCCTCAGCTGTGCCAATCATTCTGGCTTCACAAAATGGAAATATCTAAAAGGCAAAGGAATGCCGAGTTTGACATTTTGGACCTCTGAAATTTCCCATAACAGTGAAACATGTTGAACCTATGAAGTTTTTAAGTGTGCTGGGCAAAGACATGTAATTAGAGATTAATTACCTGCACGTGTACAGACACTGAACAATTTAAGCTCTCAGGGAGGTGAAATCTAGGAGGTGTGTACAAAAACAAATTTTCTCTACCTCCTCCCTGACAGAGGCATAGCAGAACAGGGAGTGGGGCCTCTGGTCAGTTCACCACACATCATCTTTGCTGCTCCTTCTTCCTCAGTGGGATGACTCCTCACGTTCTGCCCCATCTCCAGCACAGGAACTCTTCAGGAATACACTGGTCCAGCATGGCTCCTGTATGGGACACATCCCATCCTGCCAGCAAACCTGCTCCAGCTCCTCTCCATGGGGTCATAGGTCCTGCCAGGACCCTGCTCCTCCAGCACAGGCTTCCCACAGGGTCACAGCCTCCTTTGGGCTGCTCCAGCACCCACCATGGGCTGTGGGTGCATCTCTGCATCCCTGTGGCTTTCCATGGTTTGCACCAGAGGCTGCAAGGGAATCTGCTCCAGCACTCCTGCCCCTCCTTCCTCACTGGCTGTCTATCTGCAGAGTTGTTGCTCTCGCCTATTCTCACTCCTCCCTCCAGGTACATTTGCTGTTGTGTGGGTTTTTTCCCTTCCGCTGAAATGTGCTAGCCCAGAGGTGCTGTCACTGGCACTGCTGGGCTCAGCCTTGGCCAGTGGTGGCTCCATCTTGGAGTCATCTGGCATTGGCACTGCTGGATATGGGTGAAGCTTCTGGCAGCTTCTCAAAAAAACCACCCTTGTAGCCCCTCGAGTACCACAGCTTTGCCATACAAACCCAATGCAGGGTGGTTTGCACACAATCCAATGAAATCTTTTGTATTTTAAATTTAGCATCATACATCATCTAAGGAAAGCAAATGAAGTCACAGTTCCAGCTTCATCCATGTGTGCCTCTGTGTGCATCTTTGAGTTGTCTATCCATAAAGATTTGGTCTGGATCCATCACAGAGCTGTGATTAGGGTTATTTGTGGTGAGATAATGATAGTTACCAGTTTGTGCTTCATGCTGGTTGCAGGGTAGAGGGTAGAAGATCTGGCATGATACTGGGATGGTCTTTTGAATGTATCTTAACTGGCAAGACAAGTTCACTGAGGGTCTGGAAAGAACAACATTTTTATATTATTGGGGGCCAGTGTGTCTTGTAGAACCATGACCTTGGATTTATCATCTGCTTATGGTTGGCAAGTTTAGCTTTTCAGTGGGATTATTTGATGATAGAGAGAGAAATCCTGGCCAGATTCTGTAAGTCTTCAGTGACATCAGAATTCATTCAAGGCTGTTATTAGCTTAGTGTTTTGTAATCAATGCCTTTGCAGTTCTTGATTATGGTAATTTCATTAGTGATACTGTTCCAAAATGGCACGGATTGATTTTTGCAGGGAGCATCTTGTACACAGGGAAAGAACAGGAATTCCTTTATTCTCATATTCATTTTTCATCAGCACACTGAGGAATGCACTTTCAAACTGTGCTCTCCATTTAAGAAGGCACTTCTGTGCTGGAGGATTTCAGCCATGAATGGAGAGGCTGTTGTGGCAGCAGAAGCTGTGTGCTCATAGAGGGCATGGGCAGGTCATGTTGTGAAGAGTTATCAGGAATCTCTTACGTGGAGCATTTAATTTTTATTTGAGAAGCTGGTGAGCATGAACTCAATGTGGAGTGCTGGCACAAGGACCCTTCCACGAAGGCTGCAAAGCAGATTCTTGCATCACCTTCTTTCTGCAGAGGGAGCACTGTGCAAACCCTGAAATAAACACCTGAAGCTGTATAGGAAGATTGTCCAGCTACCAGCTGGAAAACTGTCTTGATCTGGTGGCCTGAGATTGATGCCTTGAGAGGCTGAACCTGGAACAGAGACTAAGAGCTAAAAGAATAAAGCAGGGATTTATTAAAAGGCCTTAAAGGATCCACCTTGGGCAGCACATGAGCCCAGCCAGGGCTGCACCCAAGATGAACCAAAATGGTCCCAAAATGGACCAATGGTCACAGGGTCTCAGACTTTTATAAGTTCTGCTCCACTTGCATGTTGGAGTTAATTGTCCACTTACAGCTTCAGGTTGTGAAGTCCCCACCTTGCTTTGCTCTTCTTCAGTCCCCTGTTGTTTATACTTTTTATAAACAGTTTTCCTTGGTCTCAGCCTGGACAAGGATTGTTTTCTCTGCCTACCCTGTGAAGAGAACCTCCTAACACTAAATGTGAAGCTCAGCTACACACCTAGGCAGCCCAAAATCTAAAAAATATGGCAGCTAAAACTTAAAGCATCAAGATTATATTAAATTCTTAGAGACTTCAATAAACTAAATGTAAGATCAGGCCCTTTAGAGGGTCTGATTTGTTGCTGTCTTTTTGCATGGGTGTGGTCTAAAGGTGTTCTTTCTGTTCACAATGTCAGTCGAAAAATGGAAATAAATGATGGTTAATTACCAAAGAGAATTCTATTTGAGTTTTCTTGCTATAAAGAAAAAAATTAAAGAGACATGCAACCTGTAATTTCTCTTTTAAAATAAAAGTTACCTCCTTGAATTCTTATAATAAATAGTAAAAGTTGGTGGATTTTAAAGTGAAAATTCAATTTGTAAACTATAGGTTGAAATATTTTAAAGAAAAATATTTTTAAATTTTCCCAGGATATTTTCAATTTTTTTTACTGCCAAAACTTCTGTCTGAATCCTTTTTCTCTGTTAAAGAGTTTCAGACTCTCTAAAATGATATTTCTCATTGGTAATGCCATTTGCATTTGCAATATGTACATTGCTCCAGCCCAGTGTTTCTTTAAAAACTGGTTTCTTATCCATTTAGCCACATCTATAAGGTGGAGTGATGCCTGCATATGCAAAAGATCAAACTATAATAACATCTTTGGAAATGGATGATAGCAGACTCTCAAGTAGCTCTCATTAGTGGAATTATATAGTTATAGCTAAGGAAATTATTATCTGAATACTACAGATGGTTCAATGGCTTCTTAGTGCAGGGACAGAGTGAAAAAAAAAAATCATAAGCAAAACATGCTGGGAATGACTAAATGGAAAATGAGAAATTTTTTCTGATTCCTAGCAGAAATGGCTCCAAGTCAAAATGTCAGATTCAGATAGCTGCAGACCTTAAGGCTAATGAGATCTGGATCTGTATTTTGTATCTTGCATCCATAGTTTAAAGTGAATTTGAGATCTAAATTTATACGTGTGATGGAGTTTAATATCATTTGAGTTTCTGGTTCTGGTTTCAAAGGTCTCTTAAGCAGTGATGGCGATGGAACACATATCTCACGTTTTGCCCTAGTCTTTAAAATCAAATGTTATATCCTTTAAGAATGTGAATGCACAGAAGTGTCTACATTGTACAAGTGTAGGAAAGTAAAACAACTTCTTTCACAGTGGAAGTTTAGGTCTCGTCCAGTAGATGTTTGTTGTTATTTATTGAATTTTGCTGTATTGATTTCTGTAACTCTGACTATTTATCTTTCTACTGCAACACACATTTCAGTAAAAACTCTTTACGGGGCAAAAGGCCAGAGTGAAGTCTTTGCATGGCTTATCTGTAAAGTAGGAAGGGAGAGACTCAGAAGTTGCACCTACAAAAAACAGTGGGGACTCTTTGATGTCTCTCTTAATGTGCTGGGTTTAGATTACTTTGTGAGTACAAAAAGGGTGAAAGGTTTGAGGATACTTTCAACTAACTCTTAGGATTGGGATTTGTCCATGGGGTAGTTTTTAATAGAGCAGATATGAGGGGATGGGCTATCAGATGCAGTGTCCTGAGGCTGAAATCTGGGCTCTGTCCACACAAAACTCTCCTGACCCAGAGATCCCTGATATTTTCAATATCATATTTCTTTCAAGGAAAAAAAAAAAAGGCCATAAGGTGGGATATTTTTTCCCTCAGTTTTTTCAGCTCTCTCAAGTTATTTTCTATAACTAAGAGCACATCAGCCCCCCCCTCCCCTTTTAATTTTTGTTCATTATGCAGATTGCTCCAAGATGTCTTAGTGTAGAACATGAAGGGCTGCAATGTCATGGGAGCAGGTGCACAAAGCAGGGGGTTTAGCAGGCAATGAAATATGTTTAGAAGAGCTCCTATTCTATGGCAATGAGTTGGCTGTTCTTTGTTGGCCATCCCCAGTATTATCCACAAGTTTTGCTGAAATGCAGAGATTTTTCATGAGAAGAAATAGAAGTCTAAACCATTAAATCCAATTTTACAGAATTTTTACAGAATCCAGAATTACTTTTTCATCTCAGCCTTATTGGTCTGGTTTGGAGCAAATTTGTCCAGTAACAAAACATAAAGTAGTGAGACAATGTTTATATTTCAGAGAGGGAATTTTAAGATAAATAATAACTTTCTGAGTTTTGCACAAGTCAAGAGCATTCAATTTCAGATGAAATTTCAGCATTCAATTCAACAGATGTTGTAGGTCAACTCATGCATGCTGTGAGTAAAAACATAATTCAGGGTTAAGCCTTACAGGGGGGCCAAATTCTGTCCCTACATGTTTTTCCACCTGTAGAGGAAAAGAGGACAGTGTCAATAGGCCCACAGTCTTCTGACATCCTAATTAAATTCCCAAGACTTTCCAATAAACTGCCAATCCTATTGGATATTTATTTTTGCAATAATGCCAAGATCACAAGGTGCATCCTTTCCTCTTAGATATCCCCTAAAGGCAATAAATGATGTTTTTGCACTATGTGATGCTGTCCTTGGCTGATTAAGACCTGGTTTAGGAGCACTGGTTTTAGTTCTGACCTAGGGCCTTCAACTAATAGGTAACTCAAGAATTTTGCTAAGCTGATGTTACTGCAGGATTCCTGAGAAGCGAAAAACTACAATGAAGTAAAAAAATTTAAAATTTCATGGGAAATGATTCTGTGTAGGCACAATGCTAATAGGAAGCCTAAAGCTCTCATCAAAATTTTCTTCACAAAAAACCTGAAATAATTAGTAAAATCAGTGAATCCCAGATGTGCAGTTACACAACTTGGATCAGAACCTAGCTTTGGATATTCTACTGGTTTATCCACTGTTCACATCGGGAATTGGTAATTTGTGCTCTTCTTTTTCAAGTATAAATGTTATATTTTCTCCTCTGAATAAATGGATTGAGGATTTGTCAGGCCAATTTTGCAGCTTTCTTTCAAGAAATTCACAAACTTTTAAAATGTCATATTGCTTTTATGCATTAAAAGGTCTTAAAGAACTACCTGGGGAAAGGATTCATGTTATATATGACTTTCCTATATATTTTGGCTTCAAATATTTGAATCTACTAATTATTGGAAGAAATGGACAGTTGTTGTCTCTGAAGGACCTAAAAAATAAAGGAAAATTTACAGGTTAGGAATCTTAGTGTGGTGGCAATGAGCCCCAGATAATTATAGGCCAATTTATGAGCTAGTTATACAGGCTGAAAATTCTGCCTTTTAGAACAGAATTTTGGACAGAGCTGGTCACACAGGAATCTTCTATTACCTGCTGATATCTCATTTATTCCTATGCTATTCCCCATTTTAGGAGAAATAGGGGAGAACAGAATTTCTCCTTTAGAATTTCTCCTTTCACCATCTCCAGGCCTGCTTCTGGAACAAGCAGGGCAGCAGTGGCCCAATTCTCTTCCACAGAGGGATTTGTGTACATCTCCCAGCAGAGGAGCTGGAGAGGACATTGTCATTCTGCTGACCTGAAAGTGTGTGAGGGACACAGGATGAATGTCATTTTACTGTCAATGTCATTGAACTGCAGGGTTTTTTTCCACCCCCTCAATGCAATGCCATCATTTTCTTCACATTTTCCAGAATTCTCATAGAGTGGGCACCATATTCAATAGACAATTTGAATATGGATTGTTCCATAATTGAAGCTAAGCTAGGACACTAATTAATCCCTTTTCTGCAGTTCTGTAATGAGTTGGCTGGCTTACAAATACCACTGACCTCTAATGGATGGAAGCAGAACTGTTCAGTCATTTGTCATGTCTCACAGGGCACAACTCCTGCCCAATCTGCTTTAAGTTGAATAGCAAGGGCTTGTGCTTTTGGGTCAGAAGGATCTAATTTCAAGCTCAGATGTTGCCAGGAATTTCTGAGTGGCTGTGGTGTCCAGCTCCAGATTAGGGTGTCCTTAGTGAGCCCAAAGGAGTGAGCAGTTCCTCACAGGAATGAGTTAATGCTTTGCTCTCCACTGTAAGAAAGTTTTCAGTCTGTCCACAGTAACAAATGGGAAGTTGTAGGTGGTGAGAAATTTGTTATACTACATAAACAGAACATTTCAGAGCTATTATAAAAGTTGAGGTTTTTGGTGAGCAGGGCTCTTTATTAGGCCTTTGTTCGTTGTGGGCTAGCTAGCAGTGATTCATGGAATATTACTGTACATCTGATTTAATAGCTGCCCATTACATCATGTTAACATATTTCAGTAAGTGATCAATTCAGATTTTGGTATGCTGCTTTAATTCAGGTTTCATTCCTTGCCTGGTATTTATTTTTGGAGGGATGTTGTCCATCTTTGTCTGAGATCATACTGCCCTTTTTTGCAGTAAACATTTTAGGATAAAATGCTTAATAAGATTTGCATTTAAAAAATGAACTAAAAGAACTGGACCCCCTCCAGCGAGAAACAAGTAATTATATCATTTGTATTGCAAAACAGGAGCAGCTATAAAACATCAGTGTACTTTTTCAAGATTGATGTTCTTGAGAAGCATTACATTACATACCAAACAACAGGCCAGGCAGAGGGGAGAAGCCCTTTCTGGTGGAAGTAACCCAGATATTCAAGGCAGAGGCACGAGGTTTGTTCTGGATTCTGCTTGATCAAGAATTGCAAATTTGCCACTTTCTAGTTTTTTGCTCCCATGATGTGGTGGTTGGAAAAGCTGGTGAGTGACACTGATAGATTTTGTTGTAATCAGAACAAATTTTTGACAGATTCATTTCAGAAAACCATCCAAGCGCTGCATAACACATTCAGAAGTCTTTTGTCTGGGCAGTTTATTTTAGATTTCTTCTCTCCACCCCTGCTGGATTATGAGCCACTGAAAGTTTTGTCTGCATAGCTGTGCAGAAAACAGGTATAACCAAGGTGTACTTTTTGATGTTGGTTAATATGGCAAGAAATATTTCACACAGCATAGATGCTCCTGGCCTTAAGACCTCTTGTTCCAAGTGAAAGTGCAGGAGTTGTTCTTCCTGTTTGGATGACTAAACCAGTTTAAATAGTCTTCAGGCAAAGCACTGTCTGTGCTCAACCCTGTGTGACGTTTTCTGAATCTCAAATGGAAATGCTCAACAGTTTTCCAACTGTTTGTGAATTATATGTGATCTGATGAACCAGAATCATGTGTCTGGTGTTTTATTAATGAAAATATTCCCAAATCCCTGTCTCTTAGCTTGTTTAAATATTCACTGACTCCTTCCCTGAATACAGACCGTTTGCAAGAGGCTGTTAGGTGAATATTAGTAAATTAATATGTTAATTAAATCTGCATCTGTGTACAGACTTTATTGCTGTTTGCTTTGCATCTTTCTAAAGGTTTTTGAGCTTTTATTTTTGTGTGTAGCAAACTTTACGTTAGTGTTGGTCAATCTATTCTCATATTGGCAGAAGGGGATTTTCATTGATCGTTTTCTCTGTATTTGCCTTTTTTCCTCCCTCTCCAAACCCTGGTGCTGTAATACAGAAGATTTATTGTCAATGATTTATTAAAATGTAATTCTAAGGTGACTCCTTATCGTGAAAGTAATCTGCAGGCTATCTTTGTTTAAACTTGCAACCCGCTTTGTCAAAGAAAACAGCCTATGAAATTTTCATTATAATAGACAGGTTTTTATAATGAACTGGGAAAAAAGCCATTATGACCAAAAAGCAAATTGTTAGGAAACTTATGCATTGAAACAATATGCTCATTAATTGTAATTTTTTTGGGAGGGTGAACAATTCTGTTTAATGGTTACATTTTTCAGGCTTATAAATTAATTTGAATTACCCAATATCACTTAATTTTTCCCTAGGAAAGCTTCTGCTTGCCCGAGCAATATTATAACTGCTAATTCAATTACACTGAAATTGTTTAATAGAAAATATAATTGCTTATTCATACAGAATACCCATTAAAGAAGTGCAAAGGCCTATACCCTAGGGTTGCTGCATATTAGTACTTGGGGAATTCAGAGGGGATTGCTGGGTAGGGAAGGTGCTGACTGATCTTTAATTGTTCATCACCTGCCTCCAAAATAATATGAATGGACCCAAACTAAATGACCACTCATTACAAGTTTCAATTTAGGAGCTTGGCTGAGGTCAGCAGATTGCTTATGCTGATCGCAATGATTTGAAGTTGTGATTACCATAAGCAATTTAAATTTTATTGATCTACCCTTCTGAAAGTTGTAATTGAGCATAGATGTTGGACCCGTAGCTCTCCAAACTAAATTGTACTCTGAAGCCCTTGCTGGATTACTGCAAGAATCAATAAGCAGTCAGTCACATTAACAATGAAATAGCTCCATTAACATACAGTGCTACTGGTGAAACTTTATTTAGGAGGGGTGTTAGTTCACTTCATTGTTTTATCAATGAATTTCAGTTGTACAGGGAAAAGTATAGCTTGGGTATGCCTAATGAGCTTGCATAATGATAATCTTATATGCTTTAACTATGACTCTTTTTATGGGGAAGAAAGATTATTTTTTTCTGTGACAGATTTGCTTTATTATGAACAGAGGAACTATGGAGCTGGAATTACAATTTGTTAACTGTGATGCACTGAAATAACTTGGTGCCAAAGAGTTTTCTACTGTGACATATGTTCACTATTAGTGGGTTTCACACAAAAGGTCATGTCTCAAATGAGAACACAGACACATAGTAAGTTTGTAATTTATATATATTTGGAACTTCCAAGTGGAGTTTAGTGATCAGCCTCCTAAACAGCCTCTGTGTTTAAGTTTTCTGCACCTCTGTGGCATTGCTGAGGAGATTTGAACAGTGACCAGGGGAAGGCTGGCTGTTCCTACACAATGTAGACAGCAGGAACAGCACAGGAGGAGTGAGAGTGAGATGGATATAGACCTGTCTGGACTGTGTGAAAAAATTGCTTCCTGTGACTCAAAAGTGACTCAAAATTTTGAGAAGAGTTATACATAAACTGGGCAGTTTGAAGTATGGCATGGCAGGAAAGACAGAAATGTCTTGGATTAAATGTCTCGTGTATCCCTTTGTGCTTTATCTCTGCTTTTTCTCTTTCTACTGTCTTATCTTGTCATGAGTTTTAACTCTTCTTGAAATCTGCTTTATTGTAGTACCTTGAAGCCCTCACTGCAGTACAGTCTGTCTTTCTTCCCTCTTCCTTCCTTCCCTTAAAATCTGGGTTTTAAATGATCAATGAACCAATATCTGTTGACTTGTTTGGCAGTGGTATTGTGCTAATTGAGTAGATTTAATTGAGTAAAGCTGGTTTTGAGGAAATGCTGTCTTTGTATTCATCAAAAAGATATAGTGTTCATAAATTATTTATATTTATACATTGTTACTACATGAGGCATTGTTGATTTCATACCATCCCAGACAGTTATCCTGGCAACTCTTTCAGCCACTGGCATTATACTGGACCTAGTTTAGACACTGGTAAAAACCCCCCTTAATCCTTGAATAACCTGTGTAGAGCACAAACTATGATTTCAGCAGTACCCCAGAATTTGTAATCACAATCAAAATGCCTGATGTATATATAGCTATACAGACCTATCACAACCATTTTTAGAATAAAGGCTAAATCCTTAAAATTTAGCAGTAAATCAGCTGTAGCAGTCTGGGACATTTCCTTTGGATCAGTAAGACCAGGTCCCCTGAAGGCTGCAGATATCCCACAGTGAAGAGCACACACAGCCCTTTTCTAGGAAAATGAATCTTTTTATGAGCTGCTTTTTAGTGCAGGACAGTTCAACCAGTTCTTTGCAGCTGCAACAACAGAAACAAATATCTGCTCTGCCCTATGGGTGTAATGATGGGTCCATGATATTTTTGCTGCCCTCTCAGGAATTTATTTTCTCTGGGTTTTCTGCCACATCTCACTGAGATGATAAACTGTTTCTCCCCTAGATCTTGGCATCTCGAGGGTTGAAAGTAATGCATGTGTACAGTGATCCAGCTCTTGGAATTCCTCTCTCCTTCAGCCTGGTTTCTTTCATTTGGCATGGTTTGTGTGGGGTTCTTACTCAGGCCCACAACTACTTTATGAAACTCATGCAGAGGATGGATCAGACTCGTGAATCCTTTGTCATCCCTTCAGCTGAGGCAGTGTTGTTATCCTGGGGAAATCACGTGGAACAAAAGTATATTCTGTGTACACATAATTTCTATACCAGCTTCTGACACAGAGCAGACACAGAACAAAGTGTGATGTGGCATTGATTCATAAAAAGCTAAATCTGAATGGTCACTTTCAAGTATAGCAACATGTTTACTACTCCAAGAGGCCCTAAAAAAGGACATAACTTATCTTTATATAGGAAACATCAGCAAGAGAAATGCTCAGTGAAAGCTGTCTTGTGGAAATTACAGTTCTTCAGATAAGAAATTATACTAATTAGAAGAGGACTTAAGTATTTTATAAATGATTATATCACTTGAAAAATTGATAATCAGATATACACTCGATTTTCAAAAGACATTTTTGAATATGGTGTTCTACTGCTGATATATTTATTGCAGAAAATCTGAGAAAAACATGTCTGATCTATATCCTATATAAAATGTCATGCATCAAGAAAATTCCACATGTGCTGTCTAAGTGTTATATTGAAAGGATGAAGAGTTCTCTGTCATGATAGTCTGATTATGAGATATTACATATTAAATTGCATTGAGGAAAGGAGATTCTCTTTTAATGCTTGAGATTCTGATCTCTTTATCATTTCTTTTATGTTAAAGAGCTCTGGGTTTTCAGGTCACTTCTGATAGGACATCTAACCAACAAAATAAAATAAAATATCCTTTAATTTAGAGCCCTTTACACTAAAAAAACACAATTAAATTTTGAAATCCATTTAATTTTCACTTATTTTAAGCACCATCATGAACATCTGCCACCTGGCATAGAAATTGGTTCATATGGCAGGTGGGAAGATGAGATTTATTTAAAATTTCTTTGTCTTTGATACTTTTCCCTGCTGTATTTTCCAGAGGAGTGATTTGAAACTGATGGCATTTAAATAACCATTTATTTCCATAATAGAAGAATACAGTTAAAAATACATAGGGAAATTGCTGTCACTCCAAGATAAGACTGCTGCAGAAGGTAAAATGGTGCAAACCATCTTCAGTCTAGTTTGGCCTCCAGCCATAACATTGGCCAACACTTTGATCGTGCAGGAGAAAATAGAATTCCTTCCACCTCTTTTCAGTGCATGTACATAATGCATAAATTGATTAATTTATTAACCTGGACAAAAAAAGTTCTCTTTTTCCCTTTGTAGAGAGTGCTTACATCTGTAAGCTGATTGTATTCAGTTTTTAACTCATCCACAAAATCAAAATAGGCTTTGTGCCCTTCTCTGAAAAACCCAGTTTACACATGGAACCTCCTTCCCACGGGCTGCAACCCCGTGCTGTTCCATATATTCCCTCCCTGGCAGACTTGTGTACTTGTTCAATATGACAGGAATTCCAAATCAATTTAGGAAGATTAAGCCTTTCCCCTGATAATTTGCAGCAGTGTTACAAAGTAAGCATAAGAGGTGGGTTTAGGAATTAAAGGGAAGACAAGTTCTTCTGCTGATTTTTTTCCCTGCCTTGGCTTCCTCCCTATCATTGCACAATTTTTGTGTGGTGTTTTATGGACAAAGAAAGAAAGGTATTTCCTATTGTCCTTCTCAGGAGCCTTTTGACCTCTGTAATGGGATCATCTCATAGGATCATTTGTTCTTCCAAAATTTGAAACATCTTGAGCAAATGACCTCATCTGAGCAGTTTAACCTGCAGAATTCTTGCAGACTCTATTAAGTCCATATGAGCTTAAGGCAGAGCTAAGGCCTTACAAAGAGAGTGAAGAAAATTTGCAAAAAGCTCCCAGTACACTATTAACAAGTATAAAAATATGAAACTTTGCTTTAAATGCAACACTTGATTCTTGTGCCAGTGATTTCCCCACAGCTGAGTCTGACTGCAAAACAGAATTTCCTCTCTGATTCATTTTGTTCCCTCTTACATTCAAAGAGGTCCTAAAAGTCCTTGCAAGTGCTGAGGAGAGGAGGGAGAGTGAAAAGACCAATGAATGTGCTGTAATTCTGTGAATTTTGGATAGCTTACTTATCCAACTTTTTAATCAGCTGTTTTTAAACTCCACTATATTCAATATATATTCCTGTGATCTGTTCATTTGTTGACCAGGAATTTCAAGGAAACAACAAAACATGGATATATAATAGAAAATATTTTTGAACAGCAAATTGTAAAGTTGGTGACATGAAAAATTTTCAGCAAAGGTCTGGTCTCTGAGTTCTCTGACATCTATTTGGAATATATAACATATTCATGGTGACTAATTTAGAGAACAAAAATTGCCAGAATTATTGGGAAAATATTTTTGAGCAAGAACTACATCTGAAGAAAACTAAAATAACATTTAAATGGAGGATTCAATTTATGTTCAGCTAACACAGTTTGTCCTGTTCTATCCTTTTTCTCCCAAATCTCTGACAAAACCAAAACTGAGTAGAAGTCATTGCCTTATATTATCATTAAAGATTCCTGATTGCTCATTCTTTTAACTTTATTTTAACTGCTGAGGGAACTGGGCAGATATATTCATTATGGCATTCAAATCAATTCTCCAGCATCTTCCTCAGAGGTTTCAACAACATCCATTGTCCAAGGACCTCATTCCTGGACCATCAGTGTGTGAACCCAGATTTGTTTTGGCCAGCAACCTCAAGCTTGCCACACTTCATCTCCTCTCTGCTCTCCCTCCAGAGTCAGAACTGAAATGTCCCTCAACAAAAATCATTTTAAATTGAACCATTGTCAAATTTAACTACTTTCATCAATTTTTTGTTCAAATCATTAGTAAATGCCAGAGGCAGATTAAGGGAAAGCCAAGTTTCCTACTCATTTGGGAGGAAAGTAAGGTGCAGGCTTTTCTTCACAGCCTTTTGGACATTCAGGTTTAGTTCTTTGCCACTACTTTTATTAAGGAGGTTAATCAGTCAAAACTGCATTTAAAAATGTTCAAATTCATTAATGCAATAGCAGCTAAGCTTTTGGACTGATTTTGGAAATTTAATTTGGAAATAAGGATTTGTGGGGTACATCCCTCTGGGCCATGTTCTCAGATGGATTTCCATGCTTGGTTCCTGTTGATCTCAGTTAACCTGTGAGCCTTGGTCACTTCCTTGTGTTGTGTTGCAAGAATGTGCTGTAAGGCTAGATGAGGATTATTTGCTTCTAGCATAACAGAAACAACAAAATGATGGATCTAAAAAATGGAGAGCACTGATTGTGAACATGGAGTGATCAAGACCAGATGCACTGAATTTTGCATGGTAGGTTCATTTTTAATATTCATTTTAGTATAACCCACAGCCCTTCTATTGACCCAGCCATGATCGTGTATATTCTTGAACTATATTTTATGTCTCAGCATTGAAAAAGTTTAAGTACTCAGAGGGTTTTTTTTCCTCTTATTAGAAGTATTTGAAAAAAATTATTTTTTAAAAATGTAAGACTTTTTTTTGTACCTGCAGTGATTTAAATGTTATTAGGATAAATATTTCTGAGAGCAAAAATAACAATTTTCTTTATTTTTTTTCCCAAACCAGGTAGAAATCTGTGATCTTGTTGCAGTATTTTCTATTATAATACTCATAATGTCTGGAAATATTAAAATATGTAATTGCTAAAGCAATGTGTTTTATGTGGTAAAAACAATCTTGTGCCTGTATAAAAATAACTGTGAATAAACTTACATAAAAACACTTGATTATTTGTAGGATAAATAATAACATATGAGATATTAGATCATTAATACATATATATCAAAATGTGAACTTGGAAGTCTCAGCCTGTTCTAAAAAAAAAACCAACTTTCAGTGGGTGTAAATTGTTAGAGGTGCTTTTATTTCCAAATAACTTCCTGTGTGGTTCAAGATCCACATTTTGGAGCTTTTTTCTCAGCAGGAGGCAGAGAAGGAGCAGTGGGGATGATTCCCACTCGTGTCTCCATCCCCAGGGCTGCACCTCTCTGGCATCCTTGGATTTGTGCTCAGCCTCCAGGTTTAGCCAACCACAGGGGCTGCACGCTCTGAAGGGGAAATTGCCACTCTTGGTGGGGTCCCTGTGTTGTTCCCTCCTGTTTTACTCACTCCAGGGTGCTCTGGGAGGAAGGTTTGGAGGATGGAAAACAAGCCAAGAGAACTTTGGAGAGCAGCTGATGGGAGAGGATCCGACAGCGTCTGAAAGAAAGACAGAGAGGAGGATGAAGTAGAATGAAAATACAATTTCTTCCATAGTGCAGCTCAAATCTTGCAGAGATATTAGTTCTGATTTTCCACTGACTTGAAGGGGTATAAATGGTGTACGCACTGTGACGGATTTTGCATGGAATTGTGATAATTTCTGCCCTCTGACGAAAAGGAACATAATTTTGGGGCCCATGAAATAATCCCAATAACCTATTTGCTGTCCTTCTGCATGACAGCAGTCCTCTGAAGAGTAAACTTTGTGACTCTTGTCCCAACTCCTTTTTAAAGTCTTACTCTGCTGAAATTCTTCAACAGCTCTTGAAACAGCTGGAATTAACCAGAAAAGGGGAAATGCTTCAGCCAAACTCACCCTGAAGCACTGCTTTGGCAATGGTTTCCAGAATAATTCAGTGATTAATATAACCACAAAACTCCTGGTTTATGAGTTCTGCTAATTTGCCTATGCACAAGGCTGTCCTTCTAGGACACATTTTTACTAATCAACCTAGATTATTTTCCCCCCTTTACATTTCAAAATCCTAAAATAAGTAGTTTGTACCCATCTCTTTCATTTGCTGAGAAGTTGTTCTCTTTTTCTTATATATATATAAACAATATTTCAAATAATGAGATACACAGTTGGTGCTAAAGCAACTTCTAATAAGTCAGAAATCTGAGATATAACTGGATGCCTTACATAATTAGATAGTTGTAAATGAATGCTATTTCCTCATTTTAGTATTGCAACAACCTGACAGCCTGGAGAACAAGAAAATAAACCTGGAAAGCTCAGGTTTTAAAAAATAAGTAAAGCTGAGAATTTGCTAAATGTGAAGTTTCTAAATCAAAATTAAAATTTTCTCTTAGAAACTCAGGAGAAAGAAACGGGATCTTCCTTCAGGTATTAAAGAAATTGTTTTCTTTTTGTAAAGGAATTTTCTGAGAAATTTATATTATTATTTTTATTTGAACAACCCTCTAAAATACTCATTTTTAGGAAGAGGTACCTATCCTCAGTTGTCTCCTGTGATGCTTAAGTAGCTTTGTGTATCCTGTGCCTTGTAACCCAAATAAATTCAGCTTCTCTTGAGGACCCAGCACCACGGAAGGGCTGCTAGAACACTTACTTATGGAAGCAGGTGGTGCCAATTGTTCCTGTAAGACAAAAGATTAAAAGAAAATGTCTGTCTGAGTTAGATTCCAGAGATCTGACCCAGTCCCTGCCACGGGGCTGTCAGAACAGCCACGATCCAAAATCACATTGTCCTTCAGGAACAGGATTCTCCAAGAGATACCTCCTGAAATGGAGCCTTGTGCTGGACCAGATGGTGGGCCTGGATTATTCCCATTGTTCCTCTTGGCTCTCTGGGGAAATGCAGATTTCTATACTGCTTTCTATTTTCTCACAGCATTGCCTGGTATTTACATTCACTCAGCTCTGATGGGGAAAATTCAAGAGCCAAGCAGAAAGAAGCAGCAGAACACTCTGAAGGGTGAAGTGTGTGTGTGCACATTAGGGGTGATATTAAAGGTGTACTAAATAGATTTTAATCTTGTTTACTTTTTTTGTTACTATTTTTTTCTTTTTTTTTTTTTTTTTTTTTTGCATTTTACATGAAAGCTGGCATGATTGGGATAAGAGTGAAATGAACATAAGTGTGATAAATGATAAAGTGCTCCTGGGAGTAAATATACCACTCAGAGCACTGCTAATCAAGCAGTGCAGCCAGCTAATGCTGTCTAAGAGCAAGCACCTCAAAAAGTTTCTAAATGTGAAACATTGAAGGCTGGCATTTAGCTTGAGTAGCTTCTGCTTTAAGATGGAACTGCTGCACCAGGGGAATCACAGAAGCAAAATGAAACCTTGGAAGGGGCAGTGGACTGAAGTATTAAATGACCAACAAGATTAAAGGGGAAAAAGACAACTAAAAATGGAATTTGCTTCTTGGTACACACTGAGTGAGAGTTTGGCAGGTAAATGGAATTAGGGACAGGCAAGGACAAACTCTGTCCAGCTTAGATTTGCAATAGATGGGTAAGCCTTGGTGTCCAAGCTGGCTGAGGAGCAGCTGTGTCACAGCTGTGTCCTTGGGGGCCATTTGTGACTGCCTGGGTGAGGTTTGGTAGCCCAGGTGCCTGAAGGACTTGGCTCTGGCACACAAAAGCAGGCAGCTTACACTGATTTGTGAGAGAGCAGCATATGTTCTGCTCACAAATTTCATCTGCCACCCACTCTTCGGGAGTGTAACACTGCCCACACTTCTTGCCTGAATGACTTGGAAAATATATTTTTATTTCCAACTGTTGCTCAAAATTAGAGCTATCTCAGCTATGATGGGTCAGGGAAATCTTGTAGGAGGGCTCCTCTGTCTTTTAAAGGAGCATGAAAATTACTCCTTTTGCATGAGTAAACTGCACATAACTTTATAATGTGGTTTGAGAACCAATGATCTGCCAGTATTTAACTAAAAAACTTTGCAGGTATTGTATGTGCTTGTCAATGTTTACAAAATTGCACCTAAGAAGATGGAAATGTGGTTCTAACTTTTCCAGAAAATGTTTGAGTTTTACCTGGTATTTCTTCAGCCTCAGTGAATCTTGTGGATCAGCTGTTTCCCAACTCCAGGAATGGCAGGAGCTGCTCCTGGTGTCCTGTCTGATCCTGCTGTGTGGCATGGAAGGGAACAGGATAGCCAGCAGTAATCCAGATGTGGTTGCTCTGGGTCTAAATGATAAAGTTTCCCTTTTTAATCTGCATTTATTTTTCAGGGAAGTGGTTATTTATTATTGTATTTTGTAGCCTCTCCTAAGGACATCCCAGTGGTCATCAGTGGTGTTAAGCCCTCTTCTTTCTCTCTCCTTGGGCTTGCCTTCCTTGAGAGCCTGTCCTGAGGTAGAGCTTCCCTCACCTGGATGGATGGGGAAGTTTTAAAGCCTCTTTTTACACTTCTGAAGCAAAAAAGACTAGTCAGAAACTTTTGTAAGAGTCACAGACCAGTTTGTATGGATTTCTTGCTTTGAAGAAATTATGAAGTTTGGTTCCCTTAGAATCAGGTTTGAAGAGGGAATTTATACTAGAAACTAGATGGTTTTATATTAGTGTTACTGATGACATTGTGGGCACAGAAATGTAGAGAAAAATTAGAGACACTGCAATAATAATATATTATTAACATTTTCTTGCATATCAAAATGAACAATAGAAGTGGCTTTATTTTTATTTCAAGATTTATTTTTGCAGTTTTCTTAAAGGAGGTAAGACTAAACTGCTGTAGCAGATGAGCCACAGATCTGGGCACACTTACCCAGAACACTTTTCCTTCTGAACCTTCCATCATTAAAGCCTCCTAAAATATTTTCTGTTAATATGAAGCTATTTCAAGCTGGAGCACTGACATTTTCCAACACTGTCCCTTCCTTGAGTTGAGAAAGTTGCTGCATGTTCAATTACTTCACCCAGCACAGGCTGTTAGTAAGAGGGACCAAGATCTGGCAGCTTGTAACTCTGTATTAGCTCAGTTTGTGTTATAGCCAATTGCTGCCTGACCTCTCCACACTGTGGAGGAAATGCAGTGCCATCTGTATATCTCTTAGTCACATTAAATTATGTCATTTATATCCCTTTGGAAAGCAGGGTTTACTTTATGCTTTGAGGCAAAATTAGCAGAAGTAATGAGATAAAAGCAGGAGCGCAAAGGTGAAAATTTGTGGGGCCTGTTTCTCTCCAGCTCGCTTTGATTCTGCCAGGTGTTGAAATGAGGGAGGGAGGGAGGTTGTTGAAACCTTTGGAGGTGTTAGCATGTGTAAATATTTATAGCTCTTAAACACCCACTGATCTCAGGCAAGACTTCCACGTGCTTGGTGGTGCAGGATCAAGTCCTTGCTCTTGCTACGTTACACCCTTGGAAATATGAACAGGAGAAGAGGAGGGGTGGAAAGCACGCTGCAGCTCCAAAAATCAATATACAATTTATAAAATATGCAAGGTGTTGAACAAGAAATTTTGGGCTTTAAAAAAGCAGCTTCAAGTGAACACTGCCTGATAAACATGTCCTGATACAGGACTCTCTAAGTTTTTCCATGCTTACTCTCTGTGACTTCAGTCCTGAAGATTTTTTGGCTGAAAGAAGATGAAAGGAGCCAGAATTTCCCCCCAGAAGGCCTGCTCCAACTCCCATGGAGGCAGATAGAAAAACTGGTACAGGTTTGAGTGGAACTGGGTCCTACATGCAATTTTTCTGTCTTTAATTTCCACAACTAAATTTCTCTCCAAATATACACCCATGGAGCCACCGTTGACTGTTCAAATAAAGTATCACTCTGCCCAGAATATGAGTTACATTCCACATGGAATAGCTTCCAGAAGAAACCACTCTTTTACTCTAGTTTTGTGTAAAATGGCAAGGCAATAAGACTGTCAATTACTTGGTGGAGCTCATGCAGGCTGAAACAGGATCCAGCTGCTCTTTGGACATTTATTGCTTCAGTCCTTTCCTGTTAAATGTCCACTGTCATTTTGGTTTTATGTGAAACCCTTGGTTCAAAAATATGATCACAGGCAAGAAGGACTCTTAAAAAAACAACAAAAAAAAAAGGCTTTCTATGTGCTAGCTGATAATAAAGCTGGCTTGATAGGCTTAAAGAAATTTTAAATGTTAATTTATGGCCAAAATATTTATAAGTGGTGAAAATTTATACGAATCTTTGGCATAACTCACCCTATATTTTGTTTGATAAACATTCAGAAACTGTTCAGGAGGAAACAGGATGTGCACTGTCTGAAGAGCTTTCTGCTCTTTCCATAAAAGGATCTGCTGCATGCATGTTACACAGAGCTGTTGTATATCACTTAAAAAAGTCTTAAAAAAGACTAAAGTGATATACAACAGCTCTGTGTAACATGCATGCAGCAGATCCTTTTATGTGTATACATAGAAAGGCCAAGGATGAAATCCTCCAATTCAATAGGAAAACTCTCATTGATTTAATTGGAACAAAGATTTCACCTCGAATCCTCAAATGCTGAGAGCTAGGATAACTTTATTGAAGATGATGAACAAAGCTGAAGGATGCTCTAGTTGGATTAGAGCTGAGGATCTGCTCCTCAGAATGCATCTTTTTCTTAAAGTAAGAAAGCAGTCAAGAGGAAATATCTCAGAAGACAAGCAAATGATTCAAATTTAGTTTGCAGGTTTGAGCCTGGGCTAAAGAACAGAGCAAAGCCTGTGCTGCAGTCCCCTGCCAGACATTTGTACAGGAGTGATTGTCATTTTAAGTGAATAAAATAAAGTAAACTTGTGCTCGTGTCAGATTTATAGCCTCATTTGCAATACATTAACAAATAAAGCGAAAATGTATTTATACACATTATTTAAGCTGATCCAAAATCCTGATGTATGAACCCACATATTTATGAATTATACTTGTAAATCAATGTAAATTGCTTGGTCAGAGTGTTCATGCCTTGCAATCATAGAGATTAGACACAGAAAGGACTGATTCATTTACCTAGTTCATCTCCCTGCCAGTGAAGAGTTATTCCTGCTCATTGTAATATTTTCTAGTCTGAGATCCAGTGTGATTTTGAAAGACTGAACAACTAGGATTTTTTTATTTCCCTATCAGATGTAGATTTTATTTTTGTTATGTCATGATAATTTCAACTGCGAGAGGGGACAAGGATCTCCAAAGCACCTGAATTTATCCAGAACACAGAAGATAAATGCAACAATAACTGGAAAGCTGTGGAGCTGTTTTTTCAGCTGTCAAACTATCCTTGATGATGTTTGTGCCCATCAATTCATAAAATGGTCCTGTTTAAATCCCTGAAGTGAAGAAGAATGAGAGAAGATCTTGTGATTAAGAGGCAAGGCTGGATCAGGAGGTCCAGACCCTCTTCCTGGTTCTGGTGCAGCTTGTTTGGATCTGGTTATTGTTCCCAGGAGGATCCACTGCAGTTCACAGTGCCCAGGCAGGGGCATTATTAGCCAGATTTTTCAGAAACTGTGGCTATTCATTCTTCCAATTAATTTGCTGGATTTTCATTTATATATTTTTAAATCTAATGCTCTTCTGAAGTTCTGGCTCTTTTGATATTGTTTAGAAGTGGGGCTCCCAAATAATAGATGTGACTCTAAAAATGACGTCCTTAATCTTTACATCTTGCATCCTCATTATCTCCAAATACATATAATACTTTCCTTCATGGAATGTGATGACATAATTCAAGATGGCAAATTGTGTTGAGGTCTTTAGATGGAGAGAGAAAAAAACCACCTCTTTATTCTCTTTTTTTTTTTTTTTTTTAAATTTTATTTTTCTTCTGTATATGTAAATGTATTGTTTGCTTTTAAACTGATTTTGGCTCTCTGGCTTGGGATTATTCCTCTTCTGGGAATTAAGTAATTTAGTAGAACAAGGTGAGCTCAGTAATTCACACAAACTTTTGATAGAAGGCTACTCTACTTTCATCACCAATGCATCATCATTCACTGCAATGCTTCATATCTGATTCACTGCTCATTCCAAGTGGCACAAATCAGGAATAATGCCAAGCAAGTCAGTGGTGTAACCAAGATGAAGTCTGTGGTGGTAAGCTGGGTGAGGATATTCAGGCTTTCCCTGTGTTTATTCCTCCTGTGACATGTAAATTGACTACCTTTTTACAAGAGAAGCCTTTTAGGAGTAAATTTCCAGTGTGCTGTGTGATCATTTGGTATGTAATTCCTGTGTGCCATTTTGAAAATGCCAGTGCCCCTTTGAAAGGGTATGAAGGAAAAATGGTTACTTCTGTAATGTCACTTAAAAGGCTTCTGTTTATCAAAACCTCCTTGTGTCAGGAAGGTAGTGCTCATGCTTACTGCAGGAAAAAAGCACACTTGTCTTCCTGACTGATCTATGGAGCAACTCTTGAATAATGGAAACTTATTTTGTACATGTAAGAAGGATATATAATCCTCCCCCAGCCCCTTGGAAAAACTAGAAAATTTGGCTCT
The DNA here is from genome assembly GCF_022539315.1 of Serinus canaria. Taxonomy (NCBI): domain Eukaryota; kingdom Metazoa; phylum Chordata; class Aves; order Passeriformes; family Fringillidae; genus Serinus; species Serinus canaria. The sequence goes on from NC_066314.1 coordinate 68,835,265, forward strand.
GCTATTTCTGAATTTAATCTTAATCTTCAGAGCACTAAAACTCTCCAGTGGGGCTAGTGGTTGAACTGAGCTACTGAATATTGCCTGCAGAAATTTATTGCAAGATTGAATAATACAGTATTTTCTCCATGCTCTTTTAACCCGTGGTGTGCCATTAAGACAGAGATGTGGAGCTGGAGAATGGGAGTTGTCACTTTTTTCCTGCACATAGCACTTTCATTTTGAGTGCAACAAAATATTATGTGGTCACAGTTCTCCACTCCCTTTTGTATTTTCCCTTCTTTGGAGAGCAAATGTAATTTCTGGTGCAGAAGTGGCTGCAGTTTGGGTGGCAGTTCAGCTACAGTGTTTCATGTTTTCTAATACAAAAAAAGTTCTGTGGTTGTTAACAGAATTAATTTCATTACATGGAATTACTCCTTAGACAAGGTCTCAGGCACTTTTCTGACCAAAGGGGAGTCTCAATAAACTTCTGACTGATCCTGCAAGGCTGGAGTTTATTGTTCTTGGTAATGATTCTTCACCAGTGTCTCTGACATCCTGGACTATCAGAATGGAAAAGAATAGACCATAATTTTATATTTGTGACACTGAAAAGTCAGAGGCCTCCTGATCTGTTAGCCTCTCAAGTAATGTTTAGTCAGTGGTTTTCAAATATTGATAATTGTGTATCCCTAGGAATTACCTGATGGAGCTGTAGATTCTTGAACAAGGACTGGTAACCTGCCAGGATTAGATATTTTTTGTTAGTACACAGATTTCCAGGGTCTCAATCACCAGTGTTGAAAATTGCTAATTGGTATCTTTGTTATCAGTTGCCATAACAACAATTATCTTTTTGGGTTTTCAAATTACCTTCTGCCATGGGGTGCAGGTCCATTGGAGCAGAGTGGATGCCACAGTGACATTTCTGCATGGTGTGTAGAGACTTTCCCAGTTCTAGCTGCTGTGGGGTTGATTTTGTTGTTCCCTGGCTTTCTGTGAGTTCCTGAATCAAGTGCCATTACTTTCCAGAGGAACAGCCATGTGCAGGTGCAGTCAAAAGATTTAGGCAGGAGAAGGCACAGAATTCCTCTTTGCACTGGCATTCCACCTGGGTTTCCATTATTAGCTGACTGCTGCTCAGGGTTTGATCACAGCAGGAGTGTGTTTATGCTGCCAGTTTAAATATTGCACTCTAAATCTGTTCCTCTCATAACAGCTTGATCCTGAGATCCCTTCTGGATCACCTAGATCTCTCTCCAGGAAAATAAAATAAATTAAAAAATCTCAGCATGGACTGGCAGTTACATTAATTTAAGGCCTGAGCCAATTCACAGTGTGGATGTCATGGCAGCTCCTTTTACCCAGCCCAGGCTTTCAGGAGGGCTGCAACACCCCTGAAACCACCTCACACCCTCAAACCTCTAGGGCAGTAACTGAGGATTGTGCTGTCCAAGAAAAAGTTGGATTGTACAAAAACCCTCTCATTGTCACGGGCATTTGGATTGCAGAAGAGCTCAGTGCCCTTGTCACAGCCATTTCCAGTGAATTTACACTTTCTTGAGAGCCCCAGAGCAGAAGGGTGGGTTCAGGATTGGCCTCCTGTGACAGAGTGTAGAGAGGGGAGGAGAGAGGACATTTCCAGGTGCAGAAATTTTCCTGCACATGGCACAGGCTCCATCCTTAGTGTTGAGGCTCCAGAGGGTTTTGCTCTGCCCTTCCCCACTGAGAAACCCTTGCCAAGCACCAGCGGGGCTGAGTAGGAGGCAAAGGGGAGAGCATGACACAGACCCCAACAATCTGCCCGTCCTGCAAGGTGTGGATCATGTTCAGTCACCCCAAGAGGGTGATCTGGTGCAATAAATGAGTGTCACACACTTATCACAGGGACCTGGAGGTTGTACACAAAGTCCCGCCTGATGTGGTTTAATTTCCTCCTTGATTTGTTGGAATAAAAATATGAAGTCATGCCTTGTGGTGGACTAAATTAAAAAAAAAAAAATAAAAAAAGGAGTTAAAGTTTGTTCCCTGTGCAAGTAGAAGAGTGTGAAGGATTGTCTGCAAATGAAATTTTAACACACAAAACCCACATTCTGAAGTTTGTTTTATCTGGTTTAGGAAAATCACTGGTTTCAGTTTGTGAGACAGACCTGAAATGCAGCAGCTGTTTGTGTCTCATTCTGATGTTTTGTTGAAGCTTTGCTTTAACTTTTACGGCCAGGAGCAAAAAAAGAATCCTTGTATCAGAAAATAAATTTGATCTTCTTTCCTTTTTGTTACTCTTCTGCTTTAGCAATTTAGTTCTGCAACAGACTGTAGAAAATTTCAGAAACTAGAGATTCTTTCATTTCACTTTCTGAGTAGATATGCTCAAATCATGGAAGAAAGTCAGAATTATAGAGAATTCTATTTTGCTTTTCATTTAGTTTTTCAAAAAGATGCCTTTCCCCTCCGCTCTGTGTCAGGTCACATTAAAAATGGCTTTAATATTTTTAGCAAAGGATAGATAACATCAAATTTGCCCTGATAAAAGAAATTAGTGTATGAACTCTACTGTGTTGAAAATCAAGTTTTTTAAAAAATAGCTTAATGAACCTTTTTTTGCCTGCTGTTTGTTTTCTTAACCCCCTTCTCCTACTGTAGTTTTAACATGCTTGTGGCTAAGTCTGGTGTGGATGAGAAATATCCACTCAGAAACCTTCAGTGGTGTTCAATTTTTAATATAGCTTGGAAAATAAAGAGGTTTGAATGGCTAGAGCAGTAATTTTAAACATTTGCAATGGACAAGGATCATACATGAGCTATATTATTTCACAGACCACTGCTACCTTTGTTGGTTTTGTTTTACATCTTTTTGTTAGTTGTGTAACAACTCTTGGATGCACTGGTCAAACTCAGTTGCAGCTGCTTGGAATTTCCCACCAACTTTTTTTTTTTTTTCCTAATTACAACCAAAATTCTCAGAAATACTGAAATCACAGAGAAGTAGTTTCCCAGCTTAAATACTCCTAATTTCCTGCATCTGTGAGGATGGATTTTTATTTTTCTTGGGCTTCTTTTTTCAATCATTCCCTAAAAATTTAAGTTTTAAGGGCTGCTGAAGTACTCCAATTCAAAGGAAGTGCATTTTACATATCCTGAGGTGTCATTCTCCCAGGTGAGTGTGCTGCAGCCACACTGGTTTCACTGGTGTCTTGCTGGTTGCTCAGAGGCTGGCAGGATTTCCCAGTCCAGAGGAGTATTTTGGTCCTTGATGAGTCCCAGTGACTGCAGGTGTGCACAGCACTGATTTTTTTTTCACCTTGCTCAGTAACCCTGGCTTGGTCTGGTCCCATCACAGCTGCTCTGTCTGCACAGCAGGACTGTGCCTCTGTGTGCATCCTTGCACCAAGAATCCAAGCCTGTCTTCCTGTGGAAATATTTCAAGTGTCATGGAGGAAAATCAATTTGCTTTCAGAATAACGTTAATGAAGAAAACAAAGAAACAGCTTAATTTCTGCCCCAGGCCTGTGTGCATGTTTTCAAATTGATCCTGCCCTATGACACTGCTGAGTATAAAAATAACATTTTTGTATGTGTTCATTGATATTTGTGCAGCACAAACCAGTTCCAGTCATGGCACACAAGCCACAGTACTTGAGAGTAATGTTGCAGCTGCTCTGGTGAGGAGAAACCCTTGGACAATAAAGTCCTAGAGCTAGAACTAGGTTTGAAATGCAGATTTCACATCCAGATTTCACTCCTGGCCAAGTGTGCAGGAGTTGTGGCTGATTAATTTGGTTAGAAATAAGAGCCAGCTGCAATACCTGGGTATCCCTTCCTGTTTGTGCTTCAGAGCACATTAATGCAGCAGCAGCAGTGACCAAATTCCTCAGTGCAGACAAGTCCCTAAGTTATACATTTTTTAATGGGATACTTTCATTAGAGCCTTAGCTGATATTACTCATAAACCAACCCTTGTGCTACCAGGTTTAATCATTGTCTCCAGGCAGAGGCTTATTAGTGCAAGGTCATTCTATACTTTTTTTATTCCATGTTTTCCCTTAGAGAAAGAGAGCAATGTCTCCAGAAAAATCACCTCCCTCCTGCCTGGCATATCAACATCCACAGACTTGCTGCCAGCATAGCTGTAATGCCTCTTGGTCAAAACCTCATGTTGCACCAAAACAGAGAGTTTATATTAAAAGACAGATAATAAGATCAAGTCCTGGAACTCGTATGTGGGATTTTGTAAGCTGTTTAAAGGAGTAAAGATAAAACTTCTATTTAAAAAAAAAAAAAAGTGAACTGTTTCTTGAAAATATTAAACCTCTCATTGTGAGTTAAATGCTTTTGAAATGCTGGATTGGTGACTCTGGAGATCAAAGTCTTACACCTGGCTGAGCCACTTGGGTGTCCCCATGGCCTTGGAGCACCCACAGTCAAACCCTCAGGGGTGGGGAGGTGCTCTGATTCCTCTGCTGCCAGGGAGGAACTGAGGTGCAGAAAGGCAAGGGGACACATTGAAGCTCACATTAGCAGTCTGTGCTGAAGCAGGGATTTCAGGCCAGGCATCTGATCTCCTCAGGTAGCAATCCAAATGGGAGCTGTCACCCCTCTCCTGCAGAAAAGGAAATGACAGAAAGGCTCTGATCAAAGAGGGTGGAAGATTTCCCAGTTTGAGCAAGTCCCTGTCCTTTCAGGAGGGAAACAATGAGAAAACTGAGTCAAGACAAAGAGAGCAGTGAGGGGTGGCTGACACCAGTCTGTGCAACTGGACTGTCACCTAACAAGCTCATTTGTTGTAAAACAGTGGATAATGACACTTATATTGGTCATTTTTATAATCCTTTGCCACGTGGCCATTCCTTGTTTTGGAGTGTATTCCTAATTGAACTCAAAATTGTTTGAAAATTAGGGGAAAATTAGGGAAAAATTTCTGCTGCAAGGCTGTTCTCGATCTCGTTTTAGATCAAAATGAGGCAATTAAATAGAAACATGCTGCTCCCCCTGGAATTCACATTTTCCCTCTTCCTCCTGCCTCCCTCCCCAGGCTCCTCAGCAGCACACAGACAGGATTTCTGGGTTTCTTCACTTTTGGGTCACTTACTGCACAAGGAAATGAGAATCCAGACCTCTGTGTTCATTGCTTTCCATTTTTTAATTCCTGCAGAATCATGCAGGGTGTATTAGGAGGACTCCAGGTTCAGAATTGGTCTGACATATCAAAGATTTCTGCATGATAGAAAGTATAATTCTTTGATCTAAAGTACTCATCATTTACATCAGTAGGAAATTCAGGCCCTTTCTTTCCCTGTCTTGTGCACAATCTTTAACCCCAGACAATAAGAAGTAATATTTAAAAATTAAGCATAATTAATCTATCATATATATGGCCATGAAAATGAGAGAGGTCTGAACTAATAATGTGAATCACATATTTTAAAATAAATAAATAAAAGTAGTATAGGCAGAAAAGCAGCCAAGCATATGGTTTCACCATATGCTGAAGCATACTTACTGTCCCTTATATCCTGTATTCCCTGTGAAAGCTATGTATACATAATCACTGACAAAAAAAAAATAAAAAACACAAAAACAACCCTGCATGAAAGAACTTTAAAGCTACAAGATCAAGTGCTCTGTATTTGGGCTCTGTGAAAATTCATGCAGTCATAATTTCTCTAATAAAGGGATGCTGCAAAGAAATGTTTTTTCTGGGCTTCATCATCATGTGAGTTTTTGCATGGAAGCTCCTTCTCATTCAGTGGAGGTGATGTATTGTAGTCACTGAAAGAATATGAATATTCACATGAAGGCATTGATCCATATCCTAAAGATATAGAATATTGATAAATAAAGATATATAAAAATATAGATATTGATCCATATCCTAAAGATGTGTCTATGCACCATCTTCTTCTTTATTCAGTGGGGAGGTAGTTCTGGATTGCTTAATGTCTGTGTCTGATGTCCTTTAGGTGTTTTGGGGACAATATTTCCAGGAAATAGAGCAATTACTTTCCTGGCTTTAAGGTCTGGGTTCAGCTTTTTATGCTTTATTGGCAGAAAGAAAACAGAGGTATCAAGCAGTGTTCACATACCAGTGAGACTGGTTGGAAAACATCCCAAACATTTTTTCATTAAAAACAAGATTTTATTATTTTTTTTAATGTTAATCACATTTCTCTTAACCACAAGAAAAAAAATATACTTTCATTTGAATTTTCCACTGAGAAACCTTGAGGTAAGATTTAATTCCAGCTGTGATAGAAAAATTCTCTTTTGGCCTTCACACAGCCCCCAGAGAGTTTTTGGGGTGCTGATCCCTTCAGCTGGGAGTGAGCCTCATGCTGCAATACACCATTAACATCCAGAGTTAAATCATCCAGGATGCCCTCTGTCCTGTGGAAAGTGCAGACATTTTGATACTTTGCACCACTCTGAAATAAAAATAATTTCAGGAGCAGCAAAGTACAGCAGAGGAGGGTAAATCCATTTTTAAGCAGCTGAGTTTTAGAAGGGTGGCCAGAGAAGTCTTTGCCTTATGAAGGGTGTGAGATTCTTCTCTAATTCTCCTGTGTTTACCTGGCTCTCTCAGTGCTGAAATTCTCCCAGGCATGACTCAGAAACTCTGTGGGGGTCACCTAAAAAGTAGATGCTGCTCATCATTGAAAAAAAATGGAAAAAAAAAGAAAAAAAAAAAAGAGTGGGAAGGAGCAGAAATTTGTTGCATCTTGAAATAAACAGAATGGAATCAGAATTTGAACAGATGAATTATGTTTTTATGTTCATCTCTTCTGTGTATCCATAACAATCCCAGGAGGCTTCACATCAACATTTTGAAATCTTTTTGATAAATGCATTCACGTTCTTACCAAAATTGACTTGTGTTTGGATTTCTCATCTTATACTCCAATTAGCATTTGAACCCAACACTTTAAGCACATGATACAGTGATTTCTTGAATGCATATAGTTAATTTAAATGTTTCAGATCATTGCTACTGAAGCTACCAAGTGCTGTTTTATTTCTGGCAGTTTTCAAGAGCTGATTTTATGATTATTTGGCTTACCTTGAAAATGTATTTTTCTTCCATAATCTACTTTTGAACTCCCATTTATGCTGTTTTAGAAATACAGAAAACAATTAAGATTATGTCAGTGCTGAAGCTACTGAAGTCTTAGGTTGAAACCTAAAGTGGAACCTATCTTTCAAAGAGGAGCAGGTCAAAGGAGTTAATGGCTAATGTGTGACTTAGAGCTAATTTGGAGCAAAGAATATGGAGTGATGCTGCTATTATTTCCTGATTATTTTTTTCTCATTTTCCTTTTTTTTTTTTTTTTTTTTTTTTCTGGTCTTGGCTTATACAGCAGATAAAAGCTCCTTACTAAGAAGACAAATGAAAAGGAAAATAAGCCAAGAGATGACAACTCCAATCTGAGAGCTGCACCAGATATAAATGTACAGCAGTGACTTAAGGAGATGATGACCCACATGCAGTCATAGACCACATTCTAAGTACAAAGTTGTAGGATTTTTTTTCTAATTTGTACCTTCTGTGATAAATAAATTGGCTGTTCCCATTTCTGCTTCCAGCAGCACCAAGCATGTAGTGAACTTAAAAGGCAGAGACTGTTGAAGGCAGATGAGATCAGATGCCTGTGAGAGACAGAGAATCCAGAAGTTTGTCATGTCTCTTTGGACAACAGTTGGCCCCAATGAGGGATATCATCATTTTTGGGCCTTGGTGTAGCTGTCTTTGTGCTGGCTCAGCTGCTGGAGAGGAGCCAGGGGCTCAGATTGATCACCCCGTGTGGAATCCACCTGCCAAGAAGGATGCAGCCAGTGCTTGGCATGATGACCCCACACAATTCCCTTGATTGGGATGGAGGGAGGGCAGAGCACTCCACTGCTCTGGCTGATCACAAGCCATGGTAAATCAGAGAAACCCTTCTGAGCTGTGTTAATTTATACTGGACTGGGGAAATGCACTGACCTCACAGGAGATGTAAAATGTGACTTTCCCTGCTCACTCTCCTTTAGTCCTGGGCTGCACCTTGTGGCAGCTGGAAGCACTCCAGGAGTCACTGTGGATAAACTCTTTGATTGCCATGAGACTCTGCAAGTGAAGAAAGTCATGACTCACCCAGTTAGACTCAGAGGATGGTGGACTTCAACTGTATTGTGCTTTCAGACTGGCTGGGAGGCTACAGAGGATTTCCTCTCCCTGTGCAAAAGGGACAATTGCCTCTCTAATGTTCTTTGAGATCTGGGCTTGGAAATGACGTGTGTCAGTTATAAATTGCTGTTTCCTTCTTTCACTCACTGCCCAAGCTTTGCTTTGCTTTGCCTGCAGAACTCAGGCAGCTCTTGTTTTGGGAAGAATGTGGCTGAGAGGAAGGAGCTAGCCATGGATTAGGGTTTAGCAGAACTTTGCTTTGCCACAGGCTCGCTGTGGGACTTGGAGATTTTTATCTCCTCCTGTTTTGGTTCTCCATATGCAAACTAAAGATAATAATGTTCCTCTTGGCTTGATCTTTGTCCTATTTATTTAGTTTATAAACTTCCTGGGGGCAGTGATCATCTCTTAGTATGTATAATACCAACCACAGAGAAGCTCAGCTATCATTTAGGGTCTCTATGTACTGCCATAAAATAGCCATTAAATAATTAAGTTATGGCAGACATTGCCAAATGATCTTGTCTCCTTAGACCTGTGAAATATTTTTCTTAATGTACAGAAAAAGTTCAGTCTCAGACATCTGCAAAGATTTTTGGCTTTCTGTAAAAAGCTGTATGTGCATCTGCATTTAAATTATGAAATGCAGCCAGTTCTGGGGTCCCAGCACAGGAAGGACATCCACATGTTGGAAAAACTTCAGAGAAGGCCACCAAGATAATTATGGGGATGGAGAACCTCTAAAGGTTCTAAAGGAAAGGCTGAGAGAATTGGGGTTGTGGGAAGGGAAGGTTTGGGAAGAGGAGAGGAAGAGATTGAGGATAGGAGAGGATTGCTAGGATGAGATAGAGGAGATAGGAGAGCGACGAGAGCTACATATTCTCGGTCCTCTTCGACTGCTCTTGCTCTTGCTCTCTCTTCTCTTCTCTCTTCGTCGCTTCTCTTACGTCCGTCTCTTCTCTTCTCTTCTCCTCTCTTCTCTCTCCTCCTCTGTCTGCTTTCTCCTCTCTTCTGCTCTTCTCGTCGTCTCTGCCTTCTGTCGCTCTTCTCTTCGCTTCTCTGCTCGTTCTGCTCTTCTCTATCTCTTCTTCTTTCGCTCTTCTCTTCTCTTCGCGTCTTTCTGCTTCTCTTATCTTCTTCGTCTGATATGAGTAGATGGAGAATTGTGGCCTTCAAAGTAAGCCTAGAGACAGATTGAGAGAGATCTTTTATGAGGGAATGGAGTGACAGGACACTTCCTTTCCTTCCTCCTCCTTCCTTCCTTCCTTCCTTCCTTCTTCCTTCCTTCCCCTTCCTCCTTCCTTCCTTCCTTCCTTCCTTCCGTTCCTTCCTTCCTCTCCTTCCTTCCTTCCGCCCCTTCCTTCCGCCACTGCACTTCCTCACAACGAGTCTCCTTCCTCTCGCGTCCTTCCTTCCTTCCCTTCCTTCCTGCCCACTTCCGTCCTTCATCCTTCCTTCCTTTCCTTCCTCCTTCCTTCCTTCCTTCCTTCCTTCCTTCCTTCCTTCCTTCCTTCCTTCCCCTTCCTTCCTCCTTCCTTCTTCCTTCCTTCCTTCTCCTTCCTTCCTTCCTTCCTTCCTTCCTTCCTTCCTTCCTTCCTTCCTTCCTTCCTTCCTTCCTTCCTTCCCTTCCTTCCGCCACTTTCCTTCCGCCACTTCCTTCCTCCACTTCCTTCCGCCACTTCCTTCCTTCCGCCCTTTCCTTCCTTCCGCCACTTCTTCCTTCCTTCCTCCTCCCCTTCCCTCCCTTTCACTTCCTTCCGTCCCCTTCCTGTCCTTCCTTCCTTCCTTCCTGCCCCTTCCTTCCTTCCTCCCGTTCCACCTTCCTTCCTTCCGCCACTTCGTTCCTTCCTTCCTCCACTTCCTGTCCTTCCTTCTCCGCCACTTCCTTCCGCCGCCACCCTTCCTTCCGCCACTTCCTTCCTCGCCACTTCCTTCCTTGCCACCCCTTCCTTCGCCCCACTGCCTACCGCCTTCCTGTCCGCCTTCACTTGCTCCGCCTTCTTCCTTCCGCCCCTCTTCCTTCCTGCCTTCCTTCCTTCCTCACTTCCTTCCTTCCTTCCTTCCTTCCTTCCTTCCTTCCTTCCTTTCCTTCCTTCTTCCTTCCTTCCTTCCTTCCTTCCTTCCTCGTCCTTCCCTTCCTTCCTTCCTTCCTTCCTGTCCTTCCCTTCCTTTCCTTCCTTCCCTTCCTTCCTTCCTTCCTTCCTTCCTTCCTTTCCTCATAGGACACCTCCAATGGAAATGGTTGGCATGAGATAATCACACCCCTGGAGGATTACAGGCATCTGGCTGTGGTTCATAAAATCCCTCAGGACTGATTCCTCACCTCCTGTTTTGTTTTTTGACTTGAAAAAAATGCAGTGTTTGTGATTGTAATGTACAGATATTATTTATGTTATTTTCTTTCATTTTATTTCATTGTGAATTTAAAAGAAACCAAAGGAGTTTCACTCTCATTTTTGAAGGTGTTCTCACTGCCAGGAAAAATTCTAGGTGCCTGATGAATTCTGTAAAATATTCCCTGATGACTTCCTGTAAAATATTTCCCTGCCCCAACCTGAATATTTGAGGTGTGCTCTTGCCTTCCCACTGTGGTGTGTTTTTTGCTGGGCAGTAACATCCCAGAAACACATTTTCA